>NW_026294551.1:103665346-105156282 GCF_007827085.1 Peromyscus californicus insignis
AGTGCAGAGACTCACAACTGGACAAGGTGCAGAGAATCAATCTCAGTGGAGTGCTCAGTCACACGTGAGACAACTATACCACATCCCTCCCATTAAAGCTCAGGCCACATAAAGGAAGAAGGGACAGGAAGATCTTAAGAGTCAGAGTATTTGTATGAAACAGCATCTCTTGGATATGACCGGACATCTACACTCATGCACTCACATAACAACTGGTGTTGTCAACGTTCTATCATGGGGTGAGGAGATCATAACCCTCAACCCTAGATGAGGAGTTTATTGACAGATGATGGCTGCTAGAACAGGAAGAGTCAATTTTCTATGAGGGAGTGGTCCCTGGCAGGTTGACTACACTCTGGTGGATGGCAGAATGAATATAGGCAAAGGCAGCACACATCACACTCACTGGACTGTTAAAAAAAGAACATGAAGTCAGGAAAGGGGTGGAGGAGTCGGGGTGGAACCAAGAGCAGTAGGAGGAGTGGAGAGTCAGGAAAATCAAAATATATTACATGCACATATGAAATTCTCGAAGAAGAAGTGCATTAAAACCCAAAATTTTAAAATGTTGGCAAGTTTGTCAGTGGAAATATAAAGCAGTCCAACAGGTGTACTTATAACAGAGCTCAGCAGAGCATTAGACATCAGCTTACCAGAGATACTTGCCCATTCAATGTTCATGGGCAGTATTACTTCCAGCAGTTAAGTTCTAGAATCAACCTAGGTGTCCAGCAACAAAGGAATGGATAAAATATGATGTAAACAGACATTGGAATTTTTCAGTCATAAAGATAAAGTTATGTAATTTTTCAGAAAAATGGATGCAACTAGAAATAATTGTGTTAAAGCAATTGAGTCAGTCTCAGACAAATATTGAAAAATTTCACTCATTTCAGATCCTAGATTTGACAGGAAATTGTTCTAATGAACAATGCATATTTTTCTGACAAATTAGCATAGCAACAAAATAACACCTATCCTTCAAATATACTTTAAAGAAAAGTGGAAAATTAGTTCAATTGTAGAAGCAGTTGGGCTAAGCAGTATGCAATAATTGGATTACAAATTGCACCTAAATGATAACAAAAGGTTCATTTGAAGCAAGAGATGCGTGTCTATAGTCTCAAATACTCAAGAAAATAAGATAGAATTGTTTGGGCTACAGGGAGTCAAGGCCAGCCCAGGAAATATGGTAAGATACAGGCTCAAAAAACCAAAACCAAATAACAAGGCTTGTTTGGTGAACATCAAGATAGTGATGAGAATTTAAAGGACTTTAGAAGTCACAATAAAATACATCTTTGTAGACATTTGGATATGATAAACTCGTATTCAGTATTAAATTAGAATAAAAACTAGAATAGCATGTTATAAGTCACAAGTCCAAAAATGTTAAGAAAACTTTGCAGATGTAAATAATGATTGATCATTGTAAAGACAAGCTTTTGCTTTGCTCCAACTTCACATAGGCTAAAATCATTTTGGAAGAGAGAACCTCAGTTAATAAATGACCTGACTAAACTGGCCTGTTTGACATTTTCTCAATTAGTGATTGATGTGGGAAGGGCCAGTACATTGTGGGTGATGCTACTCCTGGGTAGGCAATCCTGGGGGTTGTATAAGAAAGAAGACTGAGCAAGCTGTGGGGAGCAAGCCAGTAACCAGCATTACCCCATAGCCTCTGCATCAATTCCTGCTTCCAGGTTCCCACAAGCTGTAAGATTAAATAGACTCTTTCCTCCACAAGTTGATTTAGGTCATGATGTTTTATCATATCGATAGTAACCCTAATTTTCTTAGTTACTCTTCTATTGCTGTGAAGAGATGCCATGACCCAGAGAAAATTTCCAACTACACATGACCAAGGCACCTCTTTTTTTTTTTTTTTAAAGCATTTAATTGGATGCTTAATTAAAGTTTCAAAGGGTTAGTCCATGATCAACATGGCAAGAAGCAGAAAGGAACTGTGCTAGAGCAAGAGCTGATATCTTTATACCATGATCCACAGGTAGCAGGAAAGGAGAGAGAGAGACAGAGAGACAGAGAGACAGAGACAGAGACAGAGACAGAGAGACAGAGAGAGAGACAGAGAGACAGAGAGAGAGACAGAGAGAGAGAGACAGAGAGAGACAGAGAGAGAGACAGAGAGAGAGGCTGGTCCTGGCATGGGCTTTTGAAACCTCAAAAACCACCCCAAGTGACACACCTATTCCAACAAGGCCACACTTCCTCCAACAGGGCCAATACTTCCTAATCCTTTCCAAATAGTTCCACTAACTGGACACCAAGCATTCAAATGTATGAGCCTATGGGTACATTTTCATTCAAACCATCACACTAAGATCAAGATTGGTACCATAAGTGGGGTGTTTCTGTGACAATACTGACCATGTGTTTTTGAGATGATAGTGACAGGATTTGAACCTTGGGCTGGTTAAGCCCTTGAGTACTCAGAGTTCAGAGGGCTGTTCTGTGGGAGCTTGGAAGATAAAAGTACTGAGAGCAGTGCAGACAAATGGAGACTTGGCTTGTGACATTTCAAAGGGAAGCAGGCTGTATCAAGACTTTTCTAGTTTATCTTTTGAGTTAAGACCCCCCCCCTAAAGTAAAACTTTTGCTTTGCTAGGACCATTGATGCTGGTTAGCTGGAACTGAGAGATTAGCAGTGATTAAGAAGAGACCCTCATGACTGAGACGACATCTAGAAATGTTTCCTCCTCAGGGTCAGCACACAGAAGCTGTGGTCTAGAGTGGGGCAAGGCTGTACTTTGTACCGGTAGATGAATTTAGTCATTTTCCAAGTGGTACTGGTTTTGAAGGCATGAAGGTATCATGGAGAGAAGCTGAAACTTAGGATCACAAGAGACCAAGACAGGCCTTTGGTGAAAGTGGAGCCTCAGTTCTAATAAAGGCCCAAGGATTAAGGGGGTCATGAGAGAAGTTGATTCATGATGTGACTGGGTCAGAGTCCATGAAGAGATCCCCAAATTTTAGTAGAGACACCAGCATTTTGAGATGCCCATACTATGGGATAACTTCCAAAGAAAGGAGTAGCTATGGAGCAGTGCTGACCTGAGTCTAGAAGACAAGCTTCGCATGCAGGACCATTGAAGGATTATAAGGCCAGAGAAGTGCCACTGTTTAGGCCCTTTGGAACTCAGAGGATGGTGAGTCCCAGATAACAAGTCCTGAACTCTTTACACTATTGGACTTTGTTTTTGCTTTAATTGATAGTGATAGTGACTTGGCTTTTTTGGTATCAAAATAAGAAAGTATTTAACTTATTTTTAATTTTATAGGAGCCCACAATTAAGAGGTTTTGAAATTTTAAAGAGACTTTGAAATTTTAATGATGTTTTGGATATTTTAGAGAAACTTTGAAGGTAATAATTTTCTTTATCATTAATTTCTTTCCACAACAAAATCAATCTTTCCTCATTAGTGAAAAATACTTCTTAAAATTATTAAAGTTTTCTTAAAGCTTTCATTTGTTGTTGGCTAATGTTGACCTACCTTCAAGTTAAATGCCAAAGTACAACCACTATGGTGCACTTAATACACTGACTGAGAATGTCACAGCCCTAACTACTCCTAATAGACATGGAAAAAATTGTCTCTTTATGCTGGCTAGTTTTATGTCAACTTGACACATGTGTCCTTGCTAATTTTATGTCCGCTTGACACACACTAAAGTTGTCTAAGAGGAAGGAACTTCAAATGAGAAAATGCCTTCATAAGGCAAGCCTGTGGGGTGTCTTCTTAATTAATTACTGATGTGAGAGGGCCACCCCATTGTGAGTGGGGCACCACTAGGCTGGTGGTCCTGGGTTTTATAAGAGAGTAGGCTGCGCAAGTCCTGGAAAGCAAGCCAGTAAGCAGCACTCCTCTATGGCCTCTGCATCAACTCCTGGCTCTAGGTTTCTGTCCTGTTTGAATTCTTGTCATGACTTCCTTCAATGATGTACTGTGTGTTGAAGTATAAGCCAAATAAACCCTTCCATGCTTAACTCACTTTTGGTCATAGAGTTTCTTCAGAGAAATTGTAACCCTAGTGGGACACTCTCACCCAAAGAGTTTACAATCATAATGAACAATACTGCTCCTACTTCACAGCATATTATAAAAGGCAGAAGAAACCTCATCTAAACTTGACATTTGGCATAACATTTGGCTTCTCATGTGCCTTCATAAAGTTAAACTACACTAAAAACCTTAACTTCATAGACTAAAATAAAGTGGTCAAAAATGCAAATCTCTATCATGAGAGATCTCAGTGCTTAAGAAGGTCAGTAGCTAATACAACCAAAACATTTACCCTCCTGGTGTCAAATTCACTGGATTAGCATTTGTCTTCATTAAAGCACACGAAGAGGTTTATGAAACTTGCTAATGTGGTAGATAGGACAGTGAACGGTAACAGGCTCTGAGGAAGAATATCCGTCATGAGTCTGACAGTAGTAGCCTTTAGCCTTGAAGTTGGAAGGTCACCCAGTAAGCACGGACTTTAGACTCACAACTGGATAGACCTGTAACTGTCAAACCCTAAAGGCTCAGGCAAAGGGTTCTCCCCAGGCACAGGCCAGGCCAGAAGTTACATTGGATTTAACCCGGTAAGACTTGGAGTTGGAAAAGCAGCTGGGCCCACCAAGCCCACATTCTTTCTTTCTTTTTTATTTTTAAATTTTTTAAATTCATTTTACATACCAACCATAGTTCCCCCTCCCATCCCTCCTCCTGCTCTCCCCTCCACCTTACCCTCCAATCCCCCATCCACTCCTCCAAAGGGGTAAGGCCTCTCCCATGGAGAGTCAACAAAGCCTAGTACATTCAGTTGAGGCAGGACCAAGCCCCTCTCCCCTGCATCAAGGCTAAGCAAGGCATTCTACCATAGGTAATGGTAAGCCCACAGAGCAAGATGATGGATTTATTGCCTAGCAAAAATTTTAATGAACTTCATTATAAAAATCTTGTAAAAAAATCATACACACCAATATTAGCCAGACCCAAAGTTTATACATTTTATTGAACCTCTATGTAATTAGAATAGCCATTCTCAAGCTATGGAGCTGCACAGTGGATTTTACCCCTTCATCATCAATACATTTTATGCTCTTACACACCACCAAAAATGAAAGATCCACAACAGAACTAGAAAAACAATTATAGCATTCCATAAGTTTATGGTCTTGAATTATTCATGAATTTATTATCTTAAGGCACAAAATTTTGTGGTACCTCCTTCAAAACAGTAAAAGAAATCTTGACCATGCCTCACATGTGAAAACATTTGAGATGCTTCCCCCAATCAATAAAATAAAAAAAAAAAAGAGTCAGTAGTACATGAGGAGGAATACCCTAACTCATTTATGATAAAACATGACTTTGTAGGATCTGGATGATTTGTGGGGAAGAGACACTATTTTAATAAAAAGCATATAAGAATGTCTGCCCAACACCAGAGCATCTACCCCATCTAGGACCTGCTGGAGCTCATGAAAACACTGGTCCTGTGGAACGATACCTGCAGGATCTCTATGACTCAGGGTGGCCGCAGGATGTCCCAGAGGAGTTTTGGTGAGGATCCAGTGATGATGGTGTGCCAGAAACCAGAGACCTTGATCTAGACCAGTTACTCATTGGAATGAACATTTGCTAGTAAAGCTGACTGGACAAAAGGGTATATACTGTGAGACACACCACTCCCAATGCCAACAGAACTAAAGAAGAGGTGTTGGAGATGCGGGAAAAATGGAAAAGCTGAGAGGTCTTTTTTTGTTTTGTTTTATTCTTATGTTTGTTTGCTATGTTTTGTTTTGGTTTGATTATTTTAAATTTTCTTTTGAAAGGGCATTGTAGGGGTGAGGGGAAGATATTGGGGGACTGGGAGGTGAGCAGAATTCAGTGCATGGTGTGAAATTTCCAAAGAATCAATAAAGAAAGTAAGTTAATAAAAAAATACCTGGGCAGAAAGTGTTATACAAACTATATGATAATAAATAAAATGTGAGTCATTTTTCTTTTTAAACACACACGGAAAAATGGAGAGGGAACAAAAGGCCACTGCCTTGGGTGGGACAGAGTTTTCCCTGTAGCTAGAGTTTTCCTGCCTGGCCCACAGTCAGGACAAATCTCTCTCACCTGCCAGTCCAACAGCCACTCAGACACGACCAAGTAAACACAGAGACTTATATTGGTTACAAACTGTATGGCCATGGCAGGCTTCTTGCTAACTGTTCTTACAGTTTAAGTTAATCCATTTCTATTAATCTATACCTTGCCACATGGCTCGTGGCTTACCGGCATCTTCACATGCTGTTTGTCATCATGGCGGCTGGCAGTGTCTCTCTGACTCAGCCTTCCACTTCCCAGCTTTATTCTCCTCCTTGTCCCGCCTACACTTCCTGCCTAGCCAATGGCCAATCAGTGTTTTATTTATTGACTAATCAGCAACACATTTGCCATACAGAATATCCCACAGCATTTCTCCCTTCATTTCTTGTCCGGTTAATAGGTTCACCTGTTTAAATGTTTAGCTTATGGAAGCAACAGAGGGGCAACTCAACGTTAAAGGAGTTAGTGTGTTCCTATACAGGAGAAAAATGATCTTCTTATGAACATTTTGCAACCTATGACTGTGACAAAGTTCCCAAGGACAAGATGATATAAAATGACTAAAAAAATCAATCAATAACAGTTTATTCCTTAAAATTATTGATGAAACTGAAAATCATTTTGTTCTGGTGAGATTTTTCAAACTACAAATGTGTGTTGTTTTCTGTGGTGGGTAATGAACTTAGAGCCTTGTAGCAGCTTGAAAGGCTACCACTGAGCTACACCCCAGTCCCAAAGCACTGATACTGTAGCTTTTGCCTGGAGAAGAAACTGCCATGTCCTCAAGAGAGAAGTCTGAAAAGAACTGATACCTTGCTGCCTTGGTCTCTGTGAGTTCACGTAAGCCTTACTTGATTCAGAGGGCCTTGTTCTTGTGTCCTCCATCTCTCTGACTCTTAAACTCTTTCTGCCTCCTCTTCCCCAGGATTCCCTGAGCTCTGAGGGGAGGGATTTGTCAGAGACATCCTAGTTAGAGCTGTGTGTTGTCTGTACAGGTCTGCACCAGTCCTCTGCCTACATATTATAGCTCGAAGTTTAGTATTGTTATGGATTCCCAAGTGTGTGAATGAGTGGGTCTCTGATTTTGGTGCCTTCTCGTGGGCTCATTTCCTTCTGTTTGCCTTGTTTGACTTTGATGTGATGGTTTTTGTTTTATCTTATTATATTTTATCTTGTTTGGTTTGGTTATTATCTCTTAGAAGCCTGTTCTTTTCTGATGATAGACAGATAGGGAGTAGATCCGGATGGGAGGGGAAGGGGAGGAAGTGGGAGGTGTAGAGGGAAGGGAAATTGTAATCAGGATATACTGTATGAGAAAAGAATCGGTTTTCAGTAAGAAGGGGCAGGAGGAAAAGAAGTGCTATCTTCAGTCCCGACTTGAACAGCACCCCACAGTAATGCTATGTAGTTAGCTCAGCATATTCATTTTACTGAGTGCTACAAACTGTCCAGTGGGGATAGGTGACAGAAAGAAAAATATACAAGAAAATGCAGAATTCTGAATGACATATGTATCAAAATTGGTAGCAAATACCAAGGCCCAATATATAAACTTTTAACAGATAAAGAATCTGACTTGCGTGTGGGACAAAAATAAGTGAACGGGAGAGTGGAGAAAATAATCAGGTGTGTAGGAAGCAGAGCCTTCTTCAAGATAATATGCTAATCTTCACCAATATTGACCATAGTCTAAGACAATTTGGCTTTATCCATAGTGCTATTCCTATATTAAATTGACAAAGTATAACTAATATGAAATTTCAGCGAAAAAATAAAATAAAATCCCCATCAGTCAATTTCTAGGCTCTAATGATCAAATCGTTGGCTGCAAGGGGGCTTTAAGTACATTTGGTGCCCTATAAATTTAACCATAAATCTCAGAATTGTTTAGCCCTACACCACACAATCTCCCTTTCTACCTTAAGGGACACAAATTTTTTATGGATTCTGTAGAAGATTTTTTTTCCAGTAAAATAGGTGCTCAGAAACCAGTTTAACAGAATTAGAGGGGGGCGGGGACTATAGATTGTGAGCAAGTAAGCAAGGATCATAGAAATATTCAAGCATTAGATAATGGCGATGATTATACTCTATAAGTATACTAACAGCCCCTGAATTACACACTCTAAGAGCATCAATTTTGTGTTGGATAATTTACGCCTTAGCAGTACCCAAAAGTTCACCTGGCTTAAACTCGAGCATGGGAAAAAGAAAGTCAGGAGAGCTTTCCTTTAAAATGACAGATTGCTTCAGCTATCGATGGGGACATCTACTTTCCTTCCAAATACTATGCAATGGAAACAGAATAATTTCTAAAGGAAATAAGAGTTCACAGATAAAGAGAACAACACCAGTGAAGTCGGAGTCAGCAGGGAAAGGCACACAGACAGCACTGTGTATGCATCACGTACTCATACACGTTTATGGAATAACTATAATCTTTTTCTTCCTGAGCTTAGATAACCTTATTCCCTACTCTGAACTGTGTCAAAGGGTCAAATGTCATTACAATGAGATTAAAGATGTATATGTGGACTCAGCAAATAACACATCATCTGGTTATCAGGATCTAGAAGTTTAGAGGCCCGGGGGTTATAAAAACAGTAGGATTTTTCCAGTCATGTGGACCTGGATGGAAGCAGGCTGACTGGTATGCTGCTGCTGCTGCTGTGTGTAATACATTTCTGACTGACTGGTACCCGGGGCAGATATGTGGATGTCAGCCTTTAATTCTGTTCCATGTTTAATCTTTAGCTAGAAAAAAGAAATCAGTGTCTATATTTAGTTGGCATTGCTTACAGAAAAAAATGCATCAAAAGCCAAGAAAAGGTTAAACTTGACACTATAATTTTTCATATAAGCCATTTTTGGAGCGTTGAAAATTTTCAAAAGGAAAACCGATTCTCAGTGAGAATGGGTGGATAGAAAAAGAGATCTATTCTCTGCTTTCTGCAGGACTCAAATGCCCAAGGAACACACCTAATAGCCAATATTCAGCGGCTCTTGCACGGAGATTAAACCTGCAAGGCAAGCCCACTGAGTTACCTGCAAACAGTGAGTGCATGTGGCACCTGGATAGGGTGGGTAAAAGCTGCTTAAGTGTGACCACCTCCAGCAAGGCTTCCCACATGATCAAGAAAAATAAAATTCAAGTCTCAGGCACAGGTGAGCTCACGGAACTTTCTTTCTTTATGACCATGCATTGTAATGATTTAAATGGTCCTGTCATTAGGGTGGCTTTTTAAGAAAATAGATTGCTGTTAGAATTATCAAATTCCCATGAGCTGAAATTCACAGGGACTTGAATAGTGTTTGCTCAGCTGCTGTTGTGAAGTTCTTTTCCCTTTAAAATCATTTGTGGGGAGTAAAAAAGACAGGGGTTCATTTCCATTAAGAGACTCACTGATAGTACGAGATTTTTGTCACCTTCTCCAGACTCCGCTGGAATGATAGCAAATACTGTCTACCAAATGTAAGCACCCAACGTTCAAAAGAGCATCGGAGAAGGAGGAACCCGATTACAGAGAAGCTGGAAGTAGATAGTGACTGGAAGTCTGCTGGCTCAGGAAGACTCTGCAGCCTGCACACAGCAAACATGGTCTCAGGAAGAAAGTGACCTACAAGTAGCCAAGGCATCTTGGACACTTCAGATGCTGAAGGCTAAAATGAGGAATACAAGTAAAAATGGGAACTGGTGAAAAATCTACAAAGACAAATAGCCAAACTAGTGGAAACACATGAACTATGAACCAATAGCTGAGGAGCCCCCATGGAATTGGACCAGGCCCTCTGCATAAGTGAGACAGTTGATTAGCTTGAACTGTTTGGGAGGCCCCCAGGCAGTGGGAGGAGATGGGAATGGGGGGTGGGTTGAGGAGAGGGCGGGGGGGGGGGGAGGACAGGGGAATCGTGGCTGACATGTAAAATTAAATTAAATTATAAAATTTAAAAAAATCTACAGAGAAACAGGAGCCCTTTGGCAAGCTAACTCTCCTTTCCCTGATTCAAGTAATGAAATTGCTAAAGAGGAAAATGTTTCACCTGCTGACATTTAAAGCAGCCCAGTGAACCTCCTCAAGTGAAGTCAATATGTGGAGGCTCACAAAAGTTTTCTAGAGAGATCTGAGCTTGCTTTACCTAGCAGAGCTGAATTAGAGGATTGCTTGACCATGTACATGGATTGCTGAGCTAGGGGGAGGTCTTTTGCTCCACCCTTTGGCATTCCTATAAATAGCACTTGAGAAGAGACAGAAGGGGCCAGTGGATAAGGACCCAGGCCCTCCAAAAGCTATCCTGTGTTTCTATCTGTTTCTCTCCCCTCTATCCTTCTACCTAAATCTCTTATCCATCACTCCTGCTGACTATAAAGGACAAGGAAGCTTCTTTGGCAGTAGTATTGATAACTGTAGACTCACAGTTGAGAGAGGAGCCATAGAAGGCTTCTATGACATGCCCCTGTCCCCTGAAAAAAAAAGTAATAACCTAGACAGAAAGCCATTGAAGAGAGGATTAGCCCTTTGTGATAAGGATTCTGAAGTGTAGCTCTCCATAATAGATGTCTACTGGTGGGGATGTGGGTAGGGAAGGACTCACATTTCTTCAAGGGGCTGCTCACCAGGAATTTGACCATGCTATAGTCATTATATGGGCAACACAAATTGCACTTTTTTTTAAAAATCTTTTTTTGGGAGGAAGACCACAAGAAGGGGGCTTAGACCTGGGATGACTGGGAAGGGTGATTGGGGTGCATTATGTGACATTCCCAAATAATCAATAAAAGTATTATTTTTAAAAATGTGTACTAATAGACTTAATACACAGATTAACTTCAACTCAGTGATAGTAAACGGTTTCAATAACCTGCTTTCACCAATAAACAGGTCATCTAGATGAAAAATAAAGCAAGAAACATCAAAATTAAATGATATCATATATCAAATGGACCTAAGAGATATCTACAAAGTATTTCACCCAAACACATACACACACACACACACACACACACACACACACACGCACGCACGCACGCACGCACGCACGCACATACATACATACACACCACACCTTCTACTCATTAGCCCTTGGAAGCATCTTTAAAAGAGACAACATATCCTGGGACACAAAACAAATCTTAACAAGTTCAGAAAGTTTGAAATAACTCCATGTATTCTATCATGGATAGAATGAAATAAAACTTAAAATCAACAAAAATGAATCTATAGCAATCAAAGATTAAACAACATATTACTGAATGATAAATGTGCCAAGAAAGAAATCCAAGAAGAAATGAAAAATAAATTCTGGAACTAAATGAAAATATAAACACAACACAACAAAACTTCTAGGATAAATTAAAAGCAGTCATAGTCCTAGGTGCCTACATGTAAAAACAAGAAGGACCACAAACAAACGACTTAATGTTGCAACTAAGGAATTTGGAAACACAGGAACAAAGCAAACCCAAATTCAGTGGACTGGAAGAAAAAAATACATTAGAGGAGAATTAATGAAAAAGAAGCAAAGAAAGCAATGTAAATAGTTGGGAATCTAAGAGCTGGTTCTTTGAGAAGGTAAACAAAATTTACAGACCCTTTCCCCCAATTAGTGAGAAGAAGGAAAGAGAGGACCCAAATGAACAGAACCAGAAATGAAAAGAAAAAAATGGACACCAGAAAAACCTAGGATACTATGAGTTAATAGCTTAACAACCTGTTCTTCATTAAGTTGGAATATCTAAAAGAAATGGATAAACTTCTAGATTCATCTGAACCACCAAAGTTGAACCAAAAGGAGGCCAATAACTTGGACTCCCAGAAAATAAGAAGATCAAAACATTAATAAAAATCCTTCTGACTAAAGCAAAAGCCCAGGGCCAGTTGGATCCACAGCAGAATTCTAACAGACCTTCTGTGGAGATATACAAACACTACATCTTAAATTACTCCAAAAGTAGAAACAGAAGGGGCACTTCTAAATTCCCTCAATGAATCCAAGGTCATCTCAACAGATGCACAAAAGGCCTCTGACAAAATCCAGCATGTGTTCATAAAAGTCCTAATGAGAGAAAACCTGGAGGGGTAATACCTCAACCTAATAAAGGTGATATCTGACAAACATACAGTAAACATCATTCTAAGTGGAGAAAAATTCAAAGCAATCCCATTGAAATCAGAAACAAGAAGGGACTGTCCAATAGCCACCCTCCTTTTCAAAATCATGCTGGAAGCACCAGCTAGAGCAATAAGACAAGTGAAGGAAATAAGGATTTAAACATGAAAGCAAAAGTGGAATTCCTATTCATAGATGATATGATACACACGAGTAATACCAATAATTATGCCAGAAAATTTCTGAAAATGATCACCACTTTCAGAAAAGTGCCAGAATATAAACTTACAAAAGTGAGTAGCCTTTCTATACATTAATAACAAAAATGCTGTGTGTGTTGAAGAGGTCAATAATTTGAGAAGGAGTGGGGGATAGCACAGGAGGCTGTACAGAGGTGAAAGCGGAGGATAGCAATGATGTATATACAGTATTCATATACTAAATTATTTTTTAAAATTCTAAAATTAAAATTAAATGAAAAAAAACAAAAACAAACAACAAAAAAACCCCACAAAAACCAAGCCTGGAAAACACAGTTGAGGAAATTTCACAAAAACAGAATTTAAAACATTATGACATTGAAAACAACTACAACATAGGAAAGATTTTTCAAAAAGAAAAATTTAAAGACCAAAGGACAAATTTTCCAATTAGAGAAAACTCACTAAGTGTTTACTGAAAAGGTTAAAAATATAAATTAGCCCATCTTGCTCCGGACTTCCCTTTTGCAACACTGGTGAGTGCCCTTCCTTGCCCCAGACCCCATCCCTGGGCACCAGCCACTCCAGGGAAGACCTGCCCAACTCGGCCCCAGGTTCTGGCCACCGGGCAGGTTCCCTGCTAGCCCCACCGGGAAGGATCCCCTTCTCCAAGACCCCTGGCAGACCCTGCAGTCTCCACGGCCTGCCCCCACGCCCATCCGCCTGAGCCCCAAGCCTCTTCCTGAGACTTAGAGGCCGCCCCCCAGCTCCCATCTTGCTCCGGACTTCCCTTTTGCAACACTGGTGAGTGCCCTTCCTTGCCCCAGACCCCATCCCTGGGCACCAGCCACTCCAGGGAAGACCTGCCCAACTTGGCCCCAGGTTCTGGCCACTGGGCAGGTTCCCTGCTAGCCGCACAGGGAAGGATCCCCTTCTCCAAGACCCCTGGCAGACCCTGCAGTCTCCACGCCCTGCCCCCACGCCCATCCGCCTGAGCCCCAAACCTCTTCCTGAGACTTAGAGGCCGCCCCCCAGCTCCCATCTTGCTCCGGACTTCCCTTTTGGAACACTGACTTCCCTTTTGGAACACTGGTCTGTCTGAACCAAGTGTGCGGATAAGGCCAAGAACGAACCACAAGGAGATGGGCAGACATCAAGGCAGAAACATATACAACAAAATGAATAGCAATACAGCATCACCAGGCCCTAGCCCTCCTCCAACACCTAGACCTGAACATCAGAAATTGGAAGACGCAGAAGAAAACAGCCTTATGAATGACATCATGAAGAAGCTAGAGGCTTGTGTAGAGGAAAAGACAAAAAAATGTGAAGAACGCTGTAAACAACTAGAGGAAAGGGCAAACAAATTAGAAGAAATCAATAAAGTCCTGGAAGAAAACAATAAAATACTGAGAGAAAATCAAGAAAAATCAATGAAACAAATGAAGGAAACAGTCCAAGACCTGAAAAGGGAAATTGAAAAAATGAAGAAGACACAAACAGAGGGAATGCTGGAAATAGAAAATCTGAGAAAACGATTGGGAACTTCAGATGCAAGTATAATCAACAGAATGCAAGAGATGGAAGAGAGGATCTCTAGCGTTGAAGATACAGTAGAAGAAATACATTCATCAGTCAAAGAAAACACTAAAGCCAACAAAGTCATGAACCAAAATGTCCAAGAAATTTGGGACACCATGAAAAGACCAAACCTACGAATAATAGGGGTAGAAGAAGGAGAAGAATACCAACTCAAGGGCACAGAAAATATATTCAACAAGATCATAGAAGAAAACTTTCCCAACTTAAAGAAGGAAATGCCTATGAAGATACAAGAAGCTTATAGAACACCAAACAGACTAGACCCCCAAAAAAAGTCCCCTCGCCACATAATAGTTAAACAACTAAACGTACAGAATAAAGAAAGAATATTAAGAGCAGCAAAGGAAAAAGGCCAAGTGACATATAAAGGCAAATCCATCAGAATAACACCCGATTTCTCAATGGAGACTTTGAAAGCCAGAAGAACCTGGACAGATGTAATGCAGACACTAAGAGACCATGGATGTCAGCCTAGACTAATATACCCAGCAAAACTTTCAATCACCATAGATGGAGTGAACAAGACATTCCATGACAAAGCCAGATTTAAACAATACTTATCCACAAACCCAGCCCTACAGAAAGCACTAGAAGGAAAATTCCAACCTAAGGAAGTCAGATACACCCTCGAAAACACAGGCAACAGATAAAGCCACAGCAGTAAACCCCAATGTATAGAAGTACCCACACATCACCACCAAAAAATAACAGGAATGAACAATCACTGGTCATTAATTTCCCTCAATATCAATGGATTTAATTCACCTATAAAAAGACATAGGCTTACAGAATGGATACGAAAGCAGGGCCCATCTTTCTGCTGCATACAAGAAACACATCTCAAATTCAAAGATAGACACTACCTAAAAATAAAAGGCTGGGAAAAGACTTTCCAATCAAACGGTCTTAAGAAACAAGCGGGTGTAGCCATCTTGATATCCAGCAAAATAGACTTCAAACTAAAATCAATCAAAAGAGATCAAGAAGGGCATTACATACTCATCACAGGAAAGATCCACCAAGATGAAGTCTCAATTCTGAATATTTATGCCCCAAACACAAGGGCACCCACATATGTAAAAGAAACATTACTAAAGCTTAAATCACATATAAAACCCCACACATTAATAGTGGGAGACCTCAACACCCCACTTTCACCACTGGACAGATCTCCCAAATTGAAACTTAACAGAGAAATAAAGGACTTAACTGATGTCATGACTCAAATGGACTTAATCGATATCTACAGAACATTCCATCCTAACAAAAAAGAATATACCTTCTTCTCAGCACCCCATGGAACCTTCTCTAAAATTGACCACATACTTGGCCACAAAACAAATCTAAACAGATACAAAACAATTGGAATAACCTCCTGTGTTCTATCAGACCACCATGGTCTAAAGTTGGATTTCAACAACAACAAAAACTACAGAAAACCTGCAATCTCATGGAAACTGAATAATACCCAACTGAATCACCAATGGGTTAAGGAAGAAATAAAGAAAGAAATTAAAGACTTCCTAGAGATCAATGAAAATGAAGACACCACATATCCAAATTTATGGGACACTATGAAAGCAGTACTAAGAGGGAAATTCATAGCACTAAATGCCCACATAAATAAGTTGGAGAAATCTCACACTAGAGACTTAACAGCATACCTGAAAGCTCTAGAACAAGAAGAAGCACAGTCTCCCAGGAAAAATAGACGCCAGGAAATTATCAAAGTGAGAGCTGAAATCAATAAAATAGAAACAAAGAGAACAATACAAAAAATTAATGAAACAAGGAGTTGGTTCTTTGAGAAAATCAACAAGATAGACAAGCCCTTATCCAAACTAACCAAAAGACAGAGAGAGAGCATCCAAATCAACAAAATCAGAAATGAAAAGGGGAACATAACAACAGACATTGAGGAAATCCAGAGAATCATCAGGTCATACTTCAAAAACCTCTATTCGACAAAACTGGAAAACCTAAAAGAAATGGATAACTTTCTGGATAGGTACCACATACCTAAGTTAAATCAAGACCAGATAAACTATTTAAATAGTCCAATAACCCCTAACGAAATAGAAACAGTCATTAAAAGTCTCCCAACCAAAAAAAGCCCAGGACCAGATGGTTTCAGCGCAGAATTCTACCAGATCTTCAAAGAAGAGTTAATACCAATACTCTCTAAATTGTTCCACACAATAGAAACAGAAGGAACATTACCAAACTCCTTCTACGAGGCTACAATTACCCTAATTCCTAAACCAAACAAGGATACAACAAAGAAAGAGAACTACAGACCGATCTCCCTCATGAACATTGATGCAAAAATACTCAATAAAATACTGGCAAACAGACTCCAAGAACACATCAAAACAATTATCCACCATGATCAAGTAGGATTCATTCCAGGGATGCAAGGGTGGTTCAACATACGAAAGTCTGTCAATGTAATACACCATATAAACAAACTCAAAGAAAAAAACCATATGATCATCTCACTGGATGCAGAAAAGGCATTTGACAAAATCCAACACCCCTTCATGATAAAGGTATTGGAGCGATCAGGAATACAGGGAACATACCTAAACATAATAAAGGCAATTTACAGCAAGCCAACAGCCAACATCAAATTAAATGGATAGAAACTCAAAGCAATTCCACTAAAATCAGGAACGAGGCAAGGCTGTCCACTCTCCCCATACTTATTCAATATAGTACTTGAAGTTCTAGCCAGAGCAATAAGACAACATAAGGAGATTAAGGGGATACAAATTGGAAAGGAAGAAGTCAAGCTTTCCCTATTTGCAGATGACATGATAGTATACTTGAGCGACCCCAAAGATTCCACCAAGGAACTGATACAGCTTATAAACACCTTCAGCAACATAGCAGGATACAAGATCAACTCAAAAAAATCAGTAGCCCTCCTATATACAATGGACAAAGAAGCGGAGAAGGAAATCAGAGATATATCACCCTTTACTATAGCCACAAATGACATAAAATACCTTGGGGTAACACTAACCAAGCAAGTGAAAGACCTATATGACAAGAACTTTAAGTCCCTGAAAAAAGAAATTGAAGAAGATGTCAGAAAATGGAAAGATCTCCCATGCTCATGGATAGGCAGGACTAACATAGTAAAAATGGCAATCTTACCAAAAGCAATCTACAGATTCAATGCAATCCCCATCAAAATACCAACACAATTCTTCACAGACCTGGAAAGAATAATACTCAACTTCATATGGAAAAACAAAAAACCCAGGATAGCCAAAGGAATCCTGTACAATAACACAACTTCTGGAGGCATCACGATCCCTGACTTCAAGCTCTACTATAGAGCTACAGTAATAAAAACAGCTTGGTACTGGCATAAAAACCGACATGTGGACCAATGGAATCGAATTGAAGACCCTGACATTAATCCGCACACCTATGAACATATAATTTTTGACAAAGAAGCCAAAAGTGTACAATGGAAAAAAGAAAGCATCTTCAACAAATGGTGCTGGCAAAACTGGATATCAACATGTAGAAGGCTGCAAATAGATCCATATCTATCACCGTGCACAAAACTTAAGTCCAAGTGGATCAAGGACCTCAACATAAATCCAGCTACTCTGAACCTGCTAGAAGAGAAAGTAGGAAGTAGTCTTGAATGCATTGGCATAGGAGACTACTTCCTAAATAGAACACCAGTAGCACAGACTCTGAGAGAAACAATCAATCAATGGGACCTCTTGAAACTTAGAAGCTTTTGTAGAGCAAAGGATACGGTCAACAAGGCAAAGCGACAGCCTACAGAATGGGAAAAGATCTTCACCAACCCCACATCTGACAGAGGACTGATATCCAGAATATATAAGGAATTCAAGAAATTAGACATCAAAATGCCCAACAGTCCAATTAAGAAATGGGCTATAGAACTAAACAGAGAATTCTCAACAGAGGAAACTCAAATGGCCGAAAGACATTTAAGGAATTGCTCAACATCCCTAATCATCAGGGAAATGCAAATCAAAACAACTCTGAGATACCACCTTACGCCTGTCAGAATGGCTAAGATCAAAAACACTGAAGACACCTTATGCTGGAGAGGATGTGGAGCTAGGGGAACTCTCCTCCACTGCTGGTGGGAATGCAAGCTTGTACAACCACTTTGGAAATCAATATGGCGCTTTCTTAGAAAATTGGGAATCAATCTCCCCCAAGATCCAGCTATACCACTCTTGGGCATATACCCAAGAAATGCTCAACCACACCATAAGAACACTTGTTCAGCTATGTTCATATCAGCATTGTTTGTAATAGCCAGAACATGGAAACAACCCAGATGCCCTTCAACTGAAGAATGGATAAGCAAAATGTGGTACATATACACAATGGAATACTACTCAGCAGAGAAAAACAATGACATCATGAGGTTTGCAGAAAAATGGATGGATCTAGAAAAAATCATCCTGAGTGAGGTAACCCAGACTCAGAAAGACAAACATGGTATGTACTCACTCATAGCAGGATACTAGACATGAAACAAGGATGACTTGTCTGCCTCTCACATCACCAGGGAGGCTACCTGGAAAACAGGACCCCAAGAAAGACACAGGGATCACCCAATGACAGAGAAATGGAATGAGATCTACATGAACAGCCTGGTCATGAGTGGGGGTAATGAAAGGCGAGGGTTGAGGGAAAGAGAGCTTGGGGGAGCGGGAGATCCCAGCTGGATCAACAACAGAGAGGGAGAACAAGGAATAGGAGACCATGGTAAATGAAGACCACATGAGAATAGGAAGAAGCAAAGTGCTAGAGAGGCCCACAGAAATCCACAAAGATATCCCCACAACAGACTGCTGGCAATGGTCGAGAGACAGCCCGAACTGACCTACTCTGGTGATGGGATGGCCAAACACCCTAATTGTTGTGCTAGAAACCTCATCCAACTACTGAGGGATCTGGATGCAGAGATCCATGACTAGGCCCCGGGTGGAGCTCGGGGAGTCCAATTAGCGAGAATGAGGAGGGTTTATATGAGCGAGAATTGTTGAGACCAAGGTTGGATAAAGCACAGGGACAAATAGCCAAATGAATGGAAACACATGAACTATGAACCAAGGGCTGAGGGGTCCCCACTGGATCAGGCCCTCCGAATGGGTGAGACAGTTGATTGGCTTGATCTGTTTGGGAGGCATCCAGGCAGTGGGACCAGAGCTTGTGCTCATTGCATGAGTTGGCTGTTTGAAATCAGGGGCCTATGCAGGATTGTTTGGCTCGGCCTGGGAGGAGGGGACTAGACCTACCTGGACTGAGTCTACCAGGTTGACCTCAGTCTGTGGGGAAGGCTTTGCCCTGGAGGAGATGGGAATGGGGGGGGGGGCGCTTTGGGGGATCGTGAGGGGGACGGGAGGGGGGGAGAACAAGGGAATCCGTGGCTGATATGTAGAACTGAATTGTATTGCAAAATAAATTAAAAAAAAAAAAAAGAGGCAGAAAGAGGAATATAGACAAAACACCCCATCTGTTGTCTTTCTTCACCAAAATTTTAGTGATGGGATGTCAACCGGGTAGCCTGAGGGTCCTTCCCACTGCTCAGCTATCCAATGAAAACAGCAGAGTCTGCAGCTTCTCCATCCAGCCCAAGACAACTCTGATATGTCTACATACATGTATGTGCATGTGCCCTGTGCACACATGGTTTCACCCTATCTTGGAGAGGTTCTCCCCACAAAAGAGCAAGAGCAAAGCCCTAGGCTGACAAAGGCAATTCACCTCCTGGCTTACTGCAATCTGGGAGGTCACCAAGGGTAGGACATCCTCCTTACTGACTCAACTGGGTAATCCTCAACTCTTAAGTTGAAACCCAATCCCCAGAACTTTAGGATGTGATGTATTTGGAGCTGGGTCCTGAGGGAGGTAATTAAAATTAGAAGAATCCATTGCAATGGGCCCCAATCCACCCAACTCTGGTTCCTCTAAGGAGTTTAGGACATGGGGACACAAGGAGAAGGCACCATCTGCAAGCCAAGAAGTGGGGGCTTGGAAGGAACCGAGCTTACTGGACCTTAGAAATTATACTTTTGCTGTTGAGAACAAGTGGTCTGGTCCTTGTTAACAAAGCATTACAGGTTCCTAGCACACCTCCTGTGGGGCAGGACAGCAGGGTGTGGACTCAACAGTTGAGCTTTCCTGGCCTAAACCTGTGATTCTAGAAGGAACACCTGGAAAATCCAGCCAGCAAAACAGCATGGGCTATGGGTTTGTGACAGGCTTCAATTCTCCTCAGTGGTTTCTAACCATGCCTCATCCAACACATTCAGCCCTTCTGCAAAAGCCACTTCACCCACCTAGCTGCCAAGAGGGGTCTACGAATGTGCCCTGACACGTGTTCCTTCCTCCAGTTCCCATGTCCAGCCACCCACAGACCCCAGACATTATTCTCCTAAGCATCTCTCAAATCCATGCACTGAGCATCACTTCCCAACAGCAGCATCCTGCATCCTGACCTGAGCACGAACTGAGTATCGCCTCCCAACAACAGATCCTTCATCTTGACCTGAGCATGCAGAGCATCACCTCCCTACAGCAGCATCCTGTATCCTGACCCGAGCACACACTGAGCACCACGTCCCAATAGCAGCATCCTGTATCCTGCCCTGAGCATGCACTGAGCATCACCTGAGGACATAATGTTAGCCACCTCCCTGCTGGGGCCTGTTGGAGCTTCAAAAGCAGACTGATGACAATAAGGATGGGGATGACAAGGTACCCTTTCATTCACAGTGGAGGGAGGGAGCAGACAGGATACAATATGCTCAGTGGTAATATGTTTTAGCCTCTCTGACTCTGGGCATCTGCCCTCTTCCCAGGAAGGCTCTCCCCAGGGAGCTTAGCAGTTGTTCTCTGTATCAGTTTCTCTGAACTTGACTTCTTCCTCATGTACCACAGAACACTCAGGACTACGTTTTGCCCTGATACTGTATCACTGCTTGACGACAGCAATAACATCTATCAGGCTCCTTCCTCCCATGAGTGTCCTGTTAGAATCTCTGTGCTATCTAAATTTCTCTAGCTATGAAATAGAGAATTTGCATCTATTTTCAAATAATAGAGGAAAAACAAATAATGATTTGTTGTATTCAAAGTCAGGTGCCTTAAGGATCCTGAGATCAACAGGATGGTCTCTTCCCATGACACACTCAGAGCACAGGGTACACACTCAAAGTTTATGCCAGAGTTGGGGGTGGCAGGGTGGTGGATGCTTCCACTCCACTCTAAGCACTGTCCACATACCACCTGTCAAGCGAATACATAGGATAACGGACCTGCCCAGGCATTCTATCACACACAACTGACTTCTGGGCTTAGCAAGCATGCAACACATGCCCAATACAGTGGGATTTCCCATACTGCTGAAAGGTACCTGGCTAGTCACCCATACAGGTGTTCCGACGATGACAGGCAACAGAGCAGCGCTCTGTTGACAGGCCAACGCTCACGCTCTGTGTGGCTGGCCAAGGCTGCACTGTTGGCTCTCCTGGAAAAAGTATTTGACACTTCTGTTAATGTTGCAAGATTTTGTGTCATTTCTCCTTGTCACAACTGCTCTGGTCACTAGCCCAGAAGCCCAACCACTGTGCAGTCTCTGAGAGAGCAATCACATAAGGGAACTCAACAGGGTAAGGAAGACAGACATATTAGGTAGAGTAATAATGTTGAGTAAAAATAATTATGTGGTTATTTATATCTGGAAATACTGTTTGTTACCTTCACCAAAGGAAAATATACTAAACTGCTAGATTTAGAGTAATGTGCCCGTGTTATATTATGAGGCAGGAACGAAAGAACCTTCAGGTTAATAGTATTTGTGAGACACCCCTGCCTCTGTAACCCCTAGAAGGCCTGATATGAGTCAGCCATGACTTGATTTTGGCCAAGTGAAGCAAAGGATCCTTCTAGGCTGCTCAGAAACACAAGGCCAAATGCCAGTCACAGAATCCCATCTGTACTGCTGTACTGCAGCTTGAACAGCCGGTTCCAGGGGAAGACGCTGCATTCCTGGAGAGAATCACAGCTTTGCTTCCAGTTCTGCAGCACAGGAGGGATGGAGAGGTTGACTGTAAAAGGAACTGAAACAGAGAACAAAGGAGAGCTCACTGGAGGGGCAGCCATCTCTAGCCATCTCTAGGGCATCTTCGCACTGAGCATGCCTGTCTTGTCTGCCTGCAGGCAAAGCCCACAACTGTGAACAGAGAAGGAGCCATAACTTCTTGTCATCTCTGCACAGGAGGAAACATCAGGGGGAGTCTGGAGACCAAGAGCACAGGGCTTTAACTACAGGGCACTGCTTCTTTGGAGAAACCTGTCCTGACTGTTAATTACAGGTACCCAGGTATTCGACCATGTCTCCTAGCCCAGGTGTACTCGAGCCAGCATGGCAGAGACAGCTACAGAAAGAAGCAGAACCCCTAGGAACCAAGTCTGGAACACGACAAGGTTATACATTGGCATACTACAAGGCTAGACACAATCAGATTTGTGAGACTTGAACTAGATCAGCTTGAAAACCCATAATCTAAAGTGTATGACACTAGGAGTTCTGAAAACT
The DNA here is from genome assembly GCF_007827085.1 of Peromyscus californicus insignis. Taxonomy (NCBI): domain Eukaryota; kingdom Metazoa; phylum Chordata; class Mammalia; order Rodentia; family Cricetidae; genus Peromyscus; species Peromyscus californicus. The sequence goes on from NW_026294551.1 coordinate 103,687,976, forward strand.
TGGGGAGAAGTGTGTCAGAAAAATAATACCACAGACTATGCTTTTGAATCATGCTGCCTATTAATCACCATATCTGGTAAAGATGCAAAGCTGGAATTATCTTGGCATTTTGTTGGTGACATAGAGCATGAGGAATGGTCTCTGGAATGGCAATGAAAGGCTAAGAGCATCAGACCCTTGTTTCTATAAAGCCATTAAGCAAAAATGACTCAGAGGAAATACCAGGGTAATTATGGCCCCTGAAACAAGGATGTGAAAAGCCAGTGTAGACTCCTAGCAGAAGTTTCCAGCTGAAGATGGTGGATTTGAAAACATCCTTCCCTCTATTCCTTCTACATGTCCCATTACAAAGACAGCCCACACTCAAAGACAGAGATACAGTAGCAGAGAAATTAGCCACAGACTCTATAAAACAGAAAGCAGATAGACAGGTGGCAATGGGCTTAGCTGACTGAGTTTATATAATCAGACAACAAGAAAAAACACAAAACCTCTGGCACAGTACAACCACTCTCTATGCCTTGTTTATCCAGGAATTCTGTCCCTTTGAAACATCCAAAAAATTGGTTGAGTACACAGGTCTAGTAAGTGACATGTACAGAGTGTCCAAAGCAGATTTATTCATAAGGTTCAGAGAGTAGAAGCCACTGTATCCATCAGCACAGAGACCCATTCAGGAAACTGAATGCCACAGGCAGTAGTAAAGAACTTCCTGTTGCCAGGCACTGTAACAGGAAGGGATCTCAGTATGTACTGCATGGTTCCATCTTTACCAAATTCAAGAACAGGAAAAAACCAACTAACAGGAACAGGAGGATTTATCAACGGAGAAGGACACAAGAAAGTGGCAAATGTCCCTTCCTTCTTGGCATTTATATGGTGCCAAAGTGGAGTTTTCACTTCAGACCGACCAGTTAATCACTTTATATTAAATTTGAATTTTAATAAACAAGTTTCTAAAATAGCTAATAAGAATATACACATGACTCGTATTAGTGACCTCCCAGCAGCCTGGTTGTATCACAGGTATTTCTGTGAGGGGTTCAGCAGAGAGACAGAGCAGAAGGATGGATGGCTGCAAGCCTAGAAGCTGCACCTCTGGGCTTCCGTAAGGAGGAAACAGAGGGGTCCGAAGGGGAAAGGCTTGACCTTGAACTTCACCAGGCATCCTTTCTCCTCACGTGTTTTCTTCAGCGCTTAGAATGAAAGCAAATGGGTCCAACCCTGCTTCTAGCTGGCACCACTCTGCAAGACTCCGAGAGCCTCAGACAGCTTGGCATGGTGGTACAGGCCTGTCATCCTGGCACTTAGAAGTCTAAGGTGAAAGGCTGAGAGCTGCAGAGAGCCACCACCCTGTGAGCTGCCAGCGAGTCCAAGGCCAGTCTGGGTACAGATAAGAAACCCAAAGACACTGGTATTATGGAATAGGAGCCTTTATCACCCATGTAGAGATCACAGGCATTCAGCCTCTGCTACATTAGTCAACTTTCATGTTCTTTTTACAAGCTTTAAGTACCGGGCTCTCAAACTGGGGCAAGCAACCAAAGACTAACAGACACTAAAGGAGTGTCTAAATACAAAAAATAGACCCAACAAGATGGTATGGAAAGAACTATTACAGAATGAGGGAAAATATTAACATGCTCCAAGAGACAGGAAAAGACACCATACTCATTAAATTATATAATGCTACTTTTAAAAGGAGTAAAATCCAAAAGAGAACTTGGAAATTAGCATTATGATATCAGAGGAACTGGGGCGATATCTCAGTGGCTGAGAATGCATGCTGCTCTTGCAGAGGACTGGAGTTCAAATCCCAGCATGCCAGGCAGGCAGTTTACAACTGTCTGTAACTTCAGTTCCAGGGCATCTGATGCCCTCTTCTGGCCTCTGTGGGCACACAGCCACAAAAGTAGATACACACATACATAAATAAAAATAAAATCTTATTTAAAAAGTTTACAGAAAGAAAATGACATTTTAAAGCTAAGAAATAATCTTAAGAAGCAAAGTGAGCAAGAAAAGGAGGGGGGCTAGAAAAGGGGGAGCAGACAGGGTCATCAGAAATACAGAGGGAACTAAGGAATTAACTTTAGAAGACTTCCTAGAACAGAAGGTGTGTGACAGATTTCTGTTATTCCTCTGCCCCTTCTTGGGACAGAGATATTTTAATGATATATAAATATACCTATTAGATGGTTAAACTAACTCTCAGCTTGCCATCTATATAGATTATATATTATTGATACAAGTATTGATAATATATCAATATTTACTGGCCATTACTTATCATTTATGCCAGTAATCTCCAAACCCAATATTAATCCACATCATTCATTGCCCTAAAGAGAATTAAACATCCTTTTTTACTATACAAGGAAAGAGGAATTGTGGTGAGTCACAAGAATATGTCATAAGGAATCCAGCTGTGTATTAAAGCCATACCTTGACCAGGCCAAGGGTCAGTCAAGTGGGAAGCCATCTAGCATGGACTATTTGGTGTTACACAGCTTAATATTCAGCTGTGCCTCGTTATGAATTTCTTGTGCTCAAAATTCCCATAGAATGTGTGTGTGAACTTCCTGCTTGGGCCAGTACTTGGATAAGGTCACATAGGCAGAGCCAAGCAGGCAGTAGATGCTTAGCTTTGTTTCTTGTGCAAATGAAGCTCAGGCCACCCCCTTGCCTTGAGGCCTAGTGGCTCTCCAGAGCAACTAACTGAGAACAAAAGATGTTTTTACATATCAAGGTGGCAAGTAGGGTGGAGCAACATTCCTGAAGAGGCAGACAACCCTGTGCCCAGGGGAAGAAGAGACAGGCATTTTCTGTAGAGGCAGACAGAACAGCATGACCAGGGAGAAGGGAAGAACACAGAGGTTTGGTAGATGGTAAGGCAGAACTCTTCTAGAGTTCATTAGAGCCAGGAGCAGAGAGCAAGTAGAGATGGAGGGACGAAGATGAGGCGGGAACCATAAGAGCTTAGCTGTTAGTAGGACTTTTGAGGGGGCAGTAAAAGAGGGGACAAAGAGGAACTTAAGTGTCAGGATGGAACTGAAGCTGTGTAGACAGGATTTCATCCCAGAGAAATAAAGTAGACGGACAAAGAGTTTGGTGTATCTACATTTATTCCTGCCCTGAATGCCTGACGGAGCTGTAGCTGTATAGATAGAATTTTGTCTTAAAGGAATAAAGTTAACAGACATAAGAGCCTAGTATACGTGGATTTTTTCCCTAAGATATTGAAAGGACCAAGCAGATGCCATAACAGGCTGCTCAGTCTTCTCTCAGAGATCAGGCCTCAATTTCAGTTTCCTGAGACTTGAGCAAGCAGTTTCTGGGAGGGTCATGAACAAAAGACATAGCCCTTGCAGTAGCTCCCTTTCTGCACGTACTCTGACTGCTCAAAGTTCAGCCAGATGTTTACTCTGGGGCCCCTCACCAACTTAGAGTTATGTGCAGTACGTGCTTGGCCAGCCAGCCCCCATGGTGGCTCAAGGACAAAGCCTGGGACTTGTGCTGGACTGCCCCCAAAGTAATAAATTGTAACCACCAACCAGTAAATTCAAAGGTTACATACCCTCACCCAATTAAAAGAGAACAGAGATAAAAATAAACCAATCCGAGTTGCACCCGTGCAAAACTCCCCCAACCCCCTTGAAGGGCTTGTGGATTTTGCCTTTAAAAAGCTAGCCACACAAAGAAAAAGCAAGTTCTTCCTGGCCTCACGGTTATTACGAGTGAGTGCTTTGGATCGAGCTTCCCTGCCCACGGCTTGTAAACAAACAGAAATAAACCATGCTTTTGCATTCTGTACCTAAGGTCTGTGGTGGTATCTTTGGGGTCCCAATCTGGGCATAACAATATCCCATGCTGGACGTAGCGTCTTCCCCAGACTCTGGGTAATCCATAAGAAGGCTAAGAGCCCACAGAGCACAGAGACACAAACGGAGGTGCGGCACAGTTATCTAAGCACTTTGGCTGCAATGCGAAGGCGCTATGCACTCCCAGTTTCAAATGAAGGGTCAGGAGAGGCGATGGCATTGAATGGCTTAAAGTCCATACCAAAGGGGCAAAGATGAGGAAGCAAGGCCTTCACAATTCAGAGGAAGCTCCATGGTGACTGCTGTGCTTCAGTCCCAGCACTTGGGGCAGAGGCAGGAAGGTCTCTGTGAGTTCAAGGCCATCCTGGTTTACATAGTGAGTTTCCAGACAGCCAGGGTTATACAGTGAGAACTTGTCTCAAAACCAAAACAATATTTGCAAAGAACAAATAAGGAAGACATCTTCAGATATAAATGCCTTCCCAGAAGCACCAGAAGATGAGATCCACCTAAAAGGGAAGCAAATGGAATTCTAACATGAGACAAACCTGAAGGAACACCCTGGAATGGAGACAAGACCCCAAGATGTTAGCTGCTGACAGTCAGGAAATGGAGGCCTCTTAGGGAAACTGTCTCAAGTTGCTGACATGGACAGAAACCTAAGACTTTCAAGGTACTGACAAAAACTGATGGAGTAATCTCTCTAGAAGAAGAATTTGAAGTTGAACTTGTTCATTTAAAAAAAGGCTAAACTGATTAAAAAAAAAAAAAAAACTAACAACAAGTAAATATACAGGGAAAATGACCACAACACATGATTTGACTGTGAATAATTCTTAAAATAACATAATGTAGGTAAGAAGTCATCAGCACTGAATGTCCATGTAACTCAAGTCAGGACTTAATGACCTGGGGTGAGAGAGAGGGATGGAGGGAGGACAGGGCTGCATCTCCATCATCCTGGCAAATTTTCCAGTAACGACAATGGAAGCATGCCACTTAGATTATGGGAACAAATGGGGAGGCTCCCTGGGTGTGAGTGAAGAGCGGGTGCACAGGAAGGGACTACTGTTTTTCACAGCTGTGACAATATTTATCTCATGGGTCTCCAAGCACATGACAAAGACAGGAAAGCAAAAATGTAAACCTGTAAATCACAGCCCTGCGTTTGTCTACAAAATTAACTGAGTCACAAACAGAAATCATTATGTGGTTCTGTTTATTTCAAGGTGCAGGCCTCACAAATACCAGGTGCAGGCTCTAAAACTGAGGCATATACTCAGGTCAAAGGGTAATTCCTATAATTACAAGACAATCTTTTCCATCCTTAAAGGTATTTAAATACAGCCCGGCTGCCCTCAGATTCTGAGGGTCCTCCTGACACTGTTCATCAGAGCAGACAAGGCCAAACACTGAGAACATCATCAGGATGTGCACCTGCTGAAAACCAAGACCAAGAGAGAGTGGGGAGCACTGAGTGATGCCCGGGGCAGGCACCAGTGGGCTTCTGTCATACTGGCTGTGAGGTAGCTCCTCCAGGCTCATTCCAGGCATTCATCATAGACATCTGAGGCCATGAAACTTCTAGAGAAACTCGAGGTTGAAGTCAGGAAAAGAGAATGAATCCTGGCAAGAGAAGTTGGGAGGAATGCCTGAACAATCATCAGGAGACACTTGGTGCCCACGATAGTGCCCAGAGATGGAGAGACCGTGTGAGAAACTCCCTTTATTGGCCTGAAAATTTGTTCCACTTCCATGACAACCAAGAAAGAAAGATTAGTTTTGCCTTTTCCTTGAGAAAATGGATGGGACTATCATCCAAAAAGCAATGTGCATTCAGATCTGGGCATCCCTTCTTCATAGGTAAATTACACCCAACCACATAATATGCACAATTAGCCCATCAGATTCACAGGATGGTTCAGAAGACTAAGTAAGTTCATCTTTGTAAAGCGCCAAGTGAAATGCCTTGTCCATTGCAAGCCTGTAAGTTACCGTAAAATAAAACACAGGACAAAAATTTTCACTAATGTGCTGTGAAAAGCTGCGTTCTGTCCAGAAATGGGTTTGCGTGTTGATTAAATGCTTCTGCAAGAGATTAAAAGGGAGCCTGTTCCCCTTAGTACCCCAGTGAGGAAATGAAGTTATATTTAGATCAAACTGCCCCCAATGGGGGTTGGGGGGAGAGAGCCATGCATGGATACCATTAAGGGCCATTACTTTACCCTGGAGGAGGAGTGAATCAGACTCTTCCCACCAAGGGAACAAGACACCCTGAGCTGTCCGACTGAGCTGGATGCCAGCACTTCTATGTCCACGTGAGCCTGGACAGTCCTATGTGTGTGACAGCTGGCTTTTCAGAGGAGTCCTGAACTCACATACCAAAATACAGATGTGCTCAACTTACGATAAGGACATGAAAATGTTTTAAGCTGAAAATGTATTTGCCCCACCTAGCCCTTCAGAACACCCTTGCTAACAACACAGCACGTCATCTCTGTGTATCCTCATGACCATGGGGCTGAGTGGGAGCTCTGAGGCTGACCAGCAGCTCTAGAGAGGGTGGAAGGGTGTGGCACCACTCGAGAAAGGGGCCCAAACTCGAAATTCAAAGTACGGTTTTGACAGCACGTGATCCACTTTGATCATCAAGTTCATCTGTTGTAAGTGTGAGGGCTCATTTGATGTCAACTTAACGGGATCTACAACCAACTGGGGGTATACTTCTGGATGGGCCTATGAGGGGGTCTCCAGAAAGGATCAACTGAGGGGAGAAGCCCCTCCCTCAAGGTGAACAGCATCTTCTGAGGGGTGACCCAGAGAGAGAGAAGGCTGAGGAGAGAGCAGTCCCGCCAGCCTCCACACCCTGCTGGTGAGCGTGCCTACCCAGTTGTATTTGTTCCTGCTGCTGCCATCCTCTGAGGATAACTGACTGCAGCTTCTTCAGCCTTCCAACACGGATTAAAGATCAGTGATTCTCCAAGAGTCTCCAGGCCTTCAGCACCACACAGGGAGTGCAGAGACACCCAGCACTGTAGAGTACTCTCAGCTACTGGGTTCTCAGACTTTCCAGCATGCAGACAGCCCTTGTTGGACTAGCAAACCTCTATCAGGTAAGCCAATCTGGTGAATCCCCTACTATAATATATATATATATATATATATATATATATATATATATATATATATATATATATATATATACACACACACACACACACATATATATATACACATTCGATCAGTTCTGTTCCTCCAAAGAACCCTGCCTAACACACCACGTCAGGGTCATGTATACTTCCTAGCTTTACCAACAGATGAGGAGAAGGCAAGATACTTGGGGATTTTAGCTCTCACCATCCAGAAACTTCTATGTGCTTCAAGAATTGGTTAAATTCTAACCTATAGAGGCAAATGCAAAAAGAATTAGACAGGGAAGAGAAAAGAAAAACCAAGGGTGAGGGACTCAGCCTGACTGTTCTTTGCACTGGCTCCACAAGTCCTCACTAGGGCCCACCTGTGTCCAGAATGCCACTGAGACAAAGGGCAGAGCACACACACATTCCTGCTTGTGTATAACTTACATTTTAGTGATGAAAGATGGAATGTTAGTGCAGTGAATAAGTAAAATATGCAGTGAATTAGATACACTAGTGTGATGAAGAAAGATCAAGCTAAGGGAGAGTTTTAAGAGGAAGAAAGAGAGAGCAGAATTACTATATTCAAAGAGGACAAACACCCTGAGGAGTGGAGCTTGAATGACGACTTGGGGGGAGTAGGAGTCCAGGAACAGGAAAAAGGGTAAGAGGGAAGGAAGGCAGAACCACATGTGTGAGACCAGAGTGTGGCGGGGACAGTGAGTGCTGAGGACACACTGCTTCTGTGGGCCTACTAGTTTCAATGGTCAGTGGCAGGAGGGGTCGCAGACAGAGCCTTGTGGCCGCCATTAGAGACTTGACCTGGATCTCAGAGCTGTGGACAACCTCTAGAGGTTAGACAGCCACGGACCTGCTCAGGACTAAGCTCTCCAATGACCTCTGGCTACAATGCTTATTTGCTGCTGTTGTTTTATTCCCCACCTCACCCCCTTTTTTGGGGGGAGCCAAGGTGTCAATTTGCAGCCCAGGTTGGCATCAATCACACGATCCTCCAGTCTCTGTGTCCTGAGTGCTAGCAATACAAGGACATACCACACCTGTCTTGGCTGAAATACAGTGACTGTCTGAGCTGCCAAGCCTTGCCTGACTATAGGAGTCTAGAACCCTGTGGGGCTGCAATGGTCAGAGCACCAGAAGAGAGAGGAAGCTGGAGCTGGGCAGCAAGGGGCTCTGAGGTCACCAGGGTGGTGGTCAGATGAGGAACAGCGGGAGGGACGAGCTAGAAGGAAGGCTTGCATGGTCTTCTGTCATCTCTGTGTAGATCCTTTATACCACAAGAGTAGAGGATCGGGCCTTCTGTAGAGCACACAAACAGAAGCACCCTGTCTGCTGATGGCTGCCTCCCATGGATGCACTGCTAACTCAGCCCTTTTCCCTAACCTATATTTATTGTTTGTGTGTGCATGCATATGTGCTACAGCTGTGTGTGTGCAGGCCAGAGGAAAACTTGTAGGAAGCAGTCCTCCCACCATGTGGATCCCAGGTATTAAACTCAGGTTGCTGGGCTTGGCAGCAAGCACCTTTATCCACCTAGCCATTTCAATGACTCCACATGTCACTTGCTCCCTCTTTTAATGGATGTTCTTCATGTGTAGCCCAGGCTGGCCTTAAGCTCAGAATCCTCCTACATTACCTCCTAACTAGTGAAATTATGGTGTGCACTACCATCCCTGGTGCTGCCACAGTACCCAGTGCAGGCAGAGGACCTGCTGGCTTATATCTAGATCTGGACTATTCTTTCTTAGAAAACTTAGCTACTGAAGGCACTACCTAGGGACACATTGAAGAGGAAACCTGGAGGAGTTGTGTCATCAGATTGGCCTGTAGGCATGTCTGTGGGACGCTTTCTTGATTCCTAATTGATGGATGAAGGTCTAGGCCACTGTGGGTGGCACCCTGAACAGGTGGTCCTGGGATGTACAAGAAAGGCAGCTGAATGTGAGCCAGGCTACAAGTCAGCATGGAGTGCTCCTCCATGGTCTCTGCTTTGGTTCCTGCCTCGAGTTCCTGCGTTGACTTTCCTTGAAGATGGACTGTTATTTGGAAATGGAAGATGAAATAAACCCTTTCCTCCCCAAGTTATTGTTGGCCATGGTGTTTATCACAGCAACAGAGATGCAAACTATAAGAGGTAAATACCATGACTCTCAGATTCCCCATGTGTCTGTCCATCATGAGAAAACAGAGCAGTCGAGGAAGAACACTCTCTGTGAAAGGCATGTTGCAGCCCTTCACAGAGGTACTCGCAGTCACAAGGAGGCTTGTCTGTGTTACCTGCTGCAGCACACAGAACTACAAAGGGAGTATGGATCCAGCTATGGAAAATATATAAAAAAGATTAGGAAGGAAATATGTCAATATGTTAATCTCATTGCCTCTGGCTGGTGTAGAATTAGGAGTGATTTTTCTCATTCTTCTTCCCAAATTTCTTCCAATTGCCTATCTATTACTTTTATAACCACATGCACCCAAACCCCTGCACTTTATTAAAAAAACATGTTGCAGGGATGAAATGTCTCTGAATATTTTAGTTCCCAAATGCGTAACTGTAAGCTGTGGACATGAATATGGATGATCAGTTTCATTTATTCTGAACAAGGATGCTGGGATTTTTCAGCAATAATAAAAGGGCAAAGCCTCCTGGCAAAGTGCTTCCCCTCCTGAAACTGGAAAAGGTTATGCAAATTACCTAGAGCCTTAGGAGTGGGGACCAACCACTGGTTAAATGCCTATTAAGTAGCCCACCAAATGAGGACCTGTGTTAAAAATGATAACCCTGCTCATAAAATGAATGCCACTTCGTTAGGCTCCAAACACAAAAATCACCCCAAATTATAGCTGCATTTTTTCCAGTTGCAATATCATTAGCAAACCATTTTGCCAAAGTATATCTAACACTGAAGCTCAGCTGATGGGTGGATGATCACCCAGTAGAAAACGATCCATGTTGGGATTCCACATGTGGTCCTAGGACTCAAAGGGGGCTCAGGGAGGCAATGCCACACCATGGAAGCTGAGCAGGTTTTGGAGGGGAGTGCTTTGGGTGTGTGTTATGATTCTGCCCATTCAGAGGTGCACAGACATTTACTCTTCCAGAAACTGTCTCCAATCACAAGATGAGAACTATAGTATCTACCTTTTCAGAACCGAAATGAAAATAAGGAAGTGTGTGTGTGTGTGTGTGTGTGCGCGCGCGCGCGTGCGCGCGCATTGGGAGAATGTCCACACTAGAGCCTGGGCTACAGCAGACACACAGTGCATGACAGAAGTAATGAATGACGAAGGCTGTTGGGTTCATCTCACCAATTCCACAATTCAGGTGCCAGGAAAGCTACCTGTATGGTTTGTAGTCTGTTCTCTGGCTGAAAGTGGTCAAAGGACAAAGAGCAAGAAGCAGAATACAGCTAGGGTGAATTCTTGAGAACACATGTGCTTTCTTATCAGAGGGCTAAGGGTCAGTAGTACAGTTTCCCTTCTTTCTCCTGGAGAAGTGATAGCTCGTCTGTAGTGGTTACTCTACAACCAGGAGGTGAGTAAGAAATTGGCAGACACTGATCATGATGTGTTAACTGAGCCAATGTAAGACGTTGACTCCCTTTGCCTCATGTGAGAAAGATAAGCCCTGCTTTATTCACCTGTAAGCAAAAGAATTCCTAATGAATACAAATCATCACTGTGATCACGTCTGGTCCTTGCTCTCATGAGGTCCAGATGACTCTTACAAGTGACTGTATGGTTTAGACAACTGATTGTATGTTTTAGGTATGACAGTCATGGATGGAGCAGGAAGCACCTGAAACTGTCTTTCATATACATCAGGAGTTTTGAGCTAGCTGAAGTAGGCAAGGCAGCTTCCTGGGTGGGTAACAAGGATGTCAGGATAGGAGGGGGTAAAGGACAGCATGCTCAGTGAAGTGAATACAAAGATCCATTTGGGAGACTTAGGGAGGACAGAACACTGGTAGAGAAAGTGCAGCAAGCACCTGGCAAGGTCAGGAGTGGCAGCATCCAGCTCCTCTGAGAATTAGCAATGGTAAAGTTAAGCATGTTGATTTGACTTCAGGTCCTTCCTTGTTGGGAGCACTCTGGTGTTTTCTCCATTTAGATAATCTAAGCTGTTGTATTAGTCAGGGTTCTCAGGAGAAACAGAACTTACAGAATGAATCTCCCTCTCTCCCTCTCCCTCTTCTCTCTCTCTAGATAAATATTATATATAATAAATTCATATATATATATATTTATTAGAATGACTTACAGGCTGCAGTCCAGCTAATCCAACAATAGCAACCTATGAATGGAAAGTCCAAGAACCCAGTAGTTGCTCAGTCTACAAGGCTGGATGTCTGAGCTAGTCTTCAGTAGATGCTGGAATCTCTAAGAAGTAGGCTCTAATGCTAGTGAAGGAATGGACTTGCTAGCAAGGCAAGAGCAAGCAGACAAACAGAAAAAGTTTCCGTCTTCCATGTCCTTACACAGGCTGCCAGCAGAAGGTGTGGCACAGATTAGAGGTGTGTCTTCCCATCTCAAAGATCCAAATTAGAAGTGGATCTTCCCACTTCAAATTAAGCAAAAATCCCCTCACAGGTGTGCCCCTCCATTTTTGACTTTTAGTTAATTCCAGATGTAGTCAAGTTGACAACCAAGAACAGCCATCACAGCTGTCATGACTAAGCCATTCAGCCACTTAATTGCCAGTTGTCACAACTTCCTTTGGGTCTGTTGCCTTGAGAGGAGAGCAACCAGAGAGGAACCAAGTAGTTCCTTCTTCAACAATTGGCCAGATCATCACCATGGCTTTGAACATCACCTGGTTGCTTTGAACATTCCAAGGTCAGACCATTTAGGGACTCCACTTCAGCTGTAAACTATATAACCACTGTCAACTGGGTTTGGAATCACCAAAGAAACACCCCTCTGGGCATGTCTGTGTGTTTCCAGAGAGGCTGAACCAAGGAGAGACCCTCCCATGGGCAGCAGCATCCCACGTGTTGGGGTACTTGTCAGAATAAAAAGGGAAAAACGGAGAAAACAAACTGAGCACTAGCATTCATGTCTCTGCGTGCAGACTGCTGATACAATGTGACCAGTGGACTTACATGGCCATCGCCATGGTGAACTATACTGTCAAACGGGGAGCCAAACACACCCTCCCCTTCTGAAGCTGCTTTACTAGCTAGCATGGAAGGCTGGTGCAGAAGGCAGTCATCACTCTGAGACCCGTGTACATGGCTCCCAGGCAGTCGGAAATGGTAGAGTAAATGTTTTCAGCTGTGAGCAACAGAACCGCCAGAATGGTGGAAGAAGAGCTTCCTGGGCCGTTCTGATGGGAGATCAGAATACCGACAGAAATCTGCATAGTAAGGACTGTCCTCGTTAAGTCTCAGAGGGGAACAAGGACTTTATAGGGAGCAGAGCTAGAGGCCATTCATGTCATATTCTGACAAAGAAGCTGGCTACATTTACATCCGTGTCTTAAAAACTGGAGGGAGGCGAAATTCAAAAGTAATGAACTAAGTTGTCTGGTAAAACAAATTTCAAGGCAGCATACTATTCAGGCTGTCCTGCTCAGATTATTGCATTTATTTATGATGAAAAAAAAAAGCGTGGTTTGAAGAGGTAAGAATCATCATGCAAACACAGTGGAAAGCAGCTGCAATCACTAAATAGATCAACATCTTTAAATCATTCTTCACTGAAATATAGGAAAGGGGCTTTGAGGTCAAGATCTCACCCATTGAAGGCTCAACTTATAAAAGTGAAAATTCACTTGAAAGGAGAGATCCAGAATTAAGAATGCTTCTGAAGGGGCTCCCTGCTTAAAAACTACCAGAGGAAGTATTTCCCATGTTCAGCCACCAAAGTGCACACAGGCCCCTGAAGTGCTTTGAGTGTGTGTGTGTGAGCGCACATGTGTGCAAAATGCAAGGGTTATAGGATCATAGAGGCTTGCATCAAGGTTCCAGAAAGCACAGCGGTCAGGTATTGTACACAAAACTGTAAAGACAAAGCCTAGGTTGCCGTGGAGACCTCAGGCTATGGGAGAGGCCAGGACTGTGGCACTCCTGCTGAGGAAAGCCACAGGCATGGAGAGGCTTTGGCTCAAGAGAGGCTACCACAGGCTACTGCATGCTGCAGAACTGGAGGGGTGGGGCTCCCCAAAGCTGTAGGAGCCTCAGTCACCAGCTGCAGAGCTGCAGTGTTTGGTCTGCCTGCCTGGGCTTTGGTCTTCCTTTTCTCTGCTGTTCTCTCCTTCCTGCTTTTTGGAATGGTAATGTATCCTCTGTGCCCTTGTATACTGGAAGCATGTGGCTTTTTAAAATTTTATTTAACTGGGGCTCACAGTTAAGGCTCACCCTGAGTCTCAGAAGACACTTAAGACTTTTGAACAACACCGAACTGTTGAGATTTTGGGAACTCTCATAGATAAACTAGATGCATTTTGAATTGTGAGATATCCATTAGCCTTTGAGGACCAGGGGAGAGTGTTATAGATAAAAGCGATGTGTTTGAGCATCAAGCTGACAAGGGCAGACATAATGATTAATAGTCTTGAGAACCCCAGATCTGAAAACACGTACCTGAGGGTGCTGCTGGGAAGTCTAACTGAAGATGGAGGACCAGCACTCATGTGGGCAGTGTCACTCCTTGGCCTTTGATCCTAGACTGACTGAAAACGACAAAAGGAGAAACTGGGCTGAGCGCCTCATTCACTACTCCCTACTTCCTGACTGTGGATACAGGGAGCCTCATTCACTACCCTGACTGTGGATACAGGGAGCCTCATTCACTACTCCCTACTTCCTGACTGTGGATACAGGGAGCCTCATTCACTACCCTGACTGTGGATACAGGGAGCCTCATTCACTACTCCCTACTTCCTGACTGTGGATACAGGGAGCCTCATTCACTACTCCCTACTTCCTGACTGTGGATACAGGGAGCCTCATTCACTACTCCCTACTTCCTGACTGTGGATACAGGGAGCCTCATTCACTACTCCCTACTTCCTGACTGTGGATACAGGGAGCCTCATTCACTACTCCCTACTTCCTGACTGTGGATACAGGGAGCCTCATTCACTACCCTGACTGTGGATACAGGGAGCCTCATTCACTACTCCCTACTTCCTGACTGTGGATACAGTGTAACCAGCTACCACACACTCCTGTCCCCACACCTTCTCCTCCCAGGGACTTTAGGGCATCTATGATTATACTTCCAGCCATCTATGGCTGCTCTGGACATCATGACAGCAGTCTTCAGTGAGGCCCAGGAGAGGAGGAGATGTCATTCCACCATGTACTTAGCAGAAGCATGTGATCCCTGGAAGTGTCTGGATATTCCTATGGCAGGCTTGTGATTGGTGTATGTACAAAATCTGTGCTTGGTGTGTATGTGAGGATCACGATGGTGGAATCAAAAGTCATTCACATGCAGGTCTATGTGACTGGTGAAACCAGAAGCTGCCCAAAAGCATGTCATGCCTCTCTTCTGGCAATAAGGAAATTGCTTTTCGTCCTTTTTGGTTATTTCTTGTGTCCTACTTACTCACCCACTCTTGAGTGCTGTAACATTACACTCCAATGAAAGTTCTTCTCCAAATGGTCATTTATTATGCACTTGCCATCTTTATCATGAGTAGAGTGGACTAAGCCGGTAACACTTAGGACAGATGAAACCCTGGGCTTCAGCCTCAAGCAACAGCAGCAAGAGGGCAGTTGAGGGTGGCTTTCAAACTCCTCGGACTGCCAGGGCTGTAAACCCTTGAGTCACTCAGTAACTAGAAGGCAGCTGAAAATTTCCAGGAAGCAAGTGGGAGCAGGAACTGCAGACAGCCAAGACTGCAGAATGCGAGACGCTGTGAAGAGCTGAGGTACAGTTGAAAGCACCAGTCACTAGAAAAGCTCCACAGAGCCACGAGGGGTTAAGAGCAGCCAGCTGCCAGGTGCTGAGCTACAGCCAGGCACGCATGGCCCAGAGCACTAAGTCTCCAGTCCCAGGATCCAGACATAGGGAAGCTTGGAGCCATAAGTCTTTAGTTTCTGGAAACCAGGGCTTGGAAAGCTTAGAGTCCTAAGCCTGGAGTTCAAAGGACCTAGAGCTATAAGCCTCTAAGTTTGCAAGCCCAGTCTGTCCTGTAAGCCTTTTGCACTTACAGGGCTGTCAACATTAAGAGAGCTGGTCCTGGTCTCTGTGTAACTTTTACCTGAACAGAGCAAAAGGACCTTCACCTAAGCAGGTATGTAACCAGGTGTCAGGATGTGGGTGGACTAGAATTCTCTGGACTCTACTTCTCACCACTGGTTCCCTCTCACACCTTGCCTTCAAAGACAGAAGTCTTTTAAGTCAGTTTGGCAAAGAGGTTCTCATGTTCCAAATGGATTTTGGTGGCTGTGTGAAAACTACTTGTGGGTATGGTGGGTGTATATGTGGGGAAACTGAAGGGGGAGGGGGAGGGGAGGGGGGAGGGGAAATGGGAAGGGGAGAGTGCGAGGGTGCAATAGAGACAGAGATACCAAGAGCACTCTTCTAAGGCCAGTACAGTCAACCGTGCAGTGTCCTCTCTCCCTTCTTGTAGTCTGTATTAGTTACTGTTCTGTTGCTGTGATAAAACACTATGACCAAAAGCAACTTACAGAACAAAGAGGGTTTTTTTGCCTTTTTTTTTTTGTTTTTTTTGGGTTTTTTTTTTTTTTTTTTTGGCTTATGCTTCCAGAGGGATAAGAATCCATCATGGCAGGGAAGCATGACAACAAGCAGCAGGCATGGCTGGACCAGGATGCTGAGAGCTCACACCTTAAACCACAAGCACAAAACAGAGGATGTGAACTGGAAGTGGCATGGGGCTTTAATCCCAAAGTCCATCTCACTGGTAAGGTACTTCTTTAAAGGCTGCACCGCCTAAACCTCCCCAAACAGCTCTACCGTTGGGAACCAAATGTTGGGAACCAGCCTGCGGAGGTCTCTCATACTAACTGCTCCATGAGCCAACTGTGCACCAGTGTCCACTCTCCCTTCTATGTCATTAGACACCCAGCTTTGCCCAGGGTAGTTCTGTGTCACAATGGCTGATCCAAACCAATAGACACACCTCTCGTCCATGTCGTCCACAAACCCTGGAAAGTCCAGGAACATGTGAACGGTGGGACTTTAGCATAGGTCTACCTGGTGGTAGATTTGGGGTTGCCAGAACCTTCTAATTAGTGCATTTGCCTTCCTGGTAAGAAGAGACCCACACATGGCCAAGGCAGCCATCTTTGGACCACGAGACAGCAAAGAGGAAGAGGATCTCAATGTGCTAAGGGGGCTGATGGCCAAGTGAGCCAGACCCTGGGTCTCCAAGGGCCCCGACGGGTGGCTGCACCACAGAAACCTCCCGCTTTAAGCTACCAGGACACTCACAGTGGCCTGCTGCAGTTAGCATCAAAGTCACAGAAGAGCACAATCTTTTACATGCTACTGCGTACAGGGCGACTGCAGACAACCATGGACTGCTAAAAACACGGAACAAGACAGGATCCTGAATATTTTCCCCAAAGATAAATGATAGCTTTTTATGGAGATAGTATGTGTAGTCTGACTTAAACATGCAATGTATACATACGAAAAGATCTGGTGGTAGTCCACTAACATGTACAACCTTTCAGTACCAGTTAATGAAAAGACAATATACTTCAAGTACTGATACAGCCACAGTTCTGGCTGATGGGGAGAAGAGGCTACAGTCCACGTTGTTGTCACTTATCCAGTAGCTCCAGGAACCGGTGCTGCATGGAGACTACTTCCATTTCCAACCCAGGAAGATGGCCTGGCATGACAACCTAATGAGGCCCAATTACAACAGAATATGACAATCACTCCGGGCCAACTGGCCGGCTGGTATCCATAATGCAGTGGGCAAAGATAGCAGGGAGGGTAAATCATCAGACAGAATGGTTCTGCCTCATAAATGGCACCAGAGATGCTTGGAACGGTTTTATACCAAATGTCTAAAAATCAAAAGAAAACAATTAATCTCCTTTTAGATGCTCTTTTTGTGGAACAAGTGGATGGAGACAGACTTGTTTATGGAGCCCTGAGGAGTCACTGTGAGTGGATGGAGAGAGTGTCTGAGGCATTAGCAGTAGTCAGGAGATGCTGCTGTGAGTGTGATTTAGGACTCTAAGCTTGATTTTGAGCAGTTCTGAAAATGGCTGTCATTGTTTGCTTCCCCTCATTAGGAGAGAAATTAGTTGGGCACTACTGATCTGTTTATGTGAGTACCAGAGAAACTCATCACCAGACATCAGGGTGGGAGGTGCTTCTGCAGGCAGAAGACACCAAACGAGCAGAGAGACTCGGCTAGAGTTGGGAGAGGAGGCTCCAGCTGGCTTTGCCACAGGGCACACTGCCTGGTGTGGAGTGCCAGTCACAGGGTCTGCACTCCTCCTCTCTACGGCCAAAGACAATATGATTTAACCCATTCAAAAAAGGATGTTCTGACAAGTCCACAGACTAATAAACCCTTATACACTATGTTGGGATGCAAACTGGTCCAGCCAATGTATACATGAGTATGGGGGTTCCCCCAAAAGGAAAGGAGAACTACCCCATGAGCTGACTAAAGCACCCCTCGGTCTCCAAGTCAGCACACCACAGAGATACTTGCATACTTGTGTTTACTGCAACACTATTCGCAATCCCTGTTTATGGAATCAGCCTAGATGTCTACCAACAGATAAAGAAATGTGGTACATATACACAATGGAGTTTTAAGCCATAAAGAATAAAATTAGGACATTTAGAAGAAAATTGCTCATTCGTAGGTAGGACTAACATAGTAAAAATGGCAATCTTACCAAAAGCAATCTACAGATTCAGTGCAATCCCCAATCAAAATCCCAACACAATTCTTTACAGACCTGGAAAGAACAATACTCAGCTTCATATGGAAAAACAAAAAACCCAGGATAACTAAAAGAATCCTGTACAATAAAGCAACCTCTGGAGGCATCACGATCCCTGACTTCAAGCTCTGCTATAGAGCTACAGTCATAAAAACAGCTTGGTACTGGCATAAAAACCAACATGTGGACCAACGGAATCGAATTGAAGACCCTGACATTAATCCACAAACATATGAACACCTAATTTTGGACAATGAAGCCAAAACTGTACAATGGAAAAAAGAAAGCATCTTCAACTAATGGTGCTGGCATAACTGGATGTCAATATGTAAAAGATTACAAATAGATCCATATCTGTCACCATGCACAAAACTTAAGTCCAAGTAGACTGAAGACCTCAACATAAATCCAGTTACTCTGAACCTGATAGAAGAGAAAGTAGGAAGTAGTCTTGAACACATTGGCACCGGAGATCACTTCCTAAATATAACACCAGAAGCACAGACACTGAGAGCAACAATTAATAAATGAGACCTCTTGAAACTGAGAAGCTTTTGTAGGGCAAACGACACGGTCAATAAGACAACATGACAGCCTACAGAATGGGAAAATATCTTCACCAACCCCACATTTGACAGAGGGCTGATCTCCAAAATATATAAAGAACTCAAGAAACTAGATAGCAAAACACCTAACTGTTCAATTAAAAAATGGACAGCTAAACAAGAGAATTCTCACCAGAAGAATCTCAAATGGCTGAAAGACATTTAAGGAATTGCTCAACATCCTTAGTCATCAGGGAAATGCAAATCAAAACTACTCTGAGATACCATCTTACACCCGTCAGAATGGCTAAGATCAAAAACACTTAAGACAGCTTATGTTGGAGAGGATGCAGAGCCAAGGGAACACTCCTACACAGTTAGTGGGAATGTAAACTTGTACAGCCACTTTGGAAATCAGTATGGTAGTTTCTCAGAAAATTGGGAATCAATCTTCCTCAAGACTCAGCTATACCACTCTTGGGCGTATACCCAAGGAATACTCAATTATACCACAAGGACACATGCTCAACTATGTTCATAGCAGCATTATTTGTAATAGCCAGAACCTGGAAACAATGTAGATGCCTATCAACTGAAGAATGGATAAAGAAAATGTGGTACATATACTCAGTGGAGTACTACTCAGCAGAGAAAAATAATGACATTATGAGGTTTGTAGGCAAATGGATGGAACTAGAAAATATCATCCTGAGTGAGGTATCCCAGACTCAGAAGGACAAACATGGTATGTACTCACTCATAAGTGGATAATAGATGTAAAGCAAAGGATAACCAGACTGCAACCCACAGCTCCAGGGAGGCTAGCTAGTAAGGAAGACCCTAGGAAGGACACATGAATTGCCCAGTGATGGAGAAATGGATGAGATATACATGAGAAAACTGGGGGTGAGGGAGATTAATGGAGGGCAAGGGATGGGGGATGAGAGCATAGGGAAGCAGGAGGTTATAGCTGGAATGGGAACAGAGTGGGAGAGCAAGGAAAGAGATACCATGATAAATGAAGATACTATGGGAATAGGGAGAAGCAGAGTGCTAGGGAGGTTCCCAAGAATCCACAAGGATGACTGCATCTTAGACCACTGGCAATAGTGGAGAAGGTGCCTGAGTTGACCTACTCTGGTGATCAGATGGCTGGGTACCCTAACTGTCATCATAGAGCCCTCATCCAGTGACTGATGGAAGCAGATGCAGAGATCCATGGCTGGAACCCAGGCAGAGCTCCGGGAGTCCAATTGATGAGAGAGAGGAGGGATTCTATGAGCAAGGGATATCAAGACCATGATTAGAAAAAGTACAGAGACAACTAGCTAAACTAGTGGAAATGCCTGAACTCTGGACCAGTAGCTGAGGAGCCCCCATGGTCCTGGACTAGGCCCTCTGGATAAGTGAGACAGTTGTTTAGCTTGAACTGTATAGGGGGCCTCCAGGCAGTAAGACCAGGACCTGTCCTTAGTGCATGAGCTGGCTTTTTGGAGCCTAGTGCCTATGCTGAGACACTTTGTGCAGCCTTGGTGCAGGAAGGAGGGGCTTCGACCTTCCTCAACTGAATGTACCAGGCTCTGCTAACTCCCCATGGGAGACCTTGCCTTGGAGGAGGTGGGAATGGGGGGTGGATTGGGGGGAAGGCTGGGGGGTGGGAGGAGAGAGGACAGGGGAATCTGTGGTTGGTATGTAAAATGAATAGAAAATCTCTTAATAAAAAAATTCTCTCTCTCTCTCTCTCTCTCTCTCTCTCTCTCTCTCTCTCTCACACACACACACACACACACACACACACACACACACACACACACACATACAGATGCACACGTGCACACAAGCAGACACACAAACATAATAAAAACCAGAAGGGAACTACTTGGGAAGACAAAGGAGACCAGGATGGCGGGAGGGGACAATGCAGGGAAGATGAGCACAGAACATGACATGACTGTGACAATGTCAAAATGAAATCCGTCATCTGTACAATGAATTTATGCTGATGAAGAAAAAAGAAAAGAGAAATGACCATAATACTTTTAAGGAAAATTTAAAAACTGTGGGATGCTGTGGGATGGTCTGTATGTCAAATTGCTCTGATTGGTCAATAAATAAAACACTGATTGGCCAGTGGCCAGGCAGGAAGTAGGCGGGACAAGGAGAGAGGAGAATTCTGGGAAGTGGAAGGCTGAGTGAGGGAGACACTGCCAGCCGCCGCCATGACAATCAGCATGTGAAGATGCCGATAAGCCACGAGACATGTGGCAAGGTATAGATTTATAGAAATGGATTAATTTAAGATGTAAGAACTGGATAGCTAGAAGCCTGAGCCATTAAGCCAACAGTTTAAACAATATAAATCTCTATGTGTTTACTCGGTTGGGTCAAAGTGGCTGTGGGACTGGCGGGTAAGAGAGATTTGTCCTGACTGTGGACCAGGCAGGACTGGAGAAAACTCCACCTGCAGTGGGACATGTCTTCAAGCATTATAATGTACCTGTACATCCATATTCCGAGGGGGAAAGCAGCTATAAGAACAGCTTGATGAGTCAGAAACCACACAGCAAGGCAGGGCTGTGGAGTCTAGCATGTAACCTTAGGGATTCAGATTTGCAAGGAAAAATTGGGATAGCAGGAAATGCCTAGCTAAAGACATCATAGAAACACGTTCCAAAATGATAAAAATTATGACTACCAGTTAAAATAGGTGTGAAAATATTTATGTCACTAATTACAACACACACAATACACCCACTTGGAAGATTCCCTGGTAGCCATTTAACACCCTCCTCCGCCTCCCTGATGGGCACTGTTCCTTTCCTAAGGCTGTCAACGATTGGTAGGTATGGTTGAATGACATGTCCTTCCTAAAATCCCTGAAAGGGAAAGGGTGAGACAAAGAAGCTACTGTCTGAGAGTAGAACTCTGCCCAGAGAGCTACTTCTCAGTATTACTGAAATGTCAGAGGGGAAAGAACGTTACATGGAGGTCCTAAGACGAGCCCAAATGAGATGAGTCAGGCTAAGAGGACTCATGGGCCCAGTGCACAATCACTCTCATGGCTGTGACTGATAGGGAACAAAGCAGTAGAGGTACAAAGTACACAGAAAACCATGCTCTGGCTTCCTGAGGTCCCCTCTCAATCCTAAACATCTCCAGCAATGACCATGATGACATGTCAGTCACTGTTCCTACCAGGGAAGTCCATGGAGACCCAGAGCCAAGGACTTCTGTTGGAGCTGGTCACAAAGACATCCTTGTTCCTACAGCAGTCTTGGCATGGTGAGCTTCTGTGACCAGTGCTGAGAGAACCCTGGGAATCTAGGCTGCAAGAAGCCTGCTGAGGGCCTGCTGGAAAGCAGGCTTATCCTGGGCTGAGGCACAGGTAAATGGTGCTGGTGCAGCTTGGAATGCCAGAAAGAGAAACAAGATTGCTTCTTTCCCGACATAGGCTGAAAATCAATTCCAGATGCATCAAAAGCCTGTGGGGGAAGGAACGGGGGAGGCAGAATGCAATGACACTTGCATATGAAGACATTATGAGGCAACCCCATCACTGTACACGCCAACCCAAAGGTTAAGGACCCCAGAACAAAGAGTGACTTCTCAGGTCTGCAGATGTGGCTCAGTGGTACAGCGGCTGCCTAGCATGCATGAAGCCCTGGGGTCCATTGCCATTAAAACAAACAAGCAAACACACAAACAAATAAACATGCTCTCTGTTGTTTTAGAGACAAGGTACAGCTATGTGGCCTAGGCTGGCCTAGAACTCGCCATCTTTAGCCTTGGTCTTTCCAGTGCTATGATTCCAGGTGTGTGTATACCACCTTACCAAGAGCAAGTCCTTGAGGGAAAAAAAAAATGCACTGACTATAACAGAAAAGGACAAATTAGGCACCCTGAAGACTTAAGTTCCTAATCATCAAAAGATTGTCCCGCCTCAACTTGATATGCCATGCTTTGTTGACACCCATGGGAGGCCTGCCCCTTTCTGACCAGAAACAGAGGAGGAGTGGATTGGAGGCAGGGGGAGACAGGCAGAGGGAGGGAGTGGGAGGAGGGGAGAGAGGAGAAACTGTGGTTGGGATGCAAAATAAATGAATAAATTTAATTAATACAATTTTTTTTAAAGAACATAACTTCTAACAGGGAAAGAAAAGTTAGATCTAAGAAAAATAGCAATAACCAATATAAATGGATCAAAAATTACTCTGTGTAGGAAGGACAAGGACATGCTTCTTAGTGGAACAGATTGGCTGGGGTGAATGGAAAATTCAGAGGAGGAAATCTAGCACTCAGAAGACCTGTGCAGCCAGCAGTGGTGGCACATGCCTGTAATCCCAACACTTGGGTCATGGAGGCAGGAGGACAGCCAGGGCAGCATAACGAAACAGTCTCAAAAAGGGAAAGGCACACTGTAATTATGTCTCTGTCTCTTTTGGTGCTGGGGATTGAACCCCAGGGCCTTGAACACACCAGGCAAGTACTCTACCAAGCTGCATCCTCAGTCTGAATTTTTAAAAATATATTTCAAAAAAATTATTTTGAAAATTTCATAATGCATACAATGTATTTTGATCATATTCACCCTCTCTCCTCTTTGTAACTACCCCAAGATCCATCCCTGACTCTCTCCCAATTTCATGTCTTTTTTTTTTTTTTAATAACCCATTGATTCCAAATTTTGCTGCCTATATACTCACAGGAATGGGGTCATCCAAGGGATCATGGTCCACTACTGAGCATCAGACCTTTAAATTAAACTGACTCTCCCTCCCTTGGCAGCCATCAACTGTCAACAGCTCCAAAATTAGGGGTGGGGGCCATCCTCCCTCCATGTTGGAACGTTGATTGGCTTGATCTTGTTTAGGCAACCACAGCTGCTGCAGTCACCAAAGCACTGGTCCTGTTATATCTGGAAGATACTGTTCGCCTGGGACTCCCTTACTTCTGGCTATTACAATCTTTCCATCCCTCTTCTGCAATGGTGCCTGAGCCTTGGGGTGCGTGCGTGCATGTGAGTGTGTGTGTATGTGTGTGCGTGCTTGTGTGTGATATAGATGTCCCATTGGTGGTTGAGCACTCCACAGATACTTATTTTCTCTTCATTTGGACCAGTTTTGAGTTTCTGCATCAACCACCATCCACTGCACAAAGAAATTTGTGGTATGATTTCAGAAGGCAGGTGGTTACCCCATAAGTACCATTCATGCCACTACTGCATCCACTGGCATATCTTGGCATACCAATCACTACTGGAGTTCACAGCTGGACAAGAAGTTGGTGATTTTTATTCCCCATCACCTGCACAGCACCTGCAGGTGCTATGAGAGCTAGCCAGGAAGGTGGGAGCTTCTTGGTCAGTACCACCTCGATTTCCCTAAGTCCTATGGCCAATGGGTCCACCCTAGAATTTATGTTACATGTACATCAACCAAATGTTAGTAATGCTAAAATCAAATACAGCAGAGTGCTACCTCACACTCCAGACACTGGCAGCAATGAGAAGCCCAGCAATTCCAAATGCTGGTGAGGAAATGGCCAGTGTGCACTCTGACCAGCATGTGCCATTTTATAGAGAAAATCGGTGATCTTCAGGAGTGCTGAACATTGGGAGGCTTTGGCCCAACACTACCACTCCTAATGATTATTTTAGAAGCTGAAGCTCATGGGAATAGGAACAAATGGGAGTCTGCAGCAGCACTGTGCAGAGCATGCCCAGCAGCAGCAGCCGTGGGATGGTCCTATGCTGGAGTCCTCCACCACAGCGACGAGACAGGACCATAGCAACATGGGAACAAGCCGGGGAAGGACACTCGGGATATTGTGAGGTTCAGAAATAACACAGAACAAACCTATATATTTCTGTGGGATTCCTACACATATAGTAATAATATAGAACTGTAATTAAAAAGAAATCCGTCAACAACATGGGGGAGGCCCTGGGAGAGGGCTGGCAAGCACACCATCAATGACCCTTCTCTTCACTCTTACAAGGGATCTCTGATAGCGTTTCTCAGTACAGTTCTGGTCTGTACACCACTAGCTAAAAATGCTTAAAAAGTCTTTCTGCCATTTCCACTTGTTCTTTGTAGGATGCAGATGTGACGGGTGTAGTCTCTGCAACTATTTTGTAGTCGTGAAGACATAGGCCATACCCAGAAGATAAAGGACCAAAAGCTTAAACAGCTTGGCTTCCAAGAATAACTCTAAACTTCTTGTTACCTGAGGGAAAATAAACTGTCCTCTTACATATGCCAATGTTATTTGGATTTTCTGTCACATGCCCTTAATCCTTAACTGAAACTGGCACACGGGAGGATTCAACAGAATTGATGTTTTATTTCCTAAGCTGGCTGGTAGATACATGTGTATTCATTAATCTCTGAGCTATTTTTGGTGTTCTTTATACTTTTCCAATTTTCTAATATTTTGAAATGTTTAAAATTCTTAAAGAATGTTGCCCAATTCCTCACAGTAAAATCTGAAGGACCTGTTAATTAAGTACGAGAAATGCCTGCATTTAGGTAACTCAGTAACAGTAAAAGAGTAACAGTGGGGATAAAATGTCCTAGATTATTAAAGGCAAAATACAAGTGCAGAATTCACACGCAGGCTCCTCATTGCCCACCTCCCCAAAAGACTAAGTCCCAAAGCACAGCTCTGCCCTGCCTGAATATACAGTTAGCTCCCTCTCGGCACATCGGCTTCCACTTATAAAGGCAGTGAAGCAGAACTCCAGACACCAGCTAAAGCAAGAGTGTGCTCTTCAAGAGAGTGTGTTACAAGAACATCAGACAAGCTGGATTGTGGTGAGGAGCATTCCTTGGCTGTTTGAAAGTCTCTTCAATACTACCTGATTGACAGAACCCTGCACCTGACCCTGTTCAGGGTTTAATGAGTGGCTGAGCTTGATAAAAAATATTCCCATTGTCTGTTACTACACAAAACAAACTGTTGCATCTTGACAGCTCCTACTTCATCCTTACTAGCTGCTTTCTGTTCAAAAGCTACAGTCTGACTGGGGAATAAATCAACCTGTGTCAGTTCTGAGCACACTGGATTTATTAAACTCTGGGAACCAGTTGCTTGAGGCCATCCCACCAGGTAAACAATTGAAGAGCAACGAAGAGACCATGCAGAATGCATGAAAAATCACAGCCAATCTCTCCACATGGCAGTATCAACCCCAGGCTCTCCTGTCTTCCAGATTTACAAGCCAAAGACTGAGAGCAGAGTGGTGTCTCCTTAAGCATACTGTGTCACAATTGGAGCTTATGATTAATATCCTTTTCGTATCCTATTGCAATGTTGTGTTAGTTACTTCTATCTTGACATTACGTTATTTTCCTGAATGTGCATTTGCATTCCTCACTAGCATTCTCCCAGGATGACCCTCTCACAGAACATCAATGGAAACTTTACCAGGAAATACATACAAACACCTTTGGGAAGATTATGGCTGATATAACAGCATTAGTTCACTCATTTTTATAGGCAAACAGATAGATACACTCAGCAAATTTGGGAGATACACTTGGGACATTGTGACATAAAGTCCAGGTTCGATGGCATATTGTCAGCCCTTTGTAGCTATGGGTTTAATAAACACAGATGTAACCAAACACATACAAAAAGCTTTTGTGCTGGGCGGTGGTGGCGCATGCCTTTAATCCCAGCACTCAGGAGGCAGAGCCAGGCAGATCTCTGTGAGTCTGAGGCCAGCCTGGTCTACAGAGCGAGATCCAGGAAAGGCGCAAAGCTACACAGAGAAACCCTGTCTCGAAAAACCAAAAAACCAAAAACCAAAACAAAAAACTTTGCTTTTTTTTTTAAAAAAAAAATTTTTAACCTGCATTGTACCTATTGTCTACCAACTTCTTTCTACCTGTCCTTACACCCTACTAGATGTAGCAGAGCAGGTCTCTCACAACATTCACAGAGTACTAGACATATTAAGTCACTTAGATTGTTACTGTACATGGGGGATAGGCATGGGTCACCTGAAAGCAATGTGTATATAAGGCGAATCAACATCCCAGGATCTTCATGTCTGTGAGAACACACAAGAGGCGCCAAGGTGAGTGTAGGATTTATCTTAAACTCTTATGGTACAACTCAAAGCCTCTTCCTTGGCTCCCAGCTGGCATTTTTGGTTCATGACAAATTACAATACAGATCCTGAAAAGCTCTGCTATTTCTATCAAGAGTGGTCACCTGCCTCCATGTGCCCACAACTAAGGCATTTTATACCATTCAGCCATAAACCATAGTGGTCCCTAGCACAGCAGGCTAGAGAGTCACTGGAGCAGGACAGGATCCCAAAGCTCAACTACGAATCAGCATCACTGAGAGAGGAAGGGCACGCTATAACGCTGTCTACTACATAATCCTACAGAAGACCTCACTATGCTGGGAAGTAAAAGCCCACACAGCTGAACGGCTGGATGGCTTTCCTTTTGATGTCAGGGGTTTTACAGACAGTGCCTCAGACTTACACATGGATCCATCTCACTTACACATCTCATGTCTGCACCGAGGAAACTACCGAGGAAAGACAACTGAGCTACCCATACCCTCCCTTTCAGGCTGGCTCTCTCTGTGGCATGGGTGTCATGAGTGACAGTTTGTATATGCGATAGGCTTCCTTCCTGGAAGACAATCTGTACATCAGTCCTCATCACACATGTCAGATGACATCAGAAGTCCCCATCACACACTGTCAGATGACGTCAGAAGGAAACACTGTAATGATTTACA
Organism: Peromyscus californicus insignis; assembly: GCF_007827085.1. Taxonomy (NCBI): domain Eukaryota; kingdom Metazoa; phylum Chordata; class Mammalia; order Rodentia; family Cricetidae; genus Peromyscus; species Peromyscus californicus. The sequence continues at coordinate 103,715,146 of NW_026294551.1, forward strand.
GGAGTTGGCGGTGCATCAGAGCATTTGGCTGAAGGCTGTTCCCAAATAGATTTGCCGATAGCTGGGGCTGCTCAAAAACAGAGCAGAGGACTTGCAACACAAGGCAGAAGAAGTCGTTTAGGTGACTCATTTCCAGTGTTTCATAGGGAGGCTTCCTTGGCACTGTTTCCTCATGCAAACTTTGGGATATCTGGAATATGAGTTACAGGGGCAAAGAGACATCAAAGATCCTTTTTGTCCCTCATACCCATTTCCTGCAGGCAAAGGAATACAGTAGCATACGATCAATCAGGGTGTCAAATGAGGATAGAGGAAAACAATGACATCACCCCATTACCGCCACCACTCATGTATATGCCAAGTCCTGTAATGTATGATCCTGCTGAGTCTTCTGACAACCCAGAGATGTGGACAGCAACACCTTGGTTTGCAGATAAAGTCCCAGAAACTACCCATGACAGTGGGTCATAAAGGACACTCAGCTTTAGGCATTATTTGTCCCCAAGAAGTCTCTATGCTTTGAATACCTATGTATCCTCAAGTACTGTGGTCAGAACTCAGAAACTATTAAGAATGTAGTACTTGAATTTTGCCATTGCTTTGCAGCAGATCTCCCCCAACAAGTACTGATAGGCAGCCTCCTGGACATTTGTCCTTGTGCCCCTAGCGAGCAGCCTCACAGGGGCCATGACGTCTGACCTGGGAAGTGAGTTTACATCAGAGGGTGCCACATCCGGTTCCCTGCCTCCTGTCTGGGAATCAAAGCCTGGCTGCAGGTTCTTTCTGTGAACTCCCTAATCCTCACAAGTTATATAAAAAAGAGGCCCCCTCTTCTGCCTACGGGCTCTAATTCTCTTCAGAGACCCTGCCATGCTGTCTCTCTTTGGTGCTAGGCCTGAACTCTCCTTAGAGCACTCATTGAGCTGTCTGTCGCCCCAGCTGTCAGTCCATGTCATCAATCACTCTTCTAATAAGTGCCTTAGTCCCCACCTGTCCACCCCAAACCTAACAGACACAGAGGGAGAGAACTACTCCCAGAAGCCTTCAGGTCTGAAAGGAAGAAAATCCACAGCTGTGGCCATTGCAGTCTCTGAAGGCTCGATGTCTGCTAACTATTGTGCGATGTGTCTCCCAGTCATTATTTCGGCTAATCCTTCCACCCACCCATGGATAAAGAAAACTACTTTCCATTTTTTATTCAGTCAGTACCATGTGGCATGCCTCCCATGGAGGCATCATTGTTAGCTCTGTTTTGTTTCTGGGCTCTGCGGTCCTAACATGCTGGGTTTGGCAGTCCATTCTCTCAACAGGCCAATTAAACAGAGAGGTAGCTCTGAAAGCAGAGAAAGGAGAGTTCTTCAATATGGCCACACTGGGAAGAGAAGCAAATGGTCCAGTGATCCTACTCCCCACCTCAAGTCTATCTTCAGGGTCCTGCTGTGAGATTTAGGTTCATACATACAAGAAATATGCATAGCTAAGCAGTCTGGCTGAGGTGTGGTCCTGCCCATCACTGCCGGGTTTCAGTTTTTCCTATAAGGTGGTCTGACAAGTTGTCAGTGCTGTGTGCAATCCCTTTCTGGGAGACAAGCTCCATTTCTGGCCAGTACCAAAAATTTAGACCTTCCCTTCCCCAAGGAGAGGGTCCCAGAGAATCCCAATTTTTAGGGTCCCTGTTTCAATAGTCTGGAGATCAAAGAGAGGGTCATTAAGGGTCTCTTTGGAATATCTCCATTCCTGCCAGGGTGATAACAATTTACAGAGGTGACTGTCGATCCAGCAGGTGGGGACAATAGTGTGGTCAGCGCTCTGGGTCCCCACCTCTAGAAATGTGATAGAAAAAGCAAACAGTGGGGCTTTCAGTGGAACTTGTCTGGTGAATGAGGGACCTCCCTCACCTCCCTACAGACCAGCAATCCAGAGGGTCTTGGTATAGGCGGGGCAGGGAGGGAGGAAGCACAGCTCATGTATGAACCAAAAAGCCCACAACTTGAGCTGGGCTGTGGCTCAGTGGTAGAACACTTGCCATGTACTGGTATAGAACCCATGTATCTGGGTTCTGTAAAGTGATACTAGGTGAGGACCAAAAGGATGCATCTTTGTGGGCCAGGGTGTGGCAGCATGTCTGCCACCCAACAGGAGGAGACTGGGAGGAGTGTGAACCTGGTGGAACAGGCAGCTGCACATGGCAGGAAGTGTGGGAGCAAGAGCTGTCCCTGCAAAGCAGTTAAGGATGTGAACAGAAGACGTGCTGGGAGTTTCTATTGGTCAGGCTCTCATTGCTGACTCTAGCTAGTTCACACAGAGAATCAATCAATTTATCAAAGGGATATTAGGTATGAGTGTAAAGCTGGGAGGCCAAGTTGAAGCTACAAGGGCAGAGGTGGTCTTCCTAGCCCTTCCAGCCACATGTTCCCAGGGAGAAATATGTCTGGGCACAGAGCTCTCGCTTGTCCCGTTGACACTGCTGGAGGTGCACGCCAAATGCTGATCCTGGTCCCAGTGATCCTGGAATAGCAAAGGTAGCTGCTGTGTCCCTCCATGGTTAGGGCGAAGCCTGCCTCTCATTCATCACCTTTGTAGAGGAGTTCATCACAGTTCAGGTGGATCTGGCTGCCAAGGCAGAGTCATAGGTCTGAGCCACATCTTGGCTGAAGGATGCCAGAGCGCCATTGGGGCATCTTGCTGCCAACCTAGCAGGTGGCCTTTGCTTCTTCCAGACTATACCTAGAGGGAGACTCTTCAGATGTGAAAGGAACAAATGTCCTGGAAGCTACAGACAAATGTCCACTATAAATGTCTTTAACAACAACAAAGACTGACTGCTAAACTTGTCCTTCACAAGTGAAAATAATGCTGCATGTCTCAAAATGAACAGAGTTCGGAATGGCAATGCTGTGGTGCGAGATGGTCACACCTGTCCTCACTGGAGTCTGGGGACTGTTAACAATGATGTGGTCAGAGGTTTTTTATGTTGGGGTTGTGGCAGGGCACTCTCTCAGCAGACATGGGCACAGACAGTGACATCACAAGTGCTGCCAACCCCACACCATGTGACAAGTGTCTAGAGAGCCCTAGACCAGGGACTCCAGGGGCTGATTTTAATTTACTGATAAGTGAACATTTTAAATGTGCCAACTTTGAGTATTGCTGTCCCGGTCTATTAAACAAAGAACAGCAACTCCCCAGCCGGAATCTTCCTATTAACCGAACCCTGGCAATGCCCATGTGGCCAAGGGCTGCCAGGGTGGCCCAGATCATAGCAACACACCCTTTCTATTTTTACCACAAGGCTCTGCACTGGTGTAGATGGAGGGAGAGATCGTTTTGCACTTAATAGTCTACATCCAAAAGGGCATCTCAGATGGGCTGTCATCAAATTCAGGAAGAAACGCAGGTCTTTGCTACACTTGGTCCCTCTTTACCTGTCTCCATGCAGGCTTGGCTTAGTGGAGGGCAGCAAAGGGAAGACTCATCTGCAGCAACAGTGACTCCCAGGAAATCCAAGCTGTGGTTACTTAGCTGAGGTGCAAGCTATCTACCGAGTGGTTCTGGGCACGGTGAGCCGTTCGTTTCCACATCCCCACAGAAAGACAAAAGCACACTTCCTAACGCTCCACAGCTCCCTCGGCACTGCTCCAGTGCCGCGTATATCACTCAGCTCTCATCACAGCTCTGCAAAGCATCCGTCAGGGACAGTTCAGAGGAGAGGAGGCCAGTTCGCTTCACAGTCCATCGTGGTGGGGAAGTCGTGGAGGCTGGAGTGGACTGGTCACAGAGGTCAGGGCTTGTAGCAATGACTCCTCCCACGGACACACATAGAGGAGACCCGAATGGGGACTAGAGCCAGAAACAGATACCACTTTCATGGCTGGTATCCAGCAAGCCACATCTGCATGTTAAGCCACAGTCCCAAAGGCTCCACAACCCCCCACCACAATTCTGTGAGCCAGAGACCCATGTTCAAACACATGTTCAAACTGCCCTAAGTCAGTGTAGTAAGCTTACTTCTAGTTCCTCAAAGTTGGGCTGTTCAGACAAAACAGTCTCCACTAAAATGAGAAACAAAACAAGGAATCAAGTCTCATGGTGAGTAGACACTCAGCTCTTTGAGCTGCAGTCTAGGGCCCGCTATAGGCAGCAGCTTGGACACTAAGATCTTCCTTCTACTTCAGCTCCCCAGGGTCTTATTTTATTTCCACACATCAATAATAATGTGTCTGGGCTGGGAATGCAGCTCAGCTGGTAGAGTGCTCACCTAGCGTGTGCCCTGGGTTCAGTCCCAGCACTGCACAAAGCTGGGCATGGTGGCACATGCCTGTAATCATGACACCACGAGGTAGAGACAGGAGGGCGTTCAAGATCATCCTTAGCTACATAGTAAGTCTGAAGCCAATCTGAGATATATAAGACCCTGTTGCAAAAAACAAAGCAAAAGATCCCTCTCTCCTTTTTTTTTTGGTAAGGGACATGTAACATAAAGGAGACGAGGAATTTGATTTCTTGGGCCACTAGGTATTATTTAGTAATGAGGTTGGTTAAAAAGTATCAAATTGTACTAGTTGTACCATACATCAGGGAAAAGGATAAACTTTCATTTTCCTTAGTATTATCATTTAGTTCAACATCTCACAAGATATTGTCTCACAAGACAATAAAAAATATAGTTTTAGTAGGTTATTAAATGTGGCATATTCATAAAGCAAGTATGTATTCAATAAAAGTAACAACATACATGAGTCAAGGAAACATTGTGCTAAGTGAAAGAAGCCAGGCCCTCCTGTTGTGTGGTTTCAGTTACCTAAAACATCCAGAATAGGCCAATCTACAGACAGAAGAGTGAACTGGCCGGTGTGTGGGGTTGGAGGTAGTGTGGATGAATATGGGCTTTCCTTCGAGGCTATCAGAGTATAGTATTGCAGATTGTAGTGATGGTTGTATGCTAAAGCAATGGATTTAAATAAACAGATAAAATGTAATAGGGGCTGAGGCGATGGCTCAGTGGTTAAGGGCATTTGTTGCTTTTGTAGAGGTCCTGGATTTGGTTCCCCACACTCACATGGTAGGTCATAACCATCTGTAACTCCAGTCCTCTTCTGGTCTGGCTATACCAGGCATACATGTGGTACATATACATACATGGCAGCAAAGCACTCACATGTGATATAAATCTTAAAAAAAAAAAAAACTCATAAAAAAAACCTAGTAGGTACTAGAGGGCACTAAACTCCAACCAGAGCCCTAGAACCTCTTCCAGATTATCTCACTGGATTCCTGTGAGAAGTGTGGGAGCCCGTTCTCGGGTTCCTCGTGGCTTTACCCAGCAGGTCCTCATAGAGAGGATGATTAGGACCACAGGCCTGAGTGCAGGTGTCTGAGATGGCCTGCACTAAGCTGTGCTGGGGGAGGAGGTCTTTTTCCCTACCCCTTTGGCGTCTCTATAAAAACCCTGGGGCAGAGACAGTCGGGGCCCCGTTGGAAAAGGTTCCAGGCCCTCTCGAGGCTATCCTTTATTTTCTATCTGTTTATCTCCGCAAGATTCTCCGCAATAAATCCTTCTATCTAATATTTCCTGCTGCTCACACTCAAGAAAACTCTGGGGAACTGTGGGGGTGGTGGGTAAACGTCCCACAGAGAAGCACAAAGTTGGTATAATCCCCTCCTACAGAAACGTTATTCAGCTGAGGAGGAAATAAGTAACTTACCTGGCAGGTAAGCAGTCAAGCCAGGATTTGAATATCAGTCATGTGACTTCACAGCCAAGTTCTTTTACCTGATCCATAGATGTACAGAGGTAGGCTCACAGAGGGCAACTTATAGCCCTGGTTACTACAGGACCTAACATGAGAGCCCACCAGCAGGGGCTGTTAGACACCTGCTGGGATTCTGTTCACAGATGAACAGTCACGGCTACGTGAACCTGGTTTTTAGTCATGAATCCCTATGCTTGCATCTCTGTTCCTGCCCAGCCTGTAGGCTTCCTGTGCTCAGACACGCTGCTTGCTTCTTGCTAAAACCATGAGGACATTTGTTGTCACCAACTAGAAAAACTAATGAGTAAATCTGATGACTTCAAGAACCAGCTGTGAGGGACTAGCTGTGACTACAGGGGCCAGAGACAATTCTCAGGAAAGGGCCTTCTGTCACAGGAACTGCATCCCCACTAGGAGTGGGGACATGGCTACACAATCTGCCACAAGTGGGACTTGTGGGAGTGATTTACCCCTTTGATTGGACACATTTGCTTTCATCTAGCCTCAGAAAATTTATGGAGCCATAATCCTTTCCATCTCGAATGCTTTCATTATCTTCCCCTAATTACTTGAGGTATGTAAATTCACTGATCTCAAACTTTGCAGGCATAAACATCACTCATGTGGTGACGCGACCCACGCTACTAACAGATCAAGCTTAATCAGCTTCTACCCGTTTTCAAATTATACATGTTATTAGATAAGATTCATTTAATTTTGCATCTAAAAGCTACAGCTTATTATCCTAGCAGCACCCAGACTCTCCTAGCTCATCACTGTTGCATCTGTACCATTAGCCAGTGGAGGAGATACAATTAATAAAATGTAACTGGCTGGTACACCAAGAGGCTTCAGTGTGCTATCAAATACGCTCTCATGTGCTTTTGAAAACAGGAGAAGGCTGAGAAAGGCGAACGGGCCACACAAAGATTCCAGTTACTTCTGATTGACACAAAGTCCCTTCTCCCCTCCCACCAATCCAGGCTGGCCCTGGGCCACACAGCCAAGCAAGTGCATAGCTATTCAGAGTCCCATTCCTCTTTTGACCTTTTATTTTGAGACAGAACCTCACTAAGATGCTCAGGCTAGCCTGGAACTCACTTAGTAGTCTAAGTAAACCCTGGATTTGCAATCCTCTTGCCTCAGCCCCCTGAGTTTACAGACCTGTACCACCAAGCCTGGCTTAATACAAAATTTTTTCTCAAAAATATTAACAGATTATAACAATAGTACTTCATCATGGTAAGATAATAAATGAAGAAAAGAATAATGAAGTTTTATACAAATCAAGTAATATATGGTAAACAGAACCCACAGTGGCTTCCCAGTGGACTATGGAAGGACAAGGTGAACACAGAATCTGAAACACACAGGAAAGCCTCCAAACGTCGGGAGTCTGAGAAACACACTCCTCAGCAGCTTTGGCATTTAAATTTCCATTTTCCAGTCTCTCATTATTTTGTTCATTTCCCATTCTGATCACTTGACCAATTACCTGATAATTGAACTCCTTCAGGATCATGTCCTCTTTTAGTACCTCATTTAGTTGCAGAAAATAGGCCAGTGAAAGAGGTGGAATGCTCTAATTCCAGAAAATGAGAGCAGAAACAGCACAGGATAGATGTAAATACTCCAATTGCTAAGCAGAAGCTAGAAGGCATTAGCTGTGTCTATGTGTCTATGTGTCTCCATGTTGCTGTGCCAGGACTTCTTCGGGTTCCAGATGTCTCCATGCACTGGCTCCAGAAAAGCCCAAGGAAGGGGATGAGGTAGAAGGGGCCCCAGTGCAGCCCTGCTGTGGGGGTGGGCTGGCACCTCTGAGCAGCCTGCCACCTGCTCTTGCCAAGGCTTGCAGGCATGGTCTGCTTGCTGTGAGTCAAGGGTCCCCAGGAGCGAGCAGAAATTAGGAACCATATCACAAGCATATCTGCTCCTAGGACTTGGAAGCTTCCACCCTTGAGTCACAGAACCGGTTATGTGTCAGGGTTCTCCAGAGAACCAACAGAGCGACACAGAATATATTCAGAGCAGGTTCATTATGGGAACTGGCTCTTGTTTATTGAGACCAAGAAATTATGCCCAGCTGCCCGTAAGCCATAGCCCAAGAAGATTGGTGGTGTGAACTGGCAGCCTGAGACCCAGGAGCAGTCACATCCAAGGAGGCAGTCTCAGCTCAAAGGAGAGACACACTTGCCCTTCTTCTACCATTTTGTTTTACAGTGACCTCTGTACTGAATGCCATCTGTCCACACTGGTGAGGTCAAGTCTTTCCTCAATTCAACTCAAATGTCTATCTTTTCTAGAAACACCCTTGTAGACAGAAGCAGTAATGTTGATTTAACAACCATTGGGGATCTTTAAGCCCAGTGACGTTGACAGATTAAAATTAAGTCTCAGAAGCCGTTAAAAGATTTGATGAAAACTAAGGACTTTTCCCCCCACCTAATTCCTGAAGGAATCTATGCAAACACCATGAACTTCACCCAGTTCTACAGGATTTACTAGCGAGACAAAACCCTACTTATGAATGACCACTCAGGTTAAGAAACTGGCCCCAAAGATCCACCATCTTGGACCTGTGTTACAGTGCCTGGAGGAAACCTTGACTTACTCCGTGAGCTTCTGTTTGCCTTTGGTCTGACTTTGGTATCTTCCTTATCGTTTCCGACTGTGTGCTTGGTTCCTTTGAAGGCTTCTCATGCATCACGGAGAACACAGCATGGCAGTTTCTCTCAACTGGCAGGTGTTTGTTTTTGTTTTGTTCTGATCTCAATGCTGAAGCCAGAGATAAGGAATCTGGAAGACTTTGGTGTCCCTAATCAAAAGGTAGCTTAGTCCCTACTATCAGCTGTAGTCATTTCTTCTCATCAAATAATCACATGTCCATCTCTTCCTGGTGGGAGTACAAACCTGCACAGCTACTCTGGAAATCAGTATGGCAGTTTTTCAGAAAATTGGGAATCAATCTACCTCAAGACGCACTGATACCACCCTTGGGCATATACCCAAGGGATGCTCAAGCATACCACAAGGACACTTGCTCAACTATGTTCATAGCAGCATTATTCAGAATAGCCAGAACCTGGAAGCAACCTAGATGTCCCTCAACTGAAGAATGGATAAAGAAAATGTGGTACATATACACAATAGAGTACTACTCAGTGGTAAAAAACATTGGCATCATGAAATTAGTAGTCAAATGGATGGAACTAGAAAATACCATCCTGAGTGAGGTAACCCAGACCCAGAAGGACAAACATGGCAGCATGTACTCACTAATAAGTGGATATTAGATGCAAAGCAAAGGATAACCAGGCTATAATCTACAACCCCAGAAAAGCTAAGTAAAAAAGAGGACCCTAAGAAGGACACACAAGGATCTCCCCAAGAAGGGGGAATAGTTATGATCTCCTGGGTAAAGTGGGGGTGGAGGGTATAGGTAGAAGGGAGGGGATGGGGGATGGGAACATGAGAGATAGCCAAGTTGAGGGAGGGATGGAGAGGTAGAGGAATGAAAGAGATATCTTGATAGAGGGAGCCATTACAGAGTCATGGAGAAACCTGCTGCTAGGGAAATCCCCAGGAACCCACAAGGATGACCCCAGATAAGATTTCTAGCAATAGTAGAGAGGGTGCCTGAACTGGCCTTCCCCTGTAATCAGATTGGTGACTACCCTAATTATCATCATAGAACCTTCATCCAGTGACTGATGGAAGCAGATGCAGAGACCCACAGCCAAGCACTGAAAGAAGCTCCTGGAGTTCAGTTGAAGAGAGGGAGAAGGGGTTATAGGAGCAAGGGGGGGTCAAGACCATGATAGGGAAAACCACAGAGACAGCTGACCCAGGTTGAAGGAGCTCACGGACTCTAGACAGACAGCTAGGGAGCCTACATGGGACTAAACTAGGCTCTCTCAATGTGAGTGACAGTTGTGTGGCTTGATCTGTTTGTGGGGCCCTGGCAGTGGGACCAGGACTTATCCTGGGTACATGAACTGGCTTTCTGGAGTCCATTCCCTATGGTGGGATACCTTGCACAGGGGGGAGGGGCTTGGTCCTGCCCCAACTTGGTATGCCAGCCTGTGTTGACTCCCCAAGGGAGGCCTTACCCCCTATGAGAAGTGGATGGGGAGTGAGGTCGAGGGGAGGGGAACCGTGGTTAGTATGTAAAATGAAAAAATTTTGTACATAAATGAAAAAGAGATATTAAAAAAAATCAAATGTCCATCTTTTCCTAGCTACAATTAAGAAAGTTTTAATTAAAAGTAAAGTTTCTCCACTGAGTCTGTACATTGACTAGTAAATAATGTTCACACTGTCACTATGAAGAAGCAGCTCTGAGAGAGAACAAGAGGAATGTGCTCTTGTGGGAGGGGGATACAGGCTCTTAATCTGGGCTATAGTACTGCAGAGGTGGGGTAGGGATTTAAGATGAGAGAAAACAAGATTCCCATAAATTCATGCTGATGTAGCACCCCTTCCATTATGAAGTTAGCAGCAGCTCATGGCGGCAGCAAGGACTCTGACTTTAGGGTCAGAAAGCACACAGATGTTTCCCATCACACTTCAGTTGCTACCCGTGCACTGTCACTATAAAACTCAGAGTTATTAACCATGCTGTCCGATGTCAGATAACAGATCAACAAAGAAGCATGCATACCACCCAATCGTATTATGCAATAGTGTTTGGATGATTGTATTTCAATATTAATTGTTTCGTTGGAAACCTGTATTTAAAAACATTACTATGTGATGTGGTCCAGGGACTTTGCCAATCTACCAAAAGGGTCCCCAGGCACAAGCAGCGCTAAGATGCCCTGACAGGGAACGGAGAGCTGACACCATTCCAGCAGCCGTGTGCACACGTGGGATGATGGAAGGGGTGGAAGCACAGTCACACACCTAATCAGAAACAGCATGCAGCTGAGGCCCCGCGGCCCCTAATTAGTAATATTAGGTAAATTAGTTCAAACCTCTTTTAATCAACCTTAGCAGAGGGAAGTATTGTCCCTGATTGCTTGGACGCTTTCCTGGGGCTTATAATGGATGTGAAGGAGTGAGGGAGCCAAGGGGCTGAGCTGATTGCCCTCTGGTTGCTTCTTGGCATAAAAATGAATGGAGACAGCCCCGCTCATTGCCCATTCCCAAGCCTGGTGATGTTTTGACTGAGGCATCATTCCCTTGCAAGCAAATAAATCCCTTTCTGTTTCTGTATATGAAGCTGTACTGTAAATTGTCTTTAAATCTTGGCATTTCTTGGAGTACGCACTTAAAAATAAAAATGCAAGGCTAATTACAGTAGAGTGGAGGAAATGAATGTGAGGTAACTGGAGTTTCTTAACAACAAGAAGAGCCACTTCATGATGGACACAAGGGCTTCCACGCAGTGGAAACTTTCCGAGACGTGGTGTGCAGCAGCTCGTCCACCTGTGTCACAGGGACTGAGGCTGTTGGTTACATAAAAGGATCACACGGAAGAAGAGTGCTGGTCAGTCCCGTCCCCAGACAGGTCCTCAGGGAAGCACAAAGAAGAGTGGCTGGTGAAGGCAGGCACACTGACTGCACTGGAGCAGAGCTCAGGGTCTTTCCAGCAGTACTCAGGTCATCTCCCACCCTCAATTGTCTCAGGGAGATTACCTCCACTAGTGTGACCAGGAGGGAAGGGTCTGAAGTGTGACAGTCTGTACATGACAACACAGAAGGATGCTCAGACACTGGACAGGGAAGAAATAAACCACAGAACAATGTGTAGTGTGACTCTGTTCAGACTTCAGAAAAGGCTGCTGTACACATACACACTTGGAACTACAGTGACTCCAGGGAAGGGAGTCATGGTTTTCAGTCTTGGCAAAGGCAGCCTAGCCTATTCACACACTGCTTGCACAATTTAGAAGTGAATAAAAGGCCCAGATCTATTCTAGCTTGAATCTTTCAAGAGAGTAAAGTGGAAGAGAGAGAGAGAGAGAGAGAGAGAGAGAGAGAGAGAGAGAGAGAGAGAGAGAATTAATTAATTATAATTAATTAATTAATTTTATGTCTCTATACTTATCCTTTACTTTCGGGTAAACCAGGTTCATCCATTTCATTCACTTCAGACAGCAGAAGCATCTAGAAGACAGTCTGGTATAGAACAGGCACTGAGTATGGATTTGTCAAATTAAACTTCATCTATTCTAGAAATTTGCAATAGGGTGCAGTCACTTGCTAAGACCCCTGGGAAGCAGACACAGGCTCATCTGACATGCATTCCCTCCCCATGTCCAGCAGTCAATAGCCCCACACACCCCTCACATGCACACTGCCCCCTAGGATCTTAGAACTAAGCTTTGGGGAAGGTGAACTTGATGATGTATGGGGGCTGAGATAAGGCCCTTTGCCGGCCAGAGCCTTAATCCTGGCTTTGGTTTTAAAATTATGCCTCTGAGGCTTTGCTTATCAGAGTCTGTTTTGTACCAGAATTTTGTTCCCATGCTTGTCTGCCTGGCCTGAGAAAAATGAACATCAACCTCCTGGACTATGTAAGCAAGAGAGAGACAAATGGCTCTACTCCTTGCCTAGAGCCCAGAACACCAACACATTCCATCTTTGCTCAATGCCTTCCTTTCCCAACTTATTCATTCTTCATAGAAGTAGAAGCCACCAAGTGGGGAAAAGTGTCTGGATGTTTATAGGGTGGTGACAACTTTACCTGGACTTTAGGCCACCCCTCTGCACCCAATTTAAGGTGAAGGCTACCACGCCAGAAGAAAGTTTACTTTTCTGATCTGTTCAGGCCTTTTACCTGAAGGAAAAACATAATCCCATTTATCAGTACATCTAATCAAACTCCCATGGTGACACTCATTCCTCAATCCCTGGCCACTGAGTGGCCCTCTCCAGCCTCTGCAGTCATTTCTGCTGAAGCTCGGCCCTTCTCTACCATAAAGACTTCTCTACCTAAGTGGTTTATTCTCACTTGTCCCTAACAAACCCCACCTCTGTGCATACCCTCTCCTCCATCTGCTCCCCTCATCTCTGGAATCAATTCCAGTGTCACACTGAGGTCCTTTGGTCCCAACAGAAATGGCCCCAAAAATTCAAACTTAAGACATCAGAGACCATTTAAATCTTGAAATTAATACATGTTTGCCATGTAATTAACTTGGGGAATCACACAAGCTGAAACAGGAAAGAAGCTTTTGCTTCTAGGGATGAAGTGGTTTTGTAAGTTGCTAGCATCTATTCTGCAGATCCATAAATTCTTATGCAAAACCTTCTGGGCTGGGTCTTGTTTAAAACTGGATTTTTACAAACTTTGGAAGGGGAACAGAAAGGACAGAATATGTACTAACAAAGCAAGAGCTTGAGAACAACTCACTACAGCCCGGGAATTCTCTACTAACAAATGTGTGAGTATTCCATTAGATAAAGACTAGGAATAGTCTATTCAGGGCAGTTTTGTTACCAGTCAAATAAATTTAAATTCAAGAAAAACAGTTTTAATTTTCAGAACCTCCTGAGTGTTGGAATGACAGATAATGAGTTCTGTTGCATGTACACGATCCAAATAAAAAACCCAGTCCTGACTATCTATGTACAAATCCAGTTAAAGAAAATGGGTGTGCCTGTTTTCCAAGGCACTTTGCTAACATGCTGCTGTGGGCGTTTTCTATAGGAGAGATCATCCTGCTTTAATTACTCAGAGTATCTAAGGAGTAAAACAAAACCTACACATTTAAAAGCATTTCCTCTGAAACCTGGGCAAACGTATAAAGGAATGATGGTTCTCTTGCTTAAATGCCATCATTGATAACACTTGAAGGGAATTCTCACGGGCTCCTGGCAGGCACACAAGTATTTTATATATAATACATGAAAAGCAGAACACATTGGGCATTCTAGTCTGGTAAGCCTATGCACCTCAAGCCTTATTGTCTGTAAGGTTCATCTGGTGACTCATAAAGACCTGATAGATCTGCCTAGGGCAGAGATGCTCCATTTCCAGGAGGCTCTGGTCATTTTCTGGGCCACATTTTTTAATGGTAACACTATGTAGGAAGTGCAGGAGGTCTAGAAAGGAAGAGAGTCCACCACATTCAGGCTACGAGGCCTTAGGAGAAGGTACTTCCTTGCTCCGAGCCAGTTACCCTGCCAGCAAAAAATGGAAATGGCATAACTATTGCATCTGTTTTGCATTGCTGTTCTAAGCAGGTGAGCTGGCAGCACTGACAATGGCCAGTTACAGACCTTGAATTTCACTCAGCACAAATCATCTATGGTGGCCTGAATAAAGCCCGCTCTGAGATGTCCACATGCTAACTCCCAGTACTTGTAAGAACCTTATCTGCCATAGCAAGGGAGACTCTGCAGACTGAGAGGTTACTCTAGCTATCAGGTAGGCCCAGTGCAATCACACTGGTCGGTATCAGAGGGAGGGAGAAGGAGGGAGGCCAGTCAGATGGAGGAGCATTCCAGAAGCTGGAGCAGAGGCCAGAGAAGACACAAGACTATAGGCTTTGAAGATGTACAACAAGCCAAGAAATGCACGCAGCTTCTAGATGGGAGAGGCTTCTGAGGAGCACAGCCCTACAGATTCATATTGCACTTTGTGTCTCCAGATCTGTCTGAGTGAGTGTGCATTGTTTCAGCAGCTACAGAAGATGAATGATGGGAACATTGTCTCCCTTTACAGAATGGAAGCTCCTGAAGCTAACGCTCACTAGAAACTCAAGCATGCCACTGCTGTGCATATTGTTCTGTATAAATAAAACACTGATTGGCCAGTGGCCAGGCAGGAAGTAAAGGCGGGACAAGGAGAGAAGAGAATTCTGGGAAGTGGAAGGCTGAGTCAGAGAGACACTGCCAGCTGCCGCCATGACAAGCAGCATTTAAAAAGATGCCGGTAAGCCACGAGCCACGTGGCAAGGTATAGATTTATAGAAATGGATTAATTTAAGATATAAGAACAGTTAGCATGAAGCCTGCCACGGCCATACAGTTTGTAAGCAATATAAGTCTCTGTGTTTACTTGGTTGGGTCTGAACGGCTGTGGGACTGGCAGGTGACAGAAATTTGTCCTGACTGTGGGCCAGGCAGGAAAACTCTAGCTACATGCCACAGTTGCTTAGGCAGAGGTAACATACAAGAACTCTTCTAAGACATTTTATATAAGGGAAGAATCAGCCTGTATTGTCTGTTTCATGGAGTTGCAGCAGTCCAAATACACAGGGATGAACACGTGGTTAGTAAAACACAAGAGGCTCATTGGAATCTCTTGTTCCATAATTATACCATCACATTCCGATTGGTCATCCACACGAAACTGTTGGCCTCTAACAAGGCTCCTGGGGACATTCTCAATGGGTCGAGGGACTCAGTGTCAGGAGGGCCTACAAAAGTCACCCTGGGCTTGAGAGCTGAAGGACTGGAAATCAATGGTCTCAGTAACATATACAAGATCTTAATTTGCCACTTTTAATGTGGTTAATCTCACAGAGAAGGTATAATAGCAAATAAAAAGCCACTTAAAAGATCATAAGTGTACCTGTAAAATGAAGGCATGTTTGTCCAAAACCAAGCTGGAGCCTTGGCACAGTGACGCCTCCCACCACCTATGCATCAACTCTCAGCTCTGCAAAAGGCCTTGACCTCTCATTCCCACTCTTATACCCACAGTGACCAGTGCTGTAATTGGCACTCACTCTGCACTCAATGAATACTTGTGGATGAATGAATGTTACAGTGGATAGTTACAATGAAAAAGGATATTATTACTTTCACTAAAAAAAAATCATTATTTGGAAAGTTCTTTTGCTTCATTTAGAGTTAATATCTACTTGACCCAAGATACTATTTAGGTAGAATTAAAAGAATGCCTTCTGATTTTATTTGCTTATTAATATATGCATTTGGTCATTAACAACGTGCTAAGCAGTCAAAGCAAATAATTACTTTTCTAGTCAGCTAAATGAGGGAAGCAACTTACTGCATATTAAAAAATTGTAACTAGCTTTAAAACATTCTGTTTAATCTCAGACAAAATATTCAAAAATAGGTAAAGTCCTCTATCTGGGTGAGCTAAAACCCCTCAACACAGCCCACATCTTCAGAGGAGATTATGACTTCTGATCCAGTCACCTTGGATATAAAGTGTATGTTCAGGAGTTTGCAGGTTCACATTTTAAGATTTTCTGACCAATGGTTAGGATTGATCATAAAAATGTATCTTTTCATTTATTTGTGTTCAGTATATTCTATTTAAGAAGAAATGTAATTGCAAGAAAAGCTTTCATTTTACATCTGATTTTGAAATGTGACTGAATATATTAACATAATTCAGAACAAGTTGGTAAACATCCACGAGGACATATTATATAATTCCAGGGAGTCTCATGATACCCTGAAGCCACTGAACAGAAAAATGCTAGTTTTGTGTCATGTTCAAGGGTCAACAGGACCAGACCTTTGCCCACCGTGTGGTCCAGAACAACAATACCAAGCTGATGGCACATGGGGCCTTATCACCCTGAAGATATCAGCTAACTGCAAAGCAGACCATTTAGAAATAACAATAATGTGATGGGTCAATGAATCCATCACCTTAGTTTGCCTTAGTATGTCAGAAGCTAAGGCCGATAGCTATTTCTACATTGTAGTATCTTAACACCTGTGAACCTTTGGCCATAAGTCATTAAAAAAAAGGTCAAGTTTATGAGTGGCTAGTATTTAACTTCACTACAAAACAAAGGACTATTTTCACAAATATATTTCTGTATGGAGCTGCCCAGATGGTCAGCTCTATTGTACAGGTAGGGTGCTGCTGTCCCCATGCCATGTGTCTGGATCCAGAAACTCCAAAGTTGTTACAGGTCTCTCCATTGCTCAGCTCTGCTTTCTAGCTACTATGCAGCCCCAGGCTGTGTTGTGCTTTTACATTCTTGCTGTTTCTGTGGATTCTTGGCTCAAAAACTGAGAGCCTGAGGTACGGGCATTGTCTCCTCCCACCTACTTCATCGCAAGTGGGTAGGGAGCTGGTAGCCCAGGCTCCTGGGTTCTAACTGAGGTGACTGTCTTCTGTTCTCTCTTCCTGTTACTTTTTTATAGGCCCAGTCCAGGAGTCATCAATGTAGACATGGCCACATGCATGACTTTGTGTAAGACACCAGTGAAGAGAGACAAGAACACTCCTGAGAATTTCCCCTGCTTGTTGTTCTCCATGAATGTTAAAAACAAAACAAAACAAAAAACAGCTCCAGCTGCTCCTTTTCCATCACATCTTCACTCTGGGTTTAGTTCTGGACACACGGGTGGCCAGACAGTAGGAGCTGGATACTGATCACTGCAATGTGCCCAGCTTTTTGCAAAGCATCTCAGCTTCTGGAGCAGTTAATATAAGTAAAGTTAGACAAATGCAGATATCCCCAGGCACTGCTCATGATTTCTACCCTGGTCTTCAAGACACTTCTGTTATAGCAAGAGAGACATGGGCAGGGAAGGGGAAGAGGCCAGGGCATCTACCTCTGCCTCTGATGAGAAGGGACACTTTCTACTTGCTTACATTTGATCACTAGGTTGAGGGCCTGTCTGAGACAGAAGGCTACTGAGTGTTGGAGAGAAGGAAGAGAGTTCCAGAAATTTCCAAGCACTTCCACCTCCTGTTCTCCTCCTCACTTGCTCCTTTGCTCTTCCCTCCTGCCCTCCCCCTCTCCTCCTGTGAGCAAAGCAATAGAAGAGATCAGAACACACGGTAAAAGCAGCAGGCCACACAAACAGAGATGCTCAAGGCCCAGCGTCTTACTTTTCTTTAGGAAAACCACCCATTCTTCAGACCACATGGCCGTAGTAGAGCTAACCTCACAATTTAGTTGTGGGCACATGTAAGTCAGGTAAATGTGGTCTGTGACTCTGACTGGACCATCCAAAATAGGTCACTTTGTTTCTGTTGTGATTTCTATAAACCTAGAACTCCTAAGTTTATAGCCACTATCTAGAGAGCCTGACTGCAAATGAAGTCAACTAAGAGGAAAGCATAGCTGAGAGATGGAGAGATCAAAATCAGATAACAACTTCTGAGCCCCTGGACCCGGATATACCTAAAGCAACAACACACATGGGAGAAACAAAGTGTAAAAAGCAAAGCAAGCAGGGTTAGAGAGACGGCTCTGTGGTTAAGAGCACTGGCTGCTCTTGCAAAGCACCTAGGTTCAATTCCTAGCAGCCACATGGTAGCTCACAAAAGTTTGGAACTCCAGTTTGAGAGCATCTGATGCCTCTTCTGGTTTGTGCAGGTACTGCACACACAGTGCACATACATACACGAAGGCAAAACACCCATAGACATAAAATAAAAATCTAAAAGGAGAGACAACTAAAGACGGGACCAGCTTACAGTTACAGATTATAGTTAAAAATTACAGACATGGTGTGTGGAAATTGTAATGTTTGTCCTTGGAAACATAACAAGGTGTCATAGGGGGTGTATTTTCCTACTAAGCTTGAATCACCAGAAGTGTAACCAGGCCTAATTACTGTTATTAATTTTGCCAAGTTCTAAATATAAAGTGAGTATGCATTTTCTGATATTTAATGATATCACAACTACTTTGAAGAGTAAGAACAATACCAAACAGAGATGTCTTTGGAGGAAAAATCTACTTTTCCTGCCTACACTTGGTTAGGATTAACTCAAGAAGAAAAGATTACCCATGACAACCCAAAGCTTACCTGGCATGGCATGGATGAGGTCTCCACAAAGAACAAAGAATTTGGGTTTTGGGTTCAGCTTGTTGATGGCCTCAACAGCTTGCTCAGTGAGACGCATCTCCTGCCCCCACTCATCTCCGCCATTGTCACAATCCCCAGTGGACCAGGCCTTCATCAGCCCAAACTGGGGGTCTGCACCTTGGATGAAGTAGAATGGGCCTTTCCATTCCCTTTCCTTTTCTAAGGAAAAAAAAAAAGGTGGGGGAGGGTGATAGAAAATCTGTCAGTGAAGGCATCCAGGTTAGCATGCAAGTGGAAACAATATTTTTCTTAAATTAAATAGGTCATTTTGATACGGTGCTGTCCAAACATACCATTTTCCTGTCACTATCTAGAGGATTTTGATTTAAATTAATTACGCTGGACACCTAGTGTTTCCCAAAGGCCACAGGAAACCACGTGGGTTGCTATAGTCACATACCCAAGCTGTTTGTTTAAAAGCCAGACATCCAAAATGAACCAGAGACCACAACGGAGCACAGTGCAGGAGATATTAATGTTCAGTAATAGTGTTCTAATTGGAATTAAAAATACCCAAAACCAATGCTGCCAGAGTGTTATATTTAAATTACTAGGTAAAGTGCTTACGAATCTTTTCTTCCAGGCTTAATGGCACCATTTGTGCTGTTTTGGGGGAATGCAACAGAATTTTAATTACAAAACTTGGCGTTCAAAACTCTGGCTATGTGGTGGGAGATGTGGCGCCAGGAATAAAGTCTTGAAATCTTGAAATGAGTAGATCAATGTGAAAGGGAACAAAGGAAGGAAAAAAATCAAAGCTAAAATTCAAAGGCAACTGGGTATCAGCACACTGATAGTGAACATGGGAATTTTATTTTTTCCAGTCTAAATGAGGTAGAACTGACAAAAAAACAAAACACTAACACACACACACACACACACACACACACACACACACACACACACACACACACACACAATTGTTATACATGCAAATGGTGAAATAATTACCAGAATCAAATAATTAACATATCTATCACCTCAACCTTTATGTGAGGGTGGTGAGAAAAATTAGTATCCACTGTTAGCAAATTTTAAGAATATAACACATTATAAAGTCACCAAACTTGCAGAACAAAGGGTACCTGCATGTTAACCCATTAGTCCTTGATCTATATCATGGCTGTTAAGTCTATCCACAACCAACCTAAGCTCACTGAAAGCAAGGAGTGGTGTGCATCTCACAGTACAGGACAGAGAGCAAGCTCTACTGAAGGATTCAACTCATATTTATTCAGCCTTTACTGTGTGTGATAGAAAGACCAAGGTGGTTCCCAAAGGTATTGCCTGATAGTATTTACATCTTTTGTAACCTTGGGTATGGACTGCACCTGCTTCCAATAAACAGAATACAGTTAACAATATGTCCCTTCAGATAGAGGCTGGAAGAAGGCCGTGATCTTCATCCCTCTCCTTTCCTTGCTCCATAGTCAAAAGCTGTCATATCAAGCTATGTGCAGTGGTGCAAGCTTTTAATCCTAGTGCTCAGAAGGCGGAGACACATTCCAGGTCAGCCAGGGGCTATAGAGAGATTTTGTCTCCGAAGAAAACAAAACAAAAGTTGTCATACAGTAAACTGCCCTATGGAGTGGCCAACATGACAAGGAACAGAAGGAAGAGTCTGGTCAACATCCCAGAAAGAACTGCATCTTGCGAATGGCCCTGTATGTGGACCAGGAAGAGAGATGTCCATTACTGAGCTTTCGGATAAGAGCAGAGCCTTAACTGGAGCCTTAGCAGAACCCAGCAATGATATACCCAAAGGGGACTCTGTGACAATGCAGGCTTGCTGCTTCACACTGCCGAGGTTCAGGGTAGTTTGCTGATGGCAATAGGTAACTACAAATCAGGCTGGAGACAAGAGTCAAGGGGAGAGACTCTTCCTGAAGAGCTCAATACATGTCATAAATAGAAAAAGAAAAAAGAAACAACAAAACCCTACTAGATGCTGCTTTGTGTTTTTAAAGTTAACTGTTAGTAACATTTTCCTATTATTTCAGTAGTAACCTTTGTATGCTGCTGATTGCTTTTAGCTATGTTCTGATTTCTGAGGCCCTCTGCAGAGCTATTTAAAACATATAAATTAATCAGAAGCAGATCCAGGGGGTGAGTGGCACCCAAGGTCACAGAGTAAATCAACCTGCTGCCACAGTTCAGAAAGTTTCCTGCAGCAAACATTTTAATAAGTGGTTTCCCATGACAAACAGCCAAGAACCTCAAAAAGTCAATAGTCCTTGGCTCTATTAAGATAAATCTTTCATTACATGTTACTTAGTAAAAACTTAAGAGTATCAGTTTTATGATGATGAAGCCCAAAACAAATAGATTTGACTTGTTGATTCAAAAATACAGCTTTCACCTCAAAAGGGAGAAAAGAGTTTATTCTGGAGTCAAATATGAGACCATGTGACCATGTCCAGGAACACAGATTCAAGTGATTCCAAATTCCATTTCCAACATGGAAACAGTTTCATGAAGCTTTTAAATAAAAGAACATAGGCAATCATAAATCAAGATGTTCTTCAAGTATGTTGGTGGAAACATCAGGTAGGCAGTCACAGTGCCGTCATAGGGCTCAGACACTCTATGATGGCATTCTAAGCCTTTGCACTGCTAGAAGCTATTGCTCCGTCTATTCCAAATGATTTAACTAGTGGCCACAAAGACATTAGGTCACATATACAGGAAGGGAATAAACGACTCCTAAGTGGGCTAAAGACAGCCAAAGATAATTTAGCTCTGGACTTGCAACATTGCAAACTGTCCATAACTAGTGAGTTAATCAGCTTTGTAGTCAAAGCTTTGCAGACATTCTCATTTCAGATAAAGAAAATGAAGTTCTGCACATTCAACACACACCTACTGTGTCTATCTAATAAAGTGGATGTTAGCTCAGGGTGCTGCACTTGCAAAGCACCTTTTAGGGGTTTGCTCAGGGGTTAATGGTCTTTAGTATCACCTTAATGTGGATCAAGGCCAAACAGTCCAACTGTATGATGACAGATGTGTGCAAACCTGGCACTTGAGCATGGAACCAAAAGGAGCTGGAATTGGAGGCCACTCTGGGCTACATGGTGGGAATTTGTATTTAAAAAGATGATGGCAAGAGACAGCTGAGATAAAGGCCCTTGCCACAGCAGCCTAATAACATGAGTTCAATGCCCTTCTTCTCCAGTGGAGCAGAACGGACCCACAAAAGCTGTCCTCTAGCCTTCAGTTACAGAGCTGACACACAGGCGCCCCCCCCACCACAGTAAAAGTAAATTTGTAACTATATAAAGAACAGGCTGAATTAAAGATGTGGGACTGTAGAAAGTGTGTCCTGGAAGGAGGTCTATTCTGTGGGTCCATCTCTTTCATCTCTCAGAGGGCAGCTTTTTACAAGATGAAGGTGAATTTCAAAGTCCAGGCTTACGCCAGGATACCTGCAGGATGACCTATATGGCACCCTTTCTAGGGCAAAGCTACTATGTGCTTCCCACCCCAGGAAAGTCCAGCTTCTCAAGACCCTCTGGAAGCACTGTCATAGCAGTTCAAGTCATAGCAATTCACTAATCTGAGACCCATTTATGAATGAGTTGATTTACAATCAGAGTTTCTGTCATTACTGAAAAGCACATGCACAGAGACCCCATATGCCCCTGACTTTTCCTAAGAGACTGTCCTCTTAGAGAGTAAATGCCTGACAAGTCTAATTAAGAACTGCCTGGAAATGGAGGCTGGAGGGAGGAGAAAGACATGCTGGCAACAGTGAATATTGTGCAAGGTAAAGAGGTCTCCTGGGATCACTGTGACGTGTTGGGGTCCAGCAACATCAGCAGGAAGTGGGGCCAAGCCAGTCAAACCTCCCAATGACCCGTGCACTCACTGACATCTGAGAATAGCTGGTAGCAGACTCCAGTGTCCTGGGGAAGTGACAGACATGGAGACTTCAGCTCCCCTGCACTGAAACACCACTCTGAGGAGGGCTTTTGGTTTTTAACTGTTGCATACTCGGGGTTGTTCCTTTTTCTGCTCATTTTCTTTTTGTTCCTGATTCTATTTAGCTTAGGTATTTGGTCCTAAACATTTCTTAGTATTGTCACAATTATCACATTTGAAATTGCTTTTCAAAATCAACCCAAGATTATTTGAATGGTAAGAGCTTAATTGAAGAATTCGTTAGTGACTAGCGAGTTCTAATACTTTATTATATCTTTTTATTTATTTTTGGGAGAGGGCACATGTGAGTTTGTATGACAAGGTCAGAAGACCACCTTTGGGACTCAGCTCTCCTTCCACAATGTGAGTCTCAGGAACCAAACACAGGTCCTTCCACAATGTGAGTCTCAGGAACCAAACACAGGTCCTTCCACAATGTGAGTCTCAGGAACCAAACACTAGACTTGGAGGCAAGAACCTTTGCTCACTCAGCTGTCTCACTGGTCCTAGTTCTAACACTTAGCTCTTACATGACACTGTGATGCACGGTGAAACCAGCCATAAGCAAAGACATGTGTACCACACATGAGCACAGAGAGAGGCATGATTTTTCTTGTGGGAGAATGCAGGCAAGAGTTCTAACTGATGACTATGATGAGAATGTGGTCAACTTTGAGACTAAGTATGTGTGATGAGCAAAAGAACACAATATGCTGGTTAAGAAAGCCTCAGATCTGACCCAGATGGCACCTGTGGGAGTTGAAAAGAAAATGGTCCTGAAAGGGAGTGGCTCTATTTGGAGGTGTGGCCTTGTTGGAGTAGGTGTGGCCTTTTTGAAGGAAATGTGCCATGGGGAGAGGGGGCTTTGAGGTCTTATATATGCTCAAGCTATACCTGGTGTCACAGTTCACTTCCTGTTGCCTATGGATCAAGATGTAGGACTCTCGGCTGCTTCTTCAGCACCATGTCTGCCTGCACACTGCCATATCCCACCATGGACTGAACCTCTGAAACTGTAAGCTGCCACCCCAACTAAATATTTTCCTTTGTAAGAGTTGCCATGGTCATGGTCTCTCCACAGCAACTGAAACTCGAACTAAGATGTAGTTGGTTGTTTTTCACTCTTTACTCTTTGAGGGGCATGCCACCCAGCTCCCAAATAAATACACATGGAAACCTATTATTTCTTATAAATGCCTGGCTTAGCTTGGCTTATTTCTAGCCAGCTTTTCTAACTTTAAATTATCCCATCTACCTTTTGCCTCTGTGCCTTTTCCTTTTCTTACTTCTGTATATCTTACTTTCACTCTTACTCCATGGCTGGCTGTGTGGCTGTCCCCTTCTTTTCTTGCTCCTTGATCTCTCTTGCTTTCCTTCTACTTCTTCTCTCTGCCTGCCAGTCCCACCTATCCTTTCTCCTGCCTAGCTACTGGCTGTTCAGCTTCTTATTAGCCCAATCAGATGTATTAGACAGGCACGGCAACACAGCTTCACAGCGTTAAACAAATGCAACATAAAAGAATGCAACACATCTTTGCATCATTAAACAAATGTTCTTCAGCATAAACAAATGTAACACATCTTAAAATAATAGTCCACAACACTAAGAGAGCATCAAAACAAAGATATATAGTCCTTACAAATACTTGATATAAAGCTCTGGAAAAGTGTACAGAACATTTAGCATTAAATCATAATAAAGCACATATTTGTTTAATTGAAACACATAAGACAGCCATGAATAACAATGTCCATAATGAATGTAATTTTTTAATCTCAACTGCGTATAATGAGTACATGTATTGTATTCATGTGTGTATGTACAGGCTTAAGTGTGCTGCAGTGTGTGTAGAGGCCAAAGGACAAACTCAAGTATCAGTCCTTGCCTTCTACCTTGAGACAGGGACTCTGTTCCTTTTCTGTTCTATAACTGGGAGGGAAAGGGCTGCTGAGGATTCTTCTCTCCGCCTCCCATGTCTCTATAGAAGTGCTGTGATTATAGACCCAGGTACCAGTTTTACATGGATTTGAGGATTCAGACTCATGTCTTCACACTTGCACAGACAGTGCTTTATCTACTGAACCATCTCTCCGGCCTGCTCATCAACAAATTCTATTAGCTCTCTATTGCTAGGTGGCAAATTACCAGAAACGCGGAAGCTTAAGACAGCACACATCTCATAGTCACTAGGGGTCAGGAATCAAGCTCTGCTCAGTCTGCCCTGTGGTCAGAGCCCCTCATAAGCAGCAAACAGGGTGTTGGCCAGTTTGGAGGTCTCAGCTGAAAACTCATGAGAGCAATTCTGCCTCCAAGCTGCAGGCTCTGTGGCAAGTGGACCTGAGCGTATGAATTAACTAGTTTTGCCGCAGGGGCCATCCTTGGTTCTTTGGAAGCTCACGGCATAAGAACTTGCATTACCAAAGCCACTGGGGAAAGAATCTGCTAGCAACAGCATGTTATAACTGTACATGACACAGCCCTGGATGTGACCCCCGTACCCGTGTCCCTTCTGGGGAGCTCTTTATCACAATGTAGAGCAGCCAACACCAAGGACAGGGGACCATAATCCCACAGGTAAGGATTCCAGGAGGCAGGATGGGGGGCACAGCCGAGTCAGCCATACACACTAATATAAAGCTCTGGGCTACATGGTGACACACAGCTGTAACCCTGCCCTGGGATGAGGCATTCAGGTTAGCCTCAGCTACATACAGTTCAAGGCCAGCCTAGGCCATACAAGACATTATCTCAACCAAAACAAAAATAAGCAAGCAAACAAACAAAACCCAGGCCTAGCTTCTCATGCACTTAATCAGTTAAATTCAAGTTTGCTACTGACTTTCTAGTACTGAACAGAGTTAAGCCCATTTATTTTGGCCCATCCACAGGAAGCTGGAAAGCTTGGCCACAAAGGCTACCTGAGTTATGACAAGTTTCTAAAAATTGACTTAGCCAGTTTTTTTATTCAACCAAGGTGTGATACTGAGTGACAGCTAGTATTTTCAGGACTGGAGTTCACACAGTGAATACCTTCTGCCCAAGAGCCCTTGAGTTTCTCTGGCTGGAGAGATGCACAAACTTGGCTGCTCAAAAGTCGTTGCTCTCCATATAGACATTTTGTCTCCAAAAAGTTCCCTTCAAACAGAGTGGCTCAGTAAAGGAGATGGACACATAAACTAAGGCTGGCGAGGCCCAGCACCATCTCCCAGTAGTCTGTGATGCCCGCAGTCCCTGCCAACATCGTGGGGCTGACTCAGGGTACGGCTGCTGCCCAGACACACAGTTTCTGAGGCTGTTAATTGGGGAGCTCCTCTAGACATGCCAAACTCAAGGTCTGGCTAGCAGATGTGTTCTATTGGACCTACACACTGTTTATAAAATTTGAAATCTGTTGCCAACATTTTAAATTTATATACATACATACATGTATGTATGTATAGGTATGCATGCCTGAATTTCTTAATTCTCTTAGAAAATTGGCCACACTGTGCTCATATGACACATGCCAAGGATCGGCTGCAACTATGTGATCCTTCTACATGCCCTCAAACTTGTTCTAGCCCACACACAGCCAACTCACCACCTGGTTCCCATCTACGGAAACCCTTCTACTTTGCTCAAGGTGAAAAAGAGCAGACCCAGAAAACATACAAGGAGTAAAAGCAGGATCCAATGTCCTATCCACCCCAGTTCGGGATCAGGTAGTCACACAGCTGACATTACACAGAAGTCACAAGTCCATACCTCAAGGTTGCCACCAATTTCTAAATCAAACTTTTAACTTAAAAATATTTTTTAAAGAAAAAGCTTTGCCTTATCAACCCAATTCATCTGTTGCACCCAGTTACAAGGTCTGGCTAAGTCTGATTTCTGCTGCCTGATAAGAGACTATCATGGCAACCATCTTGCAAAATTAAGGAATTAATAGTAGATCTCGGGAGATAACAAACTACTCACAGAAAAAGCCTCTGAGATTTTTCAGCTGTTTAATCAGGTGCAAGGCAGTAACTTGACACTGGGATGAATCTTAAAAGCCTGTAGGAATTCACACACTGCCTCCCTATTAAGCCTTCCTATGAGACTGTTTACGTGCTAAATCCTGCTGAAAGACAGACATTCAAACTGCAATTCTCTGTACAGTTTGCACTTTCTGTATCACAAAATAAATTTCTTCTTGATCTGTTTCTGCCAATATATTTCCTCGTGTTCACTTTTATTACCATTTGGGTATATTTGCCCATTGTTGGTGGAAGCTGACTTTTAATATATTCTTAAAATTAGAAACATTATAGATTCTTTTGCTATTGCCTGCTAGTCACTGACTATAAGAAATGCAGCCCCCAAAGCAAAGAAATCACTGTTCTCACCCCATGAGTAGGAAAAGGCTAAGGAATGACACTGTGTCACTAATGCCTAATGCTGTAATAATGTATGCACTCATGATATGGTACTTAAAAAGAGCCTCAAATAACTAAAGGTAAAAAAAAATGGATAAACAGATCTCTTAATTTTTACAAAGGGGGAAAAAATAAATCACACTTTCTGTCTTAGCTAGGGTTTTCATTGCTGTGAAGAGACACCATGACCTTGGCAACTCTTATAAAGGAAAGCATTTAATTGGGGTTGGCTTACAGTTCAGAGGTTTAGTCCATTATCATCATGGCAGAAAGCATGGCAGCATGCAGGCAGACATAGGGCTGGAGAGGTAACTGAGAGTTCTACATACGGATCCCCAGGCAACAGGAAGTGAGAGTGACACTGGGCATGGCTTGAACTTCTGAGACCTCAAAGTGACACACTTCCTCCAACAAGGCCACAGCTCCTAATAGTGCCACTCCCTATGAGCCAATGGAGCCATTTCATTTCAAACCACCACACTTTCTAAGTTGAGTTTGGTTAAACACAACACAAAGCGTCAGACCCTGGCTGAGCAGTCTGATTAAGAGGCCTCAGGCAGGACTACCTCACATCATTACAAGGTACAATGATTTAAGAATTCAAGGTGTTGGTTCCTGTTAATTTAGCAAACTCAAAATAACACATGACTGGACAGCTAAAGAATTGACTTTAAAATGGTCAGAACATAGTAGATAGGTTTATTTTTCTGCGGATGTCTAAATGTTGAATTCGTACAACATTTCTACAGTTCATGCATTTCACTCACAATTCATGTGTTTTACTCATCCTGGTTCCTCCCCTAGTTCCCTAAGTTCTGCCTCCATCATCTCCAGTCCCTTAGTCTTGGGATCAGGTCTTTAAGCTCACACAGGCAGTCAAGCTGCAGCATTCCTTTTCTCCATCACCTGCCCCAGTCTTCCCGTCCTGTACCACAGCCCCCTGGGGTCGGCTCTCTCCTGTTCCTTACAAAACAACTCTGCAAATCCTCTACTCCAGTCCACCCAGTTAGCAGCTGCCACTGTGCTGTTCCCAAACCTTCCCCCATCACTCCCCACCCCAGTGAGCCTTACTGCTCTGACTCTCAATAGCAGGCTCATGGCTGCTTCTCTCTCCAGAACACATGTGTCATTTAGGCCTGTCTTGAGGCTGGCAGGTAGCAAATACCTGATGACAACAAGGATGAGTGGAGATGCCACCGGGCCCTGGCTCATTCTGACACTGGGGAACTGGAATATCTACCACAGGTCCAGCCAGTGGCTCTACACTCAATGGACCAGATGATTTTAGGACATTTTAACACCCATACCATTGATGATTTTAACATAAAATGTCTAGACATCTCTAAATGTGAAATGGGTGGTTGTATTAGTCACTGTCATTGGTGCTGTGATATACACTTGACAAAGGGACTTATAGAAAGGTTTGTTTTGGATCACTGTGTGAGGGCACAATTTACCATAACAGGAGTCACAGTGGCAGGGGCTCGAGGCCTCTGTCACATTGTATCTACAGTCTGGAAGCAGACAGTAACAAATGCTAATTTCTCACTTTTATTCAGTCAGTTGCTCCAGACCATGGTATGGTTCTTCCCACACACAGGAAGTGTCTTCCTATCTCATTCTGGTTACTACCTCACAGGCATGCCTCTTTGGTGATTCTAGGTCCTGTCAAGTTGCTAATCAATCTTACCTATCATAGTGGAACTACTAGAACACAGGAGGTAAGAGCTCGGCACATTGCTGACATCCACTACACAGGCCAGAACCACCCTATGGCAGCCAGTAATGGCACGATGCCAAGGCTGAGAAACCCTACTCAAGACACACCATAGAACCCCTACAAGATGAAGCACTATCTACCTCCTCTCACATACCCACACTTGCCATCCCTCCAAGGGCTGCTCTCCACTCTGGCAGCCCTTCCTACCAAAGGGATCATCTACCTTGGCCAGCCCAGCTGCTACCTCCACAGAGCCTGTCTTTACCCAGGAAAGCAGATGCCACTCTGGCCCCTCCTTTCATTCAAACACATAAGAGCTGGGCATGATGGTACATGCCTGCAAGCCCAGCATAGAGGAGGCTGAAGCAGGAGGGTTATGACTCTACACAGTAATACTGCTTCAAAAGGAGGGAAGCACACTATATTCTGGACATGCCTCTGTGGTGTGGGCAACGCTAGACACTCAGCAGAGGACACTGCAGGCAGGTCCTGTCTTCTGAGGCCTTCCAGAACAGTGGGGAAGGTGGACAGAAGGAGGTTATTTGACACCAGGCTTGTGGGATCTTAGGTGTAATTAGGATAGTCACAAGGCAGAGTGACTAGCAGGGTGCTGGGGAGGTCACACTCCTGGGTGGGGTAAGGCTAGAACAGGAAGCTGGATTAAGACCACAGAGGACCTACCCTTATCTGATCCGTGTACTCCAGCTTCTGAGTTTCAAGAGTTCACGCCCCAATCCACTTCTATTCCTTACTAACTGTAACACATTCAAGCTCCTTACCCTTTCTGGGATTCAGTCTCCTCATCTGCAGAGAATGAATAAAGGCAGCTCCTTGAACGAGGCTCAGGGTAAATGGTCCAATGTGAGCTACCTACAGTTACAATGATTACCATTCGGAGTCACCGTGATTTTTGTCTTAGTAGAGACAGGCTCCTGGAGTTTGAGCCATGTCTTTGTCCCCATGAAAACAGCAGGTGACATTTTAGAATGAGTATCTACATGCCTTGTCCCCACACCCTTACCTTTCCTATACCGTAGACACTGTGCTGGTTATAAAACAGCACAGACAGGAGAGCCTGCCTGGAGGCTGCTAGGTTAAAGAGCAAACGCCAGCGAAATACAATCTCTGCAGCTCCTCCCGGCAGCGATCTGTGAAAACGGTGAATTGCAGTCTAAATGTCTTCAGCAAAATCCCTTTTCTTCTCAGGGGACTGATCTTATCTCAGTGGGGAAAAAGTTGTTAAACAATACTCATCACTGCTCTGCGACTCTTTCTAGTCTAACAATAGTCTCATCATAAAACAGCCAGGCTGGCTGTGGCAGATGACGGCGTCCTTCCACACTGCTCGTCCGGGGGCCGGGGGCTGGGGGCTGGGGGCAGCTATGAGGGTACAGGGTCCTTCTTCAGGACGGTGGGATGCAAAGTGGACTGCAGTAACAGCTGCACAACTCTTTGCATGTGACAAAAAGCACAAACCATACACCTGAAAGGGGTAAGCATCCAGTATTTGAAAAGTAATTTCAAAGTGTCCTTCAGGGACTGATTCTTCTCCCCAAAGGATTGGCCATAACAGTTTTCCTCAAAACTGCCAAATTATTTGTCTCAGGCACCAGGGTGAATTTACCCTGTTTTTAGTTGAAGTGCATTAAAAACAAAAAATGGTTTTGAGACACAAAGACTTCTGAGTCGAGGCTTGGCGGGCACACTTACCACCCGTGAATGAAGACCTGCCAAACCCGTTGGAGACCAGACAAGAGGTGGGCCAGGATTTCTTGGCTAGGGTGTCTCTTAGTATCACTGGCTTTGGCCAACACAGTCTTAGACAAATTACAGGACAGTAAGACATCTCCAGAACCTTATTGTGACATTTGGGGGTGCCTTTTTTGGGTAGATGTTGGCTATACCTTTGCCCCATGTCCCTATTTCCCTACCAAGATGCAAGCAGCTGCTGACTCGCTGGAGCTTGAGGGAGACATGGAAGTGGTGTCTTCTCTGGGCAGGTGCAGCCCTGCAGGGGTCAAGCTGGGCAAACAGAGTCTTGAATGAAGAAAGAGGGTAACTGTTCTTGCAGCTAAGGGCACCTATCATAAGAAGAAAGTGCATTATGAACTGTCCTAAGTGTCATCAAGAAAAAGAATGTGTTAAAGTAAGTAAGTGTTGGGGACCTAATTTATAAGAGATGAGCAACACAGTCTTCTTCAACTATAACCTGAAGGAGAAGACATAAGGAAGAAAAACAGACAGAGAAGACCTAGTCTGGGGGTGACAGACCCCAAACTTGTTTGAGGCAGTCATCTTAAGCTAGTGGTGTAGCCCTCTGGGAAAATACTCGCCTAGAATGTGGGAAGCCCTGAATTTCACCCCAGTACTACAAACAAAACTCAACATTTTCCAAAATGGTTGCTAAAGAGACTTCAAGGGCAAAAGTGAATGCACAAAGTTGCTGGAACTGTTCAAGTGTGAGCTAGAGGTGGCCAGGGTTCTTGTGGTGGCACCTGGGTAGGAGAACGGTAGACAAACTAAGTGCACCCTCAAGGATGAATGCACAAGACCAGGGATAATTTGCACAGGGAAGAGATAGACAATAAGAAGACCACTAAGATCTCTCAGCTTCAGGTGAACAGGTAAACTGGAAACACTTGTAGAAAGAGCAGCCTAAACAGATGGAAACCTTGCCCTGCTCCAGTGTCACTTGTCATTAGAGCGAAGGTCTCTGAACCTGCCCATTCACTAGGGTAAGAACCTACATCACAAAATGCCTTGGTACCTCTATATGGGAAGCCATCACAAACCAAAGTCAAAGCATATTTGATCACAGCTGTGCCTTAAGGTACATCAACGAAGCTGTGCCCCCATTTTATAAATGAGGACAGGTGACATTGGCATGTTTTCTCTTCTCTTTCAGAAGGCTACACAGAGTGTGGTCACTTATTCTTTGGGTGTCTGACTCACCTGCACACCAAACTTGGTTGCTGGACAGAAGGCCAGGCATTCCTAGGCTACTGGGGTCTGCCGTTGCCCTAGCCCTGCACCAATGCCCCTTCCTCACTGGAGACTCAGCAAAGTTCAGATTTGGGTAGTGTACAGAAATAAAAGCTGTCTGTCAGCCTCCTCTGGTGAGTGGTCCACCGGGTGCCGGGAAGGTCTGGCCAGCACTCTGGAAGACTTCTGCGGCAGACTGTGACTGCCAGCCAGTGGCTCAGACCTCAGTGGCACTCACACTTCTGCCCTGGCCCCACAGTGGCTTGCTTTGACTTGTCCCCAGTCTGTGGATGTTGATGCTTATTTTTAAATTGCCTCATTTAATGAAATGCGTGGAGCAGAGGAACATGGAGAATTGTTTCCACCTCTAAGCATGCCTCTAATGAAAATGAAAGTTTTGAGGAGAGATTCAATAAAAATGAGCTGGTAAAAATAAAGCACCAAACAGGAAAAATCTAAACCTAAGAATTCCCCATGTAGAGTACTTCCAGGGGCGGAGGGAGATTTTATTGACTACATGTCTATGGAGAGTGGGGTGCAAACTGGAAAAGATTCTTGCATTGGTACTTAATGCAAAAATGTCACACACAAGCCCATGTATATATCCAGGCTGTCTTAGGGTTTCTATTGCTGTGAAGAGACACCACAGCAATTCTTCTAAAGGAAAACATTTAATTGAGGTGGCAGCTTACAGTTCAGAGGCTCAGTCCATTGTCATCATGGTAGGACATGGCAGTGTATAGGCAGACATGGTGCTGGAGAAGTAGCCTAGTGTCCTACATGTTGGCTTGCAGGCAACAGAAAGTCGACTGAGACACTGGGTGGTGTCCTGAGCATATATGGGAGCTTGCTAATAATTAGACCCTTCCTCTATATCATAGACAAATCACCTTGAAACTGTCCAAGGGGCTGGAAGTATAGCTCAGTGGTTGAGTCCTTGCCTAATGTGCTTCAGGAGTGGGTTCCATCCTCATTCCCGTAAACTAATTTCCTTAACTTACTTTATTATTATGGGGGTACCCATGTGCCACAGCACACCTACAGAGGTGAGAGGATAATTTGGGGGAGTCTGTTCTTGCCTTGCACCTTATTTCTGAGGCAGGCGCTCTTGTGTTTTCTGTGCTGCATACTCCAGGATACCTGTCCTGCAAGCTGCATGGTCTGCAATTCTCCTGTCTCTGTCTCATGTCTTCCTGCAGGAGTGCTGGCGTTACAGACATGTATTATATCCAGTTTTCTCTGTCGGTGTCAGGTATCACACTACAGTCATCTGGCTTTTATGGTAAATGCTTTTACCCAGTAAGCAAGCTCACTGGCCCTTTGAGA
Source organism: Peromyscus californicus insignis (assembly GCF_007827085.1). Classification (NCBI taxonomy): domain Eukaryota; kingdom Metazoa; phylum Chordata; class Mammalia; order Rodentia; family Cricetidae; genus Peromyscus; species Peromyscus californicus. Next base: position 103,748,008 of record NW_026294551.1, read on the forward strand.
ACTTAAAAAAAACAAAAAACAAAAAACAAAAAACTTGCCGAAATATAAGAACTGTTAACCATAAAATATATTAAATATTGGATTAAATCTTCATTATCTGCAACTTGGGCAAAGAAAATGTTTGTAGGTGTGACATGATAAACGAAAAAGTAGATCAACTGGATTTCATCATGAATGAAAAGCTCATCTAAAAACAATTCACAGTGTGGAAGAAGGTGCCTGTGCATCATACATTCAGTAAGGAGGGGTCTGGTCCAGAAACAAGAACTCTTTTGGCTCAATTATAAAAAGACAACATATTTTAAAATGGCTAATGAGCCAAGTAAATATTTCTTCTGAGATCTACCAGTGGCCACTGAGCACACAAAAAGGCATTCAGTACTATCAGTGTGGTGGTCAATCAACTTCATTTGATTTAATGAATTATCATGGAACTACACCTCTGGTTCTGTCTATGAGGGTGTTTCCAGAAAGGTTTAACTGATGAGAGAAGATCAGCCCTGAACGTGGGTGACACCCTTCAGTGGACTGGAGTCCCAGACTTAAGAAAGAGGAGGGATATAGGCACAAGCATCCATCCTCCATCTCTGCTTCCTGAATGTGGGTGCAATATAAGAAGCTGCCTCACACTCCTGCTGCCACAGCTGAGATCCCTTTGGTACCACACCTCCAATTATGAGCCAAAAAATAAACCTTCTTCCTTGAGTTGCTTTGGCTAGGTATTTTGTCCCAGCAATGAGAAAGGTAACTAATATAATCAGCCATTAAGAAAATACAAACCAACACCACAATGAGTTTCTAAAACATTCCTAGGCGAAGCCAACCAGGAAAGTCCACATAGGATTCCAATCACAGGAAAGGTCCAAATAAGACACGTCTGTACAGGAATTTAGTAGCTATGTGTGAAGTGTGGGAGTGGAAACAGACGAAGATGGGCACAATGCTGCTTTAAACTACTGCATGTCTGTGTCACTCTGTAAATTTATTGAAAACAAGCTGTAAGCTCAGTATAAATGAAAGTTATGGTAAATAAGTTCCCAATGAAGTTTTTTAAAAATAAAACCACAGCCCGGTAACTCCAGCACTGGGGAGACTGAGGCAGTAGGCTCATTAGTTCCAGATCAGCTTGGGCTAGAGCCTATCTCAAATAAACAAACCAAATAGTACAGTTAGAAACCAGTTTTTTGAAAAGTGTGATCTTTTTAAACATGTAAATGTGCACTGATCACTGGATCCCTTGGCTGGTTATTACACTGAGGAAATGAGAAAGGACTGACGTTCCTTTAGTCACAAGAACTTCCTTCGGCGAATTAAATTAGTTCAGTTATTTGAACGAAGCAAAACAAAGCAAAGATGTCTTGTGAGCAGGCAGCTCTTAGAGGCAGCGAGCTCTGAGAACTCCAGCATCAGGCCAGGTAGCATGTAAGTAACAGAAAGCAGATGTGAAGACTAGGAAGCAATTTAACTGGTTACAGTGTAGTCAGGCCAATAGTCACTGAGTTCCAGCTCACCTGGTTAATAGCTTATTGCTCAGTTATCACCCCAGGGCCTTCCACAACCAACCCCAAGTCCAGCTACTGTGATTAAACACTGTATTGATTTAGGCTGTTGGGCCAAATCCGTCCACTCCCACAGCTTTTATTGAACAGAATGGTCTTCAAATAAGAAAGAACTAATTTGTCCTAAATGAAAAGGCACAATTGGAGCTCTCACTTCATCTTCTGCCCGGTTACAACTGTTTAAACCTGATTATTTCTACTGAGAATCCACTTATTCTCTCCAGTGAGAGGATTTACAGGAAGGACCAAGAAATGTTCAAAATTAAGTCAGTTCCTACAAGGCAGCTGCAGAGGGGCAAAATGTCCAGGAAAACAATCTTTTATTTATTATTGTTTAAAATACAGTCCTTTAAAAATTATTACTTTTTTATTCTTTTATTTCTGTGCATACCTATGGGTTTACCTGTGTGAGTGTATACTCATGTATCTGGGTGCCTGTGGAATCTACAAGAGGGTGCTAGATCCCCTTGACAGAGTTACGGGTGGCTGTAAGCCACCTAACCTGGGTGCTGAGAATTAAGGCCAGGTCCTCTAGCAGAGCAGAAAATGTTCTTAAATGCTGAGCCATCTCCCCAGCCCCCCAAACAATCCTTTAAAGGAAGCTACCCAAGAAGGTGGAAATTTCCGATGGGGGACGGGGTATCAGGAAAAATAAACTTAGTATCTCAGAACAAATTACACAGTTTTATTAATTTTATTATTTATTTTGTGGGGGTGTGGTTGCACATATGCCACAGCACACATCTGGAGGTCAGAGGACAACCTATGGGAGTTGGTTCTCTCCTACCATGTGGGCTCGGGCTCTCAGAATCAGACTCAGGTTGTCAGACTTGGCGGCAAACACCTTTACCCTCTGAGCCATCTTGCTGACCCTTAAATATAATTTTTAAATTCACCTTTGTCCTGATTTCTCCCTTTCAGAATTCCTTCAGAACAGACACAGTAAACCTCTGAGAAGACAGTTACATGCAGAAAAAAGTCCTAATTAGGATATGTCAAGAAACTATAATTATCAATTTGCCTAATTAAAATGAATAGCTGAACAGGGGCTTAGGAACATGAACTTCCTCAGGTGAGAAATTTACATTTTATTTCTTATAAACCCCATCAGCAAAGCCTAGCAGATTATGTCAACAGGATGGTTGAAATTGAGACTCACTTACCCAACTCCTGGAGAAACAGAAGTACTGTCCCTCAAGGATCTCACCTCTGGGAGGGATGGTATTTTCATTTCATTTGGGGGATAGGCAGCTAACTGGGGACTGTGAGCACAGTGTGAACTAGGGACGTGGCTTGAATTAACTGAACTCCTTGGATGGTCGTGTGAGATCTGACTCTACAGACAGAGTAACTGGACAGCCCTGGGGGCACCTGTGAGTCAGCAGCTCAGCTTATACTCACATACATTCCGTGGCACCGGACACCATGTGCCTTCCTGCCTAAGCCTTCCTGCCAGGCTTAGGTGCCAAGACTGGCTGCTGGTTTTTCCAGAATTTCTGGCTGTTTCTACTTTTGGACCTTTGATGTACGCTACATTCGTCTGACTGTAAACACACAGCACAGACAACACACAGGCACTACCCACTGTGGTACACTGTCCCCCTTCACAATAATGCCTCCAAATCTTAAAGCAATGAACCCCATCCCTACTTCCCTAAATGTTCTGAATTCCAGATAATATCTCAAACCCACTTCTGACGCCAATCAATGTCCCACCCCCTCACCCCCACCCTAGTCATCAAGCATGGCCAAGTACTTACAATCCTGACTCCTCCCACCGCAGTGGCTACTGGGTGCCAGGGATTACTACTGGGTGCCACAGCTCTGTGCCTAGATTTGGAGCCTGAGGACTGGGAATTTGTCACCCCCTCTATTCCCCACAACTTACTAGAGTGAAAATGAGACATGATAAGTGTTTCAGACTTCAGCAGGAGACTCTCCTGTCTGCTGAAGGGAACATGGATGGTATAGCCCTCTGGAAGGTAACACCCAGTAAATCTGGGAGTAATTACACCCTATAACCCACACCCTTGCTCCTGAAGAAATTCTCCTATGTGTCTACAGAAGGCTTATTATGACATTGTTAACAAGAATGAAAAGCAAATAACCAAATGGTCATTGTACCAGTCAGGACCAAGGAAGAAACAGTTAACATACTAAAATTAGGAAAATTCCCGGGTCATCTTCAAAGGGATTATTTGGGATGGTTGAATGTAAAGAAACTATGAGGGATAGTTTAGCAGCCAAAGATAGAGCCACAATCACTCAGATGTCTCAATCTGGAAAAGGAGTCTGAGAAAACAGACTGCTGAGAGAAGCAGGGCTTTCAGAGGAGGAATACAGCCTGCAAAAGGGAACCCTGGAAGGACACCAAGTGCAGGAATAAGTGTGCTGGTGTTCTGTTTTCCCTTCGCCCTGATCTCCTGTGGGAGCTCTCCATTGGCTGAGTCTCTTCCTTGCCCAGCTCTCAAGTCTTTCTAAGGAATAGGGCAAAGAGTTCATTGCTGCATGTCCATAGAAGTCACTCTCATAGAGCACTGTGGGAAAAAGAAAATTGGAGACAGAAAGAGAGAAGAAAGATACCAAGTTGGAGAAGACTCAGCATATCCAGTAACAAAATGTACAACACGTATACTCAATCAATGGAATATGACCCAGGAAGGAAATGAGGAGAACTACTTACAGTAAAATGGATGCGTCTCAAAAACATATAGGGAAAAAAGAAACAAACAAAAAACAAGACACATTAAATGTAGAAAATGGCACCATAGCAGATTGTATTTTCCCCCAATCAACCACAAGTGGATTTTTGGCCATGCACTCGTGCAGAACCTTGAGTTGCAAAGAGGGAAAAGAACCAAAGATCTAGGAGAGAACTGGAGGATTGATGTACTTTGGCTAGGCAGCCAGAGGTAAGACTAGGGAAATGAACTTGAAAATAGGATGTGAAAGCTGAGACGAGCCAGACTTTCCAGTCCCTCTAGGGACCGTGAGAGCAGAGAAGAGCCGGTGCCAGGGCCCTCCAGGGTTTGGAACCGGCCTGATTCTTTTTCAGAGCAGTTCAGGCAAATTAGAGGCAGGAGAACGAGGCAAGAAAGGATTGCAAGAGTCAAGAAAGGAGAACTTTCCTGTGGTTCTAAGCTAAGCGCCTGAGAGGGATCAACCCCAAAGACCCAAACAAAACAGAGGGGTACAGGAACCATTCGCGTTCCCTGAGTAGCTCAAGGCTTAGCACCTGTGTTCCACCGTGGGTTACAGAAATTTTCTGAATGTGTTAACGCTCCCTTTGAGGCTAACACCAAGATCCAAGAACGTTACCAGGACCCAGACAGCCTTCCCTCTCTACTGTTATAATAAACAGCCGCAATTGTGGGGTATAAAACACAATCTTACAAGTCACAACTTCTGACACACAGGTGCCTCTCATAAGCTGGCTTCCCATGACCACGGGGTCCAGTTCTACGGATGAGGAAGTCGAAAGATAGGCCCCACGGCAGAGCCAAGGCACGTCTCTGCCATCTCCACCCGACTTCCGTTTCTGTTTTTTTTGTTTTGTTTTGTTTTGTTTTGTTTTGCTTGCAAGGTCAGGGAAAGGCCAGGGTAGAACCCTGCACCGCGAGGAAGGCGCAACCCCTACAGAGGTCCCCTGGTGCCGTGTGTGCAACCGGCGAAGCGGTCCGACTGGAAGTGTGCCCCATGACCGGAAGGTTCCCCGCGCGGAAGGTTCCGCAGCTCTGAAGTGCCCCCTTCCCGGGCGAAGAGCCAAGCAGTACCTGAAGAAAACGCGTCCAGGGTCCTGCCCCGGGCTCTGTGGAAAACATCCCCCGCCTCCGCAGATGACATGGCGAGCGACTTTCTGGTCTTGCCTGGGCACGTTCTGTGGGAGGAGGGAGCGACTCCACACCGCCGGGCAGCCCCGCCGGAACAGTTTCTGGAACCTGCCCTCAGCTCCCAGAGGGACGGGCGGGGCGGGGCCGCTCCGGTGCGGCTAGTGCTGCCTGGGAAGGACAAGGGACATGCTGCCCCTCTGGGATCGACCCGTGCGCCTGGTCAGGGTCCCACTTGCACAGGAGCAGACTTGGTGTTGACGCGTTGAGACCTGGAGTTGCCATATTTAACAAGTATAGGGCCGCTTCGTAATTTGGAATTTCAGATCGAAAACAATAGCAAAAAAGATATAATATAAGTATCTCCCATACAATAGTTGGGAGATACTTATACCGTTTTTTTAAAAATATTGTTTATCTAAAATTCCATTTCAGTTTGATGCCCTAGTTTTTAAGTTGCAACCCTTCCAAGCTGCCCACCATAACCTCGGGGGCTTTAAGGCATCTTGACTGCCTGGACATTGCCACTGTTAACATGTCACTTTTCTTTTGCTGTGCAGCGGGCATTGCCCTAAACACCTTGTGTTTAGCTCAATACCTCATTGGCTTCATTTGGCAGGTGGGGGACTGACACTCAGAGAGTTTACAACTCTTGGAAATTAAGAGCTGTAGGTGAGCAAGGCAGGCTGGGATCTGCCCTGCTCAAAAGCCATGGCGCAGGACCACAGCCCTCACACTTGCTACCAATTCCGATTTCAAAGCTGAAATGTTGAATTCAGATCTCCAAGAAGAGGATGTTTTGATCAAGCTCTACAGAGGTAGTCTTAGGGTTTGCCAAGTTTGTGAAATTCTCTTCTCAACAAGTGGCCTACACCTGGAATGTTTTTGTGGTTAGTGGAGCCACAATGACTGTCCCATGACCTTGAGTCAGCTATAGGTCATAGTGATTCAGGACAGAAATGAGCTCATGTCTCCGTAGTTGGATCCTAATACTACCACTTGCTGTAGGTATGACCTTCAAAATTACTCTGTATCTCAGTTTCCCTACCTATCAAATGAGAACAATACCTAGGGTTATAGCAGTGATTCTCAACCTTCCTAATGCTGCGACCCCTTAATACAGTTCCTCGTGTTGCAGTGACCCCCAACCATAAGAGTATTTTGTTGCTACTTCATAACTGTAATTTTGCTACTATTAGGATTGTTATGTAAATATCTGATATGCAGATGCTCTTAGGTGACCCTGTGAAAGAATCATTTGACCCCTAAGGGGTTGTGACTCACAGGTTGAGAACCACTGGGTTATAGGGTTGGTGAGAAACTTAGATGATGTTATGATTTGAACATAAGATGTCTCTCTTAGGCTCTGTTAACTCCACTGGTTGGGAATAAGACCACTACCAAAATTTAAAGCCAAATCTGAAATGAGCTTTAATTAAATACTGATCAGGATGGGCTCTGGCCAGATCCATCTCTGGGTTCCCAGGAAATAGTCACAAATCACGTTTTGCAGGAGCTTAAAGAGGCAAAACCTCTAATTCACTGCATTTCCCATCAGGTCCTGTCAGAGGCACACATACATCCTACTGTATTTCCTGCTCAGGTACCTCCTGCCCTCTGTGATCAGGCACATCTGGTGCAGATTGGTCAAACGAGCACAGGACAAACAGGAACTTATTCTTAACTGCAAACAGAACTCTTAACCTGCAAGGTAAATGTTTCCTGATTTGGTCTCCCGTTTACTTAGAAAGTGTATTGTTCTTGTTCCTGTTTTGGTCTCACAGCCCATGCTGGACAGTTCACCCCAGCCACTGACAGTATTTTTGGAGGTTCAGAAGATGGCACCAGGTTGGAGAAACAAGTTCTTTTGGAAAGTATGTCTTGGAGATAATCTTGTTCCTAACCACTTCCTGCTGCAGCCTACTTCTTGTCCATTAAGGTGAGAATATCCCCTGCCATGTACTCCCACCTTCGTGATGTTCCGCCCAAGTGCATGGCCCAAGCATCTGAACCGTCTGAAACAGTGTGCTCACACAAGTCCTTCCTCCAAGAAGTTTTTTCTGTCATAGCAATGAGCAAAGTAACAAGTACCAATGTATTTGTATGTCAAAGTGCTTGAAATAATAGCTCTAATGGCAAGTAGTGAGTAACCGAGCCATGGTTATTACTGCTAATCATCATACCTCTGTTGCCCACATACAACGGGACTTAAGGAGGGATCTGAGGGAATGTACAAAGTGGAAGTGAGTAACAGTCCAAGCCCTAATGTTTCCGAGTGGTCCAGCCCCAGCCTTGTTCTCAGGCAGTAACTTTTGCAGCCACAGGTCTCTCAGTTCATTAAACATGTAGATACAGTTCTTCCTTTGCACAGCCCATTTGAGTGGGGCCTTTGGAAAAGGAGAACTGTTACCAGGGATGGATTGGGAGGAAAGGGGTAGATTTTAGAAGGGTGGAAGTCACTGGCTGAAAAGCTACTCCACCCCATGATCATCCTTATAAGGAAATAGAATAGGCGATCTATTTGACTGTCTTAAACAATAGGCCATCCCATCTTTCTCAAGAAAACAGTGTTCAGATCTCTTTTCAGGAGAGTGGAGTTTCCTGTCCTCAGCATGTAGTTGGGTAACAGTGACACCAGCTCTTCCTCAGGGGTTCCTATGACTAGAGCCAATAGAAACATGCCATATACTCTTCTCAGCTTGTGTCGTGTAGCAATTTCTTCCAAGTTGAAAACATTACATCCTAAAGGGTAGCTCCTGTCCTGGACTGTGTGAGTGCCTCCCTCCTTGAAGCAAGCAGAACAATTGTCTTCATTCACACTCTAGGGTATGAGGCAGCTGAGCTTTTAACACTCTCTTTCTACGTTTTGTAGACCTTTTGTCTCCTCCTTGTAACTGGGCTATGAGTAGTCACCCTTACTATTCTAGCACTCGCCATAGCACACCCTTCCAGTCTACCTTCCTCCATTGTTTCTTGGTTGCCCCAGCTGGTGGAGGCAGTTGGTGGCCTGTGAGCCACCTTGGCTTCTTTCCTTTCTTTCTCTCTCTCTTTCATTTTTTTCTTTTTTCCTTTCTTTTTTTTTTTGTTGTTGTTTTGAGATAGCATTTCTCTGTATAGCCCTGGCTGTCCACCAGGCTGTAGACCAGGCTGGTCTCAAACTCACAGAGATCTCCCTGGCTCTGCCTCCTGAGTGCTGGGATTAAAGGTGTGTGCCATTATGCCTGACTACTCTGGATACTTCTGAATTGATGATTTTGAATGAGTTTGTATTTACCTATGGACTTTGCAGTTTTACTTTCCATAGTGTGGTGGGCATTGTATTAGTTACTGTCTTAGTCAGTGTTCTATTGCTGTGAAGAGACACATGACCACAGAAACTCTTATAAAGGAAAACATTTCATTGGGGCTGGCTTACAGTTCAGAGGTTCAGTCCATTGTCATCATGGCGGGAAGCACGGAGGCATGCAGCAAACATGGTGTTGGAGAAGGAGCTGAGAGTTCCTTGTCTGGACCTGCAGGCAGCGGAAAAAGAGGAAGACACTGGGCCTGACTGGAGCTTTTGAAATCCCAAAGCCCACCTCTATTGACACACTTCCTCCAACAGGGCCACACCTACTCTAGCAAGGCCACACCTCCTAATCCCTGTCAAATAGTGCCACTCCATGCTGACCAAGCATTCAAATACAGGAGCCTGTGGGAGGCATTATTTGAACCCCTACAGTTACCTTTCTCCTTGCTGTGGATGTGACAGTTTGTTTGAGAAATGTGTCCTATAAATCTCAGGTGTTTGAATACTTGGTCCCCAATTGATGGCACTGTTTGGGAAGCTTAGGAGATGGGGCCTTGTTGAAGGATATATGTCACTGGAGATGGCCTTTGAGAGTTTAACAGCTTGCACCATTCTGAATCTGCTCTGCTTCCTGCTTGCCAATCTAGATGTGAGCTCACAGCTGTTGCTGCCACGATGTCCCTCTGGAACTGTAAGCCCAGGAAAAAAAACCCTTCCTTCTATAAACTGCTTCTGGATATGGTGTTTTATCACAGCAGCAGAAAAGTGACTAATACACTGGACAAGAAGCAATTCAAGTTAAAAAAAAAAACATTCATTTTGACTCCCAATGTGAGGCAGGGAAAGTGTGGTGGCAGGAATGTGAGGGGGCTTGTCACATGGCATCTGCAGTCAGGAAGCAATGGGATCTGGTCACATGGCATCTGTAGTCAGGAAGCAGAGGGATCTGGTCACATGGCATCTGTGGTCATGAAGCAGAGGGATCTGGTCACATGGCATCTGTGGTCAGGAAGCAGAGGGATCTGGTCACATGGCATCTGTGGTCAGGAAGCAGAGGGAGCTGGTCACATGGCATCTGTGGTCATGAAGCAGAGGGATCTGGTCACATGGCATCTGTGGTCAGGAAGCAGAGGGAGATGGATGCTGGTGCTTGACTCACTGGCTCCTTTTCATTCAGTCTAAGATTTTAGCCCATGGATGATGATATTCAAAATTTAGCACAGGTCTGGCTTCTTGATTCAGTTAACCTACTCGAGAACACCTCACAGGCCTGCCCTGAGGCTCAATTCTAGATCCTGTCAAGTTGACAGTCAGTATTAACCATCACAGACCTCATTCAGTCAGTCAGAGGGCTAGATGGAGAGGAGACCGACCTCTTCCCAAACAAGAGGAATTCAGCCCCACAGACAGCCTTTGGACTTAAAGTGAGAATCAGTGCTCTTCCCAGAGTCTTCAGTGCTCATCTTGGGGTCATCAGCCTGCCAGACCACAGGTAGCTTCCATAATCACATGAGCAAATTCCTTCAAATAAGCCCACGTATAGATTATTGGTTCTGTTTCTTTCAGTACAGACTATATGAGAGTTTTCTTCTAAAATGCTGAAATCCCAGAGTTGGGGGCATAGTTCATGTTGGTGTCCTCTGGAATGAAGGATAATATCTTCACAGAAAGTTGAAAGAGCAGTGTGTCTCTTTAGTTCTATGAGTAGACATACCCTTCACCTTTACTCAGTACTGCCTCACACAGGGCATGGTTGGCGTCATGACAGAGGGAAGCCCAGAAGTAGCACAGAGTTTTCACTTCTGCAGATTTGGACTCTGCCATGTACGTGTATGCACGTGTGTATATTCCTGTCTGTGTACATGTGCATGGATATGTATGCCATGTGCGTGGTGGCCAGTGGGCAAGAGTTGAATTGTTCCTCAGGTGCTGTCCTACTCTTTCTCTTTTTGTTTTGTTTTGTTGTTGTTGTTTGTTTTGTTTTTAAGCCAGGATCTCTCACTGGTCCAGAGCTCACTAAGTAGGCTAGGGTATGTGGCCAGTGAACCCTGGGGATTTACTTGTCTTTGTCTCTCCTTTTCTGGGATTACAAGCACATAGCACTAGGGCAGCATTTTTTTTTTTATGTCAGAGTTGGGATGGAATTCAGGTTCTAATGCTTGTAAAGCAATTCATTAAGCCATTTACCCAGCCCCTGATCTGTTTTCTGGATTTGTTTGTTTGTTTTGGTATGTGTGTGTTTTAAGGGAAAAGCAAATAGCTTGTTTTTTAGAACTAGAAATGCCATGTATGCTTGAAAACAGCAGCCACAACAACAAAAAATTAGGGTTCTTTGTTTTGTTTGGCTTTGCAGTTTGGAAATAGGATCTCAGTATGAAGCACAGGCCGGCCTTCTATCCTGTCTTCTCCAGAATGCCAAGATTACAGGCATATGCCACCATGCCTGGCTTACTTTTAATTTATCATTTCAGTGATAATGCTGATGGGTTGATAGTAATAACACTCCACCTCTCATTAGATATTTAGAGACTTCCAAATTAGACCTGTATTCCTCAGCAGTAATGTGAACTCATGTCCTTGCTCCCTTTAGGAATCTCTAGAACCCTCTTCAGTGAGCTTACCTGTTTCTGTTACCAGAAATAAAACTATTTTGAGTGTCATGATATATAGTTTTTTTTATAAGTTATCTACTAAGATATTCATATAAATTTTCTCCTTTACCAAAACAAAATAAATTTTCACTTCTTTTTAAAGTTGAGCCCACAGAGCCTGAGGTAATTTGCCCAAAGTCACCCATCATTTCCCAAGACGGCAGAACTCAGATCCCTCTTCCTGTTTCTTGCACTTTGGTTTCAGTTTCACACCACTGCCCTTTAGTACTCTTCTATGCTGACCTTTCTTACCTATGTTTTGACTGTAGAGTTTCTTAAGTCTGTTTCTTTTGAAAGGCTCTCACTATGTTGCCCACATTGACTTAGAACTCCTAAGTCCAATCGATCCTCCTGTCTCCACCTCCCAAGCTCTAGGACTACAGGTATATATCACCCACACCCAACATGAGTTTCTTAATACTTATCTTTGTGAATGTGCGTCCATTTGACATCATCGTTTAATTATCAACCAGTAGCTGGCTTATCTCTAAGGTGCTGAGTCACAACCTGAAGTTGCGATCCCATGACAGTGTTTATTCTACTTGCTGTAAATACTGTGGACTGAGGCAAAGTCATTAATCCCACTGAGTTCTGTTTATCTTGCCTGTAAAATGGGACTTCTCATGTTTAACTACAGAGTTGCTTGGAGGATTTAGTGACATGGAGTATTTAAGGCATGTATCATTGTATATGGTAATTGTTCAATAAATGGCTTGTTGCGGTTGCTGTTTTGAAAGCCACCGATGGCCTTTCAGTGGGGCACAATCCTCAAGTCCCTTGGGCACAGAGGCAGGCAGGATCCTGATATTCAGAAGCTTTTTCATCTAGTAACTTGAATTTAATCAATCCGTGTGGGTTTCTATTTATCCACCAATCTCCTTTTCTATCTCCCTGCATAGTGTAACACTCCCTTGAAAGGATGTTCAGAAGTGCTGGTTACTCCCAAATCTTTTTTTTCATCATGAATAGTGACTCCATCCCCCTAAAAAGCATCTTAGTATTTTTACATTTATTAAATTTGGTGATACAGAGGTGTTACAAAGGTCTTGCCTCCTTTCTTGGTGAGAATAAAGGAAAACACTTTTTCACCATAAACTAGTCCTCTTGATTTAAGTGTCCATCAACTGTATAATTTAAGCTTTCTGTAGAAGTACAAGCTCCCCAGAGAGCTTAGAAGATAGCAAAAATCCAGAACAGACCATCGCGACACACAAAGCTCTTAATCAATTACAGGAGGGATCTAACTTGAGTTTTATTCTTGATTAAACTTGTTGATGTTTAACATCCTAAGGGCAGACAGCATGCCCACCTCAAAGGTCATCAATTCCATATAAGGTTCCCCAATGAGAGTAACTTAGACTAAACTAGAGACAAAGAAATATTTTAAAGTTATAAATATATTCAGAAACTTTGAAGAGGACACAAATAAACACCTAAACTATTGTATAATATTAGTTGAAGCTGTGTTACATTTATTTATGCTGTGGAACATCTATTTGATGATGCAAAGATGTGTTGTATTCTTTTATGTTGCATTTGTTTAACTCTATGAAGCTGTGTTACTTTGCCTGTCTAAAACATCTGATTGGTCTAATAAAGAGCTGAACAGCTAATAACAAGGCAGGAGAAAGGATAGGTGGGGCTGACAGGCAGAGAGAATAAGTAGGAGAAATCTGGGAAGAGAAGATGAAGGAGTGAGAAAAGGAAGAGAGTGGGATGCAAGGGGCCAGCCACCCAGCCACCCAGCCACCCAGCCAGACACGGAGTAAGAAGGAAAGAGATAGACAGAAATAGAAGAAGGTAGAAGCCCAGAGGCAAAAGGTAGATGGATAATTAGTTAAGAAAAGTTGGCTAGAAATAAGCCAAGCTAAGGGCTAGGCATTCATAAGAAAGAATAAGCCTCCATGTATTTATTTGGGAGCTGGGTAGTGGACCCCCAAAAGAACCAGAGTCAAAGAGTCAAAAATACCAACAACACTAAACAAAGAGGATAGGATAAATCCTTCAGTGACTTCCCAGAGAACAAAAACATCTGAATGAAAATAAAAAGGACAATTCAGGAAAATTGGAGTCAATAAAGAGAAACATTTCATAAATATAAATGAAGCTGGAAATAAAAAGGCCAACAAGTCCACTACAAAACTCAGTGGAAGGCCTCACCTGTAGAATGGGATGAGGAACTCAGTGGAAGGCCTCACCTATAGAATAAATTATGTGGAAAGCAGAATATCAGGGGTTGAAAATAAAGAGGAATTGGATCATTTAGTCAAAGAAAATAATTTTTAATCCTGTGAGTGACACTTGAGATCTTTGTGATCTTGTGAGATCACCAAGAAAAGATCAAACTTTTGACTTATAGGCACTGGAGAAAGAGAATTCTATGCTAAAGGCATAGAAAATATTTTCAATAAAACCAAAGAAGAAATTAACCCAAATATAGTGAAAGAGATGCAAATCGAGATATAAGAGACATATAAAACACCAAATAGGCAGGATCAGAAAAGAAACACCCTTTGTCATATTGTAGTTAAAAGAAACTATATTAAAAGCTTCAAGAGAGGACTAGCAAGCCAAATACAAACAAAGCCACATGCAGGGCCACAGAATAACCACTTGCTTTTCAATGGAAACCTTAAAAGCCAGAAAAGCTTGGAACAGTGTATTTGAATTTTTCCACAGATGCCAACCAAAATTAGTAAACTCAGAAAACTTATCAGTCACATTGAAAGAGAAACAGCCAACTGCACAATGAGGTAATCTACAGAATGTAAGGATATCTTTGCCTGCTATATACCTGACAGAGTTTGAATACCTAGAATATACAAAGAGCTAAAAAAAAATTAAGCACTAAGAAAACAGACAGAGGAGGCCAGTGAGTGGCTCATGGGTAGAAGCACTTTCATGCAAGCCTGATAGCCTGCAATTCCATGGTGAAAGGTAACAGTGGATACACAGAAATTGTTCTTTGCCATGCATATGCATGCTATGGCATGCATGTCCCCCACTAATAATAAATAATTTTATAAAAGAAAATAAATATCAACCTAAAATGGGCTGTGAAATTGAACAGAGTTCTCAAAAGATGGAATATGAATGACTAGTAACATTTCAAAAAAGTATTTAACATTCTTAGCCATCAAAGAAATACCGAACTACCTGGCAAAATATGTTCCTGGTGCAATGATGCCATGACTGCCTTGGAGGTGACCAGAACATTCATGCCACTATATCTGGAGAGGTCACAATGCTCTGTGGGGAATTACTACTGATGTTGTGCCAAATGGACATGTAGTTGAGTTGCCTTTTAAATTTTATATTAATACCCATAGACTAGTGTAGCTCTCAGCCTTTGTTACCCCCTCTGAGGCCCAAGGAACATTGCAGAAGATGGTGGGCATCTGTAGGAGCTGAAGGATGCGAAGGAGGGCAGGGGAGTGGTATGTCTTCTGGATACAGTGGGGTTATTGCAATCATGGACACACAGCAGCTGTGACTGCCTTCACAGAAAAGGAGGGACATGAGGGTAAAATGTAGACTCCCTGGAAAGAAGGGGGAAGGTAGGAGAGGGGGGAATGAGAGGTGGTAGTAGGTGGGTGAATGTAATCATAACACATTGTATATGAAATTGTCAAAAAAATTATCAAATAAAAATATTTAATAATGCAAGAGAAGAATGCTATTATATACATATGCACATATATGCAGTTGCCCATCAATATTCTCAGGAGATTGACTCCAGTTTCCCTACCAAAGATGTCCAACCTGTAAACACTCAAGTCCATTATACAGGGTGAGTGAGCATTTACATATAACCTATACAATATCATCTTGGATACTTTAAATCATTTATAGGTCACTATAATGCCTAATACAGTAAAATATTATTTATTAATAAATATTATATATAGCATACATTCCAATTCTTTTTAATAATCAGAACCTGGAGTCAGATACCAGGGTGAAGAAAGATCAGAGAAGCAGAACAGCCAGCCATTAGAAAACTTCTTCCTGCTAGGAATCCTAAGACTGAAAGGGGGCCAAGCTCCTATCTCCACTCGGCCTTATCACTTCCTCTCTCCATCCAGCCATATCACTTCCTGTTTCCTCCTCCCAAGTTCTAGGATTAAAGGTGTGTGTCTCCTAAGTACTAGGATCAAAAGCATAAGATCCCAAGTACTGGGATTAAAGGTGTGTGCCACCACTGACTGGCCTCTAGTGGCTGGCTTTGTACTCTTAGCTCCAGGCAAGCTTTATTTGTTAAAGCACAAACAAAATATCACCACATTCTCCCTTTTTTGTCTAATAAAAGAAGGCTATAACTAATATAAGAGAAGCTATATACTATAAGTACAATAACTATGTACAAGCAATAGTTACATTAACAATGTCCATTCCATTAATATTTGACAAATTCAGAGAAAATACTCCATTATCTATTCTATCTTGGTACGTCCAAAGGACTAATTCACTTTCTATCCTAACTTGCATTACTAAAACTATCTTTTAATATCTTTCAACCTTATACACTTTACACCTCTTTACGGAATTCCTTTTCTGAATCTGGTAACAAAAAAACTATAACTATAAAGGCTTCAATTCTATCAGAGACCCAAGAAGAAAATACTATTACCTGAGTAATCAGGAAGTGCAAGCAAACAACTTCCAAAAACTGTGAGAAATGACAGAAACAGCTGGCTGCCTGGACAGTCACCCAAGGTTCTTCTGTAATGTTGGGGCATTTGTCTTCAGCCTACAGGCCTAGCATATCTGACAGACTTATCTGTGAAGCAGGATTTTCTGAAGGGCTGTCCTACTTTGTCTTGGCAAGGTTCAGCAGTCCTTTCTTTTGTGTTCTGCTTGTCCATTTGGACAACATACTGTCAGCAGTTGAGGTAAGAGCATTTTCTTGCCCAGTGCCTAACTTTTGTCACAAAGAAAGTAAACTCCATATGGATTTTCTTCGATGCCCATCATCTTCTCTGAAATAGATTGGTGTTCCCAGGAGCAGACATGTCTCATTGTCATAAAAAAAGAACCTATGTTATTAAAACACCTTAAATGCCATATTCTGTAGATCTCTGAAGTGTTTGAAGATGACCCGTCTATCTAAAATATATCTTTGTTGGACCTTGAAAACACACCTAACATGACTGTAATGACTAACTACTAACTTGCATTTTTTATATCCTAAGTAGTTTGTAATAATAACTTTCAGTGACTAGAAATTTGTATTGCATTGATAAATAAGTTGTATAGGTACAATGCCTTGAACAAGAATTAGAAATGTATGTGTAGTATGTTCTAACAAAAATAACCTCAAATTTGTATCAACATACAATGATCCATATCTATGTAAAATATTTAAAAACAAGTAGTTGCTTTTTAAAAGTAGATTAAATAATCTACCCCTTTATCCTATCATTTCTATATCCTCTATTTTTCTTTTCAAAACAAGAACCCTGACTCTATTCTCCGTTGTTCAGCTTTTTCCCTGATCATTTCCAATAACAACTTGCAACCAACCCCCCTAAACAATGACAAATATCCTAACCCATTGAATAACCAAAAACCAGCCACTCCACCTCTTGGGAATATGGGTGTCATATTTTTAAAATTACTTCCTGCTGTCTGGGGGTGATGGCATCTTTAGGGGATCCTGAAAAGAAAAAATTGGGTTAATTGTCAAGTCCTGGGAGAGGTAGCTGTATCATTTGTTGTCCAGTCTCTGCATAATGGCAAAGTGTAGGGCTTGTCTCAAGTCCTGACTAGAGTAGTCAGTGAGGCTGGATCATCTCAGCTAGCAACCTTGAGATTGTCTGGAACAGTTTGTGGTCCAAAGCCAATCTTTGAGTGGTGTTTGTCAGCTTAGTGGTGTTATCATAGTCCATGTGGAATCATTGTTGTGGGGTCCTATTCTCCTTTAGCGACTTCAAAGGTCTCTATTAGGTGTCGTCTTGGTTCACTGCCAAAAACTTTAGCATTTTAAATGTCATATGCAGCAGATCTCAAAGAGGTTAAAGGATCAATATTTGTTATGTATATCCAGAGTACAAAAACTTAATTCCTAGTTACCTGATAGAGACTCAAACCTGAAATCATGTACAAGAAGCTTGATGAAGCCTTTTTCTATATGACCACTAATATCATGACAAAAAGTTTAATATATATGTGTGTGTGTGTGCACATATATATATATATATATATATATATATATATATATATATATATAATAAATTTTGAGATAATATTTGTACCTTAAGATAAGTGTTAAAGAGTCAAAACCAAAGGATTATGAGATTAGTGGCAATAAAATAGTCCCTAATTTTGTTTTTTCTTCTGTCCTATATTGGTAGAATTATTAAGGCAACTCCACATAGTTAAAAGGGAGCTTTATTTTGTGGGGTAACTTACAATTGAAGGGATAGGTTACAGGGTCTGGGAAAGGTGAAGCACAGTCCAGCGGTGTTCTTTGGAGAACTCTGCTCAGTCTACCTCCAGCGTCCAGGATCCAGGAACCAAGAGAACCCGCCCCTCTGGATCTCTGGATCTTCAGGGGTCCTGTCTTGGCTCCGCCTTGTAGTTACCGAAGTCTCAATGCGGGTAGTACTTCCAGGTCAAAGCTGGAACAGCTACCCACTACAGTCCCATATCAAGTGGCTCTTATGACATGAGACAGAGATTTTTGATTTTACTTTAACAAGCATGCTTGGGTTTAGAGAAAGAGAGAACTCCAACTCCAAAGCCAGCTTTAATTTTTAATTGAACTGGGACTACAAAAAGATGATTTGCATTATATGTCTGTAGAGGACAGTAGAAACAAACATTTGGAAAGATTTATGAAATTTTATCCTGTTGGAGATGTGATATACCAATAGGCCAATTTGTTCTTTTTCTCGGTACATTTTTTCTGGATGATTTATTCTTTTTCTTCACGTCTCTTTTTTTTTTTCCCAGTGGTCTTTGGATTCCTTAGCTGATGCCTTCATTCTCCTGAAAAGACAAAAACAAAACCCTGCCCCAACCCTAACTTTGGGGACGCTCCCTTTTGGCAAGTTATATCTGATCAAATGAGAAGCATTTGTTACTCATATAAGTTAGGTTAAATTGAATGGTTACACTGGTTGATGAACTATCACCTCTTCTAATTAAGAGGTCTCTCTTGTGCAAATCTAATCTTTATAATATTTGCTTTATGATTTCTCCTGAACTTTTTGTTCTCTCTTATGTAGCTGTTCTATCATCCAGAGCAGTATGGTTTTTTACAATAGGCATTAGGTTTTTTAATTGCTCTGGGAAGGAGTTTCCTCCACAATGACAAGAAACGACTGAACCAAATTTGACATGGGGGCCTGTGAGAAGCTCCTCAAGGTGCTTCCAGATGGCAAAGGGTTACCTTGTCTATGTCTGCATTTGCCACACCTTCTGCATACTCCAGAAGTGAGGGGCATTCCATTCGGACTATTCTTAGAAGAAACATTGTTTCTAGGAATGTCCTGTTTACAATCCCTTTTTAGGTGACCTTGTTTACTGCAATTGAAACATTTGACATTTTGATTTTTCTTCAAACCTCT
This sequence comes from Peromyscus californicus insignis, assembly GCF_007827085.1. Classification (NCBI taxonomy): domain Eukaryota; kingdom Metazoa; phylum Chordata; class Mammalia; order Rodentia; family Cricetidae; genus Peromyscus; species Peromyscus californicus. The sequence goes on from NW_026294551.1 coordinate 103,766,905, forward strand.
GGAAATCATCTTTCCTATCCAAGCATCTTCATGGTTATGAGATTCAGTATTGACTGTATCTTGGATCCATTCCTTCAAAGGTGCTGATTTTGCCTTTAATGGCCTAATTACCCTTTTGCATTGTGCATTAGCATTTTCAAAAGCCAGAGATTTAATTATCTGTCAAGCTTCTGAATATGGTATCATTCTATTTACTGCTGAAGCCAACCTTTGTAAGAAATCAGTAAAGTTTTCTTTTGGGCCCTGCATAACTTTAGTAAATGACTCAATTTTCTTTCCTACGTCTTCAGTTCTGTCCCAAGCATTCAAGGCTGCTGGGTGGCATAAAGCAAGGGTGTGGTCATCATGTAGAGATTGCCTTTCTATATTAGCATAATCTCCTTCTCCAAGAAGTTGGTCTTGGGATATTTCCGTACCTCTAGCCCTACTTCATTGTTCAATGGTTTTAGCCTCATCTTTCCACCAGGTCCTCCAATGTAATTGAGGACCAGGCTTGAAGACTGCTGTAACCAAGTCTCTCTAGTCTTAAGGGATAATTCCATTACAAGTTGACCATGAGTTTAACATCTGCTTCACAAAAGGTGAATGCATGCCATATAAGACTATTACTTCTTTGAATCTCCTCAAATCTAACATTTGTGCAGGAGTCCATTCAGCTCTTACACAGTCTGGGGGATATGTATCATCTGGCAGTTCATGTAAGGTTACTGAATAAATTAAGGTTGGCTGTTTGAAAACCTTAAGATGTTCTTCTCTAACCTTATAATACAATGCTGATATTGGTTCTCCTTTAAATTCCTCTGTCTTGGTCTGAATATCTCTATGATCTGTTTTAATAAGTTTTCCTAAAACTTTTATCTTGGCACTCAAATTAACCAACTTTTTAAATGATAAAACAAAAATGATTAAACAGATAATATTATAATTGACATTACATAAATCACATCTAAATTAATTATCCTCTCATTTAATTGTTCCATTTTCAAACCATCCAGCGTATTATCATACAGAGACCTAACTCTCTCCATCATAATAGTGTTTCCCATTTTTTAATGTGGGGGGAAATAACTCTCTCTTTTAACTAATTCCCTTAAAGAATTCCCTTTAAGACTGGACCTGCCTCAACTGAATCTACCAGGCCGAGCTGAATCCCCAGGGGAGACCTTGCCTTGGAGGAGGTGGGAATGGGGGGAGGATTGGAGGGAGGGAAGGTTGAAGGGTGGGAGGAGGGAGGACAGGGGAATTCGTGGCTGATATGTAAAATTAAATTAATTATAAAATAAAAAAAAGAATTCCCAATTGTCTCACCAAATCTGCTGACATGTGACAATGACAGTGAAGATGTGAGGCTGATTGCTTCTATGTAGAAGAGGAGAAGCCGGAGTGGGTTTTCATGGCAGATACCTAGTTTGGCAGCAGCCTAAGAGGGGGTCCATGGAAAGCCCACAACCCACTGGGAAATGGAAACCAAAGAGCCAGCCATCTGCACAGGGGAATGTGTAAAACTGGCTAACTCCTGTGGTGTTTGAAGCCCAAATGTCTATGGATTTTACTGCGGAGAGGCTGCAAGAGAAACTTACCTGGCAGGGTAGTGACTCTGGCTTGCAGCCCCGGCCTGTGCTGCAAAGTCACTGGCAAGCAGCTTTTTCATGAATTGGTGCCCCCAAAGTTGGATGTCAGATGTAGCACAAATTCTAATTTGTCTTAATAATAAAAACCTGGAGTTAGATATCAGGGTGAAAGCTGAAAGATCAGAGAAGCAGAACAGCCAGAAAGACTTCTTACTTCTAGAAATGCTCAGACTGAAAGGGAGCCAAGCTCCTGTCTCCACCCGCCTTATCACTTCCTCTCTCTGCCCAGCCATATCACTTCCTGTTTCCTCCTCCCAAGTTCTGAGATTAAAGGTGTGTGCTACCACTGCCTGACCTCTAGTAGCTAACTCTGTACTCTGATCTCCAGGCAAGCTTTATTTGTTAAAGAACAAACAATATATCACCACAATTATGGTGTATTGTCTAGGCCACACAATAAAGAAAGGTTTGTGGATGTGTAAAATAGACACAAAAATTCAAATATTTTGATCTGTGGTTGAATCTGAAGGTATGAAATCCATGGATATAAAGGCATGACTGTATGTGTATGTATGTGAATGTATATGAGGTGAAAGTTCAACTGATCCACAGTCCCACTTGGATTTTAAAATTGTCTCAAATCCTGTTCTTCTAAGTAAAACTATATGAAATTGCCATATTTGTAGGTCAAAATGGTGAAATACCAGTTGTTTCCTAGTGTTCTTGTCCATGAACAGAGCAACTGAAAACTACTGGTGCCACTGTCGGATAGCTTCTTGGAATACTTGCCTAGAAATGGGGTGACTGTGTTGAAGAGTGCCCTCCCATTCCCACCAATGACATATGGGACCTCTAATTTCCCATGCATTTGCCAAACTGCCCTATAAGCCATGAGGGAAACACTTGACTGGCTAAGTCCGTATGCTCCTCTCTCTGTTGGGATTTTCTGTGGAATGTCTGTTCCCAGTTACCTCCCTTTGGGATCCCCTTTGCTCTGGCAACAAGACACACATAACTGTCTCCCTCGCCCTCAGTGTACAAGGGTAGTGCAGCAGAAGCCTTACTATACATACAATAGTAGCACAGAATCCCCAGAAATGTGGTTTCTAAACATTGACTGTGTCTTTAAAATTCCTGTACATCACATTAATTATCCTGAGACAGATAAGAATTGTGAATACAGAATGTTGTGAATAAAATAACAGTACAGTATAAAGTCAGCTTACAAGGTACTAGCTGTAGTGTTAAGCGTTAGCCTCCTGATGCCTCATCATTACCCTAAGATCTAAGTATCATCTAGTTGCCTGTTCCTACAAAACAAGTTAGCAGAATTTAGCACTTTGACACAACACATATATTTATTTATTGTTTATTGATATTCTTATTTAATGCATTGATTTTTAAAAATGGGGTCTTGCTATGTAGCACCGGCTGGCCGCACACTGCCCCCCAGTCTCTGAGTGTTGAGATTGCAGGCGTACATCATCATGCATTCTTCACCAATATTCTGCTGTGGGCTGCAAGAGGCTGAGATCAAGGCACCAGCCAGGGCTGGGGGCTCATGTTAGGGAACAGATCTGCTTTCAAGTTTATCCACGTGGTTGTTGGATGCTTTCAGTTTCTCAGGGGTTGTTGGACTGCAAGCCTTAGTCACCTGTTGGCTCCCTGTTCATGGTTCTTTCAAACACAGACATTCACACATGGACACTTAACTTCATTAAAGCCAGCAAAGGACAGAACGAACTTCCTGTATAACCTTAACACAGGAGTGACATCTCATTTTCATTGCTGTTTCTTTTGGTTAGAAACAAGTTCCAGGCTAGCCCACTGGTGGTTGATATTGATTGTCCATGAGGCAGGATCCAGAACTGCCTAGGAGACAACCTTCTGGGTGTGTTTGTGATGTAGTTTTAGACTGGGTTGAGGTGGGAAGATCCATCCTACATGTGGGTGGCACCATTCCATGGACTGAGGTATCAGACGGACTAAAAAGGAGAAAGAGGGCTGAACACCAACATTCATCGTTCTCTGCTTCCTGACTGCAGATGTGATATGACCTCAGACTTTTGCTCACCTGACTTGCCCACCATGATAGACTGCCTCTGTGCCTGCCTGGAGAGACAAAGGAAACCCTCCCTTTCTTAAGTTGCTTTGTTGCAGATAAGTAGCAGAACTAGGGTTTGAAGCCACTCCCAGAAACTCTTAAGCTCCCGCAGTTAGCCACTATCCTCTCTTGCCTCAGATGAATTAACCTGATTATTTCTCTAAAAGATTAGTACGGTTAGTCTCATATGGACTCGGGCATTTTTCAAAATGTGTTATCCTTTTAAATTTAATCTTCCAAGTCAGAAGGAAGCTGAACAATCCTGCAGAGGACACACTTTCTAGTTTTACAGATTTCATCTAGAGATAACTTTTAATCATAAGACTAATAAGACTTCTAATGCTAAACCCTGACCCCTAGCTATTAAACACAACCTTCTACATGATCCTTAGAACATCTGACAATTTGCATAAGGAGAAATAAAAATCAAGCAAACTCAAAGCGGAGACGCAAAGTGCCTTGAGAGAGAGAACTGATATTATCCACGCACTCTCCCCCTCTGCCTTTGTATTTAGCATCTGTAACTAATTCAGAATTGAAATGACTAGCCTTGACAAACATCTTTAGACTCAGCCGTACATCTGTGTGTAATTTGGTTTTCAGGGGAGCAGGGGACTAGTTCATGGGAGCCTCTGTGGGCAGAGGTATATCTTAATTCTATGAAATGTTCCTAGCAACAGAAGCTGTTTTCTTTTTCGCCCCCGAGTCCTCTGAGTGGAAACAGACAAAACTGATGACAAGACATCTAGAAAATGGTCAATGTGCTTCAGTTTTTTGCAAGTGCGATTTGTGTTGTGAGGATATTCCATTGCATTTACCAACAGGAAGTCCAAGTGCTGTGGTTTTTAAAAATCTAATGACAAACATGAGTTACTGCAGGTTTTTTTCCTTCAAAAGCTAACATATGGAACAGCAGGTAAATGCGATCATGTCATACTGCCTAGGGATTGTTCTGGCATTTCAATTGCATTTTCCTTGCAGGGTGATTTTTCTTATTATCTGTTTCCATATTATTTAGCTCTGCATGCATTCAGAAGTTAGACAACTCAGTTCCTTCTGGAAAGTAACAATAACAATAATAGCAGTTATTAGCATTTTTATTGGTCACTCTATGTGCTCAGTCTTCCCTGTGCATTTTGCATGTGTGTGTGGTATGTAGTGTGTGCGCAGGAGCATTGACTGAGATACAGGTGCTTGCAGCTAAGCTTTTGTGTGTGTGTTAGTGATGGGGGCACTACTGAGGTACCTCCTCAAACTGCATCCTATACATTTTCCATGCAACACATCATTTTGTTTTCATAATAATCCTCAAAATTTGGTTCATTCTTACTGAAGACAGAAATGAAACTCAAGGCTCAAAGAATGTGTGTAACTTGTCCACGGTGGCACAGGTAGTCATTAGAAGGGCAGGTTTTGAGGCCCTGTTCTTCAGCGAACTGCCTTCCCAATGCCTCGGCACATGCAATTAATGAATGAGTGAGTAGTTTGGATGTCCCCTGATCTCTCACCCTTCCTTGGCACATAGTACAGTAGAGCAAGCCCTCAGTCATGTATGCTGCCATTGAGAATGCAAACAGTGGGATCAAACAGGCTTGCAGTTTCTTAGCTGTGTGGCCTTGGCCAAGGTTCTAAAGCCTTGGTGACTCTGCTTGCTTTGACAGACAGCAGTTATGACTGTGCCTACTTCTTGCAGTGGATGTGAGAGTTTCATGAGGATATACATGTAAAATGTTTAGCATGGTGTGTTATGGGTAAAGATGTGGGATTCTATAGTGCTGAACAGTCCTGCTTCTTCCTATGACCAGGAATGAGTCATTTCATCTTCTGGGACTCAGTTGTTCTGTCTGTTAACTAGACATCATAATAATACCTTGGCATGGGGAATATTTTAAAAGGGTTGCATGAAAGACTCCATATATCACCTTGGAGACATTTGGCAATGCCTGGGGCCATTTGGTTGTCAGAGTTGAAGGATACTCGTGTGTGTGTGTGTGTGTGTGTGTGTGTGTGTGTGTATCGGGGACTAAGGGGGTCCAGCCCCTCGATAGTCCCCTCCCAGGGTCTGGGAAGAATCTACAACCAGCTGATAATTAATCTTTGATGAGGAGAAATGAATCTATGTACACGAAACTCCTTAGTCCATATACTTTATTATTCTGTGTCAGTTACAAGCTTATATTCTGCTCTCATATTTAGGTCTTTTCTTGCCTGATTTCTCTCTACACTTGTCCGCGGTCCCCTCTGGGTTCTATCTTAATTCCTTCATCTTGTTCTGCCCCTTCTAGGTTCTCATCCATCTTGTTCCTTCCCATATCATCTTCTCTCCCATCTCCTTCTCTCTCCTCATCTCGTTCTTCCTCATCTTGTTGTTCCCCATCTGGCTCATCCTCATCTTCCATCTCGTTCCTCTAGTACTCTCTTCTAGCCTTCAATCTAGTTCTTCCCCATCTCAGTTTGTTCCTCTCAAGTTCTTACCCATCTAGTTCTTCCATTCTCTTTTCTCTTCTCCGAACCCCTGTGCCCTGGAAGTCCTGGTATATATACACTTACAAGCAGTATTCTCTTAGCAGTGCAAAGCCAGGCTTCCAAGGTCAAATGGAAGGGTGATAAGAATCACATAGGGAGGCAACAACCATTAATTATCATTTGCAACCCCAAAGGGAAGTGACCAATGGGGAAATGAATTAACTAAAGGCTGAATTCAGGTAATATCTAAGAAGAGGGCTCTTATGTGCTCAACTATAATCTTAAACGTGATTGGTAGAAAATGTTAAGAATCTATAAGTTGCTAGGTCAATGGGAGAAAGTAAAACTGTCTTCTTTTTTCCTGTGGCTCCTATCTGTCCAAGCTATCTGCCGTTTTTCTGCAGGGTGGGGGAAAGTGTGCTCAGTCGCTAGGCAACCTGTGTACAGCTGGATGCCTCTGGTGATAGTTAAAGGGAGATCTGGAACTGGAGGTAAGGTTTGGGAAAGGAGGAAGTAACGCTTAATTGGCACATCCACCAGGCCTTCTCAAACAGGTAGCCTGGATGGTTAAGTCTGTTCTTAAAGAATACAGAGGTATCTCTGATAAAGTACTCTCCTCCATCTGGGGATGGACCTGGCCAGATGCTGCTAATGATGATAATTACAGGGAGGCTTGAACTGGGGTTCTGGCTGAGCATAGCTGTCAGTGCAGGAGGTTATCTAAATATTCCTAGAAGTGGTTAGGTAAGGAGTTAGCAGTCTATAAAGTTAGTAAGGCTGTAAGAAAGAGGGGTCCGAGCTGAATTGTGTAAAGCTATTACTTAACGTCCACCTGACCTAGGTGGTGTCTCCTTGTGGAATTTACCAGGAGACTTGCATGTGGACTGTTATTACTGCTAGTCCTTGAAAGTGGCCAAGGGAGATATCTGATTCCAGAGAAAGCCTTTCCCGAGGCTGTTCTCCAAATACCTGGAATGTGTATGTCCAGAGAGTGATCAGTCCACACTGTTAGCCCTTCTTAGGGAAAAGTCAATTGGGGAAAACTATGAAGGCACACATGATTTTCATAACAGAATACAGCTGATATATAACAAGCCAAGTAACACCAAAAACTCCTTGGGATTTGGCTTCCTCTGGAGGAATTCCCTGATTCCTCCAGGTAGTGACTTTGCCACAACCAGCTGAGTTCTTATGATATATTCCTGCGGCCTGCAGCATGTGTGTGTGTTACAGCTATGGATATTGGATACTCCTGGCATCTAGTAAATAGAGGATAGAGGCCAGGGATGTTGCCAAATGTTCTGTAGGCACAGGGCAACCCTCTACAACCAAAAATTATCTGGTCTGAAATGCCAGTAGTTTCAACATCAAGATACCCAATGAGTGGGCATTTCATACACAAGGCCCAAGAAATGCTACCAGGGATTATTTTCTGTCTTTTGGAGTTTCCATTTTCCTTATTATTTGTAAAGGTCCTTCCAGCTTTAGAACTCTCCTATTCAGCATGAGGTAAAACATAGATCCAGCTCCATATACGACTCAAGAGGGGTATAAATAATTGTGTTTGAGTAGGCTTTCATCAAGATGAGTTGGAAGCAATGATCTATTTTGGTGAGCTAGAAAACAATTTTTTAAAAATTGAAGTTTTATAAAAGTCTAACTTTCAAGTGATATTTGAAAGTCGTCCTTACTGAAGCTGCATCCCCTACTTTACGTTAAAAGACAACCCTAAGTTGTCTGTTTGGCTGTGATCTCATTCCTCTTTGCCAGGGCACTGAAAGATAAAACTCATTGTTTTCTTTCCTGAGAAGAGAAATGATAAATTATCACTGATTTTTTTTGAAGTATTATGGCCATGGACAAACCCATACACTCTTCTTACAAGTTATGGGGCCAGTTGTGGTGGCACACACTGGTAAGAGATGCTGAAGAGGCAGAAGCAGAAGGGTCAGAAGTTTGAGGCAAGCCTCAGATATACATTTTAAAACATTATGGGACCATACTGAAGATGGATGAGAAAGATGATAAAGCCAGAAGTCAGGAGAACTGGAACAAAACAATGTCTTCAGAACATGACAGGACTACTGCACTCATGAACCCACAACACTGTGCCTGCACAAAACCTGCACAAGATCAAGCCAGTCAGCACCCCAACAAGGAGGGGGTTGGGAGTCATTAATCCTCATGCCTAATTGAAGAGCAATTGACAGCTGATAGTTTCTGGGGTAGACAGTTTCTTTAAGGGTGTGGCCCCTGGTAAGTGGGCCATGCTCCAGTGGACCATCCCATACCATGAGTATGTTGGACTTAATGAAATAGATAGGACATGAAGTTGGGGGCATGGGGGTGAACCTGGGAGGGTTAGGAGTGAGTGTGATCAAAATACTTTTTATGAAATTCTTTAAAAATTAATACAAATACTTTATTTTTTTAAAAAAAGAGCTTTTCCCCAAATAAAGTTATGGGACCTGGCAAGATGGCCTAGCAGGAAAAAGCACTTTCCAAGCAAGCCTGATGACCTGAGCTTGAGTCCCTGTGGTGATCTGAATAGGAATGACCTCCTTCCACCATGGGCTGATGTTTGAATGCTTGGTCATCAGGGAATGGTGCTACTTGAGAAGGATTGGTAGGTGTGTCCTTGTTGGAGGAAGTGTGTCACTAGGGGTGGGATTTGAGGTTTTAAAAGCCCAAGCCAAGCCCAGTGTGTCCCCCTTTCTGCTGCCTGGGGATCCAAATGTAAGACTCTCAGCTATTTTTCCAGCACCACGTTTGCCTGTATGCTACCATGCTTCTCTCCATGATGATAATGGACTAAATCTCTGAACTGTAAGGCACCCCCAGTTAAATGCTTTTCTTTATAAGAGTTGCCATGTGTAGTCAGACTTTTTCATCAGGACTGTCAGCTCCCCAATAATGACACAGAGACTTATTATTAATTATGAAAGCTCGGCTGATAGCTTGGGCTTATTCCTAACTAGTTCTGATAACTTAAATTAACCCATATCTTTTAATCTACATTCTTTTACATGGTTCAGTTATTTTTAAGTTACCCTAACTCTGTACTGCCCATCCTGCTTCCTCTGAGTCTCCTGGTGTTTCCTGGCTTCTCCACCTTTCTTCTTCCCAGTGTCTTCTATGTCTGGAAATCCTGCCTAGTGACTGGTTGTTCAGCTTTTTATTAAACCAGTCAGAGTGACACTTCTTCACAGTGTACAAGAAGATTATTACACAACAGCTGTGGTCTCTTCACAGCAATAGAAACCCTAAGAGACATGGCAACTCTTATAAAAGAAAACATTTAATTGGGGCTAGCTTATAGTTTCAGAGATTTAGTCCATTATTCTCATGGCATGGAGCATGACAGCATATAGGCAGACATGGTACTGGAGAGAGTTCTGTATCCAGATCGTCAGGCAATAGGAAGAGAGACACACATTAGCCCTGGCTTGAGCATTTGAAACCTCAAAGTCCACCCCCAGTAACACACTTCCTCTAGCAGGCCTCGCCTACTAGTACCACTCCCTAGGGACCAAATATTTAAATCTATGAGCTATTCCTGTTCAAAACACCACACTCCACTCCCTGGCCCTCATAGGCTTGTAGTCATAGCACAATGCAGAAATGCATTCAGTCCAGCTTCAAAAGTCCCCATAGTCTCAAATAGTGTCAACACTATGTAAAAGTCCAAAGTTAAAAGTCTTCTGAGATTTATTCAGTCTCTTAACTGTAACCCCCTGTAAAATCAAGATGAAAAAGCAGATCACATACTTCCAACATCCAATGGCACACGATATACTTTACCATCCCAAAATGGAGGAAAGGGAGCATAGTGAGGAAATACTGGACCAAAACAAGACCAAAAACCAGCTGGGCAAACTCCACACTCTGCATCTCCATGTCTGATGTCAAAGTGATCTTCAGATCTCCAACTCCTGTCAGCGTTGTTGACTGCAACATGCTTCTCTCTCATTGGCTTGTTCCATTCCCTGTTAGCAGCTCTTCTAGGCAGGAATCCCATGGCTCTGGCATCTCCAACATCTTGGGGTCTCCAAGGCAATCCAGGCTTCACCCAATGGCCTTTCTAAAACTCCATGTAGGGACACTCCTGACATATGCCTGGCCTCACTGGCTTGCCTTATTTGTGGAGGGAGATTCCATAACCCCTTTCTTGTAACCTTGACTCTAAAGCCAGAACCACATGGCCAAAGCTGCCAAGTTCTGCCACCTGCTGGGGCTGGAATACAGCCCTTTCATTCAAACACATTTCTACCAGTTTTCTGTTTTCCATGGTTTCCCTCACTGCCTGTGATTGACTGTCCTGGAACTTGATCTGTGAACTAAGTTGGCCTAGAGCTCAGAGATCCACCTTCCTCTGCCTCTGGAGTGCTGGGATTAAAGGTGTGCGCCACCACCGCCAGCACTCAACTTTTCTTTAATTCCTTTTAACAAGAAGGAAGCTTAGCTGGTGGGTCTTACTCTGAGCTCACCACTCCCTTTACTCCATTTAGCATCATATCGCCTCAAGCCCAGGATTTGACTTCATTACACTTCCTGGTGCTCCTTTTCTCCTTAAACTATACATTTTATATTTTTCCTTTCTTAGCTTGCTCCTTTTTTATTTATTTATTTTTTTTGTTTTGTTTTTCGAGACAGGGTTTCTCTGTGTAGCTTTGCGCCTCTCCTGGAACTCACTTGGTAGCCCAGGCTGGCCTCGAACTCACAGAGATCTGCCTGGCTCTGCCTCCTGAGTGCTGGGATTAAAGGCGTGCGCCACCACCGCCCGGCTGCTCCTTTTCATTATAGATCATCATAAGACTGGGCACTAATAACCAAGCCAACAGTCCATACTGGACTGTTTTGAAATATCCTCTGCCAACAATGTTAATTCATAACACTTCAGTTTAGCCTGGGGCCGATTTTTTGAACAAGGGCAGAAAGTAGCCACATTCTTCACTAAAGTGTCACAAGATTGGTCTGTCTCTAGGCCACATATGAATATTCTTCTCCTCTGAAACTTCTTGAGCAAGGCCCCTACAGTTCAAGTCATCCTTAGCACCACTGTGTTCCATGCTTTTACTAGAATGGTCCATTGATCCCTGCTTAAAGCATTCAATTGCTTTCCTAATCCGAAGTCCTAAAATTTACATTTCCCCAAACAAAAGCATGGTCAGGCCTATCACAGCAATACTCCAGTCCCTGGTATCAACCTCTGTCTTAGGGTTTCTATTGCTGTGAAGAGACACCATGACCACAGCAACTATTATAAAGGAAAATATTTAACTAGGGTGGTATTACAATTCAGAGGTTTAGTTCATTATCACGGCAGGAAGCATGGCAGCATGCAGGCAGACATGGTGCTGGAGAGGTAGCTGAGAGTTCTACATTCAGGTCAGCAAGCAACAGGAAGAGAGAGAGATACTGGGCCTGGCTTGAGCATTTGAAACTTCAAAACTCATCTCCAGTGACATATTTCCTCCAACAAGGTCACACCTACTCCAACAAGGCCACACCTCCTAATAGTGCCATTCCTTATATGACCAAGAATTTAAATCTATAAGTCTATGAGGGCCATTCAGTCTCCTATTCAATCTGCCACAATGTGGTCATGGTGTCTCTTCACAGCAATAGAACACTAAGACAGTCTACAGACCCAGGTTAAAAAAAAAAAAAAAAACTGTCTGTGGTGTCAGGCATTATAATCCCAGCACTCCTACAGCAGAATGAGAAACTGAGGCAAAAGAACCCTGCTAGCTTACGGGCCAACTGTCTTGGAGTATGCAGGATGGCAGAACCACAGGAGACCTCCTGCCTCTATACCATGGAAGGAGAGAACCCACTCCCAAAAGTTAGCCTTTCACACTCATGAACACACATTCACATCATACCTATAGCAATAAAAAAACAAATTCTAGAGAGTAAAACTGGACAAATTAGGCCTCTTGAGATCAGTCTTTTTTTTTCTTCTCTCATTTGTTTTTGTTAGTACTTCTCACTTTTAAGTCAAATACCATGCTCATGAAATGTTAAGGAATTACAATTGATTACCATGCAGGGACCACTGCTACAGACACAATGGGAACTCACTACTGAATTTCTTGGCTTTCATAATTTAACACTGATCACTAGTAAAACATATCTTTATTCAGAATTATTACCTGAGGACTAATAATAACAACAGTTAATCATTGTGAAGAATTCACAGAGTCTAAAGAAATATTGAGGAGGAAGAGGAGGAGGAGGAGGAGGAGGAGGAGGAGGAGGAGGAGGAGGAGGAGGAGAAGAAGAAGAAGAAGAAGAAGAAGAAGAAGAAGAAGAAGAAGAAGAAGAAGATCAACACTGCTGATCATGGCATGTTTCTTCCTAATATTCTTCCAGTAAGCATTTTTACAGACATCAGAGCTAGCTTACCTTTCCTATTTAACCTACAACCCTCAAAATGTGTAATCTCTTCCAAATAGTTCCTCCTTGAACAAATTAGCTCTGAAATGTGAAAAACTATAGAAAATTGTATAAGACACTGATACTCTACATATGTATACACACACATTCTGTATGTGTGCACACATATTCATGTATGTAGATGCACATATGTGCACAGGGTGAGTTAAGTGTCTACCTCAATCATTCTCCACCTTACATTTTGAGACAGGAGCTCTCTCTAAGTACAGAGCTCAACATATCAGCTAAAACAGCAGGTCACTGAATCCTGAGCACCCAACCATCTCCATTCTCCAGTGCTGAGAATACACATGTGTCAACACACTAGCTTTTTATATGGATTGGGAATCCAAACTCAGGTCTTCATGCTCACATAGGAGGCACTTTCCTGGCTCTACGGCCTTGCAAAAATACTCTTATACAGAACGGTGGTTAAAAGTAAAGATGTTGTGGTTCTGTAGTTTTGGTTACATCTCACAGTTCCATGTGTGTTTTCTAAGAAGGTGTCTATGGTAGTCTTTAGTTTCATTTGTTAAGTGTTTTGACGCTTTAATATCCTGAACATATAGCATAACCACTTACTGCCTGCTTTATAGTTGGCTACGATCATGTGACTGTCTTTGGCCAATGAGCTGTAGTCAGGTAAAAGCCTATGTAAGAACCTATTGGTTTTGCTCTGACAATGAGCAGTGCTCCAATTAGTAGATGCTTATCATGAGTTCAGGAAGAAGGTCCACAGAACAGAACTTCCAGGCAACCTGTGAACATGGAGAACAAGAAACATCATACACCACTTTACTCTTACAGCATCATAATGTATTCTATCCTTATACACACGTAACTAAAACTCTACACATGATTCAGATGCTTAGCCACATACACTCATACAAATACAAACCTGTTCATATTGTCTTGTCTGTACATTTTTTATGAAAATTTAATTGAGTGGGGGCAGCACATGCCATGGTGCATGTGTGGTCAGAGGGCAACTTTATGGAGTTGGTTCTCTCCTGTCACCTTGACCTGAGACCTGGGGATTGCAGTCATGTTGTCAGGTGCGCTTTACCCACTGAGCCATCGTTTTTGACCTAATTTATTCTGTTGTAATCATTCTTTTAGGGGTTGTTGTTGTTAAGAAATATATTCATGGTTCAAAAGTTGATTGAACATCTATGTCTTGTTAAATTTTCCAGATTCTGTGTCAATAAAAACCAACAAAAAGCAGTAAGGTAGCAATGAAAAGCCTACCCTCAGTGGAGCTGATGCACGGATGGGCATTCATCTTTTAAATATTGATCTGCTTTGCTATTCTTAACCCCTTCTTGTAAGGACAGACTTTAATTTCCTTAGCTAGTCCTCTCTCTGTGAATGTCTAGGCTGTTCTTAGTCTGTCTCTTGTTGGGAACAAAGTTGTAGTTGCTTTCTCAACAGGTACATGTCTGAGCTTTGAGTGTTACAGGCACACTTGTACACACATTTTAACTTTCCCAGTCATTCTTTTATAAGTGGAAGCATGAACCGTCTTTAGACCTTTGCTGTCTATGCACTGGTTCAATAATTAACCAAGCTATATATTCTGGAGTGGTTGTGGATTATTTCTTTAAGATAAAGACTCTAGAATGCTGTAAATGGAGTCACAAGCTGGGCATCTTTAAGTGTACTTAAGCATGTTGGCAGGCTCCTCCCTCCTCCACAGGCTCGCTTTAGGGATTTTCCTAGGCATCTGTGGTAGTGTTTCACAGAAGAAATAAAGGGATGTGAATTTTCCAGCATCTTCCTTCAGACTACCCGAGGAGCCAAGGAAACTAAGACAGACAGGAGAAAGCTCAATTAAGCTAAATAAAGCTTGTTTCTTTATTTTTTTGGTTAGCACACACAGTGTTAGGTTTCATTATGGCATGTTAAGATGAAAGTCGTTTTTGATTCTCCTTCCCCAGCCTCCAATCCCCTCACACCTGCCGCAGCCTCTTTGCCATCTTAAACTCCAGTGTATTTATTCTTGAGACTGCATGTGTGAGCACAGTGTGTTTTCATGGTATCCAGCTCTACTTCTCTCAAGTCCTTCCAGACACCCACCAGGTCTCCCTCCCTACTTTATTTCCTACTTTTTGAACTAATTGAACTGAGTTCAACTGTGATCTCCCTGTGTATGTGAATTCAGATCATCCATTGGAGTGTGGGTAGCCTATTAGGACCCACATTCTTGAAGAAAATTGACTCTACCTTTCCTGGCAGCTGGCAGCTGCCAGTAACTGCTCAGTTGTGAGTAGGGCATTGGGGGGCTCCTCTCCCATCCACGCTGGAACTTTGTATAAGACCAAGCTAACTAAAATCCCCCCATCTCTCTCCTCCCTCCCCCTATCTTCCTTCCTTCCTTCCTTTCTCTCTCTTTCCCCCTCCCTCCCTCTCTCCCTTTCTTCCTTCCTCTCTTTCCTTCCTCCTCCATTTCTCCCTCCCTCCCTCCCTCCCTCCCTCCCTCCCTCCCTCCCTCCCTCCCTCCTTCCCTTTGTTCCTCCCTCCCTCCCTCCTTCCCTTCCTTCCTCTCTTTCTCTCTCTTTCCCTCACCCTCTATCACTCCCCACTCCCTTCCTTCTTTTTCTTCTTCATTTCAGTTAATGGTTTCCTTTACTTCAGATTCCTTTTCTAGGCACTGGCTCATTCTTTACTTTTTTTTTTAAAAACAAAGTTGTCACAATGGACTTATTTTATGTCTGACATTATACCTCAGCTGGCCTTAGTCCAGGGAGTGCATCCTGTGGGTTTCTGTGGTGGGTTTCCTGTTCCACTCTCCAAGACAACTGTTTGGTGTCCTTCACCTGCCCTCTCATCTTCCAATGACACACCTAGCCCAGCTCTGCATTTTGACCAGTGTTGGTAATATTTTCGTCACCAGAACCAAATATCTGACAGGACAGCTTGGGAGGAGGCCCAGATTTCAGAGATCTCAATGCATCACGTCAGGGAAGACATGGCAGCAAGCACTGCTCTTTCTGTGACTCAGGAGTGTGCGATGGGGCGAGTGCATCTAGAAGCATCTCTAGGGATCCACTTTGGCCAGTCAGGCCCCATCTCCTAAAGACTTCACACAGCAGAATCTGGGGACCAAACTTTTAAGACAAGAGCCTGGGGGGACATTTCAGATTCAAACTATAACAACCACTGTCTTCTTCCTTCCAGTGGCAATGTAGGGACAGCCTGTCACCCCCACAGAGAGCCCCTCTAGTCAACTCAGTGGCCACATCCTGTCCCTGCTTCCTGTTTTCTCACCAGAACACAGTGGAAGGTGGATTCTGTATAACCTCACTTTCCCCACAAAATGTCCCCTTTTCCTCTCTGGAGATAAAATACAAAAAGGTCCCCAGGGCAGGTTTTCCAGTCAACTCTAGGCCCCTCTGAACTGCTGTGGGCTGCCCTGTTCTGCTGGAGGGTTTGCCTCTGGGACAGGGTGCCTGCTGCCTGTATTGTGCAATGGCCCAGAGAAGCAGAGAATGTTCCAACTGCTCACAGTTAATGTTTCTTGCCCACCAATTGTCTGTAGTATGACATTTAGTACTCCTATTTAAGCATATAATCAAAACAGCAGATGAAAAAGAACAATGGAATTTTGTTGTCTCACTTTTTGGCCTATGCTGGAATAAGTAGCCTCAATATGCAGAGCTCCATGTTTAACTGGAGTGGGGATATGGCTCCTCTTGGGTACATTCCTGCTGTAAAAGAGGTGTGTGTGTGTGTGTGTGTGTGTGTGTGTGTGTGTGTGTGTGTGTGTGTGTGTGTGTGTGTGTGTCCTGGTGCATACAGAGGCTAGAAGGGGGGCGTCAGGTGTCCTCTTCTGTCGCTCTGTCTTGTTCCTTTGAGGCAGAGTCTCTTTCTGAACTCAGAGTTCATATTTTGAGCTAGGCTGGCAGCCAGCCCCAACAATTCCTCTGCCTCTACTGCCCCACTGGAGCCATTGGAAGGACCACACCTGGCTTTTACATGAGCGCTGGGATTGCCAGCTCTGGCCTTCATCTTGTGGATCAGGCACACTTAGTGAATGAGCCATACCTTCCTCCTCATCTTATGAAAATGCATTGCTGTCTGCCTGTTACTTTGTGCCAGGCATGGACTTGTGGACATGAGGATACTTGAGTGAACAAAGCAGATGCCTGTCCTCATGAGACTTCTATTCTTGAAGAGGAATTCAGGAAAACAGCAGATAACCACCTGTATGCCAAGAGATGATACTTAAACTATGAAGAAATAGAGATTACAGCAGGGCAGAGGCAGATGACAGTGTTAATGATCACAGTAGCCCTCTATAAAAAAAACCCCACAATTTTAGCAAAGGTTTGAAATGAAAGAATTAACCAAGGAGATAAGGGGGAAGATTTGGTAGAAAGAAATAATCCAAAGGGAGTGTGAAGGAGTGCATGCTGGGTATGGCAAGGAGCTGCAAAGACATAGATGTGATGGGAACAGATGGACAAGGGGCAAGAATAGCCAGAGAGAGGCTGCGAGTTCATTACCATACAACAACCTTTAATACCACGGCATGAGCTTCCCTCAATTTTGAAAGAAGTGCAGAGCCCTAACAGGTGGTAGAGGGGTGACATGACCCGACTTACATTTTGAAAGGTTTACTCTGATTTCTGAATTGAAAACTAAAGGCTGGAAGAAGGGAAAGCCAAGAGTCCTGATGAGATGGTATTATAATCTAGGCGAGAGTTGCTTATGGTTCAAGCCAGAAGATGCTGAAGAGGGAGGTGGAGAGAAATGGTTAGGTTCTGAATGTACCTTAAACATGAGGCCAGCATGATTTCTTGTGTGCTTAGAAGCCAAATTCATGATTTCTTGTGTGCTTAGAAGCCAAGAAGGAGGTGTCGATAGTTCTAAGATTCTGTCCTCTGCTCCTGGAAGGAAGATGTTGTTCAGAGGGAAGATGAGGACAAAGGCTGGGAGGCAGCGACTGTGGGGTGTCCAGAATCAGAGAGCATCCTGGAAGTCCAGGCAGAGACGCCAGTGAGCAGTTGGACAGATACATTTGGAATTCCCAAGACATAGCTTGGCTTTATAGCCATAAAGGACTCAGATTATTTCTTCTTCTACACTTTGTGGGAGCCATTTTATCCATTATTCAGAAGCATATGTCCGTATGTTCATGTACCTAGAATCAGTAACAACTGATAATCAAATAATGATCCCCCAACTTCCTGAGATCCTCAAATGTCTTCTGATTAATCAATACAATAATACAGCTTTTGCTTTAGAAAGGTTTTAGTTTAGATATGACAATTGATCTTTTAAACAAAGATTTTATTTTATCCTTTTTGTGTATGTGCTCATGAGTCTCAGTGTATGTGTCTATGAGTGAATATGTGCACATACATGGGGTGCCTTTGGAGATCAGAAGAGAGTTCCAGATTCTCCTGATGCTAGAGTTACAGGGTTCGAGAGCTTCCTGACATGAGTGCTGTGATCTGTACTCTGGTTCTCATGATTGAGCAGCAAATGTTCTCTACCATTGAGCCATCCCTCCAGTCTCCAACTGAATATATTTCCCCAGCTTAGATGGTAGCTATAACCTGAAGGCTATTTACTTATTTTTAATTTGTGTGTGTGTGTGTGTGTGTGTGTGTGTGTGTGTGTGTGTGTGTTTGTATGTGTGTGTACATGTATGCATGTTCAAAATCACATGCTTGGGTGCTTGTAAAGGCCAGGAATCAGGTTAGGTTGTCTCCCTGGATCCCACTCCGCCTTTTTTCTTCTTTTTCATTTTAAAGATAATCTCTCACTGAACCTGGAGTTTGATGGCTTGCCTGGATGGGCTGGCCAGCAAGTCCCTGGGATCCTCTTGTCCCAGTTTCCTCAGTGCTGGGATTACAGGCCTGCACCAGTGCAGGGGCTTTTATGTGGGTGCCAGGGATTGACCTCAGGTCCTCCTCATGCCTATGCAGTGGTTCCAACTGAACCATCTCTCCAGTCTCGTATTTTTGTTTTTTAGTACATTCTGATCACGCATATCTGGCAGGTACAGTGTAGCAATCCAGCACATATTCATTCATGAAGCATAGCGATCAAATCAGGGTAATTAGCAAAATGATCACCTCAAACATCGAGCTTTTCTTTGTGTTGGGAATATTTAAAATCCATGGCAGACATTTGAATTCACCATACCTTTCACCAATTTCATCTGCACATAAAGAAGGCACATATTTAGAACCAGACAGGCCCGAGCCCAAATCTCAGGGCTGGCATTTTTCTGTTTTGGCATAGTTTAAGTTGTCTTCATCCTCATGTCAGGTCGGGAATCCTCACATGGTCCTCTGAAGTTATTGTGACATTGTCTTTCTCAGAAGTGGTCGTCGACCGAACATGCTCATTCTACCTGCTCCTGCTTTCCCATAGCGGCGTGTTTAGACATAATAGTGTTTGATAGATGCTTATGGATTCATCACTTTGACTCTCATCTGAGTGGAAAGAGGGTCTGCCATTTTGCTCTCCAACTTTTCCAATTTTGTATTTTCCTAGCGTCTATCAAAAAAGGCATGGCATGATATTTGTCTTGTGTGTGCATGTGTGTGTGGTATTGCACGTGTGTGTACATGTATATGTGAGTACATATGTATGCATGCCTATGGAGTACAGAGGTGGACAGCAAGTGTCTTATGCCATGGCTCTCTGTTTTATTCTTTTGAGATGGGTTCTCTTACTGAAACCAGTAATTTCTGACTTAGCTTGATAGGCTGGCTGCCCAGAGAGCTGAGGTAATCTGCCTTCCTCTCCCTCCACACACAAACTCAGACCCTCATGCAAGCACTTTACACTAATATGTTATCTTTTTATTTTCTGCTCCTAGATGACAGGAGCTTGCATTTTCCCTATTCCTTTATCTTTAATGTTTGGTACTGCTTTGGGTCATGGTAGTGTCTCGAGAACTGGCTATTCAACAATCAAGGAGCGAATGGATGATAGGAACCATGTCACATCATCAAGTGGAATTTTAAAGACCTTTACCCAAATCACCTAGAAAAATCTGCCACACAAAAGAAGGCAGACCTGACATTATTTCCAACAGTGAGGTTTTAGAAATTAATTGATTTTTCTGACTCAGTGTGAGCTTAAACCATTTATCTGAAGGCCCCACAATATATTCTTTGAATTATTTTAAAAGGAGAGGCAGGAAAGACGAAATAATGAGTCTGACAATCTAGCACCTTGTACCGTGAGGTTGTCCTGTTTATCGCCTTTCAGCTCCTCTGCTTCTTAGAGGGAACAGTTTGGTGGTCCTTCCCCCACCCTAGCTCACTGGAGAAAACAGAAGCCCTGCCTGTTGGTGACGGTGACGTCACCTCCTTTTAGATCAGCAGTTGCCTGCCAGACCTTCAAAGTCAAGCGGCCACCTTGTCCTCGCCCCGATACCCCACCCGTCCCTGCAGCAGCAATATTTAATAGTGGGAAGAATAACAAAGACTGGCTGGATGAATCACCATGGTGAGTGGCCAGCCAAATTGAAATCTCTTTTAACAAGAAGGCCTTGAGCTACAGGAATAAAAACACATTTTCTTAATTTCCAGTTTTAATGGTCATGCTCTGCATTTTCAGGGGCAGTGTCTGTACTTTGTTCTTCCTGTAGGATGTTGTAAAACACCCCCAGTCTATACCAGGGTCAAAATTGTTTCCTAACTCAGGGTTCTGCAAACTTTGTGTATCACATTGTGTGTGTGTATGTGTGTGTGTGTGTGTGTGTGTGTGTGTGTGTGTGTGTGTACTAGGAAGGTAGAAGTTGATATAATGTGTCTTCCTCAATTATTCTCTACCTATTAATTTTTTTTTTTTTTTTTTTTTGTGTGTGTGTGTGTGTGTGTGTGTGTGTGTGTGTGTGTGTGTGTGTGTGTGTGCGTGTGTGCCACACTGTGCATGTGGAGGTCAGGGGACAACTTGTCCTAGTCAGTTTTCTGCTTCTACCACCTGGGGTCTGGGGATCAGTCTCAAGTTGTCAGGTTTGGAGACAACTGCCCTTAATCAAGGAGCCTTCTCGCTACCAACAAGGTATTGTTTGAGACAGCTTAACATGGAGCTCAATGATCCGGCAACAGTGCTTGTGCAGGAAGTTCCAGGGAGTCTCCTGTCTCTGCCCTCAGAGCATTGGGGTCCTAGGTTTGTGCTGCAGTGCCTGGCTTTTTTTGTCTGTGGGTGCTAAAGACTGAACTCACTCATGTCTTTGTGCTTGTCGGGCAAGTACTTGATCAATGACGCGTTTCCCCAGCCCCTTCCTTCGTTTCTTTGCCCTGTCTGTAACCACCTGTATTATATTTCATTTCTGTGTTTTCTCACTTTCATTACTCCCAAACATTTTCTTAAGAGAAAAGATTTCTGTGCTCATATTCTGTAAAATTAATATCTCTGTGGCATGGGTAAAACTGCAGGGAAACAAGTTCTCAGTGAATGTCAGCAGCTTCTGCTGTCTGCTAATGATGCTAAGGCCAAGACTTTGTGATGAGGGAGAGTGCCAGGTGTGATGTGGTAGATGAACGATGGATGCCAGTAGTGTCTTTCTTTTAGAATGAGTGAAGTGAATTCAAGGAAGGCTTAGCTGTGTCCAATACCTAAGAGAGCAACTTAAGGGGAGAAGGGCTTACTGGACTCATGATTTCACAGGTTTTGGTCCATAGCTGGCTGGCCCCATGTCTGAGCCTGTGGCGAGGATGAGGATTGTGGCAGAAAGAAGTCAGAGTAAAGTTAGTACCTGACAGAGGCCAGGGAGCAGCCAGGATTCTTGAGCTGGTGGGCTCCTCCACTCCCCTCTTCTTCCTATCTGAGCCCCCAACCTATGAGTTGGTACCACCCATGTTCAGGGTGAGTTTTCATCGGGAGTCATCTCCCCAGACATACACACTGTTGTGTTTCATTGATGTCCAAATTAAGTTGACAGTAAAGATAAACCATTTCAGAGCTCCTTTTTGGAGGAGGTCTGTTCTGTACTGGGTTTGTGTAGAGTTACTTAAGATAGGAAACATGCATATATAGAGGAATCATACACACATACACACACCATGTGTACACACACACACACACACTCCCACACAGATAAATATCGAAGGTCATGACACCTAAACATTGTACTGCCTCACCTTCCTGAGTTTGATATGCCGTCGCGCTGTGTCAGGTGTAAGCATTCAGCAGCGTGAAGGACAGGACTTTCTGTCCTATTTCCAGAGCGGCTTCCGAAGGCCCCCGTGACCTCAAAATAAAGTGCTGAAAAGGAGAGGCTGCTGCCCACACTCACAGTGTCGTCTGCGCCTGCACATCACCTGAAATCAACCTGTACACTGTTGCTTGCCTTGCACAAAGCTAAGCTTGTCAGTTTCCAGAGCTGTGAACTGGGAAGATTCACCTATCAGACTCCTTATCATGGGATGATAAAGGGCATGTATGGCCAGACCCTGGCGCCTGAGACTTGAATTTCACATTCATTTCCCCAGTACAGAGACATTGACTAAAGCCTTAACCTCTCAGAGGCTGAGTGTTGGGTTAGAAAGTGAAGTTAACATGAGGATGGGATATGGCATTTTCCAGAGGACTGCTCAGGGTGGAACAGTACACTGTGTGCTCAGTAATTCCTGGTCTCATTTTCCTCCTCCTTCTTCCATCTTTCTTCCTCTTCTTCGTCATCACCATCCTCCTCCTCACATGATTTCCCCAGGTGCTTACTTGGCACCTGAGACTGTGACCATGTTTGGAAATAGGTTCTTTGAAGATGTGAGATCACACTGGCGGGGGGACTGGTACCTCTGTAACAGGACAGTGAAGGTGTCATGGAAATGGGGGCCCAGAGGAGGAACACAGCAAAGACAGATTAGTGTTATTGCCCTACAGAAGAGCGCTGACTAGCAAGAGGGAAACAGCTTTGACCCAAAAAGCGGTTCTCTGGAGACTGTGACTCTGCCAACGCCTTGGCTCACCAGTCTTCAGAAAGAAATTTCTATTGTTTATAAACCCAGTTCATGATGCTTTGTGACAGACCCCCAAATGGACTGAGGCATTCAAAGAGCGACTGACTATTCCTGCTCAGCATTGAATTGAATTAGTCACCTCTGGGATTATAATGAAGTTCTCTTCACCACCCCATCTAAAAAACATCACCATCATTAAATCATGATACTGTAACGGTTATGATCTCAGAGCTGCTGTACTCCAAACACTTCCTGAAAGAACTGAAGTCCAAAGAGAAGTGATCTCCCCAGTTACAACGCAAACCCACAAAATCTTACACCCCAACCACCCAGCAACATGAGTAAAATAATAAGTGCTGCTGCTCCCAGTGGCAGAGATCGGCATTACAAGCTATCACAGCCCACATATTCCTGTTATTTTAAATAGATGGAAGATGATTCATTTTAAAATACAGACATTTTCTTAGGAGAAATAACAAACCACAGACTACATAACTTTTCAGAGGGAAAGTAAGGTTAATTCTTTAATATATTAGATTTAAGTTTATTATTAGTGTAACTTGGCTTTGGAACATTAATCATTGATGGGAACATATTTCTTTCAGCTGATTATACATACATATATGTATATTTTACTGGGTTAATGCAATAATATTGCACATTTACAGCTAATAATTTTCTACTGGATTTTAATACACTGTAAAATATACTTAAATAAACCAAAGTAATATATACCCCAACAGAAACTTTAAAAAACTCACTTCAATACATATGTACAAAACACACCTAAAGTTTTCCCCAAAGATATAATTATAGTTTTGAGATCTATTTTTTATACTCACATAGCTATGTACCAGCAAAGTGGTAGTAACCCAGAGCAACCATTTTTAATATGTCTCAGTGAGGAATCTTTATCTTTTTTCATCTTGCCCTGAACTTCATAGCCAATGCTCGTGTAAATTTCAGCAATACTGGGATTAGAAAACAGGGTACGCAAACTCCAGGCTCAGGGGTAGTTAACTGAGACATGGATTCACGTGATGTGCTTTGGGAAATACCGTGGGGACGGAAACGATTTAAGATTCATTTCTGGAGTGCTCATTAGCTGTGGATCCTCAACTGCAGACAGGATTATCATGGCTTGTGCCATGTGCTTGTCAAATGTCACCAGAGACAAGCAGAGATCCAGCTACACTTTTCCTCCACTAAGCAACAGCAGGGAAATGCTCTTAGCCCAAAGGGAAGGACAAGTTCATATTGGTGCTGTTGTGTTTATGTTCAAGAAGAGAGAGGCTGAAGACACCAATATCTCTATGCTAGGTAACTACTATGCTTACTGTATGTGTGTGTTGAAGTATTTGAGGAGATGTGTGTGTGTGTGTGTGTGTGTGTGTGCGTGCATGTTGATGTATGTGAAGATATGTGTTTATATGTATATGCATGCATGCATATATGCAGAGATTTCTCATTGAAACACACTAACATGACTGTTGAGGCAGTCACCGGAACATGATCGTCAAAACACCATGTAGAAAATTGGCTGCTGTTGGCAGAGTGCCAGCCTAGCATACAAGAAGCCCTGGGTTTCATTCTTAGCACTACATGAGCTGAGCATGGTGATGCATGCCTGTAATTCCATACTTGGGAGAAAGGAGGCAGAGAGGTCAGAAGTTCAAGATTATCCTCAGCTACAGAGAAAGCTGGAGGCCAACTAGAGGCTACATGAGACCCTGTCCCAAGGGGAGAGTGAGAGAGAGAAATAGAGAGAGAGATAGAGACAGAGACAGAGACAGAGAAAGAGAGACAGAGAGAATTGGCCGCTGAGTGAATAGTCAAGGTCATACAATATGTAAGCAGAGAAAATAGAACTTGAACTGTGAACCACATGACTTATCTGCACATCTAGCCCAGATCATTATCTACCACACTGTGTTTTTATTATTAATTAAATTTATTCATTTATTTTGCATCCTGACTGCAATTTCCCCTCCCTCTTTTCCTCCTATTCCCTTCCCCGCATCCACTCCTCCTCTGTTTCTGTTCAGAAAGGGGCAGGCCTCCTATGGGTGTCAACAAAGCGTGGCACATCAAGTTGAGGTAGGACTAAGCTCCTCTCCTTGTATTAAGGTGTTTTTAATCCTTTTTATTTTTCAAAGAAGTTATGAGAAAACAAGTGAGACTTACATATACAAACACGCTTTCTCCATTTACATCTTCATTACCAATAGAGGCTTCTTGTCTCTCCCAACCAAGACAGGCAGGGGGTGGGGCAGTACAAAGGCATAGGGCAAGAATATAAACAGGACCACTGGGTGAGAGGGAGGACCCAGGGGCCCTATAAAACACACAAGCCCGAGTCCACAGTGGGGCTCCCAGCCTCGGGCCCCCTCCCACTTTGAGGGAACAAAGCAGTTACATTTCTTTTCCCACTTGGTATTCGATCTTCCCTGATGTCAGTTCTGCTCAAACTCCCTAAACAATTGGCAGCAGTCCCTTTAGGGTGAGTGCTAAGACTGTTACCAAAAAGGAAGGGAAAAGAAAGAATCTGTTGAACAATTGTCCTCTGCCAAACTTCGAAAATGCAAAGAACTAATTGCAGGTGACAGGATCCCAGTGCCTGAACCACTTTAAGGAAAGGTCACAGGTGGTGGGAGGGTTCTTGAGAGCCATCTAAAGGGGGAGAAGGTTGAGTCAGAATAAAAACAGAGCAGGGAACCTTCTCAGCTTCCATTGAGGGTGATAAGAGGCACAGTCTGCCAACAGCACCCCAGCTTCTCCAAGAGCAGGGGATGAGCTTATGTGTTAGTCTCCCATTGCTGCGGTGGCAAGTAAAGCCATGCAAATGGGCTAGAAGGTTCTGGAGGACAGAGGTCTGATACCTCTGCACGTGTTGGGCTAGGACCTTAGTCCATTTCTCATGTCTCCCTCTGATTCTCCTACTCTGCATCCCTCTTCCATTTATAAGGACCTTTGAAAGCCTTCTGCTCCTGACACCCATGCCCTAATGAAGGCCACATGGTTAATAAGATATCACAGCATCCACAATCTTCATCCCCCTTGCTACATGTTTATGCATAACATTCAGGGATTAGGGCATGGCTATCTTTGGGGTGGGCACTTGTTATCTTGCTACTCATGGTGTTTTATGTTGATGGAAACTTGTCAGGATGTAAAATACTCTGGAGACAAATCTCTGGACATGTCTGTGATGGCTTTTCTACTTTAGGTTCATTGAGGTGGAAGTCCCACCCCACCTGTTGGACCAGTTAAACAGGAGAAAAGGAGTTGTGACCAGCATTCCCCTGTCTCTGTTCCCTAAGTGCAGATGCAATGCCATTAGCTGCCTCAAGTTCCCTGCTGCGACTTTCCTGCTGTGACTGATGTACCCTGGAACTGTGAGCAACAGTAAAGGCTTCCCTAAGTTGTTTTTGTCAGGTATCTTACTGCAGCAACAGGCACATAGCTAACACAGCTTCTACAGAGACATGCAATTACATTAGTCAGTCAACAGTTCCAGGTGCGGAGGGTGAGGAGAGATTTTTCCAGAAGAAACTGCTGGAAGGAATGATGTATAATTCCAGGGGAGGGAAGGGCTGCCTAGCAGACACAGACAAGCAGACTGCCAAGATCAGAGTTAAGGCCAAAGCTTTCTTCGATGATTCTTGCTGTCTGTATGTTCCACCAGTTGACAAGAAGCCAGAAGAAAGGAGAATAAAATGGATTTGTATCGGTGTGTGAATTACCCTGAAGTTTCCAAAGTCAGCTATTTCCCCGTGGCTTTTCCCTTTGAAAATGTAGTGTGGAATTGTCCCATGGCTGACTGAGAGCGCATCATGGTCACGTGTCCTTCTGCTGTGTTGAAGACAGCGAACAACCTAAACTAAGTGCTCTCCATCCTTCAGCAGCTTGGGTGTCAAGCTTCTCACCTTCATGACCAAGGGACAAATGTGCTGACAGTTCCTGGCCAGAGAAAACACTTCATTCTGTGAGCTGGGCACAGTGGTGAAGGTCTTTAATCTCACCAGAGGCAGAGGGATCTCTGTGAGTTCAAGACCAGCCTGATCTATATAGTAAAACTCTGTCTCGATTAATTAATTAATTAAAAATAAGTAAATTCTGAGTTGTAGAATCTTTTCTCTCCTACCTTGGCTTATTCCCAGCAATTAACTAAGAGTTACAGTTTTGTGTGCATATTCTTCTACATTGTTTCTCATATGCCCATATGTAGTAAAATATATATGAAATTTCATTTTTTTCCTCATAGTAATACATTCGGACATACAGCTTTACATGGTATTTGGAAAAGATCATTGCCAAAGCTTCCAAATATTTTGATAGAAGCCATAGGCTAAAGTTTCTGTGGAGAAAGTTCTGATCTTATACTTGTTTTTATTACTTCATTATGTTTTCACTGTGCTGTGCTGGGGATCAATCCCAGTGCCTCATGTATGGGAGGCAAGTACTCTGCCACTGAGCAGTACCTCTGACCTATGCTTTTGTCTTGTAAGTGTAGGAAACTAATTAGAAAAGCATGTAGAAGCCTGTAGTCATCAGTGAATGCCTGTGGCTGGGTCCATCCTGCAGACTGCTGGTCTGAAACATGTACATGGGTGTACTGCTCATTGTCACACTCAAGCACAGAGCTGGAGAATCTACCAAGATCTGAAACAGATTCAGGCAGCTGTGACTGAGGTTATCATTGCTCATGCTACTGTTCCTTCCTAAGCACACAAAGGTGCTTGTAGCTTTCTTTTCACCAGGCAGGGCCACACGGGTAGCTCTGGCCGATGGACTGTGGGTAGTAGAGTCAGGTGTCATTATCAAGTTTGAGGATCCAGTTGTTGGTGTGAATACCCAGCTTTGCTCTTCCCCCAGCAATTGTAGAAGCAAATTCTAAGGCCACACCTCCAGCATTCTTAGCATCATAACTGTATTTTTTGAGACAGAGTCTCTTACTGGCTTGGAACTCAATGTTTAGGCTAGGCTAGCTAGCTGGCAAGCCCTAGGGATCTGCTCAGTCTAAGATGGACGACTCATCAGTCCCAGCCGGTGCTACAGGTCTGGAAAGCTGCTGGAGAGACTACGGTGTTGAGTCTAGATTGAAAAACTGAAGAAGCTGAAGTCTGACATCCTGAGACAATGGCAGCAGTGATAATAAGTACTGCTTCATGAGAAGAGGGAGCTCATGCACCTCTATATGCTGGCTGCTTCCTCCTCCAATGTCCTCCCACCACAGTCTCCAGCCCATTGGAAGGTACCACACACACTCAGGATGGATGTTTACCACTCTCAACACACATCACTGTCTCACATGTTAATCCTCTCTAGAAAGGCCAGTCCTAGACATCATTTAATCCAGGCAAATTGACAGCCTAGACCAGCCATTAATGTTATTGCCTTTCTCCTTCTTCTCAAGGCCTGATCTGAAAGCTGAATTCCACCCCATCATCTTCACAGTTTTGGAGGTTATGCAAGCTGCATACACCATGGAGATAAAATGTCCTGGAGCTGTAGATTCTAACACGTGGGAAAGAAGAAAGTGTGTGCATGGCTGAGATGGACCATGTGTTGCTCTATTTCTGTATGTGGAAGAATCAATCTGTCTTGTGATTGATGACTTGATCCATCCCTGGAAACCCTGATGCCAGAGAAAAAGACACTAAATGGGAAAACTTTTCTATAAAAGTGTAAGTGTTCTAGTTCAACCCAGAATATTTTCACAGTTGTCAAAAGAAAGCATGACATTTGAATGTTGAAAATACAGTCACATAGGAAATAATAAAACATGGAAAGTAAGCATTGTTAACCCCAGCATTTGGGAGCCCAGGTAGGAGGACTGAGAATGCAAAGCCAGCCTAAGAAATGTAGAAAGACCTTGTCTCAACAACAACACAACAGCAAAAGATAAGAGGAAATGAAAAGTGAAACAGTAGTTTGTGGACATGATATATTGTAAAGAAGGTTTACCGTAGTTGTCAAAGAGGTGGACAGACTTGAGGGTGATGCTGCAGGAAGCATGGCATCCAGTCTGGGGATGGCTCAGCTGACGAAGTGTCCACTTCACAAGCACAAGGAGCTGACTTCGATTCCACAGAGAAATGCCAGGCGTGTGTACTTGGAATCCCAGTGCCAAGGAGGCAGAGACAGAAAGATCCCTGGGAATCTCTGAGTATCTCTTTCCTGAGTAGCCTGCCCCAGCCCGAATGGGAGATTGTCTCAAAAGAACAACGTGGACCACTCTTGAGTGACACTTGGGGTTTTCCTCTGTCCTCCACATGCATATGTATATACACACACACACACACACACACACACACACGCACGCACACGCACACACACACACACACACACACACACACACACGCGCGCGCGCGCGCGCACACACACACACATGCACGTATGTGCATGCACACATGACGTGTGCATGCATACAGATACAGAGGGAGGAGAGACAGAAATTGGAAGAGAGAGAGAGGACTTCTACATCCTTTTCT
The DNA here is from genome assembly GCF_007827085.1 of Peromyscus californicus insignis. NCBI lineage: Eukaryota > Metazoa > Chordata > Mammalia > Rodentia > Cricetidae > Peromyscus > Peromyscus californicus. Next base: position 103,795,910 of record NW_026294551.1, read on the forward strand.
CTGGGTATATGTATACAAGGAAAATACTTTGGCCTTGCTCAAACATGGTTCACAATTCAAATTAATTTCATTTGAGTCTGTGACTATTGACTGAACCATCTTGTCAAACTATCACTTTAAAAAACCACTTCCTGCAGCATATTCATTTACATAGTGGGTTACAGGGTAAAAAACATTGGTATTAAAAATGGATGTCCACAAATTAGCATAATTTTTCAAGAACCATAATGACAAAAATCAATCAACGATGGTAACATACACAATTAGGATCCAGTCTCAGAGTTTATGTCTTAGGGACCCTTCAAAATATACAGACTCACAGCTGGTTTTGGTTGGTTTAAAAATCCCTCTTTTGGAGGCCCAGCGCCTACTGCTGTTGCAGAGGATCCGGGTTCAATTTCCTTTTTCCACATGACAGCTCCTTATGCTCTGTAACACTAGTTTCAGGCATCCTGATTCCCTCTTTTGGCCTCCATGGGCACTGCACTGTATGCGTGTGTTACACTTAAGCTCATGGAGGCTAAACACCTATATACATAACAAACAAACACAAAATCTTTTTGAAAATCTCTCTTTTGGGCTGGTGAGATGGCTAAATTGGTAAAGGTGGTTGCCACCAAGCCTGATGACTTGTGGTCAATCTCCAGGACCCAAATGGTGGCAACTGCCAAACTTCCACCCACATACTGTGGTGTGTGTGTGTGTGTGTGTGTGTGTGTGTGTGTGTGTGTGTGTGTGTGTGTGCACGTGCATGCGCACTTTGATGCATGCATGTGCACATAAATTAATGTAATAGACATTTTAAAGATGATTTTAAAATCATCTTATTTTCCAAAGTAAAACTGAAAATGGGCAAGAAAAACAGCCCAAGAAAGAAATACTTGACACTGAGCCAAAATGACCCATTTAGAGGTCACCAATAATTAGGGTTCCTGGAAGAGTCTATCTTAAGAAATTAACAGAGAACCACAGTGGGCAGCAATTGGCTTTTATAAATCTAATCTTAAAAATTAAAGTTCAAAGTTAAATGTAGATGTAACCAACCTTCTTATTAAATAAGAAACACAGAACCAATGCAAAGAAGAAAGCCAAGAGGTCAAAGCTAAGAGCTAAAACCTTACCCTTCCTCCTGCAGTGGTCCTACCTCTCCGAACCAGAGCTACTTTCTGTGTTAAAGTCTTTATATATAGTTTCTGTTCTGCCTTCTCATTGGTTGTAAACCCAACCACATGACCGCCTCCTCACAGCCTGTCTGTATAGGCCTCCAGGTTTTCTATGATTGGTATTGAGATTAAAGGCATGTGTATCCAATACTGGCTGTATCCCTGAACACACAGAGACTTACCCAGCCTCTGCCTACCAAGTGCTGGGATTACAAGCGTACACCACCACTGCCCTGCTTTCCTATGGCTTGCCACTAGCTCTGACCCTGGGCAACTTTATTTATTAACATACAAATAACATTTTAATACAAATAAAATATCACCATAGTTAAATGCTGTTTTCATATTTCATGATGATGTTTCCTAAGCCACAAAATCATTATGAAGAAAATCAGCACAGATTAGTGGCAATGAAGTTGTGTACCTTCCTCCAAGGCACCTCAATAGAAACGTTCCATTTTTATTACAGTACTTTATCGCTACTTTATACATGCCATGCAGGAACACTTTTGGGTCCTTAATGGAGTAGGGAGGCTGCAAACCTCAGATTTTCTTTGTTGTTTTGCCAAGTTAGGCTTCCATTTTAAACTCCTTGGGATGAGCTAATCTTTGCCTAAAATGGACAAAGGAATATTCTTAGTATAGTCCACTGACAGTTCAAGAGGAAAAAAATGCATCTTTGAGCAAATAGTTTATGAAATATACATTAAATATAATTTTTTGCATGTGAATGTTCATGTGTGCTAGTGGTGTGTGTGCTAGTGGTGTGTGTGTGTGTGTGTGTGTGTGTGTGTGTGTGTGTGTGTGTGTGTAGGCTAGAAGAAAACTTTATTATTTCTCGGGCATGGTTTATCTTCGTTTTTGAGTCAGGGCCGCTCATTGTCTTAGAACTTGTCAAACAGGCTAGTCTGGCAGTCCAGGGAGTCCAAGGATCTGCTCATCTCCACTCTCTGGCACTAGAATTACAAGATGCCCTCTGGCCTGGCTTTTCTTTTGTGGGTTCTGGGGGAATTGAACTTAGGTCCTTGTGCTTGTAAGACAAGTGCTTTACTGACAGGTGCTACCCCAGCCCCCATTTAATATATTGTTTATGGAAGACTATCATGTGCTCTAGATATAATCCAGAATTATTGACTGTGTTTTAATTCTGATATTTATTTTTCATGTGGCTCTGAAGATCAACCAGAGGGCCTCATGCATGCTAGACCAACAGTTGTGCCAAGAGCTACAGCCCCACCCCCAGTTCTAACACATATTTTGTTTACCATGTTCATAGATGGAATCTGCACACTGTCCGTATGGGGGAGACAGCAGAGCCTTTTCCTTGCCTTCCTTTCTCTGTTTCACCTAGCTTATTTCTGTGAAGACGAATACAGAGTCATGTGATGGATAAATCGGTAGTTGACAGAAACTAAGACAAACGGCAGTTGTTTCAGGAGTAGTTCTGTTACGTATTCCCTTTGAACACACTCATTTTTATGGCTAATGCTGATTTAAGTGTCGTGATTCCCCAAGGTCTTTTCAGGGGCAATTGATATTGATCATCATTTTAGGACTTTTTACTTAAAAGCAATGACAGATTGGGAAGCTTTTTGGTGTGACAACACTAGTATGGAGTTTGGTGACAGGAACCCCCTAAGAAGGTCTGTTAATAGAGGTATATTTCTTTTTCATATAAATTAAGTTTAGAAGTAAGTAGTGTAGGGAAAGAATGACAGCATAGGTGGAGGCCGGCTCAGGCTCCTTTCACATTCCTTACAAGCTGTCAGTTCACTGTTCAAAATGGTGCTGTTGCTCCAGCCAGCAGGATGGTCATAGGGAAAATGAAGAGCAGATGCCACCTCATATGAAGATGTTCAGAAAACTGTGAGATGCTGTTCTTCTACTTCAGGATTTAATCCCATGGTCATATGTACTAGTTAGGGCCCTCTAGACAGAACTGTTAGAGTGAATATCTATCTATCTATCTGGAGATTTTATTAGAGTGACTTGCACGCTGTGGTCCAGCTAATCCAACAAGGGCTGTTTACCTGCATAAGGTCCAAGATTCCAGTAGTTGTCAGTCCATGAAGCTGGATGTCTGAACTGGTCTTCAGTATACGCCAGAATCCTGAAGAAGTAGGCTTTAATGCCAGCACATGAATGGACTTTCCAGATAGAGCAAGAGTGGGAGCAAACAGACAAAGAGAGCAAAGTTTCCCTCTCCCATGTCCTTTATATAGGCTGCCAGCAGAAGGTGTGGCCCAGATTAATGGTGGGTTTTTGACCTAAAAAAGATTTGCATTAAAAGTGGGTGATTCTTCCCACTTATAATGATTTAATTAAGAAAAAAATCCTTCACAGTTGTAACCAGCAGCTTGAATTTTAGTTAATTTCATATGTAGTCCAATTGACAACCAAGAATAGCCATCACAAGTTCATCCCTTGTCAACTGGACACATAATCATATCTCCTTAATTTTCAAATAGAAACAATAACCAGGTCATAATTATGCCTAAACATCTCTTGTACAAGTGCCAATGTATTATAAATTTTAGGATAAGTGGCACTGTCCCTTAAGGGACATTCTTTTAGTATCTCAAAACTTAAATAAGAGAACCACTGATGTTCTCTTAGTTGATGTTACATCACATGAGAAGGAAATTGAGGAAAGAAAACACAAATATCTGTACAAATACATTCTTAAAACTATGACAGAAACACTCATGTCAGTTATAATCCTTGTTTCTGCAACTGCTCGTGGACTTAGCTGGTATTTGTAACCACCCTACTCTACTACCCATTCTGTATTTCCTCCACCCTCAGCAAGAACCTCAGCAGGTCTTGGCTCTTTTCCTGGAGGAGTAACCCATACCTTCATTCCTGAAGGATGTTGTTGGTTGTTTCTGCTCTTTTTCTCTCTGGGGTGAGGCTGTCCCCCAGCTCCCAAATAAATTACACAGGAGGCTTATTCTTAATTATAAATGCTCAGTCTTAGCTTGGCTTGTTTTATGCCAGCTTTCCTTAACTTAAATTATCCCATCTACCTTTTGACTTTGGGCTTTTCCTGTTCTCTTACTTCTGTAAATCTTACTATTATTGCATGGCTTGCTGTGTAGTTGGGTGGCTGGCCCCTGGAGTCCTCCTCCTTCTCTGACTACTTATTCTCTTCTCCCAGATTTCTTCTTCCATATATTCTCTCTGCCTGTCCAAGGATTTGGCCAGTGGCTTCTCCCACTTCTAGGTTTGTGAGAGCCAAGCCTAAAGTTTGTTGCCTGTTTGGAGGTTTGTTTGACCAGGAACCACATTCAACCCCCCAGCTATGGAATGCCAGTGTCCTGCACTGTGGCAGGCATTTTTTACTTAGTTTTTTGTTTCTGTTTACTGTAAAAAAAAAAATGCTGTTTAAGTGCTCTGCTATACAGCAAGATTTCTTAAAGGAGCCATTTTTTTTAAAGCTTCCTTAGATACTATGGAAATTCAAGCACCATGTTGGGTGCCAACATGTTGTTGTTTGTTTTTGATCTTTGACTTTTTTGGGGAGCCCACCACCCCACTCCCAAATAAATCACACACAGAGGCTTATTCTTACTTATAAATGCCCAGCCTCAGCTTGACTTGTTTCCAGCCAGCTTTTCTTAACTTAAATTATCCTGTCTACCTTTTGCCACTGGGCTTTTCTATTCTCTTACTTCTCTAAATCTTACTCTTACTCCATGGCTTGCTGTGTAGCTAGGTGGCTGGCCCCTGGAGTCCTCCTCCTTCTCTGGCTACTTCTTATCTTCAACCAGTTCAGCCTCTATATATTCTCTCTCCCTGCCATTCCTGCTTATCCTTTCTTCTGCCTTTATATTGGAAATTCAGTTCTTTATTAGACCATCAGGTGTTTTAGACAGTCACAGTAACACAGCTTCACAGAGTTAAACAAATGCAACATAAACAAAAGTAACACACCTTAAAATAATATTCTACATTTCCCCCTTTTTGTCTAAATAAAAATAAAGGTTTTAACTTTAACATAGTATGACTACATGCAACAAAAACAGTTATTGCATAAGAATTAATTTATAATATTCAGTTCATTTACATTTAGCAAATTCAGAGAAAGGACTCCACCATCCATCCATCTTAGTGACTCCAAAGTTTTATACATAATTTACTTTCTATCATAACTAAGGAAAACTTCAACTATAACTATGTAGTTTTCAGCTCCATCAAAGACCCCTGAAGGACATAATATTATTTAAGTAAACAAAAAGTGCATTGTAAACAACTTCCAGAACTCTAGCAATGGCAGAGACATCTGACTGTCTGGACAATCACCCAAAGTTCTTTCTGCAACACTGGAGCATCTATCTTCAGCCTACAGGCCTAGAGTATCAGACAGACTTCTCAATGAAGAGGAAATTTTGGCCTGTCCTGCCTTGTTTTGACAGAGTTTGTCAGTCACTTTCTCTCTGTTCTGCAGAATACTGGCAGTTTCTTCTGTGAAGCGGGAACCCTGAAGGACCATTTTGTCTTGTTTAGGTAAAGTTCAGAAGTCACTTTCCTGTGGGTCCTGCATGTCCAGTGTGCACAGCACAAAGCCAAGCTGTCAAGGCAAAAACAGTTTCTTTGCTCAGTGGCTAACCTTGCCACAATGAAAACAAACTCCACAAGGAGTTTCTTAAGTGCCCATCATCTCTGAAGTAAATTGGTGCTACCAGGAGCCAATGTGTCTCATTGTAATGAAAAGCCCTAAGTCAAAACATTTTAAATGCCATATTCTAGAGATCTTTGAAAGGTTTGAACACTACCTATCTATCTAAAATATATCTATTTAACCTAGAAAACATACCTAACATATCTATAAATTTAATTGTTATAAATGGCTAACTACTAACTTATGTTTTCTGATTATCCTAAATAGTTTCTAATAATAGCTTTCAAAAACTAGAACTTTACCCTATATTTCCAAATGAACTGCATAGGCACAATACCTCAAAGAAAACTAGAAACATATATACAATATGTTGTAATAAAAATAACCTTGAATTTATATCAATATACAAAAATCCTTTAAACAAGAGTAGAAATATATCTACTATAACACAAATAACTTTAAATTTGTATCAGTATTTTATAGCAGGAATTGCCCTGGGTTTGATTTTATTAATAAGACCTGTTAAAATTCCTGCTACAGTGTTTTATATTCCCCTAATGATAACAAACATTCATAACCCACCAAATAATCAAAAACCACCCACACCCCCCAACTCTTGGGAATGTGGGCATAGTTTTCTCTTAATTGCTTCCTGCTCTCTGTGGGCAAAGGCATCTTTAGGGGTCCCTGAGAAAATTTTGAGATAATGACCAAGTCCTGGGAAAACCAGCAGTAACCTTTGCTGATAAACATTACCTGTCAAGTTTCAGGAGGTCTTGCCTGATCAAACCTGATCCATATTAACCCTGAAAGAATCCACAGCCTCTCATCTCTAAAGCATTTTTGATTTCCATTTGACAAATATATTTTTTGACTTTTTAAAAGCTAAGGCATTCCTAAAGTATATAGGTTGATTTATTTCAACAGTCCCTCTTTCAGTCCCAGGTCTCTTTGCAGCTCTCCTTTGCTTTCAACAATCAAAATATTCAAAATCAGCACAATGACAAACAGCATTCAGACTCCCTATATATTTCCCATCTTATGTGGCTTGTTTCTTTCACTCTCTCTTTAAAGACTTTATTTGATAAACTATTCATTTTTTGTATGACTATACCCTTTTTTTCTTAAGCCTATGCACATTGTTAAACATACTCTAGCCTGTTTAGAGTTTTTCCCCCCATTTGAACCTCTTTTACTGTGCATCTCTAGTCTTTTTTGACCACATGAACAAACTTTGGACTGCTAATCATCGTGGAACTCTGCCTACAGCTTTGGCGGCTAGCTCTACCCACTTCTCAGGTCATGAAAGTCAAGCCTAAAATGTGTTTGAACAGGAACTACATTCAACCTTCTTAGAGTTCTAGAATGCCAATGCTTGCACTGTGGCAGGCATTTTTACTTATTTTTTTTTGTTCCTACTTAACATACTAGCTGCTCAAGGGCTCACCAGCAGGCATAAACTCTTAAAGGAGCCATATCTTTTTTTTTCTTTTAAAGCTTTCTCAGGCCCTTAAGTGCCATGTTGGTACACTGAAATGCTGTTGGTTGTTTCTATTGTTTTACTCTTTGGGGAGCCCACCACCCAGCTCCCAAATAAATCACACACAGAGGCTTATTCTTACTTATGAATGCCCAGCCTTAGCTTGGCTTGTTTCTTGCCAGCTTTCCTTAACTTATCCTGTCTACCTTTTGCCTTTGGGCTTTTCCCATTCTCTTACTTCTGTAAATCTTACTCTTACTCCGTGGCTTGCTTGTAGCTAGGTGGCTGGCCCCTGGAGTTCTCTTTTCTCTCTGGATACTTCCTCCTTCCTCCCAGATTTCTCCTTCTATTTATTCTCTCTGCCTGCCAGCCCCGCCTATTCTTTCTCCTACGTTGCTATTGGCCATTCAGTTCTTTGTTAGACCATCAAATGTTTTAGACAGGCACAGTAACACAGCTTCACAGAGTTAAAAAATATAGCATAAACAAAAGTAACACACCTTAAAATAATATTCTACAACAGAAGGGTCTGTGCCTTCTTTTAAAATCCTGCCTGGATTAGGCTGTTGTAGTTTCCCATTGACTTTAATCACAGGACATGGTAGCACCAAGAGATGCCCTAAAGGATCTCCTGCATTCCAGACTTAATCTTTCTTACCTCCATTGTGGAGAAGCAATCCAATTTCCCCATGGTAATCTGGATTAATCACCTCTCCTAACACTGTTATTCCTTTCTTAGCCTGTTGGTTTAAGGGCATTAGAAGCCCAAAGTGACCAGGGGGAAATCTGAGCTTTCAGTTCAATGGAATGTTTGTTCTGTCTTCTGGCAGGAGTGCTCCCTGCTTTGAAACCAAAACTTCTAGGCCAGCAGAACATATTAAAGTCATGGGAATAGCAAACAAAAATTTTCCTAGTGGGTCATTAGGGATGATAGTGAATGGAACTATTTCCTTTCCAACCCCTTGATTCCTGGACCCATAGATCCTGGCTTGAGGAGAAACTGTACCACATATTGGACACTGATTCAAAACATATAGCACCTTTTGGAGAATGCTGCCCTAGCCCTCCAGGCTGCTGATATTTAGTTGGTGCTGTAACTGTGTCTTCAAAATGCAATTATTCCTTTCTACCAGGCCAGTTGCTTCAGGATGGTAGGGAACATGGTAAGACCAATGGATACCGTGAACATGAGTACATTGTTACACTCTTCTGGCAGTCATTGTTCTATTGCTGTGACAAGAAACCATGACCAAAGAAACAGAAACTCTTACAAAAGAAAGCATTTAATTGGGGCTTGCTTATAATCCCAGGGGATCAGTCCATCATCTTTGGCTTGGCACACCTGGCACTGGGGCAGTAACTGAGAGATGCATCCTGATTCACGGGCTGAGAAGGGGAGGAGGGGAAACGCTGGGACTGGTGTGAACTTTTTGAAATCTCCAAGGCCACTCCCAGTGACATATTTCCTGCAATAAGGCCACACCTCCAAATCCTTCTCAGATAGTGCCTCTCCCTGTTGACAAAGCATTAAAATATATGAGACTATGGGGGCCATTATTATTCAAACCACCACATCATACTTGCTCAGCAGAGACTGAGATATGTAATCTTTATTCTGCGTGGCTTTTCTTTCAGGCTAGAATTTGGGATGTCTTATCCCCATGAAAGAGGGGAAGAGATCTAGGTTTCTGTCACTGGTTCAAATGAGAATGGTTGTTGGGTTTCAGTGCAAAATGTCCCCTACAGGATCATATGTGACAGCCTGGGTCCCCAACTAGTGACACTATTAGGAGATTCTGGATTCTTTACAAGGTAGAACCAAACTGCAGAGAATAGGTAACTGGAGTCAAATCCTTAGGGATGTTTTGTCTCTGTCCCTTGTCACTCTGTTCTCTGTTACTCTGCCACACGCTCCTGCTGCCATGATGTCCTGTCTAAGCTCATGACCTGGACCTTCTGAAACTGTGAGCCGAAATAATTGTCCTTCCTTGTTTTTTAAGAAATTAAAAAAAGATTTATTTATTTTTATTTTATGTATATGGATGTTTTGCTTAATGAATGAATGTCTATGAACCATGTTTGTCCCTGGTGCCCATGGAAGCTGGAGGAGAACATTAGATCCCCCAGGAACTGGAGTTACAGATGGTTATGAGCTGCCCACATGGGTTCTGGGAACTGGACCTAAGTTCTCTGTAAGAGTAGCCAGTGCTCTTAATCACTGAGTCATTTCTCCAGTCCCCAGTCCTTCTTTTTTTTTTTTTTTTTTTTTTAAAAAAAACTTACTTCCATCAGGTATTTTATTACAGCCATAGTCTTTGAAGTCAGGCACAAATCTAGTACTTATGAATTATTTAACTTTACAAAAATCACCTAAACCTGCATTTAAAAATCTAAAAAATGAGGGTGATACACAGAAATATCATGGTCCACAATTCCCACAAAGTCTTTCTGTACAACAGTACACTCTGAATCCTGGTATGCATGTCTTCAAAGATGACAACATCCAAAGACTTGAATATTCTAGGGGAAAAGTCTTCAGAGAATTCCTCTAGAGTCACCTAAACCTCATTAAGGTAGAATTGAGTGCAGAACACACTGTATTTGTTCAGTAAATGTGGATAGAAAGAATAAATATATTTAAAGAATACTCCCATGAACTCTGTCAAAGTATTGCATAATAGACATTAACTTGATAAAACATTAAATATAACTAGGTATGTTTTTTTCATTCTTCATTTAAAACTATTTTGAAGCCCCTGGGCTAGCTAGTTTTTCAGAGTTAGTAATTAAGAGGAAAGCAAGGTCCCTGTTTGTATTGAATCAATTTTTAGTTTGTTGCAGGGAATCTGCTCTTTCCCAAATTTAAAGATACAATATTTTCACTGTTTAGAATTCTGAAAGCTATGCATCCTGTCTCAAGAGTACACAATTGTGAAAGATGTGCATCTTATCTCAAGCAGGGATGTTGAGAAAGCATGGACTGGGCTCCTCCGACTGGGTTAGGACACTGGGTGTGGGACCCCAGCTCCATCTGAGGATTGGAGCAAGTAAAAGAGATCAAAGGACTGTACGCATGACTCACCAAGCTGGTCCAGAGAATAGGTGTAACAGCCTTGGTGAACTTGGAGAGCAGCTATGACACAGGTGGACAAAAGCGTCTGAAAGAATCTTGCCTGGCCATAGCACCCACAGTGAATTTTTCCCATGGGTGTTCTACTTGGCATTAGGATTCTCTATCAAGATAGAGCACAAACACAGCATTCTTAGCTCAGTGATGTCAGGGTGCAGTTGTTGGTAGACCCATATATGCATTTATTTACTATCTGTTCATACAATTATTTATCAATCCACCTGCCCATCCACTCATCCACCCATCTGTCCATCCATTTACATACCAACTGGCACATTCATTCATCTATTCATCCCTCCATGACTCAACTACTCCATCCACTTAGCTATCTGTCAGCTCACCTATGCACCCATCCACCTATCCATCTAGTATCCATCTTCCCACCCTGTTGGGATAATCTTTTTGTACACTGTGTGAAGATGTGCCTATGTCCTTCCTCACTGCCTAAGGCACCTTCTGATTGGTTTAATAAAGAGATAAATGGTCAATAGCTAGGCAGGGGAAGATAGGTGGGACTTCCAGGCAGAGATAGGAACTCTGGGGAAAAAAATCTGAGGTGGAAGATTCACCAGCAATATGCAGAGGATGCCAGATATACGGTACTGAGGAGAGGTGATGAGTCATGTGGCAGATTGTAGATTAATATAATCAGGTTAATTTAAGTTTTAAGAGCTAGTTGGGAACAAGCATAAGCTAAGGTCAAGCTTTCATAATTAATTAAAAGTTTCTGTGTCATTATTTGGGAGCTGGCAGTCCTAAGAAAGTCTGACTATACCACCCACTAACTCATTCACCCACTAATCCATCCATCCATCCATCCATCTATCCATCCATCCACCCATCTGTCCACTAACCCATCCATCTATTCATCCATCCATTCATCCATCCATCCATTCCTCCCCTAATCCATCCACTCAGCCATCAGCCAGCCCACCTATTTACCCATCCATCCATCCATCTATTATTCATCTGCCCACCACTCACTCATTCACACACCAACCCACACATTCATTCATCCATAACTCCACTAAGCCATTCACCCATCCATCCAACCATCCATCCATCTATCCATCCATCCATCTACATATCTAGCCATTCAAAAAATACTTACCAAATAACTTTAATGATGATGAACAAGTTGTGGCTTCTTTTCTTAAGAAACTCATAGGGCACAGAAGGAGACAGTCAATCAGTCAGTTACAACATAAAATGGTGGTGATATGTTGGATGTATAGCACATGGTGATGGTGGCCTCAGCAAATGTCAATCTTAGGTGTTGGGTTCTCATGTGCTCTGAGGATGCTGAGTTCCTCTCCAGTCAAAGGGATGGGTTTTGACTGGTCCCCATGCACAGTGTAATCCAATTTCCACCACCAATAACTCCTCAGCAGCAGCAGTTGCAGCAGCATCACCATATCAACTATTACTATCTCCTTACCATGTGCTGGGCATTGCTCTAAATGGTTTCTATGTATTAACTGATTCTTGCTTGAGAGATATTAAGAGTGAAAATGGTAGGTGACGGACATGAAAGGCACTTTGTTTTTATTGTAACTCAGGTGGTGACAGTCTCTTTTAAAACTTATTTAAAATTTTATGTGTACTGATGTTTTGCTTGCATGTACATTTGTGTACAACTAGTATGCCAGGTGACCAAAGAGGCCAGAGGAACAGGAGTTACAGATGGTTATGAACCACCACGTGGGTGTTGGAGACTCAGTGCTCTTAACCACAGAGCCATATCTCCAGCCTCCTGGACTTTCATGACTATGTCTTTTCCCATTGGCTGGGGTCAGACCTCAGAGTCTTATTTGATTAGCTAGTTTGAAAAGAATCTACATAAAGGAAAAGAAGGAGAAAGGATTACTGTTCCAGGCCATCAGATTCCTGGAACAGAGTGGGGGCCTCTGTACAAACAAAGATTTTACCAGACACATGTGTGTGCTGCAGGAGGAGGTTGGGGACCAGGGTGGTGGTGGTGGGAAGGTGGAGTGATGGGAGAGGGTGGGGGATTAAAACATTTGCATAAGAGTCTTGTAAGCTGGGGAAGATAAAAATATTTGAATTCCTTGTTTTAAAGAAGGATTTTTATAGTATTTCATAGAAAAAACTCATTTAATATTGCTTACAAATTCCTCCTCTTTTAAAATATTCTTTTCTTCAAACACACTAAGATATCAGCTCTCTTTTTCAATCCTTTTCTGGAGTAAGAAACTGCAATAAGGAGGGAGTAACTGTTTAATACTAGTTGACTCTAAGCCTGAGTTGGGCCCCTAGTACAAATGATCGTTCCATCTATTTAGTTAGCTTGGCTTGCAGTGATCCTGCCTTCCCAGGGGTGACTGCTTGGCCTAGAGACCTACCTGGTCCCATCCAAACGTTAGGTCTGCACCAGGTCAGAGATTCTAGTGTCTTGAGCAGGAGTTTTCTCTTAAGGTCTCCACTGATACTTTAACATTCTGCCTCCCTAAAGACCCTAGAACCTAAGAACCAGATCGGAGATCAGAGGTCCCCAGACACCTTTGGAAAAGATGCTGCTGCTGCTGGGAGTCCCAAGGGCATTTCTGACTTTTAGCTAGGAAAGAAACTGGTTATCTTTCTTCAAAGGGGGGGTCTTCCTCCCTCAATTTAGGCTTGGTCAATTTGAACGGAGATAGGAACCTGACTCTCCTGCTGGGAGGAAAAGCCGAATAGACCTTTGCCTGCAGTCAGGAGCATGAGAAAGAAGCCAGAAGTTTACCATCTATCTGTTTGTGGCCCCTCTTTCTATCTGTCTGTTTAGTGGGGATGTAACTTCTAGTCCCTCACTTCAATGATTTGAGCCATCTCCTCATCCCTACTATAGCTGAAATAAAAATACTGAGTCCTATTCTCTTTATCTTTTAATGTTTATACACATACTCACACATACGCACACATATACATTATACATGTGATGGATCTGCATTTGTTTAAAAAAGTTGATTTCATTCCTTTTCACTGCTGCCTATTTTTCCATAGGATATTTGTAATGTAAGTTTCTCTTTTTATTTATGGGCGTTACAAAAGAGTGGGTTTCAGTGTTGTAACTTTCTACTTACCTAGTATCTGTTTAGATCATGCCCAGTTCTTCACAAAAAAAAAGAGTTCTAGGAGTATCCTTTTATAAATATTTTTGCTTATATCTGAGAAATTCCTAGAGGCAGAATTGCTTGGCCTGAAGAGATGCACATTCAACACTTAAACATAAAGACAGTGCCACCAGCAGGCACTTAACCAGTTCCTGCCCACGGCCTGATGAGTATCTAAACGGAAGATAATACCCTCTGTTAGGTAGAGAAGTGAATCCTTCATGGTTTCAGAATGCCATACCCACCTCTTTCTCCAGGGGACACAGGGGCTGCTGAAACACGTGATGGTCAACAATTGATAAGCAGGAGACAAAAGCCTTTTCTGTGTCTCCCCAGAGCGTGCTGGCACCATCCAGATGGCAGAGATGTCATTGAAGTTGGCTCTAGAACAGTGGGCAGCAGCCTGAGACCTGTGCCGACTCCGACTGCTATTTCCTTTGTAGGGCCTGTGAACTACAGTGTTTCTGATATTTTAGCAAGACTAGAACAAAGTTAAAAGATATATTCAACATGAAAATAAAGTATTTGTATTTCAAACTTCTTAGGTTTTATTGGAACATGGACCACATTTATTTGTTTGCATATTGTTTAGGCAAACACATACTTACATATTATTTATATGTACTTACAGGTTTATGTTCTATTTGCATATATTTACATATTGTTTATGGTAGATTTGAAAATTTATAACAGAGACCCTATGGACTATAAATTGGATAATATCTGCTTTCTGGTCTTCTACAGAAAATACTTTCCAAGCATTCCTTTAGGACTAGGTTGTTATTTTTCTTTTGCATTAATTGCATTTATTTCTTCTCCACATTTTTTTTCTCTAAATCCTTGCAGTATTTCTTTTCCCTTAACACTTTTCTAGAGGTAATATTGCAAATTATCAAGGCTTGCTTTAATAGTGAATTTCATTTTGCTACTTGCCAAGTTTCTGAAGGTAAAATATATTTTACGGAAAATAAAGAATAATGTTTTTCCTCCTCTGGTTGGTCTAAAATTAATTTTGGTCACAATATTAATGCAAAACTAACGAAATTCAGAACTAAGGGAATTTAAAAAGAAAAGGAATAGAAAAATATAGCTCTTAATCTTTCTAGTCCTCCATTTCCCTAGCAAAACTCATTTCATTTTAGGATAGAAACCACAGGAACTGCGACTCCCTCTCATTTGGGATTCATTAAAACAACAACAAAACATTAGCCTTTTTAAGTTCAAACTGGCCAGAGGCTGACCAGCTGCTAGAAAATTCTACCTCTGAGTTCAGGGATGCAGGGAAGGGCTTTTTACATTCTTTCACTGGCTGGGTCATCAGTTTCTTCAAGGTGAGATGTGAGAGATGATTTTTGTGGGCCACCATTTTTTAAAAAATAGAATGTCTTTATTTATTCTTTCACAATTTCATACACGTAAAACACCTATTTTGATCATATTTGTCTTTCTATTTCTCCCAGGCACAACATATCTCCCTTTCCTTTTATGTCCTCTCCCCAAACCAAAACAAACCAAATAAATAAACAGAAACTCCACTGAGTCCAGTCAGTTTTGCTTGTGGAATGTGGCCGAGCTTGCTGGCTTGATTTTGTGCAGGTAACCATAGCTGCCGTGAATTCATGAGTTCAGTGGCCATGTCATATCCAGAGGACAGCATCTCACAGCACTTTTGCCCCCTCTGGCTCTCACATTCTTTCTGCTCCCTCTTCCACAGTGTCCCCTGAGTCTTGGTAGGGGATGATATAGACATCCCATTTAGCACTAAGAACTCAATAGTCACTTTTACTAGTTATTAGTCTCTGCATTAACTGTAGTGTTCTTTGTGTCTAGAGGTAACGTCTTGAGTCTATCTTGAAAAGGATTTTCTGATTTTTTTAATTAGTGTGAATAAAACATGGTGGAGCCCCAGGAGGCTATGGGGTATAAGACAACTGGCCTTGAGCAATCTAGCCACCTTATAGCACCAAGCCCAGAACATACTACCTGTAAGAAGTCTTTGAAGTCTCAACTTAGGCATTACTAAGATGGACATAATCATTGGCTGGGTTTCTATGCTCAGTACTGGAAAGGCACTGATATTTGAGTCTATTCACATACTTGGGTGCTTGTCCTTTATGAAGCTCATGAGTAGGCAGAACACAAATTATGATCCCATTTTCAAATGGGGAAAGAGAGGGTGGTAGATCCAGCCTCAACTCAACAATTCTCTAGGGTGCCTCTTTGTCCTGTACAACTGAGAAGCCAACAAGGTCCAAACTGGTCAGACTCCCTTGCAGCTGGAGTTCTAACGGATCTGTAACAGCCCTTTACATGGGCTTACAAGTTTGATGTGGGGTCGTATAGTAAGAAAGACCTGCACTGTGCCAAGAAACTTCAGCTGAGGAGAAGAGGGAATGGTCCCTGTGTCTAACTCCATGGCTAAGAGGTGTGTCCTGAACACAGCCATCAGAGTGTGGTCTCTGACTGTCATCCTCCTCTTCCTGTGACCATCCAGTGTTCCCCTGAAAACCATCCCCAGATGACAGCCAAGATCCTGCTTTTCCAGCCCTCACAACTGTCTCACTTCAACTGGATTCCATAGGTTAAGGTTTTAACCTTTTGCCTAAAATAGAGATTTTTTTTTCAGCTTAAACTCAGATAACATGAGATGTTGAGAAATTATATTGTTTGTCCCAATAAGAGTTGAAAGTTTACTACTCCTTGAATATTTTATTTTCGAATTCCTACAGATAATGACTCCATGGGCTCCAGGCTTCTCTACTTTGAGTTGTCTCCTTCTGAGCCTCCGTGTCTTGTCTTTCAAACCTGGGGATGACCTTTGCTCTGCAAGGGCTGTGGTGAAGACTGAATGACGTCAGGGATACTTCACACTCAGGTCAGACAGGTGACTTGCAAACAGAAATTTTTACCAGTATAAACCAGTTGTAGGAGAATATGCATCAGCAAGTATATGGGATGAAAAAAAGACATCCTCCGAGGCCATTCAGTGTCTTATTACCCATTCGGCTGTAGCATTTCTGTGGCTGACAGTGGTACCAGTTCTGCTCCTCACAATCACTCTGGGGTCTAGGATAATGTAGCCATGCCCCTATCTCCTTTGTTTTTGTTTTTTCCTAGACAGGGTTTCTCTGTGTAGCCCTGACTGTCCTGGAACTCACTCTGTAGACCAGGCTGCCCTCAAACTCTGAGATCTGCCTGCCTCTGCCTCCCGAGTGCTGGGATTATAGGCGTGCACCACCACTGCCTGGGTAATGCCTCTCTTATATGCTCTTTGATCAGAGAAGCTCTAGCAGAATGGAGAAGAGGGTTATTCAGACATATATCTTAGTCTTGATGAGCTGGTTGGATGGAGAGAACAAACAGAAGTCTGGGAATAATAGTCATCCCTGCACCTTTGTCTCTCACCTTCTCGTACCCATCTTCTCACAGGGCTGGTGTGCTCCATCTCACCTTCTCATACCCATCTTCTCACAGGGCTGGTGTGCTTCATCTCACCTTCTTATACCCATCTTCTCACAGGGCTGGTGTGCTCCATCTCACCTTCTTATACCCATCTTCTCACAGGGCTGGTGTGCTCCATCTCACCTTCTTATACCCATCTTCTCTCAGAGCTGGTGTGCTCCATCTCACCTTCTTATACCCATCTTCTCTCAGAGCTGGTGAGATCCATCTCACCTTCTTGTACCCATCTTCTCTCAGAGCTGGTGTGCTCCATCTCACCTTCTTATACCCATCTTCTCTCAGAGCTGGTGTGCTCCATCTCACCTTCTTGTACCCATCTTCTCTCAGAGCTGGTGTGCTCCATCTCACCTTCTTATACCCATCTTCTCTCAGAGCTGGTGTGCTCCATCTCACCTTCTCGTACCCATCTTCTCTCAGAGCTGGTGTGCTCCATCTCACCTTCTTATACCCATCTTCTCTCAGAGCTGGTGTGCTCCATCTCACCTTCTCATACCTATCTTCTCACAGGACTGGTGTGCTCCATCTCACCTTCTCGTACCCATCTTCTCTCAGAGCTGGTGTGCTCCATCTCACCTTCTCATACCCATCTTCTCACAGGGCTGGTGCGCTCCATCTCACCTTCTTATACCCATCTTCTCACAGGGCTGGTGTGCTCCATCTCACCTTCTCATACCCATCTTCTCACAGGGCTGGTGCGCTCCATCTCACCTTCTCATACCCATCTTCTCACAGGGCTGGTGTGCTCCATCTCACCTTCTCGTACCTATCTTCTCTCAGAGCTGGTGTGCTCCATCTCACCTTCGTATACCCATCTTCTCACAGAGCTGGTGTGCTCTACAGGAACATGAATCCACATCTGTTGTTTTCTCATTTATCCTCTCTAGATACCAAATTAGAGCACAGTTCTTACCATGATATCATGACTGTATTGGCTATTTACTGCCACATAACAAATAATCCTGGGTGTGCCAGGAATCAAAACAGTACTTCATGAACTGTTTCTGTGTTGATATTTGTGTATCCTCTGTGGATGTGTACATGTGGGCGCACATGCTTGTAGAGGGCAAAGGTGGACATTGAACATCTTCCTTTATCACTTGCCACCTAAGGTCTCTTACTGAACTTAGAGCTCACAGATTAGCTAGACTGGATGGCCAGGGAGCTCCAAGAATCCTTTGCTTCCCTGGTGTTGGAGTACAGATTGTGTCACCACACTCACCTTTTAAAGCAGATGATGGGGTTCAGGTCCCCCTGCTTGTGCAGCAGCACATTGCTGACTGAGACATCTCATCACCACTGCACGCCTTTTCTTTTGACCAGGAATTTGGGAGTGGATCATCCTGTTCACATCCTGGTGAGGATTTGGTCAGGAGATCAGTTGGTTGGGTCTTCTGAAGTGCTGGCTGTTGGTTGGAGATCTCAGTCACCTCCCATATTAACCTTTCTATGCATCTACTGGGGTGCCCTTCACACATGTGGCTGCATTTCCTGAGTGTGTGATCCATGGGAGCAGAAAAGAGGCTACAATGGTTCTCTTTGACTTTGATTCATGTTCTATGTTGCCATTGTCCCAATATTCTACTGTTCCTACAGATCATCCTTGCTCATGGTCTGTGAAAGATTGTGACTACCAGGAGGTAGGGAACCCTGGAATGGACTGGTGGGAGGCTGGCTACCACCACAACCTACTTATTTGGTTTTATTTCCTATGAATTCACAGGCTTCTTACCATACCCACTGTGGGATGACTCATCCCTAACCAGACGGCCCAAACAAGTAAAAAAGATACTTTCTGAGAGCCAGCCTGGGTCTGCCTGATGGTCTTAGCAACAGCAGCTGAAACATGATCTGGAGATGACCTGGACCAATGAGAGGCAGCATGTCACACCAGCTGATGCATATTCATCAGACCTTCCCCCAGGGTGGGGTGGAGGGTATATAAGGCTTGCCTTTGCTGAATTAACTGAGCTTGTTGTTTCGACATTCTCCTGGAGTCTGTGTGGTTTGACTCTGCGCCTACTTGGCCCCCACCCCCAAAGGGAACAACAGCAAGGACCCTGCTACATCTGGTGCCAAAACCTGAGAAATTTGGTACTTGAACAGGGTCTGTTTGTCTCCCTTTACTCCTGTGCGGTGCTGGTTGAGAAGCCCCCTTGAGCGGTATATTTTGGTGAGTAGGCCCCTCTACGTTGTATAAATTCAGACCCTTCAGCAGGTAAATGCTGGGACCCCCACTTTCTTCTTTCTGTTTGTCTTATTTGTAAATCCGTCTATTTGGTAGGGTGGTACATACTTTTGTTCAGGCTCACCTAGTGTTTCCATATAAGGGCTGTTCCCTCAGGAAACAACAGCCACCATCTGACTACTTTTAGTTGTATATGTGTATGTATATGTATATGTATGTGTGTGTTTGTGAATGCACGCATGTGCTTGTGGGTTGTGATGCCTGGAGAGGTGGATCAGTAGTTGGTAGTGCTTGCTCCATAGATCTTTTCAGAGAACATGTGGGAACCTGATCTTTGGATAAGAGTTCTATTCCTGGCCAGAAACAGTGAAGTGGCCTCAAGAGTAACTCTCCAATTGTTTGTTATGCCCATTTTGTTGACTATAGTTGCTGGCCTAAAGTCATCCTCTACTGAGGCCCACAATAAGCACTACCAGAAACAACGTAACACTAACTTATCTTTTGCCTTCATTCCATCCATGACTGTTATTTCCTCTGCTGACAAGGAGAGGCATGAGAATAGACGTAAAGTAAAGGGATGGAAAGAGAGAGGAAATGCTTGCAGCAGCATCTAAGCCTATACTGGCAGTCCTTCTCTTTGTTTTCCCCATGCCTCGAGTGGCTACCCCGCCACTGCAGTATCCACAGAATGATTTGACTGGATGTCTGCTTGCCAAGACAGCTGCTCCGCATACCTCCCAGCCTGTTCTACCTATGGTGCCACACATGCCCACCATGGCATTTCCAGTTAATGTGGGCCCCAATGCGGCCAACCAGCCATGGATACCTATCCCTCTTGCAGACCTGTCTTTGGTCCCTAAGGCTGCTAATGAATCAGGTCCTGACTCACGTGTTTTGAGCAAGTCCTATGGCAATGGACAATGCATTTACAGACTTATTATGACTGTCACCATTTGATGAAGGCCGTGTTGGAGCCTGTGGTCTTCCTTAATTGGTGAGCTGCCTATGATGACCAGGCTGAGCTGAGGCTCAGGCTCATTTTAATATATAGCACAACATGGCTATTTCTCTTGAGATGCTGACAGGCTGAGGACCATATGTTAACTCTGACACACAAGACCAAATTGGACAACACGCTTATTTACTTGCCTTGGGAGATACTATTGCCCTTGGTGCATTGAAGGGATCCCATCACCCTTCAGTGGCAACACTCTGTTCCCCTATTAACCCCGGGGGTGAGGATATGCTTGCATTTTTCCCCAGAATACCACCACACTGATATGGATACCCTCCAGACATGTGTGTCCGGCAACAGACCAAGAGACTTTGGACAAAGAAGAAACTTCAGAGGAGTAATGTATGATTTGTCCCGCTACTGTGGTATTAGTAAAGGTCATGTCATCACTGACATGTGACCCTAGAGATTAAACAATTGCCTCACCCCCTACAAGGTTGATTATATACCACCAAAAAGACTTTGATTGGCGCTATAAAAATGACTGGAGTTCCATCCATGTCCTTGAGATTTAAATTTTTGACTAACCCTTCTCTTGTTCAGATATCTTCTGCAACAGGTTCACCAACAGAAGGCGGCCACAAAGGTGACCCTACAGGTTTTATTGGCTCTCAGACACCTAGATCAAAGTCCTCCTAGAGAGATAATGCGTATATTGCTCACTGAGATACAGAAGGCTACTGCCTAAAGCCCACCACCCAGGCAGTTCTCCGGGATTGATGCTCTTCCAGGGCTGGTAGTCAATGACGGGTACGAGCTGGTTTGGCAAGCCAATCTAAGACAGGCACAGTCCATTATGATGAGCTCTCCTGAGGTGGGGTCAACAAGGTTAGGGCAATGCACTCTAGCTCCCACTGAGCATGTCCTATAAAATAATAAAAAGGGGTGGATATGTGGGATGACTCATCCCTAACGGGCTTGAGAGCCAGACGGCCCAAACAAGTAAAAAAGATACTTTCTGAGAGCCAGCCTGGGTCTGCCTGATGGTCTTAGCAACAGCAGCTGAAACATGATCTGGAGATGACTTGGACCAATGAGAGGCAGCCATGTCACACCAGCTGATGCATATTCATCAGACCTTCCCCCAGGGTGGGGTGGAGGGTATATAAGGCTTGCCTTTGCTGAATAAACTGAGCTTGTTGTTTCGACATTCTCCCGGAGTCTGTGTGGTTTGACTCTGCGCCTACTTGGCCCCCATCCCCAAAGGGAACAACAGCAAGGACCCTGCTACAACCCACCTTCCCTCTGTCCTGATTTGAATGTGTTCCAAACCTTAATGTCCTTCCTTCACATAGAGCATTGCTTCCTCAGCACATTCAGGGTTTCATTCAAGTGTCTTTTAATGATTGCCCCAACCTAATATCTAACATTGCTTTTCTCTGTGATCATTTCAGGCTGATAATTATCACTTTATTCTATGCATTCTGCTCCCTCTCAGACACTGTCTTGGTTGCTTCTTGGTTTACTTGGCCTTTGACCTCTTAGGCTCCTAGTTCCCTAAGAGTATCCTTCCCTATTGGCTTAGCCATCAAAAGCATCCCTAGCACCTTCAAGAAGGTCCCATCCAGGCCACAGCCCAGGAACCATCCCTTGATGCCTAGTGGGAGAATAGCTTCAGTCTCCACCTTGGGAAAATTCCTCAGATTTCTTTATATGTTTTTCTTATAGTGGACTTGAACCAGAATCTGACTCTGGGTTGGCAGCAAGCTTCCTGTCACCCTGTGATTCTACAAAGCAGACCTTGTCTATCTTGAGAAGTGGGTAAGACAATCCAGGTAGAAGGCTGGGAGGCTACCTTGCTCTGGAGCTTGCCTGGAGCTATACCTCTGCTCCCTTCTGCCCAGAGTCTTTTTGGTTCTGATGATGATTATTTGAAAGAGGCACTCTTAACTACAAGGGCTGACAAGGCCTTCTTGGCAGGAGACCCATTAACACTGGCCTAAATGGGAATCACCTGGAGAGAGGGAAGCCCCAGGGACCACTCTGAAAGCTTTAGCAGAGCATGTGGCCTTCTGGGGTCTCTGTGGCTTCCCCAACAATTAAATGGACAGCAGGCAAGACTGCTCACTTATCACTGTAGTCTCCTCTGGAGCTGCCCATGGAAAAGACAAAACAAGCATCTGCCTGCAAGGCTTCTTCACCTCTTCTCTATCTTCTCTCTCCTCCCTCTCTCCCTCCCTCCCTCCCCCATTCCTTCTTTCCCCAGTTTTCTTTTATCCTTCCCTTTCTTTTTTCTCAACTGTGGCAAAAGCAAAAGGTTTATGAATTTTCTAGCTCCTTAGCTATCATCTAGACTTCTGGCTCTGCCCACCACATCCTTTTCTTCTGTACCTCTCCTGTCTCTAAAATACGAACAATCGAGCTGACCTACTTTCACTTCATAAGCAGAGGCAGTGGAGCTGTGGGCTGGATGTAGAAGAGGAATAGGCAGAGGTGTCCAGCTGGAGACAGCTGTGGGAGCTCACAGGCTTACCTGGCCAGGCTGCTGGTGATTTCTCGTACATTTGGAGTTTCAAAGCCCACACTCTGCACATCATCACATGCCTGAAACTTTGGAGCCGGAGCATGCTCCAACAGCTCTTTTGATGTGCATTGAGCAGGAAGTGCGATCTCTATACTCCAAGTGCTACTCTGGGCCTGGTGTTTACTGTTACCAGGAACTGTGCTGGGTCATGTAATCTCAGTAGTAACGATTGTGAGAGCTTGACAAGGCGAGCACAGTGCACACATGTCCCTATCTGATTCCCCAGAGCTCCCGAGATGGGTGTTATTCATGACCACTTTTCAGATGAGAGACCTGAAGCATAGACAAGTTAAATGGCTCAGGAAATCTGAAAAATCCCACGTCATACTGCTTCTCAAGTTTAGTTCTTGCCAAAATTCTGTGAGGTGAGAATCCTTATTTTACACTTGAAAGCAGGAAAGGAGGTAAAGAACACACAGCCCAAGCAGGAAGCGCACTCTTCAGTAATCCCTGTGTGTGTTATGCTGGGCTGGAATGTGAATGAAAAGAAGGAGAAGAGAAAATAAAAGAATAAAAAAGGGAAGGACATGCTTACACCTAGGTATGGTGTTGGAGGAGTTTATTGTAGATGAAAGGGAGAGCATAGCCAGAGGCTGGGACATCTGGGAGAGTCCAGAGTGGACATGACCAGACTGAGCTGGGCCATGTGAGGGGAGAGAGTAGAAGAGCCACCAACCAAGAGGGACAACCTGGGCCGAGAGAGGAAAGTGTAAACCAAAAAGGCCAGGTGACCAAAATGGCTGGATTATATAGGAGGGGCACCTGGGGGAAGGGCAGTCTAGCCCTTGGGCTGGAGAAGTTTAGGGTAGGGGGGTGGGTTATGTCAGCTAGGAGGTCCTGTAACAGGTAGAGACTGAGGGGTGCTGAGAGAACCTGGCGGCCAGGTCCATTTTGACATGTTAATGGGCACCTCAACCATTTGTCCCAGGTTTGAGACCTAACAGAGTGAAGACAAATGTGACACCATACATAAACTTCTAAATTTATGTGTTTCATAGGGGTATGGTAGTGTATGCGCATAATCCCAGCATTCAGCAGGCTGAGACAGGAGGATTACTACACAGCAAAATCTTGTCTCACAAGTAAACAAACAAAACAAAGTAAGCAAATACAACCACTGCCAGGAGACTCATTTATCACCCCACAGTGGCCTCCCATGTATCCCACTGCTGCCTCCTTTTAGCCAGCCACACTTCTAAGATAAAGATATGGCTTGTTCCATCAAGATGAGAAGCCCAAGTCCCCACTCTGGAGTGTAGGCTGGCTTTGTGACGTAGCAAAAGCCACAGTGCTAGCCTAGAGCTAGGGAACCTGTGGCTTTGACTCTCCAGGAACCCTATGAGCTTCAGGTGACGATCCTGAGCTGACCAGCCACATCAGAGACACAAGGCTCACCCAGTCGGTTAGCCAGCAACAGCCAACCCCTAGAAACTGCTGTGTGGTTCTAACTGTCCCACCTTAGAGGTTCAGAGCACTGGTTGCTCATCCAGAGGACCCAGGTTTGGTTCCTAGAACCTATATGATGGCTCCCAACGGTCTGTAGCTCTGTTCCAGGGCATCTGATGCCCTCTTCTGGTCGCTTTGGGCACTGTATGCATATATAGATACATGTGGGCAAAACAGTCACATACTTTTAAAAAATTTTTTGGTAAAGATATACTTGTAATCTTCCTTTGGGCCATAAGACTATTGAAACAATGGGCCCCAAGTAATTGGAATTTCCTTAGGAACCTTGTTCTGGGAAAAGAAGAAGGCTGAACTGAAGCCTAGCCAGCCAGAGAGGGGGCTTGTCTTCCAGGAAGAGATTTTTATACAATTCTGACTGTTTGTCAGTCCACCTTGTTGGAAAGACTGGATTTGGGTAGTGATTATGGGAGGATCATACATGGAGCAGGTAGCAGGTCCATACATGGACCATACATGGGCAGGTAGCTCTGGCTACCTGTGGTCCACTATTTAAAAATAAACCTCATGCAAGAGTCCTAAAGATGGACTTAGTGGGTGGGGAGTCAGGGGACTTGTTTGTTCCTATTCCCTGTGTGGCTCTGTTCTCTGCTTTTTACTAATAATTTGTTTCTTTAGTTGGTCTCTTGGGGTTAGGAGGCTAAATGTAGCTTGACAGGGTTGCCAGAGCCCTGACTCTGATACTAACAACCTCTGGTAACATTTAATTGCCCTGGTGTAGATGCCTGAGTGACATTCAGTCCCCTGGGTATAGATGCCTGAGTGACATTCAGTCCCCTGGGTATAGATGCCTGAGTGACATTCAGTCCCCTGGGTATAGATGCATGAGTGACATTCAGTCCCCTGGGTATAGATGCATGAGTGACCTCCAGCCAAGATCCAGCCAACCCAGCTGAGTGCAGCCCAGAATGCTACAGCTATGAGTGAAGCTGCTGATCCTCAGACTGTGCCCTAACCTAGCAGTGGCTGTTAGGATGGGACAGAGGAGAAATGGGCTTCTTGGTGATTCTGATTCATGCTAAAGTTCAAGAACCACTAAATCCAATAATTGATGTTATTTAAAGCACTAAATTAGAAGATGGCTCATTACTTCATGGACGGGAGCTGACACAGATGTAGGAAATTAACTCAACAGTGCCCTTGAGATTCTTAAAGCTCATTAGGAGACATGACATGCCCTTCGACTTGAAGGGCTTCAATGTAAAAGGATAGGCATTAAAAACCATCAACCAATATCAGATGACATGATACTAATGACTATGAACGCATATTTAAATAGGTGTTTACTGTGTATATGGCTATGGATGCTATGCATTTGTCATTTTACCTCATCATCATAAGTGCCATTCAATGTGGGTGCTGTTTTTATGTTCGCTTTTCAAATGAGGACACTGGGGCCTAAAGAGATAGGAGCTTCATCTGAGGCATGCAAGTAGCCCAGATTTTGGTCCAGGTGTCTATCAGACCCAGAAGCCAATGCTCTTTCATGACCCAGGATTAGAACCACAAACATAATGCAAAACCTGTGTTCTGGACATTTGGAGCAGTAGTGTTCCAACTCCAGGATCTGTGAGAACTTTGATGAGAGAGAGTCCCATGGCACAAGTGTGAAGGCCACCTTGGGTGTCCATCCTCACCTTCTACCTTGTTTGAGACTGCATCTTTCACTTCTGCATATGCCAGGCTAGCTGACTGTGACTTCCAGGGATTCTTATCTCTGTCTCCCACTCTACTGTGGATGTGAGGACTATGGACATGTGTATTACTACTTCTGGATTTTAGATGGTTTGGGGATCTGAACTCATGTCCTCAAGCTCGGATAGCAAGCACTTTACCCTACTGAACCATCTCCTCAGCACCCACCTTGTTTTTTGAGGCATGGTCTCTCGTTGGCCTGAAGTTGGACAAGTAGGTATGTTGACTGGCAACGGAGCTGCAGGGAGTTGCTGCTCTACCACTATACCTGGCCTTAAAAAACCGTGGGTTCTGGAGACTGAACTTCAGTTTCTATGCATGAAAGGTGAGTGTTTTATTAATTGAACTATCTCCCTAGCCTAAGGAAAGGACGGATGGAGGCAAGTGGGTAAGCGGACTTAGGAGGAGCGGGCTGTTCCACAACAAGGGAGCATTTTAGGGGAAGATGGTGAAAGGCGTTAAAATTCAGAGCGTTGGAAAGATTCAGCATTAATAATCTTGTCAGCAGAAAGGTGAGGAAAGGTTATTTGAAATATTAAATGATTAAACCCAGCAAAGGTCTCCTGAATTTTGGGTAATGTAGCCTGCACTGACTTTCTCCATGGTATGACTGCAAATGGGTTGAATGCACCAGACTGGAAAGGCAGAGGAAATGTTTTGCTATCGTCTTAATCTCTCCAAGTTTTTATTTAGATGTTATTTCTTAAAGCTTATTGGGAAAGTACAGTTTTTTTCTGTGGTCTTCTCTTTTCAGGCCAATAACGAGAGAAGGAATATGTCTGTGGGCATCTCCATTATGTGCCCAGCCTCTGTCCTATCTGCTTCTGTCTCCACGGCTGAGGAATTGAGCAATCCAGCTGGATGAGAATCTACCTGGCCTGAATTCTAAAGACCGTTGGTGATCAGGGAAGTGAAAAATCAGTGTAGGAGACAACAGGAGGACCTTTAGGGGTAAGTCATCACCACCATAGGAGGAAAACTTTCCAGTTTCTAACTGACAGTCCATTGTGGCCAGCTTTAGTGACAACTAGGATATATCTTCATCCAATTTAGAAAAAAATAAGGGAATAGCCATTGCCTAAACATTTCTTGGCACATCTTCGATAAGAAAAGGCCCACACATTTCACCTTTTGGATCAATTCTGCCTGGAACACTTTCTTAAGGATTTTGAAGCTCTGGATCAGCGAATAATGTCTGCTACAGGCATGGGAGGAGTGAGGTGAACACCCTTTACATATAACTCCCCTCTTTGCATTTTTTCTCTGCAAATTATCACACAATCTGTTTTCATGTGCCCAACTACTAAAATCTCTAACTGCTTTGATTGTTAAGACAGAAGCATATAAAAGGAGCAAACATATCAGACGTTTGAAAAGAGAATTTTCTGGAGCATTTTTCTGTTCTTGGAATCCTAATCTAATGTCTTATACTTCATTTGGAGGCTTGCGTGTTGATTACTTTATAGCCTAAAAGATGACAAAGTAATATAGCAAAATACTGAATTCTTAATGAATCCATATAAATGTCAAGCTATATTGGCTTGCCATAGTATTGGCTGAGGGTCTATTTCAACTAAAAAGGAAATGGTCATTGAAGGATATGATTCATTATGATAGTTATATTATGTGATTCTAACAAGTTCAATTCTAACTAACTTTTAGGCTTCAGGGTATGGAGATTGGGGGACGAGTGGATCTCATAGGGTATTTTTTCTTTTTCTTTAAAAACATCTTTTATTTTTAATTATGCATACATATATGTTTCTGTATATGGGTATGTGCATGTGAGTGCAATGCCTGTGGAGGCCAGAAGGAGGCATTTGATCCCTTGGAGCTGGAGTTACAGGTGGTTGCAAGCCTTCTGACATGGGTTCTGGAAATCAAACTTGGGTCCTCTTTAAGAGCAGCAAGTGTTCTTAGCTATTGATCCATCTCTCCAGCCCTGAATTCGACAACACCAAGAAGAACAGAGGTAGAGGTGAACAGGGCTTCTGTACTGTGAAGCTCAAGGGGGTCTAGTTCTGTTAGGGTGATTTGGGGACAAAGTCTCACTATGTAGCCCAGGCCACTCTTGACCTCAAGATCCTCAGAGGCACCTTTTACAATACAGTCACCTGTAACAGTGCATGATGCCCTTAGCATTTTTCTCTTCCACTGAGGCTCTTCTAGACTAAGCTAAGCTTATGTGTCCATTTTCATTCAGTTCAATGAAGACTATGAACAGTTACACCACAAGAAAGTCTCACCCCAGCACAAGTAGCTTCTCTAAACCCCCATTGACTTTCCACATTCTAACACCTCCTTAGACCATTAGACCACATGCAGCTGGGGCAGAATTACATATAGCTGGCAGAGGGTATAGGACAGAGAGGCTGAGATTTCAGGTGAGGGTCTGATGAGCTTCCCTCCAACAGGCCTGGTCATGAGGGTTTCTTGCAGGCAGTCATAGCTGCTCGTGAAAGACAGACGTTTACACACAACCTATCATCAATTTTGTGTATATGCATGTTTATTATGAAGAATCATCGAGACTGAGATGTCCCAAGATCTGTTGTTTACAAGCTAGTGACCCAGGAAAGTCAGTGTTATACTTCCAATTGGATGGCATGGAACAAAACAGAGCAAAGCCCCCAGTGTCCTAGCCAAACAGGTAGGCCTATAGAGACAACAAATTCATTATTTCTCTGCCTTTAAGATTATTTGTGTATAAATGTGTGAATGTGGGCATGCATGCTTCATGGTGCATGTGGAGTCAGATGGTGACCTCCAGCACCTTCATATCTCACTGTGTTCCCAGCACCATGTTTAATGTTGGAAACAGAGATCAGTAAGAGTACTAGCACAGCGAGGAGGAAGACCGACAGTTATAAAGTGCCATGTGTACCGGGACCCATAAGAGTCCCTGGCATTTAGAAGGTGCAAGCAGAGGGCATAGACCTGGATGAAGTTAGGGGCCCAGCAAGAAACAGGACTTCCCAGAGGAGCGGAGGGTTAAGCTGAGTCTTAGAGGATGGTGATGTTTTATGCAGGAATCAAGATCCGAGTTGTCCTAGGCAGGGAGCCAGCAGGGCTGAAGGGTGTGAAAAGCTGTGGAGTCCTGTGACCTTGGAGCTCCATTGGTGTCACCAGATGGGGGAAGTAGGTCAGTGTGTGTCTGGCAAGCAGACTGGGGTACTCAAGAGGACTCTGGAAAACTATGATAAACTTGGGACTTCATCCTGTGGGCACTGAGAGGTGACCAGAGGTTTCAAGCATGACTGACATTTTTCCTTTTAGCTAGTCTGTCCTCGTGAATGGTGTAGAAGATACATATGAGTCACAGAGTTCCTTGCTCTTTTATGCAAAGAGATGGGGAGGAAGGAGAAAAGCTAGGGAGAAATCCCTGGAGCGTTGGCCTCATATAACACTGAAAGCGAAATCCTGGAGCCAGAGCAGAATTGTAGATGCATTCTGGAAAGTCTATGACTGTAGCCAGATGGTCAGACAGTGATTTACTCAATGTTAATCATAGAGGCAGGGTCTCCCTATAGCTACTTTTCCCCTTCACTTTCCTCCCTTCCCTTCTCCTTTCCTTCCCTTCTTCCCTTCCCCTCTTCTCTATCCCCTCTTCTATTCTTCCCCCTCCTCCTTTTTTTTTTTTTTTTTTGAGAAAGGATCTCACTAAGTTACCTAGGCTGGCTTTGAACTCACAACCTTCTAACCTTAGCCTCCTGAGTGCTGGCTTAAAGGCGTGCACCATTACACTGAGCTCTCTGTAGTTCCTGAATGAATATTTGGTGAGTCAGACCCTAAAGAAACCTATGTACTTGAATATTTGTGCACATGGTCATTGCTCAAAATATTCTCAAAGTAGAAACAGACTAAACATGCCTCATCAGTAGATTAGATAAATATATCGCACATACAATATTCAATACAAAATTCATACAACAGAATACTATGTAGAAGTGAAAGGATGTAGAAATGGGAAATAAATTAGCTGAGTAAAATTCTAGTAAGCCAGGACATTGTCATATCTCTAAACCACATTCAAAATTAGAAAACACATTTGTTCACAATCAGTTCCTTTACCACTATAATCCTTCCTTAAGACTCCTTACACACACACACACACACACACACACACACACACACACACACACACACATGCTCCATATCATGTGTAGAACTGTGGCTTTATAACATGACCCAATTCTAAAGAGACCTGGACACCCTAGTAGCAGCTGTTTGATTTCAGGTGTGATGCTCAGGAATCTCTCAAGGAATGGTCCTTCACATTTCTATTGATGGTAGATGTCAGGGCCATAAAAGGAATTGAGTTAGTTTTTTCCAATGTCCCTGGGAGATGAGGGCATCATTAGCCCCACTGGAGAACCACTGTCATAGAATAGGGCTATTCAAGAGCAGTAAAATGTGTATCACATGCACAATTTAAAGTGCTCTAGGAGCTGCATTAAAAAGTAACAAGAAATTGGTGGCATTTGTTTTAATACTGAATGTTATTTGGTCCAGTATCTTTTAAAAAAAAAAGATCATTTCAACATGTCATTAATGTTAAAAACCAGAACATCTTACTTTCCCTTTTCAATATGATGTGTATTCTACACTGATAGCATGCATCAACTTTAACTTGCTGTTTCTCAAGTCCTCAGGAGCTGGTGGAGCCCACAGCTGCCACATTGGACCAGGTAGTGCTAGAACATGAATGAGATGCTGTGTGGGGTCTTTTGCCTCTCTGCAATGTTGCTGAATCTTCAGTGTGTAGCACACAGAACTCCCGGAGTTTGAATGATTGAGCGAAAATCTGATCTGTTCATAAGAGAGATGAAGAGTTTACATTAGACGGGGTGAGGCATTTTAACAGAAATGAAGGCAAATCCAGGAACCTCAGAATAATTATCACACTGAGTGAGGGCTTTATTATACACGGCAGGATGCTATGAAACTGGCTGAAGAGGCCAGTGTGCTGGTGGATAGGTGAAGTGCCAGCCTGGAAACTTCCCAGTAAGGGCTGGAAATGGCTCAGTGGGTAAAGTGCTTGTCGTACAAGTGTGAGGATCTGAGTTCAGATCCCCAGAGCCAATGTAAAGGCAGATAGTAGCACATTTCTGTAACCCCAACAATCCTACAATGAGGAGAGATGCAGAGACAAGAGGGCCAGGCAGCCTGGTGCATAAAGAAGTGGACAGCAGGAGATGCTGTCGCAAGCAAGGTAGAAGGGGAGGATGGCATCTGAAGTGGTCCTCTGACCTCCATGCTTGCGTGGTGACAGGCTTGCCCATAACTCACACTCACTCAGTAACTCTCTCTCCCTCTCCCCACCCCCCCCCCCCCCTCTCTCTCACACACACTGGTTCTTTTCAAAAGAAACTAAACTTCCGGGTGAGACCTGGAGATTATTCCTCTATCACATCCCCTCCTCTGTGTGGTTTTGATGTTCAGATCATTGTTACATTTGTTGTAACTGTTTTCACCTAAGATACTGTGTCAAGCTCCTGTCTGGCCTAAAAAGGAAACATTGCCTCCCTGTACCTGCATTTGAGATTACACGTTTTAATTGGCAAACACCATGTTCTCCTGTGGATGTGTGGGCAGTTCAGTGTGTTATTAAAATGAGATGGTGTTGTGCTTTTTACACACAATGTGCTAATGTCAGCAAACTGGCCCCAAAGGATGTAGCGGGACCAATGCCCTACAACTTCCCTTGTCTCCCGGGGTCTTGATGGACTTTCCAAATTAGGCTCCAAGTCCTTTTGGGTCTGGCTCCATACTTTTCCCCTTTGTGAAGTCTGAACATTACAGGTCTGGGACAACTGTTTGCGGAGGATGACTCTGGCATTTTTCACAGACCCCTCCTTTTTCCACCCTCCCCAGAAACTATATAATCAGTTATCTAAAGATGAACTCATTTTTTTTCAGCCCACGTAAAAAAACTCTGCTCTATTGACAAATACCAAGGGAGAGAGCTAACAGTACTAACCAGACTACACTTTCTCATCGAGAAATCATCTGTATTACAAGCGGCTCTTGCTTTTCACCAAGCTTGCCATTTGGCCCTGTTCCTGTCAGCACATCTGCTCAGTAGATGTTACACTAACCTGTTGTCTCCCCAGAGGATTAGCAGACATGTTCTTCTGAGGCTCTTTTTAATGTCAACCTTTTTGTTGTCTAGGAAGCAGTGACAAACTGGGTTTGCATTATCAGGCCAACACGGTGTGAGAAAGATTAACCCCAGCCATACCAAGAGGATCCACCCTCCCATCCTGCTCTGTCCCTTCACTTCACTCTGGCAGGAAACTCTCCAGCGAGGACAGCCCAGCGATGGCTGAGGCTTTCCAGCTTGGTTTAAATCAAAATCACCTCTGGGGGTTGACTTACTGCATTACTGCTGTGCATTCCTGGGGAGGGAAAAAAGGAGGGAGGTGGCTTCTCAGATAAAGAGTCACGTGTTCACCTCTAGAAGCAGAATGAACACACACAGTACTCCCTGATTAGTAGGAATTGTTTTCCTGCTGACTCATGGGCTCAGCCACAAGACCTGTAAAGCACATAGATTTTTGGACCTAGTGACCACAAAGTTCTCTAGTCTTTGTCTAGTCACATGTCTAGCTTGACATGTGCTTGCAAAACATTTTTCTTCTCTTGTGCTTGTAACAGATCCTTCCCCCCCTTTTCTCCTCCCTCCCTTCCTCCTGTCCCATCAGTACTGGGAATTGACCCTAGGGCAGTGGTTCTCAACCTTCCTAATGCTGCAACCCTTAAATGCAGTTCCTCATGTTGTGGTGACCCCTAGCCATAAAATTATTTTCACTGCTACTTCATAAGTGTAATTTTGCTGCTGTTATGAATTGTAATATAAATATCTGGTATGCAGGATATCTGATATGTGACCTCTGTGAAAGGATTGTTCAACCCTGCAATGGAGTCGAAACCCACAGTTGAGAACTGCTGCTCCGGGCCTTTGCATGTGCTGGGCAAGTGCTCTCCCATTGAGCTGCATCCCCAGTCCTTCTTAGGTTTTATTTTGAATAGGAACTCATAGTTGTTCAGGCTGGCTGGAGTTAGTTTTGTAGCCTAAGCTGGCCTTGTCCTCTTGCCTTGGCCTCCTATAGATCTGGGGTTACAAGGATAAGCTGCCATACCTGGCTCAGAATATTTGTTTCTTGGGGAAGAGTCAATTTGCTTGATTCAGATGGAGCAGGTGCTGATATCCTTGCCATGGAAATTACATATCCCTTAGAAAGCATGTAGGGGCAGGGAGATGGCTCAGTTGGTCAAATGCCTATTGTGCAATAAGCAGCTGAGGTCAGACCATCCATGTAAAAATCTGGGTGTGGTGACACCATACCTGTGATTCTGTTGTTGGGGAGATAGAGGCAGGAGGCTTGCTGGACTGATGAAGCTTCTTAGCTAGCTAGTTTTGCTGGGTCGACAAGCTCCAGGTTCAGTGAAAATAAATTCTCTCAATCCAGAAAATAAAGCGGGAAGCGATGGAGGAAAACACTTGACATTGATCTCTGGTCTCTATGCACACACACACACACACACACACACACACACACACACACACACACACACCTCTTTTAAACATAAAAGAAAGAATGAAGTTCTCCTAATTACATTTCTCCTTGGATAACTAATGTTTGGGAGACAGTGAGACTCTGGGCTCTGTGAATTCTCACATCTGTCTGCTCTTGTTGCAAAGATGGAATTGCTGTTTTGTGGACAGACCACTCTGCAGTCATGAAGGGAAGTATCTCCCAAAGTCCTTTAGAAGGATTAAGTGAGGTAAATACATAGTCTTACTGAAAGGTGTGGCTCATACTAGGGCACTCTACTAGACAGTCACCTTCCTTCATATTAAAGCTGGGGACCAGAAGGATGTCCCAATTCTGTGACTTAAGATGTTAGACTTATGTGAGGTATTTCCAGAATGCAGTACTGGGGTCCACTATCCTGTCTCAGAATCTGTGAGCAAGGGTCGGGAGTCAGCATTCTCTTTAAGTTCTTTGATTGAATCCCACACAGTCTAAGATTTATCATTCACTGGATTGATCCAATATTTTTCAAGTAAGGTGATTGTATGAAGATGGTTGTTATTGAGTACTGTTTCATTCTGATAAAGTCAGCTTAATCTAAGGGAACAAAGAGCGGCTTGGTATATTCATTCATAAACCCCAAATACAAGATCAAGTCTGGTGCTGGCTGGACTCAGGGAGTCCAAGATTCTCTTTCTGGTTTTCATTTGTTATCCTGCTACTCATGAGGATGAGACATGTGGATTGCTGCAATTTAAAGGCTAACCTGGGCTATGTAATGATTTCTAGGATAGCTAATGCTGTCTCAAAAACAAAAACAAAACAACTTTCTATGTCTCCTTCATGTCCAGACTTATCTCCAACTTGGAGTCATCAATGGACTTTCCAATGAATGACACTCAGAAACAGCTGTGTTCTTCCCTTGTCTTCATGCCAGCTATCCTCAAAGATAGGACTGTCTCTTTTTCTTGACAGAAAAGGTCTCTGAGTGATAGCATGTTGTTGCAGCTTAGGTCACGTGTTGTTGTAGCACACTAACCACTGAGCTTACAGCCATTCTCTTCATAAGAGAAACTATGATGGCTTTGGAGAGACCCTGGACATCATACCTGTGGACTGATGACTGTCTGTCATAGAAAAAAGAGCTGGGGAAGGTCACTGGATCTTCATCTGAGATTCTAGCCACTCCATCTTCATCTCCTGTTGCATGTAATTCTACCATAATTACACATGGCCTCATGGTCTTGGGAAGAGTTGGGGTATATAGGTGTGGAAGATTACTGAAGAGGAGGATGCCATCTATGCAGCTGTGGGAAGTCATCATCCATGCTGGGTGCTACAGCTGCTTTGAAGTCACCCATACTCCCCATCCCTCACCCATGCGCCTTAAATGAGCCTAGTAAACTCACTGATTCCCTGTGATGCGCTTTGGTTTGTCGATGCTTTTGTATAAGGACATCTGTTTATTGTTCCCAGAGAAAGTGTTCCTGCTGTACCTGCCCATCATTGAACCAGAAGGATATAATTCTCTTACTGTTATTGACTGGACAAATAATTAGCATTTTTTATGCATTTCATGAACTCACTGATGAACAGTTAGTGAATGACAGGTATTGGCTTCATCACATGACCTTGATATAATTTCACAATGAAAGATTAGGAGGCATCAAACATAGCATTTTTTTTTTTTGCATTCCAAGAGTACATATAATAGGCATAGACTTGGCTGAATTTTTTTCTCATAAACATTTTCTCATTCCATAAAGTGAATAATTTAAGATGAAGAATACTTTCCTCAGGCTCCATCCACCTCTTATTTTTTTCTTCTTCATTTTTTTCCAGTTGTTGTTTGTTTTTGTATTTTTTGGAGACAGAGTCTCTTGCTTGGCCTGGAGCTCACCAATTAGGATAGCTGGATGGCCAGTGAGGCCAGAGATCTGCCTGTCTCCACCTCCACAGTGCTGGGATTACCAGAGTGTGCCACAAAACCAGGCTTTTTCCCATAGGCCCTGGAGGTTGAACAGCATGACAAACACAGTACTAACTGAGCTGTCTCCCAGTTCTAGTCCTCTCTTTTCCAAGTGCATCATGCCTTCCCTTCTCCTCTGCAGACTCTTCTCCAAGAGCATTGTGATGGCACTTGAAGCCCAGTGGGTAAGTTAGCCTGCTTTTTCCATTTCAGGAGCTTTAGCATTTTGTCTGTGAAGTCCCTTTTGCTGGGTAAAAGGTTTCAGGTTCCAGGAAATGAGATGTGTCTGTCAGGGAGCCAGTATTCACCCACTACTCTGCCTTTCTGCATCCAGGTCACCCCATTTCCAGCAGAGCACCATGTCTCTCCTAGTACAGTGCTATGGTTTGAATATGGTTTGTCCCCCACATATGCTGAATGTGCTATCTGCATCTGGGGTGGAGCTTAGCTCAAGGAAGTAGGTCACTGGAGGCGGGACTTTGAAAGTAGCACCTGGTCCCCACTTCATCCTCTGCTTCCTATTTGCCATGAGGTGAAGGGTCTCCTCTGCCATGTGATCCTGCCACGATGATGCTCTACACAAGTGCATGGGGACAAATAACCATGACCTGAACCCACTGAAACAGTGAGCAAAATCCATCTGTCTTCCTTAAATTTGTTTGTGTACGTGTTTGTGCATGTGCACATGTTCACCTGGAGCTGACATTAAGTACCTTCCTTAACTGGTGTGCACCTTAGTTTTTGAGATATTCAAGTTCACTGACTGGGCTAGATGAACTGACCAGCAAGCCTGAGAGATCTTTCTGCTTCTGCTTCCCCAGCACTAGGAATAAGGCATTTATCTTCATGCCCACTTTTTATGTGGGTACTATGAATCCGAGCTCAGGTCCTCATGTGTAATGGGGATTTTACTCTACCCACTGACTCATCTCCCTGGCCCTTAATTTGTCTTTGTGAGACATCCTCTCACAATGGTGAGAAAGCTAACACATAGCATATGCTTCCTATAGTATAGTTGTCTCTCCTGGCCCAGGACTGGTTATATATATATAGTCAACACTTTTCTTCCTCAGGGCATACGAGAAGACTACATTTTCAAGTCTCCTTTTGTTTTCAGATTTGTGTATCGTGGCTGAGTTCAGGTAATGGAATATGATGCCTGAATCCGAAGTGCTTCACTTGACCCTTCATGCTCTTGCCTTCTTCCACATGGTTTGCAGCAAGTAATTTTAGGATGGTGTAGTCATCATTTGCTGTGTTAAGCCACTGAGAGTGTTTATCATAGCACGTGACTTAGGTTGGCTAACACATCTGGTTTGTATCTCATTACTACCTGATCTCCAATCCCTAGCATAGCACTTGGTGCTAAGTAAACAAACATTCAGTAAATTCTTGCTGAGTAAGTAAAAGGCAACTGGATTTTGGGATGAGAAAGGTGGGGATAATTAGAGTGAGGCTAGGGAGACAAAACTGTCATCAAGAGAACTGATGAGAGCTGGAACCATAGTAGAGACAGTGGAAAGGGGAAGAGAGGCCAGAGAATGGATGATGATGGGAAAGAAGAGAAGGGAAAGGAAGGGAGGAGGAGAGAGCAGAGAGAAGAGGAGAGTAGGGGAGGGAAGTGGAGGGGAGGGGAGAGGACTGAAAGAAGGGGGGAGGTAAAGGAAACTGAAGTTTTGATAAATATCTACAGAGCATTAAATGAATTTGGTGATTGGAAGAAGTTAAGACACTGTGGCATCCAAGACCTCCCTATCTACTGCTAGGATGCATGCAAGTATATTAGTGCTTGGGATTTTCAAATAGATAGACTCCACATATATGAGAAAACATGACAATTGTCTTTCTGAGTCTGACTTACTTTGTTTAACATGGTAACTTCCAGGTCTGCCCATTTTCCTGCAAATGACAGAATCCCAGAGACCAGGCAGCCTTGGGGGTCTGAAGAGTATGTTTTGCAGTCGTAGGTATTGGTGAGATTTTGCCGTATAGAGGCTGATCCTAGTAACAGCCCCAGTCATTCACACACATGCACACCTCCTTTGGTGTAATTTCGTAGGTCTTCCATCA
The DNA here is from genome assembly GCF_007827085.1 of Peromyscus californicus insignis. Lineage (NCBI taxonomy): Eukaryota > Metazoa > Chordata > Mammalia > Rodentia > Cricetidae > Peromyscus > Peromyscus californicus. Next base: position 103,833,336 of record NW_026294551.1, read on the forward strand.
AGGGCTGTCTATTTCTGCACCCTTGGACTCTGAACAGGGTTTTTGGCTTGCCTTGGCAAACAGAATGGGGCAGAAGTGAGGCCGAGCCTTGCGCTGGCAAACAGAATGGGGCAGAAGTGAGGCTGAGCCTCTTCTAAGTTTGGGTCTCAACAGGACTTGTGCTCCTTCTCAAACGCTGCCCAGCCACCATGGGACAAAGCTTCCCTGGATAAGAGGCTCATGGGATGGAGAAGGGCTCTCCCAACTGGACACTACTCCAGGCCAACCAGTACCTGCCAGTCTGGCTATCCATAACAAATGCAGCAGTAAAAGGCATCTTGGCAAGACCAAACCAAGGTCCTGCCTGAAGAACTGTCCACTCAATGGAAGTGAGTTTGCAAAGCTGTAAGCTTTTGGGGGGATTTGTTAAATGGTGGGAACTACTGGTGACCTGTCATGAGCCTGTGGATGACACAGCTATGGGGATTTCATCTTAGCTTATTCCTGGGGACACAAATCGTTATTTTAATGATCCCCAAACCTATTTCAGCTTCAGGGAACATTTGGAGGAACTTAAATTATTAAGATAATTGCTTCAATTTACTACTGTCAGGCCCTTAACTTAGTAGTCAGGATCTGCCTACAATGAACAAAATTTGGGGTCTTTCAACTCCAATTAACAGTTTTACTAACATTTCCATGTTAATATTTTTAAGGCTAGGCAAGTTAGCATAGCCTAATCCATGAGGTCTGGATCCCAGTGTAAGACTCTGTCTTGAAAAACAAAGCAAGGACCTAGGAGGGCTCAGTGGTTAAAGTGCTAGCTACGCAAATGTCAGGAGTGGAGTTTGGTTCCCCTGGTCTCATGTAAATGTGTGGCCTGACCATGGTTCTGACTTTTAGGGTGCAGAGAGAAAGGATCCCTAGAGCAAGCTGGGCAGCCAGGCCAGCCAGAGTGGGGAGCTCTGGGCTTAACCATGAGACCAGACCTCAAATAATAAGGTAGAGAGAGTCCTAGACACACACACACACACACACACACACACACACACACACACACACACACACACACGGAAAAAAACAACCCCAAAATGGACAGTACTTGAAGAGTGACACCCAACACTGTCCTTTGGCCTCCTCATTCACGTACACATGAATGTTCACACCTGCACACACATGGATGTGCATGAAAACACATAAAAAGAATTTGAAAAGCACTCACACATTTTTATACCAACTCTGATAAACACAACACTAATTTCTGGGACTTTCACAGGTAGTGAACTGTAGCATGAATACAAGGTGCAGCAACCCAAAGCAGGTACTTATGAGCACATTTCATCAGACTTATCTCAGTATTTTAGGGACCAGTGGAAAGCGCCCACATATCAGCAGTGTGCTTTTCACTTGTGTCTAGTGCCGTTGGTCTTGCTGTGCTCCTATGAATGAATGATTAACTGATGGTTGCTTAAATGTCAACCTGGGAAGCCTCTCTCCTGTCTACCAGAGCTAAATATTCATTTTTTAAATAGTTTTTTTTTAAAAAATAGCTTTTTAAAAGCAGCATACAAATGGGTTCCATCACGTCAATTTTTATTCCTGTTTTGGTTCTTGCTAATTTTCATATCCATATGCTCTTTTCTACGTATCTGTAAACTCGACCCCATTTCTGCCTGGGTTCAGCTATACCATTGTACCCAGAGTAAAATGAAAGTGCTGGGCCTTTTGCTCAAAAATCACTCCGAAGCTGGGCATGTTGGTGTACACATGCAATCGCAGCCCTTGGGAGGCTGAATCATGAGGAACATAATCTTAAAGTCAGCCTGCATTACACAGTGGATCCCTCCTCACCCCTCTCACTGCAAATTTCAAAGACATCTGCAGGGACACAAACTAAATGTGGGGTCTCTGTGGGCACAGAGGTCCCACCTCAGGACGCCGGGCTCTGTACTGTCTACCTCCTCTCTAGAGACTGTACAGTGCTGGAGGGGAAGGGTCAGTCTCCACCTCCTTGGGTTCTATGTAGGCCTGATATCTTACACCCTTAGTTTTAGAGAGCACTCCTTAAGAACTTCAGAGTCTCCCCTCACAGTGCCTGGCATTACACAAATCGTCCAGGGTCTGGACATCCTTGGATAGAGAGATCATTATTTGTTTCCTCTTTATTTGGAAACACAGTCTTGCTATATAGTCTAGCCTGGCCCTGAACGCAGGACCCTGTTTTAGCCTTCTGAGTGCTCAGATTACAGCCATGTGCCACCATTCTTACTCCCTATTTGGTAGAGGAGAAAATCAAACTTTGGAGAGATTAAGCAACTTTTTTCGAAGCAGAGTTTAAAGCCAGCCTGAGCTACATAATGTCTCACTGGTCCCCACATAAGTCACTGCAAATTTCAAAAGACTTCCAGCCAGAAAGAGCCGGAATTTAAACATAAGCACAACATCATGATTTTGGTCTTTAATTGGTTTTAATTTTGTCCTTCGGCAGACATTTGGCAATCTCCATCAAAAGTTTAGTTGTTACAGTGGGGTAAGGGCATGGTGCTATTGGCATCTAGTGGGTCGGGGCTAATGATACAGCCAAAAGTCCCCCAGTGCACAGGATGCCCTCATACACAGGTGTGCCCATTCCCAAATGATAATAGTGCTGAGACCAGGAAAAGCAGTTTGAAACCAAAGCCCCACCTCCCCAGCTTTAGCTTTCGGTATCAGACACTCCATCTCCTTTTCTTTGTTGTAAATACTACAGTGGGTTTATTTTTCTTCAATTGACTTTGCATGAAAGAGTTTAGAAGAATCAACTACACGCTAACACTTCTGCCTATGAATTCATTTGGCAGATGTGCTTTTTTTTCTTTTCCTCACATATAGTGAAACAAGTAAGACACTATTGACGAGTGAAATCTCCGTGCTGGGGACCAGTGCAGGGAAACCACTCTTCGACCTTCTTCTGTGAGGCTTCTTTACCTCTCCAGACATGGAGAGTAAAATCCATCAAATATGTGCTCTGGAAGCACACAAGGCCTGCTACAATTTGCCTCTCTGTCATCTCTCCCCCTTTTCCCCTCAAGGCTAACAGTTGCTTGGAAACCTCTTTGCAACCATAAAAGCCACCTGATGAGGAAGGTTAACAAACAGCTCATCCAGGCAGGGCCACGGTGCAGATCATTGAATCTGCTGCGTGGCTTTTAAGCACTGCTTTCAAGGCAGTCCGGGCAGCCTCCTCTGTCAGTCCCCTCCTGAATTGTTAGCGGGTACAATTGCATGCTTGTTTTAGTGGGTACTAGAGCTGAAAAATTGAGGCCAGCGCCAAAGATATTCTTTTTTAGATATCAAAAGGGCCTGTGCTGTAAAATTATGGCATCTTCATCTCCTTTTTAGAAAAGAAGACTTCGTGAATCCTTGTGACGTGGTCACGTGGATTTGTTCCTGAAGTGGTTTTGGGGAGAAATTCATTATAATTTTTCTTTGTCTATGAACTTGCCAGGTGTTTCAGTCAGCAACTTTATAACCCCCTGCCTCCACATAGAAGCCTTAAAAGAAATACCCTTTTAATCATGTATGCCAAGCAATCATATCCCTATCAGGAGGTAGTGGCTATGCTTGCTAAGTTGATGTATCCAGTGAAAATGGGCATTTTTTCCCCCTCTTTGAAGAGTGAAGAGAACAAAGATGATTCTCCCAAATATTTTTCAAAGGCTTAACACATGGGCTGGGGCAATTCCAGCAGGCACAGCCACTGTAGAGAGGGAGGGAACCGAGTCAGGAGAACACTCCTGGGGAACTGGAGGAGGAGGCTTAGGTAGGGTTCTTCCAGGAAAGAGGTAGGCAGAGTGGATCTCAGACTGCTTCCTTCTGAAGCACAGCTCCTGCAATTTTCTTGTTGCAAACAGGGGGCAGTCTTTATTAATTAAAGCTGGGATCAGCAGCCAGCGAGTCAAAAGTCCTGAAGACAAGGCTTGAGCAGAAACTGGAGGCAGGTCCTGAAGTGGACTTTCCCACCTAGAGTTTGCCTAAGGTATTTAAAAACCATGTTTCAAAGTGTCTTAAAGCCCCCAAACCTTACAACTGTGTGTGTGTGTGTGTGTGTGTGTGTGTGTGTAAGGTGTGTGTAGGGGAACCTGCTTTTCTATGAGGTCATTGTAAAGGATGCCCTGATGCTGGTTGTTGAGCACCTAGGTGGGGGACAAGGTTGGGGACACCTAGGTGGTGGACAAGGTCAGGGATAGCAGAAGCCTATATTAGTAGCTGGGCAGCTTATTCCAGCCTTGGCTTTACCACTTGCTGGACAGAGCTCACAACTTCTTGGATCCTAGTAAGCCTGTTGGAAGGTCCCTTCAAACTCTGAGTGTAGACATCTCTCAGCCTCACAGAAGTCATGGTGGAAGAAACTCTATCATTCGTGTTTTGATTATTCCTTTCTCTTTAGGTCCCAGACAGAATGATTTCTCAAAGATCTCTGTCTTTCTCTCCGCTCCCACCCCGTGTGTGTGTGTGTGTGTGTGTGTGTGTGTGTGTGTGTGTGTGTGTGTGTGTATTCCTGTGGGTGCAGGTGTGCATATTCATGTGTACCAGTGCATGTTGAGGACAAATAACAACCTTAAGTGTCATTCCTCAAGAGCTTAATTTTTAAAAGATTTTCTTTTTATGTGTATGTGTTTGTCTGTCTGTGAATTTATGTGTACCAAGTGTATGCAGTTTCTGTGGTGGCCAGAGTGTCACATACTCCAGTAGTGGAGTTGTAGGTGATGTAAGCCACTTGATGTGGGTCCTGAGAACCAACCCGAGACCTCTGCGAGAGCAGTAAGTGCTCTTAACTGCTCAGCCGTCTCTCCAGCCCCTCCATCTTGGTTTTTAGGACTACTGTTGCTCTCACTGTCGGGAGACGCACAGCTGGGTCAGGCCAGCATGTCCCAGGGGTCTGCCTGTCTTACTTCTCCAGCACTGGGATGTGAGTGTAGCCACTGTGCTCTGCTTTCTCATGCAGGCTCTAGGGACTGGACTCAGGTCCTCATGCCTTTGTGACAAGCACTCTCCTGATTCAGAACTTGTTAAAAATCTCAATTAACCAAACAATTAGCTAACATAGCTCCTAAGTAACTTTTGTCTATGTGCCGGGCAACACAGATAACCATGGCCCTTTCAGTCATGTTGTTTACATGGCAGTGCTTGCAGACAGTGGATTGAGTGTCCATTAAGAAGGCACAGGAAGTGGCTAGGCCACAGGCTCTGGAAGCAGATTTTTTTTTTTTTTGAGTCAAATGTCAATTCTAGCATTCGCTCCACAAACTACCCTGGGATGCTTTTTTCATTGCTTTGCGGCTAAGTCAGTTTCTCCACTTTGCTGTTGGGAATATTAACCAAGAGGCAGAAAGTAAATGGGGCCACTGGGCCCAGTGATTGCTCCACAAGCCCCCAGGTTGTCTAGTACTCAGCTAGTTATTGATTTTTAATAAAAGTAAGCTGAGGGGCTATGCTGCAAGCCACAGATAAGTGTTTGCTGCCATCAGCTCTCACACCAACACTTGTGTTTGTGAGATGGACAAGATGGCAGGTGTGGGCACCTCCCACCCTACTTCTGAGATCTTACTGTGAGGAAGCTGACAATCAGGAGCTCACCCCTCTCCCAGGTTGGAGTACATTCTACTGCAGTCAGTCTTGGCTCTAAGGCTGGCGTGGTCTACCAAGGTGGCCCTGTGTTGCATCTGTAAATCTTATTCCAAACACCAAAAGGTGCCATTTATTCAAAGGAAGAGGGAGCTTAGCTAAACTCTTTGATTTGGAGAAAACTTGCTCCACAGTCCCAATAAACCCTCCCATAATTTTGCAATTAAGGGGATCCTAGCATACCATTTTACACGGGGCCCAACTTCTGGGTCCTTTGAAAATGTCCCCAAAGAGTCCTGCAGCTGAAGTCAAACTGAGGAGAGGGCAGTGAAAACGTTTCCTTGTGAATCGCCAGCTGACAGCAAAGAGCATACTTAGTTAATACAATTAAAAAACAAACGCCAGGGAGTGTGGGGATAGAGATTTAGCTTAGCAGCTTTGATGCAAATCCTGTTTTAGGGGCTACTGAAGTCAAATTCAGACAGAGGACAGGAAGAAGTAGGAGAGACCGGAGAGGGCCTATGGCGGGCTGGGAGGAATCTACCAGGAGAAAAGAGAGAGAGAGAGAGAGAGAGAGAGAGAGAGAGAGAGAGAGAGAGAGAGAGAGAGAGAGAGAGAGAGAGAGAGAGAGAGAGAGAGAGAGAAGAGCAGATTTGGAAAGGCTGAGAAGAAATGCTAAGGAAGCAAGCTCCGTGAGGATGTCGGGGAGGGGCCCCGTGGGGACAAGGGACAGCCTGCTCTGGAGACAGTCGCGCTGGCTGCAGGGAAGACAGGATGGCTGAGGATGAGTGCCCAGGCCTTGCGCTGCGCCAAAACTGACAGCGCAGAGGCGCCGCCGCGGTGTGCCCTCCTGTGGAGCTCAGAGAACGCTGCGGGGGCGAAGAGGGACAGAAAGCTTCAGGTCCTAGGAGCTAGGCAAGTTCCTAGGAGACACCTTCCTGGACGAGCCTTGGCTTTGTCCTCTAGTCGCCTCCCCAGGCCCCTAGGCTTCTTTAGTGAGTTCCTAAGCCTTTCTCCTGGGATGCTTACCACAGCCCAGGTCCTGGGCACTTCACCCACCTTCTCAGTTCAACCTCTGTTTTTTCTGTCAAGGGACTCGCGCCAGGCAGGAGGGCGCATCCACAGGAAGGGCAAGGCGGTCCCTGCCCTCCCGGGAGGCGGAGGACGATCCTGTCTACACTGCATCTAGTGTGTCTTGGAGTGTGCAAGCCATCTAGTCTGTCCCGATTCTCCCCGAGTCACCCCTTGCATGATCGACAGATTGCAACCGCAGCTCCTGCGCACGCACCTTTGGGGTGGGGGGGAAGCCGCGGGCGGAGCCACCTCTAAGCCCTTGCTAGGGGTGAGCCGCACCTTTCTCCCCAGAGGGTGCCAGAGGTCCGGGCCACGGTTCTCTTCACCTGCAGGGAAATCCGGGCTGCTCTTCCGAACCTGGCGGCTACGGAGCTCACTGCTCCTACTAGAGCACTCTCTGCACGCCCCCCCACTCGCCCCCGCCCGTCCGAGTCACCTCTCCCCGCGCCCCCGCCCCTTTCGAGCTCGCGCCCGCCCCCCCCCCCCCCCTCCGCACGCCTGCTCTACCCGCCCTCCTCCCCTTCCCCCTTTCCTCTGGCCCTCCCTTCATTCCACAAGTGTCGCTTCGCTCTCTCCAGCGCACTTGGCGAGCTGGAGAGGTGAAGAGCATCCTGCGAGCCAGCGGACGTGGGAGCCGAGTCCCGGGCGGCGGGCGGAGGGGAGTTACGGACACACCGACTCTCCCCGGTTCTCCGCCCCCGCCTCCCCCGGTGGCCCGCAGGACCTGCACCCAGCGCTGGCCTCCGCTCTTGTTTCGTCCCCGCCCGGCCTCGGCGCGCTCCTCCCCGGCCAGCCCCCTTCCTCGGCGCGCGTTGCGCTGGAGGCCAACGCAGGCTGAGCCGAGCGCAGTGGCCGCCGACCACTGAGCGCCCCGCGCCGCCTCCCTGCATGTGCGGCCAGCGGCGGCCCGCAGCCCCCGCCAGCAGCCTCGGCAGCTTCGGCCGCGCGTCCAGAGGCGGCGGCAGCGGCTCCAGCGGCGGCCGAGCGCTCCAGCCCGAGCTGGGAGACACGATGCGCCGAGTCCTCCGGCTACTCCTGGGCTGCTTCCTCACCGAGCTGTGCGCCCGCGTATGCCGGGCGCAGGAGAGAGCTGGGCACGGGCAGCTGGCGCAACTGGGCGGCGTGTTGCTGCTCACAGGGGGTAACCGCTCCGGGGCCGCCTCCGGAGAGGCCGGCGAGGGCGTCGGGGGCTCGGACGCACCGCCGACTCGGGCGCCCACGCCGGACTCCTGTCGGGGCTACTTCGATGTCATGGGCCAGTGGGACCCGCCGTTCAACTGCAGCTCGGGCGACTTCATCTTCTGCTGCGGGACTTGTGGCTTCCGGTTCTGCTGCACGTTTAAGAAGCGGCGATTGAACCAGAGCACCTGTACCAACTACGACACACCGCTCTGGCTCAACACCGGCAAGCCCCCAGCGCGTAAGGATGACCCCCTGCACGACCCCACCAAGGACAAGACCAATCTGATCGTCTACATCATCTGCGGGGTGGTGGCTGTCATGGTGCTGGTGGGCATCTTCACCAAGCTGGGGCTGGAGAAAGCGCACCGGCCCCAAAGGGAACACATGTCCAGGTGGGCTGCCTCCCCTTCGCCCTCCTCTCTGGGTCTACTTTCCTTTCCCTCCCATCCCCAGCATCCCTAGCCATGGTTCCCCCCACCCCAACGTTTCCGATTGGGGGAATGTCACCCAGGACAACAACTTTCGCTTGCAGTATGGAACAGAGGCACTGGGCTCAGTACAGGTGGGGGTGAACGCCGAGTATGAAAGGGGAGGGTCTCTTTCTCCCTCGCCCACCTGCTGTCCCATCTCACCAGAGATGGTGATGGGGCTTGAGACACACAGCCGGGTCTCCAAACTCTTGGGTTTTGGGGAAGAGGATCCATTGATTCTAGATGCTCCTCTCTAGGTAAACAGAGGCAGGCGAACTTGAAGGGGGGGGGGGGCGTGTGTGATCCCTTGTGCGCGTGTGTGATGGAGGGAGGGAGGAAAGGAGTGCGTGCCTCCTGCAACTCGTACACTAGCGAAAATGAAGCGAAGGAGAGGGAGCGTGGTGGAGGGGGTGAGAACAAAAGCCTCCTTGGAGCCGCTGTGCTTTCCCAGAGCTTTGATGGCCCTTGGTTAGAGCCTCATCTTTCCCCTTGGTCTTTTTCTCCTTCACCATCTATCTTTCTGCTGCGGCCATCACAGCGCTGCGCCCCTTGCCTGGGTTAGAGCTGACTCCAAGGCCACCCTCCACCTTCCAAGCACCTTGATTCGTCAACTTTGCCTTTTGCTTTATTATGCAAGACCCAACACTGGCAAAGTCGCAGCAGATGGGAGAGAAAGCATTTGGGGATTAATGGAGAGCTATTTGCCTTTTTTGTTTAACCCCTTTCCCAAGTGTCTAAATTGATTCCCAGAACTCAGTAACTTTGGAGGAGAAGGATTCAGACTTGAGCCCAGAACCCGGGGGAAGATGAGGGGTTAGTGTGAGGTCTGGGCAAGAGAGATGAAAGGAGAATGACCACGGGCCAGCTGACAGCGGGATGGCTGGAGCAAAAACCGACTTTGAGTCTGGGCATTGAAGTCACCATGTTCTCTTCACCCTCCAATCTACTCCCACCCGCACCCTGCACTGGGGTCGTGTGTGTGTGTGTGTGTGTGTGTGTGTGTGTGTGCGCGTGCGCACGTGCATGCGATCCATGTACATGCCTAAAAATCTGAACAAAGAGACCCACCAAAAATAGGCAAAGGAACATCACCACCTCACTAGTAATTATTTTCTATTTATATGTGGAAGAGTATCCAATGGATCTTTCTTTTCCCAGAGAGAAGGAGTTTGGAGGGGAAGGTGGGGAGTTCTGATCCGTTTGGGTTAATGGGAAGGTCTACTAGATGGTGAGGTTTGGGGGCACAAAAGTACGCTCCCAGGGGGTCCAGGATACCAGGACTGACCAGCACTGACCCAGCCTACCTCCGGCTACCCCAAGGTGCCCTGTCAACTAAGCTTCCAGGTGGGTTCGCTTAAGGAGAGTACTACCCAGGGAAGTTTCCATGTCAGTGTTAGGGTGAGGGTGAGAATGGATGCAGGTCTGTGACAAGTGTATTGCTATGTAGGGATTAGTACTCAGACACAGGTAGGCTGCCTGGCTGACATCTTAACTGGGACTTAAATCTCCACCATGCCTTTTTGCTAAGTTCTCAAGACTCCCTTTTTGGGATTTGGTGGCATATCTGTGGGAGAGATCTATGCTACAGCTTGAAGCTCGCTTAAATTGGGTGCTCTGGACAAACCAGTCCTCCACTGATACCCAGGGCCTCAGTGGGGACCTTATTTCCCTGTCCTAACCCCTCCTCTCAGGCAGCTCTTTTGGAGGAATTGACTGGAGTTTTCCTGCAAGTTCTTGGCAAGGTCTGTTTAGAGGCAACATCCAGGAGTACTCAGTGCTGGAATAGAGCAGCACCTTAACTCAGGCTCTCCCTGGAAACATTTGGGGTTCTAGAATGCAGTGAGTGCCTGGCTTTGGAAAGGGAGAAGACTTGATTATGCTCCTGGCAGCTTCTTAGGTGTGCTTTTCAAGCTTGCTGCTGTTTGAGACCACCTGTATTGCTTAACATCCCTGTTGCCTCCGGGAGCAACCTTTGACTTTAAATTAGAATGTGGGGTGCAAGCCAAGTACTATTGGGCTGGCAAAGCTCTCTAGGTGATTCTAATGCTCAGCCAAACACTCTGAAGGAAAAAGAATGAACACCTGCTGAGCACAGGGCTGGGTGCCAGGGGCTGTGAGGTGTGTGTGTGTGTGTGTATGTGTGTGTGTGTGAAAACTCAGTTCTCACAGCTAGCCTATGAGACAGCTATTACTTTAATTCCCTGTTCACATAGGAGAATGCACAGGTGAAGAAGCCTTGCTCAAAGTCACACAATTAGGAGAAAGTTGTGCCGTGCATAGTCATGCTGGGTTGAACTCACTTGCACCTGAGGCATATGTTTTAGGTCCAGTTTCAAAATCTGGGGAGCTTCCCAAGGTGCCAACTTTAAGTTCTTGCTTTGGAGATTGGAAGTCAGAATGTTTGGAGTGGGACCGAGATGTCTTCTTTAGCAGCCTCTTTCAGTGAATATGGGATCTGGGAGAAATACTGGCCTTGAGTTTGGAAATATTTTACAAAGGTGGGAGGTGCAGAGCTAATCCAAGAGAAGAGCAGAGAGCAGTGTGACTCTCTTTGCATTCTGTAGCTTGTTCTCTCTACTTGTGTAACCTTCCTATGGCACCAGGCTGCCCCAGGTCCCTCCGAATGCATCACATGCTGCTTATGTACTTAATCATTCGGAGCCCAGTGTGGCAATGGCTCATTAGCTTTTGCCTGATGGTGCTAAGAGATCCTCCAGCAGGGACCAGTGCACCAAGCATAGGAACAAAGAGGCTGCTCTGAGGTGAGGCACATTCCAGGTGAAATTAACCTGCCAGCCACAGCCTCTTAGGGTCTGTCAGGAGATGCAGGATGCAGTCATGGGTTTGTTCTCGTTTTGTCTGGGAAGCACCTTGTCAAGGACATTCAGGTGGTGGTGTCCTCTGCACACTTCATCCTGTGATGAGGAAACTTGGGTTTTCTAGTGGAGGCCCCCCAGCATGTCAGAATGCACATTTGGAGTTCTTGGCCTATGGCCTGCTTCCCTCTGGGCAAGGGAGGGTGGAAAAGAAAGAGGACAGCCACCAGGAAGGGTGGGGAGAACTCATGCCATCTTGTAAGGACTGTACAAATGCAGGGACTAGGGAGACGGTTCAGTGGGGAAGAGTGCTTGCTGTGCAAGCATGAGGACCTGGGTTCAAATTCCAGCACACACATGAAAAGCCAAGCACTGTGGTGAATGTCTGTAACCCTAGTGCTTAAGGTGGAGACAGGTGGATCCCAGGGCCTCGCTGCCTAGCCAGTCTAACCAACTGGTGAGCTCCAGGTTCAGTGAGAGACCCTGTCCACAAATGTAAGATGCAGAGAATAAAAGAGGGTATTCAGACATTCACCTCTGGCTTCCACATGCCCCCCAGTCAAGTGCACTGCTCTCCCCCAACAAACATACAGTACTCTAGAAGGGGAGAGGGAGGGAAGGGGGATGAGAACTGTGGACACAGCTCTGCAGCATCATGAGAGCAGCCATAGGCAGCCACTGCTTCTGGAAGAAGTGACTGCAATGGTGGCTGACTATGGCCATTCAAAACTCCTGGGTAGATATTGTTTGGTTTGCAGGGTGTTACTATTTATGCATCTTGAAAGTTTTCTGTGTATTGTTTCAAGACAGAGTCTGACTGTGTGGCCCAGATTGGTCCCCAATTCATGCCCTTCTCACCCCAGATTCCCAGGGAATGGGTTTATAGGTGTGTGCCACCTTAAGTTTCTATGAGAAAATTTAAACATTCAAAAACCTTGAGAATACAAGGAACTGCAGGACATCCTTTGCTTGATCACAGCCTGTCACCCTTGGCACTATTTATCAGGGCTGGATAGGAACCCTTGTGGTGGGAACTGTCTTGCACATTGTAGGGTGTTTGGCAGCATCCTTGACCTCTACCCACTGAGTAGATGATACCCCTTACACATGCCATGATAATAAAAAAATGTCACTAGACACTGTCAGGTGACATGGAGGAGTAAAATCCCCCACTGAGAACCACTAATCTTAATTAAACTAGCTTTGCAGTTTTGTCAAATTTGCTTCATATCATGCTTTCTATTTCTTTTTACCTTTATCCCCCTTCCATTCATCTCCCCACTTTCCTCCTCTTCCCTCCCTCCCTCCCTCCCTCCATTTCTTCCTTCTTCCTCCCTCCTGCCCTTCCTTCTCTCTCTTCCTCTCTTGTCCCCCTTCAGCTGAACCATTTAAAAATAAGTTGCAGACAGAGAATTCAGTTCCCACATACTTGCAGCATGGGTCTCCTAAGACCAAGAGCATTTCCCCGCACAATTTCCCCACGATTGTAAGAGAACAAAATTGCCACACTGTCATTATATGTCTTAGAAAGAGAACAAAAATGCCACACTGTCATTATATGTCCAATCATATTAAAGTCTCCTTCTTATCCCAAACACCCTTCAGAGTTTGGCTTTAAGTCTGGATCTGGTAAAGAGGTATTGTATTTGGCTGTGAAATCTCTTCGGCCCCTAATATTCATACTATTTTAAAACCAACTCCAAGTCAGTAGCTAGTACTGAAAAGTGGGATTTCTCAGAGAATCCCAATTTCTAATTCCTCTGGCCACTTTGGGAGATCTGGTAACACCATACCTGCAGTTTTCATGTAGCAGCTACTATGGCTGGGTGGTGACTATCCCCTTTAGAGAGCCCTTCCAACTTACTTTATCACGTCACCTGTAAACCTGGGAGAATCAGAAGGCCTGTGTGAATGGCACGTGCTCCCAGCAGATCTAGTGAAGTCTCTTAATATTTGTGTGACCTTGAGAAGGTTGCATCACCTCTCTGAGACTCCAGTTCTTATCTGAAGGTTGAGAATTCACAGAGGAGCAGACAGTGATTAACAGAGAGCCTGTCTAGAGTCACTACCCAGCATCCTTCTTACTGGAATTCCTTCCCCTTGTCCACTGAAGGGGGTGACATTGCAGCTTGGACCACAGTGACCAGTCTGTATTCTGTGGCAGTGGCTAAGTCTCCTAACCTCTCTGGGTTTGCGTTTCCATCTGATCAGTGAATCTGGCAGCCTCTGAACAGGAGGGATGGCTTGTGTATGACTAGATGAAATGTACTGCAAAGTGCTATCTGGGGGATGTCGAAGAACCCGTGTTAGATTTGCAATTTTGCCACAAGCTTATGTGTAAATTTTCATTTAATTTCACACCCCTCCCCCACAAGGTAGCTTCTATGACAGTCTGCCGTTTACGGAGGCACAGATTGCTTTCCAAGAGGGTGAACAAGCACCCAGTGAGCTAAAGGAGTCTGACTTCAAACCCAGACAGTCTGAAGCAGGGGCCAGGTCCTTGGCTGCTAGGCTGCACTGCACAGGAGTATGGACCCACGGGACCTCTAGTTTTCTCATATCCCAAAGAGGTGCTCAATGACCCCACCCCCAAACAGCACCGTGCACCAGGGTCTGTAATGAGAGTCAGTTTGAGATTACATCTAGACAGGTTTTATGTACCTGCCCAGGCAGGGTTAGACTTTTTGGTGGAAATGTTGGGGAAGCAACCTTGAGGGCAGAAGTTTATATTTGATGCTCTCTTCCCTTGAAGTCAGTAGGAAACACATGTTGTTTTTCCCACCTTCAAACAGAATAAAAAATCCAAGCTAGAAAAAAAATAAATCCATGTGGGCAAATGACAGAGCAGTGTCCTGTGTGATTTTCAAAAATGGGTTAGAAGAGCCATAGTCCTTTGCAAAGATATGACATCAAGTGGCAAATGCCCCCTTCTATTGGCCTTTCCTGTGGTCACACCCCTCCTGCTTGCCCACCTTTTTGCACATCTGTGGTTATTTCAGTGTTTCCCAAGCTGGAGAAGCCCGTGGGTGTTGACCACAGAAGTCTCTATTTTTCTTGCAGGACACGTTTGCTTCTCTTTAGGGACTGAAATCAGCTTTACAGAGCATAACTTACTTAGTCAAATGCACATTTTAATTATAGAGTTTGGTAAGCTTTGATATTTGTTTGCATTGGTGTAACTACCACTCTAGAAACTTTGATTGTGACCATTGTCCTTGTGCTCTGAACAATGAATGAAGTTTCTTGGGCATGAGGTGGTGCTCAGGAAGCCCACTGATGTGTTTAAAACTCAGGACATGAGTTTGGAATATGGCTTTGTTGGTAGAATACTTGCCTAGCACGCATAAAGCCCTGGGTTTGAGCCCCATCATTGCATAAAACCAGGCATGGTAGTGCACAACTGTACTCTGGAGATGGGATGGGGTGGCAGGAGAACCAATGGTTCTGGGTCACCCTTAGCTACATAGGAAATTTAAGGCCAGCGTCTAATTCATGAGATCTTGTCTCAAAACAAAATATACCAACCAAAACCAAACAAACAAAGAACAAATCTTCTCCTAAGTTTTGACTTAGACTCCTGGGGGCTTTCAGGCAAGATACCGGGACTGGATCTCTGTTTGGAAACATTGGCATCTTATATTTGCTTTCTTTCAGAAAGAAAAGTGATATTATGTTTTCATTTTGTCCCACAGACAAGTCACCCTCATTCTCATCTCGGATCTGTTTCTTTGGCTCACGCTCCCATTAGATCTCAAGTGGCATGTCCTCATCTTCAGGTTCCAGCTATATATATTGCCTTCTCCAGGAAGCCCTCTGACCTCTCATGCTCAGTTTCCCCACTCTTCCACACACTCCAGATTAGTGCTCAGTGTTGTTTTCTTCCCTTTGTAGCATGGTCTCAAAGCAAGTTACTGATTTATCAGTTGATTGGTTTATTATCTGTCTCTTTTCATTATCATCCACAATAAAGAATGCAAGGACAAACATCCCATAACTTTGTCCTGAGTCCCTAATATAGAGAGTTCTGTTTCTGGCATTCTGTTTTACATGGCATAACCCACCCCATCCATCCATCCATCCATCCATCCATCCATCCATCCATCCATTCATTCATCTGTCCATCCATACATTTACCCATTCATCTATCATCCATCCATTCATATATCCATCAATTCACCCAACTATCCATTTATCTATCCACCCATTCATTCATCTGTTCATCTATATATCACCCATTCATTTATCCATTCACCTATTCAAATATCCATGCATCCATCCATTTACCCATTCATTTATCATCCATCCATCTGTCCATTCTTCTATCCATCCATCCATCTGTCCATCCATCTATTCATCTTTCTAGCCATCTGTCCATTTATCTATCCATCTATTCATATATCCATCCATCCATCCACCCATCCATCATCCATCCATTCATTCATCCATCGATCCATTTATCCATCCATCCATTCATTATCCATTCATCTTTCTACCCACTCATTTATTAATCTATATATTCATCCATCCATCCATCCATACATACACACATACATACATATATTCATCTTCCATCCATCTATTCATATATTCATTCTCCATCCATCTAATAGATAACTTATTGAATATCTACTTTCTGGCTAACAATGAGCTAGAACTATGAGAAGACAGTGACAGACACAGATGCAGTTCTTTCCCTCACAGAGCTGTTAGTCACATATTGGAGGGACAGATCACACACAATGAAATGTACAAGAAAATTTATACTAAGCTGAAGCTTGCAAATTGCAATATTCAATCATTTTTCAACCTCAAAGATAGTATGTCAACCCAACTGTTATGAACTTGGTTAAGAGTGTATGTGTGTCAGGGGTAGGGAGGCAAAGGAGTCTAAGTGTGGCTGCTTCTGTGAGGGACCCTAATGAGACAGGATGATCCAGGAAACAGAATCAATATATTAAAAGCTCTATTATATAAAACTATCAAGTCCAAAATTTTCCAACCTGCTATCTCAGGTCAAGCCTGAAGGCTGACAGAGAGGATGCTACAGAACCAGAAAGGACCAATGCTCAAGTTCCATGGCTGTCTGGCAGGAGAATTCTGTTAGTTGGGGGAGGATCAATCCTTTACTTAATTCAGACCCTCAAATAACTGAATAAGGCCTACCCACATTACAATGGGAAATCTACCTTCCTCACTTTACCAATTCCATGTTTATCTCATCCAAAAGCACTCTCTCAGAGGCACCCAGAAAACAGTTTTGTCAAACATCATGACACAATGTGGCCAAATTACTATAGTGCTTAGAGTGTCAGTACCTGTAGCAGCTTGGTGCTCATTGGCTGGTTTAAGGACCTTTAAAATATTAGGTCATATCTTAGTCATTGAATCAGAATTTTTGCTTTAGCAAGATTTCCAGATAATCTTGTGTCTTCTACAATCACACTGAAGCTGGACAGACACCAGAGTCATGTGTCAAACCCTGAAGTGTTGTTTGTTTTGTTGGGATGAATAGAAGGTCCTTTCCACTGATTCATTACAGGTTTTGACACATCCATACTCAAAAATGTTTCAGTATGTACCCCATAATATGCTCATTTTGTTAATTAGTATATGCCAGGACCTATGAACAAATATAAAGTGTATTGTAAAGCATGCATAAGGAAAGTTTTGTACTGTGTGGAAGGTGGGAAAATAAACATTATTTGAAGTCTGTAGTTAGTTGTGATGTCTTCCTGCTTCCACTAGCTAAAATTCCAAGGCATTGTGTATACTAAGGATGATGTTCCTCACACACAAATAAATCCATGCTTTGAATGTTCTTGAGAGTTTTGATTTTTTTCTTTTTGGATGACTTTGTTTGGATCTGATAGACCAATCCTGTTTTAACTTTATAAACAGCTAATGGAGAGTGGAGTTCTCTCCTCCTCCTCTTCCTTTTTTTACTCTTCTCTCCTCTCTATCTCCCTCTCTTTCCATCTCTGTTTCCATCTCATTCATCTTGTTTCCCTTCCCTCTCTCCTTCCATTCCCCCTCCCATCTCCCTTCTCTCTCTCTTCTCTCTTAACCCTTTTCCCTGTTCTGTTTTTCATTAGGGACTCACTACGTAGCCTAGGCTGACCTTGAACTCCCCGTGTAACTCAGGGTAGCTTCACAGTTACCATATCCCTGCTTCAGCAGGAATGCCCATTGCTGGGTTACAGGTGTGCACCCCCACACCTGGCCTACCATGTTGTTTCTGTTACTTGCTTTAGCAGCCCTGCCTTCAGCCTTTGCTTTTCTAGAGGAGAGCTCTTCATTTAGCCACATGCCTGCTTCATGATGATCAGCCTGATCTAATGTTTAGAATTGATTGTTTATCTTCCCTTTGGGACACATATGGCTGCAGTAAGGGTCCTGGTGAGGGTGTCTCCCGTGGCTGCCTCCCCTGGTCTTTAGTCCCTGACTCCTGCCATCTGTTATGTGGATCCAGTGCAGAGAGTGGCGTCAACACACGGGATGGAATTGTTTTCTCATTTTAATGACTAAAAGCCATACATGGGCATTGTTTTTCCCACCCCAGACCATTTTATGCATTTCCTGCAGTGAGCCAAGCATGCTGTTGATGCTCTTCATCCAGAATGTGGAGATCTGTAGGTTTTGGTCCCACTGCATGCCTTGGGAAGGACAGCTCTGGGAGACCTTGTCACTCTGAGGCTGGAGTATCACAGTTCACAGTACCCTGAAGCTGCACAGGGACCTATGCCAGCCACATTTAAGGTTGCCACTCCAAACCCTTGCTTTGTTGTCCCTGGAAAGCTTGACTATTTTGGTGCTTTGGGGGTGAACCTGTGGGGAATTTGATGAAAGTTATGGCTTCTTTGCTCAAGAAAAAAAGGCACAAACAAATTTTCCATTCAATTCCAGAAGAATTCGGCGATCCTTTGCAGCCGAGGATGAAGAGCCTGTTTAGAAGTGAAAAAGGCAAGTTAGGTTTGCAAGGCCCTGTGCTGTCTCAGAACTCACTCCCCTTCCCTGAAGCCTCCCTGAGTTTCAGACCACACCTATTGCAGAGGTAGGAAAGGGCATGGACTTTGATTTCAGACACTCAGGACTGGGACTCCACTCACTCCTTCAGTGAGTAGCGGAGTTCATGTAGGCAGTTCCTTACCCTGCAAAATGGGTTATGACAATCTTTCCCTTGCTATGTTCTCCCCTCCCCCCATTTGCCCTGTTACAGCTTTATTAGCTTGCTTGCCTATTCTTCTGTATGTCCTGCCTGATACATTATTTCCATCACCTTCCTGTGTGCGAGCTAGCTTTCTGTTACTGCAGCAAACATCTGAACTAATCAACTTATACAGAGAAAAGGTTCGTTTTGACTTACAGCCTTTGGAAGTTTCAGGTCACAATCTGTTGACCTTGGCGATGAGGCATCATGTCTTAGCAGGAGCATGTGATGGAGCACAGCTGTGCAAACAGTGAGAAAGGAAGACACCAGGTCCCACAGTACTTTGAGGACATGCCACCAATGACCAGAAGACCTCCAACTATCCCTGATTCTTAAAGTCCTCGCCATCATCCACAGTGTCAGGATGGAAACTGAGCCTTTGACATGCATCTTTGAGTCCAGATCCAAGCTACAGCATCACATGACCAGCACATCTCTGCTCACTCAAGTCTCACCTCTTCATAGCATGTTGTCTTATCATTTCTCCCCATCTCTCCCATTAATTTACTTCTGAGCCACTAAGTCTAATGAAGCACTAACTGCTTAGCAGTCAATTCCCACACAGACTCTGCAACCATGATTGTACTTTTTCTTTATGGATTTGTCTATTCGAGACATTTACTGTAAACAAAACCATAAAACCCAGGCCTTTTTGTGTTTGCTTTCTTTCACTGGCCATAAGATTTTCAAGTTTAATTCATGTTGGGGCTGGTGTCAGGACTCCCTTCTTCCTTTTCATGGCTGAGTAATATTCCATTTCATACACCACATTCTGCTTATTGGCTGATGGACACTTGGACTGTTTCTACTTTTTGGCTGTGATGGAAAATGCTGTTTTGGCACCTGGCTCTATTGGCTGCATCCTTCTTTGTTTGTTTATTTTAGTTCTTGCTTATTTTTATTTAACATATTTATTTTTATTCTCTCCCATAGAATGTAAGCTCCAAGAAGCCCATGACCTCTTTCAGCTTGTACAGTGCTGTACCCCAGGGCCTCATGTCGTGCATGGCACACTGGAGACAATAAACGTCTGTTGAACGAACAAATGTGTGCAAGCTCTTGTTATTCTCCTGTCTTCTAATGAGTTCCATCCTGGCCTCTGGCCCCCATGGGCCTCTGGCTTACTGCCCTGGGTCTCTCTCCCTTCAGACTTCTCCCTAGCCTTGGTTCTTACCACAGTCTGTCACCATAATCAAACCTTCCTCATTTCGCTTCCTCTTATCATTCCAACACAAACATAAAATTGAACTTGAGCACAGAGTAGTCTATGGGGAGCTCTTTCAAAAGCACCTCCCATACACCCCAGCTCTGGGTTTCTAACCCTCTGGATTCCGATGGATCAAGACAGTTTAATCATGTTCCTGGGTGCTGCTAGCTGTGATCCTCACTGCCGTGGCAGAGTTGACTTCAGCAGATAGGCTCTGCTGAGCTCTGGGAATCTGCTTCCCCTTCCTCTGTCTCCTTTGGTGTGTATCTCGAGAGTCCACTTGGCTAGGAATGTCTGGGTGTATCCCCTAAAATCATGGAGACAGGGCTCGCAGGTGTGTGTCTCTTCCTGGCCCAAGAGTGGATCGATATGAAGATATTCATCATAGTGTTGGTTCCTGGGATTGTTCATAATAACAGATGCATCTACTAGTTTTCACAGAACACCTCTATGCTTGTAGTTGGCACCCCTGTGCCTGGTTGGTTCTTCTACCTTACTAGGGTTGCACATGGAGACAGCCATCCTTGCAGGTAAGTAGATACAGGACTGAAAACACTGGAACACTCCTGCTTGCAAGATGTGAAGTCAACTGACCTTCAGCATTCCCCTAGCTTGAACAAAGGGGAAGCCAGAAGGCAGTTCAAGAAGACCACATATGTGGAGGACTCACATGCAAACAACACTCCCGTACTACACATGTTTAAGGGCATTTGCATATCTTTAAATGCACTTAAGAGGGGAGATGTGTTGGTAGGTCTGACTTTAGGGTGTGACATCTGTTTGACTGCTGTCTCTGCTCTGTTCTCAGTGCAAACACAGCTTACATCTCATTGTGAAGGTCAGTTGGACTGTGTTCCCAATCTCTTAAAAAGAAAAAAAAAGTAAAAGAAAAGTTGACTGAAGTCTCTGTGCTGCACACTGGCTGTATGACCTTAAGCAGGTTAATTCACCTCTCTGAGCTTTTGTTTACTCTTCTGTAAAGGAGTAATACTCCTTGTAAGCCCATGAGAAGGTCTATATTCTTTGGCTTTGATAAGTGATGCCATTGCTTTCTGTGATTAACCTAGTGATTAGCTTATGGCAAGAACTGACACTAGGCCATTGCTAAGTAGGAAATGTGGGCATCTGTTTTAGGCATAAAGAAAGAACTCAGTCTCTGTGGTGGAGCTACACTGCATGAACTCGTCATGAACCCCCTCAGATGCTCCATCGGGTAGACAACTAGTTACTTGTGCACAGAGTGACTTTGCAACCTCTGATTTATGCTTCTGTGTTTTCCTGTCTACCTCTAACTGGAATGGCAGCTCTCTGGAAGGGATGGCTTTGTCTTTTGTCCAACTGGGCAGTGCTGGGTACATGGCAGGTATGTGCTGTAATATTGCAAATGAGCAGAGTCTGTTCTTTGTTCCTCCAGAGCCCTTGCAGATGTCATGAGGCCACAGGGCCACTGCAACACTGACCACATGGAGAGAGACCTTAACATTGTCGTCCACGTGCAGCATTATGAGAACATGGACACAAGAACCCCCATAAATAACCTCCGTAAGTACTGGTGCATGGGCCACTTCCAGTCCCACTAGGCAGCGGTAACATGGCGGGATTTTCTGGGGTGTGTTTGGATCAGCGAAGAGCGACTCAAGGATGTGTTAAATTTTTCTGTTCGATGTGATGCTGAATTGGCACCTTAAGAGTTGACTTGGTTGTGTTCTCTGTTAAATAGTGATCCACTTAGTTGGTTTTCTATTAGTACTAGATGACTTGATTAGTTCATCGTGGTTGATCTATTTACTTGGAGATCATGTTTGATTTAGGTTGTTAATCTGCTAATAATCCATCTTATTAGTTCATGTTGATTGGATTGTATGAACTACCTGTTCATCGTGACTGGGTTACTTGTTAACCAATTGTTTTGCCTTCAGAGGTTGACTAGTTGTTACTTTTAGGTCTCATATTGCTTTCAAGGAACAAGTTTGGAATTTTATCTTTTAAAACATAAAATGAGCTTCACAAAGACAACATATAACACCCCTCATGTGTGTGTATAGTAGGGAATGTTGAGTCCCGGTCACCATGGTTTGGGATGAATATGCATCCTTCTACAATAGTAAATTCAGTTCTCTTATTCTCTCAGGAAAAAGGGGCAAGGTGCTTCTACCATTGTGTTTTAGTAGCTGTTCTTCCTGAAACAGAGTACTCTTGGGGATCCTGTTCTATTCCCACAGGTTTCCTTTCCTTCCAAAGCTCTGTATAGACAGCACACACCGTGGAGCTGATGCTTTATTTAGGAGTTGGGGAACAATGTGGATTTTGACGAACACACATTACTATGGCGGTCATTCCTAGCAGTTAGGTTTTCAGGTCACCTACCTCAAAGCAATGTGAAAATCATGGTTGAAAGCAACAGACACAGGCAGTCAGAAGGGTGCATGTAACCATGGTGGATGGGAGGTTCCCAAAGACAGCAGAAGCTTTGGGGCCATGCACTTTCCCAGGATGGGCATCCTTTGCTAAAGCTCACCCACAAGCCTCAAGGCTTGTTTATTTGCTGAGACAGTTTCATATTGCTAGGTGACATGAATTCTCTGATTTTATGATGATATTTTTTCATGGTTTTGGAAATTCTTGTACTGTGTTGGCAATGGCAGTATTTGACATTGACATGGGTAGGAAAATGGGCCATCCAATGGGATGTTTCAGGTTTCATAATATTAAATAACTACATATTATTTATTTGTGAACTGGATTATAATATGGTATTAGAAATCACCCCACTGCAGTGCAAAACACACAAGCATTTGGAACTTTATGTCCGAATCCCACAGACCCTGGAGGTAAGTGGTAGCAACTGTGACAGAGCAGTTGCTGTATCTGATCCTGCTTTGGTGGAAGTGAACATATGCTCTTCCCAAGTCTGATGAATGTAATGGAATGTAAGGAATCCAAATGGTAAGCAAATGGAGGCCATCAGGGCAAAGACATGGGATGGAGTTTCTGGCCACAGAGGGTGTTGGTTAACAGGTTTTCACACAGAGTTTCTGTCTCAGGGGTGATTTTGAACCACACTGGAGTTGTTCATTGAACAACAAACTTACCCAGCTTTCCTTGCTTGATAGGCAAAAGGTCAGGGAAGGAATGCTAATTAGTTCTGCTTAAATAAGGGACTTTTGTTTAAAGTTGTGCTGAAGATAAGTGACTGCTGGGAGGTGTCTGTCCAGGGACTGGGTACTCAGGTGTCTATGAGAGGCCACTTTGATGTATGTATGGTTCTTCTTTGGGTCTATATTTGTGCTTTGATGATCTTTTTGCATACTAGGGGTGGGGTCTAGGCCAGCTTGGGTGGGATGGCATCATATTAGTGGCCACATTTCCACTCTTTTTCTTTCTTTCTTTTTTCTTTTTTTGCTTTTTATTTGGAAAGCAGTATTTCACTTACTAATGCCGAGGTACCCTTGAGATCTTCTGTAGCCTAGGCTTACATTGCACTCTAGATCTTCCTGTAGCTGGAATCCCAGGCCTCACAAGGCCTGGCTTTGTGGCCTTTGACATCAAAGAGAACAATGCAGGAGAATGTTCCTGGTAAATCCCAGGGGAGAATTCCACTAGTGCCATCACCAGCATTGTGTCCTTACAAGAATTGCTTTGGACATTGGTTTCATTTAATTCTGCCAGGTTGACCCAATCCTTCTCCCCAAAGTGTTCTTAAGAACCTTTGACTAAGAACAATAGGGAATATGTAGCCTTGTAAGTTGAATTCATATTAGAAAGATAAATTGTATGCAAAATAATAGTTATCAGTAAGAATGAACTTCTTTGTAATGAATTATTTATCTTTTTATTGATTTATAGAAACTTTTTATATGTTATAGTCACTTAAAATGTGTATGTTCAGAAGATGGGATGATTTTGGGAGTTCCCTGAGAAGTTAGAACTACACAATTGATATTAATTACTTACCAGGGGCTTAACAAGCTTTTTGACTGATGGAGAAGAAACAGGAGAGGAATCTGATCTGATCAATGGACAATTAGGCCAGCCCTTCATAGAATTAGGACCCACCTAACTGAATATAAAACCACTTCCTTGGCATTGTGGGAGCTCAGTGACAGCACTGAGAAATGAGAAGACAGATGCATGCATTTGCAACCCGGGAAGGAGGGTCGGTGCATTTTTAGGTTGGTCTTCACTTAATATTCAAGTTGCTGCATTTAACTGTGGATTTGATTGTCTACATATTCTTTTCATCTCTGCTCAACAATGCTTCCAGAAAGAACTAATCTCTGAAGGGACCCTGGCCAGCTCGAGCATGGCAATCATGGCTCTGGCAGGCCTTGCCCTTCTCTCCCCCTTCCCTCTGCCTTGCTGAAAATGGTTAGATTACATTCCTAAAGCTAGACACCAAGGCCTGTTCTCTTATTTGGCCACTTCCTTCTTCTGAGGCTTACTACCAAGGTCCAGCTATCAAAGTATTGAAATCCAGCAATCAGTAGACCCCTTTGGCTCACCTAATTAACATGCCCAATCAAAATTAAACACCCCATCCTAACACAGAGTTTCCCCTGTACCTTTATAAACTGCCATTTATATACGGGACACTTCTGTCTCCTCGCTATCCAGAGCAGTCTTTTGTCCCTTCGGGACAAATACTCCTTCCCTTTCTCCCTTGTCCTGTTTCCTGTCTTTGTCTCTTATTTCCTGCCCTTTGTCCCTTGTGCTGAGATTTGTCCCCAAGTGGTCTTGGCATGTCCTGAGCCAATACGGATGCCTTCAATCTCTGTTTTTAATTCTCTCATCTCCCCTTCACCTCCCCATCCTTCCCCCTTCTTCTTCTCCCTTTCCTTCCTTCCTTCCTTCCTTCCTTCCTTCCTTCCTTCCTTCCTCCCTCCCTCCCTCCCTCCCTCCCTTCCTTTCTGCCCTTCTGTGAAACAAGATCTTATCTTGTGTTTCAAGCTTGCCTTAAACTTGCAATCCTCCTGCCTCAGCCTCCTGTGTGCTGGGATTACAATCCTGTGCCACTGTGAGGAGCTCTCGGCATCCTTAACCCCAGAGCTAGCTCACTTCCTGACCTGCCCTTCATGTTTGGGTCAAATGTTACAAGAGGTAATGTGCACTGTAGGAAGGGGAGGAGGTGGTAGAACTCGGAGGAGAGAGCGTCAAGGTGGGAACATTGTTACCAGTTTTCTTCTGTAAATTTCCCAGGGTTGATTTTTTTCTGACTAGTGTTTCCCCCCCAGAAACAAATGCTTTTTCTGTTTTTTTCCAGGCATTCAGTGGTATTTGGGATGTTGATTTTCTGCAAACTCTCTAAACCTTCTGGGTAACTACATTGTGTCCTGTGTCCTCAGAGAGCACCCTGCCTCCCCCTCTGTAACCTCCTGTCTTCTAGAGAGAGCCCTCCTGTTGAAGTCCGCTCTTCTTCAGGATGGGAGGTGTGAGTGAAGGGTTGTAGATGCAATCCAGCTGGACATGTCTCAGCTTAGCTGTGTTAACAAAATAAAAAATGTTTTGGATAGTTTTGCTTACAGAAGACTTGCAGAGATCTATCCATGGAGTTCTGCACACTCTTCACCAACCTTTTCTGTTAGCATCTTACATCACTGAGGTTCACTTATTGACATTTAAGAATCTTCATGGGCAAATTCCTCTTAGCTATATGTTGTTTGACTTTCCCTGGTTTCTTTGTATCTCATGATCCACCCCAGTTGCCACCACCTCTTTAGTACAGCATCCTTCAGTGGCTGAATTTTAGTTGTGTGACACTGTAGCTTGATGTGATGAAGATAGAGAGCAATATTAACTCAGGTACAGGGTGTCTTCCAGTGTTTGTAATACCCACATGAAGGCAGCCATCCAGTCAGTGCTGGGATGAAAACAGTTGCTGCTTGGAATGTGCTTTTGGGTATAGAGCTGTGGGGCAGTATACTCCTATGCTCTATACACATGTGCAGCGTGGCTTTGGCATTTCATTCATGCACTCACACTACCTGCCTGTCTATCTATCTGTCTCTGTCTCTGTCTCTCATCATATGTATGTATGTATGATCTGTCTATCTATCTATCTATCATCTATCTATCTATCTATCTATCTATCTATCTATCTATCATCTATTTGTCTGTCCATCTATCATTTCTCTGTTACACGAGTTTGTGAAGATGTGCTTATCCATGTATCTGCATATAGAGGCCAGAAATCAACATTGGATGGCCTCTTCTCCCTTTCTTATTTTTTTGAGGCAGGTGTCTCATTGAGCCTGGCCCTTTCCATTTTGGCTAGGTTGGCAGGCCAGTAACCCCCCCCCCCTCGGGATCTTCCTTTTTCTACCCACCAGCACTGGTGTTACAATCCTAAAGGTCCAGTTTTTACAGGGGTGCTGGGAATCTGAACTTGAATCCTTGTGCCTGTGCAGCAAGCATATTACTCACTGGGTCATCTCCCTAGCCCTACTACTACTACTTGTTATTATTTTTTTTTTTACATCATAATCCAAGCAAGTGAGATTTCACCCAATACCGAGGACAAATAGTGACCTGATGTTTTAAAACATGGAATCCACAACAAAGAAAAGGCTCATGTTCTGGTTCTATCAAGCTTGCTTCCCAAATAGATTCCCAAACATCTCTCATAAACTAAGAAGCAGACTCAGTGATGCTGGTCCCTGAGCCCACTCATTTGTCCATGTTCACCAAGGTTGTGGTGGAATGGTGCCCTTAACTTTTGGAAAACTTGGCATAGATGTTCTCAGATTTTTGTAATATGTAGTGAGTAGGGGATTCCCCAGCCAGGGCAGGCAGAAGGTCAATCTAGATACCAGTGTTTAAGAGTCAAGTATATGTAGTACAATGTTGAGTGACTTGGACAGATGGCAGTGTAAATCCTCAAACACATTGACTTCTCAAAATTTTTGTCATTGTTAGGACAGGAAACTGAGCCTTAAAAGCTTTAATGATGTAACGTTTGCATAATAATGAATGAATAGAGCTGCAGTTTTCTCCCCTAGTGCTGGGGGATTGAACGCATGTCATCACACATAGTAAGCAAACACTCTACCACTGAGTGCTTAGGTCCCTCTATCTTTCTCTCTCTCTCTCTCTCTTTTTTTGAGACAGAGTCTTTCCTAGCTGCCAAGGTTGGACTGAAACTCACTACGTAACTCAGATAGTTGTCAAACTTGGGATCCTGCTGGCTCATCCTCCGTAGTAGCTAGGATTACTAGTCTGCACCACTGGGTCCCACTGAGGCCCAAGGGCTGTGGCTAATACCGTTTGATCTCTCCTTGTTGCAGGTGTTTGCAGAACATGTGGGTGTCCCTCTGGGAATGGGCCCTGTGACGGATGTGCTAAAGCTCCTTTGGTGCCACAGGAAAGAGCCTCATCCAGTTTGCCATCTTGTAGTGAGGACTCCTTTAGAGGCTTGACATCTACTGAGCACTTGCTGTGTGCCAGACACTGTGTTAAGTGTTAAATTCCAGAAAAAATGGAAAATTGTGGGAGATGGTAGATGAAACAAAATTGGAAAAATACTGGAAGTCATTGTGTCTGGGTGACAAAATACCTGGAGTGTGTCCCTTTCTCACCATGTGTATAAGTGTGTAAATTAGGAGTTAATGTTAAAGCATCTGCCTGTGACATCGCAGTGACTAAGCAGAGAAGCCAGGATTCACACCTGGGTATGTGCATGGTGTGAGCTGCCTCCTGGGGAGATTCAGGTGTCAGGAGTGGGGGCTGCATTAGTGACTTCTGCATATGTGTGACCAAAATACTGACAGAAGTGACTTAAGAGAGCGGATTTTTTTCCCTTGTGGCTCCAGAGAGTTTCATCGCTGTGCTGCAGGGAAAGCATACAGAGAGGCTCAGTCCATGGTGGCAGGAACACGCAGCGATGGTTGTGTATGGCAGCTGTCCACTGGGTGGAGGACCAGGAAGCAGAGAGTGAGGCAGGAACAAAGGCAGGTATAGCCTTCAAAGGCCTTCTGACAGCTAGGTCAGTCCCCTAAGGTTCCACAGCCTCCCCAGACAGAGTCGCCATTTGGAGAGTGTTCAGATGTGAGCCTTAGGAGGACATTGTGCTAGCACGATAAGATCAACACCAGCTGCATTCTTGATGGGGGTACGGGGTACACAGATGTTGGTCTCTGGTTTGTGAGTCTTCTGGGACCAGGTGTCTGACCAAGGTAGAAGGTATTCTTGGGTCCTTTTAAGTGCTGGGTGGGACAGATTCTGCAAGCAGGAGCATGGGAATTAGAGGAGGAACAGGAATGCACTTGCTCAGGTTGTCTCTGTTTCCCTTGTACTTAGAAAATGTACTATGTACATAGATACTTGCAGTATCAATGCATGCATAAGTGTCCAGCACAAGCTTAACAACAACCCCAGTGGAATGCACAATAAGGAGGACTCATAGGATTTTAAGCTTTGAAGGAACTTGGCTCATTCCAGCTCAGGTGAGGATTTAACTCTCTCTCTCTCTCTCTCTCTCTCTTTTTTTTTTTTGGTTTTTCGAGACAGGGTTTCTTTGTGTAGCTTTGCGCTTTTCTTGGATCTCACGCTGTAGACCAGGCTGGCCTCGAACTCACAGAGATCCGCCTGGTTCTGCCTCCCGAGTGCTGGGATTAAAGGCGTGCGCTACCACCCAGCTGGATTTAACTCTCTTATGATGTCACATTTACAAACTTGTTCCTGAACTCTAAAAATTTTTTCCTGCCATGGAAAGGCACAGTGCTTCCATCTGACTCCAATGGCCCTGGGACATGCACTGGTGTGAAATAGCTAATGAAAGTGATCTGTGCTAAATGTGTTCAAGTGGCTTTAGCTTGAGAAATATACTTGTCTCTGGTGTCAGTGCTGTTGATGAGTCTCTAACACTGGGAAGCTGCTTATCAAATATGTCTAGCATGACATGAGTATG
This sequence comes from Peromyscus californicus insignis, assembly GCF_007827085.1. Taxonomy (NCBI): domain Eukaryota; kingdom Metazoa; phylum Chordata; class Mammalia; order Rodentia; family Cricetidae; genus Peromyscus; species Peromyscus californicus. The sequence goes on from NW_026294551.1 coordinate 103,861,780, forward strand.
AGGCTATGTAGTGAGCAAGTGGAGGGTCTGCACTTCAGAGAAGGACAGCTAGAACCTGGGCTTTGTCTCAGCACTCACCAGCTGTGCAAGCTTAGAAAAGTTAATAGAATTTTCTGAACCTCTTTTCTATTCTACAAAAGGAATAAAGTAACATCTACCACACAAGATTACTGTGAAGATTAAATTTATGAGCCCATATAAGGAATGTAGCATGCCTGGATATATAAATATCAATTGTTGATATTATTGCTTGTAAAATGAGTGACTATTGGTGCTACAATTATCTGTTCACTAGAGAGCAATGATGTGGACTGAGATGCATTCAGTGGACAGTTGTTCACATTGTTTTCATTCTCTGTGTTGGCTAACAGCACAATATGTGTGTGTGTGTGTGTGTGTGTGTGTGTGTGTGTGTGTGAGAGAGAGAGAGAGAGAGAGAGAGAGAGAGAAAGAGAGAGAGAGATGTTTGTTCATATACATAATGTGTGCTATCAACAAAGAAACAGAGCCTGTACTAACTAGTTTTATGTTAACTACACACAAGATAGAGTCATCCAAGGAGGGAGCCTCAACTGAGAAAATGCCCCCATAAGACCGGACTGTAGGCAAACATGTAGGGCATTTTCTTAACTAGTGATTGATGGTAGACAGTCCAGCCCATTGTGGGTGGGGCCATCCCTGGGCTGATGGTCCTGGGCTCTATAAGAAAGCAAGCTGAGCAACATAAGGAACAAGCCAGTAAGCAGCTCCGTCCATGGCCTCTGAGTCACCTCAGGCCTCCAGATTCCTGCCCTGCTTGAGTTCTTGTCTAGACTTCCTTTGATGATGAACTGTGATGTAGACGTGTAAGCCGAATAAACCCTTTCCTTCTAAGTTGCTTTGGCCATGGTGTTTCATCACAACAATAGTAACCCTAACTAAGAGAGAGCCCTAAAAGGAAAACAAAAATCACCTTAAGTAAGTTCTTTTCAAAACTTTCTTCTCACGTGTCCACATACGCTGTCTGACCAGCTTTGCACTGCTCTCCCAACCAGCTGTAAGACTATTTGTAAGGAAAGGCCAAGTGCCCAAGCCTGGTTGAGTTTCAAAGATGCCAAGCTTGTGCTCCTTGCATGCCCGGGAAAGCCTGTCCTTGGACATGATTCCTTTATGAGAACATTTCTGTCCTCATGTTGGATGAAGGGAGGGGATACACTTGCTATGAGATTGACAGGCTTGAAAAAAATCACAAGTGACACAGACACACATGCGTGTCACCTACCAGGTGTGTTCACTTCAGCAACAAAGAATCAGTGAAGAAACCAGCTCAGGGGCTTTGCGTGACCTGCCCAGCAAGGGGTTTAGGCTCTGGACATAAACTTGTATATGGAGGTGCAAATCTTGCACTCTGGCCACAACCTTTCTTATGCCTTTCCCAGGGGCCCTTGCTGCTCAGTTTATCAGGGTTATGTTTCTTTTCTCTTTCTTTACCTTACTGATTGATTCCCCTAAGAATTGCAGCATTCAATTATCCTTATCTTTGAAAATAAACCCACTTAAATAAAGTCACCAATCTTGTTATGGTGCACCAAATATTTCTGACAGTTGTTTACTTGCCTGTAATTAATATTTCCTTTGAATCAACTTTCAACTGGCATTTAAAAAATTCCCTCTATGTATCAATGGGAGGTAGAAATATGGGTGAGGAGGCTTTCTGTATATCCTCTCAGCTCTTACAAGACTCTGAGGGGGATAAAGCTATGGAAGTAATGATGGGAGCTGCTGGGGGGTACCCTGGGAGCAAACAGGAGCCCCCCCCAGAACATGGGGCAACAGAGGAGCCAGGGCAGCTTCCCCGAGAAACTGATAAAATTTATTCTGTATGAAAAATACTCCCCAACAACTTTCCAAGAAAACAGAGGGGGCAGGGAGTGGAACATTTTGGTATTGTTTGCCTTTGATTGAAGAGAGGACTTCGAGCCACAGAAAAATGTTTTTTGAAAGGATTTTATTTTTCTATTGCACATTGTATAAAGAAAGGAGCTTTTATTTGATTAGGATCATAATGATTTTGGTAGAAAAATAAGAATAAGAATGCCAAGTCTGACAAAGGAAGCCTAGGTTTCAGAGTCAACTATCAAGAGTTTAATCCAGACTATTTTCTGGTTCGAGGGCTCTCTTCAATCAGCCTGGTGTTTCTCTCTAGAGGAGATTAATGTTGATCTTTTGCTTCTTTGGAAATTAACAATCAACACAAAATAAGTAATATACTTAATATCATGATACATACATTAAAATAATTTACAGTAAGGTTTGAGGAAACCTGCCTTAAAAATCTCTGTTAGCATTCTCAATAAAGTTAATTACAAGTTGAAAGGAAATCTCATTACATTAGCCTGAGAATTACAGTTAATGAAGCCGAGTGTAATCACAATCTGAATATTTCATTAAATGGAGATTCGGAGTCATTAATTCAGGTATTCAGCCTGGGGTCTTGAGCTTACATCGAGAGTGCTAATGTATTGCTTGTATTTTATAGATTTAAATCTGGATCCCTGTACCTGTGGAAACACACCCAGCCCAGCCCCAGATCTGTCCGTGGTGCTGAACCTCTTGGCTGTAGTTAGGCTATTCAAGCCACCCAACCAAAAAAACTCTCGGGTGATTTTGGAGCTGAGGTGAACTTTAGTATTGTCTTACCTTTGCTGTGTTTCTGACTTCAGAGAGGTCAGGGAATTTACAGAGGAGGAGCCCCAGGGTTCACACAATGTGCTAAGTTCACAATTTTTCCAATAAAGGAAATTAAGAAGCAATTACTAAATGTTATCTTTATTGTGCCATAAAAGATGTGGACACTTAAATATCAAGCATTTAGGCAAGAGCTAGTTCTCATAACAAAAACCAAGCCTAAACTGGGCTTGGTGGCACCTGCCTTCAGTTCCAGCATTCTATAGGAGGACTGTAGGTTCAATGCCAGCCTGTGCTAGGAAACAAGACTCTGTCCCAATACCCACCACTCCCACAAAACAAAAAGTAAACAAAAACAAGCCACAAAGCCTAAACCAAGTGAAATTAGCATCATGCAAAACTTACGTTTCTATGAATTTACTACTCTTTCCCTTTTCATCTATCTATCTATCTATCTATCTATCTATCTATCATCTATCCATCAATCTTTTAATTAATTGAAAATGAGAATGTGGGTTTGTGTTTTGCCTGTTTGATCATCAAATGAGTATTTGTTATTTACTAAATTCTAGGCATTATGACTTGGGGCTGGTTATATAAAAATTATCACTGTATTTCTACACTCTATCTATTGTTGTGTGATATTTGTACACTCTGTGAAGATATGTTGCTGTTATTGGTTTAATAAAGAGCTGAACAGCCAATAGCTAGGCAGAATGTATAGAAGGGACTTCTGGGATGGGAAATACATAGGACATCTGGATCCTGTACGGTGTTTTGTTGACTTTGAATTCTTTAAATGCTAATGTACAAAAGCCAATGGCTACTGAGAGACATTGGATTATGGAAACTGCTAAATTAAACCAACCTATATATTAAAAAAAGGTCTTAACTTCAAAATGAAAGTCAGAAAATATGTTACATTAGGGGAGAAGTTATGCCTTTGTTTCCACAGGAAACAAAAAGTTAGGATTCTTTTCAAAATTAATGAAGATCAGCTTTGATTGAGGGAGACTTCCTGAAAATCTTGGTTACAGACATAAAAAAAGAAACCAAGAAAGAATACAGGACAGATGATGTATATGCTGATCCCTCTACATGGGAGCAGCTCTAAGACTGGTTCAGATTAATGATTAATCTTGTTGGCTACAGAGTCCTCATGACTTTATTATTACATGCCATCCTTTCATATGGCATGGATAGAGGTTTGATTATACAGTCCAAATGGACTTATAAAGTTGACAGATGTCTTTTCCCTACTCAAACACAGAAGAAAAAAATCATCTTTAACTGACTTGTGCATACCACACATTACATAATTGTGTAAATACACACACACACACACACACACACACACACACACACACATACATATTTAGACAAAAGGGGGAAATGTTGTGAGATAGTTGTACACTGTGTGAAGATATATTGCTGTGATTGGTTTAATAAAGAGCTGAACAACCAATAGCTAGGCAGAAGGTATAGGCGCAGCTTCTAGACAGAGAATGGAAGTAGGAGAAGATGATTGAGGTGCACAGGAGATGCCAGGAGACACAGAGAGGAAACAGGATGCACAAGATGGAAGAGAGGTAATGCCATATGCTAGAATGTAGATAAATATGAATGGGTTAATTTAAGTTATAAGAGGTAGTGGGACAAGCCTAAGTTAAAGCTGAGCTTTCATAATTAGTAAGAATTCTCCATGTCATTATTTGAGAGCTGGCTGGCAGGACAGAGAAAGGCTCATCGCAATCTATGTATCTGGATAAATTTAATAATTAATCATCTGTCAATCTATCTGGGTATAGTTAATAGATACATATACATATTAAACAAGATATGAGAAAATGTATGGATCTTCTTAAAGTTACATGGCAAAATTTGTCTGGTCAATACTGCTTTTTAAAAATAGTTTTTTAAATATTTAAGGCACAGTGAATGATCACAAATATATGCTGACTTGGCAGTTCCATGGGGATCTGTAAACATTTGCAGTGATGTGTACAGTGACTCACTTGTTGTTAGAAGGAAGCCCTTTGAGATATTCAAATACTCAACATTTTAACAATGTACTGAATTACCGAGAGGCCTTGAGTTGGAAGTTGTGTGGAGGCAGAGTGGAATATTTACTGTTCACTGTTTCACTGTGAACACTTTTGGTCTGATGATAAATTAGAGGTGGCCAGACCCAGATGCCAAGCTCTTAATTTAAAGCATGCTTTAACTGTTCTAGAATTGCCTCCACCCCACGGGACTTATACTTGCTGTTCTCTTTTCTTGCAACATGCTTCCCTGTGATCCTCCGAGGGCTGGCTCCTTCTCATTGTATTTCCCAAACTGTTGCTGTGGTTTGAATATAGAATCCCCACCCCCCCACCCCCCGCGCCCCCACCCCCGGCTCATGTTGAAGTCTGAACACTCAATCTTCACCTTGTGGCTCTAGTTTGTAAGGCTGTGGAACCTTCTGGAGGAGTGGTGTGGTGGTTTGAAAGAAAATGGCCCCCAGAGGAAGCAGCACTAATAAAAGGTGTGATCTTGTTGGAGGAAGTGTGTCACTGTGGAGGTGGGCTTTGAGGGATCATATATGGTCAAGCCACACCCAGTGAGACAGTTCACTTCCTGTGCCTGTAAGATGTAAAACTCTCAGCTCCAGTACCATGTCTGCCTGCAGACTGTCATGTCCCACAATGATGATAATGGATGAACCTCTGAACTGTAAGTGAACTATCCCAATTAAATGTTTTCCTTTATAAGAGTCGCCATGGTCATGGTGTCTCTTCACAGCAAAAGAAACCCTAACTAAGATAAGCAGCTTAGCTGAAGGAAGTGATCTTGGAGGTTTAGGTGCATTGCCACTTCCTATCTGCTCTATGCTTCATATTCCATCAAGATATGAGTCTCAGCTGACCACCGTTGCCCCATGGAGCTGCCTGTGGTCCTGATTTCCCTTCAAGATAGATGGCATCCCTTCAAACTTTCTGGCCCAAAGAAACCCAGCCAAGTGTGTTGTCACAGCAACATGAAAAGTAACAAACACCTGTTCTCTCTTAAAATGCCTGCTCTGTGAAAAGCCTCTGTGTAGAGCTGCCTTGTAGGAACTTGCTCTGGGAATTTACCATTTACCTTCCTCACAGCTCATGTCACTGTCTAAACTTTTTCTCTCTTTCCACCAAGATGGCAGACACCAGGGTGCTTTGTCTGACTCATTCCCTACTGTATCCCCAGTACCTGGTGCACAGTAGGTGCTTGTAAAAAATTGTTGGGTGAATAAATGTTGTCAGATTACAGTACTCGGCATATTTTATCAGATGCATTGCTCCTATTGTTTTTCTTTGTAAATCCTCTGGAGTTTTACTCCTTGTGTACTAAATTTTACTCCTTGTGTACATTGTATCTGAGTTTAGTAAATATTAAGTCATGTGCCACGAGAAGTTGTTGTGCACCTTGAAGAACTCACGAGTCTGTATTCTGACATTGCTGGCAATTAGGAAATGTCACACAAAGGCAGTGTTTCCCAAGTTCAATCTACTGATCCAATCACAATTGATTTTTCAGTAGTATTTCCCTCAATTTCATTTTGTTTCTCTGCCTCACGATGTTCTATCCATGCCAGTTCTCGATCATATTAGTGTCAAAGCAAACTAAAGAGGGAATTGGGTGTGTTTAATATTTATGAAATGACTATGTTGTGTTGATATGAATAATAAAAAAACTTAGCTCTGGAGAGGCAAAGTAACCTTAATAATCCTCTACTTAGGATCATAATATTGATTTTAGTGTGTTACCAAACAGACTATCTGTGACAGCTATGTTTCACATTTAATTATTATAGTCTGCTGGGGGGAGGTGGTGGTGCATGCCTTTAGTCCAAGCACTCAGGAAGCAAAAGCAGGTGGATCTCTGACTTTGAGGCCAGTCTGGTCTACAGGGTGAGTTACAGGACAGCCAGATTATACAGAGAGATCCTGTCTTGAAAAACAACAACAACAAATTATTATAGTTTAAAGGAAGTTTAAAACTCAGAGGGTGAAGATGTATAGATGAAGGAAAATGAAAACCCACAGCACACAGGTCACTTCTGAATCTTTGACCAGATCATTGCCCAGTGGCAAGCCCTAAGCCCTGGTTAGCAGTAGTAAGAATAGAATGTTTAGAAAATGGCCTGTAGTGCTGTAGAGCAGTGGTTCTCAACCTCCCTAATGCTGTGACCCTTTGATACAGTTCCTCATGTTGTGGTGACCCCCAACCATAAAATTATTTTGTTGCTGCTTCATAACTGTAATTTTGCTACTGTTATGAATTGTAATGTAAATATCTGATATGTAGGACATCTGATAAGTGATCTCAAAGGGGTCAAGACCCATAGGGTGAGAACCCTGCTGTAGATAGAGGGAGAGGAGAAAATCCTTCTTGAAGGTGTTTCTCTGTTTTGTTTTGGTTTTGAGTTTTGATTAGCACATACTAATTATACATATTTGTCTTGTAACGACATTTTCTTACATATCTGTACTTCTTTGATCACGTTCACCGCCCCTTAACCTCTCTCCTCCCTGTCTCTCCTTCTGATTGCCTTCCTCTCCCCAGCTAGTCTCCTTTAATTTTCACATCTGTTTAGAAATCAATTAGTTTAATCAAGGTCACTTATAGGAGCATGGGTGAGAGGTTGTTCACTGGAACATGGGCGACTCTGCAGTGTCTACACCACCAAAGAAAATGTCTCTCTCTCAAGTAGGGACTTCCCTTGTGCTTTGATCTTTGATCTCTGTGTATCCCATTGCAGCTGTTCATTTTTTTTTTATCAAGCAGCAGATATATGTAAGCCATCGCTTAAGGTATATTCAGGTGGAAAGTGACCAACACTGATAATGCATATTGGTTAGCTGTGATATGCCAGGAGTTTCAATATATTACCTCATTTATTCTTTTCAATGCTGCAAAATGGATGGGTTTACCCATATTTTAAAGATGTCTTAAGGATCTTTATGCTATATGTAAGCAGACACAGACTCTATATTTAATGACCAGAGAGAGCAGGATTCAGGTACACTTTGGTCTGACTCCCAAGCCTGGATTCTTTCTTCCATCCGAAGTTGAATGGATGTTCCAGTATGAGTGCTGTCACTGATAACTGATTATAACTGCCTGAAGTGAAATACTGAAAATGTATTTCAAGACTGTATTCAAACCAAGAGTGCATTTAGTGTTGTGATTGCTTAGTCATGCCTGCAGTGAGAGGGCATGAGTGTTGTGATTGCTTAGTCGTGCCTGCAGTGAGAGAAGGCATGAGTGCTATGATTGTTTAGTCATGCCTGCAGTGAGAGCAGCATAGGTTAGTTCTTATGTACCATATATTTTTACTCTTATCTCTGCTACAGATATGATAAAAGACCCTCAAAGGACAAGTGATTTTGTAAACCAAGTGAGATACATAAGATATGGTACAGGGGAATATAAACCAAATTGATAGATCAAGAAGGCCTCAAGTGTGAAGTGCATAACATATGGTGTTTGGATATGTAGTAGGCAATTAGCATATCTTTGCTTAATGAATGAGTGAACATTCAACTGAATAGTTGAAAATGTGACAAATTCTGGTTCCTTGAGATCATCAAGAGTTCTGCCATTTCGTCAAGTCCGAGTGCCTTAAACCATCCATCAACACCATTTCTTTAGTTTCTGATCAGAATGCTAATCTTGATTTATTTTCAAATCATCTATTTGTAGTCTTGCAAAGCTGCTGTAGAAAAATGGGAAGTTCATACTGTTCAGTATTCTTTTGTAAAATTATTACTGTGTGTGTATTGTACGAGGAGGGAGTGCACATGCTACAGAGGATGTGTGCAGGTCACAGAATAGCTTTGTGGCATCAGTTTTCTTCTTCCACCCTTTATATGGTGCTCTAGTTTGATTGCTGTGACAAACTCCATAACCAATGCAACTTAAGAGAGGAAAGGATTTATTTTATTTACACTTCATGGCTATAGCCCATCAGAGGGAAATCAGGGGAGAAATTAAACCAGGAACTGAGGCAAAATGTTGCTTGCTGGCTCACTCACAGGACCATGTTCAGCTAACTTTCTTATATAGCCCAGGACCTCGTACCCTGTCCACAGTGGGCTGGGTCCTCCTGCATCAATTAGTAATCAAGACAATCCCCCAAAGACATGCCCATAGGCCAATCTGATTTAGGCAATTCTTTACTGAGGCTTTCCTCTTAGATGGCTCTATACTGTGTCAAACTGACAAAGCTAACTAGGACACAGAGGTTCTGGGAATTGAACAGGTCACAAGGCTTGTACGGCAAATGCTTTTATCCACTGAGCTACCTTGCCTCAGTATTCATTATATAGAGAATAACTTGTGTATTCTAAGTTTATTCATATCTTTTTATTGTATTATCTAAGATGCACTGTACTAATAAATTAAAAACAAACCATGTCTTTGACTTTTAGAACCTGTATTTCAGTAAGGGGAGATGGTCTGGTGGTTTGAAAGAAAAATGGCTCCCACAGGAAACAGCACTATTAGGAGGTATGGCTTTGTTGGCGTAGGCATGGCCTTGTTGGTGGAAGTGTGTCACTGTGGGGGTGGGCTTTGAGGTCTCCTATGCTCAAGCTATGCTCAATGACACACAGTTCACTTCCTGTTGCCTGTGGATCAAGATGTAGAACTCTCAGCTTCTTCTTTGGCACCATGTCTGCCTGCATGCCACCATGTCCTGCCATGATGTTAATGGACTAAACCTCTGAACTGTAAGCCACCCCAATTAAATGTTTTCTTTTATGAGAGTTGTCATAGTCATGGTGTCTCTTCATAGCAATAGAAACCCTAACTAAGGCACTCTCCAAAAAGCTAATAGATAAAAATAAATGAGAAATGCTACTTAAGATAAATATGGGGTAAAATAAATGAAGTGATGTAGTTAAGCCCAGCAATACTCCTGTGATGAAGTGACAGTGAAGGCCAGACTCAAGGGTGAATGGGAAGGGACAGGAAGGATGTGAAGAGTGGGTGGAGAGGTAATCCTAGACTGGAAATGAGCAAAGCTCCCATGGCAGGAACACAGTTCACATTCTTTGTTAAGTGGGACTGTAGTGTGGTGAGAAAGGGAAAAGGTTCTATCAGTAAATGTGGAAAATGCGATTCAAAACTGAGAACAGAGTAAAGTACCAGTCATAGACCATAGGTGGAATATTTAAAAAGTGTAGTGTGATTGTGTGTGTGCACATGCACATGTGTGTGTGTGTGCACGTATGTGTGCATGTGCATGCCATTGCATGTCTGTGGAGGTCAGAGGACACTTTTAGGAATCAGTTCTTGCCTTCCACTTCACTGAGGAAGGCTTTCACTGTTTCCTGCTGCTCCACTCCACCAAACGTGGCCCACGGGCTTCTGGTTAATTCTCTAGTCTCTGCCACTTTTCTCATCTTGGGAGGGAGTGCTAGGACCACAGAGGCTCACTACCACATTTGGCTTTTTATGAGGGCTTGAGTGGTCAAACTCAGGCCTTCAGACTTGTGCAGCTGACTTCTTTTCCCGAGCCATCTATGTGTAATTTTTGAGCCACAACTAAGTCTTGCACTATTGGGTATCTACTGTGCCTACATGCTTGATCTGGTCATCACCTGCTTCCCAGTAGCTGTGACATTAAACACTACACCTTAGAAAAATTCTGCAAAACCAGAGCTCTTTGGGCAAATAAATGAGAGACTCTAAGAAAAAAATGCAACAAAGCCATTTGTAAGTGTGCTTATTCCAGTTTTTCAAGCTGATATATCTATTAAACATCTGGTGTGGTAATTATTGATATCTGGGGGAAGTAATATTCTGAGAGCCAACTTTGAAGAATGTTAGTGGATTAATGCTTACCTGGCCCTACTTAATCACCTCCTATGGTGATAAACTCATTATGTCCCAAGGCAATCCATCCTGTTTCCAGGCTGATTTCATTGACAAGGAATTTGCCTTATGCCCATTCCAATATTCTCAGCCAAACCCCTTAAAACAGCTGCCAAAGGAAGCCAAAGCTAAAGCCATTGGTAAGTCCCTTCCCTCTCCTCTCTGTTGCCCAGTAGCCTTTACCCTTTAAGGCTTGGAGTCACTAGTCCATGTCACAGTGTTGGGTTACAAGCAACAGGAATCAGTTCTACAAAAGGCGAGGGAAAAACCTAACATTTGGAAGAATGTGGGTTGGTTCATAAAACTAAGAAATATACGAGTGTCTCAGCTTGGGGCAACAGGGACACAGGCACTACTTTCTGTCATCTGTCTTCTGCCCTCTTTTTGAGATTGTCTTATTACTTAGCACAGACTGACTTTGAACTCACTATCCTCCTGTTTCAGCCTCTGGAATACTAAGGTTATAGGATTACAGACATGCACTGTGCTATGGTTTGGACATAAAATGGCCTCTGTAGGTTCATGTGTTTGAACACTTGGTCCCTAGCTAGAGGCACTGGAGGTAAGACTGTAGAACCTTTAGGAGGTTTTAGCCCCACCCAACCTCTGTTCTCTCACGGCTTCCTGACTTTCTGCTTCTGCTGCCATGATGGACTGTATCCCTTCAAACTGTAAGTTAAAGAAGCCCTCCCTTAAGCCTCTTCTTATCTCAGTGACAGGAATTTACTAATATATATGACCATGCTCAGCACCAGGTATTCTAACCATATTTGTTTTTCAGAGCTACCTTGAAAACATGAATCACTCCAATCATTTTTCTCTCTTTGTGTCCATTAAAGTTTAAGGGCCTAGAGAAGGGTCTGACTGCTCCACATTGAGTCACATCTTCAACCCTTGTCCTTGAGAGAGATAGATGTTTTAGGCGTTAGTTTTGCTGCATGTAAGGATGGAAAGAGAAGTCTATAGAAAGAAACCAAGGTGATGACCAGAAGAAGCAGAATATGGGCTTCTGGGTACTTCAGGGGGAAGCCAGCAAAGCCCCTTCTCCTGAATATCTGTTGTCTAATTAGACTTTGACATATGTCCAAGTCATTTCCATACCATTCAGTTTCACTAACATGACAATGCTGTCTACATGGTTCCCATGGCATGTGCCTCAGCCCCTGGAGTGCTCTTTGACAATGGGGATGTGTTTCCCTGGGGCTTTATTAGACAATCATGAAACCTATAGCATGTCTCCAACAAAAACTGGCTTGCATGATCATGAGGATAGATAGCCAAGTAATCAGCAGGGAAGTATTGGCTGTGCAATATACTGAGAAGGAGGTGTGAATAGTCACATGAGCCCACAGAGAAGCTTGTTTGCAGGAAGCTGCTAACAGATTGAAAGAACTTGCCTTGTTTGGTCAGAGGGGACTTTCATGGGATATGAGGACCTGTGGAGAAAGACAAAGTACAAAAATTCAGAACTGAGATCTGGGGAACTCTTGCCCCAAGCCTGACAACCCTTTCTTACGAGGGTCTTGTGAGGTTGTTGGGGTGGTAAGGAAAAGAGACCTTTAAGATAATTTGGAGAAGTGCTCCAGCAAGCTTAAGCACAGCTGCCACTACCTTACCCATGAAGTCTTTGTTCCAACCCTTCACCAGAGCCTTTTGAGGGTTGCTAGGAAACCAAGGATGCTTGAGCAGTTGTGATCTGATTACAATAATCTTCTAGGTTTCCATGGTTGGAGGAGGAGCCAGGCAGGCCCGGTGCTGTATTCTCTTACCTTACTGTGGAGTACAGTGAGCCATACGTGTCTTTCAGTTGTGTGAATTCAACTCTGTGATCTCAGTTCAGGGATGAGGAGAAGAGAATTGGTGGTGGGGGGAGAAAGAGTACGAGCTTGTAACATAAATAATTCAAGTGTTCCTGTCCCTCTTCCACACAACGAGCATATGCTAGAAGTGAGACGGGAGACATGCGTCTGCTTCTGCCTCAGACACACTCACTTCCCACGAGCTGCTCCAGAGTGTGATTCTAGCATTTAAAGATATGCATTTTTCATATAACTTGGCCCCAAAATACAAGTTAGTTACATCATCTGGTGCTTAACCAAGGAAATAGCCATCCCGAGGAATTTGAGCAGCACATGACTGTAGCTGCCCCTTCTTACCTCAGCTCTCTGCCTAAGATGGGGCTCCCTGTCCCATTCTGTGATATCCTTTCTTGGTAGCCGTGGGTGGTACTATATGCTTTTGCCCATTTGTAGACTTGCATGGCCTCGCTAGGAATCATCAAGGCTTACAAATTTATTCTGTGCCTGAGTGTTGTCTCTTGACATCACAGAAAGTGCTCCCAGGTACCTTTATCTAAATAGCAGACCCTCTGTGAATCATAGTCTTTTCAGCTTACCACTGACCTGTGTTCAGATTTGTTGGAGTTTTAGATGGTCTGTTGAGCTTAAAATTTCCCAGGATAGCTACTCTTGGCTTTCAGGATTGTCTTTTGGCCAGTAGTTTGTTCATTTCTGTGTAGTACATCTTTAAAAATGAATGTATTTGAATACGTTGATGTGTACATGCAGGAAAAAAGTCAAGAATATAGGCCAAATGTTGAATGTCCTCCATCCTCCATACCCTACCTTTCTTCTCTAGAGCCACCAATGGAGATCAGTTTATGGGCTGGTCTTCCAGAGATAGCCTATGCATTTGCTAATATTTATGAATATCCCTGCACCTTGTTTGACTTCACTCTGTAGGGAGTGTCTTACTTTGCTTGGACTTCCATAACTATGTACCACAGACTAGGTGGCTTAAGCATCAGAATATTTTTATGTAATGATCATGGAGACTGGAAAGTCAAAACCAAGGTATTGGCAGGTGAGGTTCTGGTGAGGCTTCGTAGAGACAAAAGAAAGAAGGAGTTTTATTTCTTTCTTGTAGATTCTCATTTAACTCTCATCTGCTAACAGTCCCTAAATACAGTGATGTTAGGTACTAGGCCTTCAATATATGAGTATGGAAGCAGGGTGTAGACATTCAATCTTCAGCAGTAGACAATGGAGATGCTTATCTAGCCAGTAGGTTTAGGCAAAGATGCATTATTACCTTTCCTGGAGACTGAACTGATGATGCTGGACGGCTGGTACTAGATAGGATGTTAGAAGAGGAGGGATGCAGAATTCAAATCTAATGGTGATATCCTGGAGGATGCATGGGGACCTCTGTAGGTGGACACTGCTGGTACTCAGATGAGCTGATGTCATGCTCAGTATGAAGAGTATAGACTTCATGAGCCTTTGACTTTTTGGGGGTGATTGTGAGAGGGACACCCAGGTTAAGATGTGGAGCCCCAGGTAGGAAAGGGAAGGAGAAAGCTCTCCTTGTTACAGTCTATACATTTTGGCAAGTCAGTTCTTGGTCCTTAGAACCCCAGGACCCCAGAGAACCCAAGGCCACAGTGGGTCTGCAGATGCTCTCTCACAGTTCAGCTATGGCATGTCCCCCTTTTTACACTGTCATCCCCTTCCCCATCCTGGGACCTCAGGCATGGCCCCGCTCGGCTTGTTTTCAGGCACTCTTTCTACCCAGGGTCCATTATTCCTTTTCAGTGTTCCATCCACATCTGATCTCTCCACATTTGCTTATGGTCATCTAGCTCTCATTCTGCCCTTTGGTTTTGTGCCTTTTGACTCTCATTGGGGATGTTTGTCTTTTTTTCTCACTAGAATGAAGACTCTATGAGGGTGCTAACCACTTCTAAGTGTTCCCCACCATGTCTAGCATGTACCATGTTTTCTGAAAACACTGGATGAATGCTCATTGGGAGAACACATTCTCTTGCTGCTTTGGGAAGAAGAATGCAAAAGAGAGGAGAGGCCCAGGATATTTTCTTCTGAAGGTCATTCATTGTCCCAGCACATTTCCTCCCAGGTTTGTTGTTAGTGGGATGCACATTGTGTTTGCACTGGGCACACTGTATGCTTGTCCCTTGGCACTCATTGGGAGTTGGTTGTCCTAGAAACTGAACGCTGCAAATGCTCAAGTTTCTTATACACAAAATAGCAGAGCATCTGCATATATCCTGTGTAGGTTACTTATAGTACTTAATGACATGATTGCTAAGTACCTGCTCTACCATCTTAGTTAGAGAATAATGACAAAAAAGCATTATATACACCTTATGTGTAGACACAACTCATGCCTCTCTCCAGTATTTAGTGGAATTGATTGACAGAATCTATACATGGGGAGAGCCACTGCACTTTGAATGGAATTCTACAGTTGACCAGTGATTGTCATTTACTTATTATAGCTCTCATTCACATAATCAGAGATGTTGTCACTGGTATAAATAGTTGTTTTGGGGATTTGAAATCCTAAATTTGTCTAGTTTGTGCTTTCTTCCTTTTATCCACTGTCTGCATGTCCCTGCCATTATCATGACAGTCAATGGAACATTCCAGAAATGATGATAAATATGTGGTACATAGCACTTACCCAATGTAGAATGGGGAACTCTGAAAGTCCTTTTTAATAGATGTTGTCACAGTAGAGCCCTGTTCTCTTTGGGCAGCAATAGAGGTCTGGAACTCAGGCTTTGCTGCTGCCCAGGCTGTGGTTGGAGTCCAGGCTATGGCTAGAGCTCAGGCTTTGTTGATGCCAAGGCTATGGTTGGAGTCCAGGTTGTGGCTAGAGTTCAGGCTTTGTTGGTGCCAAAGCTATGGTTGAAGCCCAGGCTGTGGCTGGAGCCCAGACTGTGGCTGGAACTCAGGATTTGCTGGTGCCCTGGCTATGGTTGGAGACCAGGCTGTGGTTGAAGGCTGTGATAGACACATTTTTATTAGGCTTAACCCCCTCCCATTTGATTCTGATGCAGATGGTCATGGGCAATAATTTGAGAGATGTTGCATTTCAAGTTCTATATGGCCAACTAATTCTTCCTATAGGGTAAGTAGTAGATAATTTTGGAGTTTTAAGAGTTGACCATCCTCAATATCTTATTTTTGTAGTTCCAAGGATTGAACCAAATGACTTTTGCATGCTAGACAAGTGATCTTCCCCTGAACTCTGTCCCCAACACAAACCCAACACTACATTTATGTTTGGAGTCCTGTGTGGCCCTGCTGAGAAAAAAAGGAAAGCTTGGTCAGATGAACTGAACCTGAACAGGGGATTCTGGCTGGGATGAGTCTGTGATACTCACTGTCAAGGTTATGAGGCAGAGGCCAAGACAAGGGGCTCTGGGATTGGAATCTCTGAGGTTGACTCTTTGTTGATGGAGTGACCTTGGGAAAGTTGTGTAGGGTTTCCCTCTTCCTATAGGAAACAGTGTTATTACTTAGTGCCTTAGATCACTGTGCAGACAAAAGAAAATAATGCATGTCAAACCCTTGGCACAGTTCCTAGGGTAGCTAAGAGAAACAAACACATCAAAAGGAAAAACAAAACAAAGATCCTGTCTTCCCCAGTGCCACTGTTATAACATTGTGTCTGAAACCTGCCCTTGTCTGTGGTACTTAAGTGAGGCACATTGTTGGAATGGATTTTATCAAGTATAAGGGCACAGTGCAATATTTTTTTTGTTTGTTTGTAAGGACAAGTAGCTTCGAACAATCTGTTACTTGGGCTGGAGCCATCTGAGATACTCAGTGTGGTGACAGCCTGGTGGGAACGTGAGATTGAAACAGCTTAAATTAATCACAAGCAGGAGCTGAGGAACAGGGGCACTTCAGAGGACAGCCCCTGTAGTTTGCTGGTGTATCTGTATA
Organism: Peromyscus californicus insignis; assembly: GCF_007827085.1. Taxonomy (NCBI): domain Eukaryota; kingdom Metazoa; phylum Chordata; class Mammalia; order Rodentia; family Cricetidae; genus Peromyscus; species Peromyscus californicus. The sequence continues at coordinate 103,878,099 of NW_026294551.1, forward strand.
ACACTTCTCAGACCTGGAGGGCAGAAGGTTCCCAGCTTCTTGAGTTTCCTTCTGTGGTAGACAAGAGTAGACCATTCAGAAGTTGGTGCAAAGAGCTGAGAATTAGTAGTGGCTAGTGTGGGGGAGCAGTTCCTACAATGTTCAGCTGTAGAGAGACACCCCCACCCCCAGAACATGTGTGCTCAGACCACATCATCTCTGTCTAACCCCACAGAATCAAGTGCTGGTTGGAGGTGAGTCCTTTGGCAACTCTAGCAGAATCTATCAACAGCAGCCTTGTAAGTCCTACTGGATTTCCTGAAAGATGACCATCAGTGAGGTCACCATCCTTGCTGTGCTCAGCATTTTTCTTGTTGTTTTGATACAGAGCCTCATGTCACACAGGCTGTCCCTGAACTTACTATGTAGGCAAGAACGCCCTTGAATCTATGATGCCCCTACCTCCACCTCCTAGGTGCTGGGATTATAGGCTTGTGCCACCATGCCTAGTTTTATATAGTGCTGGGGATCGAAGTCAGTGATTCTTGAATTCTAAGCAAGCACTCTACCAACTGACCCACACCCTCAGTTCTCCACTCAGTGTTTCTCTCTACAAAGCCTACCATGCTTTGAGAAGTACATGCCAGGGAAAGAACTTTGCTTCCCAAAGGTTCTCAAATGTTCCTACCTCATGCTTCAGGAAAACAGTGTAATTGACCAATTTCTTGATCAATTGATCAACTCTGCTTGAAAGAGCACATGGAAAATTGAAACTGCAGAGACCCTCGTCTCTTGCTGCCTGTTTGGCATCTTTCATGGATCTTGGACTACATAGGACATGTACTATGTCAGGAATTTGGAGTTCCTGGTGACAGAAACCTAATGTAAAGAAGAATGTGTTGGGCCACGTCTGACCTGTAGACACTGCTAGATCTCCAGTGTTTCTAGGACTTTAACTTTGTCTCTTCATCTATAGATATTGTATATTTTGTGTAAATTATATATTTTCTCTTGACTTAATTTCTAGACAGTTATTTTTCTGAAATGGCCATGTCATTATCAGTAGCCAGAGATTGTGGTAATTTCTAGTGATCCAGAGATCCAGGGAAGGAAAGAGGATATTTCTCCACAGCTGCGTTGAAAACCACAAAAAGTTTATGACTAGCCTGTGGGAAATAATATGCACCAAGGGAAACAGTGCTCTGATTGGCTAGTTATGGGTGAGGTGGTGGAGTCATCTGCCCAAATCTCACAGGCAGAGCAGAGTCTCTGTAACAGGGAGGTGGTGTGTGTGTGTGTGTGTGTGTGTGTGTGTGTGTGTGTCTGTCTGTCTGTCTGCCTGCCTGTCAGTGATATTTAAAGGGTAGATCTTCAGGAAGAGATTCTAAACAGACAACAATGACAAATACACACATACCTCTGTACTAATTTATATTTTTACTGTGTTCAATGTGTGATTGTTTATTTATATTTTGCTCTCTGCCTGAAATCCTTTGTGAAATGAGGTGGAATAAATAAATGATAAGATGTGTAAACAGACTGGATAAACAAGTCAGTGCATCGCTCCATACAAAAGGAAGGAGGGGTTGTTTAAAGATGAGCAGAAGCTTCAGAATTTGCAGTGAGTTGAATCAGAAATTTTCTCCAAAGACTCAGGCTTTAAAGTCTTGGTCCTTAATGCAAACTTCAAGCTGGGATTTTGTGGAAGTTATCATCAGAACTGTGATCCAGCTAATAGATCAGTCCATTGATGGATTTGTAATTTGTTGGCATTGTTGGAAAGTGGTAGAAAATAAGAGGTGCCTGCTTGCTGGAGGAAGTAGATTCCTAGAGAGGTGCCCTGGAAAGGTGTATCTTGTCTCTAGCTGCCTCTCTCTCTCTCTCTCTCTCTCTCTCTCTCTCTCTCTCTCTCTCTCTCTTTCACTCCCTCACCCCCTTACTGTTTCTTGGCTATCAGATGAGTAACCTCCTCTACCATATGCTGCTGCTGCCATTACCATGATCTCCTGAATTTGCCTTAGGCTCAAAGCAATGAAAGTATATGACAACTGAAACCTCTGAAACTGTGAACCAAGCCAAACCTTTCTCATCAGTTGCTTTCTCAAGCATTTCATCATAGTAACAGAATATATTTGAGTAATGCAGAATATATGAAAGAAATGCAGTTGTCTCTTGTTGTACACTGCACAGCCAGGACCTCTGCGATGAGCATGGCTGTTGTGAGCTCATACCTAGCGTGGCAGGTGGCACATAATATCAGCACTAGAGAAACTGAGGCAGAAGGATCATAAATTCAAGTCTAATTATTTCAATGAAACATTAAAAAAGCTTCCCAAACCCCATCAAACAAAAAAAGCGTATTCCTCCATTTGTAGATGTTTGGGATGGGGGTGGTTCATATAATGTGTATCCCACACAGTTTAATACCAAGAACTAAGAGGGAGACAATATCTTAGAGTTCATATCTTTCTCTACCATACTGCCTGATACCTAATTGATGTTCAATACAGTTCTTTGACTAAATGAACTGGCCCACTTTGAACCTCTTTATCTGTGCTGTCTTGTCCTCTAGACAGCTACATTCTTAATGAGTGCGCATGGGTGTGCACATGTGGATATATGTGTGCACATACATGTGTGGGGGTGTGCAAGCAAGCATCATCTTCAGGTACTATATGTTTTTTTTGTAGGCTTTCTTGATGGTTTGGAACTTGCCAAGTAGACCAGGCTGGCCAATGAGCCTCAGAGATCTGCCTGTCTCTGCCTACACAGTACCACGATTACAGATACATACCCCCAAATCAGGCTTTTAAAATGTGAGTTCTTGGATCAATCTCAGGTTCTTGTGCTTGCAAGGTAAACACTTTGTTGACTGAGGCATCTCTCTGTTCTCCAGTTTCTATTTAGGAGTATTAAACATAATTGTGTGGGCTTACTCTCAGATGCACACCAAGCACTTACATGTCAGCTTTTAAAATCTCTATTATTTTTCCAGGAATGCTGCTGAGCCCAAAGCAATGCCTTTTTTTAAAAATTTAAATTTGCAGTTCTGGGATATAACCGAGAGCCTTGTGCATATCAGGGAAGCCCTCTGCCTCTAGGTTTGTGAAAAGTCGACCTTATATATGGAGCTGCCAGGATGGACTAGACTGAAGCAAGTAGGGACTGGAATGTTAGCAACAGACAGGTTCGAAAAGTCTCTCAGAGGGCAGATCTCTGTGAAAGCATCATGTGGGCTTTCTTGAAGCCCATAGTCCCCAGCCAGAAAGTAGCAAGGAACCCATGTGCTTTCTCTTTCCTTTTCTTTTTAAATTTATTCTTCTCTCATATATTATATCTGGACCTCAGTTTCCCCTCCCTTCTCTCCTCCTAGTCTTCCCTCACTCCCACCTCTACTCTCCCCCAGATCCATTCCTCCTCCTTCCCGTTCAGAAAAGGGCAGGACTCCCAGGTATATCAACCAAACACGGCATATCAAGCCACCCATGTGCTTTCCCACATCTTCTTGCCTCTTGTTATGCCTGGAAGAATTTTTTTCAATGTCCACATGCTGGCAGGGCCAACTCAATTTAATTCCCCCAGAAGCAGACAGAGCCTGAGACAAGGATTCGAGAAAAATTCCTTTATTTGGGAGGTGATCTCAGGAAGTACTATTGGGGGGATGTAAGTAATGGTGTGTTATCAGGGGATTACAACCATTGAGAGCTTGAGTTCTATACTGCTGGAGAACTATGGGAGAGGGGCCAGAATCTGTCCCCAGGGACAGGAAAGCAAGTATACCTGGAGGAGGTATAAGAGCACATCAAGGGGACATAATGTGGCATAGAAACTTCTCTCCAAGGAGTGTGTGGCTATATCTGGGGGAGTAACTAGTCTATGGACAGAAGGTCCCTGGAGGCTCATTTGCAGGGAAAAATTGCATTTAGAACCCCAAACTTTCTTCAGGGGAATGCACAGTCTGGGGTGTTTGAAACACAAACACATTCAAAAGCAATTATTGGAACCATCATAAACAAGTCTGGTCACTTCAGAAAAAGATGTAAAGGACAGTTTCTGCCTTCACAGGAACACCGGAAAGAGAAAGGGCCATTTCCATTCTGGATGTGGGTGAACAGCAAGCAAGATACCATGTGATTGTTCCCAGAGACATTGAGATGAAATCTCTCACAATCTATAGACTATTTTAAAATTCAGTGTTAACTATCCAATGCCTTTAGGATAACTCATTGTCACTGGACCAATTTAAGTCTCATTAATCACACGAAGGAAAGAACTTCCTGCCCCTTGAAGCTGGTAGTAACCAGCTGTGAGCTGGAGGGATGTTTCCCATAAATGGAACTCAAGTGGTCTAATTATGCAAAGATGGGAGCAAGAAAGATCCTCCTGAGTAGGGACATTATCTTGACTCACAGTTGTCAATCTCTGGCTCTGCTGCTGGGCTTAGGACTACCTGAACTGGTAGAGCTGGAGGATTTTGAAGATAGTGGTGGGAATCTGTGGGTTGCTTTTGAGTACACATGAAGCTGACTAATGACCTTTAAGGTAACATGATCTAGTCTCTATTTATTGGTCTCTCATTTACTGAAAACATATTTTGTGCCAGACGGTAGACTGACCACTTTGAATACAAATTCATACTGTTTGTAACACTTCCATGAGTTGTGGGTCCTTGTCCTTTTTATAGATATAAAAATTGAAGTTTGGAGATGTTAACATGTAAATAGCTATGGTTTGAGCCCTGGTCTGCTCATTTCCAAACCAAACCAAACCAAGCTCTTTAACCATTGCATGACAGTGTGTTCAGTTGATCCAAAGCTTATCAGTAAAGGGACAGTTTCCTGACGTTGGAAAACAAGGATAAACAGAAGAAAACCAACAACTATCCATTCTAAATGCCCAAAGAAAGTTATTGATGATGCCATTATGGTATGCTGCTGTCTTAGCATGCTTGGGCTGTTCTAAGTATAAACAACACAAGCCCACTAGACAGCAGCGAGTGCTGACATGCCCAAGCTCTAGTGCCAGTAGATTTGGTGTTGGGCAAGGCCTGCTTTCTCATAGATGGTGCCATGTTGAGTTAGGCATGGTGGTGTGTGTCTGTGATCCCAGTATTTAAGAGGCAGAAGCAGAAGGACTGTGGGTTTCAGGCCAGCATGGAGTATACCGTGAGATTGTAGACAAAAATGGTGCCTCCTCCTCATCCTGTCATTGTGGAAGGGACGTGCATGCTCCCTCAGACCTGCTTTATAAGGCTGTGAGTGACATTCGCAAGGTTCTGCCCTCAGTGTCTAGGAACTTCCCAAAGGCCCCACCTTTTAATATCATCACTTAGATGGTTAGGATTTTAACAGATGAATTTTGGGGAGACAAAATCATTCATATCATAACTAAAATCCTTTTAGTATTAATTTCCATTGTCAGATTTGGAAAAAGTCCCATATCCACACTATGACTTCTGTCTTGTTTTTTTCCAAATGGATGTTATGCCTCAAGTATTTCATTATTATTGCATATACTTGCAAATATTACTAAAAATTCTGTAGCATGTTATTATATGGCTGTATATACCCTCTTCCCCTTCCCTCCCCTTTCTTTCCCTCCCCCTTCTCTCCTCTATCCCTGCTTTCTGTGTTTTCCAACTCCTCCATTTTCCCCTTTCTACTCTGTCTTCTCCCTCCTCTCTCTTCTTTTCTCTCCCACATCTCTTCCCTCAACACCCCTCTTACTTCTCTTTCTTCTTCTCATCTTTTATTATTATTATTTTATTATTACTATTATTATTATTTGTGACTGAGAGATAGAATCTCACTATGTAGTTCAGCTAACTTTACTCTCCAAATTCTCTTTCTCAGAAGTTCTGGGGCTGTAAGCATGCACCACCATGCCTGGCTGTTATGGTTTCTTCATATTTAAAATGTGGATAATATTTTCCACCTTATAACTTTGTAGAACAATAATAGTTAGTAGGTGTCTGACATATGCTAAATATTCAATAAATATTTATTCCCCTATTTCTCCGAACCCAGACAAGTTCCCTAGAATCAGAACCTGAAATGGGAATTCTTGTGCAAGACACTTCCTTGGGAGAGCTCTGGAAGGGAGGGATGGTAGTAAGAGAGTAGGCAGGGGACAAAAGAGGCAAGGTCTTCATTGGCATCCAGCCTCAGCCTGATCCATGGGGAGAGCTAGAGCATGAACTGTACCAGTTAGCCCCACACTGCAGCCATGGACTTATGCCAGTGGTCATCAGTTGTGGGTTCCTGATGAAGACAAGGATGCGAAACCTTTGCATGGGGTAAGACACCTTTTCTTTAACCATGGATGACTCAAGAGTGGCTGTTTCCAATATGGCAGTCCAAAGCCACTTGTGGCAATGAAGGGGCTGTCTGAGTGCAAATGTGCCATTGATGTAAAATACACATCAGATTGTGAAGGCTTAGTATGAAAAGGTCAATGTCAACATCATTATTTTTGTGTGTATTTATATATGTGTGGGTATACATGTATGTATGTGCATGTGGAGGTCACTAGACAATCTTAGGTGCCATATTTCATGTAATGTCTACTTTTTTTTGAGACAGGATCTTCCACTGATCTTAACTTGACAATTAAGCCGGGCTGTCTGGCCAGTGAGCCCCAGGAAGCCTCCTGTCTCTGTTTCCTTAGCACTGGGATTACAAACATGTGCCAGCACACCAGAAAACACACACACACACACACACACACACACACACACACACACACACACACACACACAACTATATTTTTCCTTTAAGGGAAACACACAGGAAAACATAAATTCAAAGTGGTAGATGTAGAAGATGTGTAAAAGTAGCTACCAGACAAGCTGCCCAAATATGTGTGGCTTCTAGAGGAGGGGTGTGGCCCTTAACTTCATCTGCCTTCCTTCATCATGAGATATTAGCTCTGTCAGGGCTTGGCCAAGTTTAGAAAAGGTTTGTATATTTTTCAGGCTTCCAAGACAGAGAATATAGTGTGGAGGAGAGAAATACATGATTACTTTGTTTCCAGTGTATGCTCTCAATGCCTGAAGATTCCCCAGCCTGTCTTTCAGTATTTGATTTCAAAGAGATGAACTCCATGGCATAAGGGAAGCTTAGGCAGTGAGGCCTTGCTGATGAGGAAGCAAGCAGCATTGTACTAGGTGCAGAAGTTGCCCCATATGTGGAGTAGAACAGAAGAGATGCTGAGGAAACAGTGGGAAGAAGAAGGAGAAGAAGAAGAAGAAGAAGAAGAAGAAGAAGAAGAAGAAGAAGAAGAAGAAGAAGAAGAAGAAGAAGAAGAAGAAGAAGAAAAAGGAGTTCATCTGCTTCCCATGTGTTATAAACTGAACTTCCCTTGGCCAGGGGTTGCAGGGGTGACCCTTTCACTGTATGTAGGAAGACACGCATTGCCAAGTTATGGATAACGTTGGTCAGGGTCCAGGCAATGGGTGTGCAGAAGGAGGGGATGCTAAGTAGAACTGCCTGCAGCAGCCGGACCAAGATGCCAGCAGGATGCCAAAGGCCAGCAGGATGCTCTGGCTATTCATCACTCAAGTGCTGGGGGTTTCTTGTCTATATGCCTCTCCCCTCACATTCATCCTTCCAGCTTCAGGACCCCATCTGGGTAGGGCTTGCCTTTATATCTGTGGGCTCGCCTGACCTTTTCCATGTGGGTTCTGGGGATGAAACTCAGGTCCTCACACTTGCAAGGCAAGCCTGTTACTGACTGAGTGACCTTCCCAGCCGAACCTCACTAATTTTTGTAAGTGGATTGTGTGTTATCACAATAATACCTTGAATATACTGGGTTAAATAAAACATTTTATTAAAATTGACTTGTTTCTTTTTGTTCTAAATGGGAAATTTGCTTCATGGCTCTCATATCTCTATTGGACAACATCACTCTAGAACAGGAGTGACAAGTTACAAGCTTTTTAATAAAAACTACTTCAGAGGGAGAGAGGGCAGCTTCTGTAGACTTGGCAAATCCTTTGGTCTCTGTAGTTCCTCAGCCCTACAGTCATGCAGAAGAATCAGACACAGATCAAACATAAACAAAAAGATATGGCTGCATGTCAATAAAACTTTATTTACAAAGTCACTGGATCTGGCCCCTAAGCTCTAGAAAATAAATTATGGAGCTGTGAGCAGTCTTGATATGGGCTCCTAGAGACCTGTTCCTGGCCCTGTGAACTAGCCTGGTGGAAGAATCTAGGGGAGACATTAATAGTTCTTCTCACTTACCCATTGGGCTAGGCTGGCTAGCTAGTGAGTCCCGGGACTCTACTTGTCTCTGTCTCCTTAGTTCTGAGATTTCAAGCGTATGCTACTCTGCTCAGCTTTCACACAGGGATAGAAATCAAGTCCTCATGCTTCATGGCTAGCACTTTGCAGACTGATCCATCACCACAGCCTCAAAAGGCTTTTCCTAGTATTTCCTGTCTTTGCCTTTGACCCCTAGATACTTTGGTTAGCATTAGGAGGAGGAACCTTTAGTCCTGGTAGCTTGAACTATGAAATTCTCTTCAATAGAGGCTAAAGATAGGGAAATACACAGAAGGAAGGAAAACAAAACCAAACATTTACTCCATTCTCGGAACTGGAGGGGAGGAACATATGTATGTCAATATGTCCCCTGAAGATGCTGCTTGGTATCCTGAAGGTCTGTGAGACTGGTCTACTCTGGAAGATGATGACACTGTCTTGAGGACTTAAATGATTTTTAAAAAATGACATATCCCTACAGCTTTTTGCTAACACAAACATAAACATGGAGTTTTTCAATTGAGAGTAATTAACATAGAATGCCTTAGGCCAGGAAATAATTAATACAAAATTCTGGAGAAACTGCAGCTCCGTGGCTCATGTTTTTTCAAGGTGGAATTGCTTTATTGAGATGATTTGGTAGTGTATAAAGGACTTTCTGTGGCCTTTGGGCTGAACTCAAATCTCTCCACTGGGTCTGTGTGTCTCCTCTGGCTGTCCTGGGGCACCGTCCCTCACTCCTTGTAGATGCAGAGAACTTCCCAGAGGGCCTTGCAGCAGTGCATGGTTGAGTCTTCCCTAGCTGTTACTCATAGTATTTTAGGATGGTCACCTTCACTGCCACGGTCCTCCTGTCAAAGTCTTTCTGTCCTTTGAGTCAGAATTGACATCTCCTTCTTGCCTTTCACAAATGTTCACTGGACTCTTACCATGTGCTGAGCCTACATGGGTCACCCACAGTGCCCGACTGATGGACATGTGAGTCAGACACTGTGCCCGACTTACACACTGATGAACATGTGAGCCAGACACAGTGCCCGACTTACACACTGGTGGACATGTGAGCCAGACACTGTGCCCGACTTACACACTGATGGACATGTGAGCCAGACACAGTGCCCGACTTACACACTGGTGGACATGTGAGCCAAACACAGTGCCCGACTTACACACTGGTGGACATGTGAGCCAAACACAGTGCCTGACTTACACACTGGTGGAGAGTAATGGTGAACAGGTAAATAAAGTATGCAAGGTCAGGAGTGATAAGGGCTGTGAATAAAATAAAGGCAGGAAGAGCAATATAGTGATGGTGTTTGTGGGATGTTCCTCTCAGAAAAAGCAGGCAAAGAACTTCTGGAGGAGATGTCCTCTGAGGATGCTTAAAAAAAACATAGTGGAAGCAGCAGCTTCTACAGTGCCTCCCCTGCACTGCCTCTCTTTGGATCCTTCACAGACATTCACTTGTTAACATCTTGATCATGCGGTGAAGCAGCCGAGACCTTCAGACACAGTAAGATTCAGGCTTCTTCCCAAGGGCATCTAGTTCATCAGTGTCCAGATGGGATTGGAACCCAGAAACCTGGCCTCAAGTGCTCTTAGTTAACTGCAGACATAAGAGCTATGTTAGCAGTACTTCTTGTTATGGCAAAAGTTGGAGAGAAATGGCCCAGCACAGGAAGCTTTATTTTGGCTCCTGATTTTGGGGGGAGGGGGATCGGTCCACATTTGGCTGGCTCTGTATTTCCGGGTCTGGTGATATCAGGGGGGTCAGTCCACATTTGGCTGGCTCTGTATTTCTGGATCTGAATTGAGGCTGAGCATCATGGATTGCAGGGCATGACAGAGCAGAGCTGTTCAAATGTCTGCAAGAATGTAAAGAGAAGAAATAGGAAGGGGCCGGGGCATGGCACTTCCTTCCACAAGTGTCCCCTGTGACCTACTTTCAGATAGACGTGACTTCCTAATTTCCATCACTTTTCAAAAATGTCATCACATTATGAACCCACTGATGGTTTAATAAGTAACTGATGATTTCAGAGCCCCCAGGACCCAACCATCTCTGAGTAGTGATACTCTGGGACAAAGTCTTCAACCTATGAGCACTTTGGGAGTAAACCTCACACTCAAACCATAGCAAAGACACGGCTTATTGAATATTTGATTCCTTGACCTATTGTTGTCTTTCCCTTCTAGAGGGTCACAACTGATCAGTAAACATTGAGCATGTTTAAATAAGTCAAGTGAGTAGAGAAACCCTGTCTCAAAAAACCAAAAAAAAAAAAAAAAAGTCAAGTGAAGAAACCAAAAGGAAGGATCCCACCTAGCTAAATACAGCTGGCAGTTTTGAGAACATTCCTCCTCCTCCTCCTCCTCCTCCTCCTCCTCCTCTCTCTAACTCTCTCCTTTTCCTCTCATTACAAGATGGAATCACACAGCAATCCCTCCCTACCCCATGATTTCTCTTTCAGGATTTATGCTTCTCCAGAGGTCTGTAAACGTCTTTCAGAAGCTCGTAAAGCCTTTCTCTGTTACAGTCATTGGAACCATTTCCTGAGAACTCTTAGTGTGCTTGGGCTTTGTCTCAGCCTGGTCAAGATGCTGTATCAAAACGCTGTAGACTGACATTTATTGCTCACAGTTCTGGAGACTGGAGTGCTGAGGTCCAGGAGCCAGTACAGGCAGGTTCTGATCAGGACCCTTTTCCAGGTTGCAGGTTGGCAACTTCTCCAGTAGCAGAGAGCAGAGAGGCAAGCAAGCTGACTGGTGTCTTATTTAAGGACACCCATTCCATTCATGATAGTTCTACCCTTATGACCTTACCTAATCCTAATGACCTCCCCAAAGCCCCACCTCTAATATCATCACATAGGGATTCTGTGGATACAAATAGCAGTTCACAGCAGACTGCTATAATGCAGGCCCATAGACTAGGGCTGAAATAACAGGTGTTTATTACAGTTATAACCTCATTTAAACCTAATTATCTCCAAAGCACCATCTTTAAGTACTGTTATATTGCAAATTAGGGCTTGCATTAGTGACAAATACTGGGCAGAAGTGATCTAAGGGAGGAGAGTTTTGTTCTGACCTGCAGTTCAGAGAGAATTTTGTCCATTCTGGTGGAGGCAGAGGTGGGTCTTTCCAAGCTAGAGGGAACTTGGGGTGTGGGTTGCTCACAGCTTAGTGGATCAGGATTGTACCAGAGTATAACCCTCAAGGCCAGCGTCCTGGGTCTGACAGCTAGATTTGACTTCTCAGAGGTTCTACTTCCTCTGCAAATAGCACTATTACCTCAGCTCACACTGTCATAAAGCTTCAGCATACATGTTTTATGAAGTAGAGGGGAGCAGAGACATTTGGTCCATAGCACAAGTGCAATTTGAGATTTTCTTTGTTTTCTTAAGATTTGTTTTTTATTTGTGCATGCATGTGTGTGTGTGCATGTGTATGCAAGTACATACATTCATACATGTGTTTGTGTGTGTGTATGTGTGCATGCATGGATGTGTGTGTGTGTGTGTGTGTGTGTGTGTGTGTGTGTGTGTGTGTACGCGCGCGCACACGCGCTGGTGCCAGAAGGGGGTGTTAGATCCTCTGGAGGTGGGATTAGTGGTGATTTTAAGTTATTTATTTGATGTAAGCTCTGGGAATCAAGCTTCCATCTTCTGCAGGAGTAGCAAGTGTTCTTAACCACTGAGCACTCTTAACCATCTCTCCAGCCCTGAGCATCTCTTTTGTTGAAGCTGGAGTAGAGGACCCACATTTTGCCCAGTACCTTTCTTTTCTCATCCAGATCTGCTCCTGAATCACCTCTCTGAATCTTCCAGTTCCCAAGAAGCATTATTTGCAAAAATTCTCTGATCTAACATGGTTGTAAGAAGTGCTTTATGTAAGTGTTTTATCATTCTTCAGATGTATCTGGTTTGCCATTGTTGGGCATACAGATTGCTTCCATTTTCCACCATTCTAACTAAATTACAGCAGACCTTCCCGTACTGCAGTCTGTGTGGACCCATGATGGCTCCCCTCAGGTAAGAGCTCAGAAGTGAAAATGACTTTCGATTCCTGCCTTGTTGAAATCTGGGGACATGATGAGCTTCATGGCAGATGTCCTGGGCTACACTGCTGAGGCACGCTCTGTTGCCAGGTCAAAACCGTGCTTTCTGATAATGCTATTTTATATTTTCAATCACTTTTTACAGTCTTAAAAATCTTTTTCTTCTGTTGTCACACAGTCACAGCATGAAGTTAGTGGAGAAAAGATGAATATATCTTCAAAAAATTGTAAAAGCATTCTGAGGTTCAAAGAGGTTAAGTGACTTTCTGAAGATTTCGTATGTAGTAAATGGAAGTACTAGAACACTACAGTCAGCTATTAATGTCAACAGTGCTGCATAACAAATATCCCACCATCTTAGCAACTACAGGAACAGGAAGGAGAGTTGTCCCTTGGTACCCAAGGGACATTAGTTTTAGAATATTCTTTCAATATTAACAAAAAGCACAGATGCTCAAGTCCCTCTAAAAGATGCTATAGTGTTTGCATATAGCCTATACAGTCCTCCTGTAAACTGAAATTGCCTCTGGATTACTTAGAGCATTTACCATAATCTAAATGCTATGGAGAGAGTTGTTATAGTTTATGGAATAACATAAGGGAAAAAACTGTATATTTTCAGTGCAGATAATTTTTCCCAGATACTTTAAAAAATAATATTTTTGTTTATTCTTGGAAAATTTTATACATGTATACAGTGTATCCCGATTATATTCACCCCGTCTGCTCCCTCTAACTTTCCCAGAACTCCCCCAACACATCTCTCTCCCAACTCTAATTAATTAATAGCCTACTGAGTCCCATTAGGGCTGCCCATATGGGTGTAGGGTCATCATGGGCAACCTACTTAAATTTTTACTACAATTTACATTATTTATTTTATGTGCATTTATGTGTGGGCTTTCACATGCCATGGCACACATATGGAGGCCAGGGTCATGTGTTTAATTGCTGTGGGTCAGCAATTAAACACATGTAATCAGGCCTTACAGCAGGCACCCCTACTGCTGAGCCATCCCACTTGCCCACAACCTTCTCTTGGTTGAAGGCTGGATGCTTCTGAAGGTGAAGAATTTGAAGATAGGCAGGGCCTTGTGTAGTTTGCATCCTCCTGTGAGTTGGAGGACTGGCTTTACTTGGGATGATTTCAGACAGGCCAGTATGGCCAGGCATAGGGGTCAGGGCAAGAGTGACACCAGCCGACATCAGCAAGGAAGAGCTGGGGCCACAGCCGACCCACCCCAGTAAAGGAAATTGATGTCTATTGCAATGAGAAGGCATGAGAGGACTTTATGTAGGAGAAACATGATCTGATTTGTGTTTTAAGAGCTTATTTGGGTTGTGTGCTCAACCCTGAATTCCTGTGATTGTTTATAAAAGAGATCCTATAAATGTTTTATTTAGTTAATAATGAGTTTGAGCCCAATGATGAGCAGCAGGGTGGGAGTCCTAGTCCATCAGGGTGGTGCTGAGCCAAGGGCCTCTCAGAGTGAGAGTCACTAGTTCATTGATTAAATCACAGAATGATTCTACTCACTGAGAAAATACTTGCTGAGTACTTCCTTTTCGGATGGCAGTGGGAAGGACTGGGAAAGACAGACTGCATATTCCCTGGAGCCATCACATAGACCCTGGTCTCAATCTGTAACACAAATCCTATTTGGTCTTAAGAATAAAACCCAGAGCCAGATAGCCAGGTAAGTGCTGAAAGATCAGTAAAGGAGCCAGCCACTAGAGAGACTTCTTACCTCTACCCAATCCTCAGCCTGAAAGGGGGCAAGATCCTGTGTCCATGAATCCTCAGACTGAATGCAATGAGTGCCCAGGCTCCTTGGTCTCTGTTTTCGGGTGTAATCACCAGGAAAGAAGGGAGCAATTGTTAGAGTCAGCCATCCTCCATGAGTTTCCTGAGCTCCATTGTGTAGAAGAAAACTGAGGTGTGGAGGACTTGGCTGACTTGTTTAGCCAGGTAGACCAGACCCCATGCTTCATTCCCACACTCACCTAAATACAGGGTTTGGAAAAGAAAACTAATGATGCTTATTTTGAATTAAAAAAATGCCCTTTTCACAATTAAAAACCAACCACATAAAGTGAATTTACATTGAAAATTAACTGTTCACGTGGAAAGGTTCCCCTTCAGGAGTAAGAATCATGGCTTCTAATTATATAGCAGTCAGTACTACATATTTATGGAATCTTTGCAGAACTGTGTTATAAATAGGTCAGAACAGGGCTCGCATTCCCTGTGTGTTTATTTGCCTGGTGTGCCTGTTGGCATTTGGCCCTGATCTTGTTCAGCCTTGAACTCTAGTTGCGTTCTCTTATGCAAATGAATCATCTCGTCAGGCTGCAAGAGGATATTTTGTCTATTGTTCTCTTCCTCTCTGTCCCATGTCTGAGGCAGTGCTGGGTGCAGGGCACTGGCTAATAGATCGTTTGTTCTTCTCTCTCTTCTCTGTCCAGACCTCTCCTCTGTCTCCTCCCTTCCCCACCCCTCCCCAACCATCCTCCTTGTCTGCCCCTCTTCTCCCCCTCTCTTTTCCCACATGTTCTTTTTATCCTTACCTCCTTTCCCTCCACAAACATCTCTATGAAGTGCTTAATGCTTTGTTGTCAGAGATTCAGTGACAAGTCCTGCTGAGACACTAGGTAGGTAAGAGCACATGGTATACAAGTATGAGGACCTGAGTTCAAATCCTCAGCACCCACAGAAAAAGCTGGGCATGGCTGTGTGTGTGCCTGTAATCCCTGCACTGTGGGAGGCCCAGTCAGGAGCACCAGTGGGGCTTGCAGACTGCCAGCCCACCTCCAAGTCCAATAAGAGACTCTGTCTCATGGAAATAAGGCAGGGAATTATGGAGCAGGACACCTGGCATTCTTCCCTGGCCTTCATGTGTGTCATGAGAACATGCACACACCCTGCCCCCTGCAAAGATTCAGTGATGACTTAAATGGAGCATGGTTACCATTAATAGCTCCCATCTATGATCATTGTCAATGCTCCTTAGTCTGATACTGATGGTGTGAGTATGTGTGTGTGTGTGTGTGTGTGTGTGTGTGTGTGTGTGTGTGTGTGTGTATTTGTTCATGTATGTGTAGGTATGTATGCAGGTGTCCATATATTGATCAAGTGGCTTCAAGTAGTAGGCTCCTATATACATCTTGTCAAAACCATGATGCTAATAACAGTATGCCGTCAGTGTCTTCGGACAGTTGTCTAGAAAGCTGTCTTAGATGGACACTCAGGCTGACTTTATTGAGCACATACTGTATGCAGGGTGTCAGCCCTGAGTATTTGTTCTCACAACAGCTTGTCCACATCGCACTATGAGCAAGACAGTGGAGGCCAGGGAGGGGAGATGAACTCTTCAAGGTCACCTTTAGAGGACACCTGTGGAAAGCCATTTATTAATATTAATGTTACTGTGTGTGTCTGTGGGGACAGCAGAATGACCAAAAACAGGGTTGAGGAGTTACAGGGGTGTCCTGGGAATAAATCCCTGAAGGCTAAACAAATAGGTGAAGAGAGAAGGAGGCTGAAGAAGGGGGTGAGACCTCACAGACTTCAGAATTCTAATGAACAGAGTCCCACCCTCCTGCCTGAGAGCCACCTGGGAACCAGCCCCCAAAGGCACAGGAGTGCACAGCCCTCGAAGTTCCCCTTCCGTTGCTGCGCTCCGGTGAGCCCCCTGTACCTCACAGGTTCAGGCTTCAGCTGAGCTTGACCGCTTGGGTCAGCTGTGACTGCGTGCACTTGCCCAAGCTAGCCTTTCTTGGCCAGCAAGTTCCATCTTCCAGCAAGGCTAAGACAGAACACCAAGAGGCCAGAGCCTTGGCCTGGGAAGAGTAATTAAAATAGGATCAGTGTGGTCTGTCCTGTGGTGAGGTTAGTGCGAAGCTCCCAGCATGGAGGCCTCTGGCTGTGGCTGGACTTGTTTCCTGAGGCCTGGCACTTTGCCTGTCTTGCCTACATAGGCCAGGCTCTCTCTAGGCAGATGGAAGGCAGTGCTATCCATCACCTGACTGTGGTGTGCTAGGGTCATACTGTTGTTATACACAAGGGCACCAGTTTTCAAGGCAGCATCCCTAGAAGACAGGTAGGGGAAATGAGGCTCAAAGAGGCCACATGAATAGTCAGACAGAATAAAGCTCCTGCCCAGGTCTGTGGTCTCTGCTCCTTTGAGTTTTCTGAGGTTACTTGCTGTGGTAGTTTAAAAGAAAATGGCCCCCAAAGGGAGTGGCACTATTAGGAGGTGTGGCTTTATTGCAATAGGTGTGGTCTTGTTGGAGGAATTAGATCACTGTGGGGCCAGACTTTGAGGTCTCATGTGTGTTCAAGCCACAGCCAGTGAGACAGACTAACTCTCAGCTCTTTCTCTAGCACCATGTCTGCCTGCATGCTGCCCTGCTTCCCACCATGATGATAATGGACTAAACCTCTGAACTGTAAGCAAGCTACCACAATTTAATGTTTTCCTTTAAAAGAGTTGCCATGGTTGTGGTCATGGTGTCTCTTCACAGAAATAGAAACACTAACTAGGAAAGAAGTTGGTACAAGGGACTGGGGTATTGCTGTGATAGGTCTGACAATGCTTTTGTTTGAAGGAATATGGATGTTAGGACTGTGGATTAGAAAAGCAGTGGAATGCTTTAAGTGCTGCTTAATGGACCATACTAGTAGGAGCATGGAGGACAGTGGTGCTGAGTGTGATTTGGACTGTGGGTGCCTGGATCAAGAGGTTTCAGAGCAGAAGAATGTTAGTATGTGGCCTAGAGACTGGTCATGTGATATTTTGATGAAGAAAGTGGCTGCCTTTTGTCCTTGTCTGAAAAGTCTGCCTGAGGCTAAAGTGAAGAGTTTGAATTAATTCCATTGGCAGAGGAAATCTCAAAACAGCCCACTATAGAATCTGTTGTGTGAATATTAGTGGTAACTCTAAGGAAGATTTCTAATGAAAAGGAGCAAGCCTAGCAGAGTAAATTACAAAATGTACAATTCGAGGAGAAAAGGGGCACCAGGAAGTGGAATGGAGCTAAGTCCTGTGTTCAAGGAAATAAACAGATTAAGAAATGGAATAATGGGAGTCTAAGTTTCCAACTTGTGAAAAGGAATTAAAGAAAAGCTTAGAGCTGAGTGTGGTTGCATCTGCCTTTAATCCCAGCACTGGGAAGGCAGAGGCTGGAGGATCTCTGAGTTTGAGGCTAGCCTGGTCACAGAGCAAGTTCCATAGTAGTGAAGCTTAGGCAGTGAAGGAAACCATCAAAAACAGAAAGTTGATGAAGATATAATTGAATGAGGGGACCATGTTCCAGCCCCTGTAATCAGTAGAACTTGGCAGCTTCAGCCACTGGTTCTGGAGTTAAGGATAGAAGAAAGGGGCTATGGAATTTGCTTCTGCAACTAAGGAAAGCCACTGAGGTCAGGCAGGTGTCAGGGGCGTCCCTAAATGGAGGCTCAGAGTCCATTGCATGAAGCTGTGAAAGTGAAGTCTGGATTGCCTTGGAGACCCCAAGATGCTGGAGATGCCAGAGTTGTCGGGTAACTGCCAAGGAGAGCTGCTAACAGAGAGTGGAACCGGCCCAAGGGAAAGAAATGTGTTGTAGTCAACAAAGCTGAAAGAAGTTGGAGATCTGGAGAGAGTTTTGACATCAGACATGGAGATGCAGAGTTTGGAGTTTGTCCAGCTGGTTTTCAGTCTTGCTTTGGTCCAGTATTTCCTCACCATCCTCCGTTTCCTCCCTTTTGGAATGGTAATGTGTATCCTGTGCCATTATATGTTGGAAATATGTGATCTGCGTTTTGAATTTGATTTTATATAACTCTATACAGTTAAGAGATCACATGAATCTCAGAAGAGACTTTGGACTTTAGACTTTTTAAATAAGCTTAAGACTATGGGGACTTTTGAAGTTGGACTGATTGCATTTTTGCATTATGATATGGCTAAAAGTCAATGGGGACCAGGGACTGAAATGTGGTAGTTTGAAGAAAATGGCCTTCAAAGGGAGTGGTGCTATTAGGAGGTATGGCCTTGTTGGAGTAGGTGTGGTTCTGTTGGAGGAAGTGTGTCACTGTGGAACCAGGCTTTGAGATCTCTTGTATGTTCAAGCCATGCCCAGTGAGACAAGTAACTTCCTGTTGCCTGTGAGTCCAGATGTAAGGACTCACAACTCCTTCTCTAGCACCATGTCTGCCTGCACTCCACCATGAACTGTCTGTCTACCACTACAGTGACACACATCCTCAAACAAAGCTATAACCTACTCCAACAAAGCCATACCTCCTAATAGTGCAATTCTCTATGGGGCCATTTTTTTTCAAACCACTGCAAGAACTGTGAGGCATACATTTCTGTTGTTTAAGCTACCACCTTATTGTATTTTGCTAAAGCACTCCTAGCTGGCTAAGACAATAACCATGTGCTGAATTACTACTTGGAGAAAATATTTCTCCCAGCAGGGCTTGACTGGTGCCCATTTGACCATGTTGGGCCATCTGGCTTCTTTGTCCAGGGTCTGGTCTGGCCTCTTTAATCTCTTACAGTCTAGCCATTCCCTCCACAAGAGTGCTAGGGGAGGGCTATAGGGAGCGTGGTTCCTACGGCTCGCTTCTAGTCTTTTCTGTATGCTACTTGAGGCAACCCCCTCCCCACACTAAACCCCTTTCTTCATGGGTCATACTATTGTGCCAGTTTTTGCTGCAATTAGAAGCTAGTGGCAGCCATGGGTTGGGTACCACACATGCCATGTCTTCTCAATTGTTAAATGATCATGCTTTGTGAGTAGGTCATATGACCTGTAAGGAATGTGGAACATATCATTTTAGGTCCCAATATCAGGACAGAGGGATATAAAATATAAAAGAAAAGCCAAACCGAACAAAATCAAAACTTTTCCAATGAAAGCTGGATTTCAGAGGTCAGAGGTGTAGACTTCCTTGACCTTGAAGCAGGGATGTGCCTTTGGCCTTGCGTTGGTGACTGTGAGTCACTGTGACAGACACCTTATGGGGAAGGGTCATTTTGGATCATGGTTTCAGAGATAGGTTCAGTCCACCATGTCAGGAAGGGTGTGGCCGTGGTGGAGTGAAATGCATCTGTTTGTTCACATCATGGCTCACTGACAAGCAAAGAATTCAAGCTACAGCCGTGGACCCTTCAAAGGCCTGCACAAGTGACTCATATCTGCCCATCAGGTCCCATCCCCTGAGGCCTCCCAAGCCTTTTAAACACAGTACCACAAACTGGGGATCAAGTGTTCAAAGATGAGTGAACCTCACAGGGAGACACTTCAGGCATAAATAACCGTAATGTTGAGGTGGATGCAATAAGGGCATGAAGGAGAAAAGACTAGAGTAGAGGAAAGTATTCTGCGTATAATTACAAATAATTATAGTTAGCATTAATCAAACACTTACAATGTGCCAAGTGCCTTAGTGGTTTTCATATTATCTACTGTTGATCTTCCTAATAATTCAAGGAGGTAGCTCTTATTATTTCCTCCCATTCTGCAGACAGGGAGACCAAAGTAGAGTCATGTAACTAGCTCATGGTTACAGGGAAGTGCCACTGGGTTCCAAGTCTTCCTCTTTCTTGCTCCCACGGGCATTTGATGGTGATTTCAAGATGAAATGTGAATGGCAGGGTGAGACAACATGGCCCTCAGTTACATGAGGCTCACCTCAGGTGAAGTCCTTAAAACAAGTTCTAACGCACGTTCTGGATGTTGGCACCAAGAGAAAACTCATTTATGTAATCCCTTCCATCCAACCTTCTTGGAGTGGGCTTCAGAAACTCTTTAACTCATAGCCTCATAATTAACTCAAGGAAAACCTTCCTGTGAACAAGGAGGCCTCAAAGGACCACAGTCTGAGCACTGAAAAATCACCTGTCTCACAGAATGCATTGCTGGTCTCTGGTCTACCCCAGATACATCAAGAATTAGTCCATTATCAGGTCTAGCCCGAGATGCTGAGTTTGAAGACAATGAGGAACCACAGTACAGCAAAGCCATTCTTAAAATGATGTAAGAATGTGTACATTGTTTTCAAGACTCAGGTACACAGTGGACACTAAATAAATATCTATTACCTGACCAAATAGAAAATGTCCCAAACTAATTATATACACCATCATAGATATAATATAGCAGAACAAGCCATGGTACATTAGTCAAGTCCCCCATTTGGCAATAGGCTTAGCAATAATGAGAGAAAAGAATTTATTGTCTATGTAACCAAATGTCCAAAAGTATTGTGGGGTCCCAGAAAGGTTTGATCTAGCAACGTCAGTGTTGGCAAGTCATTGTTTTGTCTTAAAAGCTCAGGTTGAAGGAAACTTATGTGAGGATGTGTTTATACAACAGCCCTGTTTGAAGTCTGGTGCTGTGGCTTAGTCAAGGGTATTATTTTACAGACACACAATCTGGTTCAAGATGGAAAGGATTCACCAGATTGCCCAGATCTTCTGTGAAGTGCAGATGGACAGTTAGAGAACATGACAGGGTGAGGTCATTCTTCACTGTGTTCACCTCAGAGAAGTCACTGAAGCTTGCCATGAAGCCAGAGACAGAACTTTTGCCCTGTTTATAGTTTGGTATTGTCAGAAAACACTCAACTGGGTATGGCATCTTTTAAAGTTATATAGAAATGTGTGATTACATGATTTAAACATGGGAACTAATAAACTTAATAATTATGGTGTTTTAAAAAAATAGGAGTCTAGGATAATTCATTCACATATTCATCCATATCTATATCAATATCCATATGGATGTACATCATTCTCCTTCAGAAAGGCAATGCCAGCATCAGCATCACTGTTCGTGGTTGTGGGCCTGTACTTGGGTGCACATATATGTGCAAGTATATGCATATGGATTCGAGAGGTCAACCTTAGGTGTCATTCCTAAGGAGTCTTCTATCTTATGTTTCAAGGCAGGGTCTCTTATTGGGATTCGGTATTCATTAGGCTGGCTGGCCAGTGAGTCTCTGGGATCCTCCTGTCTCCCCCTTCTCAGTACTGGGATTAAAAGTACACACTACCACATCTGGCTTTCTCACATGGGCTCGGGATCAACTCAGCTCCTTAGGCTTCAGAGTAAAGAGTTTGCATACTGAGAGACCTCCCAAAACCCTCCAGCATATCTGAATCCCTGTAACCCACCCTTTTCCCGACAGCTCCCTTCACATTCCCCAGCAGTTTTCCTCCTATTTCTTTCTGCCTCTGTCTCTTAAAAGATTCTATGAATGAGAGAAAACTTGACAGTTGGCTTTCTGAGTCTTGGCTTATTTGGCTTAACAGATGACCTTCATTTTCATCTGTTTTCCCGCCAATGACACAATTTGTTCTTAATGGATGAACAATATATCATATATCCCATTTTAGTCAACCATCACCTGCCGATGGGCCTCTAGACTGATTAAATAAGTTGTCTTGGCTAAACATGGGTGGGTAGATACCTCAATTGTAAGTGACTTTGATACCTTTGGGTATAAACCAAGGCGGATACGCAAGGTTTCCTTCTCCCTCTCACCTCATCTTTGTCACCTGGAGATCTAAAATTCCAAAGTCCAGAGCTGTGTATGAGCAACCCACATCAAGTAAATTACAACTGTTTGGGTGTGACCTAGTCACTATTCTGAAGCTTCCAGGTAATTTCAGTGTAGACTACTTTGGGAATGACTGGCCTCAACATTCATTATCAGGTGAGCAAATAGCTATATTATGATGTACTAATGTAATGGATTACCTTGCCATGATTGTAGTGGATGGACTGTGCCAGGAGACATGAGCAAAATGTTGTCTGCAGCATTATTCATAAGAGCCCCACATTGGAAGCAACCCAAACATCCATCTATAGTTGAATGGGTAAATAGACTTCATTGTAAACACAAAATGGAGTATCATCTATCAACCAGAATGAAGGGCTACAATCACATATGAATCTTAAAAACACACAGTGGAGTAAAAGAAGTAGACACTGAAGTGTGCAGCTGTGAATCTCAGGTTGTGTGAAAGCCGGTAGAAGGGAGCCTGTAGACATCTCTGTAAAGAGCCTGAGAGTGAATGCTGTGGGTTCATAAGCAATGTGGTACTTTGTTGCTTAGCTCTGCCAACACAGCCATAAACCAAAGACAAATTAGTGAGGGTGGCTGTGCTCGAATAAAACTTTATTCATAAGAGAAAGTGGTGCATGGGGTGAATCCACAGCTCCTGGTGTATACTGTTTGCTGATCTGCATTCAGCGGCAATGGGTTCATGGTGAAAGGTCTGTGTAACTCATTACTAGGTGGAGGCTCCTGAATGAAAAGACATGTGAGACAGTTGCTGGGACTCTGGAAATGACTTAAAAAAAAAAACCCTGGGTACTGATTATTCACTTTGTTGACATTTATCGCTGTGTATTTATGAAATAGGTGCTTTTCTTCAATGTTCCCCAACATTTGTTTTACATTAGAGGAGACCGAATGAGTGAGCTAGAACTCAGCATTTAACTCTAATGTACAAACAGTAACTCTGGGACCTATATTAAAATGTAAAACTACATTAAAACTACAGTAAATAGGGACCATGAGCTAGATTAAGTTTAAAAAGATGTATGTGAGAACAACCAGCACCAAGTTTAGCGAAGTGAGATCTTGGGGTCAGGAGTGAGGGAGGAGATGTGGCTTGATGGGTGACCATATTTATTTATCCACTTGTTTGTGCTGATAGGAATTGAACATGGAGCTTCATATATGCTAGACAAGTGCCCAACCACTGACCTACATCTCCAATCCTTTTTTCACTTGTTTTGAAATCAGGGACCAGGTCTCATTCAGTTGCCCAGGTTAGCCTTGAACTCATTCTGGTCTGGACTGGTGTTGAACATGTGGTTCTCTTGCTTTGGCTTGCTCAGTGTGTGGGACTACAGGCCATTACCAGCAGGCCTGGCTCGGCTTCTCACTTGCTGAGTTCAGTGAGCCACAGTCAGGCTTCACTGGGTCACTTTTTATTTTCCTTCCTGTATTGAAGTTACAGTAGAAGAAAGAATACCTGTGTGTGTGTGTGTGTGTGTGTGTGTGTGTGTGTGTGTGTGTGTGTGTGTGTATGTGTGTGTGTAAAAATGGACTCAGAAGAATGCAGGCCCAGTGCGAGTTATTGATGAACAGATGGCACTCATGAGATAATTGTTGATGAAAGAAATGCCCCTCCTTTGGAGCAGTTATGGATTGGTCGGGGAGTACAGGCTCCACAGCAGCAGAAGCAGAGACTCTCCAGGGGACTCTGGAGTCATGACAAGAAACTTAGGTACTCCAAGGATTCTTTTTCCCCTGAGTCTTAAGACATGCTCATATTTTGTCTCTGGTGTGTGTGTGTGTGTGTGTGTGTGTGTGTGTGTGTGTGTGTGTGTGTGCATGTTTGCCTGCATATAGGTACATCTGTTGGTGGGTGGGTTGCATGCGTGTGTGTACATGTGTGTTTGTGTACTTATAGGCTGGATGTGTTTGTCAGGAGTCTTCCATCTAATTAATTGAGGCAGAGTCCATCAGTTGACCCATAGTTGACCACTATGACTAGTCTGGCTAGCTAGCTTGCTCTGGGGAGCCTACAGGTGGGCCAATATACCTGCATGGCATTGATGTAGGCTCTAGGGACCTGAACACCAGGCCTCATGCTTGCTCAGCAAGTATTTTAACCATCAAGACATCTTGATGGCCTAAGACATACCTATTTTACAGCCTGAATGATAAGTCTAAAATCTTGAGGTGGATATTTCAAAGATGGTACTTGCTGCTCAGGCTTGCTTTCAAAAGGTCAATGTGAAGAGAAGGCTATAAGGGCCCTTCTGCTCACTGGATCTACAGGGCTGCCTAGAAAACACCCATGCCTTTGTCAGCAGCTAGAAAGTTGAGATCACCTCTGATCACAGACAGAGAAGGAGGCTATGTGAGAGACAGAGGCTGTGCCCTGCAGGGTTTGGGAGGCAGGCAGAAACCCCTTTGCCTGTTGGCTGACTTCCCAGACTTGTATGGGAGAAAGATCTTCCCATGAAGCATGAGTCAGCCTCTGAAGCTTGGGGAGGGGCCAGGAGGGAGGTGCAGCCTCATTTGGTGCATAATTGGGGAGGCAGGCTTCCTCCTTGTGCTCTGGGAATGCTGTTGCTTAAAAAATTCATGAATCCCCTTACTCATGCTGTGCTGTCGTGTAGATCATTGTTTCCCAGGAGCCCGAGCACCAGGGGACATGCTTGGTGCCCTATTTTTTTCAGTTCCATTATTATCAATGCCACTATCATTGTCTGGATCTTTGAAGCAATTAATCAAAGCAGCCAAAGTGCAAAAAGTCTTTGGAGAAGAAGTGGAGAGGAAGCCCATACTCTGCAGACTTTATGCTCTCTGTTTTGGCCCAGTGTTGAACTCGATTTAGTTGGACCCGTGGGGTTATTTCTATTAGCTATTTCTTTAGAGAGTTATTCCATGGATTCTAGGCCTGACTTTGCATTATATTTAGCTTATTTATTCCATAAAGCAGCCTCTTGAGTTTTTCTATGCCAGACACCATTCTAGACAATGGGGACATGTTTGTTAATAAACTGTATGTGTATGTGTTAGAATGCATTGCTAGTATGTATGTGTGTGTGCATGCGTGGAGTGTGTGTGTTTGTGTGTATGTGCTCGCATGCACATGCCGGTGTGTATGTGAAGTGGATAACAGGATAAACTAATACATAATTATGATACTTTCACTAGTTGTAAGCACTGGTGCTGAAAAAGGAGAGAGTTCAGGGAAGGTGCCTGAAAAGAGAGCCTCTGAATTAGGACATGATTGTTAAGAAGAAATTCAACAGAAGAGTGGAAGAGGGTGCCAGCTTCTACTTGTGCAAAGGTCCTGAGGCAGGAAAATGTACAACAAGTTCTAAAAGTTCATTGAAAGCCCGTGTGGTAATGATAAAATGAAGATGAATTATAATAACACATAATGAGATAAAGATGCTGGAATGAGGGATGCAGAGAACAATCTTACAGACCCCAGTAAAGAGTTGGGCTGGTCCTCTGAGTTAGCTGTGTTCAGTAGAGGTTTCCATGGTGATGAAAATACTCTGTATCTGTTCTGTTTAATGTGGCAGCTACTAATTATATATAGTTGTTGGTCAATGGACACCTGATGAGTGCAACTTGGAAAATGAATTTTCATTTTGTTTAATGTTAATTTAAACTTGAACAACTGTATGTAGCCATCGCCGTCAAGTTTGATAGTGAATGTAGCAGGAAGTGATTCAGGGATGGTGAGAAGCTCAGAGCAATGGATTGGAGGATTGGGTCATGTTTTCCTGGAGAATGCAGAAGCAGTAGAAGCAGCCCCTGACGCCCCACATACAGCATGTAAGAAGCTGATAAAGATCCATTCAGTCTGCCGAGTGCTCAGCCCTAAATGGGACATCTAGATCACTCCTCCCTGCTTCAAGTCTCAAGGAACATTTTTAAAGAGGGGGTGGAAAGATTATCCAGGCCAGAGGTCATGGGGACTGCCATGAAATGGTGTCTTGTGAACATGATCAGGCCATTGCACTCATGAGCTCATGGCAGCGGCTCCTGTAAAGACCCAGGTTGAGGGAGGTGCATCTTGGTTTCAGCACAGAGGCTTCCTGGTTAACTGGGCATGGAGAGATTTGGTTACTTTCCACTCTGTTCTTCTTGCAGACAAAATACACTTGGAAAATCTGTAGCTGTAGAGGACGGCTGTGAACTGTGTAATTTACACCTGTGTAAAATATTGGGTTTTACAAACACTTTACCTATGAATGACTGATTCCTGAACAATGTTGATACTTCAATATTGCTGCGAAGGTCCTTCTATGTAGGGGTGGTATTGCTGACTTGGATGCAGTGGACAGAAATCTGAATTGGGGCTTTGGTTGTTAACTGGCTCCGTGGTCCTGGGAAAGGCTCCTTCTTTGTCCAGATATTAGTTTGGTTGTTGCTATTTTTCAAGTGCTTTTTTTGGACTCTGGCATGAAAGTGCCCTTGCTCTCCTTATCCTGCAGAACTAGAATAGAGGAAGTGGAACTCAGAAAAGGCTGAGGTCCTAGAGCAGTAGTTCTCAACCTTCCTAATGCTGCGACTCTTTGATACAGTTCCTCATGTTATAGTGACCCCCAACCATACAATCATTTTGTTGCTACTTCATAACTGTTAATTTTGCTGCTGTTATGAACTGTAATGTAAACATCTATGTTTTCCGATGGTTTTAGGTGACCCTTGTGAAAGGGTCATTCTACCCCCCCCCCCCCCCCCCCGGGGTCTTGACCCACAGGTTAAGAACTGCTAGTTTAGGTGGAGTCTTTTCAGCAAAAAACAGTTGGGATTTGTTGGTGATAAGCAATGGAGACCCAACAGTTGCCATTCTTAGGAACCGAAGAATGTGACTTGAACAGGACAGGGACCAAGGGAGCTCCAAGGTCCCTGTAGTGGGACAGTGGAAAGCTGGCTGGTGTCAGTCCTGGTGCTCATATGCTCAAGGTTGACATTACAGGGCAGAGGTTTCAGCAACCCCTTGGCCAGGTGAGAGCAATCTTAATTGATTTAGCCACTAAAGTGTTATCCAGTGTAAGGGGGGCATGGAAACCATGCAGGCAAGAGTGAGCTGGGTCTCCTGCAAACTGCTTGTACTTTTTTAAAATTAAGAGTATAGCTCACAAATACACAAAAGTCATGCCTAGGTATTTCCAGTTCTAAGTGCAGTATCCATTTACCACAGTTTTCCACACAGATTTTTAGGTTATTCCGTGTAAAAATTATTTCAAAACCGGGACTATCTATATTGATTTTTTTTGCTCTATAGCTTAACTCAAATCTATCCATATCTAATCTATCTATATTTTTATTTACTGGTTTTTATATCATCTATAGCTATCTAAATCTATGTTTATATTTACATTAAATTTTTGGCTTGCTATGTAGTCAGCTGAGATTCCAACATCTGCATCTTGTTAGCCAACATGCAAAATACTTCCATCTATCCATATAATAAATATTTGCTGATATCTTTGTGATCAGGTACTGGGCTCACTGTTATGAATCAAAAATCATATAAGATACATTTCTCAGATCAGGGTTAAGTGTGTACTGTCTTTTTATTGATACTTCCACTAAAATTGGGTCTAATGCAAGAGAGGGGTGTTAGTTGTTTAAGTACAGCTACAATAACCCCAA
Organism: Peromyscus californicus insignis; assembly: GCF_007827085.1. Classification (NCBI taxonomy): domain Eukaryota; kingdom Metazoa; phylum Chordata; class Mammalia; order Rodentia; family Cricetidae; genus Peromyscus; species Peromyscus californicus. The sequence goes on from NW_026294551.1 coordinate 103,905,607, forward strand.
GAGCAAAATATCATGAAGCACTCAGATAACAGTTATTGACTCTGTCAGGATAATTTGATTTATGGAAGTTACATGGACCAGAGAAAAACATTAATTGAAGGACAAAAGGCTGTCCCCCTGGACAGGACTAGTCTAACACAGGATGTGAGAGTTTAAACTACAACTTTTGAGTGGGTGGGGTGGGGCAGGCATGGGTGGATGATGACTAGATATTTGGTGAGACTCTTGGTTAACCGGGAAGGACATGAAGGCATACATAGTGGCCTGAGTTATAAAGAAGGATAATAGCTTCATTTATTGGAACAGTGTTTTTGTCAGCGAACATGAAACCCATAGAAATTTCCATTTAAACTTTAATTCATCACTAAATCTGACAGCTCAGCGAATCCCAACTAACCACAGTCTTACTGTGATTCTCAATTAGTTTCACTTGACAACACGCTGGAGTCAATCACTAGTGGCCTTCCAATCTCAAATTTCTACTCATTACTTTAGCAAAAGAAAATCATTAACTTTTGTTGAAGATGGTCCTTCAGATTTCCTTCTGTCCCTTGTGAATGTTTCCACATGTATATCACATCATCTTCAAGTGGAAGTGTTTGAGACTGAATATCCCCTGTGTGTGTGCACGCATGTGTGTGCATGATTGTGTGTGTATAGGCCAGAGATAATGTTGGGTGTATTTCTCAAACATTTCCCACTTTGTTTTTCTGAGTCAGAGTCTGTCAGTCAGCCTTGATCTTACTGCTTTGACTGGAGTGGCTTGCCAGCAAACCCTAGGAACTCAGGTCCTCATACTTGTGTGGCAAGCATTCTCCTGCCAGAACCATTTCCCCAACACCTTTTATTAGATATTTATTACTTTGCTACCATCTCAATGGAACCAGAGGCATGTGGAAAGATGCTTAAATCCTCTTAAATTTAGTTATGTTAGATAATTGGACCAAAGATCCAGTCTCCATTCTCAGGATCTCCCTAAATCATTCTAAATCTTCTAAAGTGTGCCTATGACTTGCCACTCCTCTGATATAATGAAAGCCAATAAAATGTCATTAAGAGTGAGACTGCCCTGGTTTCAGGCATGGCTCTGCCTTGAATGTCACCTTAGACATAAAAAGTAAGACATGTGGAAATAGCAGATATAGTTGGGACTTGGGGGATGCTCAGTGGTAGACCAGGCCAGGCTTTCAGGAGGAGATAGTTCTGAGGATAAACACAAGACTGCACTGCTGTGGATATCATTCTGTATAAATAAAACACTGATTGGCCAGTGGCCAGGCAGGAAGTATAGGCGGGACAAGGAGAGAGGAGAATTCTGGGAAGTGGAAGGCTGAGTCAGGGAGTCACTGCCAGTCGCTGCCATGACAAGCAGCATGTGAAGATGCTGGTAAGCCACGAGCCACATGGCAAGGTATAGATTTATGGAAATGGATTAATTTAAGCTATAAGAACAGTTAGCAAGAAGTCTGCCATGGCCATACAGTTTGTATGCAATATAAGTCTCTGTGTTTACTTGGTTGGGTCTGAGCGGCTGTGGGACTGGCAGGTGACAGAGATTTGTCCTGACTGTGGGCCAGGCAGGAGAACTCTAGCTACACTGCACAGTTTCTGTGGAGGAGGAATTATTGGGAGTAGAAAGGATGGGGTAAGCAGACAATGTCTTGGACATTTTCTTCTAGATCTCCTGTAGGTAAGCATAACCCTATGACTTGCTGTTGCCAATGACATGTGGGCATATGCCTTTAAGAGCTACTGCAGAAGACAAGACTTTATTGTCCCCTTTCTTGAAGAGTGATAATATTTCCGGTAGTGGAGGCTCTTGTGGACTTGGGTTCTGATGGATGATAGTGGATTTTGAAGATGTAGAAATGGAAGAAATGGTCCTGCTCTCACAGAGTTCATGACAGAAACATTGGTGTGGCGTAGCACATAGACTAACTTTGGAAACCAGGTAAGATTTTGGGAAACTTACACTTAAGCTTAGTTGTAAAGATTGAGAGGAGGTCAAGTGGGTGAATAATGTGAAGGATTTTGCTGAGGGACCATGTGGTGAGAGGACAGATGAAAAACAAATGCAAATGCTTGGAAACAAGTAGATGGCATATGATGCTGTTCTTCAGAAAACAACTTGGAATTCCTGCAGGTTGTCTATATCTAGACCATAGCATCATTGACTACCATTAACCAAAATGGCACTGTTGACTTGGTAAAGCTCCTTGTTATCTATATCTAGACCATAGCATCACTGACTATCATTAACTAAAATGGCACTGTTGACTTGCTAAAGCTCCTTGCTGTCTATATCTAGACCATAGCATCACTGACTACCATTAACTAAAATGGCACTGTTGACTTGGTAAAGCTCTGTGTCATCTATATCTAGACCATAGCATCACTGACTACTATTAACCAAAATGGCACTGTTGACTTGCTAAAGCTCCTTGTTATCTATATCTAGACCATAGCATCACTGACTATCATTAACTAAAATGGCACTGTTGACTTGGTAAAGCTCCGTGTCGTCTATATCTAGACCATTGCATCATTGACTATCATTAATCTCAATAGTGCTGTTGACTTGGTAGAGCTCCTTGGACCACTGGCTGCTTATTCTGGCAGGAAGGCACTTGATTTCTGTCCCCTCAACTCCCAAGAGATTATTCCTAAGTCAACTTACCTTGAGAAGGAAAAGAGCTACATAGTCCAAAGAGTTGAATTTGATCATAACTAACACATGTGCATTATTTGAAGTACTTAGACTTTAATTATGCTCTACATGGTAAATAATTTTTTTGTACTTGTCAGTTTGTATCCAAACCCCAAACCAAAGGCCCTCAGCAAGAATTACCACTTCCTTAAACTCTCATAAACAACCGTAAAGAACAGTGTCTGTTTCTAGAATAAAGCACTGATGTCTAATGTGAATGTAAATGGTGATGTCATGAGCAGCTCTGGAGGAATTTCTGACCTTCAGTTATAGTTTGAGGTCAGTGAACCGTTTGGTTTTTCTTAAAACCACATATCTAGGGTTTCTCTGTGTAGTTTTGGTGCCTGTCCTGGATCTCGCTCTGTAGACCAGGCTGACCTCAGTATGTCTCATTTATTGCTTTTAATCCTTCCTTTCTTTTTTAAAAATGAAGGTTCTCATCTCCCTTCTGGTGAGGTAAGAACTTAGTGTGCCCCCCATCCCTTTGTTTCCCCTCTCCACTGTCTCATCCATTACACCATTATCTTGAGATTGTGTAGACCAGCAGTTTTTGATTTTCAATACACATTGTCTAGGGTATTTCATAAGACCACATCATCCATTCCAGCATGTGCTGGGTGCATGCTTTCCAAGCTGAAGCAGTACTGATGCTGCTGGTTCAGGAAATCTGAGCAGAGTCTATAAACTGTGTATCTGGGCTTAGGATGGAGCTGAGTGGTAGAGAACTTGCTTAGCATGCACAGCTTAGCATGCACAAGAGTCCTGGGTTTGATCCTCAGCATGGTAAAAATGTGTTTTAAAAACAACAACAAAATTTCTGTGGTTTTACAAGTGTAATTTCTCTCTTTTGCTTGGTTTTGGTTATTATTCTTTAAAAATAGCATCAAATTTTACCAAGGCATTTGATTTCTATAATCTGCACACTTAGAATAGTTCCTTGCAGATGTCTTTCTTTTGATTTAGATGATATCCAAAAGTGTGTGTGTGTGTGTGTGTGTGTGTGTGTGTGTGTGTGCGTGTGTTGTGTGTGCACCTGCATGTGTGTGCTCGTGAGTATGTGTGTGTGTGTACATGTACCTGTGTTAATGTGGAGGCTAGAAGAGAATGTTTGGCATCCGGCTATGTTACTCTCAGCCTTATTGCCTGAGATAGAGTCTCTCATTGAATCTGGAGTTAGGCTGGCAGCCAGAAAACCCGGAGATCCTCCTTTCTCCACTCTCCATGACACTGGGGCTACTGGCAGATGTGCAGGTACCTGGCTTCTACACGATGACAGGAGATTTGAACTCTGGTCCTCTTGCTGGGGTAGCAAGTGTGCTTGCCCACGGAGGCATCTACTCAGCCCTCAGAGAGTGTTTTAATTTGAAATTTTCTATGACAAATAGCTGAGATATTCTACATCTGAAAATATTTTATCATAGTTTCATATTTGAATGACAGCTTAAATTAGAGATAATATTTTTGCCCTACTTAAAAAATTCCCTAGAATTTATAATTGTTGCTGATGGAATATTCTTGGGTTATCTGACTTTCCATTAAAACAACAACAACAAAAACTTGATTTGCTTTTTCTCCCTTGAAGCTTATAGTTCTTTCTTATCTTTGATAAACTTTTTGCTTTTACTCCAATTCCTCTAGATGTGTATTTTTCCTAATTTCTAGTCTTTGGGACTTGAAAATAAGTTGGAGAAATATTTTATCTACTTATTTAAGGTCCTCATTCCTTCTGATTTTCACTCCTTTCCTGGGAATCTATGGTTGTCTTTCTCGTGTATCACTTAGCTTTTCATTTTCTCTGTCCCGTCACTTCTTCCTTCTGGAGGATTTCCTCAATTTCACCTTCCCATCGACCAACTCATTCTTCAGCTCAGTGTGTTCTGAATTCAGTTATCCATTCCTTGTGATCTTTATGTCACATTTTCATTTCTGGATGCTTAAACTTGCTTCTTTGAAATTTTTCTTATTTTATATTGTTCAGTCATTTTAAAAATCTTTGATAGAAGAATAATTCTAAGCCGGGCGGTGGTGGCGCACGCCTTTAATCCCAGCACTCGGGAGGCAGAGGCAGGCGGATCTCTGTGAGTTTGAGGCCAGCCTGGTCTATAAAGTGAGTTCCAGGAAAGGCGCAAAGCTACACAGAGAAACTCGTCTCGAACCCCCACCCCCCCAAAAAAAAAGAATAATTCTATGTTTTAAGTCCTGATCTAATGTTTTTGCTTTTGTCGGACTCTGTCATTCATTGTGTTGTTTCTCTTGGAAAGGTTGACTCTTCAAATAGCTTTTTTGGGGGCTGTGAGCTCATTTTGCCTGAGAGCTCATTTTGCCATGGAGGTATTAGACTTCTATGATGGTCAGTGTAGATGGTTAAGGCCTGACTTGTCAGTCAGTTCTAGTGACTTCAGGGCAGGAAGGGAGTGAGTACAGGGAGGCAGAGCTCCCACACTGGCTGTCCCATCATACCTGAGAGCCTCTATCTGCCCTGATGTATCGCTGGCAGGAGAGCTGAGTCTGGCTGTGGGGACAGCACTGCTCTTCTTGGAGTGATGGCAGGCCAGCAGCAAGGACTCTGCCTGCAACCTGCCTCTGGTTTCATGGTCAGGATTCCCAGATGCCCTAGAAATCTCTCATCAGCCTTCTTTCCCCAAAGGTCAGTCATGGTTTGTTCCTGCAAGGTTTCCTCCAGTCGACCAGTTCATTCTCCAGATGTGTCTGCTCCCTTTCCATTATCTGGTCACTGTGTTCCCGGGTTCTGTGATGAAGGCAGCAGTGGTGGGAGGGGCCAGAACCACAGTTAGAGCTCGGTATCTTGCTCAGAGTCAGAATTAGAAATCCTGATCTTCAGCTTGCTGGGTCTTCGTTGTAGAATTGTGCCTGTCTCCTCAAACTCATGTTTGCACTCCTAAACCCCTTTCCCTCACGCCGTGGCTTCATTTGGAGAAAGGGTCTTTAAGGAGGCCATTTAAGTGACATGAAGTCAATCACTTTACACTGTATGGTTAGCACCTTATCTAATCCACATAATACAGAGGAGAGAGAATAGAGAAGAGAAGCGAGACAGAGTCAACCTGTGGCGCCTCACAAGTCCCAGGAATTGTGAGGAAGTAAACCCCATCACTGTGTTCCTTTGTTCCTGCAGCTTGAGTAAATCTTCTTTCTCAAAAGAAGGTAGAAGATCCCTCTTCTGCAGCCCAGCTCTCAACGCTTCTGCCTACTGCTGAGCTATAGAAGCTTGTGGAGTGCTTACATAGGCCAGAGACACCCATGGATAGGTCGACTGAGGAACCATTGAAGGGCTTACTCAGAACCACAAGGCCAGTTGGTGTTGGGAACGGTATCATGTCTGCTTCTAGGGTTGACAGCTATCGGATTCAGCTGTCCAACTTGGCAGCCAACTACCTTGTGTAACAATTTAAATTGATATTGATTAAATTAGATAAAATTAAAGATTCAACTCCTGAGTCACACCAGACAAATGCCAAGTATTTAGTTCGTGGCTGCTGTGTTGGACAGTGCAGATTAGAACATTTCTATCACCATGGAAAGTTCTGTTGGACAGCAACACATTGGATTGTATTGCCACTCAAGAAACCACATGTTCCTTTTCTGAGCACAGATTGTTGCTCATAGCCTGGCTCTGGCCTACCTTTTAAGTCTTCTTGTCTGGCATTCTCGTTTGTAGCCTTTACCTCCTGCTTTTATCCAGTGTCCTAGAGTTCCCCAGTGAGGCATGCACTGGACTCTTCTGTGCATTGATGCTTCTCTGTCAGACTCAGTCCCCACAGCACTGTGTTTAGGCTGTCTCTTTTAACTTTCGAGGCTGGACCAGGTGCCCACTTCTGCAAGCTGGGAGTGGTTTTCATTATCTTACCTTGTTAACAGCACTCATCCTGCTGGGTGTGATGGCATCCCCAAGTATGTATTGGGCAGTGTGAACTCTTGAGGGTGGAATAAGCACTCCTTCCCCAGTGAATCCCCTGGCACCTGAGAAGGTGTGGTATGCATCCAGAAATGAGGCTAATATAGGTATCTAACTCTTCCCTATCCTCACATACCCATTTCACAGTCACATTATTCCTACCCTATATTCTAGCTACCCCATTATCACAGAAGAAGGGGTGAAAAGGCAGTCTGTCTCTTTAAGACTTCGAACCAAGGATTGATGAGATGGCTTAGCTGGCAAAGGAACTTACAGCCAAGTCTGACTACCTGAGTTCAGCCCTAACCCCTTACATGATGGAAGGAGAGCCAACTTCAGAAAGTTGTCCTCTGTCTTTCACATAGGCACCGTGGTATGTACTCTCTCCCTGTTAAATAAAATTTAATAGCAATTTTGAACCAAAAGACACTGGCATTCTTGGCAGGTGGCCTGGGTGCTACTGAATGCAATGATGGATAGTGGTGGGCTCAAGTCTCCTGGGGATACTGTCCTTTGTATTATTTAGAAGCAGATTTGGGGAGGTTTTTTTGCCATTCAAGCTACTGAGGCAGGAAAAAGGCAACCCACAGAGACTTTCAGACAGACAGACAGACATATGGGAGCAGGGAGCAGAGTGGTTCAGACAGCTTATGTGTTCAGTGCAAGGGGTTGGGACTTTGGATGACACACTGAATCCTAACTGTGACTTGCTTGCTGTGTAAGCTTGGAAATTTCCTAGAACTTTGGCTTTTGGCCCTGAAGAATGGACAGGTTTGTATTTTAGGATTTTCTCATGTATATAGCATAGTTTCTAGTACACAACAGAGCCCTCAGTAAACAATATGCTGCATGTGGAACGAATTGCAGAGACTGACTTGAGTCCTTAGCTCCCTGGCTGTTGATTTTTAAACTCTGTTTTCTGCATTAAATTCTTCTGATAAGAATTCCCTTGATCTGGAGCTGTTTGTCTCATCTTTTTCTTATAACCAAGTGGTGCCTGATTTAGGTAATTCATGCTCCTTGGCTGTAGCCATTGACTCCTCTTCATGGCCTCTATATGATTTCCTACTCTACTTGCTGCTGATATACTTTTTATTTAAACATCTGATAATTAACATAGATTCAAGAGTTCTATTCCATGTGGGGTTCCTCACATGGCATTTGGCATTCATCCTGGCTTTTCCAGCCTGAGGTCCCTGGCCTTCTAACCAATTCTCTCTTGTCAATCCCTTGTCGGCACAGAAATTTCCATCTCTTTAAGCTTCCTCTCTTTAGCATCTTTAGCATCAAGGAAATGAACAGAGGTACTGTGCAGCAGAAGGAAATGAAAGACACATTCAGAATATGCAGTGGTTAAAAACGAAGCCCTATAATGTTTTCAATCATGCTTCTTATAGAGGACCTTACATTAAACCTCAGCTGCCTTTTATCTTGTCCCCAGAATATGAGCTCAATTTTCAGAAGTTGGGAGAACAGTCAAACTCCCTTTTATTTATTGGTGTGTGTGTGTGTGTGTGTGTGTGTGTGTGTGTGTGTGTGTGTGTGTATGTGTGTGTGTGTGTGTGTGTGTGAATAAAGCTGGAGTTTCATAGACAAGTTACTCGATTATGCACTTCTCTCTAGAAGTGGGAAATTGGATACTTTCCCTAGATTAAAGCCATATTTAAGTAATTGACTTCTGTAAATGGTCCTAGAGATAATCTTCAGAACATCAGAAAAAGATATATATATTTTCACCTAGATAGGGGGGAAATTGGTTCTGCAGGATTAAAGACTGGAATTTGAGAAAATGCTCTGCTCTTTGATAGGCATAACAGGTGCCTGGGTGGACTGTGCACATGGTTTATCTAGATTGCCTATGATTTCTTTGAGAGACTTCTTTGGGCTTTGCCTCTGACTTTTCTCCTGTGGCTATTGGGCAGAGATTCCTTCTGAACTGACGTTTTATGAGAAAGGCTCATGAAAATTAAGAAGCTAAGCAAACTTCCAAGGTTGAGGATGCTCCTAAAACTTACACGATTTATAGAAAAGCTGCATGCATGCTGTGCAAAGAGCTCCAGGGATTTGGCTTTGGTGAGCCATCACCCATGCTAGGGAGGGCTTTTCAGTGACATAGTTACTTTTCAGTCGGCCATGCTCCTAGAAGGAACACCAGTAAGCTAATTGGTTCACCAAGCTCAACCCGGGGGATCTTTTTGTTGTTGTTCCATTGTAGGTGCTGTCTGGGGTGAGTAGACATTTGTTCGTATCTCCCCAAGAAACTCTGTTCAGGGATCTCCCTGGGTAGTCAGAACCAAGCCAGGGCACTTAACTACTATGGGGATATGACAGTCTAGTTCTCTTGCCTCTCCTTGTAACAAACTCTACAGCACAGTGTGTGTTCAAGAGCTCTGTAAGGAACCAAGCTGAGGCCGAGACTTGCCCTAAAATTGTTCCTTGCTTGGCTGAGTCCTCTTCCCTTCCCTTCCTCCATCACTCTCTGACTCTCTTGGACTGCCTCCTGAATGACATGAATTGTAGTCATTCTACCTAATGATTGTTTTCTGGCTCATATTTGTATCAAAGATGTGCTATTGTTTTCTACACATACATCAAAATATATTGTGCTCCATACATATATACCACTGTGTTTGTCAATTAAACAGTAATCAGCTAGGGCAAGGAAGACAGCTCAGTTGGTAAAATGCTTGCCTTGCAAGTGTGAGGACTTGAGTTCAATCCCCAGAGCACATGTGGAATGGACTGGGCATGATGGCATGTGCTTACAAGCTCAGGACTGTTGAATCAGAGGCAGGCAGATCTCTGGGGCTCACTGACCATCCCAGCCTAGGCTACTGGGTCAGTTCAAGCTGGTGAAAGACCATGACTCAAGATAAAGAGAAGGTATCTGGCCCCTGAGAAATGATCTTTGAGGTTATCCTCTGTAAACTACACATGCACACACAAAGATGTACATCCCTCACATACACCTGCACATCATTCACACATATGCACATACACAGATCAATCAGTCGTAAGATGAGATGAGTGCTGGAAAGAACTGCACTCTGGAGTCTGCACACTTGAGGGTTATTGGAATTTCATAGTTGCTTCCTTAGATTTCTTAAACTTGCTGGATCTCTGCACATCTATAAAATGGGGTGATTCTGAGCACCTTGAAAAGGTGCTGTGAGGTTGGACAAACTGTATGCATGCTCTCTGATACATAGTAGGCACTCTGTACATTTAAATTTTTATTACAATTTGACATTGAAAGGAGAGAGCCTGAGGCTCAGAGGGCTTCCAAAATGAATTATCTCCTTGGAGAAATGCTGAGCGTCTGGGTAGTGCCTGTGCTGAGAGGGCTGCAGCTCTTGCTGCCATAGTTCTCCACCAGTGGGAGGTTTGCGTTGACTCTTGTCTGGTGGTGTAGACATTGCTGGCTCTTGTCATGTCTCCTTGTGCTTTTTTATCATTTTAGCAGTTTCCAATCCTAAGTTTTCTGGGGCGTTGACTTCCAATAGCCAGTTCAAGTTGTGCTTCTGCAGTGCATTCTCAGGCCACGGGAGCAGCTTTTCTTGAACGACGAGAGCTAGAAGGGACTGGGAAGGGAGCTCAGCCAGTAAAGTGCTTGCTTTGAAAGCATGAGGACGTGAATTCCAGCTCCACAACCCATGTCCAGAACATGCTTAAAGAAAAAAAAAAGCTGGGCCTGGTGGTGTGTGCTTATAATGCTAGTGCTGGGGAGGCAGAGACGGGACTCAGCCAATCTTGCCTACTTTCTTGATGAGCACCAGGTCAGTGAAAGATCCTGTCTCAAAAAAAACTAATGGTGAATGGTGCCTAAGGGGATGACACCTGAGATGGGCCTTTGCTCTTCATACATACACATTTGCATGCACACACAGATGTGCACTTACACGCACACACATACACACATGGGATGGGAGAGCTGAAAATGCCTGAAAGTTTGTACCCTGCTTCCAGACAGCCTTTGATTGGTGATTTCCAGGTGCAGAAGGATGCAAACTTGACTTTGTCACCCGAGATCAGATCAAGAGTAAGTTACCTTGCTCTCTCGAGCCCGTTGTCAGATCAGACTGAGCCTATCACCTGAAGACTTGCTTGAAGTCCCAGCCTTGCTGGCCTTTCTTCCTTCTCTACTGTGTCCTCTGCCTCCTGCTATCTCTTGCTTGCCATGCGATTTTTTTAAAAAAGAAGTCTCATTTTAGTTTCTCTCTAGGAAACCTGATCTAACATGGCTGGGGTGCATGAGTATGCCCATACTTTAATGAAACAAGTTGAGTATTTGTAATCAGAAAATAGCCAGATGCCCAAAATTTGCACCTGCTACCCAGGGCCTCCACCTGCATTCTCTAAACCTTCCATGGTTTTTAAATTAATTTCCAGATCTCTAAAGCTGTGATCATGTCTAACTCTGGTGTGCAGGCATCTCCATTATTTAGGTTGCTCAGTATTTGCCTATCAATATTTCAAGTAACCATGGTCATAAAGAAGTGTAGTGCTTGTGTGTTTTTGTGCATAACCACATGCAGGGTCATAGAGAAGTGTGGCATATGTGTATTTGTGTGTACCTGTGGATTTATGTATGTGGAATTGGAAATGGCACTCTGGCCAGTCTCAGTTCATGGTTTAGTGATTTTCTCTCAGATAGCACAGCCTGTCCCTTATTCTACAAAAGCCACAAAATACATCTGTCTGCCCAAATGTTATGATCTGGTTTCTGTTGGAGGTCACCAGGAGTCTTTTCAGCTTGAGAGGTGCCTGGGATAAACCAAGGTCCTGGGCAAGCAGATGTTCAGATGGAACTGTCACAGAGAAATGGCTTTCTCTCATCTCCTGTCAGGAGAGGCCAGGAGAGAGTGAGGGGTTCAAGACCCTGATCATTCTTGGAGACTCCTGTTCTCTCTTCCTCTCCCTCATTCCTTCTTTTCTTTCCTCTTTATCTCTTCACCACTCCTTTTCCTCCCTTCCTATGTCCTTTTCTTCTTCTTCTTCCCTTCCTTGTTCCTATAGGGAGAGAGAAAAAGAGGGAGAGAGTGTGTTAATACAGTGGAGATGCACATCTCAGTTCTCAAGCAAACGTGCTGTGGATCTGCCTGGTGATGTTGATGGAGAATCCAGGTGAGGTGATGTCAGTAGCCCAAAGTTCTCAGTCTAGATTCTGGATGAATCTTCTTTTTGGGAGGTTTGACTCTTTTTCCAATTCAGAGAATTAGATTGTCTTCCCAACATTTATATATCTGATTTCTTAATTTTTGTCATGTGTAAGTACCTGCATATATATTCATGTGTGTGCATACATATATATGTGTGCACACATGCATGTGTCTGTAGAGACCAGAAGTGGGTGCTGGGAGTCTTTTTCTATTACCTTCTGTCTTAGGGTTTCTATTTCTGTGAACATACACCATGACCACATCAACATTTAATTGGTTCTGGCTTACAGTTCAGAGGGTTAGTCCATGGTCAGCATGGTGGGAAGCATGGCAGCATGCAGCAGACATGGTGTTGGAGAAGGAGCTGAGAGTTCTACATCCAGATCCATAGACGTTCCCTCTGGGCCCATGGGGGCCAGGTTTTTCAAACCACCACACCTTCCTGGTTATTTCTGAGGCAGGATCTTTTGCTGAACCTGAAGCTCACTGACCTTCCTGACTCAGATAGCCTGGCTGGCCAGCAGGCTTAAGGGGTCCTCTGTCTGTTCCTCCTCAGCACTGGGATTGCATACCCACGCTGCTGCTCAGGGGTTTTAATTTTATTTTTTTAACCTGAGACATGAACTCAAGTCCTCATGCTTGGATAGCAAGTGCTTTACCAATCGAGCCTTCTCTTTTAACTCCCGACAGCTGCTAAACCCTAACTGCATGTCAGGCCCGCGGTCCTGAGGATTTCCTCATTTACTACCCCCAGCTCTATGAGGGAAAAGCTGTACACTGTTCCCAGTTTACAGGTGGAGAGACTTCGGCTTAGCACGGCAAAGGAGCCTGCCCAGGTTCACCTGGCTTGCATGGTTTGTGGTTAAATCCAGTTCATTTTGCTCCAAGGCCTGAGCGCATAGCTATGAAGACTCTGCTTCCTCTTTCATTGGACAGCATCATACTCAAAGGACATGTACCAGTCTTCAGATCTGCCATAAAGTTGAGACCTGGGATTGTGTTTTATCATCTTGGTCTTCTAAGCATCTCTTAGGCCCTGGACCAGGTGGACCTTTCTAAAGGGAAGAAAGAACTGTGGTTAAAAAGCATTATGCTGAGACCAGAGGCCCCTGAGAATTCTTAATAGGACTGAAAAGTTCTCAGTCAACCTTTGTGTACTTGTCCATTAATCTATACCATGTACAAACTCCTGGGGCTGGACAGATGGCTTGCTGCTTTTGCAGAGGACTGGAGTTCAGTTCCCAGTACTCATGTGGGGTGGCTTACAGCTGCCTGTAACTCCAGCTGGAGGGATCTGACACCTTCTTCTGACCTCTGTAGGCATTCCCACACATATGTACACACCACACATAGACAATCACATACACATAAATAAATAACAAAATGAATCTTTTTTTTTCTTTTTCTTTCTTTTTTTTTCTGATTTTTGAGACAGAGTTTCTCAGTATCATAGTCCTGGCTGTCCTAGAACTCACCTTGTAGACCAGGCTGGCCTTGAACTCAACAGTTCTGCCTCTGCCTCCCAGGTGCCGGCATTAAAGGTGTGTGCTACCATAGCCTGGCTAAATAAATCTTTTTTTTAAAATAATGATCTAGAAGGACTAATTCTACTTTATTCTAAGTTTGTATTTGGATTAACTTTTTACCAGCTGAATTAGAAATGCCATTTATTCATTACTTCCCAGAAGCTCCAGGTATCATCTGAAACACTTTACACATAGTAGGGACATTGTCGGTCTCCTGTAGATGCAGTCAGGAAGGCATCAGTCCATGAAAGTAATCAACTTGGTCTCTAGTAGTTACTGAGCAGTGGAGCCAGGATTCCCCTTCAGGTGGCCTTACCGATTGTTGCTGTCCCTGAACACAGTTCTGTCTCTAAACCTATCAAAGTGAGAGATGCAGATAGGAAAACAAACTCACAGCAAGATCTTGAAGCCATCTCTGTTCCCATGCTGCATGCCAGTGGCTGCACCCGTGCAACTCATGGGTTCTTCTCCAGTGGATTTGGACCTGTGGTCATCCAACCCTGAGTGCGAATGGATGGTCGCTCACATGGAAGCATCTCCAGGTTAGTCCTAGTGCTTCCTCAGAAGGTGATGTTTCAGAAGTGTGTGCTATGAGGCAGTGAAAGTTTTCATCACAGTTGACATATTAATAATCTTGATTTGAAACTTGTTCACCAACCTGTCTAGTCAAAATAACATTTTCACACAGGTTGGCCTCTTTCGCCAGGTGGATTTTTCATCTCTTTTTATCCTCACTGAATTCTGCTCAGTGCCAAACTCCCAAACTCAGCAATCACTCTGTGTCAGACAGTCTCTCCCCAGAGATGAGAGAGAAGCTCCTGGCTTGCTCTTCTGCGTGTTTTTAGTTGTAAGTAACAAAACATTATTGGAAAAGGAATGCCAACCAATGAGAACTGACTTTCTTCTGGATGCTAAAATCTGTCAGGCACCTCGGCAAGCATATACCATCCTCTTGTCTGTTTGCTGTGATGGCCACCAACTTACCTTGTTCGATGGATGAAGTCCCAGTGACTAGGAGGTTAAAGTCTGTAAGAACTAGACATCATCACCGCTAGAGTTTAAAGCCAGACTTCTAGACTAGAATCATTTCTCTGAGCTTACAGAACCACTGAATGTTTTGAAAAATGGAAATGAAAACTGCCTTGTACCCCACTCTCTTGAGGTAATTACAGTGGACATTAATTTGACTTCTTTTTTGGGGGGCGTTTACTTTTCTAAGAATATATGTCTATTTAAATTATTTTAATTAAAAAACAAAATTATCATTTTTATTATGATTAGGTCTCCATGTCATGAAATATTCCTTAAGAGCAACATGTTCAACAAATCTATAATCATCCACTACGTTAGCAGATCACAGATTGTTCCTTTTGCTATGCTTGGGCGTTTTGGTGATTTGGAAGTTTTTAATCTTGGGTCAGTGACACTTGAGTCATGTTTTACCCAAGACAAGGAGCATATAGCAGTGTCTAAAGACTATTTTGGTTATGGTAACTGGGGCTGAGTAGGAGGTCTGACAAGCAGAGATTGAGGTTGGTACTGAACATCCTCCAGTGCTCTGGACAGTCCCCATGGCTGCTGAACATCCTCCAGTGCTCTGGACAGTCCCCACAGCTGCTGAACATCCCCCCCAATACTCAGGACAGTCCCCACAAAGAGCTAATTGTCTAACCCCAAATGTCCATAATGCTGCCACTGAGAATCCTTCTCTACAGACCACTACCATGCAGAACATATTTCATTTTTTACCAAACATGTTTGAGCTGCCATGATTTTCTTATGCTGGTATTTCAAGAATTCCCTCTTTTCTTATCCTTATTAGAGAAATTCCTTCTTTGAGGAGATGTAAACATGTAAAATGTGTCTACTTCTTCTTCCTAGATTTCCTATGTCGAACCAGACTTCAGTTTCACCAAAGTTCCACCTGGGGAACTGATGAGATGGGTTTATTGGGCATGGGGGAAGGGTTGCTTCCAGGAGCATGGCTGACCCCAAAGCAGCTGCGATGGACCATTTTTACCCAGCATGGATGCTGCTGCCATCCCCATAGCGATGCTGATGGAGCCCTTGTCTGTTAACCTTTCACAGCCTAGATACACTTGCCCCAGCAGAGCTCCAAGACCAGCTGTAATTATGGCAGAATTCCATAAATAGCTGGGGAATGACCTAGAGTTTCCAGAGAGGGTCCAGAGACTCTCTGTACCTGCTCCCTCTCTAAGAGAATAGCATTTGTCCACAAAGTTGACCTGGACGGCCTCTTGCAAGTGGTGCAGCTGATCTCTGTTTGTCTTGGAGTACAGTGTTCTACAACAGGTGGATTCCTAGAAAGGGAATTCTTCAGTGATTATGATCCCCTTTAAAGATCCTGAGGCACAATACCAAGTTGTTTTCTAGCTATGGAGAGAGGTTACTTTTCAATGCTATTGTGTTCTTTTTCCAGTCTATCGAGCATGGAACATCATTATCTTATAGGCTTTTCTTTCTTGATGTGTGTGTGTGTGTGTGTGTGTGTGTGTGTGTGTGTGTGTGTGTGTGTGAGAGAGAGAGAGAGAGAGAGAGAGAGAGAGAGAGAGAGAGAGAGAGAGAGAGGTGTATGTGTGCCATGGCATGTGTGTGGAGGTCAGAGGACAGTTTGTAGGATTCAGTTCTCTCCTGCTTTGTGGGTCCCAGGGTTCACACTCAGGACATACATAAGGCTTGGCCATCAAGTACAAGTACGTCCACCTGCTCAGACATCGCTCGGGTGCTATGACCCTTGGTTAAATTGAAACAAAAGGGAAAAAAGCATTACAGCTCTCTTGTTTTAATTTGCGTTTTCTTTGATAATTCAGGAGTTGAGTATCTTTTCATATGCTGATTAATTGTTTATAGTTCTTCTCCAGTGAATTATCAGTTCATATCCTTAACCTAATTTTCTACTGAAGTTTTAGGAATTTTAATTGATTGGTGGCAAAGTTTTCCCTTTAAACCCTTAAAAAAAACCATTTCAAAGGCAGCTCTGAACATCACTCTTGATTCGTTATGTACAATGTGCTAAATGTGTTTAGCAAGAGCTGTCTAGTAGGATGATTATGGGTTTTGGGGAGTCTCTTCCCATCAGATTAGAGAGGTCACTGTGAGTTGATAATATTCTTTGAAGATAAAAACACCTTTGCCCAGGTGTAAACAAACATACCACTTTACTGAAGAAAAGATGGAAGCGGCTGAAGTTTGGACTCAGAACTGCAAACAAAGAGCCAGGAAGTTCAAGTGTGTTCTCAAACTGACAGAGCCCTCCTCTCAGGCACAGAACAGTTCTTGTAATTCTGAATAATTACTCAATTAACGTCACTCCGTTCATCTCTGTAGCAGAGTGGGTTGGAAGAGAGGAAGACGAGCCATGTCAACCTTCCCTCCACAGGAATTCAGAAGTGCATATGCCTCAGTAGCACAGTGGCTTTTGGATCCTATCCAAGTCCCTATGTCCAAAACTACCCACTTTGTATCCCTGACCACACTTGAGATTTCAGGCAGATCTCAATGGACCATTTTTCTTTGATTATTTAGACATTTATTTCAATAAGCATTTGAAAACCTACCTAATATTAGCTTAGTCTTTGTGTGAAAATGAACTCAGGGATATTATTGCTCAGGGTGGGAATAAAATAAACATTAAGTAAAAACAATCTATAAGAGCATCTCTATCTGAAAGAAAGCTTGACATACAGCTGGCACTCAGCAAAAAATATTGAGGCAGTGTCCCACTGTGTAGCTCAGGCTAGATTGGAGCTTGGTATGTAGTCCAGTTGGCCTGAAGCTCACAGTCTTCCCACCAGTCTCTTGAGGGCTGTCATTACAGGCATATGCCACCACACCAATTCTAACAAAGGCTTGTTGAGTAAAGGAATAAAAACAAAATCCTTCAATAAATGATAGTATAGGAGGTTCACAGATATTCACAATAACGGTATAAAGGAGGTAGGAGAATGAATTGGAGAAATAATCTTGTCAACACCCATGTGTTTGGATATGAAAATTATGTCTCACAGAAGGGAAAAGTTTGTCCAAGATCATAGGGCAAGAGCCAAGAAATAGGCCAGATCCCCAGTTTTTCTGTCTCAGGGACATAATTCTTACAGCTATAGCAAAAGGTCATTTGGCAAAGGATAAACAGCATCCTGAAGTTTCCCAAGGGCATGCCTTTCAGTGACTGAATGTGTACTGACTGCTGCCATGGACCAAGCAAGAACTGAGCACTCCACATGCAGTGTTGCTTTGATTCCTTTGCACATTATTATTGAGGAGGCATGGGCATGATTATCCCATTTCATAACTGGGGAAATTGAGGGACAGAAGGATCATAGCAATCAACAGTATAATATATATAGTACAGTTAGCAAAGCAAAGCAAATAATATAGCATAGCATAGCATATAGCATAGCACAGCATAACATATAGTATAGCATAGCATATAGTATAGTATAGCGTAGCATACACTATAGCGTAGCATACACTATAGCATAGCATATAGTATAGCATAGCATGTAGTATAGCATAGCATACACTATAGCATAGCATACACTATAGCATTGCATGTAATATAGCATAGCATACACTATAGCTTAGCACGTAGTATAGCATAGCATACACTATAGCATAGCATGTAGTATAGCATAGCACAGCAGTAAAGGTTACAATAACCTAGTTCTTGTTCCCATCTTGGATCTTTTTGCTGTTTTCGTTGTTGTCGAAACAAGGTCTCTCTGTGTAGCTTATGCTGGCTTCAAACTCATGGTCTTCTCACCACAGCCTTCCAAGTGCTCGGGATTACAGGCATGTATCATTATTCCCAGCTCCATCTTGGATTTCTTTTTCTTTTCTTTGTTTATGTGTATATGTGTGTCTTCACACATGCATGCAGGTGCCCACACAGTCTAGACACAGAGGGTGTCTGCTCACCTGGAGCTGGAGTGACAGTTGTGAGCTCTCTGATATGGGGACTGGGAAACTGAACTTCAGTCCTCAGGAAGAGCAGGAAGCACACTTAACAGCTGAGCCATTTCTCCATTTTCCTCATCTCAGAGTTTTTAGAAGTGCAGTTCACGCGTGTGTGTTTATAGCTCCTCTAGAAGAGATTACATATTTCAGGGTTGAGTGGAGAAGAAGATGGAGCATTTGCAGTCTCTCATCAAGGCCCCTTACCTAATAAGCATCTGGTAGGACTAGACATTGAAATTTTAAGGAGTAGTTTGGTGCTTCTATGGTGGGGGTATGGTGGATCACACTAGAGAGGCATTGGTCTAGGTGGGGATGTCTCAACTCTAAACCGACTGTCTGTTGAGCATCCATCCAGCATCCAACCACACAGAAGTGACAGGCCTGGTTTTCGATCTCCCTGGGCTCTCGGACAGCTCTGCTTGCCGCAGTTCTGCCTTCTCTCATTAGAGCTGCCAAGCTGCGGAGGGTATCTCAAAGCCATCAGATGGATCTAAGAGGTAGAAGATCAAAACATGCTTGCCTTCATTTCTGTTTACTTATTTACAAAGAAAAATCAGGCCTCAGATGACCTAGCAAGAATTTTAATTGGGCGGCTTTATCTTATGTATCCATGCGTATGGCGCCAGTGCTGAGCACGGTGGGGGCTATGAGCTACCTTCCTGCACCTCCTGCTTCCTAGTGGTGGCTACTGTGCATCACACAGCTAAGGTGTGGCCAGACACGCAGAAAGCACCAACCTTGGTCCCAGGGCTTTGGAGTTGTACTTGGGCTGGTCTCAGCAAGGCTGGTTGCATAACTCCTAAGAAACTGAAGGAAGGAGCTAGTAAATTCCCCTGACTCCCAGAGCAAACAGCTCAGAACCCTGGGTGGATCCAGGGCACAGGGAGCAGTAACCATGCCTCATTTAATTTAAAGCCAGGAGCTCAGGTGCATTTGCAATAGTTTTAACCCCCAAATTGCAAATTTGTGGCTTAGAAAGGGGGGATTTGAGGTATCTGGTGTATTTTTAAAATTGAGTTAACTTCCAGCCTGCAAAAACTGAGAGGTATCATTATAAAGTTCAGAGTTTTGGCTTCTCTTGAAAAACCTGAGAAGGAAAAACAAACAAAACAAAACAATACCAACAATAGCAAAATAAAACAAAACAGCATCCCCTCTCTCCGAAGATCTGGCCTTGCTGGGCTAGAGTTGAGTAGCGGTTGTCTCCTTTAAACAAGGTTGTGTTCCTATTTTCTGCCAGTTCTATCCCCCTCCCTGAGCTGGGTGCTGTGGCTAAAGGCTAGCTACCATATGCTATTTTGTCCAAGCTCGTTTGACTTGCTTAGTTTACCAGCAAGGCTCCAAGGCAGTCACTGCCTTGCATACCTCCAGGCCATGCCATCACCTCACATTTGGGTTTGTACTGTGCTTTGTACTGTGGGACCTAAACTCAGTTGCCCCACTTTGAATCTGTGGTTAGCAACGTAATCTCTGAATCCTGTCCCCAGTTTTTGAGTGTTTCTCAGGGTACCTACAGAGTTAAAGGGGAGGCCTCAATCACAGGCCCGTTGAAGACCCTTCCATCATTTACCTCTTCTTTGAACAGAATGGCGTATGTTTGGTTTGTTATTTTCGAGTGCTTAATAACAGTGTGATTGCGGGGGTGGGGTGGGGTGTTTTTCTTTAGCAAAGTTCAGGAAGATGGCTGCCAAAATTAGCTTTATATAAAGCACCCAGTGCTGAGTCCTCTGGGGATAAAACCACTCAGCTTGCTTATAATTGCCTTCTGAAACCATCAACTGCCAAATCTTTAGCCTAGAATTTGTATGAATCAGTATAATTTATATACAGTGAAATACACATATCATAAGTATGCAATTAATAAATTTTGACAGATGCTTTCCCCATTCGACAAGCTCCTTCATAATGCTGAAGATCATTTCCCCGAATCCCCACATCCCCTCGTGTCCTTTGTCAGTCACCGTCCCCAGAGGAGTCCAGTGTTCTGATTCCCATGGCCATAGATTAGTTTTGCATGTTTAGGAACACACCACATGTGGAGTCCTAGCATCACAGTGCTTTGTGTTTGGCATTTATCTATCTTGTGTTGTGTCCCTTTTGCTGGTAAGGTGTGAGAAAATGTCTACTTGTTCCAGGTCGGGCACCATCATCAGATAAGAATGGCTCCACCCAAGTTGGATTTGGTTAAGTAGCGAGTTCATTGCGGTTACTTACTGGAGTATGAGTGAAGGTTTACCTATGGAGCGGGAATGATTCAAAGGCAGTTTCATCAGTGAAAAGCCCACCCTGCCTAGGTGATGACTCACAAAGCCTACCTCCTTGCTGTTCCTACACACAACTTATAGGCAGCTCAACAGGTTGCTGGGTTCCTTTTCATAGCAGGAGGACTCTGCTGAGGTGTAGGAACCTTGTTTTAGGGACTTCCTGAGACTTGGGAGTTGTTTACTTCCTAAGCCTTGTAAAATTTGTCTTAATGAGCCTCCCTCCAAATTGGGATTTTTCATTATGGATGAATTTATACATCATAATTTGTCTCTTTGCTGGAAATCTGTTGCACTTGAGTATGTCTTTCCATTGTCAGTAAAAGGGAAAACCAGGGACTATGCCTATGTTTTGTTCATTTTCCCCTACTACCTGTGCGCAGATGAAAGTGCTGTTTTTTTGTTAGTTAATGTGTCCAGTTACCTCGAATGTCATATTTTCTTAGACTCATGCATGCCTAATTTGTGCTTTATACATGTAAGACAACATGAGCAACATTTGCAAGGTTAAGAGTTTACAGATACCATTTTGGGTGGACTATAGCACTGTAGAACAAAAGCCTGAGGTGTGGAATGTCTCAAAGACATTGACATTTATTTCTTGCGACATGGCAGGCCAAGGCAGGTGTTCTTGTCTGGTGAGCAGCTCTTCTCCATGTGGCAATTCATGACCCAGGTGGCTTTTAGTATGTGGTTCTGCCATCCCCCAGGGCAGTAGCTCACAGGCTTCCATTCACTTCTGGTTCTCAAAATGTTGCTCACTATTCTTTTCATAACAGCCAGTGGTAAAGCAGCACCATTTTTAGATAATCATGTTTGAGGAGTTGCTGAGCATTTGTTTTATTCAATCAGTGCTTAAGCAGATCTTCATGATCTTCAGGAGATTCTTATTTGTAGTAGAAATGTCCTTCAAGGTCACTGCCAACACTGAACTAGTGAGCTAGAGACACTCTTCCTAGTGGAAATCCAAGGTGAAGTTCCTTTGAGTATTTGGTGACATTAAAAAATTATTTATTCTTTGACAATTTCATATACGCATATAATGGATTTCCCCACTCACTTCCTCTGAATCTGTGCTTTTCCCCTATAAGTCCCCCTACTTCATATCATCTTTGTGTGACCCACTGAATTGAATAAGGGGTGCCTACATGAGCATGGGTGGGGGGTTGCTTATTGGAGCACAAGCAATTTATCAGGGGCTACATCACTGAAGAAGAAAGAATCCCCCTTTCCTCAGCAGCCATTAACTATGAGCAGCTCACCAGGGAAGGGCAAGGCTTCCTGAACCCGTCCTCATCCATGATGGAATGACAGGCTCATTGCACAGGCCTTGGGCAGGTGACCATGGAGGCAGTACTTCGTGAGTGCAATGGTCGTGGTCGTGTCCAGAAGATGGCATTTCACATCACCCCTCCCCATCCTCTGGCCCCAACAGTTTTTCAATTGATCAGTGGTAACCTAGTTCCATGTGCACTTCTGTGTACTGTTACTTAATAGGTGTTGCTGATTTATGAATTGAGCTAGTAGCCCATACTGTAATTCATGCCTGAGAAAGCTTATCCAAACACACATGTAGCTTCTGTGTGAGACACAGTACAGCTTCCTTTGAGCAGCTCTACAGCACTGTGCTTAGGGCCTATGTTAGACAGAAAAGAAAGGAAATGAAAAGATGTAAAATTGTGGACATTAAGTAGATCCTGAAAAGGACCCTTGAATAAAGTATGAGATCTAAGCTGGGTGATGGTGGTGCACGCCTTTAGTCCCAGCACTCGGGAGGCAGAGGCAGACGGATCTCTGTGGGTTCGCGGCCAGCCTGGGCTAAAGGCTCCAAAGCTACACAGAGAAACCTTGTCTCAAAAAACCAAGAAAAAAAAGTATGAGATCTAAAATGAGAGGGCTCAGGCTTAGATGGTTCCTTCTTGGCTAGGAATGGGAATTTTGGTTGAGTCATATTTATTTTTACCATTCTGCATATCTGCTTATGAATGACATGACTTCAAGTATTGACTTTGAGGTTACAGATTATTTTTACTGTGTGAGTGAGTTCACAAATACAGAATATGTAAGAACACAGAAGCTAGTATACTTGTTTGTAACCATAGCAACCATCAGACATCATCTTTGTAAAGCTATGACATCATAAAAATATGGTGATGGATGTGGAACCTTGGATGACCTTGAACTAATACATGGTCCTGACAGATGCTACTCTGTGTCCTTAAGGACTTTAAGGGTCTGGAGAGATGGCTCACTGGTTTAGAAGACCTTCTGCTCCTCTAGAGAACCTGAGTGCAGTTCCCAGCACCCACATCAGGCAGCTCACAATGACGCCCTCTTCTAGCTCGTGTGGGCACCTGAATGGAACATATACTTGTGGGACACACACACACATAAAAATAAGGACAAATATTTTAAAATAGCCTATGCCACAACTGTGAGTTTGCTGTGTTGACCTGGCAGGGTACCTTGGGATCCACTTTGGGAACTGCCTGTCAGGACCCTGACAATATCTCATAATACCAGGGCAAGGATAAAGAAAGTCTTAATGATTTTCTCCCCAAAATCAGTGTCCATAAATGCTCAATATCACCTCCTCCCAAATTTCTTGGCCAGGACTAGTGACCTAGCCACATATAGTGTTATGGAAGCTGGGAACTCCAGCATAGCTATGTGCCCAGCGAAGAGAGAACAGGCTTTAGTGAATGGTCAAAACAGTCTGCCATCACCCTCGACCTCACATTTGTAGGGGGATATTTTGACTCTTCCATGTCTTTTTATTACTATAAGGCTCTTTTATGCATGAATATTATTTAGTCCTTGGGTGCATCCTGTACAGTATGGTTCTTAACCATGACTTATTAGAAGTCAGTCCCATCAGAGGTTTGGGGTTGAGCATATATACTTTGGATCAAGTTCTGATTCCTCCAGCTATAGCTTGGTACTGTGAGCAGTCCACTACAATCCCTTGGGTCTGGTTTTTCCATTTCAGAAGGGAAAATTTTAGGTCAGTTTTTCTAGAGGCAAAGTTTGAGGGAGAGACTGACATGGAAGTAATTCACAGGATATTGCCCTTGGGGGACGCCTGTGAAGAAAAAAGGAGGGCAGGGCAGGGAGGGGATTAAACAAGGATATTGTTTAGAGACTGGCTAGTGGCCGGCTGATCTTGTGGCTAACTCTGGTGTGTAAATTGCACCCTGAAGGTTGTCTGAGTCTGAGGCAAAGGACAAAGCTCTTGTGTCAGTCTTTGGCTCTAGGTTTCCCCAGAGTTGGAGAAGCAACTCCTTGGAATCTCTGAGTAAAGTCATTCCAATAGCCCTAGAGAAGTTACAAGAATTATAAGCCGCCGCCGCCGCCACCACCACCATCATCATCATTATTACCACTTTCATCATCTTCTTCCTCATAGTCTATCATTATTATTCCACTACCACACCACTATCATTGTTATCACCACCACCACCATCATCTCCATCTGTAGCGGTGGGTAATGGGAGGTTTGGTGGGACACTGATATGCCTGGAAGGAGGGCCACAAGAGTTAGTGCATAGGAGTGGCTTACCAGAGCTCTTGGGTCAGAGAAAATATTTGAAAAGGAAGAGTTGCCATTAGTATTGCAATAATTCCTATTTCACAACCTGATGCCTAAATTTAGACCCTGGGTACATGCTATAGGAGAGAGAAAGACTTAAATTTCAGAAGGAAAACATTTTTCTAGAGAGCTTGAATGTGAAAATGGCCAGAGACACACTGGGTAACTGCCTTCATCTTATGCTGCCTCCACTGTACTGTGTACATATTTGCACATGCATGTAGAGTCTAGAGGTCAACTTTGGATGTTCATCCTCATGAGCCATCTGCCTTGATTTCTTTTGCATGTATGAGTTGTGCATGTTCTCTTGTGGGGGAGTGCACTTGTGTGAACCTCCATGTGGTGAAAGAGAAAACTCAAAACAGTGGCTGGTTACACAGAATAGGGGTGCAAAAGCTGAGGGAACTTTTGCTCTATGATTGATAAAGACTAGGGTCACATGAGAATATACAATGTTAAACTCATCAAATAAAATACTTAAGATTTGGCACTACAGGTTAAATAAATTTTATCTCAGAAGACAAATAGGTAAACAGATGTTAATGAAATGATAAGCATGCTAGTCTATGTGGGGAAAAATATACTGTTATCTACCATTTACTTTAAAATGCATAAAAACTTGGAGCTAGCCATAAGAGTACATTCTTATAGCCTGAGTCCCTGAGAGGCTGAAGAGGAGGATTAGGAATTCTAGGGCACCCTGGGCTACACAGTAAGGTTGTGCTTCAACAACAACACACAACAACAACACAGCCACCAGAGCTATCACCTATTAGATTGTTAAGTAAGTAGAGGGATAGTTGGATAAAGAGGTAATAAAGCAAGATTGGAATGTGTTGGATATATTAGTTAGGTTGTCAGGGGGTTTTCATATGTAATGTGCTTCAAATTTTTATGGTAAGGACATCGAGGAAAGTTCCAATGTCCAGGACTCTCCTTCAGAGAAAAAGGATCCAAATGACCTGGAAGGGGCCCTGATAATCAGTGTTTTGTTAGACTCCCTGGTGATTGAGAACCATTGACCCCTCATAGATAATAACATGCCTATCTTATGAAGTTCCTACTATATGCCAGCACCTTTGTATAAAAGATCTCATTGAGTCCTCAAAACCGGTTAGAGACATGTCCCAGGTTTGATGTCACATGGCTACTAAGTGGCAGAGCCAGGCTCATGGTGACTTTTCATTTATCCACTGACACACACTGGGCATGTGTGCTGGCTAGTTTTGTCAATTTGACACAAGCTAAAGTCATCATAGCAGAGGGAGCCTCAATCTAGAAAATGCCTCCGTAAGATTGGGCTGCAGGAAAGCCTGCAGGGCATTTTCACAATTCATGATCGATCAGGGAGCATCCAGCACATTGTGGATGGGGCCATCCCTGGCCTGATGGTCCCAGTATCTATAAGAAAGTAGGGTGAGCAAGCCATTAGGAGCAAGCCAGTAAGCAGCACTCCTCTGTGGCCTTCTGTGTCAGCCCCTGCCTCCAGGTTCTTGCCCTACTTGAGTTCCTGTCCTGACTTCCTTTTATGATGACCTGTGATGTGGAAGCATAAGCTTCTCCCCAAGTTGCTTTGGTTATGATGTTTCATCATAGCAATAGTAACCCTAATTAAGGCAGCATGGTTTAACAAACTGGTGGAATTTCCTTGCCTTTCTCTTCAATCATTCCAGACTTTAGTTCTAGTCATCCTCAAGGCTTTGAAGCCACCTAACCAGTTCATTCAGTGGATGAAATGCTGTATTTCAGATTCAGTGCTAGGACCTGGTGTGCACTGTGACAAGGTCATTCAGCTCCTCCTCCATCCTAGAACTATGCTTTCAGGAATATAGAAAGGGGTCAGTAGGGAGTGTGGGTGGTCCAGGAACCAGGTCCTGCCTGTTTGGGAGTCAAGACAGCTACTTTCAAGTCAGGGCAAAAGTAGGATCAAAGGTAAGGCTTCCATGGCAACCAGGACCTGTTCATATTCTCTTGTTGGGTAAGATAAGGAGGTTTCTGTTTTATTTTAAGATTCCTGGGGAGCCAATGGAAGACCTTACAGGGGAAAGTGATGTAATCAGATTGATCTGTGAATTAGTTACTCTTACATTGCTGTGGTCAAACACCTGACAGTGACAAGAGAGGAATTGCCATTCTGGCCATGGTCTATGCTGAAGAGTTAGCATTAGCTGCTGTATGAATGCAGCAAATGGTACTGTGCTGAACCTTAGGGCTGGAAAGGCCATCAGAAAGTCTTTCTAAGACACTGGCCTGAAATACAATGAAATTGAAGTTGGTGATGGAAGCACATTTTCCTCAGAGGGAACAGCAAGTGTAAAATCTTCCTCGTGGGAAGATTTCAGATGAGAAGCAGCAGTGTGGCTAAACTAGAGGGACAGATGGAAGGTTTGTGCAATATGTTGTAGGGTGGGAAGCTGGGACACACCCTGCAGATCTGACCGTCTTGGGATGGCCTTGGGACTTCAGACTCTAGCCATAAAGAGTCATGTCAGGACTTCAGGTTGAAGAAAATCATGCTGAAATAAGTTAGAAAACGGCCAAATCTAGATTCAATTTGCATCTGTCCGCCCCAGACTCTGTTCAGCTCCATCACCCTCTTGTCACAAGGATGGGGAGAGTCCAAATATTTCAAACACTGGGGTATTTCCAAGATTTAGATATTTGGGCCATATCTAAAAACACCAGCTGCTGTACTGGCATGACAATGTTTCCCTGTTGTAGGGCAGAGGACATAACAGCAACCTGTAACCACCACTCTCAACAAATAACCACACAAAGTTAGGACATCTACTGCATTCTGTGCAGCAGGGCTAATAAATAGGTTTCAGACAGACTGTGCAGTAGTCACATACTCCTTATGATTTCTGTCACAGGGGTGTCTAGGGCAAATGATGTGTTGTACATAGTAACGGGCAGGGAGGGCCGGACAGCATGTTTGCAGCACTTGCTAAGCATGGGAAGGTTTTGGAGTGGAGGACTCTGAGGGGCAGAATGTATCACTTCTTCAAGCCTGCCTCATCACAGGTGGAGGAAAATGTCCAGGTCAGTGACCAACTTTTCTATTTCAGAGAGATCTAGAGGAGGGGGTTGATGTGGACAAGACTCAGCAGGGAGTCTGAGGTGGTCAGGAACTAGGATCTGCCTGCTTGGGAGTAAAGACTGACATCTACCAAAGTCAGGGCAAAAACAGGGTCAAAGGCAAGGCCTCCATGACAGCCAGGGCCTGTTCTCTTGTTGGGCTAAGAGAAAGATTTTTTTATTTTATTTTAAGACTCCCTGGGGAGCCATTGAAAGACTTTATACCGGGTAAGTGGTATAACAAGATTGATTTATGAATTAGTTACATTTATATTGCTATGGCTAAGTGCTTGGTAGAGACAAGAGAGGAATTTATTTTATCCCATGGTTCCAGAGGGTTCAGTCCATTTATTTGCTGTTATGTGCTTAGGTAGAACACTATGGCCATGGAATATCATGGTACAGGAGAACTGCTCACTTCATGGTGGACAAAAAGCAGAGAGACAGGGAGGGGCTAGGAATGAGACATATCCAAGTATCTGCTCCAACTAAGCTCCACCTCCTGAGTATCATCTGCATGTGTATGTATGAGCCCTTTGTGGGGCACATTGTACCCAAAGCACAACAGCCTGGATATTTGGCTCAGAATGGACTGATCTAGCAATTTAAGTTTAATTCAGTGAAGGAGCTTAAGAGTTGACACCAAGATGCTAAGAAAGAGATTATTGGAACACAGAGGTAGAGTAAACAGAAATGGGTGGTATTTAGTTAGGAGGGTGGGAGAGAGAGATGTCAAGGAAGCTTCCTGAACTTCTGGATGGGGCTATGAAGACCCATGGAGGGAGGGCACTTCAGGCCCATCTCTCTGAAGCTGGGTGGATGGCTCAGTGGGTAGTGTTTGCTGTACTGAGTTAGGATCCCTGGACCCCATGTGAAAAGTCAGGCTTATCTGCAGCCCTGGAAAGAGGGCAGAGTGAAGTGGATGCAGGGGCTCACTAGCCAGCCAGTGTAGTATAAATGGCGAATTCCAGGTGAAGTGAGAGATTCTGTCTCAAATAATAGAGAGTGAGAGAAGAATCCACCTGATGTTAACCTCTGACCTCCACACAGGTGAGCATAGACACACACGTGCACACACATGTAACACCTCCCCCAGACTCATCTCCCTGAAATGAGGGGAACTGTTTTTGAAGTTGGTAGTTCTGAGGCATGAATGGCTGCCTCATTTTGAGAAACTGTTAAGTTTAGGATGCTTGGGAGACATCCAAATAGAGATGCCAAGTCAGCTGTTGGATGTATGAGTCTGGAGTTCAGATGAAAGGTTGTTGTTGGAGATTTAGATTCGGGAGTTCTGGAAGGTTACATGACTTATGAGATCAGTTGCTAGGGAGAGTAACAAGAAGAGGGTGGATGTGTGTGAAGGGCAATCTAGATTTATAAAGCACCCACTGTGTGAGGGACCATATTGCAAGCAGCACATGGCTGGATGCTCATTTTATGAGTGAAGGAGAACGAGGCGAGTTTAGTCACCAACACAAGGTCACCCAGCTGGTCAGTGACAAAGGAGGCAGATTTAAATTCACATTCTTTTCTGCTCTGAGAAAACACAATCCTCGTGTTCTGTAGATTCCTTGAGTGGTCCTGGCATAGACTCTTCCTTGAAAACTCTGAGGACTCTTGTCTCTCTGTCTTCATCCACTTAGTGGGTCCTTTTGATTGGCCAGGTGTGGGTCATGTACAAAACTGGGAATCCCTGGAATTGCATTCTGTTGATGTCCTCACTTACCTCCATGGCTGGGGGGTGAAGGGGCGGGGAAGAACTATCAAGGAAGGTGACAAGGTTGGATACTGGCAAGAGCCAAGAAAGGGTTTCATCATACACAGACACTTGACACCCAGGCACCAGAGTGATGCCTGAGATTCCTGGTGGCTGCCTGTTTGGAGGTACATTGCCACCTCAAGGCAACTCTTGGGTGACCTTGGCTACCAGCAGAGGAAGGTCTGAAGCAGTGGATTTTTTTTTATTTTAGAGAGTGATTTAAAGTCACCCTCAAAGGCATATGTCTACCAGCAGTCCAGAGCCCAGACTACAGATGGGCAGTAAAACGCATGCTCTCTCTCTCTCTCTCTCCCTCTCTCTCTCTCTCTCTCTCTCTCTCTCTCTCTCTCTCTCTCTCTCTCACACACACACACACACACACACACACACACACACACACGAGAGAGACAGAGAGAGACAGAGAGAGACAGAGAGAGACAGAGAGAGAGAGAGAGAGAGAGAGAGAGAGAGAGAGAGAGAGAGAGAGAGAGAGAGAGAGAAGTTGATATTGGCTAACATATCATCTGTGCAAACAGACTCATATTAGAGAATCTGCAGAAAGATAAAAGCATCTCTGTCTGATTTCTTCCCTTCCTCCCCAACGGAAGGGGTCAGAGTGATCTCAGCAACCTGGGGCGCAGGTAATGTGGTTAAGTAACCATCCTTTAGCTTATTCTAAACCTGAAGTTGGAAGAGTAAGCAGGATCCATTATGAGTGAGAATGAACCTGGAAGGGAAGAGGGTCTCACTCTATTCCACAGCCACCTATCAAGACATCAGTCTACTTGTGACACTTGGTCAATATTTATTGAGCACTTTCTCTGTCTCTTTGACTAGTGTTTGAGGGCAAAGAGAATACCAGTGAAGCATGACACAGAGATTCTGTCCTCAAGGACTTTGAAAGTCACTTGGAGATGTATCCATCCATCCATCCATCCATCCATCCATCCATCCATCCATCTGCCTATCCACTAGGTATCTTATTGCAGTATCTTTCATGATGTTTGGTTTATAATAGGTGTGTAACTATTATTTGTTGGATGGACAAGTGAGGGAAGGAATGAGAGAATGACCTGTATTAGACCCACATGAAGAGAGTAATCTGCCTTCAGATGTTTGAAGTAGGGTAACACAGCCACAGCCACTTGTATCCCCTTCTTTTTCCTCACTAGCTACATCTGCTGGATGCCATTAACCATTCTCTGAAGTCTCATTGTCACTCTACCCATCAACTTCTTTCTCCTCTGTCTCTAGTCCACTTCTTGGGCAATCAAATGTAGCCACTCTTGTTACTTTGTCCCTACCAGGGTAAATTCAACTCTTTTGGCATAATTGGCCGTATTCTCAGCACACTGTCTAGTTTTGTTATGCTGTGAACCGCCTCAGATCCCTCACTCACTCCACCAACAGGTATTTGTGGAGTGCCATTCGTGTGCTAGTCTGTTCGGGTGGAAGTGAATGTAACAGGCAATACAGACTGAGTCTCTGCTCTCAGGGAACTTTAGTCTTTCAGTCCAAACTCTCTGGAACTCCAGCCTCACGCAGCCAAATGTGTACTTGTCATTCTCTTAGGTTCGTGTGTATGGAGTCAAAGAGGCAGAAAACCAGAGCTGGCCCCTCAGAGTCCCAGTATTTCACTCATTAACTTCTAAAACTTTAAAATCACACATGGTGAGAATCAGACTCCCTCCATATGTAACACTTAGTGTTAACTTGACACGTTCTAGAATCTTCTAGAAGGGAATCTCGATGAGGAACTGTCTAGAGTGGGTTGTCTCTGGGCATGCCTGTGAGAGCTTTTCTTCATTGGGTTAGCGGAGGTGGGAAGAGCCGCCCTCGGTGTGGGTAGTACCATTTAGTGGGCTGAGCCCCGGACTAGATGAAAAGACTGAGCCTGCGCACCATGCATGCATTAATCATTGCTCTCCACTCTTGATGTGGATGTGGGGTGACTAGCTGCTTCAAGTTCCTCATGCCTTGGCTTCCTTGCAGGATGGACTATAGCCTGGAATTGGAGTTGGGAGCCAAATAAAGGCTTTTTCCTTCAAGTTGTTTTTGGTTTTGTTTTGTTTTCAGTCGCAGCAACAGTAGTGAAACTAAACCAGCCAAGCACTTGGTTCAGGAGCTGCTGTCCCAGGGCCTCTAACTGTCAAGTGTCTGCTTGAATGGATCTCCCGCTCTGTGATAGGTATTCACGCTAACTTCTTTGAAGAGTGTTTTTACTGAGCACTTACTATGAACAGCAGTGAAACAGAGAGACAAAGACCCTATTGTGATGTACTTTACATTCTTGGGTGAGTGGGTGGAGTAAACACACACACACACACACACACACACACACACACACACACGCGCGCGCGCGCGCGCGCGCACACACACACACACACACACACACACTGATTTTAGTCAGTGTTCATTTTTAAGGAGATCTGAACAGAATAACATACAGACAGTGACAGTGGGTGAAAAGCAGGGGTGTCGTTGACAGACATTTAAGGTATCTCTGTTTTTGAGGTGACCTTAGAGAGGAAAGCTGAGTTATGAGGGTGATTCAGATAGGGGGAGTCCCAGGAAGAGGTAGCGTAAGTTGCAGTGATGGAGACGGGCTTGCATGATCATGATGAAGTGGGAGCACCATGGGTGTGGCCACAGCACAGTGAGGGAGGCGGGCGGGGCCAGACAGGGCCACACAGCTGGGAAAGAGTGTACTCTCATTTCTTTCCAAATAAGTACCGAAAAACTGAGAAACTGTCCAGTCCTCAGCCTTCCACATATGGAATGCTACTTCTCCTTAAGTGGTCCCAGAGAACAGGCTGGGGGCTGATGCTGTTCTTGGCTACACATAGCTTCCTAAGGGGACCCAGCTGACTCTGCTCAATGCTTTTGTCAGCTTCCTGTTGCTGGTTGCACTTACACATCACTGCTGCCTTGTGACAGCCCTTCCTCCCCGTCCTGCAGGGCTGGGTCCTGTGCCACCATCAGCCACAGCCTGACAGAGAGCTAGAGACAACTTTCAGAAGGGTGTGTGAGCTCTGTGACAGCCTCTTTGCCTGTCATCTCCATGGCACCCAGGCAGGGGGACAATCTAATTAGGCTATTTTCAGCATCCTAGAGGGAGGGAGGGGCACAGAGAGACAGGGAGAAAGGGGCCTGCCTTTCTTACCCTTTCTCTTTCCTCTCTGAAGCTATTATTGATTAGGCAGGCAGAGGACCCACGAGGCAGGACCTTTCTACCCTCAGTATTAGGATCAGAGGCAGCTTTGCCAGCCTGTGGTGGGTCTGTGAGCAGCATCAAGGACCCACAGGGTTGGTAGACTTCCAAGGGACCAGTGCTAATGAGCTGCAAACCTGTAGCTTTGGTCAGAAGGGTCCTCTGCAGGCTGTCTGTCCTTTGCAGAGGCTAGCTGACACAGGCTTTCTCTGGAATTACTCAGAGGAGCAGGTGACTGGCAACCTTTGTTTCTTAGCCTCAGGCCTATATTGGCTTTCTAGGCCTTTGTGTATGATACTCAGAGCCTTGGGAGGAAGCTGGGCTTTTGTGAGCCTGGAGAATGTGGCCTGTGGCTCTTAGAAGTGACCAATGGACTGAGGACTCAATAGAAACCTATTTGACTTTAAATCACAAGTAGTTTAGGATCATGTCTGGTTTGCTCAAGCCATGCCTCAGCATTTAGGACTAGATGCTAAGTACTCTACCAAACATCCCACCCATGAGACTATTCTGAAGAGCTCTTAAGGGCTCTTCTTAATCCCTAAGGTACCACCTTCACATACTCTCATCGGTTTCTGCCTCACCTGTCTGCTAGCTCTAGGTTAAAGAGACTGGAAAGGGTCCATTAGTTCAAGAGACTTATGAGTGTGGTAGTCACTGTTCTCATTGCTGTGATGGGTACCTGAAAAAAAGTCATTTAAGAAGGGGAGGGCTCATTTTGGTTTATGGCTTAAGGGGATATAGTCCACCCTGGCCAGAAATGTGCCATGGTATGTGGCTTAGTGGAGGCAGAGCCTATGGCAGCTGCTTGTTACACAGTACCAACCAGGAAGCAGAGAGCTTGGGTTAGGGTCCTGGCTGCACTACAATCCACAACTCCCACTCTTCAACTACCGCTGCCAGCCAGGCTCCTCCTTGTAGTCCACACTACCTTCCTAAAACAGTAACACCACTGGGATCAAGTGTTCAAATACACTAGCCTGTGGGGAGTGTCTTACATTTAGACTGGAGCAGACAGGGGAGTGCCTTGAGGCTGTTACCACCAGCAGGAATCATCTAGGTGCCCGAGGACATCAGCACAAGTTGGCAAAGCACAGGGTGGGGGCAGCTGGCTGTTATCACTGTGCTAGTTTTCTGTCAACTTGGCAAAAGCTAGAGTCATCAGAGAGGAGGGAATTGAGAAATTGAGATGTCCCTCCATCAGATCGATTTGTAGGCAAGCCTGTAAGGCATTTTCTTAATTAGTGATTGATGGGGGAGGGCCCAGCCCACTGTGGATAGTGCCACCTCTGGGCAGGTGGTCCTGAGTTCTATAAGAAAACAAACTGAGGAAGCCAAGAGGAGCAGCCAGTAAGCAGCACTCCTTCATGACCTCTGCTTCAGTTCTTGCCTCCAGGTTCCTGCTCTGACTTCCCTGGATAATGGTCTAAATGCTTTAAGATGAAATAAATCTTTTCCTCCCCAAGTTGTTTTTGGTTATGGTGTTTATCACAACAATAGAAACCTAACTTCGACAATCAGCATTTCACAAATGAGGAGACTGAGGCTTAGAGAATCAAAGGAATATATACAAGTGAACACAGTTGAGTTAAGACCCAGCATTGGAGCCCCCTTCCCAGATCACAAACTTAAATAGGACTCTTGGATTCAGGACTGAATGTGGTCTTTAATAGGCTAATTTGAGTTGTGAATCTTATACAGAGGGTGTCTCCCAAGACTATTCGGCTCTCCGCCCCTCCTTTTCTTTTGGCCATGCTTGTCAGCATCCTGGACAGTACTGTGGGAATGGCCGCCGGAAGCGATTAAACAGAGCAAGTGAAATACCCTTGGTTAATGTGATTATAGCTTTCATATGTGCATCAACAGGAACTCTGCAACAATCCAGCCATTGGTTACTCCTCTGACCTCACCTATGTGCATGCTATCTCTTTGTCTACCCCTAGCAAAGGATGGATATAAAGAAGTGCTTGGCAAATGCCTAGTTAATGAAGCTTCTGTGACATAACATCACCCTCAGCATCAGCATCATCAAAGCCACCATCTATTTTGGGCTTCAAGCTTTGTTCCAGAGTTGACACACCATAGCCCACAGGCCAAATTCATTTGTCTTTATTTGGTTATTCAATTAATTAGGTTTTGTTTTTGTTTTTGTTTTTCAAGACAGAGTTTCTCTGTGTAGTTTTGGAGCCTGTCCTGGATCTTGCCAGGCTGGCCTTGAACTCACAGAGATCCACCTGGCTCTTCCTCCCAAGTGCTGGGATAAAAGGCGTGCACCACCACTGCCCAGCTCAATTAATTAGTTTTTGAGATGAGATCTCATGTAGCCTGGGTTGGCCTTGAACTTGTCATGAAGCCAAGGATGATCTTGAATTTCTGATTCTCCTGCCTCCACCTCCTGAATTCTGGGGTTGCAGGCGTGTGCTGCTGCAACCAGTTTGTGTAGTGCTGGGAATCAAATCCAGGCCTTCATGTGTGCTGTTCCAGCATTCTACCAACTGAGCTGCATCCCTAGTCCCCGCAACTTTTTAGTTTACACTTTATTTTTAAACCAAGACTTACAAGCATCTGAATTTGAACAATTGGAGCTGTGATGTCGCTGGCAGGAGGAGGGACACATGGTGATGCATTTTAGATCCACATCAGGGAAATTAAAAACTGTAGCTGTCAGGCTGGTAAAATGGAGTTGGCAAAATACTTACCACACAGGCATAATGACCCCAGTTCTTTTCCCAGGACCCACATAAAAATCTGGGCGTGGTATCTGGTGCTGGTAGAACAGTGCTGGGGGGTGGAGACAGGCAGGTTCTTGGAGTTCGTTGACCAGCTAGTCTAGCCTACTTGGCAAGCTCTAGACTAGTGATAGAACCTATCTCAAAACCCTAAGGTGGATGGTGCTTGAAGAATGACCTACTGGCGTCCACATGTGTGTGCACATGGATGTCCATGCACACACATCCACACGATGTAACTTCTGAGAAAGAACAGTATTGTGGGGCATTCCATGGTATTAAGTTGTGGAGCCCACTACCTATGATGGGACACCTCACGCCGCCTTGAGGCAGGGGGAGGGGCTTGGACTTGCCTCTACTGGATGTACCTCCCCTGGATGTACCTCCCCTGGGAGGCCTTGCCTTCTTGTGTGGGGGGAGTGGGGAGTGCGTTGGGAGGGGAAGGCTGAGGGATGGGAGGAGGGGAGAGGGGGATCCTTGATTGGTGTGCAAAATGAATGGAAAAATTTTCTTAATAAAAAAAAGAATTTCAAAGTACATTTTGAGAAGAATGGGAGCCTGTGAATGGGGTTTATTTGTCAGAGTGCATGGCCCAAGGACCCCTCCCCTTCCTCAAATCATGGGGTCTGGAGTTCTGTGCAAGGCCCTTCCTCTCCTTTACCTCATAACTGCGTTGTCTCAGACTTCCTTTCCGCAATTATAACGTGTGATGTTTAGTTCTAATTGTCAACAACTAGTAACTTACTCTACAGTTAGTCAGCAGTTCTAATGGACACAATCCAGAGTCACTTGGGAGGAAGGCTCAGTGAAGGAGTGTCTTGATCAGACCAGCCTGTGGGCTGGAGAGTGCTGGCAGAGACCAAAATTGAGCAGCTGCGGCATTCCCGGGTTTGTGTCTAGTGTTGCACAAAAGAGAAAAGTGTAAGCTATGCACAAGTGTGCGACGCACAAGTGTGTGTGCATTTATTCTCTCCCTGCGCTCTGCTCCCCTGGTAAGTTGCCCTGCCGGTGCTGCTGCCTTGACAACCGGTGCCGCCTTGACTGACAGCCAGTGCTGCTGCCCTGGCGTCCTGGCAGTGGTAGACTGCGGTCTCAGATTGTGAACTAAGACAAACCACTTCTCCACTGAGTTGCTTTATCAGAGTTTATTATCCCAACTACATCAAATGAAACTAAGACACCACTCACTTGTAAACAGAAGTTGACACTCAAAACTGCTAAGTCATCTGCCGAAAGTCACAACTCCTATTGGTAAATCTGGGGTTCCTGTTGAGATTCTGAAGGTCCTACTTCTTTAATCGATGTTGTTATCACTATGGCCATTGGTAATAATACTTGACTGATAGTCCACTCCCTGGTTAGTCTAGGCTGGTGGGCAGGGAGCCGTGGAGACGCTCTCCTGTCTCTGCCTGCCTAGAGATGGGATTATAAGTGTGTCCCCACGGCTGACTTTTCACATGGGTTCTGGGGATCAAACTGAGGTAGAGCCTCATGCTTACACAGAGAGCATTTGACTGACTAAATACCTCCATAGCCCCCTCTTTAGTATTATAAACAGCCTTTCATGCAGCCCAGGATATCATTGAAATCACTATGATGTGAAGGCTGTCTTTGAACTTCTGAACCCTTGGCCTCCTCCTGCCATGGTCATAAAATTTTAATTTTAGACGTAAATACTATCCACTGAGTGCGTGCAAGTACAGAGTCCTAGACATCCACTCTCAGAGCCAGATCTGATAGAGGTGCATCATCATTGCTTGCAAGGTTCTGATTCAGATGGTCCAAGAATGGAACTTGGGAAAAGTCTGATCTCCTTCACGTGTGTATTAGTCTGTTTAGGCTGCTTAAGAAAAAGGCAGAGACAGAGCAGCTTAGGCAATTGCAATGTATTTTCTCAAAGTTCTGATTCATTTGATTTGGCTCTGGTGAGGGCTCTCTTTGCTGCTTGCAGACAGCCACCTGCTTGGCCTTTCTTTAGGGAGTGTGTACAGCTGCTTCCCTGGTATTTCTTCTTGCAATGGCTCTAATTCTCTTAGCCCAGAGCCCTCCCTCTTAACCATCATGGCTGCCTCAGAGATTCCATCTCGGGATTCAGCTACCTAGCTGAAGAGCTGGAGCTTCAACACACAGTTTTAGAGGAAATGCAGTCTATGGTAATATGGCACCTGAGGCTCTTTGGGATGTCATCTCCACAGACCCATGTATCTGCAGCAGCCTTCTGCCTTTGCACAGAGCGGTCTAGTTATAGTAAATGATAACAGCCCCTCTATCTTGGAGGGACAGTTTTCCAGACTTCTTCAGGTACAATTTCCAGATACTCTCCATGTGAATTGGATCCCAGATTCCCATCATTCACTCCTTTTTCAAAGAATTACACACAGAAATCTTACTGTCATCAACTGTGATTACCTAATCTCTCTCCAGTCCTGGGCTTTATTGGTGATTAGTAGTGGGTCAAGAAGTTCAGACCTAGAATAGATTTCTGTCCCTAGTTCTTTGAATCAGGATTGGCTGGATGTGCTGAAGAGCTGCACTTGCTTGTCAGACTTCATGGATAATAATGATGGCCTACTCCTACCACCTCCACTGCAAGGATTGTAAGTGTTGGACCTTCCTTACACTCAACAATGACTGTCAACCAGGGATTACTTAGCATCTCCTGTTTAATAGCTAACTCAGTATCCTGTTTAATAACTAACTCAGGGGACATAGTCTATTATTATCACCGATTTTTGCCAGTGTTGGTTTTTGCCCTCTAGTAAGTCATAGATGAGTTGCTGCTTAATATCTCATGATACACAGGAGGATTCACATTCCTCTCCTGAACACACACACATGCACATATGCACACAGAAACACATACACACAGACACACAGACACAGACACACACACACGCGGGAACAGGGATGGGGAAGAGGAGAGAAGAGGAGAAGAAAGAGAAAGAGAGACAGATAGACAAACAGACACAGAGTTTAATCAGTGCTGTGGCTGAGAAGTTCTGCTCAAGGAGCATCCTGGTGAGCTGTGTAGAGATAGACGTCAGAGGGTCTTCCACACCTGGAAATGGGAAGTAAAAATGGGAAAGAATGTATGGCTTCTAATAGGTAAAGCTTGGTATTATGCCCAATAGAAAAGCGTATACCAGTCAATTCTGAGTCATCGGGTGAGCAGGAGAAGTAGGGAGCCTGCAAATGAGGGAGATGTGGCCCAGGTGACTGAGGGAAGAGGACTCATATGAGCATCTTGGGATGCTGTAAGAAATTGCCGCATTCTGCATGGATTTAAAACAATGGAGGTTAAGTAAAATAAAGGTGGTGACAGTACCACACTCTCCCGGAAGTCTTCCGGTGATCAAACCTTGCTTCTTTTCACTTGCGGTAGCTCCGGTTTCCCTGACTGCTGGGTGTGTGACTCCAGCATCTTCCCTGTCTTCAGGTGACCTTCCTTCCTGTGAACCTGTGTGCCTCACAATCCCCCTGCCTCAGCCTTCCAAGTACTGAGATTGTGAGCTTATGCCCCCATACCCTGTTTCTTTAACTTACTTTCCTGAGGACAATTGCCATTGGACTTAGGGGCCACCTCAGTGAGCCAGGGTGAAATCACCTCAAGATTTTGATTACATTATAAAGGCCTTTTTCCTAGATAATACCACAGTCATAAGTTACAGATGTAGCATTTTGGAGCAAAGTTTTTCATCCACTACAGAAGGGAGAGTGGAGGGGCTGGGAGAAAGTTCAGTCAGTCATGAGCACAAAGGCCTGAATCAGACTGCTGCACCCTGGGAAAATGCTGCGGGTGTGCCCTTGTGATCTCAGCACAGGGAATGAAGACAGGAGGGTCCCTGAGGCTCACTGGCCTGGAAGTCAGTGTGTAGTGAACTCCAGGCCCTTGAGGGACTATATTCCAAAGGAGGTGGATAAGATTCCTGAGGGTGGCCCTGAAGGACGACATTCTCCAGTCTCCATGTACAGGAGTACTTTTGCATCCCACACCCCCTGTACACATACAAACATGCCTTAAAAAGACAGAAATCTGCAATATGATTTACCAATTGTTTTTTAGGAAAAGGAGATGCCAACGAGAAGAAAGTAATAGGCCAGGAACTGTACTCAGGCTCTTTATTCTCACCTCCACGAATCTGCACTAACATGTAATGGACTGCGTCTCTCCATTTTAAAGAGCTATCAAAGAAGCAGCTGAGGTGTACAGGGATTGAATAGAATCTGATCATTTGCTCCAGAGCCTGGGTCTTTCTGGGACAATGGGAATATCTGCACCATCTCCGACCAGCAGCTGCAGGAGAGGCCAAGCCCAGAACATCTATTTTGAAACAGAAGTTATCATTGCTCTTCCTGGGCCTCCCCCAGCCCGGTGTTCAACTGCCTGGCTCTAGCAGCTGGAACCCAGGTGCTGGGCAGCCCAGCTGGCCCAGAGCCTCCTGAGGCAGGGGTGCAGTGGCAGACTTTAGCTGGTTCAGATGCAACATTCTTCCTGACACCCTTGGCCACTTGGCACTGTAGGGGAACCAGATAAAGAGTCAAGGGTTAGAATTTTCTCTTCCTGCTGGGGCTGCTGGAATTGGTGGAAAGCAGTCAGGATTTCTTTTTAATTAAAACATGGTTTGTTTTGTTATTTTGCATATCTATGTGTGTGGTCTCTGTATGCATGTGTGATTGTGTGTAGAGGCCAGAAGTTTCCTTTTACTCTCCCCCTTATCCATAGAGGCAGAATCTCTCACTGAACTGGGAGTGTGCTGTTTCAGATAGTGTGGCTAGCCAGCTTGCTGAGGCGATTCCCATCTCTGCCCCGACTACTGGAATTACAGGCAGGACAGGCAGGTACCAGCTCACCTTGTCAGTCCTCATGCTTGTGCGGCAAGTGCTTTGCCCACTGAGCCGTCTCCTTAGCCTTTGAACCCATGGCTTTCTGCACGCCAGTGACCACGCTCTCTGGCCTCTCAGCAGGGTTTTCTGAGAGGTAGTGTAGAGTGTTAGGAAGAGCAGACCAGAGTGAGAAAACCTGAATTCAAACACCACCTCGGTCACTTATCTGTTATTATTACTGATGTGTATGTGTGTGTGTGTATGTGTAGGTGTGCAAATGCACAGGCCAGAACACAACCTCAGGCTCTGTTCTGCAGTGTCACCCACTTATGTTTCGAGACAAGGTCTCTACAGGTCTGAAACTTGCCATGTAGGCTAGTCTGGCTGGTTAGTGAGTTCCAAACCACCTGTCTCTGCCTCCCTAGTTGGTGGCACCCTACCTGGCCTTTTCCCCCAGCAGGTTCTAGGAATCTAATGCAGGTCCTCATGCTTGCAAGGCAAACGCTTTACTGGCTGGGCTGATTCCCAGCCCCACCTTTGCTATTTATGTGCTGTGTGGTCATAAGTGAGTTACTCCAGTTCTCTGAGCCTCAGTTTCCTCCTCTGTAAACTCAGCTGTGCTAATTTCTTCTTACAAAATACATCACCTTAAGCAATACCCACTCCCTGCTGGTCTCTTGAGGACATGTATTGGAGTACCCTGTGGCTCTTGTGATGCTTCCCTGTGCCCAGCCAGGCTCTGTCTCTCCTTGCCTGGATACAGCAGCTGTGAGACTGGAATCCCATGGCTGGGCATCTTTCATCAAATGCAGATGTGGTGGCCTCATTGCTCAGGGAGGAGACAGATTCTGAAGAAGGGGTGTTTGTCGTCCACAGCTCTGGGTCCTGAGTGACTCACTCTAACAGTGCTCTTCCACTTATGCACAATGAGCTAAGTTGTGCGGGTGCTTTAGCCCATGTCTTACAGTAACCTTGGCACTGATGCAAGTGTATTTTAAGAGTATCTTCAAAACTCAGTGTATTATCATCTCTGCTTGGCACTATTCCTCTGAACCTTTTCATGTTTGATGTCCTTGCTCTCTAAGTTTCGAGAACAACCTACATTTCTTTTTACCATAGCCCCTGCAAGACTGTATTACAATGGCCTCGTTATGAGACAGGGACAGATCTGAATTCAAGGACTAATGATTCTTTGGTCCTCAGACTAGCAGCAGCTGCAGCATCCTGTAGAAACATTGACACAGGTTCTGAGAGCACCCAAGACACCTTGCAGTAGAAATCCCAGGCCTGTGGCTGGCAAAGATTGTACCCAAGACCTTGTGCATGCTAGGCAAGTGCTCTATCAGTGAGCTATACCCACAGCCTTATTTTTACTTTATTTATAGATAGTGTCTCACTAAATTTCCTAGTCTGGCTTTGAATTCATCTTGCACCTTGTAGTGCAGATTCTCCTTAAGCTTGAGATCCTTCTATGTCAGCCTCCTGAGGAGTCTGGACTGCAGGCCTGTGCCACCAGACCCCACTGGGATGGCAGGCCTCCATGTAATCCTGATGGCTGCCAGAGCTTCAAAACCTCTGACCTACACCACTAGTCCTTGAGTGTGACTGTGCTCTGGAATCCCCAAGAAGCTTTGGTGATTATAGATGCTTTCATCTACACTCTGGATGTTCTGATTTTTTTTGTGCAAAGGTGTGGCCTGTCCACTAAAATTCTTCAAAATCAGAGGTTTTTGTTTTTGTTTGTTTATTTTTGAGATTGTATTCTAATTACAGCATTTCTCCCTTCCCTTTCCTCTCATACATACCTCCTTACTCTCCTTCAAATTCATGACCTCTTTTTCATCAACTGTTAGTGCATGCAAATATGTATTTGTATATGCATATATATTACAAAACATAACCTGTTGAATCCATATACTGTTACTTGTATGTATGTTTTCAGGGATGACCATTTGGCACTGGACAACCAATTGGGATGTTTTTTCCCTGGGGAAGGCCACCACTCTAAATTCCAGCTTTACTCAGTTGCCTGTAGTTCTTTGTGAAGGGTTGAGGCATCATGGGCTTTTCCATGTCTGGTTTGGTATGCTCATTATTGTCCTTTTTGTTCAGCTCACCTTTGAGTGGTCATGTTGGTGAGACTTTGTAGGTGTAGTTTCTGATGTAGTTTCTGACTAGGAGACACAATCACGTTTAGCAAGTGTAGGGACCACCAACAGGAAACCTCACTTGCTGATTAGTTGGATGTGGCTGCTGAAGGACTACTGGACAGTTGGTAGATGACAGTCACAATCTTGTCTCCTATAACTGCCTGTTACTTCTCTTTAACTTCCACTGTATTGTGGTAAAAACTTAGCATGAGGTCTGTCTTCTCAATCTGCTTTCTGTGACAAGTGACCCTGAACTCCTGCTCTTACTGCCTCTACATCCCATGCTGTGATTATGGTGTATACCACCATGCCTGGTTTATACCATTCAGGAGATTGAACCTATAGGTGCATGAATGCTAAGCACACACTCCAGTACCTCAGCTGCCCTCAGCTTCTTCTTAACATATTTCAAAGATTTCCTTTATTATTTATTTATGTACTTGAGTCTATGTCTGTGTTCCGGTGTGTGGATACATATGTGTGGATACGTACAAAGGTCCAAAGAGGATGTCTGATCCCTCGGAACTGGAGTTACAGGCAATTGTGAGCCACCTAATGTGGATACTTTGGGATCTGAACTTCAGTCTTCTGCAAGAGCAGTGAGAGTTCTTCAGCTTTCTTAACAACTTTTACAGTTTTTGTAAAGGGTATAATTTAAATAGGCATTGTTAGTTGTAGGGACAATACAACGTAGGAGGTGACCTTGTAAAATTGAGACTTTATATTCCTTAATCAATAATTACAACCCAAAACCCTGACCAAATTCCCCTCTACATTGTTTTTATGAGTTTAGCTGTTTCAAATGCCTCATAGAAGTGACATGTAAGAGTCATTCTTTTATTATTAGTTTATTTCATTTACCATATTGTCTTCAAGTCTCACTTATGTTGTAGTACACAACAGAATTTCTTCCCTTTTTAAAAAGCTAAATAATTCTTCATTGTATGGATCCAACACAATTTATTTATTCATTCATCTGTTGAGGTGCATTTGGGTTGTCTCCATGTCTTGGATGCTGTGAATCATGTTACAGAGAACATGGACGTGCAGGTGTCTGTCTGAGATCCTGGCTTCAGTTCCTTTGGCTATACCCTGGAAGTAGGATTCCTGCATCACTTAGTAGTGCTAAGCTTCTTTTGGACAACTTCCATCTGTTTTCTGTTCATGAGGATCAGTTCTTAACCTCTGGAATCCTTCA
The DNA here is from genome assembly GCF_007827085.1 of Peromyscus californicus insignis. Taxonomy (NCBI): domain Eukaryota; kingdom Metazoa; phylum Chordata; class Mammalia; order Rodentia; family Cricetidae; genus Peromyscus; species Peromyscus californicus. Next base: position 103,948,691 of record NW_026294551.1, read on the forward strand.
TTTCCTAAAGGTAATGTAGTAATAATGAAGATCTTTTCATTCATTGTTCTGAGAATTACTTATAAGGAACACGTAAAGCATGCGATACAATGGAAAATGTCCAGTCACCTCTGGCAGTATTATTTCCATTTTACTAGAGAAGGATATGATATTGAGGAACTTCATTTGGTGAGTGTCTGTGAGCATTTTTTGCATGTCTGTGGTGGGCAATGTGCACACCATATGCATGTGGATGCCAGAGGTTGATGCTGGAATAATTCTAGGACAGTCTTTCACCTTATTCATTGAGGTAGGGCATTTCAATCAAACACAGACTCATCAATATGGTCTTGCAAGGCAGCTTGCCCTGTCTCTGCCTTCTGAGACTGGAATTGTAGTCAAACTAGCAGAGCCTTCTACATTTAGATGGATTCTGGGGATCAAAACTCCAGTCATGGTGCTTGCGAGCTAAGCTCTTTAACCTCTGAACCATCTCCCCAGTCCAAAGTCAAGGGTACAAGGGGAAGGCATGCCAGCAACCCTCCTGTGCCAGAGCCAACACTTTAGTTTAAGGTTAGAAGTTACCACCTTACCTTTAAGGCACTAGAACTTCTGTGGTCTGGATGAAACCTGAAGAGTTTCCCCTTAGTTCCGTGTTATCCTGCAATCTTTGGAGGCTATATAACATCAGCTGAACAGCAAAATATGTGGGATCTCCTGACTCCCATTCTCAATATTACCCAGTGTTGCCCAGTGTTGGGTACAGAGTGCCCATCTTTCCTTGGACATTGTATTGATCAACAGTATGGCTGTTACTATTGGGAGACAGATTCCCTGGTACTCTTTCAGTTACTCTTAGTAGCAGAGTCCATCTCAAGCAGCAATTAGTGCTATTTGTTGAATCAAATTAGAAAAAGTTTAGAAAGGCAGCCAGATACGGGTGCTTGAAAGAGGTTCTTAAAAGTCTTATTTATTAAAATTCAATATATCTTTAGTATGCTGCCCAGCAGCTCCGTTTGGATGTATTACCCAAGAGAATTGAAACTTACATCCACATGAAGAATCTCCACACGTATTCACACACATTTTATTCATAATAGTCCAAAGCTAGTAACAACCCCAAATGCCAATTAACAAAATGCATAAACAACCCATGTCACCGCCGTACAGTGAAATAAATCTCAGCTATAGAATGAATATCCTTCTACACAGAACATGGTTGAATCTCTGTATTGAATGAGAGAATACAGACACTGAGAGTATATACCATGCAGCTGCATTCAGGGGAGACTCTAAGAGGGGAACTGTGCTCACATAATGCAGCCACCAGGTGTGAAACATCTTTCTCAGGTGTTGAGCTCTGTCTCTCAAATGCCTTGTTGTTCCTGGCTAGATGCATGTGTCACCATTCATCAAGCTATGCACTCAGCTTGACTCATTTTAGCCTGGTAAAAATTATGCCTTGGTAAAGCTTAGCTGAAGAAATCTTGACTTTGCTAACCTCTGACGTCCTCCTCAGGCAGGCAATGATAGCTCTTGGGGGTTTATGCAGTCCAGCAACCTCCATGGAAAGAGAGCTTCTTCCTAGGTAAAAGTCACAGCGTAGACTACAATTGCAGCAGCAGAGGTCATGTGACATTCTTTGAGCCAATCGTTGTGCCTAGAGGTGGTGTTGAAATGCTTGGATTGGTCAGGCCTAGGTCATGTTGGGCATCCCAGTGTATTGTCAGCTCTTCAAAAATGCATGGGATTTGAATGGGGAAGGAGTTGTTTTCCAAAAGAGCGTGAAAATGCTATTCCTGATAGAGGAATAGATGTGAGGTAGAGGCTTTCGACTCACATTTTCCTTGGAACCTTCCTGCCTGGAGCCTTCTTCTCCTGTCTTCTTACACTGCAGTATCGCATCCACCATTTTTCATCACTCTTAGGATTTTTGCCAGCACATAGGAGTAGAAAGACAGAGGTACTAGACTCGGTGTGTGTGTGTGTGTGTGTGTGTGTGTGTGTGTGTGTGTGTGTGAGGGGATTAAATTCAAATCTCAGGTCTGTCTCTTGCCAGCCCTCTGACCCTAGACAATGTATTCAACCTTTCCAAGAAGGCTCAGTTGCCTTCTCTGTGAATGGGGTATCTAGAGGTTGTTATAGGACGAACCTCATGACACTATTGTCAATGGGCAATTCACAGCAGGTGTTTAGACTGTGCCTAGGAAACAGTAAGTACTTGTAGTTGGATGTTTCTTGGGTCCCGCCAAGCCCCAGCAGTCCTGTGGTCCACTTATAAAATAATCACTCAGAAGCTTATATTAATTATAACTGCTCAGCCATTAGCTCATGCTTATTACTGACTAGATCTTACACTTAAATTAACCCATAGTTTTTTTTTTTTAATCTATGCTTAGCCACGTGGCTTGATACCTTTTCTCAGTTCTGCCTTGTCATCTTGCTTCCTCTGTGTCTGGCTGGCAACTCCTGACTCAGCCCTTCCTCTTCCCAGAATTCTCCTTGTCTGCTCACCCTGCCTATACTTCTTGCCTGGATACTGGCCAATCAGCATTTTATTTTTCAACCAATGAGAACAACACATATTCACAGCATACAGAAAGACATTCCACAGCAAGTACTTAGCCACTGTTATCAATTATACGGCTTACTGCCAGTTCTAGTATTTCTGGAAGACTTTATAGAATGTAGCATTTACCTAGAACCAAGTGCAGCAGGTGTCTTTGACCTGTTAGTACTTCAAGCCTCAGAGACATTGATTCCATCCTACTGCAAAACCTCCCATGTGTCTTGATGGCTTGGCTGGGCATGACCTCTTACATGGGAGCTGGTCTGGAGGAATCAGGGAGTTGATACTCCTGGAAACAGAGCTAGGCTAATGGTGGATGGTCAGCTTTCTCACCCCTGGAGTGAGAATACTCTGAGGTACCCAATACAGCCTGTCCCATAGCTTCCCACAGGGCTGAGCCTCAGTTGTTCGTAAGTGTTAGCTTGACTGACTTCCCTATTTAGTCATCAAGGAGTGACACTACTTGGAAGGGATTGAGAGATGTGGCCTTGTCAGAGGAGGTGTGGCCTTGTTGGTGGAAGTGTGTCACTGAGGGTAGGCATTGAGCTTTCAAAAACCCATCCCAGGCTCAGTAGCTTGCTCTCTCTCTCTTCCTGCTGCCTGTGGATCTGGATGTAGAACTCTCAGCTCCTCCAGCTCCATGTCTGCCTGCCTGCTGCCATGATCCCTGCCATGATGAAAATGGACTAAACCTCTAAAACTGTAAGCCAGCCCCAACTAACTGCTTTTCTTATAAGTTGCTGTGGTCATATGTTTCTTCATAGCAATAAAACACTGACTAAGACATCACCCAAACTTGATTTCAGAGGTGGCTCCAAGAGCGTCCACGCTGAGATCTGGGCACCATAAGTGAGCTGCAACACCACATTGTCCAACCTTAACTAGAATTTCATCAACACTGAGTTTCAGTGAAATGCAGTTATCTCCTGTGCACCAGAGAGCAGACTGACAGTTCTTTAAGGCTTTGATGAATAAAATATGGTAGAAAAGAATTAATTATTCCTTAATAAATGCAGCTTCTGGATAGGCTCCATGAAAATATTTATAGGACAGGAATGCAGTGAGGGAAGTGAATTCCCAAAGATCTTTTTACGGTAGGAAGGGAAGGAGTCATTGATGGGAGTTCTCCATAGATATTGGTTGTGGACTTGATTATCTTGGCTCCTAATGAGGGTTATCATTCTGTGTCTGAATGACCAGTCACTGCATGACATGTGGGCAAGTGACTTTGCAAAACTGCATGGCTTGGAAAGCCTTTCCTATGTTGATGGTGAGAGGGTAGTTTGACCACACAGTGGTTAAAGATTCTAGGGGGCATCATGGTTCCCATGGATCTTACTTCAGGTGTGTTGGAAAATGACCCACAGTTCCAGATTTAAATCCCTCTTCAGTTGCTGTCTTTTGTATGACCTTAGTAAGTTCTCTGCATGGTGCAGGATAAGTTTCCTCCCCTGTCCAGTGAAGTGTGTTGGATGAATGCCAATTAGCATGCATTGGGAGCTGCATGAGCTCTAGGGCACAGTATGTTCATCTTTTCATGTTCAGCCAACACATCTCACTGTTGAGGTGAATGAGTAGCAAAGGACACGGATCCATTTTAGATGAGATCACTGGGGTGGAGTGGGTAGTACAGCATTGGACAGAGGAGAAAACTGAGGCCTTCAGAATGCAGAGGACTCACTAATGTCTCGGGTATGATAGACCACCACTCCTGAGACTCAGTAGGTCTTATGCATATGTCAGAGGAGAACTTGGGGTTCAAATGGACCAGTGAGGGTAGCATGTAAGCACTGGGTGACAGATGGACACTAGTCTCTTAGTTCCACCACTCACTGACTCTTTGAGCCTCAGTCCTTTCTCGTGTAAAATGGAAAAACTAATACATTAGGCTCATGTGAGGATTCTGTGACAACATGTGTTCAGAAAACTTGGATTTGTTCCAGTGAGATTGATATAGTAGAAAACAATGTGAACATAATGTAGATAATTATTCACTTCACTTATGTGTAACTTCATTAAGTAAAAAACAATTGGTGACTGCAGAAAACTCCTCAGTGGAACTGAGTCATGCAGGAATAAAAAAGCACAATTAGGGCCAGGGCTTGGACAACCTCTACCATCATCTGAATCATGAACCATTCCCATCCCCTTCTAGGGTTACAACTTTCTCTGTAGTTTCCATTGCTTCACAAAATTCATAACCTCTAGCCATCCCTCAGAACTGGCCTTCAGAACCCAGCCTCAGGCTCTCAGGCTCACACAATGTTTATTGACGTAGTTATATGTTTTAAAGCCACTTGACATGTGTAAAATGGTGTTGCCTTTTTTATTAGGTTCTTGGTTCTTTTTACTATGCCACTGATGAAGTTTATGAAAGTTATGCCCCTAAACTGATTTTCTCACAAACCTTGTAATATTTATTGTATGGTTTTTGCAAAGGACATCAAGTTTAGGGCTGCATATGTTACACCGGGGCAGGCCAAATGTATAACTAAAGTACCTAGTAGTAGTGCTCTGTGCAGAGTATTGGAAGTACTCTTACATCTCTGCTTTTCATCCTTATGTAATCAAGCTGGAAGAGAGCTGACCTAGGACTCTGGACTATCAGTGAGAAGAACTCCTCCAGCCTCCTCGTTTGAAAAGAAAGACTCATGAACTGTCTGGAAGGATTGTGCAGGGTGACCTGGCTTCAGAGAGTTCATAGTTACAATTTTTATAAGGAATAGAAAACTCAAATTCACATTTGCAGAGACCAAAATAATTTAATATGTGAGGGAAATTATTGCATATTCTCTCTTATATGTGGACTCTAGACTCAAATATATACATGCAAGCAGAATGGAGACTATGCAAGAAGGATGGGGGAGTACATGTGAACAAAGAACATTGATAAACACATGTGAAAATGTCATTAAGAAACGCAGTATTTTTTTATGCTTGCTAGAAAATATTTTCTAAAAAGAAATTTTAGGGAGCTAGGTAAATACTTCAATGGTAAGCATAGTTGCCTAACATGTTCAAGGCACCAGGCTCAGTTCCTAACACACACAAAATAAGACAGGATAAGAAGTATGTATTGGCTTGGAATTACTAAATTCCCCAGAGATCTTGCCTCAGCTAGCACTGGATCTCAGAACTTGTCATGTACTGTCAGCAGGACCTTGTTCCCATCTCCAGCCCTCCCTTCCGCTGTGTTGTCTTCATTTTCAGGCGAACTTACTTCTTGTGAAAACCAGAGGGTGGCCACCAGTTCCTGGCTCATTTCACACACCTCAAGTCTAATGCAGAGGAGAAGGTACCTCTCCTAGTCTTGCCTGCTGAAAGCTTGGGCTGAACTGGTCTAGCTGAGTCATGTGTTCATCTGCGGGTTATAAATGCAGCCCAAGGAAGGTGATACTCTTGCTTGGCTTAGGTGACGTACCCTACCCCCTTAAAATTTGGTTATGGTCAGATCCTGTGCAAGTGGTCTAGACTAAGGGATTGGGGAGGCAATTCTCCAAGAAAAATTTAAAATATTAGAATCTGGATAGGGAAGAAGGAATATTAGACAGAACCAGGAACCACTACTGTAAGAAGCTCTCAGGACAAGGCATTTTGAAGTCATTTGGATTTTATGCCCTGACCATTTTATTTTCTATTTTTTTCTGAAGCCTTTCTTTTCACAATGGGCAGGTGCTGTCAACCCTACATTTCTCAAACTACTCCAGGGCCACAGAAGGGAATGTATAAGCCAATTTCAAATTCTTAAGTGATGATTCTGATTCTGCGTGGACCAAGAGCCCATCTGCATTGAGAACACCAAAGACTGTAATGCTGCTCTAACACTAATGTGCCAACCCCCTTGTTAGGTCTATGGATGGAGAGATGGATTTGAATTGTCACTGTGAGTGGGTCATGCTTCCCATCAGGGACCTGTAGTGAGTCAGACCTTCTCAAGTCCTTGCAACTACCAGTGACTGTTTTCAGGCTTTGAGTCCAGCATGGGTTAGGCCACAGTTGAGCGAAAGGAGCTTGTTTATACACTGTCACCTCAGGCCAGAGCCTTCACCTCTCCTGAGCCTGGAGGTGGTGAGCTTAGCTACTGGGGAGACACTTCATTTGGCAGGACAGAGAGAAAGAGAGCAGAGCTGGGAGTGCCATCAACATGACATAACAATGACCTAACTTCTTAGTTGGTCTCACCTCCTGGCCCTGCCAGCCTTGCTAATGATGGTGTGCATATGCAGCTGACAAAAGTCAGGTCACCCGGATGTTCTTTGTTCTTTTCCCTCTGAGATAGGAAGCAACTGATCATAGATGTGCCACCTTGTCCAGAATTAGAGTGCTATGACAGCAGGGAGCTAGGGAGTAACTGGATCACTTGGAACTTGCTTTTTTTTTTTTTCTTTCCTTAAATTAAACGCTAGACCCAGCTCCTCCCCGTGAACACACAGATTTCCCTGACTTAGGAGATTTTATCCCCAAAGAAGTGGAAGCTATTTCCCCACCTGTTGAGTCTATCTGGCCTTATGGTTTTCTTTTGGCCAAAAGACTGTGGTAGGACAGTCTGCCAGGCCCAAGTCTAGAGCTTGTGTGTTTCTGCTTTCTGTCTTGCACTTCCATACTGCCAAGAGAACACTCCCAGACTAACTTGTTGAAGGATGAGAGACATGGAAAGTGTGAGCCAGGTCACTCCTTTGCACCATCCAAGATCATCCCGGATCAGTCATCAGCCAGCCAATCCTAGACCTGTGAGGGAGCGGAGCAGAGACTAGATATGCCATCCTTGCCAAAGTTACTGATCATTTTTAAGAAGCTGTACTATCTGGGGATTGCTTTTAAGGCAGTGTTATTGAGGCAATATCTGCTTGGTGCATTTTGGAGGTGGTACATCTAACACATGCCATAAGGATCTTGGCTTCTCCTCTCCTGACAACACAGTGAAGTGATTGCATTGCTTCTGTTTTCTAGACAACTGGAATGGGAACCATAACTTTTAAATGACCCACAACTAAATAGTTAGGGCTTAGTTTGAGATAACAAGACAGGTCTTTCCAACTAATATCACTATGCCCACATGTCTACGATATATCTTTACACCCAGCATCCATGTTGGAAAAGGTGTTAGTCCAGCGAGTTAAGTTCAGAGAAGGGGATGTTCTCATGGGTTGCATTATTTTGGAGTTCATGTAACTTCCTCTACCATGAAGATCTTGTATTGTGATTCAAACTAGACTTCAATAGGCAAAGATATAAATAAGCATCTTACTAAGGAGGACATATCAATGACGTATGAAGCCTGGAAAAGATACTCAGTATCATTAGCCATTAGGGAAATTCAAGTTGAAACGGTGGCAAATAACTGCCTGTTCAAATGTCTAAAACTATAAAGAGTAACACCATCCAGTAAGGGTGAGGATGCAGAATTCTCATATAATACAGGTGAAAGATGCTACAGTCAAAAGGAGTTTCATGGTTAAAAAAAATGAATTAAACCTCAGCTAACCATGCCTCAGACAGAATCCCAAGTTCTTTCTTATGGTAAATGGAAACTTCTGTCCACACACAGACTTGTACACTAATGTTCATTATCATAATAGCGGGTGGAAACAACTCCCCAGTCCATCTTTCTGTGAATAGATAAACTACTTGCGGCATAAATCACAACACAAATGAGTACATTGTTGATATGTGTGCCAGGGTGGATGAGTTCAAACACATTGCACCGAGAGAGAGAAGACAGGCAGAGAAGAATGCATGGTATATAATTGCATTTCTATGAAATCTAGGATGGTAAATCAAATCTTTGATATCAAGAAGTCAGTGTTGTTAAGCCTGGGCATGAGAGAGAGGTCCATCGAGAGGATGTTCAGCGGGATGTTTGTAGGGTGCTCTGTTGCTGGTTACACTGTTCACACATTTTTCCAAAGCGGTCAAAACACACATACTCAGAAGGTGAATTTGTTGATTATAAATCATCAGTAAAGGCCCCCCCTTTTTCCAGAGCCCTAAAATTATGTCTTCTGGGAGTCACATGGCTAAGAATTACTGGAGAATGATGGATGGGCTGATGTAATCAGCTCCCTGGAGCTGGGAACAAAAAAGGACCCAACTGCCAGCAGGACTGTGGTCAGCGCCTGGCCATAGTAAATAAGGAAAGGCAAGAGGAAGCCTCTAGCATAGAGCTTGGCAGTAGAATAGGTGCTTGTTAAAAGGAAGCTTCAGAAATCCTCTAATGAATGTCTACCAGGGGCCAGATATCACAGAAGGCCCTATTTAGATGTATTATTTCATTTTATGCTAACTAACGACTTGTAAATTAAAGGCTATTATTATCCTCATTTTGCAGTTGAGAAATTAGGCGTTGCCCTCTGGTGCAATTTTCTATGTAAAAGGATAGCGGGGAATAATGAATCAAACACACACACACACACACACACACACACACACACACACACACACACACACACACATCTTTAAGATTGAGTGCCAGGTTCTGAAAGAGAAGATTCCTTTTGTCTCTCCTGGGTAACTGAGTTCTGCTCTCAGGCTATCTGAAGGAAGTGGTCAGCAGGCAGGTGAGTCAGGGTAACATGCTAACATGGAACTACTATGGGTGTGTCCCCAAGTCTCTGAAAGATCATCTCTCTCGGCATGAGCAATGTCTTGTCAGGCAGACTCTCTTCCCCTCTTAGTTTTCTTAGGATAGGAATAATGGTTATGTAACACACTGTGCTGACTTCCTGAGGCGCACCTGACCAAGGTAGGGAGGGGGCAGCTGCAGCAGGGTGGGGTGCAAGTTACAGCTGAGAGGCCCTAGGAGGTTTGGAGAAGGATTCTGGCTATGGGAACAGGACGCAGAGGAACTCTTCTTAGGAATGATGGATATACTTATTGATTACAAATCCTACCTCAGTGAAGTTGATTTTGGAAAGAGATTAAGATGATTCTTCTGAGAGTCATGTGGCTGCGATGTACTAGGGAGTGCTGTGTAATCAAAAGTGCAGACTGGGAGCTCACACCTGGGTTGTCACCTGCTGGGATCATTTCCCACCCACACATGTATCAGGTGGCCTTCACTTCTTGCTTGGACCTTGGAGGTAGTAGGCAAACGGTCTTCCCACTTCCAGCCTTTCCCAATTTGTGTTGTGCTTGCCTCTCTCTAAGCCCATGCATGCTCCTCATCCTCCATCTCTGGTCAATGTGCTAAACCTTCCCCTGCACTGAACTCCCTCATGTGGGTTTCTCCGTTACTCGGTCTCATCACTCTCTCCCTTCCATTCTCCTTCCCGATGCTCTGGTCCTCCCTCATGTTAGCTAGTGTGCATGCCTGGTGAGCTGGACTCGGAGCTTCAAGGGACTCTCCTGTCTCCACCTGCCATCTTGCTGCAGAAGTCCTGGGCTTACAGACACACACTCCCATGTCTAACTTCATGAGGGTTCCAGGGATCTGAATGAACTCAAGTCTTTATGCTGTCCAGTGAGCTTCCTACCCACTGAGTAACTCCCCAGTCTTTGTGCAACATGTTAAATGACTCACATTTGAACTGAAAGGATTGGCAGGACAAGGATACTATATAAGTAGGTAGGCAGACAGACACTTTTGGGGGGTATATAAGGAATTTAAGGCTCAGAGATGCTAAGTAACTAGCACAGCATCACATAGCTCTCCTTTCACCCCTCACCTTCATTATTTTCAGAAAGACATGCCTGCCCATCGATGCCAAGGCTTGTTCATTTCCCCAAGTCAGAAACTGTGTGAGTAAGGATGTGACATATGCAGAGCCCAGAGAAAGATGCAGTATAATGTGGGCCCTTATTACATTATCCTTCGGAAGATGAATTGGAGCTGCCAAGCATTTGCCTAAATCAATAAACAGTGTGGCATTAACGAGTATGAGGTTCATTTTTCCTCCCCAAATGAGGAACAGTTGGTGAACGCGGAAGGCACAACCCCTACACACCTGTTCCTCTGCACTGACCGCCAAGAGCAAAAGCTGCATTAAGCAGAAGGCCATGGAAGAGCCTGCTCTGCAGCCTTGAGGAACTGGCTTGGGGGTGGGACCTGACAGTTTCCAGCCATGGGCCTGACCCTCCTTTCCTAATCTGGCAAAGAGGCCTCCTGTCCCTGTAGGTGGCTGGTGTGCAGCACACCTCTCCATCCTGACTCACCAACTCACCGGGCACCACCTGGTCCTTGCTGTGGAACTTTCATGACCTCCTGACAGGCTTCTCTATTCCGTTCTGCTCTTCTTGTGAATGCCCTTTTGTGCTGCCTTTCAAATGCTGATCATTGCCTGTCCCTACTCTACTCCTTGCCACCCCTCTGCCCTGGGGGCGATCTGCCTGCCATCCCCCTGCTGGGGCCTGCAAGGGGGGTTGCTCGGGCCCCCTGTCTCCTTCTGGTTCCTCTTCCCTACTCTGCCTTGAATCCTCATTCCAATTACGTTGGCCTCCTTTTTGCCCCCCAAACTTACAGTGCTCCCCTCCACCTCAGGATCTATGCTTGTGCCATCATTATGCACATCATTTTATTCTCTCAGTGTTTGTGTGGCTCTCTTTATGTCATTCAGGTTCTTCTCAAATGCCACCTCTGGAGATGGTCTTCGTTTCTACACAGCTTCCTGCTTTTGCCAGCCTGTCTCTTTTGCATCTGTTTAATTTTTCATAGCATTGATCACATCCCAGATGATCTCATTCATTTGTACATCTCCATGATTATGGCTTGACTTCCTTATTAGAATATAAACCCCAAGAGAGCAGGCCTATACTCTCCCTTGCTCTGCGTAGAATTTTCAAATTAAGAAATACTGAAAAGCTACTGGGGAAGCCTGTTCCTTCTCCCTACAATATTCTGAAGGGCAGATTTGTGTGTGTGTGTGTGTGTGTGTGTGTGTGTGTGTGTGTGTGTGTGTGTGTGTGTGTGTGTGTGTTGAGTACTTAATCTATGTTTATCATTATTTTGCTATGTTGGGCTTGGAACCCAGGGTCTAATGCATGCTAGTCTGATGCTCCATCACTGACCCACACTCTGAGACTAACACATGCTTTTTGCAGAGTCATGAGCAAACATTGCTTGTCTTACATTGTCCTGATGAACACTGCAAGCCTTTTCTGGGGTCAGCCTGAGTTTGCTGGCTGTACAATGAGGAACAAGAGATACAGTTCCAAATCTCTCTTCCTCCAATAGGAAACGCATATTCTGTAGCCTGAATTCCTGGTCCCAGCAACTGCCTGTGCCCACTGCTCTCCTTGATCTTGGTGCGCAGAGTTGTGCATTTCCTGCTAGGTCTCAGCTCTGTGTCCACCACGAAAGCCTCATTATCCACACTGACTAAGTCGGGCTGTTCTTCAAATCTCTCTCTGCTATGTTCCCTGGAACACATCACTCAGGGACACCAATCCTGGTCTCTTCCAAACCCCATTTCTTCCAGTCATGGAGCCCAAAGCTTCTGGATCTCACTTCACTATGCCTCTTCTTGCCCTTCCTTATCCAGCATCCCTCACTACAGACAGCAAGAATATCTCATTTCTTCTTGTCTCACACTCCACAGGTGAATCCAGTGAAGCTTAAGTCCCGGGTAAGAAGAGAGGGTGTGTGCTGAAGATCCACTCATGGAACTTCATAGCCCCAACCCAGGATTTCTTTAAAATCCCTCTGAATGTCTAACTAGGGGGAGGGACCCAAAAGGATATCTTCTTGAACTCTCCATTTCAGTTTTGAGAATGTGGTCATCTACGTGGTGCTCCTAGATAACTCGTGAATAGGAAGAACTTGGACCCACAGGCCTGGATTTGAATCCCACCTTATAGCTGGGTGATTCTGGGGAAGTTATTGAACCTCTCTGGTTCTTGGTTTGTTTTCTCATCTACAAAATGAGGATGATGATGATGATGACGACAACGATGTGTGTGTATGTGGTGTGTATGTATTTGATATGTGTGTGCATGTGTGTGTGTGGTGTATGCATATGTGTGTGTGTGTGTGTGTGTGTGTGTGTGTATGTGGTGTATGTGTATGTGTGCATGTGTCTCTGTGTGCATATGTGGTGTGTGTGTATTTGATATATGTGTGTGTGTATGTGTGTGTGTATATGTGGTGTATGTGTGTATGTGGTGTGTGTGTGTAACTCTGTGTGCACATGTGGTATGTGTGTATGTGTGTGTATTATATATATATGTGTGTTTATATACGTGTGTGTATGTGTATGTGTGTGTCTGTGTGCATGTGTGTGTATGTGTATGTGTATGTGTATGTGTATAAGCAGGTGGAAGTCCCAACTTCAGGTGTTGTTCATCACACACTACCCCCTTTATGGCTTTTTTTTCTGAGTTCAGGGTCTCTCACTGGCGTACAGCTCACCAAGTAGGCTAGGCTGGCTGACCAGCTATCCCTGGAATCTTCCTGTCTCTACTCCCAGCACTGGAGTTCCAGATGTGCATTTGCTACATCCATCTTTTCCCCATGAGTTCTAGGGATGGAACTCAAGTTTTGATGCTTGCATGCCAAGTGCCTAACTGAGTGCCACCTCCCTAGCCCTGGTGGTGATGACTATACTGCTCATTGTGTAACCCAGACTGGCCTTAAACTTCAGGTTCTCCTGCTTTCATCTCCGAAGTGTGAGGATGTAGGTGTGCACTTCCACACCTGGCTACCAAATGATTGTTTTATGCAGCAAATGATTATAGAATGCCTACTGAGTGCGGGCCATGTGTCAGTGAGTGAAATAAACATAAACCTTACAACAATTGGGAACTGATAAATGCTTTGAAAATCAAGCTCGCAATTGTTATGCAAAGACAGGACTCAGGAAAGTGGGGTGGTGGTGGTGGTGGTGGTTCTCAGACCTGAAGTTTGAGGCAGATGTAGCCTCATTAAGAAGTTGAGGAAGGATTCCTAAGCTGAGGGGATCCCTCACTGTGTAGGGTGTCAGTGAAAATGGCTGTCCTTTCCTGACTTAGGACTGTCACTGTAGTTGTCCCAGGATGAGTCAAGGGTGACAGCTGTTGATCACTCTAACCTTTGCTGCAATGTTTTCTCTCGGTTTTGCAAGTTTCTGTTACAGTTAAAGCCAAAGGTATTGATGTTGGTTCTCAACCTCCTCCACTTTAAAAGCAGTGAGAGTTTGCATTGTTGCATTTTGTGTGCCTTGGGGACCAAGAACACATATTTCAATGGAGCATGAGACAAAGCCTGTGATTGGACAAGCTAGATAAGCAATGATAGGAAGACACAGTAGACCTCATGCCTCAGTTTTCTGATCTCTAAAATGGGGACGAGAGTGCAACCTGCTACTGGGTCATTGCAGAGATTCGAAAGGCTGTTCCTGTGCAGTGAAAGTTTAGAAAATGCATTTAAGACAAAAGGGTGGTCAATGTGAAAATGTCAAGGTGATAACCTATTGTGTACAAGTACTTACTAGGTACTGTACTAAGGCACTGACATATCTCACAGAATGCTTACTGGGAGGTGGGTATTGCCAGGGATGGGTAAGTTCTGATTTATGTGGTGAATGGCAGAGTAAGGGTTGTTCTTCTTTTCCTTTATACACAATTTCTGCCTGTTTGAAACAGAGTTTCATGTAGCCCAGGCTGTCTTCAGACTCACCATGTAGCCCAGGCTGGCTGTTAACTCCGTCTTCCTCCTCCTCCTTAGTACTGGGATTACAGAATGACCCACCATGCCTGGTGCAATCAAGGGCTTTTGACTGCAAGCATTCTGTTTCCAGAGCCTGCCCCACTCACACACAACCTCTCTACTTTCATTTGCTTTAAATAGTGTAGAATAATTGTCTAGGAATAAGACCCACATGATGAATGACTGTGCACTCAGGAAATACTTATTGAACATCTACTATGCACCCTGCTCCATTGTAAATGCTGGGGTTACAATGACCAATGGTAAATCTCCCATGGAGCTTTGGCCTGCAAGTTATAAGTCAGCACACCGAGACACAAACCAGATCATTTCTGACCCAGCTAAATACTATGATGGAAGTAAAGGCAGATAATGGGATAGAGAGTGGTCGGGGAGCTTTCATGCGTCTGCCCATGTGGGAGGCTGTCTCATGCCTGCGAATGATAAGCTAATGGCGTCACTGTAAGGAATCCCACCCAGTTTGAAGATGGTCAGGCCTGTGGCATCAGACCTCCACAGGAGTGTGCACAGCAATGTTTACCATAGGTTGTTGTTTGCGTAACTCTTTTAACTCTCTCACAGTGGGGCGTGGAGGCAGTAACCACTGAAGTCCACCAATAGCCTATAAATGCTGTGATGTGAGGACATTACTGGGAACCATGGTCAGATTCAAAGCAGATTTCTTTGTTCATATTTTTTCAATGATGTGGTTTTTACATTGTGTGTGTGTGCATACGTGCATGCACGTGCATCATGATGCACGGGGGAAGATCCGAGAACCACTTGTTAGAGTCAGTTCTGTCCCTCCAAACAGAAGGGTTGAACTCAAGTTGTTAGACTTGGTGGCAAGCTCCTTTACCCACTAAGCCAGCTCACAGCCCAAGGTAGACGTTTATGTCCCTCACTTCTTTCTGAGGGGGAGGGAAGTTTTTCTCTGTGACTGTGTTTATTGCACAGCCTTGTTGTGTCCAAGATGGATAAAACTGTAGACTTCTAGCGGTATTGGGTCTCTAGGAAAAGAGGCTGTAAGCCCAGCTTCAGGTTCTATAAGGCTGACAAAGGGTATTTCCATTGCTTTTAAATAGGAGAGGCAGTTTGGACACAGAAGCCAGACTTTCTGAGCACAGAGCTGTGACTGAAGGAGGGGCCTTGTGATGCAGAGGAATCCACAGGTTTCTCAGGAGAGCCAGGATTACAGAGTGCTATGGCGCCACACCTTCAGCTCTCTTTTCTCATTTTTCAGAAAACAGGAAGTTAACCAACACTCCATGTGAAGTAGTTTCACCAAAGAAAATGTCTTTCTACTCCCTACTGTCTAAAAATACTCCATGGCTCCCATCACTGAAACAGAGCAAGCTAAACCCCTTCCTGGATGTGAGATCTGGTTCTGCTCTGTTCTGACCGATTACTTACCCTGTTTTTCCTATCCAGCTGTTTTTTAATTCTTGTTGTTGTTTGGTCTAATCACTCTCATCTCCCCTTTACCTCCAAGGCTTGGATGACGTCATTTCCTCTACCAGAGCAGCTGCCTGGGCTTGGCCTGGCTAGTTTCCTCATGTGCTTCCTATTGCAGTGGCAACCTCACTCTGTTATGTCCGAATTCTAGGTTAGAGTCCCCTGTGCTAGGCATAGAGAAGAAACCCAGTGAGGGCATTAGCATGGCAGCCAGTGCCGTTCTGTCCAGCGGCCTGGTTTGGTATCTCTTAAAAAGATTATCACAGGAGCTTGGCAACTTCCTCCACAAAGACCTCCCCTTCCTTTGGGAATCAGGGATTTCTATCTCACTGTTTATTCTTCAAAACCTCCATCAATCCTTCTTGGCTCCTCTGTCGACCATGGCCAGAAGGCTGCTTGTCATCCCCTGAGCTCACAGTGTCCCCTCCATGATGGAGAGAAATCAGGAAGTTCTCAAAGCCTTTTAGCACAGGGGTAGGGCCTCCAGCCATAGCTTCTAATGCTAAACCACATCTAGATTGGGGCTAATTTTCTGTTTTTATTTTTAATAAGTTTTCTTAGGCAACAAAAAAGGAGTCGTCAGTCTATCTGCTTGCTTTGTGTTGCCCTAAAAGGCTTTGTGTGGTCTGCAGACCAAGGTCTAGGGATTACTGTTTGATGGTGGCTTTCTAGAGGGTGTGCAGGAATTTGCTTGTATAATGATTTTTGCCTGTAGAAAACTCATACATGCAGAAAATTCCCAATAAGGCCATCTGCAAAAAAGTGACAAGAAATAAACATTTATCAAGAGCTCCCAGAGAACCAGAACCTGAGCCACACTCTTTACATCTTTTGACTCTTTGAGGCTCACACAAATCCTGTGGGATTAATACGATTCATGATATTGAATAATATTTAAACTGCTAAAGTTTATCAAGTAGTTATTGTGTCCCAGGCCTCATGGTTAATATTTGGAGCATGTTATCCTATGGAAATGATTGTTCTCCTCTGTAAGGTGGGCTTTGTTAATGTCCCTTTGTGGACAGAAGATCTGCATTACCGATGCTGAAAACCATTCAGAGGTTTATGTATGTGAAGTTTGGAGTCATACTCTGTCCACTGGACTCCGAAGTTTATTGTCCCAGTGTATTAGTCAACGTTTTGTTGCTGTAATAAAATACTTGAGACAGTCAACCAAAAGGGAAAGGTGTATTTGTCTCATGGTTCCAGAAGGTTCAGTCTCTGGTCACCTGACCCTGTGGCTTTGGGACTAAGGTAGTGCCGTCCACTGTGGCAAAAACAGAAGGCTGCTCACTTTACAGCAGCCAGGAAGCCCAGGAAGGGGAGGGCCTGGGTCTAACACCCCCTTTAAGTGCATGTCTCCAGTGAATTTGTCCAGACCTTGACTTTAAAGGTTCCACCACCTCCCCATAGCCTCACCAGTGTGGGAGAAGCCTTCAACATATGGCATTTGGGGGCAGTCAGGAGCCAAACCATTTACCATGCAGTCCCCAGCAGTTCCACTTAGTGTCTAGCTGAGCAGGGCTTTTCTCTGATGATTTCACAGGCTGCAGTTTTAAGGTAGCATTTATTACGGAATAACTGATTTCATATTTGTTTTCACCTCTGTTGTTTTGGTAATGACATGTCTCACATGTGGTGTGATGCTGAAGTAGGATGCAGTTGTTTCCATCTTTCCCACTTTTGCATAATTCAAAATCAGCTTGGGTCATTGGCATCTCTGATTAGGATGGGAAGACAGGACATCACTGACACTGAAAATAAATCCAGGCATCTCCAGAGTTGACAATTGCTAGTGAGGCCCTGAGACACTAACATAGCTTATGGACTTTCATAAACAAATTAAAAAAAATTGCAGTTAGAGTGCTTATGTGAGTATGTGCATGTGTGTACTCACTCACCTGGTACCACACACAGCACATGTGTAGGTCAGAAGACAGCTGTTGAGGATCAGTTTTCTCCTTCCACCATATGTGTCCTGGGAGGAAACTCAGGTCACCAAGCTTGGCAGCAAACACCTCTACCTGATGTGCCATCTTGCCAGTCCCACGTGTAGCACTGGAAACCCCCCAACTATTTCATGGGTTAAAGAATACAGAGAAGAGACATTCTGTGCTAAGACAAGCGTTGGAATTTAGAAGAATCTCATAGTAGTTAGAAGTCATGGGATCTAATCAATGTTCACACTCATTTTATATACCAGCTCACTTCATTATTAGCTTATATTCATGCACAACATAGTGGGCTGTATTACAAAGTTCCAATTTGTGTGTATCTTGTCTTTTGATCTTATTCACCTTATCCTCTCCTGCTCCTCTCTTCCCTCCTGCTGGTCCCCCTTTTCTTCCCAATGGTCCCACCTCTGCTTTCAAGTCATTTTCCAAAAGACTAGAGTCTATGTCTGAATGAAATCATGTGCTATTTGTCTTTCTTGGCCTCACTTATTTAACTTACCATGATCATCACTAGGCCCATCCATTTTTCTGCAAATGGCATAAGTTTGTTCTTCTTAATGGTTGAATAGTAATGCATTTTGAAAGTAATTTGGTGATATATTGTGTGTCCTAATAAACTTGCCTGAGGATCAGAGGACAGAGCCAGCCACTAGATTAAACATAGAGGCCAGGCAGTGGTGGCACACACCCTTAATCCTATCACTTGGGAGGCAGAGATCCGTCTGGATCTCTGTGAGTTCAAGGCCACACTGGAAACAGAGCAAGGCAGTGGTGGCACACACCTTTTATCCCAGTACTGGGAAGTACACACACCTTTAATCCCAGGAAGTGATGTCTGGGCAGAGAAAGGTATATAAGGCATGAGGAAATAGGAACTCACTCTCTTCAGGCTGAGGATTTTGTGGAGGTAAGAACTAATGGCTGGCTGTTCTGCTTTGCTGATCTTTCAGCTTTCACTCTGGCTCTGTTTTTTTTTTTTTTTACCGTCTAAGATTTGAATAATATAAGCTGCCCAGAATATAGCACTCTTTTCATCTGCTGTCTGTTGTGACCGTATAGGTTGATTCCATGGTGCGGCTGCTGTGGATAGTGCTGCGGCTGCTGTGGGTAGTGCTGTGGCTGCTGTGGATAGTGCTGCGGCTGCTGTGGATAGTGCTGCAGACAAGACTGTGTAGATATTTGTTGTTTATGACTTGGAATCCTTGCCTTATAGAGCCAGGAGTTATAGCTGGGGATTATCTATTCAACTAAATATAGTCACTCATTTAATGTTTGATTTCTTCTAATACCTATTGAGTTTGTCATGGAACCTATTAAACACTTCGGCCATTCAGCCAATATTTTGGTGTAATGTCTGATGTGGTAGATTATCAAAAGGAAAAGAATACCTAATTGAAATTTAATTCTCATTTTAGACTCAGCAGGCACTAGCGAGGAATTATTGATAAATCTAATGATATGAACATCATTCTGAGTGTGTGTGTGTGTGTGTGTGTGTGTGTGTGTGTGTGTGTGTGTGTGTCTTGACTTTCAAGCTTGGTCTTGGCATTTGCCAAGGTAGGTATCTAAGAGTGAAGGAAATCATTCTACATCTTTGAGTGAGAAAGCAACACTTTCTTTTCAGCGGGAGGAAGGGGAAGGAGACAGGGTACTAGCAGGTAAGAAGGACCAAAATTCATTACTTATATGAAACTCTCAAAGGAATGCAAAATAATGAAATGGAACAATGTGGATGAGTATTACCAAACTGTTGTAGGATAGAAAAAGCACACTCAGGCCCAGTTATCAGTTTCCATCCTGGCAGGTCAACTACCATCCTTAAAATTTGACTTTTCCCATCTATAAAATAGGCAGGTTGACCAGATGACTCCACATTTGTTTTCTGATTGTTTACTCAACTCCCAGCCCTGTGCTCGCAGTAGGCAATCATTTCTTTGCTTCTGCTCTGATTTGAAATGAGGATGTGTCAGAAGATGACCTAGTTTGGCTTTGCTCCTCACACTCTGGGGAGGAATGTCCTCCTGGTTGTTTCCATGCACTGATTTATTGGTCACGGTGAGGGGGACACAATAGTGAGGCTGGATCCTTGCATTGTCACTGAAACAATGACAGATCTTGACAGCATGCATTTCTTCTCTATCTGTGGCATAAATCTTCTCTGTCAAAAGGAGAAAATTAGACAAAAAAAAAATCTTGAAATGATAATGAGCCCTTCTTAACTTCCTGCTGCTTTTCTTCCTAGGGCTGTGCAGTCAAAATGTCCCAGCATCATCTTCCATCACTTTGGGGGCTTTTTTTAGCCACATGATTAGAGAGAGAATATCATGGGTCAGAACCTGCCTAGGACCCCAGACCATGTATTTTTCCTTCAGTGTTTGCTTTCTCATTTGTTCCATGCTTATATCTGTCAGTCTTTAAGGGTAGAAGTTATACATCTTATCTATATGCCTTGAATTTATCCTAAGATATTAATCTTGTAGGTCAGAAGTTCAAAGTCATCCTTAATTATATAGTGAGTTCAATTCAGGCTGGGACCCAAAGACCGCCGAACACAAACAAGCAACAAACAAGCATGGCTAGGTCGGAGCATGGAGACTGAGGTGAGAAAATGTGGAGGTGACTTTAGCTTGCACTTTAGTAGCCAGTTCAAATCCAGCCTGTGCTACACAGGGAGACTCTGTGTCAAAAAGGGGCCATGGATTTGAAGGGGGTCAGGGAGGGGTTTATGGGAAGACTTGGAGGGAGGAAAGAAATTGGAGAAATGTTGTGATTAAACCATAATCTCAAAAATAAACAACAAAATGTATTAAAATTGAACTTCAAAAAGATTTGGAAAAATAAAAATTCTTTTCAGTTATCAAAAATAAAACAAACAAACACTCCCCCTGCAAAAACAAAAACATAACAAAACAAAACCAGAATAGATCAGACTAAACCAAGGCAAACCAAACCAAGCCATGAAGGTTCTGTTAAGTAATAATTATTGTTCCCCATGTTATTTATTTATTTTTGGTTTTTCGAGATCCACCTGTCTCTGCCTCCTAAGTGCAGTCACTAAAGGTGTGCACCACTACTATCCAGCCCCCAAATATTTTTTATTTTGTTTTTATCTGCTCTATTGCCAAGAGAAAATACTATAACCAAGGGAACTTATAGAAGAAACAGTTAATTGGGGGCTGGCTTACAGTTTCAGAGGGTGAGTCAGTGATCATCATGGTGGGGAGCATGGCAGCAGCAGTCAGGAATGGTGCTGGAGCAGTAACTGAGAGCTCACATCTGATCTGTAAGTTGCAGGTAGAGAGAAACAAGACTGGGCCTGGTGTTCCCAGTGACACACCTCCTCCAACAAGGCCATACCTCCTGATCCTTCCCAAACAGTTCTACGACTGGAGATCAATTATTTAAACATATGAGCCTATGGGGATCATTCTGATTCAAACTACCATAGTTCCATTTATATTCTTTTTTATTTCAAAATTAATTTAATAGTTTGAAATATCTTGCCCTATATAAAAATGTCACTTTTATGTAACTGAAAAAGAAAAACCAATCAAACAACCAAACAACACTGCCATCATGATTTCTAATATTGTGAATAATGTTGCTGTGTTTGAAGCTGATGGAGAAATGAACACACACACACACACACACACACACACACACACACACACACACGTGTTGATAGATAGCAAAATGTCAAAGTATCTCATGATATACTATTATGCATATTTCTCTATAGCTCTATAAGTGTGTGTGTGTGTGTGTGTGTGTGTGTGTGTGTGTGTGTGTGTGTGTGTGCAGATACATGTGTAGGAGTGTGGACTTATGTATGGAAGGGGACAATCTCAGTTGTTGTTCCTCAGGCTCTGTATACTTCCTGCCTCCCCACCCTCATCCATTATTATTATTATTTCTTTGGATACAGAATATCTCCCTGGCCTGGAACTCACCGTGAAGATAGTGAGTCCTAGGAATCCTCCTGTCTCCACCTCTCCAGAGCTGGAGTTACTAGGGTGAGCTACTATACCTGACTTTTAAAAAATTTTATGAAGATTCTAGGCGTCAAACATAGGTGCCTGTGCTTGTAAAAGAAGCCCTTTACCAACCTAGCTGTCTCCCAGCCTGTAATTCCATATATATATATATACACACACACACTCGCACACACATACACACATACATACATACATGCATACATAATACAATATATAATTTAGCAATCATCATCTCAGAAACTAGAAAATGGGTAAATTGGGGCAAGGAGAAGTCACCTAAATAAGCCAGTAGTCAATTAGAATTTAGTCCTTCTGGTAATGCCTAAGCTGCTTTGTGGGACATCCTGTCTCCTAAAGATCGATCAGGAGAATCTCAAGGTCAAGTGTCCAGCCACATTGATCCTGTTGGCTCTGGGTAACAGCATGCACTGAGGGTTTGTCTCACCTCATCTTAGCTGTGTGACTCTGGACCTCAGTTTTGCTGTGTGGGAAATGGGGCTGCAAACAGTCCCATCTGAGAGCACCACTAGCAGACTCTAGCTTCAGATGCTTCAGAAGTGTGCTTAAGAGAGTGTAATCTGGGGACATGATTGCTTCTGCTTGGTGGGGTGCAGCTTTCAGTTTGGGGTTCAGAAAAACACTCTAGCACTCATCCACATGATTTCTGTTTTTTTTCTTTTCCTTTTTCATTTGTTTTAGTTTACAGAAGTTAGTTGGCATGAGCATCAGTTGTGAAATAGGAAGGGTGATTTTGTCAAACAAGTGAATGAAGAATGATATTGGAAACCATCTGCATTTTAAGAGGTTAAGAACACCTTAAATTCCATCCCAACATACCACCAAACAGAGCACATACAGATTTTATGCTTTCAAAGAATTTGAAATGATTTAAAACTTCTCATTGCAAGCCGTAGATCCTCATTAGGGGACTAAGTGAGCACAACTCAGCTACACAGGATGGAAACCCTCAGCCACTGTGAACCAGTCTGTGACCATGGAAAGAAGGCAGCAACATGGCATCCACTTGCAAGTTAGATCTGATCTCCAAAGAACATGATGCTTCCTTCAGTGATTCGGGGCTTTTCTCCTACCCTTTCCTGCATATACTTCCTAGGCTGGAGATGAGATGGCTTTTTTGGCATGGCTCTTGGTAAACATGTCATTTGAGCCTTGTGGTTCTAAAGATGATGAAAGACAGTATGTGAGAGAATGCAGGGATGTGCAGGGAAGCCTGCACACCAGGTATCATCTAGTGACATCTTTGCAAAATGGCCAGTAGGAGAGTCTACACTTGTTCCCTCCTAGGTCGATGAGGAATAAATCAACCATGTCTTTTAGATGTTCATGGCTGCCAACTGCTCTGAAATAATTGAGTATTGAGCTTAATCTTTGGAAGAAATGTACCTGATTGACAGACAGACCCTAGTCACATTACTTCAGTGAATTGAGACACACATGCATTCTCAAGTCTCTCTCTCTGTGTCTGTCTCTCTCTCTGTTCACATGAATGTGTGTTGTGCATGTGTGTTCTTTGTATGTGTGGGCTCACATGAATGTGTGTGTGTGTTGTGCATGTGTGTTCTCGCTCTGTGTGTGTGTGTGTGTGTGTGTGTGTGTGTGTGTGTGTGTGTGTCTTACATGAATGGGTGTGTATGTTGTGCATGTTTGTGGAGGCAAGAGGTCACTCTCAGGTGTCCTTCTTCCTCGGGCACTGTCTCTATCTTTTTGTTTGTTTGTTTTTAGGGGAGGCTGACTCACTGATCTGGAGCTCGCCAGAGACTGGCTCAACAGGGAGCTCCAGGGATCCAGCACTTCTCTCCAGTGCTGGGACTGCAAGTGTGGGCTACCATGGATCTTGTGATTGTTTGTTTTTGGTTTTTACATAGGTTCTGGGGCTTGAACTTGGGGTCTCATGCTTGCAGAGCAAGCACTTTATAAATGAGCCATCTCCCCAGTTCTGGATTCGAGACCACAGTCTTGGGCAAATCAGCAAGGTTGGAGGCCCTGCCAACAATGCCATCCTAGCCACTGGTTTCCCTCATCTTCACCTGGACCACAAATCCAGGCTTGCAGGCAGTGCTACTGGAGCCAGGCTTTTGGTCTTGGGCTAGTCATGGGATCCTCAGTGTTGACTGTGGAAATGATGATACTCCTTTTTACCAGAGAGGAAAGGCAAGGGGTGAATGTTGGGACCCCTGCCCACTTTACAACAGGTGCGCTCCTGGCCCTCAGTGACTGTTTCTCCATCCCTTTTTCCCCCACCTTTTTGCGTGGCATTGAAGTTCCCCCAGCAGCAAACGATGACTTCTATTTTAAACTCCCTGATATTTCTGGGAATGAAGGTGGCTTGTAAGTCATTTGACTACATGCACAGCCCTGGAAATTCTCATTGGTAAATCAAGGAAAATGCCTTTAGTTTTCTTTCAGAACTTCATTTTAAAAATAGCTGGTGAATTGGACTGGTTTTCAGGGCAACAGTGGGATTTTGCTGGAGGGGACTTGTGGAACTCCCCCAGACATGCCAAACAAGAGGGAACACAATGAATGACCTGGCTCGGGACACGTCTAGAACAGAGAGAATCTGTCTAGTGGGCAGCCACTCTGGCCTCTGGCTTCACTCACCTTCATTTCCCCTTTGAGCTGAGTTCTCTGCTGTCTGCCTTCCAGGCACACTGACCTCGTTTTGAGGCTTGGAAATGTCCACACTGCCACAGGACCTTTACCCATGCTGCTCCTTATAGTCTTCATTCATCTTTCTAGCGTAATCCTAGACACTCAAAGCTTAAGGCTTTCTTGCACTCTCAGAGTATCTAAGTTCACACACACACACACACACACACACACACACACACACACACACACACACACACACATAGAGCGTCCCAATTTATACACATACATGAATACACACACACACACATGCACACCAGAGGTTCTCAGTTCATACACATACATGAACACACACACACATACACACACACATAGAGGGTCTCAATTTATACACATATGTGAACACACACACACATGCACACCAGAGGTTCTCAGTTCATACACATACATGAACACACACACACATACACACACACATAGAGGGTCTCAATTTATACACATACGTGAACACACACACACATGCACACCAGAGGGTACCAGATCATACACATACATGAACACACACACACACACCAGAGGGTCCAAGTTCACACACACAACACACACACACACACCAGAGTGTCAGAGTTCACACACACAGATAGAAACGCACAAACACACACAGAGGTACACATATACACACACCAGAGTATCCAAATTTAAATACACACAGACATACACAGACATACACACACACATATGTGTGCACCATAGTGTCCGAATTCAGATCCACCCCCCCGCAGTCATATCAGAGTGTCTGAGTTCACACATATGCATACTCACACACACACACACACACACACATCAGAGTGTCCAAGTTCATACACACACACACACACACACACACACACACACACACACACACACACACGTGCATGACTGTTACACAGTAGGAACCTTCTCCCTACAGTTGTTCGTCATGATTTCCAACTTGCTTAGACTGAGAAGGACCAAGGGGTTCAGTAAAGCCTGTTTCTGCATGTCTCCTGAGACTGACTGAGGGAAGACCTGCCCAAACATGGCTAGCACCACACCCAGGTGGGGACTTAGCAAGCCCACGGTGCTCCCGTCCTAAGTGATGCAAACTGCTTTGCTCCTCCACATTTTCCTTCCATGATGGACTAAAGGCTCAAACCATGAACAAAACACATCTGTCCTCCCTTAGGGTGTCTGTCCCTGTGTAGTCACAGGAGACGCTGCACTAACACGGCCCGTTTGTCCATCACACAGTACTAGGTCAGTTAGAAGTTTTTCTGTACTGTCTATATCATACCAGTTTATATAACACATGAAAAACAATGTGAGATTGCCTCTCTAATGTGGGATATTTGTACACTGTGTGAAGGTGTTTTGCTGTGATTGGTGGAATAAAAGCTGAACATCCAATAGCTAGGCAGGAGGTATAGGCAAGATTTCCAGGGAAAGGAAGAGGAGGAATCTAGGTGCATGAGAGAGAGACGTCAGGAGATATGGAAGCAGCAGGATGGGCGGTACATGACAGAACGTAGATTAATAGATATTGGTTAATTTAAGTTATGAGAACTAGTTAGGAACAAACCTAAGCTAAAGGCCAAGCTTTCATAATTAAGAAGTCTTCGTGTTGTTTTGGGGGCTGACAGAGGACAAGAAAGTCTGTCTACATTCAAGTTATGCATACCTTACAGCTGTGGGAATCTCAGCTCCCTTGTGATCATGTGTGCAGAAAGCAGAGGTGGGGTGAGGCACCTGGTCCCTTGTTCTAGAGTCATGATTGTAACCTCAGCACTGCTCTGTTTCTGTTAAGCTCAGTGAGAACAGTGGCCCCTTGTTGCTGAGTCTCACAGTCAGATTCCCACCAGCTACCCTGGGGTACATGAATGCCCCTCTCCCTACTACCCTGGGGTATGTGAATGGCCCCTTGCTGCACTTCTGCATCTTAAGGTCATGACCTTGGTGATGCCTACAGGAAAGCTTCTTGGTAGAATGAGTCAGTGCGCCATTATGGTGCACAAGAGCTGAGCAGGACTATAAGTCCCCCTGACACACTGGGTGTGCTTTCCCTTGGAAAGATAGTTACATCACTGTCACAAACTATCTGATCGAAACAACTTAACAGAGGGAGGGGGGTTCCCTGGGGGAGAGGCTCACGGTCTCGAAGGGATCTTAGTTCCTTGTGGTGGGAAAGGCAAGGACAGAGTAGCTCCATTTGTGGCAGTGGGAACCCAAGGCAGTGTCTTGGTCACATGACAACAGACAGGAATCAGGGTGGGTCTAACCTTCTAAGTCCCACCCCTAATGCTCTATTTATACCAGCTAGACTCCACCTCTTAAAGGCTCCACAGACTTCAAAACTGTTCCAAGATGAAGATCCAACATTCCAAACAAATGTGAGTCTGAGGGGGATGTTTAAAATTCAAATCATAACATTGAACAACAGAGAAGTCACTAGAATACTGAGGATCCTACAAAATCAATGTTCTGTTCTTGTTTCTCAACCAAGGAATTTTAAAAATACCATTTATGAGCAGGTGAAAGCAGCTGAACAAGCAGCTGTTTGACCTTCAGGGCAGCTGGCACACCCTGCTAAAGGATGCCTACGAGGGAGGGTACTGCCTGGACCTCCAGATTCTCACTGATGCCACAGCATGTGCTTCCCAGTAATAGACTTGTCTTCTTCAGGAAGGAGAGCCTGTTGGGTATGAGTTGTGTTATGAGTTGGACTGTGCCCTTGAAGGATCTATTGGGACTTCAGCTTGTCCTTCTCTTTCTTTGTTTCTGACCATGGTGAAGTGGTCAGCTTTGCTCTATTATATGTGCCCACCTTGATGCATGGCTATGATCTACAGGAGGGTGAGGTTTGGGCATGGACTCATGGAAGGTGCCCAGACAGTGTTGGATGAATGAATGATGAGAGATGAAGGTTTCAGACTCTGAATTTATTATGTCAAGGAACTGGTAAGTCAGAGAAAGGACATACACAAGTGTTACAATGCATGATGGAACACGTTGGGGCATTCACTTTAATCAAACAGACTTCAGTAGAAGGTGAGAAATGTACTTTCCATGATGCAGACAACATGAGATTTGTTTAGAGAAGGCCTAGGGAGTGTCCTTATTAGCTTTCACTAATCTTGAAGGTCTAGGGGGGTCCTAGTTACCTTTTACTGCTCTTGAGACAGCCCAGTGTTGCTTGAGAAGGGAGTGTCAGTTGAGGGGTTTCCTAGATCAGATTGCCCTGTGGTCATGTCTGTGAGGAGTTGTCTTGATTGTTAATTGGTGTAGGAAGGGTTATCCCATTGTGGAAAGCACTATTTCCAGGACTGATGGGCAGGGCTATATAAGAAAGCAAGTCAATGCAGAGCCTGTCAGTAATTCAGCAAGCAGTGATGGACTGTGACCTGGAAGTGTAGCCAAATAAACCCTTCCCTCCCCTTACTTACTTTTGGTCAGAATGTTTTGTCACAGTGACAGAAAGGAACCTGGAACCAGGGGACTAAGAAATAAAAATCTCATTCTCTAAATCCCTAATCACTCCTCTGAGCCAGTGTGATCTCTGTTCGTGTTGGCATGCTAGAATTCCGTGTAGACATGAAGGTAGGACATTAGTGCAGGAAAGGGTACACATGGGTGAAGACTCAATTAACATTGATTATGGAGAGCAGAGCTGAATAGATAGTAAGCAGCTCTGGAACCAGACGGCCTGAGTGCAATTCCAAGGTCTGCTTTTTAAGAGGTTGGGGGTATTAATTGTTACTGCACTTCTTTGTGCCTGAACTCCCCCACTTAAAAGGCCTTTTAGTTTGGGGATAAGAGGCTAGTGAGTTACGTTCCATGGGCTTATGAGACCAAGAGCTGTGGGGCTGCATGGGCATTGGCTTCACTAGGTGGGAGGAGCCACTTGGAATCACAGAACAGTGTTCTTTGACTAGGCAGGTTAATACTCAAAGTTACTCTGAAGAAGTGAGGAGGGAGACAGAGGAGGTTTGGGGTAGGGGAGTTGGACAGGGTTAGTAGCAGATTGAGGAAAGGCTGGTGGCACACTAAGAGACTAGCATGGTAGAGCAGGGCTTCCTTGGTCACTCTGCGACAGCAAACCCAAGGACTTGATTCAGAAGCCAAACATCAGCAGCAGAGTGGGCTGAGCAGTTGTAACACCCCACTCAGGGCTGTGTCCCACACAGCTGAGGCTCACAGGTAAATCCTCCAATTTGGGGAAGCAGCCAGTAAGCTGCCTAGGGACAAGTCTGTGTGACCTTGAGATGCCCTCTCAAAAAAGGCAAGCAAATAGATATTCTTAGGATATAGCAGCTTCAGGAGGCAATGTCTCCAGGGTCCCTGATTTCCTGTTTCCTAATTGCTAGAAAGTTTCTGAAAGTGCAGGTTGTTGGGCTTCACCTCAAGTCTGTGTAATCAGATTATGGGAAATAAGAGGTGGGACTTCACATTTCAATTCCACAGCCAAGGGCATCTGATACCCACTTGGGCTCTGCAGCTCCACCTCAGATTCTAAGTCAAGTGTGCCCTCGGAGACACCTGCAGACCCAGTTGTACCCATAAACATGCCAATCTTGCCTCATAGAGACTCTGACTCAGGAAAGCTAAGAATGAGGTAGGCACATGAATTTTAAGTTGAAAAATAAACAAAAGGTGTTTCCAGGGACTGGATTCATAGCGATCTGATTTTATCACTTCCTGGGCCTACGATACTCAAGAGCTTCACCATGCACGTTGGAGGCCCGGCCCTAGAGATACTAAGTCTGTGACCAAGGGAAGGGATGGTTCTTGAGCTGGGCCAAAAAGTACTGTCACTTCTCTACATCAAAGCCTCACTTTGCTGCTCTGTAAGATGTGGACAGTGATGCACGCTTGTGGTGTCATGAGAAGGAAAAAGGGGAGGAATGGAAAGTACCTTGTCACTCAAGCCAGCTGTTACCTTTTGAATGTAAAATGCTCTCATGGGCTTGTGTGTCTGAGCACCTGATCCTCAGCTGCTGGTTGTGTTTTGGGACGTTGTAGAATTTTTGGGATATAAGGCCCAATTGACAGATGTAGGATACTGGCCATGGTTATAAAGGGTTATAACCAGCTGTCCTTCTGGTCCATTCTTAGACAGAGGAACTGGTTTTGCCACCGTGATGGAGAGCTGACAAGTACAAGCTATTGTCACTAGACATCAGATGGTATATTCTCTGACCCTGGTTGCATGGCTCAGGAAGATGGGGCCTTTCAGTTCCTGATGCTTCTGTCTCTATGAGGATCAAGGAAACTGGCACATAGGACAGGCAGGGCTCAGCTGTCATCCTGCCACTTGGGAGTGTATTCTGTAAGACATAGTAAACACAAGGGTGATGTTCCAGGCTCTCCACACAGGGCTTGCTGTGGCTGAGTGAGACCTACTAGAACAGGCTTCTGAAGGCTCTGCATATGCTCCATGCTCCAGCCAGAGATATAAATATGCCTCACACAGCGTTCAAAGAATCATTCTGCAGCCTACTCAGATGTCAAAATAATAACGCGGTAATGTAGGCAAGGAGGTAGTTTTGATGACTATTCCTCATCTGAAGTTATATAATATTCTCTTTCTCTCTGTCTGTCTCTCTCTCTCTCTCTCTCTCTCTCTCTCTCTCTCTCTCTCTCTCTCTCTCTCTCTCTCTTGTGTTGTTATTGTTAAGTGACCTTAAGTTTACTGAGTCCCTAAGGTCATAGGATGTCATCCAAACCTTTGAACTGGGCCAGTTCATGAATTGTCTGTATTTAAAGGAACTTGAGCATAAGGGCATACTAAAGAACACTTTAGGGGTAGGTGATATGATGCTATGTGGGAGAAGAGGCCTACTCCATGGTTACTTGACTCAGCAGACTGATTGAAGGCTTTGAACAAGGGACAATGCTAAATACTGGGAAAAGAGACTGAACCACCCAGGCACGGCCCCTGTTCTCTGAGCTTGCAACACATTCAAAGTGTAGCCCCAACACAAGGAGCCAGCCATGTACTACAGTCATGTCTAGGTGTGGTATTTTCTGCAAAGAAACTGATAAATAGGGTAGCAGCTGCCTCATGAGGTTCCACTCCTCCTTGAACAGTCGATGGGTGGCTGGGGGAGGGTGAGTAATCTTCCTCAATGATGTGGCCCCTCATAAGCTGACCAAACTTCAACAGCCTTACCCCTGCTCATGCAACCAACCCTAGTTAAACTTAGTGGGCCAATGACATAGAAAGAACATGGAAGTAAGGGGGGACTTGATTGAAAAAGGGGAGGGTTCAACAGCAGAGGGAGGGCCAAGAGAGAACAATGTTAGCATGAGTTGGAGCAAAGTATACGGATATAATTATCAATAAAAATGTGAAAAATAAATTAAACAGGACATGAGATGATGGGCTTGTTGTGGCTATAGAGGTACCACTTAAGACTCAAAGGCTAAAAACTTCACTCTATTGATGAATGGGGCAGGATCACCATAAATGATGATCCCTCCTGCCAAGTGCTTGTGGTTGGAGAGAGCTGACAATGCTCAGGAGAAAAGGGGAGGGGAGATTGGCAGAGGGATGTGCCCAGGCAAGGCTAACTCTTGTTATTTTTATTTTTTCCAAGTCTGTTACAGCTATGATTGCCAAATATAACCCAGGATGCCCAGATAAATTTGAATTTCAGATAAACAATGGGTGAGAGCTTAGCCTGAGTCTGTCCCAAATAAGGCATAGGACTTAAACTAAAAACAAAACAAAACAAAACCCCTCATTGTTTATCTGAAATTCACACTTAACTGGATGTCCTATATTTTATTTGCTAATTCTGGTAATCTTAGTTGTAGTGGCCAACCTACTCCATGCACACTGGGAAGTAACAAAGGCACTTAGGTAGATTTTATAAACAGACAATGCTTTATTTTATGTTTTCTGTCTTAGTCCTGTAGGCCTATAGAGAATCGTCTGACCCTGCTGCATAACCTGGAACAGGTTGCTTAACCTTCCCGTCCCAGTTGCCACACCTGAGAAGCAGGGTCCTAACCTGGATCTTCTATACTGAGGGCCTGTCTGCAGAACGCTTGCTGTAAAGAGTACTGGGGTTTTTGTTATTTGAGGGCATAAGCAACTGCAATCCTCATGGCTCCTGAGACCAGTACACTCAGGGGGATTTCCTAGAACAGGTGAGATGAATATTACTGCTTTGTTCTTCTGCCCCAGGCTTCATTTCAGACAGATACCTCATCCTAACTGATTCTGTTTGTATTTACAATCTGATGCTTCGTTCAACACAGATTTTTTTTTTTGTGGGGGGGGATTACTTCTGATTTTTAAACCTTTGAGTTGCATGTTATCTTTTTTAATGACTGAGCTTGTGGGAGCCCTCATGCTTTGGAGTCACTGGCTTTTCCCTGGTCCTGATTCCTGGAAAGACAATGGTGTCTGGGCCAGACATGCTCACCTGGGTGTGCTTCTAGAACCATTGATTTCAAACAAAATAACCCTGAATCAGCTTTCCTTTCTGTAGAATAGATGTAATAGAAGCATGTCTCTCAGGTGACTGTCATTTAGTGGGGGAAAAAAGGTCAGGTCAAGTACTCAACCTCATGCCTGGCGTTTTCCAAAGGTGGGTGATGGGATAGCTCTGGGTGCCACTGTATTAGAATCTTAGTTTCTCACCTGTAAAACAGAGACCTACTACCTTCTTCCCTGGTGACTCTTTGGGGGGACATCAATGAGACATGGAAGCAGAATGTGCATGTGATGTGGCTCCTTCACAGGCCTCTGCATCATCCACACAAGGAAGACAGGGTATTCTTTACTTCTTGTGAAGCTTTAATTCCATGTTGCCACTGCCAGCAGGAAGGAGTAATAAAATTTAAGCAAGAGTGTCCATGCCATGGAGGTTGTAACAGAGACACAGGCAATGTCATGAGGGAAGGGAGTCAGGAGGAGGCGTCACCTGGGAGACCTTGACCATCAGTGGCCTGGAATGTTCTTGCCTGGGGAGAAAGCAGGGATTTTCCTGTAGCCGGCTAGTCCAGTAGCTTTTGTCTTCTCTGGCCACAGAGCTGCCCTTTGTCTCTGACTTTCCACTCCCATCTGAGCCTTTGCCTCTATCCGACCCAATAGAGGACTTTGAAGCTTGTGGCTGTGATATTTTTCATTTTTATCTTATTTATTTAGTTAGCTCTGTGTTTCATCACTCCAAAGTAGACCCTGATGACAGTCACTTCCACATATCCACGGGCAAGTCTGAGTCTTTGCCTGTGGTATAGGGATTGTAAATGCTGTGGGTATTAGGATGAGTGTTTAAACAGGAGGGACTCATGGGAATTAGTGGCACAGAACCTTTCTCAGTGCTAGCTGTGGGATCTAGTCCCAGTGAGGAAGCACTGGGCACAGGGAAATCTTTTACAGACTTACTGGACAAGATCTCAGTAAGCCCAGATCAACAGGGCCTTGGGTATATGCTAAAGGGCCGTTGAATAAACCTCAGGTTTAAATATGGCTCCTCAGCTCTCTAGATGAGTGGTGTGGGCCACTGGTCTCTCCTCTAGCCTAGTGCCATTCTGGTGAGGGACACATGTTTATTTACATCTTTCCATTTGGACTTGCCTTCCACAATCTATTCCCTTGGATGAGGCCAATATGCCCTTTCTGGGAGGTGAATCTGATCACATGATTGCTCTCCTAAAGCAGATGCTCTGAGGGGCTTGCACTGTCTTCAGGGTAGAGGCCGACATCTGCCATCGAGCTAGAACTCCATCTTCACTCCGCCTGCTGCTTCTGCTGCAGCCTGCCTCCATCTAGGTTTTGTACAGGCCTTCGTGCTGTCTACTCAGCTCACAAGCCCTGTTCTTGTCTTCCACCCTCTGCTGTCCTCCCACCGATTTCCCCCAACCTTCATATCTCACTTAGACGTCACCTCCTCAAACCCACGGACACTGGCATTTGCCATGCAAACTGATGTCATCTTTTTAATTGTCTGCCTTCTCCAACACACTGCAAATTCCAAACTAGCTGGTGTATGGCCAGTGTTCTGGAAGGCTCTAGTGGCTGCAGGGTTCAACACTGAATATCTGAGACCAAACTCCAAGGGCTAGAACGCTGGGTCCATGACTGAGCTCATGGGAAGCTTACAGGGTCATGGGACATGCTTTTTACCTCCCTGTGCCTCAGTTCCTGTATCTGTGATATCTGTCATTGAAAGATAGTTTTCACTTTCCCATGCCTCAGTTCCTCTATCCATACAATGGGCCAACTGCACTCTCCATATAGATAAAATGAGACATCGCACATGCAGTGGTCCCTGACATCTAGAAAATGTTTTTAAACATACTTGTTGTAGGGCAGGGGAGAGGCTCAGTGGTTCAGGCACTTGCTGCACAAGCCTGGGAGTGGGAGTTTGAATCCCCAGCAGCCAGGTAAATGTTGGTGGGGATGTTGCCTCTTTTCCATTATCTTGTCAACTTTTGAGATTTCCAGAGAGAGAGCTCACATACAGACACACATTCATCCTCACTCACCTGCTGTTCGGGATGAACTTTGAGGCAGTCAGAGCAGGACAATTGTTGGCTGGGGAGTGGGGCTGGATGCCTTTCCACATTCTCCATGTGTCCCCACTAGAAGCTATACAAGTCAGTTTGGCAGATAGCCCAAATTCTAACAAATATTGTGACTGGGCCATTGAGAAACCTGGCTTCCAGAGTGACTCACAGTGGCAAAAAGGTTCTAGGATGTGTGTGTGTGTGTGTGTGTGTGTGTGTGTGTGTGTGTGTGTGTGTGTGTAAATAAGTATCACTAAGTGTGCTCTTACAAGGCAGAGTGCAATGACCTTAAGAATTGTTCCCCCATTCATGTCTTAGAACCTACTCCATAAATGAGGGCATCAGGAAGTGGAGCCAGCAGGGGATAAGTCCCAAGGGCTCCATGTTGAGATAGCACATGTTCCCTTTTAAAAGAGAGGTCCTTTGTGTCATGTGACATTATTGTGAGAAGATGCGGTCTGTAAGGAATGGGCCCCAGGGGCAGAACCTGCTGGCTCTTCAGCCTTTAACTTTCCAGCATCCAGAACAGTGGGATGAAAGTTTTTGTGACTGACAGACAGGCCCCTGGCACATGGCATTTTGGCACAGCAGCTTGAATGAACTAAGAGGAGGGTGTCACTGAGAAATCCTACCATCTGGGACCTTCCTTTTTATAGTATGGTTTTAGCCATTTTTCTTAAAAAGATATCAACCTGTGTGTGCTTGCATGTGCATACATGTGCATAAAAACAGCCAGAGGTGACCCCTCTTTCCTTCTGTCACTCCTCATGCACCTGCCTGCGGCTGCTTGTCTCCATGTCTGTCCCTGTTGCTTTGTCCTTCTCTCTGAAGGTCTCTGGGCAAATCTTTCTCTCTTTCCTCAGCCTCCCCTCTCCCAGCACCCAGTCTCTCTGAGTTGGCACAGGAGTGCTGGTTACCTAGGCAACCAGCACAGGGTGAACACATGTGATTGGTCAGGCTGGGACCTGACTCTGGGTTGGTGGGCAGATTTTCGGGGTGATTCTCTCTTGTCTGCAGTCTCTTTGAGGGGAGGGACAATCTCAGGAATATGTCAGAGACATGCATGTGCCTTGGTGGGCTGGACTTCTCTGCTGGGGACGGCTTTCTTGTCCTAATGGGGATTTGTAGTTACATAAGGAGGCCCGGAGCAGGATTTGGAAAACAGCAGGAGGCTGGGGTGGGGGTGGGGTGCTGTGATCCTCATGGCTAACACCTAGAGAACAGCCACTTTTTGTGTATCAGCTTTAGCAAGCCTGGGCATAGGTGTTGTTTTTCTCCCAATTCTACAGGTAAGGAGAGGGAAGCTGAGGAAGAATAAGTAACACCTGGCAAACAGAGGGTATGTCTTGTGAGGTCTTCAATTTTTTTAAAAAGACGTGTTCTCCCAGGCTGGCCTTGAACTGGAAATCCCCCTGACTCAGCTCTCTCAATGCTGACTCGTGGGGGCTCTACTGTGCTCAGCGTCCCTCCTGCACAGTCCACACTTAACCTTGATTTGGTTCTCATCATCCGTTCACGGAGCTCCCAAGTTCCTGGGAGTGGATGTGTGACACCCAAATAATTCTTTATTTAAGAACGACAGGGGAGGAGGGGAGGGAATGTGGCTCAGTAGAAAAGCTCGCTTAGCATGTACAGTGCCCTGGGTTTGATTCCAAGCACCACAGGAGGAGAAAAGGAGAAGTAGGGAGGGAGAGACAGAGGAAGAAAGAGAAATGACAAGTGTCTCTGGAGATGGGTAGATGGTAGTTAGTTGTACAGCAACATGAATGTACTTAATGCCACCACAGAACACTTAGTTCCCTTCAAGATGGCTAGTTTTGTTTGTTTGTTTGTTTGTTTTTATCACCACCACCACCACCACCACCACCTTCATCTTCATCTCTGTGTGTGTGTATGCGTGTGTGTGCATGTGTGTGTGTGTGCGTGTGTGTGTGTGTGTGTATGCGTGTGTGTGTGTGTGTGTGTGTATGCGTGTGTGTGTATGCGTGTGTGTGTGTGTGTGTGTGTGTGTGTGTGTGTGTGTGTGTGTGTGTACTTACCGCTTGTGGCTTACAAGTGGACGTGTCCAGAGGCCGGAGCTACAAGCCGGTTGCTTCTCTGTCTTTCCATTTTATTTTCTGTGCAGTGTCTCTCACTGAACCAGGAGCTCACTGTTGAGGTTTCTGCTAGACTGATGGGCCAGCGGGTCCCTGGATCTGCTTGTCTCCACCCTTAGTCTACTGCTGGGTTCCCGGGCATGACTGCACCAAGCTTTTTACATGGGTTCTGGGGGTCTGAACTCCGGTCCTCATGACTGTTTAGGAAGCACTTTACCCACAAAGTGGTCTCCTCAGTTCTGTTACATTTATTTTACAAGTTTTAATGATAACTCAGGGTCAGATTGCAGCCAACTAAGCATTGTGCAGCTTTGATTCTGCACATTTCTTTTCCAATGTGAAGGATAAGAATCAGCCAGTGGGGACTTTGGGGCCCCTTTCTGAATGCTGACAGTCCTCCAGGCAACATATAAACCTGGGCTGTTTCATCGTGTCTCTCTTACATCAGGAGCAGCATGTCTTTTAGCTCCATCTCACAGGTGAAGTCTTGGGACATCCCAGAGCTTGTACAGCAAGTACTTTAACCACTGAGCCTCTCCCCAAGCCTGTGTCCACATGGCGGTCAGAGGTCAACCTTGGATGCTCCTCAGGCACAGTTCACTGTTTTAGCTGGTAATAGATAGGGTGTTTCACTGTCCTGGAGCTGGCCAAGTAGATTTGGCTAGTTGGCCAGCAGGCCCCAGGGATCATCCTTCCTCTGCTTTCCGGGTGCTGGTGATCAGGCGTCACCATCCAGGCTTTTTATGTGAGTTTTAGGGATTCAACCCAGGTCCTTGTGCTTGTACTTTGCTGACAGAACTATCTCCTAAGAACCAAGACAAGATTCTTACACCTACTTTACAGAGGAGGAAGCTGAGGCTCAGAGAGAGAGAATGATTCATCCATGTTCACACTGGTAGCAAAATGCAGAGCCATGTCTTACAAAGCTCCACCTCTCCTTTTATCTTTCTTTTCTTTTTTTTTTCTTTTTTAACAACAGGACTTGCTGCCTCCTAAGGATTAATTGGGGTCACCGTGGAGAAGAACAGGAATTTATTACATGGTCAAGGTTGAAAAATGGGGGCAAAGGGTCCTTGTCATCTTTCCTAGTTCTCTTCAGTGAAGATGTCTGACAATCGCTCGATGTGAAATCACTTGTCTGGGGAATATTTGCTGTGGTCCTCCAGGTGTCTGGGCCCATAGAATCAGTATCACATGGAGATGTGTCAGAAATGCAGATTCTCAGGCTCCACTGTGGACCTCCAGAGTCAGCTGTGAGCCTGATGCTGATGGTGAGCAGTGAGCACCTATGAGCACCTATGAATGAATGTGACCTTACTGGAAAAGAGGGCCTTGGTAATGTCAGTGTGTGTGTGTGTGTGTGTGTGTGTGTGTGTGTGTGTGTGTGTGTGTATGTGTGTGTGTATGTGTGTATGTGTGTGTGTGTATGTGTGTGTGTATGTGTGTATGTGTGTGTGTATGTGTGTATGTATGTGTATGTGTGTGTGTGTGTATGTGTGTGTATGTATGTATGTGTGTGTATGTGTGTGTGTGTATGTGTGTGTGTGTGTGTGTGTGTGTGTGTGTGTGTGTGTGTGTGTGTGTTGATGCAGGCTTGCACATGTGAAAGCTGGAAGACAACCTTAGCTGTCATTCCCTAAGTGCTCTGCCCTCTCTTCTTGCCTTCATTCTCACCCTCACCTCCTGGAGCTCACCAGTTAGTTTAGGCTGGGTCTCCAGTGAGCCCCAGGGAGCTCTCACCTCCTGGAGCTCACCAGTTAGTTTAGGCTGGGTCTCCAGTGAGCCCCAGGGAGCTCTTACCTCCTGGAGCTCACCAGTTAGTTTAGGCTGGGTCTCCAGTGAGCCCCAGGGAGCTCTCACCTCCTGGAGCTCACCAGTTAGTTTAGGCTGGGTCACCAGTGAGCCCCAGGGATCTCTCACCTCCGGGAGTTCACCAGTTAGTTTAGGCTGGGTCTCCAGTGAGCCCCAGGGATCTCTCACCTCCCGAGCCTCAGGACTGCAAGCACAGACCACCGTACCAGGTTTGTTTTCTGTTTTTCAACTTGAGTTTTGAGCAATGAACTCAGGCTCTCATGCTCCTTAGCAAGCACTTTACCACAAAAGCAATCTCCCAGCCCTTTTGATGCTCTGCTCTGACAAGAGTCACAAGATAAGGTAATTATGGATTAGGATGAACCTGAAAACCAATCAATGATAAGTGTCCTTCTAAAAGAAGAAAACGAGTGAAAGATGTACCAGTGAAGAAGGGGGCATGATCAGAACGGTGTACCCGCAAGCCAAGAAATTCTAAGTGTTGTTGGCAACCATTATGCAATACCAGAGAGGTAAGAGAGCAGGTTCTTCCTTGGAGACAGCAGAATGAACAAAAGCCGATGGTACCTTGACTTCAGACTCCTGGCCTCTAGAACTATGTGGAAGTAAATGCCTGCTGTTTATAAGCTCTCACCTGAGGTCATTTGTTATGGTCACCATAGAAAAGGGAGCTAGAGCCCCACAGGTGATTGCACTATGTGCCAAAGTTTGAGAATCAGTGGTTCATAGTAGGACTTTTGCAAGCAGGAAGATACTTTAGACCTATCCTTTGCCTGCCCAGTCAGAATCAGCCCAAGGATATACATTTTTTTTAAAGGTTCCAATGTGATTTGCATGCATGCCTGAGAGTTGAGAGCATTTAGCCTAAAGGAGTGTTATATTTTGAGTGTATATATATCTTTTATCTTGTATCCCAGTCTGGCCATGCCAAGCCAAATGAGACATTCTTTAACCAGCTTCCCACACTCACAGGGATGCTATTCTTATTGTGAGTTCTCTCTGCATCTGTGCACTTGGCAGGGGGAGAAGTGAACCTGTTGTATGATGGAGGCGCATGCGCCTGTTTAGGACCCTGTACTGGCCCTTTTGCCAGCACACACTGGCACAATATCAAGGTTAGGTGGTGAGGTCAGCAAAGCCAGTGGGCATGCAGCTCCCCTCCCCGACCTGCATGTGAGAGGCAGGACCTCTGATGAAGCTGGGCAGAGCTATGGAAGTTTTCTAACCACCTGCTTAGATGGCGTCATGAATTCAGCCATGGAAGGTGTGGCATGCCTGTCAAGTTTCCATTATTTGCTGCACTTTAATCTCAAAAACCTGGTGTCAGCTTGTCCAGCAGCAACGACACCTGGAGAGCAAGAGAAACCTGCCTGCCCCTCTGGACCCTGATGCCAAGAAATTCTGCACCTGTTCTCTGTGAGCCCAAGGGAAGATTTTTGTAATCCAAGTTGTTCTCCTGGTCCTACTACTTTCAAGAACTACAAAGAGAAGGAGATACACCAGGCTGGAGAGGGTGTCCACTGAATCTGTGAGCCCCACAAGGAGATACTGCTGATCTGAAGACCTTAGGCTGGAGATGCTTGGGGGATGCTGTGCAAAATGGCCCACTCAGTGTGTCTCTCTTGAGAATGTTGGTTGTTTTCCTTTATGTAAAGACTTTTTTGTATCTTTTCTTAGCCTCCATAAACTCTGTCTACCTGGCTGTACTATTGGTTCCCATTTTACTGAAGACTAAATAAGACCCAAAGAAAAGCTAACTGCAATGATCACACATGATTGATCCACCTTAGACTTTTGAAATTTTGGGACTGTTGACAGTTTGGGCCAGAGCTGTGGAAAACTGTCCTGTGTGTTGTGGGCTACATGGATGGCAACATCTGTGGTTTCTGTACTGCAGATGTTAGCAGCATTCACAACTCAGTTATGACAACGTAAAATGTCTCTAGACATTGTTAAGTATCCACTGCAGAGAAAATGGACTTGAGAACCAATGGTCTAACTTCAGACACTGCATTTAAATGATGATCAGTGGATGAATGGATGAAGAAAATGCACACATACACACACACACACACACACACACACACACACACACACATACAGAGAGAGAGAGAGAGAGGTGGGGAGGGAGAGGGAGATGGAAAGGAAGAGGGAGAGGGAGAGAGAAATACTAGTCAACTATTAAAAGATGGAATCCTGACATCTGAGTCACCATGGGGAAGCCTGAAGGACATTACATGATTCAGTCTAGGCACAGACAAATTTCATGTTATCTCACCCATATGTGAACTCTAATATATAATTGAGTTCGTAGAAGTTCAGAGTAGATTAGTGTTTTCCAGAGGCTGTGAGAGAAGGAAAGAACAGGGACTGGAGCTAGGAAAAGATACAATAGGCTCAACATTACAGTTAGACAGGAAGAGTAAGTTCAGAATCCTGTATACAGAGTTAATAACAATGCATTGTACATTTCTAAAGAGTTAGAAATGAGAAAGTGTTTAAGGTCATGGATATGGGGATTCCTCTGACTTGAACTTTATGCAATGTGCAAATGACTAGAAATATCATGTTGTATTTCACACATATATAAAATTATGTGTTCATCAAAAAATTAAAAAGCAAAGTGAATAGGTAAAAATTAGGGTAGGAGATAAGAGGACATGGTATAGGAAGGAATATTGAGAGGGATAAATAACACTAAAGATCTTTAGAAAAAGACATATGGAAATCTACCTACTACTGTAGAAGCTTCATAAGATAAATGTATATATACATATATAACAAGATTTTAAATAGAATTACTCTATAATGGGATGGTAATGCCCGTACTTGACACCATAGGCTAACAAATAAAAATCCTAGTGCCTGGGGTGGGTTGCCTCTTTTGGAGTTTTTGAACAGTGAGGTCAAATGAACACCCAAAGGTTACAGGATATTGCCAGTGCTATTGGTTACCCTCCAGGATTGACAATAAAACTGTTGCTGCAGACACCACATGGTTGAGTCATAGAACATGCAAGATATCAAGCTGGCGCTGACCTTGAAGGTACATCTTTACTAGATAACTTTTATAATGCTGGAAGGTGCTGTGCATGCTTCTGGAGAAGAAAAGTAGTTATCAATATTACCTAGGCATGAATACCTTGAGTTACAATAATGACTGACCCAGCAAGACATGCTCCCTGGTGTACTAGTGGCATGAGAGTAACCAATCACTTTCTGATTGGATTTACATTCCACTTCACAAGATGAACCCTATAACTGCCACCACTTGGGCCAAGAACTTGTGGCTAAATAGGTCACAGATCCCAGGGGAGAACCCATGAGTATTATTTTGTTAAATGGAAATAGTATTATGTAGCTAGAGTTTTCCTGCTTGGCCCACAGTCAGGACAAATCTTTGTCACCCGCCAGTCCCACGGCCGCTCAGACCCGACCAAGTAAACACAGAGACTTATATTGTTTACAAACTGTATGGCCGTGGCAGGCTTCTTGCTAACTGTTCTTATAGCTTAAATTAATCCATTTCCATAAATCTATACCTTGCCACGTGGCTCGTGGCTTACCGGCATCTTCACATGCTGTTTGTCATCGTGGCGGCTGGCAGTGTCTCTGACTCAGCCTTCCACTTCCCAGCTTTATTCTCCTCCTTGTCCCGCCTATACTTCCTGCTTGGCCACTGGCCAATCAGTGATTTATTTATTGACCAATCAGCAACACATTTGACATACAGACCATCCCACAGCACTATTAAGCCAAGTCTTAATGACATCATTATATCCATAGATTAATGCATTTCTCAACACTTATCAGAAAAGCTTTTACTTGCAGTAGCTGTTGATTAACATAGAGACCCACAGTTGGCCAAGAATACGAAATTAGAGAATGATCAGCCCTAAGTGGGATACATTCTCCCAAGATTCTGGGATCCTATTGGAAGAGGGGGCAGAAAGACAGAGGCAGTGAATGACTGACTACAAGGAAACAGTGTCTTCTGGACACAATAGGGCAGAGCATGTGACAGCATGTACAATCCCTGTGAAAGCTCAGGCCAGACCGAATCCCAGCATGGGAAGTCAGGGAGGTATAAAGTCCCAGACCTAGCAGAGGACCTATTGGCAATTGACAGCTTCTAGGAGACTGAGAGTCAGTTTTCTTTAAGAGTGTTTACCCTGGTGTCACCCACGCTCCAGTGGAGGCCACATATCCAAGAATGTATGACTAGCACAAATAGGACTTGATGGGTGAGAAAGATACAAAGTTGGTTGTGTACAGAAGTGGGTAGATCATTAGGGGATAAATATGATTAAAACTCATTATAGCAACTTCTCAAAAGATGAATAAAAAATTAACAGGACTAAAAGGAGATAAGGGGGAGAAATAGACAGCTAAGCAGTAGCTCCAGGGGACCAGCTTTATTGAACAAAGTCATAATGGTTGAAAGGACAAAATATACATGGTTGTAAGTCAGAAGTCGTTATAATATTTGGAAACAATGTTTAATTCTCTTGCATATTAGAATGAGAAAAAAAAGTAGTATATGTACTTGACTGTTTGCCAATTCTTATTCTAACTGGTGGATGGATTCTATGTCAGTTCATTTCATCCTTAGTCAACTCAATGTTGGGGGTGAGGTGGAACTCGATAGTGGGCAGTAGAAGTTGAAGTGTATAAACACCTCCAAAAGACTTTAAGATTGATTAAGGGAGTCCAGAAGGGTGAGTCTGGCTAACCTTCCTTAGAGGAGGTACAGCAGGGGTTAGAACTGAATTACAGACAAACCAGGCTTTGGGGGAGTTATTTAACCTCTCTGAGGCTCATCTTCCTCTTCTGTAACTCAGGGCTAAGATAACACACTTCAGAGGATGGAGCCATGTGAAATTTCTAACCCAGTTTCTGGCACGCAACAGACAATCCATGCCATCAGGTATGATTAAAGTTCCAACGTCATCAGAGTATGATGAGATTCCAGGTTCCATTCAGCCTCTGCTTTCAACTGTGGGGAAAATGTAAGCTGACTCTTTCCCAGAAAGAACTCAGGGTGCAGGCAGAGTACTTGGTGTAGTGTTTGAGTTCTTACTACACGTTGTTCTTTCTTGCCATCAGCATCTGCATTGGTAAACTAGAGGAGCATGGAGGAAAAGGTGGGTCATCAAAAACGACAACAGGAAACCCATTCCAC
The DNA here is from genome assembly GCF_007827085.1 of Peromyscus californicus insignis. NCBI lineage: Eukaryota > Metazoa > Chordata > Mammalia > Rodentia > Cricetidae > Peromyscus > Peromyscus californicus. The sequence continues at coordinate 103,991,495 of NW_026294551.1, forward strand.
TGTTCAGTGATTTGAACTGTGAAATTAGCAAATTGCATTCCTTCCCCCCCAAAAAAAAGAGTTTTAACTAGAGGAGGCTGGCTTGCCAATCACAGCACTGCTTAGACAATGCATCTCTCCTGGAATACACACTTTTTCTATCGACAGTGCTCACCCAGTCTGGTGGTGCTTGCATTCCCTTTGATTTGCTTAATTTTAATGAGACATGATATCAACATCAGAAAAGCAATTTCAGAGGGCTCTGGTTCCTCAAAAAAATTCTGTTGTCATGACATTATTTAGTTTATACAAGGGAGAAACTTTCCTGGGGCCAAAGCCTTATGTAATAGCAGCATTCATGTGTAGTGCTTAAAACAATACGTACATTGTTTTATATAGTATACCTACACACACACACACACACACACACACACACACACACACACACACACACACACAGAGTCAATCAAAGCTTAAAAATCATAGGAAATGCCTTCTGGGAGAGCTAATTCTACACATTTGTGTGCATTGATACAGCAGAAACCAACTTTGCTTAACATGACAGAAATGAGAGTATATTGAATGTCTAAGAGAAGGGAGGGAGAAAGAATCAGAAGCCAGGGAGACTTGGTATGGTTAGCAGGACACTGGCCAGCCTTCCTGACTCCACCCCTTGATGGACTGCAGCCTTGGTCTCAGCCTTGTTTCATTTGATAAAATTCTGGGAAGTATCCCTGGGGTTTGGACACCATGTCTGTCACTTTGGGGTAAGGACTTAGGGTTTGGAAATGTCCCCCCAAAGCCCCTGTATTACAAGCTTGGAGTCCATCCTCTCGTTTTCTTTAGAGAGAGGGGATTAGTGAGTGGAAATTGGGTAACTGGGGGACTGTCCTTGGGAATGCTGGTCTCTTCCTCTCCATCTTTGTTTCCCAGTTGCCAAGGAGCAAGCACCACCACACACTGCCAACATGATGTACTGTGCCAGCACAGACCCAGAGTGGCTGGGACAAAGAACTGCGGACAGAAACTCGTGAGCCTGGGAACCTCTTTTATATTGTCTATCTCAGGTATTTCACTATGGTGACAGGAGAGTGAGACTTGTGGATAGCAGTTTTATTAAGGGAGAGGATGGGTCTTAACAGTAGAACAGGTATAAGAAGAATGGGGGAGGGCACGCTGATATGTGGAAACTCATTTTCTTTAGCTGTCCCTTACCAGAATGTCCAGTTAATAGTGGGCAGTGGTTAATTAACATTCAATTTAGTGCAAGTGATTGATAAGGCGAGGGCAGCTGTCAGTCGAGATAAAACTGGCTGTGAAGGAGGCACCTTGGTCATTTTGAGTGGCTGTAAGAAAAGTGTCACAGATGGAATGGCTTGGGCAACATTTATTTCTCACAGTATTGGAGGCTGAAGGTCTCAAATCCTAGAAACCAAGATGTAGCAGATGCAGGGGCTAGAGAGGGCTCACTTCCTGCTTTGAAAATGGCTGCTGCTCTGTTGTATCCTCAAATGATCAATAGAATGATCACTCTCCTATCTCAGAAGGGCACTAATCTCATTTACATGGGCTCCATCCTCACCATCATGGCTACAACCTGTGAATCTAGAGAGGAAGCTAAAATGTTCAGACTATAGCATTAAATTCTGGAGGACTGGGATTTTAAAGACTCTCTTTAGTTTCATTTTATTTAATCCAGGCATTTCATATTGTAGCCAGGAATGGACCTCCAAGGGCCAAGCAGCTTAACAATTGGACTCTGCAGTTGGTTAGTATGGAGAACAATTCTTTGTCCAGGCTGAAACCCAAAGCTGTGGGAAAGGACCAGTTAGCATGGAGGAGAAGATGAGATGGAAAGACAGCTTTACAGCACTTTTCATCATGGTGTAAATGGCTCAGGCAGGGCTGACTGGCCAGTCTGCTTGGGCAGTGTGACTCAGGCAAAGAAAATGGCTTGAAATTGCATTTTGAATTATTTAGTAGAACATGAGGTGGGAACTTTCTGTCTGCAAGAGAAGATAGACTGTAGCAAACCATAATGCATGGTTTTGATTCAGGGTGGCCAGTCTGTGCATTCCACACCTCTCTCTGCTAATCCTGCATCAAGGATCCATAGTGATCTTCCACATCATGATCCTCTATGGATGGCTAGAATCTTGGATGGGACTGAGACCTATCTATACAATGTTTTTCCTGTACCTACAATACCTACAAGTATGTTTCATTTATAAATTGGCAGTAGTAACTAATAATAAAACAGAAATTATAGAATACTATGACAAGTTTTATTTATTCCCCCTTCTCCTCCCCCCCACCCCCCCCGTCAACTGCTGCACCACACCAAGCCTTGTTACTGACTTTAGGTAGCTAAAGGCAAGATACCAGAGCTATGGATAATGGGGGAACTGATGACTGTGTGACATGATCTCATCAGGATATCGTATTACTTATCCCCTGAGTGGGATACATTTCAGACCATTCCTACAGCAATGTTTCTGTTGATACATTAACAGGTGTGGTGGTTTGAAAGAAAATGTCCCCCAATGGGAGTGGCACTATTAGGAGGTATGGCTTTGTTGAAGTAGATATGGCTTTGTTGGAGGAAGTGTGTCACTGTGGAGGTGGGCTTTGTGGTCTTACAGATGCTCAAGCCATGCCTAGTGTCTCAGTTCACTTCCTGTTGCCTATAAGATATAGGACTCTCATGTACTTCTTCAGTACATGTCTACCTGCACGCCACCATGCCCCACCATGATGATAATGGACTGAATCTCTGAACTGTAATTGAGTCTCCCCAATTAAATTCTTCCCTTTATAAGAGTTGCTGTGGTCACAGTGTCTCTTCACAGCAATAGAAACCGTAAGATAGAGGGTATAGTAAATGTGTGTGTGTGCATGTGTGTGCCTATGTGCATGTGTGAGTTTCAGTGGTGATGGGGAGCATACTTTATTGCTAATCCTGATTCAAGACTAATATGACAAGTGGAAACATGGGCTGCAATTGACATTTTATAATATTTTGCCATTTTGGGGAATTACCAATAACTCATTAGATAGCTGCCAAGCAACAGAATAACAAGATATCACAGCAGAGAAACCCCAAGAGTTGAATTGAGGGATCAAGGAAGCTTGTGGGGACCAGCTCTTAGAAGCAGATGTGAGATGCTAACCAGAGACACTGAACTCCCTTGAGAATTTAAATAAAATAATTTAAGGTTTTTCTTATTGTTTAAAAGAAAACTCCCTAATCACTCTGAATTGAATAATTTATGTGATTTACTGGCAAAAGCAACAGAAAAACTGAGAGATGCTTCTTAGTGTAGGCATGTCTTGATCGAGCAATTCAAAGACCTGATTACCTTCCATAAAGCTTGTTTTATATTCAGACACTTCTTGGCAGGTCATCACAGAGCCATGGTGTCTTTTTACGATGGAAGAATTTCCATCTTCTTCACACACTGTTCGGAGAAGAGCGAGTACCTCTCTAGGTGACTTCTGCTCAATTCTCAGGATTCTCTTTTCTCTCATGGCTCTGACTAGGGTAATGTACCAATCTCTGAGCTAGCTGCTGGCTGGGGAATGGTTTGAAGGTTAGTGCTTAGGACTGAAATGTCAGTGCTGCCCAAGCCACATGGCTGGGATTGAGTAGAAGTCAATTCTCCAAAGGAGTAGGGCATGATGGAATGGAGAGAGAAGAATGGATACTGGAGAAGCAATAAAAATATTTTTTTTTTCACAAAAGTAACTTGTGCATTTATAGGTTGGGGCTGTGTGTTGCTTAAAAACCACTCTTTAAGTGATACAGGAATTAAGGACCAGACGGAAAGTTCATGGTGTGCATAGAGTACCAAGGTACAGTTTTTAGAGGAATTCCTTCTCTTCCCAAGGGTGCCCATCGTCCTTCACTGGCTCTTGGAGTGGAAAGTGGTTTGTCCAATTTTCTGCCGGACTGTTCCACCAACCTCCCTGGGAATTTCTCTTTCTAATTTCCATTCATCTCAAACTGGAGGTGTCGGGGGCTCCTGAATGTCCTCCAGGACTCTAAGATTTAGGATCAGTCTGCCAATGGGCAGTGGGCAGTGTGTGTGGTGTGTGGTGTGTGTGTGTGTGTGTGTGTGTGTGTGTGTGTGTGTGTGTGTGTGGTGTGTGGTGTGTGTGTGGTGTGTGTGTGTGCGTGTGCGTGTGCGTGTGCGTGTGTGTGTGTGTGTGTATGTGTGTGGTGTGTGGTGTGTGTGTGTGGTGTGTGTGTGTGTGCGTGTGCGTGTGCGTGTGTGTGTGTGTGGTGTGTGGTGTGTGTGTGTGTGTGTGTGTGTGTGTGTGTGTGGTGTGTGTGTGTGTGTGTGTGTGTGTGTGTGTGTGTGTGTGTGTGTGTGTGTGTGTGTGGTGTGTGGTGTGTGTGTGTGTGTGTGTGTGTGTGTGGTGTGTGTGTGTGTGTGTGTGTGTGTGTGTGTGTGTGTGTGTGTGTGCTCTTATTTGGTTGGCACAGACACATGGGACAAGAAGGTACTATTTCTCCTCTCAGCATTTCTTTTTCTCTTTTTCTTTTTTTTTTTTTTTTTTGGTTTTTTCGAGACAGGGTTTCTCTATGTAGTTTTGCACCTTTCCTGGAACTCACTCTGTAGCCCAGGCTGGCCTTGAACTCACTGAGATCCACCTGCCTCTACCTCCCAAGTGCTGGGATTAAAGACACGCACCACCACCGACCCGCTCAGCATTTCTTCATCTCTTCAAGGTTCATGGTTACTTCATGGGGCTGAATGCTACTTTACCAGATGCCTTAGTTAGGCTGACTATTGCTGTGCTGAAACACCATGACCAAAGCAACTTGGGAGGAAAGGATTTATTTAGCTTAGACTTCCACATCACTGTTTATTACTGAAAGAAGTCAGGACAGGAACTCAAACAGGGCAGGAACCTGGAGACAGGAGCTAATGCAGAGGCCATGGAGGGGAGCTGTTTACTGGCTTGCTCCTTGTGGCTTGTTCAGTCTGCTTTTTTACAAGCCAGGACCACCAGTCCAGGATGGGCACCATCCACAATGGGCTGGTCCCTCCCTCATCAATCACTAATTTAAAAAAATGCCCTACAGGCTTCCCTACAGCTCTATCTTCTGGAGGCATTTTCTCAGTTGAGGTCCCTCCTCTCAGATGACTCTAGCTTGTGTCAAGTTGACATAAAACTAGCCAGAACAGAGACATTGTAAGACTCCAGCTCACACAAGTTTCTCATTATCTTAGTGTTGTATCTTATCTATACAATGAGCATAAGAGTGGATTATTCAGGGCTTGATGGATATCACCAGAGATGATGTATGCAAAGAAAAAGTGCCTCACTTGTGTTTTTACTGGCTTCCTTGGAAGCAGCCCTCAGGGGGATTCTTCCTCGAGTCAGGGCCCAAGTTGCAGCATAAGTTTGGTTTTCTATGTTCCCATGTCAATTAGTCAATGACTGGGCTGAAGCAGTGGTCTGCAAGGATACCTGCAGGATAGGCAGCTCCCATTCAGTGGTCTGCAAGAGTACCTGCAGGATAGGCAGCTCCCATTCAGTGGTCTGCAAGGATACCTGCAGGATAGGCAGCTCCCATTCAGTGGTCTGCAGGGATACCTGCAGGATAAGCAGCTCCCATTCAGTGGTCTGCAGGGATACCTGCAGGATAGGCAGCTCCCATTCAGTGGTCTGCAGGGATACCTGCAGGATAGGCAGCTCCCATTCAGTGGTCTGCAGGGATACCTGCAGGATAGGCAGCTCCCATTCAGCCTGATGTTAATTGTCCACAGAAGATAATTGTGAGCCATGAGCAGCCAGTTTTCACACTAGCTGGGGGATGAGGACAGCTGCTGGTGGAATCTGGGCAGGGGGCCAATGACAGCCACTGACTCAGGATGGATACAGTCTGGTGGCAAAAGGAGGTATGAGGCAAGATTTGGGATTAACTCCAGTGACAGGTATGCAATTGAAGTGGAGTGTTCACGCAACTTGCCCAAAGCCACCTTTCAGTGGCAGGCATTTGACAGGGAAAAGGGGGGAAAGAAAACTCCCTGCATCTTACAGTGAAGTTATTCATGTTAGCATATTTTTATCGAAAGCAGAGACGTGTCTTCTAGATCATCTGGATCAGCTCAATCTAAAACAAGGAAAATTAAGTTCATAAAAGACAAGCAGCCCAAATTCAGAGCACATGCCAGACTAGTATGTATACAACACACATCCATTCTTTTTGAAGTTACTTTTTAATTTGTTTTAAATTAGCACATATTACTTATACATGACTTATTTGTTTTAAATTAGCATATGTTACTTATACATTATTACAGTTTCATACATGTATCCAATGTATTTTGATCATACTCACTCAAGTTGTTCCCTCATTTTCCCTCCCACTGATCTTAATCTTCTAAGAGATAAATGGCCATTGAATGCCCAGCCATAAATTGGACATTGATAATACTCCCTCCAAGGCACGAGGTACACTGTGGAATAAGGGGAAGACCAGGATAGCTCACATCACTATGGAAAACAAAATTAATGTATGTATGTTCTCACAACCCAGAGGTCATGATTTAATATGTGGTGCAAGACAGTTCTTTATCCAGTGTGGTCCAGAGAAGCCAAGAGTTTGGACACCTCTGCCAGTGAGTGAATTAGATGAAGATGAGAAGTGGGTGTGAACAATGTGTGTGTGCATGTGTGTATGTTGGGGTTAACAAAGTAAGATTTGTATTTTTATGTGTTGTTTTCTATGACACTGGGACCTCATGCTTGATAGGCAAGTACTCTGCCCCCGAGATACATCCCAGCCTAAATTTGTAGTTTTAGAAGTATAATTGTGACTGTGGTGGTATGGGGGGATGAGCAGGCTTAGCAATGTGGCAGGCCTAACTGGCCCTGGCCTTTTGCCATCACATAGAGCTCCAGGATTAATCTCTAATGGTATAGAAAAGCATCATGGTAAATGTTCAAAGAAGGAACTAGAAGATGTGCCTTCATGTTGATAAAGGCTGGGGTCTGGAGCCATGTGTGACTGGAATTGCAGCTGACACTTCCAGGAATGTTTTGAAAGAACTGTCCACATGTCCCAGGGAGCTCTACTTGGCCAAAGTTCATGGTTAAGAAAAATCTGTGGTGAGAAACAAGAGAGCTAGATCTGTGTTCTGGGCTGGTATGTAAGTGGGATAGAGGTTTTACTGTGGGAAACTGAGGTATAAATTAATCTACAGCCAAGAGACAGCTGACGAGCAAGGCTCCTTTAACATCTACATCTATGGGTTCCTAGAACTGATGAAGAATGAAAGAATCTCTAACACAGGCTAGAGCCAGGCTTGACAGTGCAGACTTGTCACCCCAGCTACTTGGGAAGCTGAGGCAGGAGGATTAGATGTTTGGAAACAGCCTGGGCTATAGAGAGATTTATGGCTAGCCTGAGAAACTTAGTGAGACCTTGTCTCAAATAAAAAGCAAAAAAAAAAAAAAATGAGGGCTGGGAATATACCTCAGTGGAATCCCTGGGTAGCAGGTGCATGACCCTGTGTTCTATTCCCAGTACAGAAGAAAAACAAACACCAACATAAAGATGTGATGCTTCCACTCACTCACTGGGCAGTGCTGGTTTGAGTGCCCCTCCCCCTCCCTGGGCCCCAGTATGTCGATCTGCGAAGTGGGGATGGTGATATAAGACATTACCCCACAGGTCTTTGGTGGGGTGGCTCCATCATGCATGACAAATTTATTGTAAAACTGTAATAGTAGTCAGCAGAATGCTGCTTAAGCGTTGGTGTCTCAGGGGAGAACGCTTACCTTGAGTTTTGAGGAACCCCATAAAGGGGGAGATAGACCATGAATATTAACTGCCATAGATTTCCAGACAAAGGCTTATAAGAACAGTTCATTGTTAAAATTCAAGGTAAGGTATGCACTTGTGGGAGATGAAGACAGGAATGGATACATCAAAGGAGGCCCAGAGAAAGCCATGTCTGGGGATGCTGGTCCTCTTGGCCAGCATTGGGAGGCTGTTACTTCAGGGGAGTTCTGGCATATTTTCCAGGAACTCAATTGTGCTTTGAGCATTTCCTAGGGAGTTGGATAATTTACTTCCTCAGCTTGCTTAGCCCTGCCCTTCCTCTGTGCATCCTTAGCAGGACCTCTCTGCCACACTGCAGTACTGTGGGGGATATAAATAGTGCCAGGGCAAACTAGTTCACATGGAATTGTTGCTGACTCAAAGGTTCACTCCTCTGGCAGAAGGGAAGTGCCATAGGATTTAAAGAGGTGTGGTCCCCTCTTCTGTTTGTTCCCCCTCCTCTGTTTGCTTTTCCCATCACTTTGCCCATCTCTGGGCTGTGTCCAGTAAAGAATGAGAACTGTGCAGACCAGTCTCCCATCTTTTTTTTTTTTTTTTGGTTTTTCGAGACAGGGTTTCTCTGTGTAGCTTTGTGCCTTTCCTGGAACTCACTTGGTAGCCCACAGTCTCCCATCTTAAGGAGGATACCAGGGCATGGCATCTTGGATCTTTTCCATTCTCTCTTTGTCCTTTGTCATGACACCAGCAGAAGGGATTCTGGGAAAGAAAATTTATCACAAAACAGAAGAGAAATCAAAGTATGTCAGATTCCTCAAATATGCTCCTTTGATTTAAGACTAGGGTAGATGAGTTTGTCCCTCTTTGGAATGCCATGGGACAGTTGATAACATGCATCCAAACTTCCTATGTTCTGAACATGACTTTAAAATAGACCATTAGACAAAATAAGCTAAGAAACAATTTAGTGCTAAATGTACCATTCTTATAAAATCTGCTATTTTTGAGTTGAACGTTGCAGAAATTACTGAATTTGCATTTAATTATTTTAATAGATCTTGTTTACAGATGACTAGGCAAAAATAAGAGAGAGAGAGAGAGAGAGAGAGAGAGAGAGAGAGAGAGAGAGAGAGAGAGAGAGAGAACACCTAATTCACTTTGACTGCTTTGGTTCTAATTGTGCCTAAAAAAAAAAAAAAAACACACCCTGAATATTTTCTCAGATTTGGAGGGAAAGCTGACTTTAATTACTTTTTCTCTCAGTGTCCAGACCCTATTAAAAGAGATTTACATTTTGAAATTGAGGATGGAATATTTTCCCCAGTGAAGGACTTCTCTAGACCTGTCTCCTAATTGCCTTGTAGACTTGTTTTGGGTTTTTAATGAGGGATAAAGTATAATATAATAAATAAGACCATGTATTGATGTTCAAGTCAACCTGGGTTTTAATTCAAGTTTTATTTCTTATTAGCTGGGTGTCATTGGCAAGTCACTTAGCCTCTCTGAGTTCTGGTTAAAATGGAGACATTAATTTTACTGTGTAAGAGTGTTCTAAAATCAACAATAATATATGCACAACACAGGTAGTAGAGTCAGCACCTAACACACAGTAGTCCTTGGTAAATACACACACCTTCTTCTTTAGATGTGATCCATCATTTTCTTCCTCCTTGGCAGAGCAAATGTACTGGGTTCAGTGGTTTGTCAAGCACTTCTTGGCTAGGGAGAAGCGCAGAACTTCTTGGGTGTCCAGACTTGCTGGCAACTTCCATGTGGAGCTTATTTCTAAGGAGGGTTCATTTTCATTCTATCACTGGGGGATAGGCAGACCCGTTAGCCTGTAACACACAACTCATCTTCGTGCTTTCCAGCTAAGCCGAGAAGTGGACACTTGGACTGATTCATTTCTACACTGGCTGAACCCTGCATTCAACAAAGGTTGCATGTCTTAAATTAATGGAGAAGGAACTTGGATTTCTAAGTGTGGTATATCCAACATCCAATCACACTGATGTCCTAAGCTGATGAAGAGGATTTGATGAGAGATTTCCTCTCAGTGTAAGCCTAGCTCATAGCATGTACTCAGTGCACTGTGTTATGTATTGTGAAGACTGAAGATAATAAATTTCCACCCTTAGGGAGCTTGCAGTGAGAAGGTACACAGTCAAACTAATAGTCATCTATTGTGTTAATTATTCCTCTGCTTGATGTAACCAAATATCTGACAAGAAGCAATTTAGGGGAGGAGACATTTATTTATTTTGGCTCACAGTTCACAAGAACATAGTCTGTAATGGTGGGGAGGCATGCTGACAGAAGCTTAAGGCATATGGTCACATGGCATCTGTATTCAGACAGCAATGGATATCAGTGCTCAGATCTCTATCTCCTTTTTATTTAGTCTTAGACATTCAATGGAATGGTGCTATTCACATTTATGGTGGGTCTTCCCACCTCAATTAACTAAATCTAGAAAGGTCCTTAGAGACAAGTCCAGAGATTTGTCATCAAGGTGATTCTAATACCAGCATCTATCTACCATGGTCCCACGAAATAGATGGAGGTTTTCAAGGAGTGCTGTCAGAGGCTATCTAATATATCTGGGCCTTTTGGGCATCCAGGATGAGACCAAAGCTGTATATTTAAAAATGTAGAAGATAGGGACATGTTCTGGGCAGAAAACATGTTGGACAAGAGTTGGAATCACCCACTTGGTGGTCTTATAGACTCCCAAATCAAGTCAAGGTATAGTCCATGTTGGAAATCTACTCCCCAGAGTGCTTACTATATGTGGATTCCCTCACTTGCTCAGTTCCATCCTTCTTGATGTTCCATGAGGACTGCAAACTTGACCTGATCCTAGATATTTGCATGTGCTGAATCTTCCACCTGGAATTCTCTTTCTTAGAATGTTTTTATGGATAGATGAATTCATCCTTTCATGGCACCTGCTCAGAGGGGCTAGCCCTGACTGTTGGCCTTGTTACATTCTGTTGCTATTTGCAGTGCTGCTGATGGGACCAAGAGACAAGTACTCCACCACTGAGCTACACCCCTAGCCAGCCCTTTGACACCTCTTTTTAAGTTAACACTCTTGCCTACATTGTACTTTTATACTGTTATATTTTTATTTGGACAAAATCCATGCCCTGATCTCTTAATCTAGAAGTTCAAGTCTATAAAGGTAGGCACTGTGTCTGTCTTATGGCATTATGCACTGTAAACACTGGAGAAGTGTTTATTAAATGTCATGTGTGCAAAAAAAATGATGAGTGTATGAATCTCTATTGAGAATTCCTTCCTGGTCCTTGGAGACTATCAAAATTACATTGGAAGAAACTGAGGCCCAAGGGGGGAAAAAGGAGTTTCACAGGTCACAAAGGAGTTTGTTTTAGGTCTGGCCTTGAGCCCAAGACACTTGAGCACTTGGTCAATACAATTGCTTATGCTGGACCAAACATGCTATGGGATGGGTCACCAGCTGGTGGTACTATGTGATCACACAATCTTTGTTTTTTTTTTTGGTTTTTCGAGACAGGGTTTCTCTGTGTAGCTTTGCGCCTTTTCCTGGAACTCACTTGGTAGCCCAGGCTGGCCTCGAACTCACAGAGATCCGCCTGGCTCTGCCTCCCGAGTGCTGGGATTAAAGGCGTGCGCCACCACCGCCCGGCACACACAATCTTTAAAATCATTAATTTGGGTGTATCCTTCCTACATAGAGTACAATTTAGAATGAGTGAGTGGGAAAGAGTTTTAGAAAAGGGTACAATGGAACATCTTGGTAGAGTTTATGCTACTTCATTGGGCTGTCCTTGGCCAATGGCGAGAATCTTGTGACTGTTTGTGTCAGAGCTGAGTCTGATAGTGATGTCCTATTCCTTCTAACACTAGTACATGATGGGGCAATTGTAATCAGTACCGAATGGTTACCATGTGTGAGCCATGATGCTTACTGCCCTCACAGAGTCATTTTCAATAATGTGAATTTAGAAGCATTGCTAGTACCTGTTTTATAAGGAAAATGCGACTCCCAGAGTTGAAACTATTTATCTAAGGTTTTGAACCTTAGGTATTGTTTGAGTTCAGAGCACAGACTTTTAATGTTGATGTTGAAGGATTATGTAAATATGGTTCAAATTTCAGTCTGTGATACTTAGAAGCTGTGTGACCTTGGGTGAAGGACAAGTCTGTACCTTCGTTTCTTCATCTATAGAAAGGGAGTGGAAATATGCTCCTTTGCTGTGAGCATGGGGTTTAGACACAATGTATTTAAAGAGCTAACTGGATTCCCAACATCTAACTGGTGTCCATGAAGGCCAGCTCCTACAGCTAAAGGTTACTAGTCTTTAATTCTAATTCAGGATTAGCTTCCCCGAGTTGCTGCAGTCCCATTCTAAAGTCTAAGAAACTCAGAGTCACCACTTTTCTCTGACTGGCTAATTCTTTCTAATGCTTTCTCTTTTACTTTATAAAATTTAGGGCTGGAGAGATGGCTTAGTGGTTAAGAGCTAAGAAGACCCAGGTTCTACTCCCAGAACCCACAAGATGGTGCACAATGGTTTGCAACTTCAGTTTCAGGGGACCAGATGCCCTCTTCTGGCCTCTACAGGTACCGGTCACACAAGTGGTGCAGACACACAGGCAGGCAAAACACCCGATATATAAAAAATAAGAATAAAACCTTTAAAAATAAACATTTGAGTCTTATCCATTGTAAGGAAAGAGAAGGGATGGATTTTCTCTTTGGGAAACACACGAACCATATCAAGTCTCTACCTGCAAAGGAAGAAGTGTGGAGAAAGTGCCACCTGGAATTAACCCAAAGGACTTGACTAGTTCTGGGAGTTGCTCAGTGCCGGAAGTCCACTCATTCCTCTCTGTGGAACAGCTGCGAGTTCTGTTACACTCGGACTTTGGAAACAGAACTCAGTCTTGACTTAGGTGGGACTGCAAGGAGGATAGCAGCTCGGGAAGCAGGTGGACTTCCGGCTCTCAGTGTTGCTCAGTCCCTCTTCAGCTCGGAGATTTTGATCAGCATCCTTTTCATCAGTTTCTTCATTTGCAAAATAGGATTGTTGGGTAGGCTACTTCCCTTGCTCTTGGTTACCCACCATAATTCTTTGGAAAAACTCTATTGTTGAAGATACTGCATGTGTAGGACATAGACAGATCAATCTCAGACCAACTAGGAAGTGTCTCCCGTGCTGGCTAGCTTTCCTAATGCTCAAAGGTGCTATGCAGGCTGCTGGGGGAGAAAAGACACTGATCTTACCCCATGATGGACTCTGCACACTAAAGTACTGACCTACCAAGCAAGACCTGCACAATAGTGCAATGTTGGCACAGTTGTTATGTAGTACCTAACTGCTTTATGATTAGATTGGAGCTAGTTCCACAGGAGGAAATTTCATGTGTGGTACTGTAATCTTGGTCAAAAGCTCATGACTGGGGATGCCATAGGCCTTAGAATAGAATCTATTATTGTTATTTTGCTAAATGATCGTGTTGTCAAACTACCTACCTTCTAAATATCTGAGTTTATGTACATAGACATAGTCTTCTCTCAGCCTTGGAGGGGGGAGCTTACATTTGTGGTGGACATCACTCAATGTAGAGATGCATGACTGGTCAAAATGCTGAGAACAAAATACTGTTTGGCTCATTAAATAGGACATCTGTATCAGCTCCTCACCCTGCCAAGGCTCAGGGAACACTTGAGGAAGAGGAGGAAGGAAGGATGTAAGAGCTGGAAGATGGGGAGGAGTGCTGAGAAGTGCTGTCTTCTAGACAAGGCATGGCCGTCACACTCTTAAACCCCATAGCATCTGTGGTTATCTCTACAAGATCAAGCCAGCCAAAATTCTGGCACAGATGGGGCAGGTGCCCTTCAGGCTCCACCCCTTCCTGAGGAGCTATTGGCAGGTGATGGCTGCCGGGGTGGAGAAACATTCTTTTATAAAGTTATGGCTACTGATAGGCTTCCATGATGCAGGGGATGGAACATATGGGCAGCAAGCGCTAACTCAACTTAGTGAGTTGTCAAAACAAAAGGAAGAAGATGGAGGGTAAGAGAGGGGTGTGTTGAGGAGAAGGAATACAGGGGCTGTTAGAGTGAAATAAGGGTGAATATGATCAAATTTCAGTATTTATACCCTGAAATTCTCAAGAATAAAGAAAAATTGTTTTAAAAATAGTTTAATTTTAAGTAATAGAGAGCTAGATACAGTGGCACAGGCTTGTTACTCTAACTTGCAGGAAGCTGAGGAAGGAGCTGGCAAGTTCAAGGCCCACCTGGGCAGCAGAATGGGTTCAAGGATAACCTGGGTAACTTAACAAGACCCCATTTCAAACTAAAGAGTCAAAACAGCTGGTAGAGCGTGCATGTTCAACCCCCAGCACACAGAAAAGAAGGTACACAGAGGAATAAATACCAGTTAAAGTTACGTATGTGTAGGGAGCTGTTATGAAAAGCTGCTGAGTCTGTCCAGAAAATGCTTATGCAAGACTCAAGGGCTGAAAAATATTATTCTAGACCTGCAGTTGGCAATCACTGGTCTTCAGGCCAGATCCAGCTGCCACCTGTTTCTGTAAATCAGTGTTACTGGAACATATCCACATCCATTCATTAATGTGTCATCTATGGCTGATTTGCTGTTACGGTGATGGAGCTGAGCAACTGTGACAGAGACTGCATGTTCCACAACGCTCTAATATTTACTATCTGTCTGAAAACCTGATGATGCCAGTGGTGAGAAATAGGAAAAAAACCTTCTACACATGTCTCTGTCCTTGTAGGACACTCTTGAAGCAGGAAAACAAAGATAGATAAAGTAAATGTATTGTTTGTGTGTATGTATGTGTGTGCGCATGTATGTATGTGGTGTATGTGTGTATGTGTGGTGTGTATATACCTGTGTGGTATATGTATGTGCATGTGTGGTGTATATGTGTGTGGTATGTATGTGTTTGGTGTACATGTGTATGTGTGATGTGTGTGTGTGTGTGTGTAATGTATGTGTGGTATGTATATGTATGTATATGCATGTATAGTATATGTATGTGTGGTACTGTGTATGTGTGGTGTATGTGTGTGTGTTCTGGGTATTGAACCAAGCACTCTACCATTGGAACAATATCCAAACCTTTTTATGTTTATTTTGAGACAGGGTCTTGCTAAGCCACCCAGTGTAGCTAGAGTTTTCCTGCCTGGCCCACAGTCAGGACAAATCTCTATCACCCACCAGTCCCACAGTCACTCAGACCCGACCAAGTAAACACAGAGACTTATATTGGTTACAAACTGTATGGCCGTGGCAGGCTTCTTGCTATCTACTTCTTCTATCTTGAATTAACCCATTTCCATAAATCTATACCTTGCCACATGGCTTGTGGCTTACCAGCATCTTCACGTGCTGTTTGTCATCATGGCGGCTGGCAGTGTCTCTGACTCAGCCTTCCACTTCCCAGCTTTATTCTCCTCCTTGTCCCGCCTACACTTCCTGCCTAGCCAATGGCCAATCAGTGTTTTATTTATTGATCAATCAGCAACACATTTGCCATACAGAACACCCCATAGCAACCTAGGCTGGTCTTCAACTCTCCATGTCATCCTGACAGCCTGTGAGCTCATGACTGTCCTGCCTTAGTCTCCTGAGTAGCTGGAATAACAAGCTCTAATGTATGTTTCATTAGCATATCTTAATTATACATACTAATGGGTTTCGTTATGATATTTCTCTCTCTCTCTCTCTCTCTCTCTCTCACACACACACACACACACACACACACACACACACACACACACACACGATGCATTTTGATCACATTCACTCCTCTATTACAGTCTTTTGTCTTCCTCTTACCAAGAATTCCTCTCTTACTTCGAACCAGCCCTGTCTACTATCATGTTTATTTTTGTGTCCCCAGTAAGCTTTATTAGGGTGGCTTGCAGGAGTATGATTGAGAGATTATTTCCAGAAGCATGGGGAACTTACCAGTGACTACACTGCTGAAAAAATAATTTTTACCCTCTTCCGGCAACCGCCAAATGCCTATAGAACCTTAGAGAAGGAGGAGTCCCATAAGTCTTCCTGCTTCCATGTATTATACAAATAAACTGTGCAGAAGTGTAGCATGCATGATGGGGAATAATAAACGTGTAGCAAAGGCAAGGATAGGCTGGGGAGGGCCATGATTGTGACTGTGCAGGCTGACGGGGTGACTTCAGTCTTGAGAACCCGGGAGTATGTCCAGAGATGAGTCCTCCTGGCAGAGGGAACTGTACAAAGATCTTGAGGCAGACGAATGCTTGATGCGGTCTAGATGCAGTAAGGAGGCCTGGCATGAGGGAGAATGAGAGGGGCAGGAGGTTGAGGATCCCCATCTGATCCTGGGCCTGGTGGCACAGTCATTGTTTTTGTGACATGGTTTATCTGTAGCCCAGAATGACCCCAGACTCACAGCTCCTCCTGATTCAGCCTACTGAGTGTTGGGATTGCAGGCCTGAGCCGCCACAGCTGCTTGGTGGCACTTCTGAATGAGCTGAAAGTCACTAGTTAGTGTGACTATGATGTGACACAGGATCACACTTTACATCGCGCAGGACCTCTAGGGCTTCTGGGAGACGTCTAAAATTTAAATATCCCAGAGAGTCTTCATATGAATCTCTGAGCCATCCATCCTTGCCTGTTTCCCTTCTTAATTTCAACAGGGCGAAGAATCCAGACACCAACAGAGGCCTGGCTGGGTGAGACACAGCAGGAAGCTGTGGGGACAGAATACAATAAAGAACACACTGTCCTTCAAGGGGGAGGGGCTGGTGAGGTCAGTGTCAACAGAGCTGAAAACGCCTCTAGAAAGCAAGAGATGGAGGTTTTAACTTAACATCTTTAACTCACTGGCCGGTAATTTAACCTGCATTTTTTTTTTTTTTTGGTTTTTCGAGACAGGGTTTCTCTGTGTAGCTTTGCGCCTCTCCTGGAACTCACTTGGTAGCCCAGACTGGCCTCGAACTCACAGAGATCCGCCTGGCTCTGCCTCCCGAGTGCTGGGATTAAAGGCGTGCGCCACCACCGCCCGGCTAACCTGCATGTTTTGGCTAACCTGCATGTTTTAAATAGCATGCAAAACAAATGTGCCCTGTCTTTTCAGCAAATATATTCTTAGTTTACTGAATTCAAGAATCTGGTGTTCACTCACATGTGTATACATTGGTCTGCATATGTATACTTTTATGTGTGCATACACAAGAACCTGTGCTCCAACTGAGACCTGGCATTAGAAAATCATTTCTAGTAACTTGAACAGGTATGTTGTGACTTGAACCAGAACATACTTAGAAGGACTCTGTAGTTCTGTGCAGACCCCTCAGAGGGTACAAACACTGACGTACCAGCATTTGGCTTTGCATGTCACTTTTGGTTTCTGTTGCCTAGAGGGTAATTTTACAGCACCATGTTGGTCACTTTTTGCTGCTGTGATGAACTATCTGAGCATATCAACTTGATGCCAGAATGTTGGCTTATGGTCTCAGAGGTTTTGCTCTGTGGTCTGTTGGCTCCATTGCTCTTGGATAGAGGTACTTCAAAACGTCATGGTGCAGGATCAAGGGACAGAAAAAGTAGAAAGCATGAAGGGGGGAGTGGAGAAAGGATCCAGGGACAAGATCTACAAGGCATGCCTCCAGTGACATAGCACACTTCCTATCATCAGACCCCACCTCCTAACAGTCCATTTGGCTATGAACTCATTGATGGATCCATCCAAACACCTTTGATAGTGTCATCAGCTGGAGACTAAGGCCTTTATCACTTGAAGTGGGACACTTCATATCCAAGCCATAACATCACAATTGACTTATATTTGGGGTCTGACAGCTAAACAGCGCTGTCCAAAAGACTGAGCAGTTTAGGACTTAAGGTGCCTTCCCTAAGCCACACACTAGGGGACAGGGCAGTGCAGATGTCCTGAACACTAGAAATCCATACTGTGCCTCTGTGAGTGGCCCTGCTTGAGAGTTCATACCTGAGTCAGATGGTGAGGCATTTATCTTTCATGCTTGGCTTTTTTCATCTGGCATAATGTCCTTCAGGTTCACTGTGTCACCAGGGATTATCAGAAGAGGAGGATGTGCCTGAAAAAGGACCAAATTTCAGTTATGTGAGAGGAATGAGTCTTGGATGTGCTGTAACTGGTCATGACCCCTGTAGTATGATGTACTAGAGACAGTAAACATTAAGTCTTAGCCCAAAGAAGGTGGTGACTATGTCAGGTGATGGACATGTGAATTATTATTTTTGCATTGGTCATTTCACAATCTGAGTGTATGTTGAAATATCAAGTTGTACTATTTAAATATGTATAATTTTTATTTACTAATTGTATCTCAATAAGGTTAGACTAAAAAAAAGGTAATCCAAACAAACAAAAAACTAGCAGAAACACTGGCTAGTGCTAATTCATAAACTTGAATCACTCAGGCCAATCTGGGCAGCCACTGGGTTTTTCATGGGTTGTAGTATATATAAAAAATGTCATATCATATAATACATGTATATATATACATATATATGTATATATATACTTTTTGTGTGCGCGCGTGTTCATGTGTTGCAGTTGCACATGTGTGCACATGCATGTAAAGACCAGGGTCTTTGGCTGTTCTTACCTTTCACTCACCTGACTGTCAGAAACAGGGTTTCTCCTGGGCCTGGAGTGCGTCAAGTAGGACTGACTGGCTGGCTAGTGAAGCCCAGGGCTCTGCCTGTCTCGGGCTCCCCAGTGTTGGCATTACAGGAGCTTGCTATCACACCTCGCTTATTCTATGTGGGTTTTGAGACTCGAACTCAGGTCCTTGTGTTTGCAAAGCAAGCACTCTACATTTTGCCCCCCGTCTCCCATAAGACATAAAATGTCTTAGTGAGTTGCTGGCTTTTAAAATTCATAAGCTTTGACTTGGCTCCTTTGGGTATGTATTCAGAAACAAGATGATGGGATCATGTAGTAATTCTATTTTTATTTTTTTAAAGGAAGCTCCATACTACTTTCCAACATCTGTATCAGTTGTCACTGCCTCCAACAGTCTGTCAGGCCCTTCCCCGTACCCTCACAAACACTAATCATCCCTTTTTTCCATAAGAGCTGTTCTAATACTTGGGAGGCACTCTGTAAAATTGTCATTTTTTTTCAGTTAAAAATTAATAAGGAAACACTAAGAGGAAGGGAAAACAGGATTTCTTTCTAATTTCCAGACTTGAGCCACCAGGAGATGCTGGCCACCCCAGGCCTCAATTCCTGTGAGTGTTGGGAATGACTGCTCCCTTGGAGAGCCTGGAGTCTGCCTCAGCATCTCCCTGACAGGTCCAAGTCACTCACTGCACCCCCTTCCTGTCCTTCTCCTCCTTCAGTTTCTGAGTTTGGATCTGTTGAGGGTGGAGCTCCAGGTCTGCAGCAAAGCTCTTCTGGGGCTATGTCTTGTCTCAGAAAATCCATGCTTGATCCCAGGCCTCAGAAAGCTGAGTCTGTCCTAATCAAAGGCTAGTTGTGACTCCCTGGCTTGCTGTTGCACTTCCCAAACCATGGATCCATAGCTCAGTACCTGGGCTCGGAGCAGAGCTGCTTGGAGGAGGCATTCCCAGCAGGTTGAGGGCAAACCTCCTGATAAGGTCCTGGGGTTGATGGACTTAGTGTCCACCAGGCATGTCTGTTCTCATCTGTCTCAGTGGCTGTGGGAGCTGCTGCTTCTGTGAAATACTGGGATACAAGAAAGAGGACAGATTTTCCCTCTGTCCTTCTGATGCCCTAATGTAGCTTTCTTGGGCAACTTGGTCACACGACAAAGTGACAAAGTCAAGCTCACAGCTGGGACTCTGGAAGCATTTCAGCCATGGTGTCAGAATTGATTTTCTTCTTTTGTCCTCTCCTGGACTCCCTGCAACTCACCCGTTTCTCCACTACTGGGATGCCTCACTGACTGCTCTTTATGTGTGAAGATAACTCAGACTTTGTGGGTTGTATTGCCTCTGTTAATTCCCAATCATGTGGCATCCAACACAGTCACTTCTGGGGCCCAGAGTAATAATAAAGGATAAATTGCTCATTCAAATCCCAGATCTTCATTCCTCCCTCTCTCTCCCTCTGCACATGCATAAACATGCATGGTATATACATATGAAGACCACAGGTCAACTTTAGATGTGTTCCTTGGTTGCTCTCCACCTTATTATTTTGAGACAGGCTTTCTCACTGAGCCTGGGGCTCAGCAGTTTGACTAGATTAGCTGGCCAGTGAGGCCCTGGGGTCATGCTCCCTTTCCACTTCCCTGTGCTGGGATTATAGGTGTACTGCTATGTCCAGTTTTTATTATGAATTCTAGGGACCTGAAAGCAGGTCATCATGCTTGGACAGCAAGCACTTTACCAATGGAGCCTGGGCTGGCTGACTTTCTTCCTTTCCTTTCCTTTCCTTCCCTTCCCTTCCCTTCTCTTCCCTTCCCTTTTTCCTTTCATTCCTTCCTTCCTTCCTTCCTTCCTTCCTTCCTTCCTTCCTTCCTTCCTTCCTTCCTTCCTTCCTTCCTTCCTTCCTTCTTTCCTTTTACACATACAAAGTACGGCATGCTTACATCACGGGAACCATCAAAATAGCAATCACCTCCACAAAAGAAAACCTCAAGAGATAGAAAGACTCACTGACAGTAAAACATGTAAATAAAATTGTATCTGTACAGGAAAGATTACATAAATTAAATTGAATAAATAAAGCCAGAATATGAACAACCTATATGACATGATTAATATGAACATAGTAAATTACATAATATAATAATGGAAAAGATGATTTCTTCTCATATACATAAGAGATATTTTTAAGTTAACATATTTTAAAATACAAAATAGAAATTTCAAGAATGAAAAGATCACCAATATCACACCCTAATCATAATGTAGCAAGTTCAGAAATTGAAAAATAAAATAAAGAAATCAAGTGAGTTCTTGGAAGTCCACGTCTGCTGTATGTCACAATATCTGCAACTCTTCATCACCACCACATTGACTTTTAGATACTTTGCTTCAAATTCAGCCTCATGTGCTTTTGTCATGTGCTTCCTTTCCCTCACAGTTCTATTTCTTTATATTTAGAGCAACCCATGTTTCAGTTGGTTTCCATATATTACTGGATATACCTAGCTGCCCAATAATTGCTGTCCCCACCCTACAATGAGATTCAAATTCCATATGGTAAAAAGTGAACTATAAATGAAAGCTAATAGTATGTATTTTGCAAAAGAAAAACATTCAGTTCACTATACTGTGTTTGGGCAAATGAATAGGAAAAGCATGCACATTACAGAGTGTAAAAGGATGCTGTAAAGATGCCTGCTAGCGATGTTAAGGGGTTTAAATGGGATAGATGCTGTCAGTTCATGGTTAACTCATGTCAAGCAGTCAGAGTATCAGGCTACGGGGTTCTGCACTCATGTGGCTTGGAGTTCCTGTAAGGCTTTGAGGTGGGACACAGTAATGTTTAATAGCAGGGCTTGGGTGGGATAGAGATGGTGCAGCAGCTTTGGGAAACAGTTTGGTAGTTTCTGAAAATGTTAAATATAAACTTACTATGCAAACCAGCATTTTTTCCTCCCAGGAATCTACCCAAGAGAAATGAAAACATATGTTCACACAAAGATATATCCATGAATATTCATACAAACATTATTCATAATAACTCCAAAGGAGAAACTATGTAAATGCCAATCAGGCAGTTAGTAGATAAATGAAATATGGTATATCCATATAGTGGAATATAATTCAGCAATAAAAAAGGTTATGGGATAATAATGCTTGATGTAACATGGGAGACTCTCAAAAACAGTATGCTAAGTGAAGGGAGTCAGATGTGTAGACTGCACAATTATATTCTGAATTCTCCATAAGAGACAGCTCTAGAGTTACAGAAAGAAGGTTGGTGATTGTCTGTGGCTGGAGATGGAAATGAAGATTATCAGCAAATAGGTGTGAAGGAACTTCTTGATACCTTGAAAGCAATCTGAAACAGAAAGATGATGGTAACCAGAATCCTATAGCAACGTTCAGGTTTTATTTATTTATTAAAATATACAAATATATTTTTTGGTAAGTGAATTTATGGTTGCTATATAGATTGTTTCCCAATAATGCTTTTTTGGGAGGAAAATGTATGGGTTTGGGCCTCAGATGACTTTAATTTGAACTCTTACCCTGCTGCTCACCACCTGCACCAACATGAACGACCTCACTCTCTTGAGTCCTGGCTTCTTTATCCACACAGTGGGCATAGATATGGCTTCATAGGATTACTGCAAAGCTTTGAATTGACTAAAGCATGAATAATATTTAACATCAACAAAATGCAGAATTAGTGCGATTAAGATACATTAAAATGAGCATTTCTGTGCTATGTGCTCCCCAAAAGTTTATTTCTTTAGTTGTTTTCCTGACTGCTGAGCCATCCTTTATATTACATACATTTGGAAGTGTACCACGGAATTGTGGCTAGCAAGGCAATTGGTTTTGTGGATCTTGGAGAGTATTTCTGAATGTGCATCAAGTCAGTAGGTAGAGGGTGTCTAAGATGGGAGGAGACGCAGTGTTGTCATGACAATTTGCACCTTTAGTCCCACGTGAGTCCTTTCTAACATCGTTTCAGTCCACCATCCTCACTTGCCCCTGTTCACCACCACAGCCCTACCCTTCTCTGCAGGTTCCTGGGCTCCTGCTTCCTATTTTTGCAAAGCTTCTTGTACAGAGGCTCAGAAAGTCAGGGGAGGGGCAGGATATCCCCGTGGGGCTTCCCGAAGCCGTCCAATTAGACTAGTACAGGCAGACTCCAGAGAAGGAGGGAGGACCGGGCTTCTGCCAGCATGATGGCTGCAACTCTAAGGAGAGAGAAAATAGAGTGAAGAAAGGGAGCTAAACTTCCCAAACAGCCAGTTTCATTCTGGGCCTGGCAGTTACTTGGCTGTCACGAAGAATCAGCCTCGCATGCAGGGAGAGCTGCCAGGGGCAGAGAAACTCCATCCTTCCCTTGTGCTGACAGAGAACTCTGGCTTGGGGTACAGAGCTTCAAGGCTGGGAAACTAGGAACTGGAATGAACCATACAGTCTGGGGTGATACGCTGGCAAATAAAAAAATGTTTTTAATTCCTTGAGAATTTCATCCGAGGTCTTTTGATTGTCATGGTCTGGTCTCTATTCTAGACACCTTTTATACCTGCATTTTAACTGCACATAGGATTGATCCTTCGCGTTTCTGTCCCTGAAGCCCGTCCCTTGTCTTTTTTGTGCAAACAGAGATGAAACTCATGGCTCAAGGTCACACAGATGGTGAGCTCCACATCTGGAGTAAGAACTAAGGACACATCATTCAAGAGCTCAAGTTCTTGACTATTAAGCTCTACACCTCCCATATTTTTCTGGAACTTTCCGGAATGTCAGCACATGATTTTTCATTGAATTGGAATTGCATACTGGCACACATAACTTTCTCCTTTGTGTGATGTGAAGATCTTCCACTTTTCATCTCTGGGCTTTCCCTGACCAGCACAGAACCTGATGCAAGTTTGGTGATGTTTAAGTTTTGGTGTAGAGTTCATTACCCCACTTCTTAGCTCAGTGGCATTGGGAGAGCAAACTAGAGCTTTCTAAACCACAGTTTCTTTATGAGAGGGTAAAACCCCCCTACTCAGGGTGTTTATGAAGATTTGGTGAGGTGATATGTGTTAATATTTGCTGTATACCCAGTCTATGGACCCAACTGTATTCATTCTTGATGGCTACAACAATATGAAGTTGATTTTAACCTCCAGTTCCAAGGACAGCACCATGACTTTGACTTGCATGGTCAATCAGAATGCAGAATTACCTAGGCTACAGGGATTGGTTCAAAGGTCACTGTGTGACCTGAATGGGCCAACTCATGCCTTCTCTGGGATTTCAGTGAGAAATATCAGGAAGAGGGACATTGCACTCTTCTGAGATGATGACTTTAACAGCCATATGCACAGTAGCTTGTTGTTGCCATCAGACAGGAGAGGGCTTTCCTCAGAATGAAGAGGTTTAGAGAAAAAGCTAAGAGAAGCAGAACGGACAGAAGAGTTCTGATTGTATTGCTTCAGCATCTAGATCATGCTTGGATTCTACAACAGCCACAGAAAGCAAAAGGGTTTTTTTTTTCATTATTTTACTCATTCATTCACTTTTCCTTTTTAAAGATAGGATCTCATGTCACCAGGGCTGGCCTACAACTCTCTATGTAGCCAAGAATGACCTTGAACTTCTGATCCTATTTTCACCTCCTGCATGCTGGGATTGCAGCCATACACCACATGCCCATTTTGATGTGGTTCTGGGGGGGGGGGGGGTGAATCCAGAGTTTTATGCGCTAGGCAAGCACTCTGTCAGCTGAGCTACAGTTTCAGTTTGCTGCTTGCCTGCAAGCCTGCCTCCCTTCTTCCCTCCCTTTCTTTCTGTCTTTGATATTTTTGCTTTGAGCTGGCTGAAGTTGATTTTTGTTGCTTGTGAGTGACATTTCTGTTTTATATAGGTATTTTAAAATGGCAAGTTTATCTTTGTTTAAATGTTCAGTGAGAGGAAATGGATGAATAACATATACTCATATAAAGACAAGATCTGGGAGATCTCTTCAGGCCTCTGTGGGTACTAGGGACACAGGTGGTACACAAGCATATACTTGCAGGCAAAACATCCATAAACAATCAATGAATCAGTCAATAACATTGCAACAATCTGGAAATCAAAGTAAAGAAAAGTAATCAGGTCTAGAATTCACAGGGTAGAAAGTATGTCAAATTGAGGAGGATGCTTCCCACCCCTCCATGGCCCTGCTCCTCATCCTTTTCCTTCTGGGATACTGGATTGCTTCCTGTGAGAGCTCATCTCCTAAGTTGGTGATTTGTCTTCTTCCAGTGTGTTTGGTTTACCAAGCTTTGGTTCTGCATAGATGGAAATGACCACATTTCTGAGATGACTTATTGAACATTTGAGATCAGTGTTCTTAATGACCTACAAGCAAGTGAGTGCAAGGGCTTATGGTCATGGACAAAGGCAGAGCTGGAAGAGCCTCAGGTGAGCTTCATTTCAGCTCTCAAGCATGGTAGCTGGCCACCCCAGGCTTCTCACGGTATGTGCAGGATGCTTCAGCATAGCAGACATCTGCTCCTTTTCTGACTTTTATGCTCATTCATATACACAGGGCTTCTACTCACACAAACCTCTCCCTATTATGTCTGAGATTTCTTGTGGCAGGTCTAACATATGTTTGGTTTTGGTCAACTGCACTAACTGTTAGGATCCTGCCCTCACTCTTTCGGGTTCTGGCATCTTATGTCATCAGAGGGCATAGGTGACTGCATACCCGTCCCGTGGTCACACAATCCCTGCCTTAAAAAGCCGGACACGGACTCCCACACTCTCTTTTCTGTGTCCCCCCCACTCTGCTCCCGCCATCTTCCTTTCTCTCTACACATGGATTCTTTCTGATAAAGCTCTTTCTGACATGGTAGTCATGGCTGTGGCCTGTGACTTTTCTGCTGGTAACCAGCGCCACCAACCAGCGCCATTTTACTATCACTAACCTCACAGTATTCACTATGTTTAAAAATCACAAAGCAATGAAATGCTTGGAGTCTGGAAGCACGTTATTGAGATTGAGCACTTTTCTTGTAGGAGTGCTATAATGGAGGTTGCTGTGAAGATTGACCAAGAAGGTTGGGGCCAGGTCATCAGGAATCTTAACTGCCATGCGAATTCATTAGAGGCCATGATCTGGATGGCTAAATTCAAGGCCAGTAGATCATTTGAGAAACTAAAGGATGGTAGTAGAAAAGGGTGTGAGGTCCAGTATAGACCAGAATGGGAAGGGGAACTGTGAGTTAAAGTCTTGTTTAGCATGGTACAAGCCCTAATCACAGCCAACCCCAATAAAGTGAGTAGGTTGGATTTTATGGTTTTTAAAGGGACTAAGCTTGGCAGCTGTGGTCTTATGTTGTCCTATTTTGTTAAATTCACACTTTCAGTCAAGTAATACTTATGGAACACATGTCATCTGCCAAACACTGTGAGAAAGAGAGAAAGCCCTGGATGCTTTAGTGTGTATTTTTCTTTTCAGGAGAAATGCCTGTGTCATATGTTACATGGTGATCAGAGCTGTGATCTCAATCTTGATTGGATTCAGAGACACCTAGGAGATTAGTAATGCACACTCCTGGGAGTGTCTGGAAGGGTGTCTTCAGAGATAATCACATCATGAGGAGGCTGACATTATTAGCAGTTTAATCCATTAGTGGATACAACTAGACCATTGGGAGACGGTAGAGCTGTGGAAGGTGGGGCTGGCTGGAGGAAGAGTGTTGCCGAAGGCATGCCTGGAAGGCAGTAGCCTGCTCTAGCACCTCCCTGTACTCCTGCTCCCTGGCTGACATGAGGTAAGATGCTTCCTACACTGCATGCTCCACCTGCCTTGATATTATCATCGTATCTCAGGCTCAGAGCAAAGGGGTTGGCTAACCTTGGATCAAAACCATGAGTTGACATAAATCTTACTTGCCTCTCCTTTCCCATTGTCACAGCAATGGAAAACTAATGAGAGGTAGAAGAGAAGTAGTTTAGAAAGAAGGGAAGGTAGGAGAGGGGATGCTGTTGAGGACGGTAGGCTAAGACAGTCTCTGAGAAAGAAGTCATTGTTCACTCAAGACACAAAAGCATCTAATTCCTAATTGCCAGGAAATGTTGATAATATGATTCTAAATGGGACAAAACATCTCATAGGATTCAGAAAGCAGATTAGGACAGAGAAAGATGGCTTTTTTGCCACTAGGGAAATCTTGACTTCCAATATTTATTTATTTGATCAGAAAACTTCACATCATGACTGGTTATATTTTTGGTTGTGAGCCTAGCCTTTAAGGGCTGAGTCATCTCTCCAGCCCTATGACTGATTATAAGACAAGTAAATGTCCTGACCCTGGTGGATGCGCCTTCTTTAGGTGTCATGGTTTGAATCTGAAATGCCCCTATAGACTTCTGTCTTTACATGCTTGGCTTGCACCTGATGGTGTGGTTTTGGTAAGGTATGGACCCTGTGGAGTTGGGGTCTTGTTGGAGGAAGTGGGTCATTTCAGGGCAGGTCCTTTAGGGCTATGTCCCCAACCACTTCCTGTACTGTCATCTGTTTATGGTACCTTCCCCACCATGGTGCATCATCTAAGTAAATCCTCTTCTTTAACTGGCTCCTTTCAGGAACTTTGTCCCACAACACAAAAGTAACCAGTGTACCAGATACTGTGGAGGGTAGGAATTTGCCATGTTCTTCCCGAAATGTAGTCTTCTTCTTCTTCTTCTTCTTCTTCTTCTTCTTCTTCTTCTTCTTCTTCTTCTTCTTCTTCTTCTTCTTCCTCCTCCTCCTCCTCCTCCTCCTCCTCCTCCTCCTCCTTGTTCTTCTTCTTCTGTTTTTTGTTTGGTTCCTCCCAAGTGCTAGGATTAAAGGTGTATGCCACCATCACCTGGTGTAGTATTCTTAATAAAACCTTCTAGAGTGATCTGAGCAGAGTCACATTGAATGGGACAAGTGAGTTTGTTTTCCCCAGAATAGGTACATAATAAATCAGGGTAGATACTTGGCTATGTGGACTCCATGCCACAGTTGTTTAATTCTCACCTACTGCTCACCATTCCCTCCTTGCCTCTGACACTACTCATGCTCAAGGGTAGATGTTTCATACTCACATAACTCATTTGGTTAGAAAAACCTGGGTATGCACCCGTGCATGCACACACACACACACACACACACACACACACACACACACACACACACACACACAGAGAGAGAGAGAGAGAGAGAGAGAGAGAGAGAGAGAGAGAGAGAGAGAGGATCAAAACCATGCATGTGTCTATAACTCCCTTGTTGTTGGGAAGCAAACACAAAAGGATCAATGGAGCTTTTTGCTCATTGCCATCATAGCTCTAGGTTCAGAGAGAGAGACTCTGTCTCCAAGGAATAGGTAGAGAGTGATGGAGCAGAACATCCAGCATCTTCCTCTGGCCTTCACACGTGCATGGGTGTGTGCTCCCGCATACACATATGTGAGTACATCACATTGCATAGCACAGTACAGCATACACACACACACACACACACACACACACACACACACACACAAACACACACTAGCCCCAAGTGAAAAGAGCCTCAAATGTCTACCAATGGGCAAAGATGGTAGGCTGCTCATATAATGGAATATTATTCAGGAATAAAAGAAAGGCCCCATACATGTCTTTGTGTAGACACACATTTTCATTGTGAGGATAGGTATCTGGTTGCAGAATGTTTGTATAACACACTAAGGTTATATTAAACTGAAAAAGGAGCAAGTTTGTGCTGTGTCAGAATGTCCTTTGGAGCTGGACATTGGTGGGGCATGCCTACCATCTTAGTTGGAGGCTGAGAAAGGACAATGAGTTGAGACCAGTCTGGACTATATAGTAATTTCAAGGTTAGCCTGGGATATAAACTGGCCCTATCTTGAAAACAAGACAAAATACTACACAAGTCCTCTTAACCTTATCAAAAGGCTCTGTCTGAGCATCCCTCATGGCCCAGGACGCTCTCTGCACAGCTACAGCTTCGCTCGAGGCTAGAAGTTCACATCCTTCCAGCTTAGCCATTTGCTGGAGCAGTTCCACCCACCAGTCACACTTCCAACCACCACCTTCCTGCAACAGCCACCCGAGGGAACAGGGAACACAGAGACGCATGTGGCATCTGAACTTAGCGTTTTCTCCATCTGGGATTGATGCAATGGTGGCAAAGAGGAGCTGCAATTTTCCCTGCTGAAAAGGGCTTTTCATGTAAGGAAAAAAAAAAAGATGAATGTTGAGCCAGAAAGGTGAACTTTGGAAATGGCCTGAAAAGAGAGGAGTGTTTGTTTCTCATGTCCCTGGAACCAATGAGTTGCGTGAAGCAGCGTGTTTTAAGTCTCTAACTGCTTGGATCTTTGGTAATGTCCAGAGGCTTACAGAATCGAGACTTGAAATGTAAATAAAAATCAAAGGTGGTTGGAGATGTGGAAACAACCTTCCAAGGGTGTGACAGGCCAATGAGGCCAGCCAGCCAAAGAACTGGGATAATCACAGAGTGACATGTGACCTTGCTCTTCCCTTGGGAGCCTAGAGAATTTGATCTCAGACAGATGCTACTGAACTGAACCTTTGCATATCTAAAGGAGCCGTTTAAATTGAACAGGTGCCAACATTACAGGGCTCATTACTAGCGACTGATTTCCCCTAATGGGCCTGAAGGCATTAAAATAATATCAAGAACTGGGCTCCCAAGAGTTATGTTTAGCCTGTAAGAAAAGCACCCCATAAGGAGGCATGGAGAAAACCTTCCTCTCTCATCTGTGGTCATCTCGAGCACCAGACTACCTGAGTTCAAATCTCAGTTGAAGAAGATCATTGGATAATTTATTTACCTTCTCTCGGCCTTTGTTTCTGTATCTCTGCAGTGGGGCTGATTATAGTTCCTCTCCACTGAAATCATCTATGTAAAACACGTAGTGTGTTGCAATTTAAACAGTTTAAATCATTCTACCAGGAGGTGAAATTTGAATCTTGTGCTATTCCAGATAACCCCAGGAAATTCAACATTGCCGTCCCCTAAAGATTTTGGTTGTGTAATGTGTGGCAGAAGTGTGTCAGAAGGAGGGAGGGAAGGAGGAAGGAAGTAAAAGAGGGAAGGAAACAAGAATAAATGAAGGAAGAGAAAAGCGTGCTCTTGGGTGGGGACCTGGCCTTTAGTGCTCAAGCTCAGTCTGGACTTCGAAGGACCTTTCACTTTGTATTTGCAGATGCAAGAACTCAAGTACAGAGAGGTTGGGGACTTCATCTACACACACAGCCAGGAAGTGCACCTAGGATGCAAAACTGGTTTTCCTGACTTAAAGTCTTCCCTCTCTCCCTCCCCCTCCCTTCTTTCCTCTCCCCCTCTCCCTCCCTTGGGTTTACAGGCTTGCACCACCACACATGGATTGCCATTTGCTCTCTAAATGTGAGCCCCAAACTCTTCCGCTTAAGCCCAGATGGTCCCACAAGGAACAAACAAAGGAATAAAAGATCTTAATTTCCTGTTTTTAAGGAAGTGGGCTCTATCTTCTCTGATTAATCAGACACTAAGATGCTGAATAAAACTTTGGTTCTTGCTGAATTTGAAAGGCATTCTGGTGTTTTGGTTAAGGAGCAATTCAATGTAAATGTTGAAGTATGAGGGGGCAAGGGAGGAAGGAAAGGTTTTGGGTTTTCCTGATTTCTGGAGCTTTACCAGGTTCCACTTTCCATGTGTATTCAACCTTTTGAATCTGGCATGACATTAATTGTCTTCTACCAAGTTCACACTCAAACTTGAGAACTCCATAATCAACTTACAGAATACAAAGCCCCAAAAATCCAATAAGTAAGTTTAGGACTTTTGTGTTGGGCCACGTTCATAGCTATCCTAGGCTTCTGCAGCACACAGACCACAGGTTGGGCAGCAGAGTGAGACTTTTTGTCACATGTTTTCTCGGACTCCACCTTATCTTAGGTTTAGTTCTAAGCACCTGAGCAGACAGTTCTTTTGTAGGTAGTCAAGGCTGGCTTTTAACTTAGTGTGTAGCTGAGGATGACCCAATGTTCCTGTCTCTGCCTACCCAGCGCTGGGATTGCAGGCATCCCATGATTCCCAGTTTCATGCAGTGCTCGTGATCAGACATAGCAGGTACATTTCCAGTCCAGCACTGAGATTTTTATAAAGCAAATTTTAGAGATCAATACAAGTTGATTGTTCTGTATTTGTTGCTGCCCTATCTTTTGGTTGGATGCTTTCCAGTGATCATAATATTGATATTTTGGACTCCTTCAGAGAACATAAAATGTACCCTCAATTCACAGTTCCAGCTTATATTGCAAGGGCAAAAGAATAGGGGGCTGACATTTCCCTTTCTCTAAACCCAGTCCCTCTTAGGATCTGGGTCTTTTTCTACTGCCATTCCAACTCAAGTCCTTGGCAGTAGAGCAATAAATCTGAACTCTGTTTTTCAGACCTACATTGTAAGTCTTTTCTTGGTTGTAGTGATGGTGGCTCTCCATGGGACAGACAACAGAGCATCTGTTGTGTATTGAGGAAGAAGACTCTGCCAGCCACTTGGGCTTGGAGCTAGGCAGAAGTTGCATTCTAGGAGTGCCCCCGAGGACAGACCTGTGAAGTCTACACTCCCCATCCTCCCAGGATAGGAAAAGACCATTTTGGATTTTTGGAACAGAGCTTCTGAGTTAACTGGCAGCCTTCCTCAGAACTTGGCACTCACTGGACAGGAATAGACATCGAAGCCCTGGGAAAATTGTCTTGCTTGAGAGGCTAAAGCTCATTATTATGTTGGGTACAAAGGAATTTGAGCAGCAAGGTCAGAGCTGATGTGCTGAATGTTCATCTGCTCCAGGGACCAAGCCCAGGAACTGAGAATGGCCCAAATTACTGGGCTTATTCATTTCTGTTCTCTGGCTGTGTTCTTGGAAGCCATGGAAGAGGAGGGGCTGAACACAAAAGCAACTGGAAAAAGGCCTAGACCCATATTTTAGGGAGGAAAATGGCTTTGTGGCCATAGACAACAGGTCATCTAATTGAATTCCCAGTCAATATAGACTTCCCTAAATACTCTAGTGGGAATCACCAATCTATTCTGTCATTTGTTCATTCCCTCATTCAATGAACATATCCCAAGGACAATGCTGTCACCTGAAATCATGCCTCATCATTCCAGGGTTCCCTGTGTCCATTAAGATATCCCTGGAAATAAATATCTGTCATTCCAAAAATACCTGGACTTGTTAAATAAGCAAAGTTATGTTTTTCAGACTTCCTTCATCCACCATGATCTTGTTAAGTTAAAGGTGTTCATTTTGAGGAAATTAAAAATAATACAGAAACTACAAAAAACTAGATAATAACCACTCAGGTTCTCACTCCTCAGGGTTGTCCATGAGTAAGTAGTGCTTGGCCACATAACCAAGATATTATTGTCTGAACATAAAAAAGGTGTATGCTATAAATAATGTTTACATTTTCTCCACTCCTTTGAATCTCTATCCATGCCAGGATAGCTCTGGATATCTTCTTTCTTCTGTGTGTCTAATTTCTCATACCTTTTAACTTTGATATTTTATGTGTTTTGATTGGAGTAAATTTATCATATTTATACTTAATTCTGCATTTCACTTTTCCCCACTCAATATTATGGTTTAGGATCTTTTATGTGTTAGTGTCTACTTAAGCATTATACTTGTTTCCATCTGTTGGTAAGTCTCTCTCTCCTTTTTGTCCATCCATCCATTTACCTATCAGTCTATCCATCCATCCATCCATCCATCCATCCATCCATCCATCCATCCATCCTTCAATCTGTAGCATATCTGTTCTGCATTGTTATCATAAATCTCATGATATGGTAACAGTAACGCCATCATATCTGAATGTCACCTTTCTGGCTACTTTTCCATTTTGCACTCACTCACTCACTCACTCACTCACCCACTCACAAACTCACTCATTCATTCACCTTGCATGTCTCTTATAACAGAATGATACTCAATATATTTGACAACCCATATGCCCCAGGAAGTAAATAACAAAACTGTGAGACAGCTCAGTCATATGACTTCCCCACACTGGTTCATACCCACTAACAATGCCTTCACGTGTGAGCACTTCAGTTTGCAGACCTATGTGTGCTGTCCATGCAGGGGTTCCTCTGTTTCTGATTCCCTCTAACCACCTGTAATCTTAGCTCATCAGTGGTTACAGAAATGTTCAGGTCAAGTTCAAATGCCAAATCTACATGCGTAACTCTGGCCCTCCAAGACAGGTTTTCATTTTAATTCTCTGCCTTTCCTCATAGCTGGGATTGTATCTGCAATGCTGTTTGTGAGCTGTGTCCTTCCAAACATTGACTTTCTTATAGCTGGCACTAAAACTCACTTATTTACCTCTCTGACCTTATTTTATGTCCATCCTTCACTCAAATATGCACACAAGCCAGTACTTGACATATTTTACACACCCTGAGCAGGTCAGAAAAGAATGAATGATGGAATCAGCCTGGAATTGAGGTTTCATGGGGACAGGTATCAGGGACACATCCCTGAAATATCTTAGTTTCTTGGTTCAAACATGGATAAAATAAATGTCAAGCCATCAAGATTGTTGGACAAGGGGATTTCACAGATGCATGTTACAATACAACTACAGCATTTAGTAGAGAGGCACTGAACACACTGTGTTAAGGAAAACACCCTGGAGATGGATACATGTACTTGTCTGCATGCTGGCTTTGTTGTGTGCTGCTGAGAAGACTTATGCTCATAGTGTAGCCTTGTGGCTTGTGTGTGTGTGTGTGTTTTTAAGGATCTTTATGAACACAGCAGGCTTTTTTGGGGGTGATTACTGTGAGTTGGTGTGGTGGGCTGAATGGTGACCCTTAAATAGGACTCTTGTCCTACAACCTGTGAATGTCACTTTATTTGGGCAAAAGAGGGTCTTGAAAACTGAATCAAGGACCTTGAGATGAGGAGTCCACACTTGATGATCTGCAAGCTCTAAATTTAGTGTCATTATAAGAGGGAAGCAGAACAGTGAGATACTAGGATGTAAAGGACTATGTGCAGAGAACCCTGGAGCTACCAAACTAGACAATGTCAGGGATGGACTTTTCCCTAGGACCTTCAGAGAGAGCTTGGCCCTGCTGACACTTTGATTCCAGTCCTTCTAAAACAGAGAGAATAAAGTTCTTTTTTCCCCAGCCATTCATTTTCTGGTAATTTGTTATAACAGGCATAGGGAACTAACACAGTCAGTTTCTGTGCCGCATTTTAGGTACAGAAGAACTCCATATTGCAGACTCTTACTGCAATATTTGTAAGAGCTCACTGTCTCAATCTTGGAGATGCTCTATTAACCAAAAGTCTTACAACAGAGCAAGTTAGCTTGGCAATGGAGGCAATTTCTCTGTGTTACACAGTAAGGGTAGATAATCCAGTGTGTGTGTGTGTGTGTGTGTGTGTGTGTGTGTACAGGGTGCGTGCTCTGTGAGTATATAGTGTGAATAGTTCTGAAAAGGGAATTTTAGTAGACAGCACAGAGGCATGAGACAGCAGGAACCAAGGATGGGCAATGATTCTTTGTTCTAACTTATGGAAGTCCAGCAGGCTCTCTGAAACCCGCTTCCAAAACAGAGGAATGCATGAAGTTCACCTGGGATGGGGGAGCTCTTGATTCTGACTCAGCTTATCTGAGGTGGTACAGAGATGCCACATGTCTTGTGAATCCTCAGGAGTGTGGAGGCTGCTGGTCTGCAGATCCACACTGGAGAACAAGGCCTTGGTTCACTGAAGTCTAGAGCATGGTTACCAGTTTCTCATTTGATTTGAGCCTCCTCTGGGGCAAGCCGGACCCCTGACTTCCATCTGTGAAACTAGTTGCTGGTGGAGTGGTGGTGTTGTCCTGAGTCCCATAGGTTTAAATGGTATTGATTTTAAAGCCGAAGTCTTCAGACTTTGAGTCCACTGTTGTTTTCAACAATTCACCACATAATTTCGTTATGACAAACTTCTCTTTACTAGGTTATTTATGTCAGCTGGTAGCTGATATGACACACATGTTGGTTATTAGTTGTTTATAGTATTCATATATTACACAAAATGTGATATAACTATAAAATAATATATAAGCTTCCCAAGAGGTGTGGACAGCAATCTATTTGCTATTGCTTCCAGAGGAAGTACCCCATGGGTCTGAGGGTGAACTGGGATTCTCCTGAAATATCTTCCCTTCTGATCAGAGCTCTGGGGACTAAAGTGTGGAAGTCATGCTTAGCCTGAGACGAACATGTTACCAAGTTCTCGACAAGCTAGTTACACCAGACAAGCATTGAACAGTGGAAGGAAGCTAACCCTTTGTCATTGTTGAGGGTTGAACAGGATTTAGGCCCTGGGTCAGTCCACCTTCACAGAAGAAATAGCCAAGAGATATCCTTCTAAAAGAGGGTTAATGGGTGACCTAAAAAACAAGAACAAGAGACTCCAGCAAATGTGTGACCAAATCAGAGAGATGTGTAGAATGAGGATAGGGTAGCTTAGGGGCTGGGCCATGAGAGTGAGACAATTGCCATAAGAGGGGAAGGTAGGTGTGGGCAAGCCTTCAGGTAACATTAAAGGAATGGATTAAAGAAAGGACAGGTGCAGATATGTAATTAGATATATAAATATTTCTAATAGTAGGCCAAGCCAGCTAGGATGCAGAGTTGTTCCTACCCATCCACAAACTCCCATGGACCATCTACAGAGATGCAGAGAGAGCTAGCAAGTTATACTCCAGAGCCTCGGAGCCTTTTGGCCTATCTTCCAGGGCCTGGCACTGTGGGGCTTGTAAAGTGGAGATTGCATATCAGACATCTGTTCTGTCCCCACAACTTGGGATAAAATTGATGGTCATTGTGCTCCATGGGGCACACAGAGAAACCACACTTGGAGTCTCCAAGGCTTTCCACATGGTAGTATGTAGAGTAGAGGACACTGGGGACTTGGAGAACATCTTTTTACACATAAATATTTATGTCAAATCAGCTCTGCTAAGAAGGTGGAAAACAAGACGTGAAAACACAATGAGACAGAGAAGCCTGAATTCTTGCAAATATTTATGAGGGAGGCAAATGGCCCTAGAAGTTTGTAAGAAAACCAGGAAAGAAAATCCACAAGATGCCTGAAGGAGGTGCAGAGGTCGGGTGATCAGAGGATAGAGCTGCTGGGGAAGGAAGGGGCCAGGCTGTCTCATCTAAGTGACAAATATCTGTAGAACAGGCAGTTTCCTAAACATGGGAACTCATTCATAGGTGTTAGTAGTCCATTTCATAGATGACCAGAGATTAGGGATTCAAATTATCCAGGAGAAGCAGAACAAGGAGGGTCAGAGAGAATGGGAGGCCAGAGGAGAGACCCTGTGGTCTGCAGCTACAAAGGTCTCTCTTGTCTATAGTGCTAGTCTATACGGTGCCAGTGTCTAACCTGTCCAGTTTGGGCTGGGGACTCTTGTGATGGGTGACTTTGATGATCTCAGATCATCTGTTTTTGTGTCTTTCTTATAACAATTTTCAACCAAAAATCTATACATTAAATACATGAAACCCCTAAAAGATTGTCTAAGAATGATGATATCCACTAAGGCCATTTTTTTCCATGAACAGGGTCTTCAAACATCTATAGCAAACAATAGAATGAGAATCACATGGGGTGGGAATAAGGAAGAGTAGTAGTGTTGTTATGTCTTAGCATCTCATTTTGCCTATTCCTGTTCAATATTCTTGCTGTGATCATAGACACACACACACACACACACACACACACACACACACACACACACACACACACGACAGGGCTATATAAAGGACAGCTTTAGCATCTGTTCTCTCAATCTCAGTTTCTCCTTGGTAAAATGATGATGATAGCAGAAGTATTCCATGGGATTACCATATGGCCAAGCGATCATTTGTGTAGGAGACCCAGTGTGGGGTTGTCTGTCCATGTCGGATGTTACTGTCTAGGTTTTAGCCAATGGCAAAACAACTGGAGCTTGCTGTGTAGAAACTGGATGATCTAATGTGTACCATGCTCATAGTAGGCTCAGTAATTTTGTCATGTTGCTTAAGAGACAAATAAATCAGCATTGACACTGGCTTTGATGGCAGAGGATCCAACTGGCATGAGGTGCCACTGTAAGGGGTCACCAACCATTACAGAATTTGTTATTGTTCAGCTAAAGGTCCTTTCCTGCTGTCCTCTTAGGATGTGACCATTTCTTGCCAAGCTGCCAACAACAATTTTTGCCTTCAGTCAAAATTTATCTTAGAGTGACACAGAGCCTCATCCTCCCTAAACATTGGAGAAATTTAAAGGAAAACAAAGTAAAAAACAAACTTCACATTACAGGAACTAGACTAGATGGAGTGGTGAAGGAGAAAGCTATCCTCCAAAGATGTTTGGATATTTTCTGAAAAATGAAGTTGTAAAAGAGATATGTGGCTTGCACCTGTATTTGAAAGTTTAGTCCATAGTGTTTTTAATCCAATTTTTATAGGAGGAAAATACGCCGCCATGTTTTGGAAGGGTACTGATGCCCATGGACTGACTCGGTTTGTACACATTGTGCTTTGTTTCTACAGTGCATGTTTCCTTTGAATATCCCTGTGAGAGTGCAGAAAAGTTATGATTTCTGTTTTGTAGATGGAAATTAAGTCAACTAAACATAATACAACTGAGATTAAAAGCAAGAATATCTGTGTAGACCTCAGTCTTAGGAAGGTGTGTGGAGGAGAGAAAAATGAAAGAGACATGATGGTAAGTGGATCATTAGAATATGGTCAATTTGATTTTCTGCTCTACTGGGAAATGGGGGTGGGGAGGAGAAAAGAATAGACTTTGTGATTCACTAAAGACGGACTCACTCATTTATCTGAGACCTCTGATTGGCTTGGGCCATGGATGGAAAGAAAATTAAATCTTGAGTATCTAATCTGATCCATTAGGAAGAGCTGCTTGGTGGGAAATTGATTAATGGTGCCTGTTAGAGATGTAAAATGGGGAATAGCGGTCTAGCTGCTGTGTCTTTGATTGGCACTCAAGGGGCGGGGAAAAGCTGCTCTCAGAAACGAGACAGTGCCTTATTGAGCAGCACAGATAACAAGGGGGGAGTGAACTGCTTTCTTGTTTGAACAAAGACACAAGATGGATGAGAAGAATTACTCAGCAGCCCCCAAGGATCCCGTGAGGATGAATCTCATTTGAAATACTAACAGATGATGAGGAACTGGCAATTCTTCAACTGCCCTCAAAGGAAGTCACCCAGTCTGGGAAAGAGAGAGAAGCCCCACTTCTAGAAGGTTTGTAGCCTTAGGCCCACCAGAGCTGAAAAGGGACCGAATTTCACATTCTTGCTTGTATTAATTCCTTGTCCAGCACATTGACAAACCGACACGTGCAACCCAAGGAAGAACAGCTGTGCTCTGGCTCACTGTTTGATTCCATCATGGCTGGTGGACTTGGTAGACTTTTGGCACCAGGAGAGTATGTCAGGCACACCTCACATCTCAGAAGCTGACCAGATCAAAGGGGGGAAGTAGAACTGAGCTGTGACCCTCGAAGGGCCACCTCCAGGGACCCACTTACTCTAAAGTCACCACAATCTCTAAATCGGCATGGCCAGCCCAACACTGGGTACATAGACACATAAGCCTGTGTGTGGGGTGGGGTGTATTTCACATTCAAACCACACCATGGCTCCATCACATATGAACCGTGGAGATTTATATATTTATTTCTACATTCTCACCTCTAAAACATGACTACTGTTCTTAACCCTTGTTTTTATTCTGAGATCAAAATGACAAAATATTATCAGAGCCCTTTGTACATAGCACCTATTCAACATGTAGTTAGTTCCCTTTCTGCCCACTCCATTGAACCACACAGCTGAAAAACTGTCCCCTTGGTGAAGAAAGGCCTAATCATGGGTCCACTGACTCAGACAGAGCCCAGCTCTTAGTATGCAGGTGTCTGAAGTGCCCCTTTCTCTTGACTGAACTTCAAGGCCTGTTACTATTAATGGAAACTGTGTTCCTAATGCCACCCCTGCTGCGCAGTCAATTTACCTCTTAATGCCTAGCAGGGGCAGTGTGCAGAAAGACTGACAACATTGTTCACACTGTTTAAAGGTTCCACTGTGTGTGGAAAATTGTCTAAATGGGGGGATAATGAACAATCACTAAATCAGAGCTTTCTCAAGCTGGGAAGAGAGAAAGACTGTGGAGAGAGGTTGCCGCCTGACCCAATGTATTAGCCAAAACAGGGAAGCAGAGAGAAGTCGTGTCGAGTCCCCATTCCCAGGGAAGACTGGATTTCTTAGAGCGTGAAGCATTTAGAACCTGTCACTGTTAGAAATGTAGCCAATTACTTTCTAAGGAATGGTGGGATAAGGCAAGGACAGGAAAGGTACTAGCTTGGACTCCATCAACCCCAGAAAGTATAAAAAACTAAACCCACTGACACAAACTGTCAGCTAGACTGGTCTGTGTACTGACTACTGACTTCCTGAGAGTGACTTCCAGGATGGGCTGAGGTGTCCTGGTGGGGAGAATGAGCATCTCCAATCCCACCTCTCAGAGCGTTTGCTTCAGTACCAGTGAAGGAGCATTGATGTCACCCATCTCAGAACCTGTGATGAGGGCCAGTCAGGACATTTAGGAATCGTCAGTACTCTTTGCTGTATCCTTGTTTTGTGGCAGATAAGATATTGCACGAGGCTCTATTTTGTCCTTCAATCCTGAACTCTCAATGGTGTTGTCCACACTTGTAAAAGCGAAACACAGAGCTCCATAGCGTGATTATTTCTTACCCCAGGGGCTGGGGAGGTGATTCGGTTGGTAAAGCCCTCGCTATGCAAGCAGGAGGGACTGAGTTTAAGGCTGAGAACTCACATAAAAAAGCCAGGCTTGATGGTGTAAGCTTGTGAGTGTTGCTCTGGGGAGACAGACCACCGAAGCACATTAGCCTACCAGCTTGGCCTACTTGGCAAACTTCAGATCAGTGAGAGACCCTGCCTCAAAACCAAACAAAGTAGACACACCTGAGAATGACTCCTGAGGCTGACCTCTTAGACACACACACACACACACACACACACACACACACACACACACACACACCCCAAATCTCAGAATTAGGAGCCCAAATATGAATGATTCCAAGTCTGACATGTGCTTCTCTCTTCACAAGATTTCTTGACATGAGACACTTGCTGTGATAAAGCCACTCCTGTGATAAAGAAAACATGATGCAAGACTATGTCAGGTGCTCATGGAATATTTACTTATTGTTTATTAGTTGATTCATAGAATACTGAGCACTGATTTGCTTCCTGGGTAATACTGGACATTGACTATTGATTGGCTATTGACCCAGGATAGAACACAAAGAGAAAATTACCTTCTTTTTGTCTTAATACTCACTCTGATCCCAGAGATGGCCATTGATATGTGAAATTGGTGGGAGACAAGCAGTGGTCTGACTTCATGATATGTCCAGGACAGTGGCCTGCTTTTAGGGTGTCTTTCTATAATAGGTGGGAACTCAGTGATCCATCATGGTTGGTGAAGCCTGGGTGAGCCCATGTGTGTGGATGGTGACATCTTCAGTTTTGTCAATGGAGCAGAGGATATCTTAAGAGTAAGCATTCCCAGAGATGCTTCTCTGTTCTCTCCCTGCTCTGATCTCATCCCACTATCTTATCACAAACCTCATTACTTCTGGGGTTGTGTTGTTATCTCTTTGCTCTCCCTCATCTGAGTGTAGGTTTCTTGAAGATAAATAGGCTAACCATTGTGTTACACATTCTCAAATGCCTGGAAAATTACAGATTTGATGAAGAGGGAGGGAGAGACAAAGGGCAAGAGAGAAAGGGTAGTGGGGTGGGCCCAGCTTCTGCAGCTCTAAGGACTGCAGTTTTTAAATTCTTATATTAAATGCTTTTCTCTGTCTTAATAGGCCTGGGTCTGTGGACTGGACCTTTCCTGGGGTGCACACATGGCTATTTTGAGTTCTGCATCATCAAGATAATTAGGTGCCCAGACAAAGTTTAAATGCTATTAAGGGTTGGGTGCATACTGGCTGGTCCTGGTGATTGGGTCACTTGGGGACATAGCCTCTGCTTGCTGCTGAGGTTCTGAGATCAGGGCTTGGTAGGAACAACTAGGCTCTCTGGACCAAAGGGAGGGGAGGGTTGGCACATTTTTGAGCCCCTTCTAAATGTCAGGTGTTTGACAGAAAATTCCACATGCCTAATCCTATTTAATTTCATCCCTATCTGATAAATTCTGCTACTCCCATTTTATGAAGGAGGAAAAACTGGCACATGCTTCAGGTCTAGTAGCCAGGGCACTAGATAAATTAGTTTTTTGTCTTGCTACTGTGACAGAATACCCAACAAAATCAATTGAAGGAAAAAGAATTTCCTCTGGCTCACTGTTTGAGGGTACAGCTCTCCACTGAGACCATGCCTCACTGTTTGTGGGTACAGCCCACCACTGTGCCCATGTCTCACTGTTTGTGGGTACAGCCCACCACTGTGCCCGTGTCTCACTGTTTGTGGGTACAGCCCACCACTGTGCCCATGTCTCACTGTTTGTGGGTACAGCCCACCACTGTGCCCATGTCTCACTGTTTGTGGGTACAGCCCACCACTGTGCCCATGTCTCACTGTTTGGGGGTACAGCCCACCACTGTGCCCATGCATCACTGTTTGTGGGTACAGTCCACCACTGTGCCCGTGTCTCACTGTTTGGGGGTACAGCCCACCACTGTGCCCATGTCTCAATGTTTGGGGGTACAGCCCACTACTGTGCCCATGCCTCACTGTTTGGGGCTACAGATCACCACTGTGCCCATGTCTCACTGTTTGGGGGTACAGCCCACCACTGTGCCCATGTCTCACTGTTTGTAGGTACAGCCCACCACTGTGTCCATATCTCACTGTTTGGGGGTACAGCCCACCACTGTGCCCATGCCTCACTGTTTGGGGGTACAGCCCACTACTGTGCCCATGCCTGCTTTGAGCTTGTGCATGCAAAAAGCCACTTTTATGATGATGATAACAAAACTGATACCCAGACAGAACTTTGATTTTTTTTTTCTCGGAAGTGCAGTCTTGTGTATATGCACTGGTTGTACTTTTGCAACGTTTCTGTGGTATGGATTGTGATTCATATTGCCCTCAGGTTGCTGATACTTTTTTGCCTGTGCATGTTTTCTGAGTACTTTTAGGTATGATGCTGTTTGAACCAGAGGGGTGAATGGACACAAAGTTCTTTACTTTCATGGCATTTCTACTCCAGTGACCAAATGCATAAAGAGAAATGGAGAAATTTTTGAAATATTAAGAAAAATCCACAAAGTCACTGTATCATTGATGCTTATTTCTTATTCACACACGGAATGCTTCTCCATTCAGTCAATCAGGGACTTGTGCACTTTCTCTCTTCTTATTCTCTCATTCTTTTTGGACTTTGATATGCTCACCTAAGTCCAATGTGCCTGACCAGCAGACAAAGAGGGTGGCGAAGCTATGATGTAGGTGGGAGATCTTTCAAAAGGCCAGGCACAGTGGAGGAATGTGACTCTACTAAGATCCCACTGAACGTTAACAGGCGCGACTCTATCTAATGGCAAGGGAAGCTGGTAATGTGGTCCAGTTTCCAGGGAAGAAGAAGTAGCAGCCTCTGCTACCTGTACATAGTGATGGCTGTGCCAATGCTCTGCTGAGGGTCATTGCTGTGACTCCTTTTGGAAGGGCTCAGAAAAGCTATGTGAAAGAGGACACATCCCATGTAGGCATGCTGCTTCCTCACCGGTCCCCAGTGTTTAGTAACCTG
Organism: Peromyscus californicus insignis; assembly: GCF_007827085.1. Taxonomy (NCBI): domain Eukaryota; kingdom Metazoa; phylum Chordata; class Mammalia; order Rodentia; family Cricetidae; genus Peromyscus; species Peromyscus californicus. The sequence continues at coordinate 104,033,821 of NW_026294551.1, forward strand.
AGACTTGCCTTTTTTGTACACTACTTTTGCCATCTTTTATTCCACGTCCCACTGGAGCCTTTAATCTGTGGAGTACTCTGCTTATGTGCCTTCTCCCTCCCTCTCCCAAGTGAGGCTCTTCTATGCTTGTGAGTCCCCCAACACCTTCCATTGGCTATTCCTGACTAGGATCCCAGAGAGCTTCTAATATCCTTGAAATATTCTCAGCCATTAGTAATGGTCATAATGTTGGAATTGCTTGATTTGAATGACTCACTATTTTCAAGGATCCTTCTTGCACTGAAATTCCTTGTTCATGATCCATTTCCTTTCCTCATGTTCTAAGAGCAAGGCAGAGGCCTAGGCTGTATAAGCATAGCTCGCTGGAGACCCACACAGCTTCTGGAACAATATGGGACAAGGATTCGATGCAGCTAGTGAACAAATCAGTCACCCACGGAGGATATCTTACTTAATAACCTCAGCAGCCTTAGGAACGAGTCACGATTTTCCCTTCTATTCAGAAAACTGAGGCTGGGGCTGGGACTTTTGCTCAACTTGTACAAATGCTTGCTGTGCAAGCATGAAGACCCGAGTTTGGACCCTGGAACTGTGTAAGGGGTCAGGTGTGTGGTCACTCCTGTGTGGAACTCCAGCACTGTGGGTGGCGGAGACTGGAGGGTCACTGGAGCTTGGACACCAGCCTGTCTCCAGGTTCAGTGAGAGACCCTGCGTTAAGGGAGGAGAGGAAGTGATAGACCAGAACACCTGATATCTTCCCCTAGTTTCCTTATGTGCGTATACCTGCATATGAAAAAAAGATAAAAAGAGAGTTGAGAGTTAATCAGTTTAATAACTGTCTTCAAATCACAATGGCGATGATTGTTTGTACATTCAGCTGTACTGGAGTATCTTTCTCTGACTCCTTTCCACCCCTTTTCTCCTGTCCCTCCCTCCGTCCTTCCTTTCCTCTCTCTCTCCCTCTTCCTTCACTCTGCCATGTGCACCCCCATCAATTTATGTCACCACTTTGGTACTTATTTTTCTTAGCACTTTCCCAAAGTGTTTTCCTATATGTGATTTCATTAGAACAGCATATTTTAGTGGATCATCTAGTGTACTTGTGAATCTTGATTTTCCTAATTGTCAGAGTTTTAAAAGAATGTGTATTAAGATATTGGTGATGGACAAAACTTTCCTGTCCAAGATCAGGGGGTAAACAATTTGGCTCACAGGCCATGTGATTTCTATTGCAACTTCTCCACTTTGCTATGGTAGCACAATAGTCACCCTAGGTCAAGCATAAAAGGTGGATGTGGCGAGTGTGCATATGTGCTGAATGCATGTGCATGTTCCCATGTGTGTACACACACGTACCTGTATACACAAAGACTGGAGGCTGATGCTGGGTGTCTTTCCCAACTGTTCTCTACGTCACTTTAGCTCTGGAGACCACTGGCAGGCTGACTGGCAGCTGTGGGCGCCTCTCCCTCTCCTCAGTGCTTGGATTGCAGCTGCACACGTGCCCTTTCTCATGGGCACTAGGGGTCGAACTCGTGCTTCTGATCGCACAGCAAGCAGGCATCTCTGCAGCCTCCTAAAAACACTTTCCATACAGAAACAGAGATGGCCTGATTGTTCGTGAGCCGCAGATTTCCTACTTCTGCTTTGTCTTCCTAGGAACCTGCAACGGGCTATATTAAAACAGAAAACCTTGATGTATAAGCAAGTCTTAGGAACTCGCTAAAGTCCCATAACATGCTTGTGGGTGTGTCACAAGTTGCATCCCTGTTTTTTCTTCTTCTTTCTGACACAATGTGCTTTCCACTCTGCCACTCTCATGTTAACATGACAGCAGCAGAAACCCAGCTCATACTCAGATGTTTCATTTGCTCATCTGACTGCGAATGCTAGTGACTGCTCACACTCCCATCCATAGTGCTTCCTTCCACAAAAACCTACAGGAGTGTGAACCCTCTGCTTCATTTGCATTTTAATCTCTGCAATGAGCTCAAGACACTGTGTCTATTGCTCCAGAATCTTGAAGCCCCCACTTACCCCAAGTCCTCCAGAGTGGTGAGGAATGTAGATTTGAAGCCAACAGCAGAGAGACTGATAAGGGCTCAGCTACTCCACAGCTGAGGGCCCGCAGGTGTCCTGTTTTCCTCATTCGTAGCATACAGTTGGCAATCGTACCTCAGAGGACGCTTGAATGTGGATGAAGACAGCCAGAGTGTATATCACCCAGGAAATTGTGTGTCTCCTGAAGGCTGTTCATGATTTTTGTCATTATTATTTTCCAACGTTTTATAACTTAATATTTTTCTGTTGCTAACTTCTAGTGCCTCTCATACGGTGTATGTGTCACTATTTACATTTTTGGCTGCATAATTCCTTGTCATGGGCCTACCTTGAACATTTTAGGGGTTTGCAGGATCCGTGGCCTGTACCCAGAAGGGTGAGTAGCAGCTTCTTTCCATGGTTGTGACAAGTAGAACAATGTCTTGACATTACCAATGTTCCTTAGAGCTAGAGGCCAATTGAGAGGGAAGTTCAATGTTGCTACACCCCAGTGATTGTCTAGTTGTAGCATGCACATTCCTCATCAAGTGAAAAAGCTAAGAGGTGGTGAGGAAAAGTACTGAAAGCAACCGAGTAACTGAAGGTCTTCGGAGGAAACTTCAGGAAAAATGTGGGAAGGTTGAAAGAAACATTTCAGATTAAAGCCAGATATTAGGGGAATGTCTTCTAGGTCTTTGTGAATACCTGGGAAGAACTCCGGGGTAAACTTCACAGCCATTTAGGGAATGTGTACAAGTCACCAGATAAGAGCACAGCAGAGAGAAGCAAAGCTATCATTTGCTCATTCAACAAACCAAAGGCTACTTTCATAGTTAAGGAAGCAAAAGATGAACGAGATGGGCATCTCCACACTGCAGAAACTCATGAAGTAACCCAGGGAGGCGGACAAGAAGACAATAAATGAGTAGTCTTTCAGACTGAAAGCCAAGAGCCTGGTGGGTATTAGACAAGGCCTTTATTTTTCTAGACCTTGAAATTCTAATAGATTGTAAATGAATTCTGCATTGATACGGAATGCTGTTGAAATAATTCCCATTCTCTGTCATGGTAAAATGCCCACAGAATTATCATCAAAAGCCCAAGGAACAGCACTTACTCGTCCGGGCTGTGCATGGTGTTCATTCCTCTCTTTCCTGAAAGAACACTAGTGTAGTGAGCAGTGGGTTCTGAAGACTTGTCTGATTGACAAGGAGGTCTTGAGAAATGTGGGATTCTAAGGACTTCCTGACTCTTTGTGCCTGTCCAGACCTGGTGGAGGGATCATCAGGTTACCTGTGGAGACCTGGTGGAGGGATCATCAGGTTACCTGTGGAGACCTGGTGGAGGTATCTGGTTACCTGTGCAGACCTGGTAGAGGTATCAGGTTGTGAGTGAACCACAGCCCTGTGTGTCAGCAAGTGGGTGATTTGCTTTGTGTCCCAAGTGCAAAGTCTAGCCAGCTGGGTTGGCTGGACTCCCTACCACATTTTGCCCATAATGCCCAAGGGAGGCACCATGCCATGCCAGGCTATAGACTTTGCTGTAATTGAAAGTCATGGAAGTAATTCAGCTGCATCCTCATCATTTCCATGATCACTAGTTTGGTAAACTAGTTCATTCACTCACTTAGCAACCATTCTGTGCTATATCAAAGAGGGGTGGGATGTAAGTACTCCACCTTGTTAGGGAAGAATATTTTATTGCTAATATTGTTTAGAATTACTGCCACACAGCAAATCAAATCTTAATGATTTTATAAGTGTTTCAAAATTTCACACTGATAATATGTGCGTTTTGTGGTTTCACTGGGAACGGAGCTCTCTAGCTACCTTGACTTTCATACGCCACTGCTACTTTTCAATAAGCTTCCAATCTGTGTCAGAACTTTGTTAGAATTGGAGCATGCACAGTCTGTCACAGGATTGAAGCCCCAGATTACCTGGCTCTGTCACTGCCATGGACAGACTAAGTACTTCACCTCTTTGAGGCCAATCTTCTCATTTGTAAAATAAAAGGCATAAGTAATAGCTAATTTAATTTATAAATCAAATTAAATAATGTGTATGAAGATCTTACTAAAGTGCTCAGCATAGGCTAACACTTCATTGTACACTAGTTATTATTGATCTTGAGTAAACATTTATTAAGTTTTAATTGACTAGTCTATTATAGTACTAAGCACCAGGTTGGGATTTGCAAAATAGTCTTACCTGGGCTAATAGAGAAGACAGGAGGATTATTTCTTCATACTGAGAAGAGGTGAGAAAAAAAAAATTCAGAGTGAACACTCAGATTGAATATTAACTATCTAGTAACACTGCTGGCATCCATCTAACCACAACGTGTTTTGTCAACTGTTCCCTAGGTCTTGGTGGGCAAAATCACTCCCCTTTGAGAATTAGTGCTATGTAAATTCTTCTAAGAGAAAAATGGGTTTTGTGTGATGGGAGTGAGCATAAATGTAAGAGATGTGACTGGAGAGATGGGCAGGGGCCAAATATGGAAAGCATGGCTGACAGGTGGCAGCCTCATGCCTTAGAGGTGATGGGAGATGTTTCAGCCTGCCCAGGGTGAGTTCTCATACCCTAAGGATGTTAATGTCATCTTAAAACAACAACCGATGCACACAGCCATGGCGAAGTAGCCATCGATCTTCATGTTCCTTCACATGGGAATCTGCGCCGTAAAAGCAGATGCTATGTTGGCCACTCCTCACTCTTGGCCAGAAAGACAGAGGAGAGAGTGTCTCTTAAACTTCTGCTTAGAAATGACTCACATCACATTCACCAATGTGTCAACAGTTAAAGTAAGTCAGTCACATGTCTGACCCTCTTGTCAGTGACAGCCTGACATAATTCTTCTTCTATAGTAAAGAGCAACACATGTTTTGAGCAATAGTTGACTCTACCAGAGCATGCCATGGTCAGGTCTGGATGAGAAGAAGCAAATGTAATTAGATAAGAAAATGTCAAGCCCTATTCAAACATCAGCTCTCATTATTTTGGAAAAATAGAGATGTGCAACCTGGATCCTTATTATTCAAAGGACTTGCTGCCTAGTCGCAAGGAGTGTGATCAGCAGGGAGCTACAGCTGTGCACTCCTTTAGGGATTGCCTCAGCGGGAGATCTCTGCATCATCACACTCTTCCTGGAGCATCCAACATTAGCGAGGAAATGAGGCAGATACACAAGGGTTCCACTATTTTCTCCTGAAAGAGGAAAACCCTAATGGGCACCATTCATCCTACAGCTCATTGTTGGGTTACCCCAGGCTTTTCAGACCAGGTTCAAGTTCAGTTTCTCCCTATGGCTTATCCTCTTTATCCCTCTCCCTACAATGGGTGTTAATTCCCTTTGAATATCCTGAACCCTAAATGTTATCACAGCTTCTGCCTATGGAGATTAGCCTGTGACACTGTTGTAATGCTAAAAATGACACTAATATATTGATGTAATAGACCATAATGTCAACCACAAGATAGAAGTTTTCATTATGTTATGCCCTCACTATAGGCTAACAAGAGGAAATAACCAGATTGCGAATTAGTAATTAAGCAACAGATCATTCCCTGGGGTTTCGTCTGAGAAAAACACTGTTTTGGTCCTTATTGATTTTGTGTTCCTGGAGTAAGTACTGCAGAGCTTTACTATAAGGTTCTGTGGGAATCAACCAGAAGCTAAGATATGAGCCCCTGGCCATATGGTACTGAGAGTTCTGGGCTAGAAAGAACTTTTAAGAGAACCCAGGGGCTTTTAGTTGACAGAGCTTTCTAGAAGATCCACCATGAATGCTTACTATTCTATGGTACAGTTCTTTTCTGAAAAATGAATGCAATTTCTTAGGTGCCTCTGTTAATCAGAGTATAGTAGACAAGAAGCTGTGTGTCAGTTAGGGAGCCCTGGGTTTGAATTTTAGCCCTTTACCTACCATCTCCTCAATAGCGGGCAAGTCATGTCATTTCTGAAATTCTTTTGTAGCATGTAAATGACTATATTTAGCCTACATAACTGTCTTGAGGATTAGATGAACTTAATAGATTCTTAGATTAATATAATTTAATTATATGTAATATATAAAATTAATACTATACAATATTATTTATATATAATTAGTAGATAAATATATAAATATAATTGTATAATAGCATAATATGTAACTATAAAATAAGGGCATGAAGCTTGTCTTTTAGCTTTTGGTTGATTCCCACAGAACCTTATAGTAGAGCCCTGCAATATTTACTTCAGGAACACAAAATCAATAAGGACCAAACAGTGTTTTTGTCAGATGAAACTCTAGGGAATGATCTGTTGCTTACTTACTAATTTTGCAGTCTGGTTATTTCCTCTTGTTAGCCTATGGTAAGGATATAACATAATGAAAACTTCTATCTTGTGGCTGACATTATGGTCTATTATACCAATAATTCTGTCTGTCTGTCTATCTATCTATCTATCTATCTATCTATCTATCTATCTGTCATCTTTCTACCTATATACCCATCCTGGCAAAGTGCATGGCACACAGAGAGGCTTAATCAGTATGTATCTCCTCCTATATACAACTTCCTTGTCAAGTAAGTACTTCGGCATAGACTTTATTTAGGGTACATTTTACTAGCCAATCTACACCACCTATAACAAACTATGGCAGTCCCTCCTGCCCCTCATATCTAAAAGACATTTATTTTGACTAATGTGTAATGTTTAAACCTAAGTTGAATGATTAGGAGAGTTTCTTTGTAGGAACAAGCTCTACCAAGTCAGGGGTTTGAAAAGCTGAGGAGCTGAGTTGAGATTTCCATGAGAGGATCATGGCTGACTAGGAAAAAGTGGTGACTAATTAATGATGTCTGTTACAGGAGCAAAGTGACAAAGTGGTGGCACACAATCCTCGTGGCATGTTGATATATCAAGAATTTTCATCTCTACGAGAGACACTTTCTTCCTAATAATTTTAAGTTACTGGCATCTCAGAAGAATACTAGGGGAAAAGTTGAAGGAAAGAGATGGTAGAACTCAAGATATCATGTCTGAACATGTCCAGAAGTGTTCAAGCCTGTCTACGGTTTGGAAAGTGAGGCCTAGTTCAGAGCTGGCAGTGATAGTCTGGCTTTCTCTATCTGTCCAAGAAGAATGAAATAAAACATACCTGTCAGAGTTGAACTGGAAGACAGACAGTGCCATCTATGATAGACGCTGTTGCAAGGAGATCCCATAGGAAGCGATGATCACTGTCCGATGTCATTAGAAAGATACATCCCAAGATACCTGGAGGGTAAGTGATGACCTGAGTTGGAGCAAGAAAAAGGTCATGTGTTAGTGAATGGTATTCAGGTGGTCTCACTGAGGAGACCCATTAAAGAGAGCTGAGTCTTCAGATCTGGGACCAGATCCCTGACTCACCTCTTTGGCCACGTGTTCTTACTCCAGCTGAATCCACCTCCAGACCACTTTAAGCTTCATTCCTCCCTCTAAGCTTTGTCCAAGCTGCTGCTCCTGTGACACTCTTTTTTTCTGTGTATGGTCTCATGGCTGACTCTTCCTTCCATCTTCAGAACTAAGCTCAAGTCAATTCACATAGATGATATTTCTCAAATGTTTTTATGACTAACCCAGAGAATTTGGTCATTGTTTGAATTTTCTAAGAAAAAATGAATAAGCACCTACTCACCTCAGTTAGGGAGCTAACAGACCAAAGTAACAATTCCAGAAGAATTAAATTTGGTGAACTTGCTTACAGAAGTATGGGTGAGGAATTCCCTAGGCACATGTGCTCTTAACTGCTGAACCATCTCTCCATTCTCTGTCTCTAGGTCTATGTCTCTCTGTCTCAGACTCTGTCTGTCTCTGTTTTACCCAACACCCCCTGCCCAATCTCTATTCCCCAACAAGTTTAATCTGTGCTGTCCATATACCCATGGGTGTGTGGCCATCCACTGCAGTGTGGTTAACCTACCATGGGTCACACCCTTAAAAGAGTTTTGTCTTCCTTTCCTTTCTTCATGCCCCCTCGCCTCATTTTTTCTCTTTCTCAACTCTTGAACTCCCTCCCTTCCCCATCTCATCCTTTTCCCCCATTCTTCCCCCTCCATCATCTCCTCTCCCCTTCTGTTCTCTCCTCTTCTTTTCTCCTCACTTCTCTCAACCCCCTCTATTATCCTTCCTCCAAGAATTTCTTATGGGATGACAATAACTTTAAATTATTAAGAAGAAAATGCCTCTTAGAGATTTTAAGTTCCAGTGATTTACATACATGTTTGAAAGAAGTATCAAATTCTAAAGGACATTTTAAAGACAGGAGTATGGGGTAGAATGATTCTTCAGTTTTCTACACGCCCAATTCAGCCTAGGGAGATTGGCTTTCCTATTGGCACATCATAAGCAATTATTGGTAAAGGAAGGGATGATGTCAGGAGAAAGAGAGAAGAGAGGAGAATGAAGGGAATGGGGTAGGCAAGGACAAGGAAGGCAACAGGTAAGGGATGAGAAGGAAAAAAGAAAATGAGATGAAGAGATTGGAGGGGAGGAGCTAAAAGAAGGGAAGTGTAGAAAAGAGTTGAAAGTGATGTTCTGAGGTCACAGAGGATGGTAGTAGCACTGGAGTGATTACTTTGTTTCTCTCCTCCTTGCTCAGCAGATACTGCACCTTCTGTTCAGAAGGTGTAATAGCCGCATGTTCTTCTCCAGCTCCCCTCATTGATGCACGGTGTTCCTCTTAGGATGTCTCAAGATGCCCAGTAAGCAAAGGCAAAGCTGGTACCATGGGAATAAAATCTTCAAGTAGAATAGATTTGACAAAAAAGATACTACCAAATAGGATCCTTATGACCTGCTCATACGAACAAAAGAGGAATGATTCATGATCAGGGCATGCACTGTCATATAGATAAGAGTTAATGTACATGGAAAAGCCCTGTCTTCCTAACTGCCTCTCCTTGTGAGGCATCCAACTAATCTCCAATGGTTTATCAGTTCCAAAAAGTATTTTGTTCCTGACAATTTAATACTTTTGTAAGCGAGCAAGACAAGTGAGGATAGAATTTGTTATTTGATATGTATGGGCAAAACAAAATTAAAATTGTCACCCTGGGACCACAGAATAATCAACTTCTGCTAGTCCCTCGGCAGGCCACCGATTCTGACTCCAGTGAGGTTTCTGGTCATGTCTGTGCTCTTTCAGCGGTCCCCCCGTCTCTAACATGACTTCCCAGTGTGGCTCTTCCCTTCTGATTTGGCTGTTGAATCTTAGTCAGTCCTTTGGTGAGCAGATGACACTCCTGTACAGGTAGCCCAAGCATATCTCCATTTATCAGTAACTCAGTACCTCCACCTGACAAAGGTTTCTTACAACCAGTTCTGTGGGTCATGGCGTCCAACGTGGTGGCAAGAGTTTCCACCTAAAAACTGAGAAAAAAGATTCTAAAACGGAGCTAAAAACAGTTCCTAATTGTCTCTCTCAAATGAGCGGCAGCTGCCAGTTTGAGCTACTGGCGGGTTCCTAGTGTGCCTGCTCGACCTGCAGTATGGCGGGAATGAGGCCTCTGCAAGTGGCACATTAAGCTGCATGGTGGATTTAGCCTTTGCTAGTACAAAACAAAAAAAGAGGTTTCTGGGCTACACGCTGCTTGGATAAAAGCGTAGACCCACTATTTCTGAGACTTGATGGCTCCCAGAGCTGGTGGAACCACCATGTTGGGAAGCTAAAGTGGGTGGAGCCAGCAGCCACAGTGAGTTTCAGGCTTAGAAGGCTGCAATTTAAAGCAACAGGTTCACAATAAGACTGATTCAGATAAAATAGTTTCCAATGTATATAAAAATGTATGTAGGCTTCAAAAAGAGATAAAAAGGAATATATACAGTTATATAAACAAATAGTTTTTAAAAATAAAGTCTTTAAAGAAACATTAAAGGTAATAAGCCACGTAAAGATGGCTATCACACAGAGAATCTGGATTATGTTCTCTTTGATATTCATAACTGAAGAAAAACATCTGATTACAAAAGCTGTTGAGTTATGCCAAAATATATATTTTAAAGGTATCTTGACTTCAAAATTTGGATGTAAGGATATGTTGCTTTGGAAAGGAGGCTCTGCTTTTGTTCCCACAGAAAGCCAGAGGCTATGGATTTGTTCCAGATTAAGATACATCATGTTTGACCAGCCAAGACCCCCTGAAAGGTCTCTGATGACACCATGGTCCAGATGATCCAACATCCAGAATGGTTTCAAGGCAATTGGCTCAGACAATACAGCCTCATGGACTACTCCATGATCCTAAAATTTTCTTTATGTCCCCATAAGATACAGCGCCCCCCTCCAGCAGGAAGTAGTAAGAGAAGCTACGCCCAAATTCCCAAATATACCAAACTGACTTTGGAGATGTGTAAAGGTTAAAACCTTCCTTTTTAAGAAAAGAAAAGGGGAAGTGTTGTGGGATGGTCTGTATGTCAAATGTGTTGCTGATTGGTCAATGAATAAATCACTGATTGGTCAGTGGCCAGGCAGGAAGTATAGGCGGGACAAGGAGGAGGATAGAGCTGGGAAGTAGAAGGCTCAGTCAGAGAGACACTGCCAACCGCCATGATGAGAAACAGCATGTGAAGATGCCGGTAAGCCACGAGCCATGTGGCAAGGTATAGATTAATGGAAATGGATTAATTTAAGCTATAAGAATAGTTAGCAAGAAGCCTGCCACGGCCATACAGTTTGTAAGCAATATAAGTCTCTGTGTTTATTTGGTTGGGTCTGAGTGGCTGTGGGACTGGCGGGTGAGAGAGATTTGTCCTGACTGTGGGCCAGGCAGGAAAACTCTAGCTACAGGGTCAGGCACTGGGCTGGGCAGAAGGCTTGTGACATGAAAGATATCCTTTACCCTAGTGTGCTCCTTGTCTGTCTCCACATGCAAATAGACACATGTCAGCCAGTGTGTGAGTGCATTCATAGAAACATGTGTGCCGAGGTAAACAGAGGGCATTCTTCAGAGACTGTTGGTGGGAAGGTTTCCAGTGGGTTTTGAGTGAAACAACCAACAACAGAATAGGTAGGTGAGGAGATGCTTACGGCTATGCAGATGTACAAAGACCCAGTCATAAAGCTATACACCATGTCTGGGGAAAGGGAGGACATGTAGCGTTATCTAGAACTACTGGAATATGGACAGAGAAGGAGAGTGGAGATGATGAAGGTGGGTACAGACATGGGACCAGACCATGAAGACCCATGTGTTATATGAAGGGCTTTCTCAAAACTCCTCTTTCAAAAGTAGCCACAGTAAATTTAGAAGACAAAACCTAAGGAAGAACCTACTCACCCACATTACATACGAATCTTCCTATTTAAAACACTTTCACTTGTCTCCTTCAGGTCTTGGTTCTGTGAGGACTTTTACTCTGTGGAGATGATGACAAGGGGGAGTTTTCTAAAATAGAGTGGCAAGTTCTACCTTGCCTGGGAAGTAATCACTTCTCTAACTGGGCCAAAGTTTGGGCCTTTTGCAAAGTCTTAGTGAATAGGATCACTTACTGTCTTTTAAAACATTTATTTTAGAATGGCTGAGACATTCAGAAAACTTGAAAAAGGAGTGTGAAACCTCCTTTGCACCCCTCAACCTGGTTTCCCATTTAAGCTCTTCTCATTAATTGAGATTTATGGACATTACCTTTTTCAGTTAAGTAAGAAAACAGACAAACCACAGAACTCTGTCTAAAACTACAGGGTCCACTTGCTGCCTCTATATGCCTCCCACATTTTTTAAGAGCTGTAGTCCTGGATATTGAAAACATAGTACACACTGATAACACTGGAGGACCAGATCTGCTGAGGATATGGTTCACAATGATAGTGCTGGAGGACCAGATCTGCTGAGGACATGGTTCACACTGATAACACTGGAGGACCAGATCTGCTGAGGACATGGTTCACACTGATAACACTGGAGGACCAGATCTGCTGAGGACATGGTTCACACTGATAACACTAGAGGACCAGATCTGCTGAGGACATGGTTCACACTGATAACACTAGAGGACCAGATCTGCTGAGGACATGGTTCACACTGATAGTGCTGGAGGACCAGATCTGCTGAGGACATGGTTCACACTGATAACGCTGGAGGACCAGGTCTGCTGAGGACATGGTTCACACTGATAACACTGGAGGACCAGATCTGCTGAGGACATGTTTTACACTGATAATACCAGAGGACCAGATCTGCTGAGGATATGGTTCACACTGATAATGCTGGAGGAACAGATCTGCAGATCTTCCATACAGAAGCAGGAAATTAACTCAGAATGCATGAAGACTCCCACAACCACCTTCTAATCTACCTCAATGCCGCTGGAGCACTCACTTGATGTATGGTTCTGAGCTCAGCCTTGAACCTGTGCCTGACTGGAGAACGTTTGTGAGTCTGACTCTTTCTTGCCTTGGCATGGACTGTGTAAAGTGATCACCCATAAACCAGTGTCATTTGGTTTAAAATGGGGTGTCTCACATGAGGAGGCTAGGTGGTTTAGCCATAACTCTGCATTAGGACTCTCTTAACCCACAGCAGGAGCAGTCTATGTGTTCTCTTCTTTAGCTCCTGAGTGTGGGGCTCTCAAACCATGATGCCTGAGACAAGCAGTTTATCTTTTTCAGAAAGTTCATTTGTATTGATTTCATGCATTTAAATTTGTGTGTGTCCATATTTGCATATGTACATATAGCACACATGCACGTGTGTGTGTGTGTGTGTGTGTGTGTGTGTGTGTGTGTGTGTGTGTGTGTTTTACAGGTGCAGACTTAGTTTGAAGGGCTGCCTATAGAAGACTTTTCAGCTTCTTTTGCTTGACAGTGACTTACAGAGACATGTAAATACATACAGGGAGGAAATAATTTATTAAAAAGGAGTTACAGACAAGCCTAGAGGCATGCTGGGCCTGGCCTGTGGTATGGCTCCAAGAGAGCAAAGGGTAGGCTTTAACTGAATGTATGGGTCATTTATGTAGTAGTTGCCTCTCCCATGTTCATATAACCTGAATTTTTTTTCAGCTTACTTCCTGAGTTGAAGGAAGCCCAAATGGAACAGGCTTTCCAGTCTTCCAATGCCTTTTATATGCTAATCTCTGGAAACTCCTTCTCTACCCTGTTCTCTAGTCTCCTGCCTCACATGCATGTTCAAATGTATGCCCTTGTGTGCTCATTCAGGTAGAGGCCAGAGGTTGACATCAGGTGTCTTCCTCAATTGCTCTTGGAAAGTCACCTTATTTATTTATTATTTTAAACCTTTTAATTTTTGATAATATCATACATGTATACAATGAAACATGACCACATCTAGCCTTTATTTCCCTTTCCAGCTCCTCCATGTTCCAATATATCCTTCCCAACTTCCTATCATTGTCTCTTTGTCTGTCTTTCTTTCTTAACTCAATACGTCCAGTTAATGCTGCCCCTGTGTGCATGGATGTAGGCTTGTCCACTAGAAGATTCTCAACCTTCCTAATGTTGTGGTGAACCCCAACCATAAACTTATTTTCATTGCTACTTTATCCTAATTTTGCTACTGTTATTAATTATGATATAAATATCTGTGTTTTCCAATGGTCCTAGGTGGCCCCTGTGAAGTCGTCTGACCCCCAAGGGAGTTGTGACCCACAGGTTGAGATCCACTTCACTAGAGCATGGGAAACCTATCAGTGATCACAGTTTCAAACATGAATGATTCTCTCACCACCCCCAGAAACTATCCACTGCCAATAGCTTCTTAGAAAGGGGTGGGGCCTATTATCTAAAGATAAACTACTTTATCTGTGCCAGGAGTCTGGCTGACTTGATTTTGTGCAGGTAATCATAGGTGCTGTGAGTTCATGATTGTGTTATCCATCTTCAGTCCAGAAGACAGCACTGTAGAGCACTGCTCTCCATGCTCTGGCCTTCACCCTCTTTCTGCCTCTGCTTCTGTGGTGTGCACTAAGACTTGGTGGTGCGTTGATGTTAACGTCCCACTCACTGAGCACTCAGCCTCGTAGTTTCAGCACGTTGACCAGCTGTGTGTCTTTCCAGTGATGATTTTCACTGCACACAGAAATTTCTCTGACTAGAGAGCAGCTCAGGCCTACGCATGTCTTAGCTGCTGTTCTGTTGCTCTGAGGAGACATCATGACCAGGACAGCTTATGAAAGAAAGCATTTACCTGTGGGCTTCTTACAGTTTCAGAAGGTGACTCCATGACCATCATGGGGGGAACATGGCAGCAGGCAGGCAAGCATAGTGCTGGAGCAGTAGCTAAGAGCTTACATCTTGACCTACAAGCAACAGGCAGAGAAAGAGAGAGTGAGGCTGGGCCTGATATGGGCTTTTGGAACCTCAAAGTCACCCCAGATGACAAACTTCCTCCAACAAGGCCATACACCCTAATCCTTCCCAAAGCAGTCTCACTAAATAATGACCAGGAATTTAAATGTATGAGCCATTTTCATTCAGACAACCACAGTGTGTAAAAACATATATATATTTAGAAGGTAATTTGACAGCACATCAATTTAACAAAATGACAATAGCATGCTCTCTCTATCCTAGGGCCATGACTCCCCTAACTTTTGATCAGGATTACAGTACCAGGCATGAGACTTCTTCCTTTAAGTTGGCCTCAAATTATATCAGAAAGTGGCAGTTACTGCGTAACACTTGTGCCCCTCCAGCATTAGGAGGCTCACCTTGCCTGGAAGGTCAGTCTCGCAGCATGAAGAGTCCAGTGCTAGGTAAGATCACTGAAGTCTTTTCTTCCCCAGTAACCAACAGGGGGAAAGTTTCCTGGTTAGTTTGAGATTGTTTTCTCTATGTATTGCAGCCAAAGTGTGTATTGTCTTCAGCAATGGGGTATTATCATGAAGTTATGATGGGTAACCAAGGGTAAAGGTTCTAGCTTGTGTTGTTTGGAGACCACTGGGGCCTCTCTGACCAAAATCTCTTGAGGAAGTATCCCATGCTTGAACTTGATTTTTCCACATCTTCTGGAACTGACTTTGTTTATCATGCATGGTAATACCTTTAAAATATTTTTTTATATAAGTCATATTTTGAAATGATCTCTTTTTTCTTCTTTTTAAATTTATTCTTTTCTCATACATTACATCATGACTGCAGTTTCTCATCCCTCCCCTCCTCCCCTCCTCCCAACAAACCCACCTCCCCTCTTCCCCAGATCAACTCCTCCTCTGTTTCCCTTCAGAAAAGAGTAGGACTCCCAGGGATATCAACTGAACATGCTGTCACAAGTTACAATAAGACTAGGTACAAACTCTCATATAAAGGCTGGACAAGGCAACCCAGTTAGGGGGAAAAGGGTCCTAAGAGCAAGTGAAAGAGTCAGATACACCCTCTCTCCCACTTTTAGGAGTCCCACAAGAACACCAAGTTACACAGCCATACCACATATGCAGAAGATCTAGCTTAGAACCATACAGGCCCTATGATTGTCTCTTCAGTCTCTGTGAGGCCCTATAAGCCC
The DNA here is from genome assembly GCF_007827085.1 of Peromyscus californicus insignis. Taxonomy (NCBI): domain Eukaryota; kingdom Metazoa; phylum Chordata; class Mammalia; order Rodentia; family Cricetidae; genus Peromyscus; species Peromyscus californicus. Next base: position 104,049,357 of record NW_026294551.1, read on the forward strand.
TGCTTAGTTGATTCTCTGGTCTGTGTCCTCCTGGTATTCTCAACCCCTTTGGCTCCTACTATCCTTCCTTCCATGGGATTCCCTGAGCTCTGCCTAATACTTGGCTGTGGGTCTCTGCATTTACTCCCACCAGTTACTGGTGAAGCCTATTTCTCTGATGATAATGGGCCAGGCATGGATCTATCTGTATAACAGAATATCATTAGGAATAATTTCATTGACTTTTTTTTTTGCCAGTCATGTTTGGTTCTATCCTAGGTCTCTGGGCTATCCAGTCTCTGGTTCCTGGCCATCTAGGCAGTGTCACACATGGGTTCCCGCTCATGGTGTGGGACTCAAGTTGGACCAGTCATTGGTTGGCTACTCTCACAAATTCTGTGTAACCATTGTCCCAGAACATCTTGTAGGCAGGACAAATTGTAGGTCAGAGGTCTTGTGGCTGGGTTGATGTCCCACTCCTGCCAATGGAACCTTTGCCTGCTTACAGAAGATGGCCGGTTCAGGCTCTCTATCCCCCATTACTAGGAGTCTTTGCTAGGGTCACCCTAGGCAGTTTCCACTGTACTAGATTTCCATATCACCCCCCAAAGTGCTCCCCAGTTCCATCCATCTCTCCCAGTACTCTCTCCCTCCATCCATCTCCCCATCTGATCTCTGCTGTTCCCATCCCCACCTGCCCCCTAGTCCACAAGCAAAATCTATTCTATTTCTCCTTCTCAGGGAGATCCATGCAGGAACCCCACATACACACCTTGAGCCCTCCTTGTTACTTAGCCTCTCTGGGTCTGCAGGTTGTTGTAGTGTGATTATCCTTTACTTAACACCTAATTATCTACTTATAAGTGAGTGCATACCATGTTTGTCTTTCTGGGTCTCAGTTACCTCCCTCAGGTTGATTATTTTCTAGTTCCACCCATTTGTCTGAAAATTTCATGATGCCAATTTTTTTTAACAGTTGAGTAATACTCCATTGTGTAATCTTACTAGTTAGTGAGTTTCCATAAAGCTTTTTAAAAAAATAGTTCCTTAGTTTTGGTTAATTAACCACTACTCTCCTTGCCTCCTCCACCTACCTCCCTACCTCCACCCCTACTTAATCCTTAACATTCCCTCCTCTTATTTCACATGTGGTCTACTATTCTTCCACTTTAAAAAAATTGAGATTGCAATATAATTACAGCACTTTTTGTTTCTTTTTCCTCCCTTTAAAACTCCCATATACTCTATCTGTTCTTTATCAAATCCATGGCTTCTTTTTCCATGAACTATTGTTGTATGCATATCTGTATTTGCATATGCATATATATTCCTAACTGTAACATGTTCTATATGTATAATGTTACTTGTATGTAAACTTTCAGTGTTGACCATTCAGTATGGGACAATCAGTTGGTGTGCTCTTCCCCTGGGGAAAACCACCTCTCCTGCTTCCAGCTTTTTTAAGTTGTATATAGCTCTTTGTGTAGGATTGAGGCCTTAAGGGATTTCTCTTGTCCACTTTAGCATGCCCACTGGTGTCTTCCTTGTTAAACTTGTGTTGGTGAAACTTTGTGGGTTCTGTGTCTGACATCACTATGAGACACAGTCTCACAACAAACTCCCTGATCCTCTGGCTCTTACAATTCTTCTGCCCCATCTTCTGGAATGTTCTCTAGGCCTTAGGTGCAGGAGTGCTTTGTAGATGTATCCATTGGGACTGGGCTCCACCACTCTGCATTTTGATTGGCTGTAGTTTTCTGTAGTGGCCCCTGTCTGTTGCAAAGAGAAGTTTCCTTGATAAGGGATGAAGACTACACTTATCTGTGGATATAAGGACAAATGTTTACAGATTATTTTAGGGATTATGCTGGTTTAGTAAAGTAGTGACTGTAGATTGTTCTCTAATAACTATGACTTCAGTAGCACGGGGCAGTTATCTAGGGTCCTGGTACCAAGCATGATTTCCTTCCAGTTGAGAGGGTCTAAGAGAACTGTTGGTTATCACCAAGGTATGTGTATCACTACTGCACCCTTAGGATTATGGTGCTTTGTTGGTCATTGATGTGGTCATAGGTGTCATAGCTGGTTAGTATTGTTGGTTACTTCCCTCATTTAGAAGCTTATGTGGTGCTTTCTGGAACCATTGACCATGCCAGCGTGAATATGCCTAATCTCAGATGCTATGCAGGGTTGGGCCTGATTAGTACTTGGATAGGAAACAATTTATTTTTTAAAGCTGGGTTGTGAAATAGTAGACTTTCATGAGGCTTTTCATATTGCTTTCCTTGGGGTGAGCCCTTCCTTTCATCTCAGGGTCCCCTTGATACTCCCAGGCCCCTCCCTGCTTAAGACATCCCACATCTCATATTCTACCTCAATACTTTAATCTACTATTTCTCTTCCCTTAATGTGTCCACCCACTCCCCTGAGGGCCCTTTCTGCTTTCCTGGCTTCCATTTTTTTCTCCAAGTGAAATATAAAAACACATCTCCACTTTAGTTTTTGAGACAGGGTCTCCCACTGAACCTTGAACTCACCAACTGGGCTAGACTGACTGGCTGGTAAGCCTGGACGATCCTCCTATCTCTTCCTCCTCAGCACTTGAATTATGGGGGTGTACTACAATGCCCACTTATTTTTAAACAGGGGAGCTGAAGGTTTGAACTTAGGTCCTAATGCTTACCTATGGAGCCAAATCCCCAGCTAGTTTAGCTATTTTAAAGGTTTTAAATTAACTTCAGTTAGGTTAAGTCCTTGTAGCTTCTAAGTCTTTTCCAGCTCACTTGTTTTTCACACTGTGCTTATTAGAATCTACATTATCATGTACTCCCATGACCCATGGCAAGGAGACCTTGTGACAGCTAATCTTCCACAGTGACTTGACTGCATTAGAGGCACACTTGTGGGTGTTATGGGGTTAACTGGAGGAGAAGACCCGCTCTAAAAGTGAATCTAAAAAAGTGGATCAAGGCTGGGCAGGTCTGATCAGCATAAAAGGAGAAAAAGAGGAACTCAACTGGATGCTAGTTCTCTCTACCCTTTGTGGCTTCTGTGGTGAGTGATGAGAGCCGCTCCACCCCACCAAGCCTTAATGCTGCATTTGGCATTCTCTGAATCTATGAGCCTGAGTAAATCATCCTCCCTTAAGTCGATCTCTTGTCTTAGCAATGCAAAGGTAGTTCATACAGACAAGAACATACAGGAACCGATGGTAGGCAGCATTTCAAGTCTGAGGACTAGAGTCAGCTGTAATTGCCTACCTCTCCTGTGCAGCTCTTAGGTGGTGCATTCTCCTTCCTTGCCAAATAGTCTGTATTTACCATCATCTGGTTCAAAATGCTTCTGTGTCTTGCTTACCCCAAGTTCATTATTTTATTGCCACCTCATTATTACCTTTATTTTATTACTATCACATTATTTCACTGATGGGGGATGTTTCCATGGTGATGCAGAAACCTTACCATTCTGAACCCATCAAAAGCACATTAGCATATAGGTTAGGGAATTCTTTAGAGGGGACTTGATTCCTTAACTCCCATTTTTATGTTTTTATGGGAGAAGACGTATTGAAGTCAGTGGCCGTGAACTTTAACAGCATGTGTAGGTGGAGAGAAGGTCTCAGTTTCTGCTTGGGTATTCTAATTAGCATGCCATAACATAACAATGAAAACAATAAACTAACTCCACGGTGTACTGCCAATCTTTCTGGAATTCAGAGCCTGTCAAAAAGACTGATGTGGAGGGAAGGAAACAGTTAAAACAGTAGGTGATAATGATTTTCTGTGAGACAGAGAAGCCAGTGGGCCTGTGTATGGGTCTTCAGTGGGAAGCCATGCTGTGTCTGGTCACCATGCACCAGTTAGTTATGTCCCTCTTGACTTGATTCAGCTTCTGACTCCAACAACTGATATGTTGACACCATGGAAACTTATTTGTTCACGATGAGGAAGAGCCAGCTATCCAGCAGGCAATGTTAAGGTATACAAATAGATTTTACTCACAGACTGAAGCACATGGGCATTAACTGAGAATCCAGAGATCTCAAAGGATGCTGTAGCAAGCTAAGTCTGGTCCATGAGAGCCCATTAGACACAGCTCTGTCAGAACATGTCTTGAATGACTTTACATTGAGTGACGGAGCACTTGCAACCGGCCACGTTGTGGGGGTGGGGTATTTATGCTATGGTCATTGCCAGATGTTGCCACTGATATCACTTTTTATCCCCTGGAAATCTAATTGTTAGACTTATCGCCACACCACTGTTATAACATGTGTGCCATAAAACGTGCCCAGCCTGGAAGGGCATGACTGATCTGTTTGTACACTCGTACACTCTCTTTACTCTGTGGACAACTGGGGAAGAACGCCTCTGACAGTCTACTACTCCACCCAAGCCTTGGAGATGAAAACGACTTATCTAATTCTGTAAATTAAGTTACCTAGTCCTGGCTGGTTTCCAGGTCACATGCTATCATTCAATAGGTCTTTAGGTTTCATATTCTTTGGGACCAGTTAGCTGCTGGTCATGTGTACTTGTTAAGGTAAGGGGTCAAAAGATGAAACAGGAAGCAACTGTGAGGAAAGGCTGCTGTCATTTAATATCTTTACAAAACAATAGCAATAGATTTAGTGGAAGTTTGAAATTTAGGCCCAAACTGGCCTTTTAAGGGACCTCAGGTCTCACTTTGGACACACAGGTGCAGCAGGAGCCACTGCTAAGTGGATTTTCTCTTCTTAATAGGGATATAGTGTCAAAAATTAAGTCTCTTTCACTACTGAAAATGAGGCTCCATCATCAGCTTTCATATTATATAAAGAAAGGAAGAAAAAATGGACCTAGGCAAGGTAAACAATTATTTTTGATTCATTGATCCCTGAGAGAAGACAGAGCTTTTGGCAGAACACAGAGCATCTTTCTTAATTAGTATCATGATTTTGGGGCAGTTATTGACAACAGTTTCTTCAGCTTTATTGTTTCTGCTAATGTCAGTTATTTTTCTCTGCATTCATCACTGTAAGCAAGTACCCTTTTGGAGGGAGCAGAGTGAACAAGGACTCTTGGCCTCTGATCAGAACCCCACAGAAGGGCATGGAATCCAGCATAGGGGAGTGGTGGACTCAGGCTTGATTTTCAAACCTCAATTTGAATGCTTAGCAGACTGAGCCAGGCCTGCTGCCTCAGCTATGACATGGAATACCTGCCTTCATGATTGTCAGGAGGGTTAAAGGTGAGGTGTAGGGCACACTGTGTTGTCATGTGATGACTGAGGTATTAATCATCATGATGACTAGACAGTTGAATGTCTGCAATCAGCTGACAGATACAGAATTCATTCACCCAAGACTGAAGGGGGGCATGTTTAACTTCTGTTGAATCCCCAAAGAATGCGCTAATCTTTTTTTACTTCATTTCAGATCTATGCCAAACCCCCAAAATATTGACAAAGTTCCTCCTGCTGAAAGTGCAGAAAGTGGGGATGTGGGATAAATGATGCAAAGCCACTGAGCACTTAAAAGCTGTGACTCATGACAGTAATATCCTGGCTTCTCAGAAGAAAATGATACTTACTGAGCACCTACTATGTGTCAGGTCCTGCTCTAGATGCTGAAAGTTTTTCAGTAACGACAACAACAAAACCCCCAAACAAACAAAAAATGCATCCATTCCCATGGATCTTGTTTCCTAACACACCAGTAAAACTAAGTGAAGATGTTCTGTTTGAATTGAGGAGACACTGGATGACACAGTACCTTAGCTGAAGGCATTTTCTTTTCATTCAGGAAATGAAAGGGGCACCACCTAAGTCCACCAGGAAGACATTAGGGGCATAGCGGCTAAAGCCAATGCTGACTGAGACCTGCACGTGAGAAAACATGTCCTTCATCCCTTTGAGGTATGGTTGTCACACAAAGCAACTGAGACTCAGAGATTCAAAAGTTGCTCAAGACCACATGGCTACACAGTGACAGAATCAGGTTTCAAACACATGTGCCTACCCTTGAATTTATATCCCTCTCAGCTGTGACTAATGGGATACGTTTGGCTTGAAGTTTCAAAGGTGTCATTCTATCATGCTGGGGAGGGTGTGATGTGGAGAAGGGTACAGGAAGAGTGAAGGCAGGGGTGGGATCTTTCCTTCAAACTCTCTGCCATTCTATATTCTGGTGTAAGTTACTGGTCAAGGTAGCTGGAGAAAGGCCAATTTTAATTTTAATCCCAAAGATTTGCTGAGACATGAGTTCTCTAATCTTACTGAATTCCTGGAGCCTATTAGTGCCCCCAAACCCATAAAAAAGTGAATGGATTTATTAGGATATCCTTAATTGCAACTGGTCTTTCTGCAGAAGGGAAGAGAGACTTAATTATTGAGCACAAAGGTCCATGTGATAGTTCATTTTCATTGTCAACTTGATTGAATTGAGAGCTGCCTAGGACATTAGGGAGGATCTTCTCAGGGTTTGTCTGTGAAGGTGCTTCCAGAAGCAGAGAATGAGCATTGAAGAACTCATGAATGCATTGATCCCTCAGTGAAGTCACACTATGATGGGTTAGTGACATGGGGTGAAAGGTGTGAGATGGGACCTAGTTGAAGAAAGTAGGACCCTGGGGGCACAGCCTTGGAGGCTGTATCTGGCCTTCTGTACCCCCTTTCTGTCTTTATTACCATACCACATCATATCATATCCTCCCCACCATGATAGATTGACACCTTTGAAACTTTAAGCCAAAACAAGATCCCCTCTCTTAAGGCATCTCCATCAGGTATCTCTTTTAAAGTGGTTAAAATGCCAACAGTAAGAGTGGTGTGCATTGCTTTACTGAGAAACTGTTGCCTTTGAGCAGCAATTAGTAGATGAGTGAACCAGGCTCTGGTGGGATAGAAAAATGGCAGGGAATTAGCAAGCAGCTGGGCCAGGTCATGAAGTCTCTTGAACACTATGCTAAGGACACTGGGACTCTATCCAAAGCCTATGGGGAACCACAGAAGACGTGTTATATAAACACATGGCTGAAGTGGGTGAGAGGTAAGACAAGATTCTAAGCCAAGAAGAGGAAAGCTTTCCCCAAGGTCAGACCACAAAGTAGTTACAAAATTGGAACTAAAAACCCCAGGCTGATACACACCTTCCAAGTCACCCTGAATTTTCTTTCTTTCTTTTTTTTCTTCAAACTTTCAAGTATTTTTTCCTTGTATTGAAATAGATTTTTTCTCACATAATATATTCTGATTATAATCTCCTCTCCCTTTACTCCTCCCAGGTGCTCCCCACCTCCCCTCCCATCCAGATCCACCCACTTTCTCTCTCTCTCATAAGAAAATAAACATGTTTCTGTGGAATAATAATGTGATATGATATGATATGACAAAACAAAAACACACACACTGGAATTAGATAAAACAAATAGAAGGAAAAGAGTCCGAGAGAAGCCACAAGAACCAGAGACTCACTTGTTTGCACACTCGGGAATCACATAAAAACACTAAACTGGAAGCTTTAATATATACACAGAGGACCTGGTGCAGACCCATGGCAGGCCCTGTCCATGTTGCCTCAGTCTCTGTGAGTTCATATGAGCTTTACTCACATTGGTTTAAAGGACCTTGTTTTCTTGGTGTCCTTCATCCCCTATGGCTTACATTCTGCCTCCTCTTGCTCAGGGTTTCCTGAGCTCCCAGGGGAGGGATTTGATGGAGACATCCCATTTAGGGCTGAGGGTTCCAAGGTTCCACTCTCTGAGTGTTCCAAGATCTACTGTCAGGCTGTGGATCTCTGTATTTGTTCCCATAAGTTCTGGGAGGAAGCTTCTCTGATGATGATGAGCGAGACATTGATCTATGAATATAACAAAAATATCATTGGGAGTCGTTTATTGCTATGGGTTTGTTTGTTTGTTTGTTTGTTTGCTTAGAATAATAGCATTTAGTTTTTCCATAGGTCCTGGGCTATCTAGTCTCAGGTTCTTGGTCATGCAAGTAGAGTAGTACATGGGTTCCTTCTGGTGGAGTCAAATCAGATATTGGTTGGTTATTCCCACAAACTTTAGGCCACCATTGTCCTAGCATATCTGGCAAGCAGGACAGCATTATAGATCAAAGGGTTTATGGCTAGTTTTGTGTTCATATTTCTCTTTTGGTAGTATGCAGAGTACCTTTCTTTACCAAAGACACTAGGACAAAAAGGAGAAGGCTTTATGTAGGCACCAGCTCTCCATGTTCAATGGATTGTGTAGGTGTTGTCTCCAGCAATGGGGCCTCACCATCAGTTTGTAGAGAGCAACCTATAGTCTTGACAATAGCCTGGGTTGTTTTGGGGGGCGGGTTCCCATGGGACCCTTTTGGCCAACAATTCAATTAGATGTAACTTAGTCTTGATACTGGAAGCTTCATTTGGTGACAAGAGATATCAAGTTGGAGCTCTGTCTCCCCTATTATCTGGTGATTTCATTTAGATTGCCTTCATACATGTATATATTTTGGGAAGCCTCTACTGTATTACTATCCCTCAAATGGCCCTTAATTTTGTCTGTCTCTCCTTGTATTCTCTCCTTAATTTCCCTCCTCACTTGATCCTATCCCTCCAGCCCAACACTGCCTTTCCTTGACTAATCTATTCCCCTTTCTTAATGAGATCTGTCTGTTCTTCTTAGTCCTCTGCTCTATGCCTAACCTCCATGGTTCTAATGATTGTAGCTAATACCCACATATAATACCATATATTATATGAATATGTGAATAAATACCATATTTGTCTTGGATGATTTTTTTCTAGTTCCATCCATTTACCTGCAAATTTCATGATTTATTTTAAACAGCTGAGTAATACTCCATTGTGTAAATGTACCACATTTTTTTATCCATTCTGCTTTTAAGGGTCATCTACATTATTTACAAATTTCTGGCAATTGTAAATAAAACAGCAATGAACATGGTTGAGCAAGTGTCTCTGTAGTAAGATGAAGTGTCCTTTCAGAATACGCCCAAGAATGGTATAGTAGGATCTTGAAGCAGATAAATTCTCATCTTCCTGAGGAACCAACACACTTATTTCCATAGCTTTGGAAGTTTGCACTCCCACCAGCAATGGAGGAGTATTCCTCTTGCTCCACCTCATCACCAGCATGAGCTGTCGCTTGTGTTATTGATCTTAGTCACTCTGACATGTTTAAAATGAAATCTCAAAGTAGTTTTAATGTGAGTTCCCTGACGGCTAAGGATGTTTAACATTTCTTTAAGTGTTTCTCAGCCATTTGAGATTCCTCTATTGAGAATTCTCTATTTAGATCTATACCCTCTTTTTAGTTGGATTTAGTTTATTGATGTCTAGTTGCTTGACTTCTTTACATATTTTAAATATTATTCCTCTACTGGATGTGTAGTTGGTATAAATTTTTCCCATCCTATAGGCTGTCACTTTGTCAGAATGACAGTGTCCTTCATTGTGTAGAAGCTTTTCAGTTTCCTGAAGTCTCATTTATTAATCACTGATCTTAGTGCCTGTGCTAGCAATGTTCTGTTCAGAAAGTTTTCTCCTGTGCAATTAGTTCAAAGCTTTTCTCCACTTTCTCTTCTGTCAGGTCCAGTGTATCTGATTTTATGTTGAGGTTTTTGGAGTTGAGTTTTATGCAATCTGACAAGTATGGATCTATTTTGATTCTTCTACATGCAGATATACAGTTTGACAAGCATCATTTGTTGAAGATGCTTTATTTTTTCCCCAGTGTGTATTTCTGGATTCTTCATCAAAAATCACGTACCCATAGGTATTTGGATTTATGACTGGCTCTTCAATTTGATTTCATTGATCAACATGTCTGTTTTGTGCCAATACTATGCTGTTTTTATTACTATAGCTTTGTAGTACAACTTGAAATCAAAAATGGTGAGACCTCCAGCAGTTCTTTTATTGTTCATGATCGTTTTAGCTAACGTGTGTGTGTGTGTGTGTGTGTGTGTGTGTGTGTGTTTTCTTGTGAAGCTGAAAACTGTCTTTTCAAAATCTGTGAAGATTGTGTTGAAATTTTGAGACAGATTGCATTAAATTGGTAGATTACTTTTGGTAGGATGGCCATTTTTTGCTATGATAATCCTATCAATCTATGAGCATGGAAGATCTTTCCATTTTCTGATATCCTCTTCGGGTTCTTTCTTCAGTTACTTAAAGTTTTTATCATATAAGTCTTTCACTTGCTTGGTTAGAGTTACCCCAAGATATTTTACATTATTTGAGGCTATTGTGAAAGGTATTGTTTCCCTGATTTTTTTCTCAGACCACTAGTAATTTTAATTAGAAAAGTCACTGATTTTTGTGAGTTAATTTTGTATCCAGCTACTTTTCTCAAAGTATTTGTAGCTGTAGGAGTTTCCATTTGGAATTTTTAGGGCCACTTGTGTATACTATCATATCATCTGCAAACAAAGATAGTTTGACTTCTTTCTTTCCAATTTGTGTCCCCTTGATTGCTCTAGCTAAGACTTTTAGTACTATACTGAATAGGTATGAAGGAGAGTGGACAATCTTATCTTGTTCCTGATTTTAGTGGAATTGCTTTGAATTTCTGTCCATTGAAGCTTATATGGGCTATAGGCTTGGTGTAAACTGCCTTTATTATGTTGAGGAATATCCTTTGTGTCCCTAATCTCTCTAAGACTTTTTATCATGAAGGGGTGTTGGATTTTGCCAAAGGCCTTTTCTGAATCTAATGAGATGATTATGTGTTTTCATCAGTTTTTTTTATAGGGTGGATTGCATTATTATGTAAGTTGAACCATCTCTGTATCTCTGGGATTAAGCCTACTTGATCATGATGGATGATCTTTTTGATGTGTTATTGGATTTTATTTGCAAGAATTTTATTGAGAACTTTTGCATCTATGTTCATAAGGGAAATTGGTCTGTAATTCTCTTTCTTTGTTGGGTCTTTATGTGGTTTGGGTATCAGGGTGACTGTGGCCTCATTGAATGAACTGGGCAATGTTACTTCTGTTTCTATTTTGTGGAATAATTTGAGGAGTATTGGAGTATTTTAACTCTTCTTTGAAAATCTGGTAGAATTCTATGCTGAAAACATCTGGCCTTGAACTTTTTTTGAGGGGGAACTTTTAATTATTAATTCTATTTCATTATAGTCTGTTTAAATTGTTTATGATTTAACTTTGGTAATTGAGAAAATTATCCATTTCTTTTAGAACTTCCAATTTGGTGGCATACAGGTTTTTAAAGTATGTTCTTATGGTTTTCTGGATTTCTTCTGTGTCTGTTGTTATGTTCCCCTTTTCATTTATAACTTTGGTAATATAGATCTTCCCTTCCAATTAGCTAATTTGGATTAGGTTTTGTCAATATTATTGATTTTTTTCAAGAATCAACTCTTTGTTTCATTGATTCTTTGTGAATTTTTTGTTTATATTTTATTGATTTTAGCTCTGAGTTTTATTATTTCTTGCTCTCTACTTCTGGGTGTGACTTCTTTTTTGTTGTTCTAGAGAGTATGGTTGAATTGCTGGTATGAGATCACTCCAATTTTGTTTTAATGTGGGCACTTGATGCTATGAATTTGCCTCTTCAAACTGCCTTCATTGTGTCCCATAAGTTTGGGTTACATGGTGTATTTATTTTCATCCAATTTTAGAAATTCTTTAATTTCTTTCTTAATTTCTATCTTGATCCATTTTTTATTCCGTAGTGAGTTGTTCAGTTTCCATGAGTTTGTAAGCTTTCTGTTGTATCTGTTGTTGTTGAAATCCAGCTTGAATCCATGGTGGTCAGATAAGATGCAGGGTGTTATTTCCATTTTCTTATATTTGTTGAGACTTGCTTTTTGTCTGAATATATGGTCAGTTTTGGAGAAAGTTCCATAAGGTTCCATAAAGTTCCATAAGAAGAAGGCATATAATATATATGCATATATATACATTTCTGTTTGGGTGAAATGTCCTGTAAATATGTTAGGTCCATTTGGTTTATAACATATGCTAGCTCCAGTATTTCTCTGTTTAGTTTTTGTCTGGAGGATGGTCTGTCCATTGGTGAGAGTGGAGTATTGAAGTCTCCTGCTATCAGAATGTGAGGGTCAATATGTAATTTAAGCTGTAGTAGTGTTTCTTTTGTGAACTTGGGTGCCCTTGTGTTTGGGGCATAGATGTTAAGAATTGCAATGTCCTCTTGGTAGATTTTTTCCTTTGACAAATATGTAATGTTTTTCCCTATCTCTTCTGATTAGTTTTGGTTTGTAGTCTATTTTGTTAGATATTAAAATGTCTACACCAGCTTACTTCTTTGGTCAATTTGCTTGATATAACTTTTTCTAACCCTTTACTCTCAGGTAAAACCTATCCTTGATATTGAGGTGTATTTCCTTGATGCAGCAAAAGGGTGGATCTTGATTTTTTTCATGGATTCTGTTACTCTGTGCCTTTTTATTGGGGGAATTGAGGCCATTTGTGTTGAAAGATTAATAAGCAGTGTTTGTTGATTCCTGTTATCCTGTTGTTTAGGTAGGTGTGTGTGTATTTTCCTTCTTGATTTGCTGGTCTGGGGTTATTTATTCCATGTCTTTTATTAGATATGGTTAACCTCTTTAGATTGGAGTTTTCTTTCTACCTCCTGCTATAGGGCTGGATATGTAAAATAGATATTGCTTAAATTTGGTTTTATTTATTTATTTATTATCTCCATCTATTGTGATTGAATGTTTTGCTGGGTATAGTAGTCTGGATTGGCATCTGTGGTTTTTTAGAGTCTGCAGCACATTTGTCCAGGCGCTTCTTGGTTTTAGAGACTCCATTAAGAAGTCAGGTGTTATTATAATGTGTCTGCCTCCATATGTTACTTGGCCTTTTTGCCTTTCAGCTTTTAATATACTTTCTTTGTTATGTACATTTAGTGTTTGGATTATTATGTGCCAAGGGGAATTTCTTTTCTGTCCTAGTCTATTTGGTGTTCTGCATGCTTCTTGTGCCTTGGTAGGCACCTCATTCCTTAGGTTAGGGACATTTTTTTCTATGATTTTGTTGAAAATATTTTGTGTGCCTTTTATTCTTAGATTTTTACTTTTTCATGGTGTCCCAGATTTCCTAGATGTTTTATGCCAGGAGTTTTTAGATGTAACTTTTTTTAACTAAGGTATCCATTTCTTCTATCATTCTATCATGTTTCTGATGCCTGAGACTCTCTCTTCTATCTCTTGTATTTTTGTTGGTGAAGCTTGTCTCTGAAGTTCCTGTTCAAGTTCCTAGAGTTTTCATATCCAGATTTCTCTCAGTTCGGGTTTTCTTTATTGATTCTATTTCTACTTTCATGTCTTGAACTGTTTAGTCAATTTCTTTCCACTGTTTGTATTTTCATAGGTTTCTTTAAGAGACTTATACATTTCCTCTCTAAGGGCCTCTATCATATTCATAAAGGCTATTTTAAGGTCTCTGTCTTGTGTCTCAGTTATGTTGCAGTACTCAGGGCCTGTTGTCATTGGGTTGCTGGGCTCTAGTGGTGATGTATTGTCCTGGCTGTCATTGATTATGCTCTTATGCCTGATGTCTAGGCATTTGGGCTTGCCAAGATTGTGATTCTTGGTGCTGATATCTGGTCTTTTCTTTGTTGGGTGAGTGTTTTATTCCTTAGTTTCTGTTGCCCTCTCTGGTTCTTAGGAGAGTGTGTTGGCTGTGTGTGTTGTCTGGTAGGAAAATTTTCTGATAGCTGTGGTTACTGTGGGTTCCAGGAAAATGTGTTCTTAGGTTTTGGGTGCTGACACTTAGGAATGGGGTTCAGCTAGGAGAGGAGGCTGAGGTAGGCCATGAGGGAGGAAAGCGGTGTGTTCCACCATGTCTGCTTTGTGCTGTGGGAATGGGGGCAGAGGGTGAGGAAACCCCACAACAGCTAGTCTGCTACAGAGCTGGGGATGAGTCTGGGGGATTGGGTCTAGAGGAAAGGAAGGAGATTGAAAGTCTGAAACTTGCCTATCTGCTTTACTCACCAACTTGATTTTCTGTTAGGCTTGGTTGGCAGGTTTTCAGAAAAAGCTTGCTGGAGTTGGGGCCTGGGATAAAATAGGGAAAAGGAAGTTTGGAGGGAAAGATCTATGTGATCCACTGGAGATGAGGGTGTCAGGGGAAGGAGCAGAGGGGGCAGTGAAGATCCCAGTTAGCCTACCTGCTTCCTGGCTAGGGTCACTGAATTTACTTAATTATTATGGGAAGGAGTAAACTGAGCTTTAAGGCTTCTTCCCAGGGTAAGATCCTGCTTTGTTTTGTTTCTACTTTTGACTGTTTCTACTAGATAAAAAGCAAAACTCTGCCTCTAGATCAGAACATGAGAGAAGCTTATAACTACCAAAATGCTTCCTGACCTAAGGGTTTGGTGTCTGACCAAGCCAGGGCCCTGGCTTCTAATTACAGATGAGAGTGATGGTGGAATGCCCTGGAGAACACCTTCAGACACTTCTCTATGAATGCTTGAAGGGGGATCTAGAATGTTCTAAGCATCAGGCCAGGACATTAAGGACTCTCTGATCATTTTTCTTGATATCAGACGAGCGTGTGTGTGTGTGTGTGTGTGTGTGTGTGTGTGTGTGTGTGTGTGTGAGTGTGTGTGTGTGTTTGTGTTTTCTCCCATACACCTCTACATCCCTTCCAATATACACCAGACACCTGCATCTTCTAGATACTCTGTTTTCACTTGTAACACACTACACAGCTTGCAAACCTTGCTCCCACACTCACATACTCAGCTATATGCAGGCACATATTCTTCACACTCACTGAAATATGTACACTACAAATTCACAATTACAAGAGAAGATGCAGTGCTCTGTGTTCACATGGTCTTTGCACATGCCTGCAAACATGTTGGCACTGCATGCCATGTTTCTTCCACAGCATCGCATCCCATCACACACACACACACACACACACACACACACACACACACACACACACACAAAAAAAAAAAAAAATAAATAAATAAATAAATAAATAAATAAATAAATAAATAAAAAAAATAAAAGTCACATGCTTTTAGACACACCTGTGGGAAAATCTTCTTACCCACAAAAATATATACACCTGGCATTCAAGTATCCTCCAAAGTCAAGTTACCATTCATGCCAGTGCCAGATCACTACAGTAAACCTCAGGTCACCTTTATTCTATATTTCTGTCTGTCTGTTCTCTGTATCTATATTTACGCACACACTCCCTATACACGCACATATCCTCATTCACCCACCCACACTCCACATTCTCATTCACACACACGATTCTCTCTCTCTCTCTCTCTCTCTGTCTCTCTCTCTCACACACACACACACACACACACATGCGCGCGCGTGTGTGTGTGTGTGTGTGTGTGTGTGTGTGTGTGTGTGTGTGTGTATTAAAGCTTAAAAAGTTTATGAGGAAATAAAAATTTCTTTGCCTATTTTTAGCTCCCCAAGGTTTTAAATTTGTCCTTATTCCCTGCTCAAGCAGCTTCTGGTGTTATGTAACTTGAGCAGCTCTGACTCCTGATGTCAGTGCTTACTCTGGTGATGGTGACTGACTGGCTGACGAAAGTTCAACACCCTTTTATCCCCTTCTCCCCAGAAGCATCAGGTGCAGGTTCCCTAGAGGAGGCGAGGAGAGAAACGTACTGCTGTGCTCAAGGGGTAGAATATGGATGTGTGTGGGGTGGTGCTTTCGGCCTGTTCTCTCAGCCTCCTTGGTGCATTGACCCCTGCTGGGTAAATATTGAAGAGCAGACCACTATGTGAAAAATGATCTGTCCCTGCCATTTGTCCCTTCACAAGTTGTTTATTTATTATCTATTTATTTGTTTATTAATTTTGAGACAAAGTCTCCATGTGTAGCCCATGCTGACCTTGAATTTAAGATGTGCCTGCCCCAGCTTCCTACATGCTGAAATTACAGATGTGCCTACCACACCCAGCTGTATGTTTTCTGAATGGGAGGCAAATGTTTGGGGGAAAGGGGAACTCCCACTGCCTGTGCTACAGTTCTGAGCCTGGGGCTGAAGGGCAGCTGGGAAAGAGCTGAGGGATCCACAGAAAGAGATCACGTAGTTCTTGCTGGGCATTGTTGACATCCACTACAAACTCGCAGTTGAAGAGCAGATGCCATCCTGTGGGTTCACGTGGCCATAGCCCATGTCCTCCTGTGAACATGGCAACACTGCATTCCATGCATTCTCCACAGTACCCACCTACTCCAACCACCAGGACCCATAGCTCTAGCCACAGGGTTACTGGGGTTTTAGAACCCACCAGGCAGCATGGATAGAGATCCTCCTGTATCAACAGGTACAGTGGCATGAGGTAGCAGTCAGACACATGGAATCTGTGCCTGAATTTACGTACAGCTCTGCCATCCGTTTGCTCCTTGAACCTGTGGTTATTTTACTTCTCCGAGCCTTCATCTCCTCTAAAATGGGGACTGTAGCAAGGTTGTAAAGAGATGGTCACGAGTGAGCTCAGCACAGTGCCTGGCATAGAACATGCTGGAAGGTCACCATCTTCACTCTCGCAGAAGCTAAGGTCGTCTGTTGGTCTCACTCTGGCCATGATCAACTTCTAAGAAAGCTCATTCTCATAGTTTTTGTTTGAGGGCCATGTGGTACTCTTGACCCACCCCTTCGACGTTTAAGCAGTTTCAGGTACTGCGTCTGTCAGTGTTATGCGTCTTTTCTTATGTTTTCTTATTGTCTAAGCCACCATCTGCCCCCTTGTCAGTTTCCCAAGCTTCTGTTCACCTTTCAACACTGGGCTCAGTCATCACCTTTCATGATGTTCCAGCACAGAATTAGGTCCCATTGTTTAAAAAAAATGATTTCATTGCTAAAGAATGGTAGGCAAACTTTCCCACCACTGTGTTACCTCACCAAGTCCTGAAATTAGGTTTCTTTGCCCATTCTCTCTCTTCTTTTGATACACTGCTTCTTCCTCTTTCTCTTTTTTTTTTTTTTTTTTTTTTTTGGTTTTTCGAGACAGGGTTTCTCTGTGTAGCTTTGCGCCTTTCCTGGAACTCACTTGGTAGTCCAGGCTGGCCTCGAACTCACAGAGATCCGCCTGGCTCTGCCTCCCGAGTGCTGGGATTAAAGGCGTGCGCCACCACCGCCCGGCTTCCTCTTTCTCTTAAACCTCATCCTTCACCATTCAGCTGAATTAGCTTGCTTTAGAAGCTGTGAGGAAGTGCTGAGGAACAGGACTTACAGCAGCCTCAATGACCTCAGGTTGCTCCTAGCTTTGTTACCCAAGTGCATTCTGGGGGCTGTCATCATCACAGCTGGAGGCTTGACAGAGAATTCATATTTCAACTCTACCTCATGCCTAAGAACCAGAATATGAATGTTAATACTGACAGGATTCATTTCTCATAGGAAAGATGGAGGGGCTTTGTCCAGGGATCTCCTCCCATGCACTGATAGAGACAGACAGGTCAGTAAGTCAGGTGAATACATGACCATGGAGGAGACACCAGATAGGTAGCTTATCTAAGATGCCATTGGGAATCCAGTCTTGGCCTGTCCTTCTCATTACATCCCTGAATAATCATTCTTTATTTCACGTTTTCTACAATCTGAAATGATCTCTCAAACTCTGACCCATTTTTCCCTCTAAGGGAGAACTAGTACACTCTGGGTTGCTTTGTCTCTGGTTATTATTTATTTCACTTGCATGTAGGTTTTATTTTTATATCATTGTTAATACAAAGAGGGGGCTCTACAAAAGAGGTGGCCCAGAGTGATACCCACTCCCTTCTATTTTCAGAAGATCACATCCTCTCTCCCTTTGGCTGAACAACAGCAAGCTTGCCTTCCTATGGTCACATGACCATAAGGATTCTGTCACTGTAGCCTACTTGTTTTACTGGTATCTTTATATATCTTATCCACCCAGACATATTACCTCAAATCCCCTCAATTAGTATCTATTGCTACTCTTTTTATATAAAGCACATTTCCAAATTTACATGGCTGCATAATTAAACCTTTACAAACACTTGAACCAAATGCATTTTAGATGCCGATAAACTCGCCGGAAGCATTTCTCTCATTCAGAAAACCAGATTCTGCACACCAGCCCCTGTCGCCTGAAGCCTTCTCACCTGACTCTGATCTGATAAAAGAGGGATAACTAGGCTGGCACTTAGGAGGCATCCGTAGGAAAATTTCCTTCAACAAATAAACATATAGGATCTGAGGGTACAGAGAATCTAGCCTTTTTAAATCATCGTATTCTGGTGGTTTATGGAACATAATAAAGTTTAACTGGATTTTGAATGAATAAATGCCCAGAACCCATAATCACTTCTGCAGACTTTGTCTCCCAGGATCAGTGTGGCTCCCCAGACTAAATAGTAAAAGAAAAAGATCAGGGAAATAAACAAAAAAGGACCATGAGCTCATGCATATCATCATATCATATCATCATGCTGCCTTTCCTTTATGCATCATGCATAAATAAAAGGAGGCTAGCTTCACCAATAGAACCTTGAAAATACCCAAAGCCGCACAGAAGAAATCTACCACTCCCTAGAAATGTATTCTGGCTGAGCTTTTTATTTCAGACTCACCTTCTGTCCCCTGCCAATAAACCTGCTTTTCTCTGTATGAGTTGAGAGAGGCTGTCTGTTCATGTGTATCTCTAGTCTTGGTGGCTGTCTCTGCTTTTCGTCCCATTGCACTACAGTGTCTGACTGTATCAGGGCTGATAGACTGCCAACAACAGAGCCCACCTGTGGACAAATGAAGCAGATCCAGACTCTACTAAGAGAAATTTATAGTAGCCCCCACAACGCAGGAAATGCTTGAAAACCAGATTTTAGAGGAGAACAGATGCAGAAATCTGGAACTGGAGGGTTCTTTCAGTGTGCTTTATCATTGAGAATATTGGACTTCAACTGTTTCCAGTTACTGGGGCTACTCAACTCCAGAGTTCAAATCCCAAGGCCTACCTTGGAACTCTGTGTTTATTTTGTGGTCTTAGTGAGGATGGGAAACCAGTTTGAAGGATTAATTGTGACAGAAGAAGGAACAATGGATGTTGTGGTAGGTAAAATAGTCCCCCAATGACATCCTTGTACTGACTACTAGGAACTATGAGCAGGTTATGTTACATGGTAATGAAGAATTAAAATTGCAAATAAAATTAAGACTGCAGACCAGTTAAATTAAAATAAGGAGATTAACCTGGATTATCATGGCAAGCCAGTAGAATCTCAAGGGTCTTTTCAATGTAGAAACAGATGGAAGGATGTCCAAGTGTCAACTGACAAGATGGGCGGGAACTGTGAGTCAAAGAATGTGCCATCCTCTAGTGGCTGAAAAAGGCAAGAAAATAGGTTGACCTAGTCTCTAGAAAGAAATGCAGCTCTATATTTGTTCCATTTTCTTTATTATTTGATTTCGTTAATACATGCTGGGCAAGCACTCTACCCCTGAGCTACTACCTCAGTCGCCTTCTACATTTTATTTTGAGACAGGATCTCACTAAATTGCCCAGACTGGTTTTTGAACTCACTTTATAGCCCAGGCTGGACCTGAATTGCAGGCCTGTACCACTAGGCCCAGTGTTCTGTCTAGTCTTTGACTTTAGCCTGGTGAGACCCACTTTGGATCTATGACCCGCAGAAGTGTTTGAAGCCACTAAATTGATGGGTGGCAATTTGCCACAGCATCGAAAGGAAATGAACACAGATACTCATCAGGAGAACAACATGTGTCAGAAACAGAGTGTGCCTGGGAACACTTTTTTTTCTGTTGGGTTTTAATGGTGCAGTCCATGAGGGGTTGGAAAACCATAGCATTTTCTCAAGGTGTAAGCCAGAGCAGATGCATAGACAGTGGATACCTCCCTAGGTCTTGGCTGTCTCTGACAGTGTGCAGAGTCAAGGTATCCAATATTGTTCTAGAAGTTAGTGGAAGAATGCCAGTGCATGAGTTTCTAGGAGGGATGGAGTCTCCAGAGCTTGCTTTGCATGGATTCTTTAGATGTGATAAATGATGTGCCAATTTCACCCCATTAAAAACTCCCACAAGCAGAGAGAGAAATGTGGCTCTCTGGAAGGAACCAAACCTGATGTTCCAGGACATCTGCCAGTCTTCTCTGGAGCATGGAAAAATATTGTACTTGATGATCGTTCGTTGTGACTACACTTCTGCTCTGGGGAATGTGGTACTTTTCTCTGCAATGTTTGGGAACGAGGCATTTCTGGGTATTGGTCTCTGCCCATCAGAAATCAGTGTTGTGATATAATTACATTTGTGAAGCAGATGGATCATCCATGAGCACGTGGCTGAAGCTCCTGTCACAGTTAGAGGAAACAGATCTGAGGGTGGGGTGGGAGTGGGGGTGTGGCTCACTGTGCCTTTCTGTTCCCAGATAACAGCCACTTAGCTTGGGCCTCTGATGTTTTTGCAAGGATGTTGGCAGGGAGATAAATCCAAGGCTTGAGGAAGGAAATTAATATTTATTAAGTACCTAGAGTGTGCTGGGCTATTTCTATACTTGTCTATTTAATATGTACACTATTATTATTGTGTGTATGTGCACAGCATATCTGCATGTGTGTGCACATGTGTGCAGATGCATGTGCAAGCCATGACAAATGTGGTAGGACAGGTGACAACGTTGTGGAATCAGTTCTCTCCTTCCATCTTTTGCATTGGTTCTGTGGGTCAAACTCAGGTCACCAGGATTATAGCAAATGCCTTTAACACTTAACAATCTCACCAGTCCTCATTTAACATTGAAGACAAATCTAAGAAACAGGTTTGGCTATGGCTGTCTTATATGTAAGAAAACTAGGACTTGAAGAAATCAGAGTTGGGGGACTTACAGGTATATTTAGTGCATCCCACTAATTTTATCTAGGTTCTTCTAGCCAGCCCACAGAATTTTGCTGGTGTTTATGCTTCCCAAGAAATACTTTTTCTGAGTTTTGAATGAGGCATGCATCTTCCTTAGCATAGTTAAGTATGAGTAGAAATGAATTTCTTCCACATGAAAACCTGGAGAACCAATACTCAATTTTCTGTGTACTTTCTTCCTCCACTATGGTAATGGAATGGGCCTAAAAAGATTGGTCTGTCATCTGGTTCTGGCCATAACAGGGGGCATAAAGATCCTGCTCAATGTGTGAGAGTCATAAATTCTGAGTGAAGAAGAACTGATCATTGTCTTGAGTCACTAACCATTTCAAGACTGTTGGTTGGGCAGCACCACTCTCTGAAACAGCTGCAAAAGAGAAGAATTGGAAATTGGTCACTTGGTTAATCTGGAATCAAATTTACACTTTTGCATCTAGTCTGCATGGTATCAAGGAAGTTATAGTTTTTATTCATGGTCTGTGTAGAGAACTGATATGTCAGATGCAGATGTCCTCATCCAGAGTTCTCACAGGATGTCATAGATCTCATCCTTTGTAAGGGTCATTTACATATCTCTAAGAAGGTGGCAAAGAAGGGGTTCCATCTCTCTTTCTACATCCTTTACAACATACATGATGCTCATATCAAGATGCTTTTTTATTTTATTGTAAAAAGAATATTTTACTAATTCATTGAGAATTTCATACAATAGCGTTTGATCATATTTATTCCTTCCTCCAGCTCTTCCCAGATTCATCCCCACATCCTTACCCACCCAACTTCATGTTTAAAAAAAAAAGCCCTTCTAGTACAATTTCTATCACCCAAATACTCTTGGGTGTCTGGCCATTCCCTGGAGTGTGATCATATCCTTAAAGAAAACTGATGCTCCTTCTTTCAAGGACTTGAATTGCCTATGTATTGCCAAGAACACAGGTGGGGGGTGGGCATACTGCTTGGCCAACAGCTCACAGATGGCTTTAAGATAAATAAACCAGTTTCCTCAATACTTAATTTTTTCTCAGTCAAATATTTTTAAAGTCAATTGGGGGTTCCTGTCATTACACTAATATGGGATATCTGCAATGCTTTACTATCTAAGCCCATGACTTGTAATGTGGGTATGCTGCATACAACACAAAAATTGTATGTACACAAATAAAAATAAACTTATAGAGACTTCTTGTAAAAGCATTCTGGCGAGTTATCACACGCACATACAGCATACATTCACATGCATACACATAAATAAAAATCAAAATTAATGAAATTAAGCATTCTGTGGTAGTTTATTTGAGAAGGTATTGGGTTAAGTACCCACCCACTTACGAGATGGGTTTGGAGAGGAAAAGAATAATCCTAACCATGGTCTAGACTCTGATTCTTCTCATCTAATACTACATTAATTCTATTTTCCAAAAAGGAAAGAACACTATTTCTTATTATATGAATGAACTTCTTTCACTCTTAAGGGATCAACATTCTGTATCCCACATGACAGAATGGAAATCCCCTAAAATAATCAGTTCCTCTTTGCTCTTTAAGCTAAATCATAGATGCTTTTAAAATATTTCTAGGAGGAACTACTAGAACAGCACCAAGGGACTGGATAACAAGTAAACGAATTGAAAGATGAGTAGTGGGACAAGAAGAGCCAAGGCAGGGAGGCTGGGAATGGAAGAAGCTGGTCTGTCATGAGATGAACGGTAACGGAAGAAAGGTAGGGCAAAATGCATTAGACTGGGTTCCAACGGGATGAGCTGGACTTTGAATGGAATACCTTAAAATGAAGTAGATTGAAATGGAATGCACTGGAAGATGAGTAGGATGGAATGAAGTAGATGGAAAAGAATTGTTTGATGTTTTAAAAATTGTGTGTGGCTGTGTTTATATACATTTTATGTGAGTACACATTCATGTACACATGGAGGCCACAAGCTAACATGCATGTACATATGGAGGCCATAGGCTAACATTGGTGTGTCTTCTTGTTTCTCTGTTTTATTTATTTATTTATTTATTATTTATTATTTATTATTTATTTGTTTATTTATTTTTTATTTTTGAGACAAGATCTCCCATGAACCCAGGGCTACTCGTTATCTCAACGGACTGGGCAGATCCAGAGGTCTGCCTGTTCCAGTTCACCTTCCTTCCAGCACTAGGGCTACAAATGCAGATCACCGTGCATTTATGTGGTTTTATGTGAGCATGGGTGGGCGGGGCTGCACTCAGGTCCTCAGGCAGCAGCAGGTGCTTCACTGACTGACTTTTTGCCCCAGCCCCCAATTATTGTTTCAAAGGCATAGAATAGAAGGAAACGGTTGGGTGGAAGGCAATAGTTGTTCTCTAGTTCTCTGCCCTCCTATCACTTCTCGTCCTGGGACTATTTTTGCTACTGTAAGTAGTCAGAATAAAGTCAAGGAAGCAATGCCATCTGTAGCAGCATGTCTTATGTCTACGGGGAATAATTGTGATTTCCTCATTAGCTCCACCAGACTGCCTTAGAGATTGGCTCTGGCCTTCAGAGGTGGGAGGTGGGAAAGAGAGAGGGAGAAAGAGAGAGGGGAGAGGTCAGGGTAGATGATGACACAGGGCTAAACATTGCTGTTCAAGGGGACATTTGGTCAGTTCCATTTGGCAAAGTGAATCTTACTGTATCATTAGCTTTCGACCTTTCTAACTTTCCTTTTCCCCGACCCTATGTGTGTCCCCTGTATAGTGACAAGAGGCTTTCTCTGCTTTATCCTTTCCTCTCCCAGAATGAGAGAATGTGCTTGGGAACAGTTGCCGAGGGAGCAATCTTGTTTTTGAAAAAGAAACATAAAAAAAAGAAAAATGTGTTTGTGGGGATGCCAAGCCAGAGAGAGCCTTATTTAAGAGAGTGAGGTGGTGGGGATGTGTTTACACAGCAAGAAAGCGCAGGCTGGGCGTCTGCTGTCTCTGAGTGGATGGCATTTTGAAAGGACTTTGTGATCTATCTGTTAATTCATTGTTACTGCTTCGAGTCCAGGAGAGTGTGCCTTCCTGGTGCTATTCATGTAGCTTGGGTTAAGTAGCAGAAAATTGACAGCCAGTCTGAGCCTGTGCTTTCCTAATACAAATCTGTGGACGCACAGCCCAGGCATAGCCATGGTGCATTACTGGGTGTATCCACACTGCTATGGATTGTGGATTAAATGGGGTGATGTGTGTAATATGCCTGGGATAGAGCCAATCACATAACAAGCTCTAAACAAGAGCCCACATTAACTATATGCCCAAATACATCTGCTCACCATCCTGTAAAAACTCATTGATAGGTCTAATTGTGTACACACAAGTTATATCTTGCAAAATTGTGTACACTGAGAGCTTGACGCACCTATGATATTATGTTGACACAAGGAGGTCTATTTAAATCCATAACTACACATAGATGTGCAGATGTGCTCGTATATACATGACTCTACATTGCATGTGCACCAAAAGATAAAGCAGAAAAATGGAGCTGAATATTTATAAATACAATTTGCAAAATTCCTTTGGAAACATAGCTGAAGGCATTTGAAATCTTGGTCAAAAGAAGATTAGAAAATTGTTTGTGCTTCATGCTTTCATGGTTCCAAGTAATTCTTTTATTCCCGACCCCCTTACTGTACCTAGTCTTCATCTTAAATGCCTATCCATCCATCCATCCACCCATTCATCTATTCCACTAAGATGACTTGTGTATTCACTCTGTG
This sequence comes from Peromyscus californicus insignis, assembly GCF_007827085.1. NCBI lineage: Eukaryota > Metazoa > Chordata > Mammalia > Rodentia > Cricetidae > Peromyscus > Peromyscus californicus. The sequence continues at coordinate 104,073,921 of NW_026294551.1, forward strand.
TTAAACATAGTGCTAGGCATTGTGCTTGTAAGACAGACATGAGTCTATCTTCTTAGAGCTTCTGGTCTATACTGACATTGAGCAAATTGCTACATAATATGTATGAATCAATTTACAACTGCAGAATGCTATTGCATACATTTTAATTCTTGATCAGAATAGACTTTATTGTCTTAGATTTTGAAGCTGGGATGACTGGAGTCAAATGCCAACTATGCCATTGATTTGCTATGTCTTGGCAATTTACATCACCTTTCATCACCCCAGTTTCTCATCACTAAAACAGAGGTCACAGAAATTCACATGCAACAAAGTTTAGTGAGGAATGAAAGGCCACATCATGAGAACATTTAAAACAGATTGTGACACTTATTAAGTATTGTATATTATTACTAAAATTGCTTTACTCAGAAAGCCCTTTGCACTTGGGGGTATAACCCTGAACTGCACAGAGCAGTTCCTGTGACTGGATGATTGTCATCACCTCTCACTTCCCCAAAATGAGGGCCCTCCCATACTCTGAATCATTCATCCCCCCTCCCGGTTCTCCAGGACCTGGTGGTGAAGACAGCTTTGACCCTTTCTCTGAGAAAAGACTTTCAGCAAACCAACGGGACACAGCAAGTCTCCCCCTCTACTTGTCTGATGTGGATATTTTTCTCATTTGACTTACTGATGGAGTTTGGATATGGGCTTCTTGGAGCTTTAAATGTTCCAACCTCAAAGATAAAGTCCTTTCTGTGCCTCATGAGGAAAATGTGATGACAGATTTTCCCTGGTGCCCCCCCCCTCCAGACTCAACAGCATTCAAACCCTGCTCTGTTTCTTACCAGTTGGGATTATTTGTCTTCCCTGAAGTAGAGCCAGCTTGAGTTCTTAGTTGCAAAGCAAAGAAACAAATTCTAATAACTGTAGCAGAAAATGAATGCATGGAAAAGATATTAGGGAACCACAGAATTTTTAGGGTGTCTGAGAAGCTAAGGTTGCAGTTCCTGAACTGTCCTCTGATCTGTGTCACAGATGATGCGCTGTGAAGTGGTTCTGTTCCCTCTGCTACACACTCAATGTTGCTACATGCTTCCACTTCTAAGATGGCTTCATCACCATCTCTGTTTCTTGTACCACTAACTCCCATCTCCAAGTCTCGGGATGGCATGTCTGGTTGGCCAAGCCTGGGTCTTGTTTAAGCATGGGAGACTGAGAAAAAGATCGTCTCTTCAACTTCTTAGAGAGTGATTATTTTTCTTCAAGACAGACATATGAGATCAGGCAGGGAGGGGGAGGCAGGTAAGATAGGGAGACCCTTCCAAACATTTGCTAAGTGATGAGGATGATTAAGATACAATAGAACAGAAGCAGACTAAACCTTAACTGTTAGCTTTACTATGGATGTCTCTATTTAAAATTTGGAAAACAAGACCCATTTCTAGGAATTCTTGTGATAATAACTTAAATTTAGGTTTGGTGCCTAGCACATTATCTGTGTTTAACAAATTCTCCTTTTTTTTCTGGAGTAACTACAGAAACCAAACCAGAAAAGTAAAAGGGGACTATGAATGGGGCAATAGAGAGAGGGATATCAGGGTACAGATGATTTGAAGGGGGAAATGGGTAAACATGGGGGGCACTTTAGTTATGGAGAGGGGAGAGAAACAGGAGGGAGGATTAACAGTAAGGATGTCTGAAAAAGTCATAACAAAGCATAGGATTTATCTACTTAAATTATATATAATATATATAAGTCTGTGTGGACATATTTGTGTGTAGTTTAAGTGAAATTTACTATTTGCTGACAGTCCCTTCCCCGCAAACAATAGGTGATCTAAGGGAAACCCTAACACCAGACATGAGAAACTCTCTTTTGAATTGTTGGTCAGGGTTGTCCAAGAAAGTCCCAAAGCATTGTAGGCTACTATTGTTGACCTTGTTTGCCCCCCCAGAGGTGGAAGATAAATACTTATTGCTCTAGATATCATGCACTTCAAACAAAGGGTATAAAGTACCTGAGCTGGATCTGAATAAGCCTTCTTCCAAAGGACCAGAAGGTACTATGCAAGCTTCAAAGGGATGGAATCAATCAATAATCTTACCCAGCAATGTTGTTTATGAATCACAACAACCACTAGCATGGCAAAAAAAAACCCAACGGGTGTAGTAATGACACACATACCTTGGCAGTAACCAATAGCTCTCTGATTAGACTAAGACCTGCTCAACAAGAAGGAAATCATGCCTGCTACTGGAAACCTAGCCAACTACCCAGGGATAGAGAAATCATGGATCTTTGAGGAGAATTTACAATTAGCACTTTTCTAAACCAGCACAATCCTTAACTATGTCATAAATATTTATCCTATACCCACAGAAAAGTGTCTTGCCATCAAGACACCTCTCTTTGAAACTGATGAAGACTATGACAGAAAACTACAACTGTTCAAAATGCAGAGAACAAGAGATTGTGTGGTTGCCTAGTCCCAACTGATGCACCTACAACACAAATCTTTCCCTTAAAGCTCAAGGATTATTGTGGAAGAGGGGACAGAAAAATTGTAAGAGCCAGAGGAACAGGGAGTTTGCTGTGAGATTATGTTTCCTAGAAATGTCAAAGAAACTACACCCATGAAATCTCATCAGTGTGGCACCTAAACAAGACCTGAACAGTGATGACAGTACTATATATGCACACTCTAGACAAGGAACTACCAGCAATTAAGGAATACTGAAAGTAGGATATGTCATCCCTCGCCAATTAGTTATGGCAAAACAAAATGTCAGTCTTGAAATCATATACATACAAGTAACATTGATTGAACAGAGCAGGTTGTATTTACATATTTATGAATACACACACACACACACACACACACACACACACACACACACACACACACACCAGTAGCAACAATTAAAGAGTTGAAGAAAAAGGCCATGAATTTGAATAAGAGCAAGAAAGGGATGCATAGAAAAGGTTGGCTGGAGGAAAGGGAATGATGTAAATATAATTTCAAGCATAAAAGTATATTTTAAAAAATTCTGTGTTTCTGTTTTAATTTCTGTTAGGTGCCTTCAGATCTAAGTGTCCAGGAGTAGTTCTCAGAGTATCCTCAATCCTAGCTATGCTGAGACTAAGCCTTCCTTCCATGATGTAGATTTATCTCCAGAAGTTTCTAAGAATATTTATTCTTGATATAGAGTTGAGTTTAATCCAACTCCCTCAAAGAGTTTAGAATTGGGAAGGTCTTAATCTGTAAGACTAAGCAATTCATTTGGAAAGTGGCAGAAATGACTATTGGTTCATTTCCAGAGCATCTTGCTTTTCTCTTCATAAACATTTGCTACATTTCTGTTCCACCAAAGCCTTTTTTGGAATAAGGTACCACAGGCATCAGCTACTGACAGACATGTCTCTCTTAGGGGAAAATACACACACATGGAGATGTCCAAATTATTTCACTGTTGTCCAAGGCCTAGGTTCAAGTCATGTCCTCGGTGCTCTTCACACCATCACAGTTTGAACGGTTCTGGAGCTCTCACGGCCTCCTCTTCACCACCACTCTTGTTCTTTCTACTGCAAGGATTTATTGAGGGTCTGTGTCACAGTGGAAACCAAGTGGATAATAAAATAAACAGGCTAACTGCTCTCAGGGAGAGGTTGAGAAAGGAATAATTTTTATTGTGTGAATTATGATATAATTTAAATAAACTGCAAAGTCCATTCAAATAAAGTAAATCAGGACCCATGGGAGGAAGCCAAGGTATATATGGATTGTTCAATAGATGTGAGCTGGTGTGTTCTGGGGACCAATACAAAGTTACCTGGCTAAGAGCCATGGAAAAAGATGGTAACAGAAAGTTGATTAGTCCCTAGGGTCCTGGCTTATGCGGTCAGCATCTACAGAGTGGACTGAATCTCTTGTTTTTTTCCACAAATACATCCAGGGATATGCATTACTAACATGCACCATTCACTCAAAAAGTTCCTGACTGCTGTTGGCTGACGTTCATCCTTATTAGATTGCCCTAGTCTCTTCAAGTGAAGTTCAGATCAGAAGTCCACCTGGTCCTATCCTAGCTTAGGTGGGATATGTTTTCGTGGGGTGTGTTTTTCCAGTGCAATCCCTTTAGGATATTTGAACCCAAGCATAGAGTAGGAGGACCTCCATCAGATGGGAATTTCTCCTAAGGTCTCTTTGGAGTCAGTTTTTACATTCTGCTGGACTTAGTTTCAAGACACAGCCTCTGAGCCTGATGTTTAACAACCTCCTTGTCAAGTGTTTACAAAGACTTTTGGAAAACATATGCCAAGATCATGCTGACAGAGAGAAGTGGTATCACACGACCCCCTCTAATCCTTCAGTCTCTGGCTGAGATGGGCTGGGGAAGAATTCAACCTCCCCTTATATACCATTATTTCCAAAGAACCAGATTCCCAGTTTCATGGTGGTGATGGGTGTTGAAATGACCCATTTCTCTTCTTAGCCCCCTTTGTCCTGAAGGAGACTGGAAGGTTGGCATGTCAGCTAGAGCTTTACCAGTAATTTACTGGAAACAGGAAACCATGAATAGAACTAAAAAGAAAAAGATTTTGAAGAAGCCATGGACATGCTCAGACTTTTCTGTTCTAGCTGGCTCCTGGAAGTTCTGCAGAGAGAGCCATAGGCTACAGCATTCCATGTTGCCTGGGATTCTGGACATGTCTGTGGGAAAGAACTTTTCTTATATCAATGGGACACTCTTTGTGACTCCACCAGTTATCTCTCCTGCTTCAGAGGCCTCAATGCCACCAGAATTTACTGCCCATCAGAGATCTGGGTCCTGGCAGCATTGTTGAGCAATGTCTCTTAATCAACCTTCTTATATAATCTTGCAGCATTCTTCTGAGTAGCACTGGACCAGTTAGTTATTGTTCTTCCTTTCAGTTTTGTCTTTCTACATTTTTCCTATCTCAATCTTGAACGTGTACTTGAAGCTAAGATGCCACATGCACATCCTTTTATAGGTAGTGGGTCCTTTGAACAACCAGTAAATGCAAGATAATGTTCTGAGTTGAATAAGCATGAGGAATTTGGACTCTGCCATGAAAAAACACCCACTTCTTTTTTATTTTTCTCCTATTAGTGCAGGAGTTTCCCAAGATTTGGAGACTTTAAATGAGGGGCAGTAAGAAAACGTGATAGAAGAGCTGGCCTTAACGTGTGCCTGTCAACAGCAGATAAATTCACTTATGATCCATGATGCTCCAACACAAAGCTTAAAGTAAAGAGAAAGGCAGGTGTTTGGGCGGGACGTGGAAGAGAGCCTTCACTTCTGGGGACAGAGCACATGCACATACATCTCAGGTTTTTGGAGACTAGTTGGCATAGAAGAAATAAGAAGAATATGTTTTTAGGATTTTTTGAGTGGGAGTAAAATGGTGTAATTCTTTCCTGTGAAACAGGCAAAGGAAGCATTTGTCTGGGTATAAGAGAATTCAGACATGAATTCAACAAGATACTCAGCTGATTCCAACAGGACTGTCAAGGAAAACGCCTGTGAGAGGCAGGGGTGTTCCTTTGTACCTCACATTAGCATCAATCACTGTGCTGGGGAGAGAACATCTTTCATGCATGGAGCTGACGTCTAGAAGAATAAACCAAGTTCCATTAAAACAAGCCTGAGACCGGTCCAGATTCTTGCCTCTGAGAAAACCCGATGGTAATTCACAGACCCAGGAAGAAGTAGGTCAGCTCTGGACCCTGACAATGGTTAACCACGGGGTTCGTTATGACGCTAACTTTAAGTAGTTGGTGGCGTGCAATAATTGGCAGAGGAGCAAGCTGAAAGGACGTTAGTAACACAGATGTTAGAGACTTAAAAAAGAAAGTAAATGTAGCCATTTAGAGGAAACTATACTGGTATAAGGAAAAGAGAAAGGTTCTAGAGTCCTTTGTGTTTTATCACACTGGAATCACACATCCTGTTGTCCAAAGATGGTTGTTCCTAATGTGAGTCAATGAGGTGTTTTAAAAAATAAATCATTGTATTTCTAAGAAGAAAATTAAGGAAAAAGGGAAAGGAATAAAGCTATTTTTAATCCATTTTCTATCATTTTAATATTCAAGATTTATTTTATTTTAAAGTGTGTGTGTGTGTGTGTGTGTGTGTGTGTGTGTGTGTGTGTGTGTGTAGGTATGTGCACACATGTGTGCCTTTGGAGGCTAGAGGTGTGGGAGCCCCTGTGAGCTACACACTGTGGTGCTGGGAACTGAACCTCTGCAAGAGCAGAGTGGGATCTCAACCCGAGCCATTTCTCTCGCATCTATCGTACCAAAGGCATATGCTTGCTTGAAGAACATGGACAGAGCTTGAGAAAAGTGAGCAAGTCATTCACACTCTGTTTCCATTTGCTTGTCTCTGAAAGGAAGTTTATGATACTTAACATCCGGGGTCACAGTAAAGACGCAGTCATCAAATGTGAATGGGAGGACCCACCTGAGGCCAATAAACCTCAGTATTTTAATGGACTAGTCTTCATTCCTCCTTGAGGACATTTCTTAATATCTCCAAAAACCAACTATATTCTACTTTGCAAAGTTCTTTGGCTATTGCCATTTTTAAAATTTCTGTATTAATTTTTTAAAATACATATAGGAGGAAGGGGAAACTGTGGTTGATATGTAAAATAAATAAAAATAATAATAAAAACATATTTATTTATGTGTGTGTGAGAGAGGGGGAGAGAGAGAAAGAGAAATAGAGAAGAGTTGCCATGCATATTGGGGTGCCCATGGAAGTCAGAAGAGAACATCAGATCACATGGCATTACAGGCCATTGTGATCTGCCTAACATGGGTGCTGGGAACTGACCTTGAGTCCTCTGGAAAAGAAGGAAGCCCTTTTATCCACTCAGCTATCTCTCCAAACCCTCTGTATGAATTTTTGAAAAGAATGCTATTTCTATTTTTAAAAAGCCTGTTTAGATTGTGATTTTACTAAATTTATAGATCAGTTTGGAGGATTATTGACAGCTTAATTAATCTTGTGTCTATTTATGAATTTCTATACATTTAACCTAAGACCTTAAAAGTATCTCTTGATAAGGTTTTGTATTTTTTGAACTAATTAATTAAAAATTTAAATTTCATATATGCATACTATTTTATAACATTCCCCCCCAGTCTCTCCTGTGCCTCCCCATCTAGCTCCCTCTCAAATTCACAGCCTCTTTTCCTTTGTTATTGTTACATATGTATGCATGTATGAATAAATATATAAATACAACCTGCAAAACTTCCATATAGTGTTCTTCATATGTAGATGTTTTTAGGACTGGCCACTTGGTAACCAGTTCTGGGACTTGTCTCTGGGGAAGACTGATTGATTCCCCCTTTCTCATCAGTCATTAACTGCTTGTAGCTCTTCATCGAGGTATGAGGCCCCATACACCTAGCCACCTACCTATGGCTGCTGCGGCTATGTAGAGCCTACAATTACCACTTTCCAAACCAGTGTCATCTCTAATGGCATTCCAAATACTTATCCTTACACCCACAGATAAATGTAGCTCCACCCTCATCAAAGAAGCTTCCTTTTGCAGTGGAGACCACTACAGAAAGCCACAGCTGGTCAAAATGCAGAGGGCCACTGATAATGGGGTACCCACCCTCAACTGACACAACTCCACATCTAAGGGTGTGAGGCTTTCAATGTATAGATCTTGTACATTGTCAGACTTATCCCTACGTATCTGCGATGCTATTTGTAAATATTTTCTTGCCTTTCCATTTCTGTCAGCTCACTACTAGTCTATAGAATGGCAACTGATTTTTGTATATTGATTTTATGGCCTTGTGAAAATCAGTTACTAGTAGTAATTATTAGTTTTACGTAGATTCTGAAGAAATGATTGGTATTTAAAAATAGATTCCAAAGGATTTTTCTATACAGGTGATGGTCTCACTTGCAAATAGGCAATTTAAATTTTTCTTTTCACTGGGTGTGGTGGTGCACACTTTTAATCCCAGCACTTGGGAGGCAGAGCTAAGTGGATGTCTGTGAGTTCCAGGCTACCCTGGTCAACAGAGCAAGGTCCAGGACATCCAGAACTACAAAGAGAAACCTTGTCTAAAAAAACAGAAAACAAACACACATTTTTTTCTTTTCACATGTGTCCCTCTCCCACTGTGGCTTTATTTTTCTGTATTAGAACTGCATTGGATCAGAACAGGCAAGACACACAGACCTGATTTCCTGATCATGCTGGGAAGGACGAGGCATCTGTAAAAGTCATTACTATCTAAAATGAGTTTGAAGAGGGTCTCCTCTGTGTTACACTTTGCTGCAAGTTTTACCTAGTGATAGATGTTGGATTTTATTCAATGTTATTTTTTTCCCTGCATCCATTAGACTCATGATTTAGAGTTGCCTGTTAGACTGTTAGTGTTAGGAACTGCCCTGAGTGTCACATGGGAAACCAGCCTTGAGTTTACGGGATGGCCACCATTTAGTCATGATACACCTTTGAAGTATATGCTGTTAAGTAACCTGTATGGAGAATATTGGTCAGTAGTTTTCCTACAGTTTTGTTTTGTCTGATTTTGTGATCAGCACAAGCTGTTTTCTTACAGTTAAGATATGAGGCAGTCCCTCCTTTTTAATGGTGGAAAGGAATTGTTGCCTCTTGAAATGTTCCTGTGGGTGGCAGCTGAATTCATTGACTGAGGTCTTCTCACATGAGCATTTCTGCTGTAGATCACTCTGCATGTTCTGAGCAAGTGCAGCCTACACATCTTGTATGTTGTGCTTCTGTTTCTCTTCAGCACAAAACACGTCCTCATTTTAAACTCAGCTTTCCCCTCTTTGATTTATAGTTTTGTTTTTACAACTGTATTTTCAGTTTTAAATCCTGTATCTGCATCTAATTTCATGGGGGCTGTAGTTCCTTTCTTCCTCCTCCCTCCTTCTCTCCTCCTTCCTTCCTCCCTTCCTCCCCCCTCTTTCTGAAAAGGTCTTATGCAGCTCAGGCTATCCTTAACTCTGACCCTCTTGCCTTCATCTCCCAAGTGCTTGGATTACAGGTGTACTCCACCACAACTGGCTGTCAGCATACACGCTGTGTGACATGAGCAGACACTTCCTTGTCATCGGTTGCTGTGTGTGATTCTGCATCACACAATAGCCTTGCATGATACGGAAACTTTAACATCTTTGATCTATTGCTGAGGCTTCTGTGATTTGACTCTGGGCTGTTTATCTCTGATAAGAATGTTCCTTTCTCCTTTTATCACTCTGGCTATTTTTAAGGGTTTTGTCTATGTCATTGGTTTTCAACAATTTGGTTTTGATTTGCTTCCACATAGTCTTCTTTATGTCTCTGGTATTTGTATGTTAGTCTTCTTGGATCTGGAGTGTATAGTTAATGGAGTTCACCATTAACTATTCAGGTATTTTCTATTTCCTCTTTTCTGTTTCTCTCCAGAGACACCAATTACGCGCCTATCAGGATACTTAGAATTTCCAAAGTTCAATGGTACTATTTTCTCATTTTACTGTCTTTTATTTAAAAATCATTTTTATGGGATGGGAAGAGGGACAACAAGGTAAAGGTGCTTGCTACCATGTGTGATGACCTGAGCTTGATCCTCATCAATTCAAATGGTGGAAGGAGAGAACTGTCTCTTCCAAGGGGGCTGAGCAATACACAACAAATAAATGAATAAATGTCATACCCACCCCCCAATACTTGAGACTAAACCCAGGGACTTCAGCATGCTAGATTTATTGTTGGGCCACATACTCTGTCCTTCATTGCTTCATTTTAATTAATTATATTATATTTTTCAGTTCATCAGCATTTGTTTTCCCCTTCATTGTGTGATCTTTGAAACCACTTCAGTATATTTGATTATTTTGTGTATTTTAGATTTTAATCCTGTCTTGAGCTTTTTAATAAATCTTCACTTGTGATGCTCAGTATTTCCTCTAGTTTTTGAACATAGAGAATTCAGTTATAATCACTGGTTTAATGTCTTTGTTTCCTAATTCTATCACCTACATCTTTTTAGGGTGCTTCAGTTGATTGATCTTTATGTTATATGGCCTGTTTTCACTGCTTCTTTGTGTGCTTGGTAATTTTTATTGAGTGGAAGCCATTTTATATTGACCTTGGTGTTCAGGGACTGTTGCTTGCTTTTTTTTTTCATGAATATCTTAGCTTTTCTTCTAAGATGCAATCAAGTTGCTCAGAGACAGTTTTATCCTTTTGGGAACTGCTTGAAGGCATTGTTGGTGAAGACCTTAATAACATTTATGCTAGAGATAATTTCACCTCGTTACCAAGCAGAATCTTTCTGGGTTTTCCAGGCTGTGTTAGCAGGAGTATGATCTTTCCTGACTGAACTCTGGGGATTATTCTCTGTCATCCTTTCTGGTGGCTCTTTGCTCAACCTTGTATGTTTTCCCTGTAAGCATGTCTACCACACTTCAGGCACTGTGCTATGCTCCTTAAGAACATATTAACAGGAGCAAAACAATAACGAAAAACATTACTATCAATTGAGTACACAATTCATGATAGGCACTGTCCTAAATTGTTTTGTTTCATTACATGACTGGTCAGGTCGCCCAGGAATCAGCAGAAGAGGATAAGACACAGTCAGGCTCCCCAGCCCCTCTTGGCATAACAGCTTAGTGTCAGCTTCCAGGTGTGCTCTGGGGTAAAGAAGGGAAGATGTCAAACAGGACATAGGAAAATGTACTCTACTTTTTTTTCAATTTATTCTTCTCTCAAATATTGCAATCCAACAGCAGTTTCCCCTCCACCCCCACCCCAAACATCCCTTCTCCTCCAAATCCAGTCCTCCTCTTTTCCCTCCAGAAAAGGTCAGACCTCCCAGGTATATAAACCAAACATAGCATGTCAAGTTATAATAAAACTAGGCATCTCCCCTCATATTAAGGCTGGACAAGGCAACCTAGTAGGAGGAAAGGGATCCCAAAAATCAGGCAAAAGAGTCAGAGACAGCTTTTGCTCCCACTGTTAGGAGACCTACAGGAACTCCAAGCTACACAACCAAAACATATATTCAGAGGACGTAGGGCACTCTACTTTCAATGTCTTAATTTAGCAGGGAATATTCTGGCTGTTAGGTGGTAGCATGGCAATTCTGCAGTTTTATGGGTATTGCTGCTCAGAACAAAGCAGAGGTAGTAATGCCATGCCATACCTGGATGTAGTTTTTAATAAATAGTGATGTAGATCATGGTGAAATGGGATAGTAACCATGTACATGACAGGGTTCAGAAACCTCCTATTAAACGTTATCCAATATACCAGGAAATGGAGGCTGAAGTATCTGCTGGTCTCACACATGGTTAATGGAGGCAACACTTCACGGGGTCTCTCCTGTCTTTAGTCAACTCACAGTTCCTCATACATTATCCATTTCCACAAACAGGCATCCAGGAGACCCTCTATAACATGCTGATTGGTGAGCATAATCCTTTCTGCTGTGACTTTATTAATGTGGTTGGGGGTTATTGAGTAGTTAAGATGTTGATAGATATGGCTTCCAATAAATCGTGTCAACAGATCTTTATAAAAAACTGTGGGATGTTTTTAAATCAGGCCCCCAAAGCAGTGTTGGTTCCATGTTAGTCTCAGTACAGCCTCTAAGATAATAATAGGTATTTTCAATCTGAGCCTATGATTCCCCAGCCACTGGCTTCTCCATAGGAAGTCATCCTCATAATGATAGCTATGATTTGTCGATACCTCGTGTTTGCAGGAGATCGCCCTCAGGATTTTGTGTATGTGTTCCTTGATTCTGCCAATGTCAGTTTTATTACTTCCCATTTCATATATGACAGCCAAGGTCCTGAAAACAACATGCTCAAGACTGAGCTCTCTCTCTCTAGCTCTCTCCTCTCCTATTCTCTCCTCTCCTCTCCTCCCTCCTCCCTCCTCTCTCCCCTCTCCTCTCTCCCCTAGCTCTTGATTGCAAAGAGTTTCCAGACATAAGAAACAATGGGGTCAGAAACACAGAAGCACAAACAGTAACATGTAGTTGAGGACCCTGCTTACCAGGCATGTCCAGATCCCCTTCACACCTCAGACTTCTCATAACAGATCTGCTCATGTTCTTCCCTGCCTGTCTTGGCACATTTCTTTCAACTTGGGGTCGATTTTCTGCTTTATAGCACTGCCAACAAGGCAAAATTGCTGAGGCATTCTCTGATGTGTTGAATAAAGCCCCTTTCCCTATTTCCTCTAAACTTTCCCTTTTCTTGCATCATTTTCCCCAAGAGCCTCAGGATTCATAATTATCTACTCTGTTATCCTCTTTTCCTCCACGAGTAGGTACTCCTCATGTGTGTGTGTGTGAAGCTCACTTTTTTTTTTTTTTTCCGTTTTTGAAGCAGGGTCTCTCACTGCCCTAGCTTTTGCCAAGTAGAATAAACTGGTTAGTGAGCAAGTTCCAGGTTCCGCCCCTTTCTGCTTCCCTAGCACAGGGCTTACAAGCATGCATGTCCATACTTGCCTTTCATTAATGTGGGTTCTGGGGATCTGAACTTGGCTCTTCATGCTTGCAAGGCAAGTGACCCACGGCTACCAACTGACCATCTCCCCAGCCCTGGGGATGGTATTTCTGTCTACTTTGTCTAACTGTTTTGTCTCTGGCACCTCCCCCAAATATTGCAGGGATAATGTCAAAAGTGAAGGCAAAGGATCATGGGGTATGATGGAAAGGAACTACAGGAGACCTTCAGCAGGTGACTTTGAACGAGGGGGCTGGTTACTAACAGAGAGAAGAGACACAAAAAGAGACAGTGGCTAGAACACTCAGGATTAGTTTTTTGTCTTGTTTTCTTCTCCTCGGCTGTCCTTCGCAGCCACTGGTGCAATTGTCTGTCCTGCTTCTCGGAACACTCTCCTTTCTTGTTTTTAGTAACTGCTTATCTGTTTGGTTTCTCAGCCCTTCAGTGTTAATCTATGTGTATTGAGCATTGCTCTTTCCAAGCAATTGGATTCTCATTTTTCAGGTTTCAGCTTATATGTCTGTAATAAGTACCTTTTCTAGTTTCAATGCTTTGACATTTTGGGGACATGTTGACCATGGAGGGACTGTCAATACCATGATCAGTGCATTCGTATTGATAGGAAAGGACTTGCATCAAAGAGGCCTTGCATATGCAAATTAGAACTATTCAACTATTAGCTTAATTGGGCATCTGCTCTCAACACCCTAGTGCCAGGCACACGTAGGGTACCCTTGTGCATCCTAGCTCACTAAATGACTCAACTAGTCAGTCCTAAACCCACCAATCATGTCTTGCCAATTTCTTCTTTGGAAATGAGAACAAATGCTCTTTTCATTTCTCCACATTTCTGCTTCTAATTGACCCTGATGTTTTTCCATGTGACCCCCTTTGACACTGTATGAAACCCTTCCTGTAGGGATCTGTGAGGATGGTAAGGGAGCTCTCAGTGCAGACAGATCTTTATCAGCTGGCCTTGTTATTCTGAATAATATTAATTTTAAGGGAGCTATGCTTTAAAGAGCCTTTCTCTCAAACAATGTTGGTTTCCTACATGGAAAGTGCCATTGTTGTAATGATCTAATTTTTGCATTCGTTGTCTAGTTATTTATCATATCTATTCTCCCACTAGACTTGTTGAGGCTTGTAACCACATATGTCTTGATGGTCTTTGTATCTCTGCTGCTTTGCACATGAAAGATGCTTAATAATGAGTGTAGAACAGAGAGATGCAGATTCTTTAGGGGGTTTCCTTGTTAGGCTAGGCAAGCAGAGATGAACAAACTTTCAATTTAATAGTTTAACACAGTAAAACGTTACTTCTTATATAAAGTCTTCCATACATTGGGCATCCCACCTCCATCTTGCAGCCAAACATCCAAACATGATCTCTAAAACTACCACATTAGTAGCATGGAAATGGTTTTCAGTTACTTCTACCCATACCTGATTGACCAACATGTAATCACATGGTCCCCGTGGATATAAGCTAAAGAAGCTTGGAAATGTAATCTTTCCAATGTGCCTCAGTTACAGTAAATCATAGAGCATGAGCTTCCTAATACATGGTATAAAGGAGAATAGAACCCTTGACAAGGCTGTGCAGAACACCAGGAGACAGTCCTCCACTCTGGATTCCATAGGCATCAGTTTTTCTATTTTTCTATCGTTTCTCTGCAAGCTAAAGGTCTAAGGTGAGAACATGGAAGTCAGAATCAGGTGTGTGGTGTTGGGCAAGTCATACCTCCCTGGTCTGAGCCCATTTTATCAGTAGGATTGGGCATCAATGTCTGCCTTCCAGAGTTGAGGCAAGCATCAATGATGATGCATGCATAGGATCTGGAACACAGGGCTCAGCGACTGATTGCCTTCATTAGAGTGGCTGTTTCAGTCATCTTGGTAATTATAGCAAACCTACAGCCACAGACATTAACAAAACCGCATTTGGATTTCCATCTCTACATATGGTGACCTGACAGAGGACCTCACACCTGTTTCAGAGAAGAGAAAAATATCCTGCCTCATGTTGGCTGTTTCCTCTGTCTCCAGCTTGCCTCATGGTGCTCACCCCTCCCACTCTGGTTAGAAGGTCAATTACAGTGCATCCCTTTTCCAGGGTAATAAGTTTTTAATGTAGACACAATTAGTGAATAAGCAGTTGATTAGTTCATTATGAAAACACCGAAAACAACACCATTTGTGGTGGCAGAAGCTCAAGGAGGACAGATCTGTTCCCTTTTCATGCTATCAGCTGGGTCAGCAAGCCAGGAAAGGGAACATAGTTTACCATGATATTAAGCCCTTTTAACACTGAAAGGCCATTAAGTTAGAAAAAAACTCCCCCTCTGGGGTATTAATTAGGGAGACAGAGCTTTAAAAACTCATGATCCTATTAAATTCTTCTCTTATAGCCATTTTCATGAGGAATCCTTAATGTGAAAAGCTGATGAAAAGCTCAGCTGAAGAACGTACAAAATCTCAGAGCCATTGATCTGTCGTTTTCAAAGGAGACAGAAAATGGAGAACACTTCATCACGTTCCTGGTGCTGGGTGTCAAAAGCAATTGCGTGCAGCCTGACCAGCAGTTAGAGAGCAGCAGAACCTCTGTGGTGTGATCCCTAGGATTTCCCAAGGCTAATGATGGCAGATGATAGCTCTGGATGGAAGCCCATGCTGTTCCAGCCCAGGACCACTCTGTTCTCTTGGGGATTTCCTGCATCTTTGGCCGGTGTGGAAAATCTCATTCGGAATTCTTGTGCATGTGTTTAAATCTATAGGCACTTAAACATATGCAGCCACTGATTCATTGGTTCACCAGTGTAACAGACAGTGATCACAAATTATATACTGTGGCAGGTTCAGGAGATTGAGGTGTGAGTGGGTTACATAAGGTCTCTGAATTTTGAGACTCCTAGTGTAATAGGGGATATCCCTGCACCAAGAAGTCACAGCGACTGCAAATGAGATTGATGTAACAGATGGAGGACTTAGGCAGCATCAAAGAGGGTAGAGAACAGTTCTCTACAGAGCTGAGACAAGAAAGGAAGTGTTCAGAAGCAATATGAGTGGATGAATGGAGGCCTTTCCAAAAGAGAAAATGGCCCTTGCTGATCTCAAATGAGCATAAGACAAAGGACATTTAGAATATAGTAAGGAGGCCAGATAACTGAAAGTGTAGTGAGTGATAAGAGAATGCCTGGAACAAGGGTCTGAAGAATAGCCAGGAGCTGTGTGGGCAGGAGGGATTGTCGCCTTCATCTGGAGAGGATAGATTCCACCATTAGCAGCAAATCACGTGACCGCTCCTGCGTATATGTGGGCACACGGACATGTGCTTGTGTCAAAGCTGAAGTACCATGAGGGTCTGAACGGGCCGCTTTCTCTCTCTGATCCTTTCCTGATTCATGAAATGGTCCCGCTGGCAGGCTTCCTGGATTTCACTAGCTAGTGCACAAACACACACAGCTGAAAATGCTCCTAGTACCCGGAGAGTTCACATAGGAACATTTCCTTCCTCCTCTCTTCCCTCTCCACCTCTTCTCTTCCCACTGTCTGCTCCTTTCTTCCTTCTCCAATTTCTGCTTCTCTCCTCCTCTCTTCCCTCCTCAGTTCTTCTCTTCCCCATCCCCTCTTTTGCCTTTATAAAGTGAACTAAACACATGCCTCGTGTCTTTTAACCCTTTGGACTTAGAGCTTTTTCTTTCTAATCTGGGACCTCTATCTTGCTTATTTATCTTATTAAGTCAATCAGTACATGAACAAGTATTTAGTAGATCACTTTATGCCTGGGTTCTCAGTGTGTGCTCACATCTTAGCTAAGGGCCTGGGTTCTCAGTGTGTGCTCACATCTTAGTTAGTGGGCTGGGTTCTCAGTGTGTGCTCACATCTTAGTTAGTGGGCTGGGTTCTCAGTGTGTGCTCACATCTTAGTTAGTGGGCTGGGTTCTCAGTGTGTGCTCACATCTTAGTTAGTGGGCTGGGTTCTCAGTGTGTGCTCACATCTTAGCTAAGGGCCTGGGTTCTCAGTGTGTGCTCACATCTTAGTGGGCTGGGTTCTCAGTGTGTGCTCACATCTTAGTTAGTGGGCTGGGTTCTCAGTGTGTGCTCACATCTTAGTTAGTGGGCTGGGTTCTCAGTGTGTGCTCACATCTTAGTTAGTGGGCTGGGTTCTCAGTGTGTGCTCACATCTTAGCTAAGGGCCTGGGTTCTCAGTGTGTGCTCACATCTTAGTTAGTGGGCTGGGTTCTCAGTGTGTGCTCACATCTTAGTTAATGGGCTGGGTTCTCAGTGTGTGCTCACATCTTAGTTAAGGGCCTGGACATGGATATGATCCAAGGTACATAAGGTGTTACTTAAATAAAAAGGAGTAGAGACTAAACTGAAACAACTTGGCTTGCTGATCACTCTTCCTTAGGGAATGTGTTATTGAATTCAGTCACAGCAGAAAGTTGATGTGCATGATTTCTTTAAGGATGTATAATACTCTTGTTTTTGGATTTTATTATTTTTCTTTCTGTGACACCACCTATGGATTCTCAGTTCCTTTTTCTGCAGAATAATCTTGAAAACATCTCCTTAGCATCCCCTAACATTGGCATGAACAGTGATCTAGTGATCCCAGTGACAACTGGAGTCTGGTTTCGCATCTATTTGGACACGCGGAAAAGTGCTCACAGCAATCATAGGACCTAATCACAGTTCACTTATCTTGATGGCTTCATTTTGTATTTATTTTCAGTAAATAATCTTGATGTTAATTCCTAGTGGGCCACAAGAGAGGAGGCGGGATTTTAATGAATTGGTGATGAAGTGGAAATATTGTGAAATGCCGAATAATGTATTTTGCTTGTCACCTAATTACTTATCTGCTGCCTAAGAGCACATTTCATAATATCTTACTTCCAGATCTGTTCATCTGGCAATAAAAATTCTTCCTTGCGATTGTTATGTGCTCCCAAGTAAAGACCAGCATATTAGAAGCTCAGCATATAACGAGACTTTAATGACCCGATAATGTCTTTTATGAAACTGAGAAAGGGATTTCTTGTTCAGTGAAAATACGTTTTCTTCTCCAAGAGAATACTGAAAAAGAATTGTTCATCAGTCAGAACATAGGTACACACACATACACGCGTACACACACACACACACACACACACACACACACACTTTCTCACTTGCTCCCAAAGCAAAGGCTTGTTAAGTTCTGGTCATTAGCAACCCTGTTTTGTTTCTCTCTCTCCCACTTTATTTTAGATTAGGACTCCTCATTGGTCTGGGGTTGCTCGGTAGGCTAGGCTGACCAGAGAGTAAGCGCCAAAGATTCGTCTGTCTCCATCTCCTCAGCTCTGGGATTACAAGCACACACTTCCATCCCAGGTTGTTTACATGGATTCTGGACACTGAACTCAAGCACTCATGGTGGTATGACAAGAATTTCACAGCCTGAGTTGTCTCCCCAACCCCGTGTTTTGTTACTTTTGTTCTAACAATGCTGTAGAAAGAAGCAGAAATTTTGGCTGTGTCCCAGAGAAACAATGTCCCTTGCATTCTTTGACAATGTATTTTGGAAGCTACAACATGGAAATGACAAATTGAGATACATATAACATGTGGAGCTCCCTAATCACAGATTCTGCATATCACCTAGTTACCAAGCTGCAGAGTCTGTGGGGCACAGTGGAATCTAGAGAACAGGTCTCAGCTCTACTCTTATAGACTCAATAACTTACACCAGCAATTCTCAGCTGGGATGGTTTTGTTCATCTGCCCCATTTGGGGACATGTAGCCATGTCTAAAGAGATTTTCGGTTGTCTTAGGATACAAGAGAGGCTCCTTGCATCTGGTGGGCAGAAGACAGGGATACCACAAGACACTGCAGGATGTAGCACAACCTGTTACTCCCAAGGTGTCAGTTTTACTAAGATTAGGAGATTATGGTCTAATGACAAGTCCAGTCATTGTGGTGGAGGCTGATAAATACATCCAGTGTCAATGGAAGGTTAGGCTGATTGTTGCCAGTGCAGAATGGTAGGGTACCTAATCCAGCTTGGGGTGGGGCAGGCTAGGTTTCCTGGTAATGGCTGAACTGAAGAGCTTGAAGACATTAACTAGAAGAAGAAATGGGAGAAAGGCCCTGAGAAGCATAAATAGCGAATTAGAGTTCTGCAGATGCCACAGTCTGGCTCCAACAAGGGTGGCTTTACTTAGGGCATTTAACCTTTCAGGGTCTCAGTCTCCTACCTCTTCCTAGATTTAAAATGAGGAATTAGAATAGATGATTTCCAAAGTAATTTCTAACTGTGTTTTATTGTTCCACACCTTCATATAGCATCTACTTACACAGGACTTAAATGTTTTAAAAGTAAATTCATTTTTAACTAACACATAAAATAGAAAATTATACATGTGAATGGAGTCACATATAATGCTGTTTCTTTGCTTTTTGAGACAAGGTCTCATCATGTTTCTAAAGCAGACCTGGAACTCACTATGATTCTAGGCTGGCCTTAAACTCATAATCCTCTTGCCTCTGTGGAATATTGGTATTATAAGTGTGTATCACCATGTCCAGCACATGCATGTTTAGATAAGAGTATATATTATATGATGCATTACATTAAAGTAAACACAGTCATTCTACTGCTAAACCACACCAGAGCTTCTTGCTCTGGTCTAAATATAATTCAATAATTCAATATCAATTTGTCAACCTTTCTCTATCCCTCTCTCTCCTTGCAACTATCACCCAATTTCATCTACCCTGTTTATTGACCACCATTTTACTATCAAACTTTCTGAGATTGAGGTTTTTAGAGTACACTTATAAGTGATCATTCTTGTCCTTCTATGCCTGGCTTAGTTCACTTAACACAATGACCTCTATTTTTATTCCTATTGTTTCAAAGGACAGAATTTCATATATTTTTAAATGGCTGAAACTTATTTCACAGTGTGTATGCCACATATCCTTCTCTGCTACTCTGTCATTCCAATTTTAGTTTATATGTTACCAAAGTGAGCACTGTATATTATACTCATTCTTCATCCATTCATCTGTGGATGGGCACTGAGGTATTTACATTTCTTGGAGATTATGAATAACACTGCAGTGAACACAGGAGTGAAGGTATCTCTCTTCAACATACTGATTTTATTTCCTTAGACATACACTCTGGAGTGAGATTGCTAGATTATATGAATCTAGTAATATTTTTCTAGATTTTTTTTCTGTTACTGTTTTGAGAAGCATCTTGGTATTTGGCCAGACTAACCTAGAACCCATCTTTCTGCCTTTGCTTCCCTAGTGCTGAGAATACAGGTATGTACTGTGTACAAGATAATTTGTTTTCTACTTTTTGCCCTTAATTGTAAAATCTGCTCACATGACAAGTTCCAGACTCCTGGTTGTTCACTTAACAGCAAATGGCTTTCTTTGGTTCCAGGCCTTATACTGGGTTCTAAGAACACAGAACTCTTTCTTCCTCATGTGACCTGCATACATCCTCTCCCTCTATCCCTGCCACAGTACTTGAGCTTTGGGCCCATTGGTGGTTTCAGAAAAATATGGTAGCATGAAGTAGTACAGAGAAAATGGGGGCAGAGCTGGGGAGAGATAGGGAGTAAGACATTTGAAAACTGTTGATGAGAAAGAATCGGTAGAGCAGGTTAGTACTGCACTCAGGGGTCAGGAGACAGGGATGTCCAGGAGAACAGTTGGACTTGAACTGCTGAGTGCTTACACCAGTGCCCAGGCTGTGTTGGTAGAGCTGCTTACTCAGGGGGAGGCTCTATATCTCTCCTCCTTTCCAAATAAAGGGGTCAGGCAGGCTATGAGGATGTGAGGGCACACAGAGACCAAGGAACAATCTTCACCATCCTGGGTCAAAGGTAGTCCTGAGATAAGTAAAGGGAGACTTCTCATGCCAAGAAAAGCCACCTTGTGTCCCAGTCCTCAGTACAGGGGACTACAGTGCAGGACCTGCTGTGGAGTAGAGTCAGCTTGGTTCCCAGATCTGTATGTAGGATGATCTCACTGAGCTTCATGTTTCCCCTTTAGAAAAGAAGAGATGGGAGCAGGGAGATGGTAGAGACTGGCTGGTAGCTGTGACATCCCAGTGTAGAAGGAAAAAGGTTTCCTGCTCTATTGCCTGAGACTGTAGCTATTAGCCAGAACAAGGACATGGCAAATGTTTACAGTGATTGATGTACTAATTACCTTCACTTGATCCTTATACTCTGTGTGTATCCACATTATATCTCATAAAGGTGTAAAATTGTCAGTGAAAATAAGATAAAATGGTGATTCTTCCCATGTTCCAGAGATTTAAGGGTTTCTCAATTTAAGGGTTAAATTGAGAGAAAATATTCTTGAGGATGGGAAGTTCTCTGGGTTGGATGAGACATAGCTGATATTGGATTCTGAGGTCAGCATCTACCCAGGCTTAACTTCACTGCTCTCCAGTTGACTGTGATGGCATGTGGCCAACAAGAGGTGAAGGGCTTCCTCAGCTGGTCTTTAAGGGATTTGGGATTAGCTCCAGTGTTTCTCAGCAGGATGCTGAGAATCCCTAGGAGGGATATGTTCATTTAGGGAATTAGTGTTTGGGAGGAGGGGTGCACAATGGTAGTAGTGGACACTGAAACATGGCTCCTCTTGCATTTCTGAGCCTGAGAAGGTCTAACACCATTTTACTTGAAATACAGTGTATAAATAAATCAAGCAATACAGCAGTGAATGACCAAAGCCATACAGCGACAGGACTTGGGTTTTAACTTCGAACCTCAATCTCTCTCTCACTTCCTCTTTTCTGCCCTCTCTCTATGAGGTGTAATATAGTGTATCTTTTAAAGTAGCACATTCATTTCTCTTGTTTGTATTTATTTTGCTTAATGTTGAAAGCTCACCCAATTATGATAATTTTATTCAATATGTCATACTCTTATCCCTGAGGTCACATCTTACTTTAGAGAAGTCTCACATAGTCTCTATGTGTACTTGTCGGGGTGTTGCTTGTGGTCATTAGTTCCAGTGGCTTCAGCTACCCAGTTTGGTTCTTGGTTGCTGTGAGCCATTGCTCCTTACTCCTGCAGAGGAACTCAGTTTCCACTTTGGCCTCTGACTGTATGAGTCACAAATCTTGCCATGTCTTCTTTCCCTGATTCCAAGACTCGTCCAAGTTTCCAAGTCTCCTGTCATCAGAGCCTGGGTCTCACAACTTAATGGCCAGTTACTGAACGTCTCATGGTCCAGTTTTCTTATGTCATTCAGCCCCAAGTACTTCTTGTAGACACCATGAGACCCAGCCCAGGGCAGCCAGGTGGACCCAAGTACATGGACCCCTAGTGTCACTTGTATCTGACTATAGTATTTCCCCTAATGCCCAATAAAAGCAACTTAAGAAAGCATTTGTTTGGTTCACAGCTGGTTTACTCCATCACTGTGAGGAAGTCAGGGAGGCAGCAACTGTCTCATTGCAACTACAGTCAACAAGAAGAGACCAGTGAACGCACAGGCTTAGCTAGCTTTCCTCTTTTTATGAAGTTCAGAACCCCAACCCTGGGAATAGTGCCACTTACTTTTAGGGTGGATATTCTCACCTCAGCTTTTATAATGAAGATAATCCCTGCCAGGTGTGTCTAAATGCTAACCTATCCTAAACAATCCTTCATAGGTCTGCAAAGAGGTGTGTCTCCTAGGTGATTTCTGATCCTGTCAAACTGATTAATTAGCATTAACCATCACATGTGGTGAGGGTTCTAGATTCAACCCAAGCATGGCCCTTCTCACTTGTGGGAAGACTGATGCCCAGTGAATCTATGAGCTGACTTTTGACTCATCACCATTTTTCCCCCACAAGTAAAATATAATTACAGGCTTATTGTTACATTATAACCTCACTTGGAGGAGTGGGTGGTGGGGTGGGCCGAAGCTCAAGGCAGATAATGGCCTCACAGATCCATGGCCCTCAGATCATCCACTGCTCTTTTCCCATTCTGTTCTTAATCTGCTGTTGAGACAATATATGAGCCATGGTGCTGACTTTATGTTATTCATCTGTGTGGTTACTCCAAAGCTGGGCAAGACACATGGATCCAATAATAACCTTTTATTTCCACTGTTGATTTTTGAGGGCCCAGGGCTGGGGATCCTCCTCATTTTCTTACTTCGGAAAGTGTGACTCTCTTGGCATTTCCTTTTCTCTGCTCAATTCACCATCCGTGTGTGTGTGTGTGTGTGTGTGTGTGTGTGTGTGTGTGTGTGTGTGTGTGTACCTCCACCAAATCCTGAGATGTTTTGGAAACCTACAGGTTAGAGAGATTGGCATCTTGATTCTACCATGAACAGTGTACAATGCTCTGTCTAAAAGAACACACAACTCATTTAATTAATGGTTATCTAGCTGGAATTTTCTCTCCTGTAACTTAGAAGTCCTCATGCCTACTGGGATAGAATTAAACAAACACTGGTTTGTAAAATGCTTGTTTGTATCAATACTATATTTGGAACCTCAAAAATCAATACCTGGGCTCTTTTGTAGTCTGACCCCACTATACAAACTCCTCTCAGAGACTCTGGCTGCCTCTGAGCATCTGCATAATAAGGAAGTGCCTGTTACACAAAAATGGCTTAGGGGAAATATTATAGTCAGTTATTTACAATATCCCACCACGAGTGCATTAGGCATGGCTGTTAGCCAACTTTTTCTTTAAGAATAATCTGGCAGTTCTAAGTAGGCATCCATTTGTATGATTTCTTTTTTGTCTAATTTTTGTCTTGTCTGCTGGGCTGTGAACTTTAAGCACTGAGGTCTACTTTTTCATTGATATAGTCTTAGTGTCAGGGACAATGTCTTGTACAGAAAGATATTCCAAACTATTGTGAATGAGTGAGTGAGTGAGTGAGTGAGTGAGTGAGTGAGTGAGTGAGTGGGTTTATACTGAGATTCTGTGGAGAATAGAGAGGAAAATATGTTTGAACTTAAAGGACAAGTCCAAGGGTAAGAAAGAGATCCTGCTATTCTTCTCAGGGTACAGGGTGTCTTTCCACACACGGGTCAGGTTCAAGGGTAGATCAGGGAGAGAGTCTGTAATTCTGAGGGCTAGCTCTCATCTTGCACATTTGCTTAGTGGCCATATCAAAGCTTGCCTCGTCTTCAGGTCTTATTTTCATTTTTGTTTCATCTGTAAATTTTTGAAGGGGCTGGGAGAGCCTTCAAGCTCATGGCTTCACTATCTCCTGGAGAAGCATCTACGTCTTAGCTGAAGCATCACTCTTTGAAGGTTGCTTCCTCAAATCACATCCCAGCTCCTGACATAGCAGATGGAGCTGGTGCCACCCACGACTGACAGATGAGCCTCATTTAATTCTCAGCATTTAACTACTTGCTATGTGGCAGAATCATATAGCTCCAGGTTGCTGGGAGAGACTACCTCTTTCTCAACAACACAGACAATGTCCTACTTCCATGTCTCTGACCTTACTAGAGTGTAGGAAAATGGAACAGAAATGCCAGCCTCAGATGTGTGCAGTTATAGACACACATTTGGGTGTTGCAGTATTGCCTAGACAGTGGGACTTGCTGGGGAGAAGTCAGGCACTCATTATTCAGCTTGGTTTATTTCCAGATTCACCTTTTCTGCAGCCAGTTGGTTTCTTCCTTTCTGTCCTATTCAATAATAATTTCTATAATTCTAGAAAGGCCTGGTATTAAATGTAAGATACCTTAAGAAGAACAGCACATTTTTTCCTATTTCAGTTGTGACATCTAAAACACTTATTACTTCTTAGCAGTAATGGCTCCCTCAATCCCACTGCTGTTATTGGCTGCTGTGTCCTAGGCATAAACATCTTTGTATGCTTATAGTATTCTTACAACAGCGTTCCTGTAGGTAGGTACTATGATTATCATTTCAGCTGAAGAAACAAAGAAATTATAACTGCTAAGAAAGTATGCCAAGTGATCCAGCTACTACCGGAAGAACTAGGACTCACACCTGAGCATACCCACACAGCTTGCTTTCCATTTCCAGTTCTTGATGGAGATTCCTCCTAATGAGCATGGCTCCTGTCCTTGGCTCTGACCATGGTGGCCTGAGAAGAAGAGTGGGTTATAAAAGGCAAATAGCCTCTCCCATTCTCATGAATGAAGAATATTGAGGCTCACCATGGAAATTCACAAATCATAGCCCTAGCAGAAAGTTTAAAGGATGAGATGAAGGTATCAAATGTAAAAAATTCTGTGATCTTATGGTCAAGTTAACAGATCTGCTTCCCCTTGGTAGAATGTATGTTAAAATATTACCTTGGATACAGGATTGGATTAGTGGGATAAGACTTAAAATTGTTGTTGTTCAAGTCTTTTTCTTTGAGTTGGTCTTGGCCCAAGATATTGAGATCTTTGCAGTATGAGGGAGACTGGGGTGGCTAGAAAGCCCTGAAAGTCTAAGAAGAAAGGTCTTCTGGCTAACTGTATTCTTAACTTAGATGTACCAGAAACTGTGGCTTCCACAGCTCCACAGAACTATTAGACCATTTGCAAAGTGCCTGACATGTTTGTTCATGACATAGCATGCTTACCACTTCCATATTTTAACATTAAGTTCCTATGGAAAGGCTCATCCAGGGCATTGGTTAATTTTCTAACTTCTAAAATGGTCAACTCATAGCCAAGAGGGAGGACATTTTCCACAGTGAGCCCTGCAATATTGCCCCTGTCTCAGATCACCAAAACTTGGACCAGATAGGCAGGACGCTTATCCTCAAACCTGTCTG
The DNA here is from genome assembly GCF_007827085.1 of Peromyscus californicus insignis. Classification (NCBI taxonomy): domain Eukaryota; kingdom Metazoa; phylum Chordata; class Mammalia; order Rodentia; family Cricetidae; genus Peromyscus; species Peromyscus californicus. The sequence continues at coordinate 104,099,212 of NW_026294551.1, forward strand.
ACCATGGCTGACTTTTGTGCTTAGATTGAATAAGATAAACTGGCTGAATAAGAGCTTCGACTCAAAAATATTGGGAGCTAAGAATATGAGAATCTAAGCTGCCCTCATGAAGTCAGATGACAGATACCCTGTAGAAAGATATAAAAATCCCAGTCTCAAGAAGCTGATATGGGAGCTATTTCCTTTTCAGGTAGCCAGTTACCATTGCCAGGAGACAGCTGATTGAATCTAGCTGCAACTGGAGTAACATTTGGGGTCCTTGACCATCATCAATTCATTATTTGATTCCTAAAACTTTCTAAGACGTTACCATGGGGTAGAAGACATTGTGCTGAGCACAGGAATTATTCTAGGAAGGAGGACAGACATGTAGTTTGTACATCTGGTGAAGGAGGGAGCATCAATAAATAGCCACACAAGTAGATACAATTTCATGAACTATGGTTATGAAGGAAAAGGAAAGGGTTTTGTATTGTTATCAATTTGTCATTCTATAATAGTTATAGTAACTAGTAATTAATTGCAACAGTTTAATGACTGCATTTCTATGAGGAGGTTAAAGAGTGACTTTCCAAAAAAGAAGATACAAGGAGAGTCTAACATGATGAGTGAGAAAGCATTCTAAACAAAAAGAATTCTAAATAAAAAGTTAACATTATGACTGTACGTGTGTGTGTGTGTGTGTGTGTGTGTGTGTGTACAAATGAGGCCTCAGATTTCCGGGTGCACTGTTTGGAGTCATGGGAAAGTAGGGCAGCATATCTGCAGAGAAAACAGCTGCTAAGTGCTCATGAGACTTTTACCATGGTGTGTGTTTGTTTAGCATGCTATGATGCAAGGGGAATTGGTATGCTGGCATATGTGCACTGCACATTAATCTGACTAGTGGGAGGTTCATATAGTGGGAGTGGGTAGGAGGAAGACAGACATATCTGTCTCTAGAAGAAACAATGGTGGTTTGGTCTAGAAAGAAGACAGGAGAAAGAGTGAATCTGGGAAATATTTTGGAAGGAGAACTGGAGGACATCTTTAGATTACCTTCTGAATATTTGTGTTTGTGTCCATAGGCCTGAGCTGATCTCATTCTGTTCAGAGAAGCTTCTGGTTGCAATCATAACTGGTCAAACTATTAAGAATAAAATACCAAGTGTTACCCTCTAAATGAGACATCTGCATCAATTCTAGACCCCTTAACAAGGCTCAGGGAACATGGAGGAAAAGGAAAAAGGAAGAATATAGGAGCTGGAGGAAGGGTGTGTCCTGTGGAATGCTGTCTACTAGATACAGCGTGGCTCTTGCAGTCATGAACTCAGCAGCTGTGGTATAGAGAGAGCGTGAGCACACACACACACACACACACACACACACACACACACACACACACACACACAGAGGGAGAGGGAGAGAGAGAGAGAGAGAGAGAGAGAGAGAGAGAGAGAGAGAGAGAGAGAGAGAGAGAGAGAGAGAGAGAAGGACACACAGGAAAGGAGGGGTTAAGGGGGGAGTGGATTTTATTATTAAAATCCTGGGGAAATTAGTAGGGAGGATGGGTAGGATAATATTGCTTGTATTCTCAAGAACAATTTTTAAAAATAAAATGTCCTGTGATAGGCATTTCAGTGTAAAGCTGGGAAACAGAACCATAGTTACCTACAATTACTCTAAGAGACTCAGAAAAGAATTGGGAGAGACAATAATAAGAATTTTAACAAAATTCGTTCTATGCCATCAGCCATAAGTATGGTGCCATGGGGTATGAAGAGCTGATGTTGGAAGGCAAGAAACACCACTGGAGGCGGTGGCATTGGGACACTTCATCATGCTAGGATGTGGAACAAGCATAGAAAACAATATAAACAAACAATTGATCTTGGAAGATCCAAAGTTTGACAATAAAATTTACCCAGTCTTCCCCAATATTTTGAATTTTCCTTTACTCTTGTGGGATTATTTTCCAGGTGTTTTTGAGAGTGAGCATGCCGTTTGAGATAAGTATTATGACTTTTTAAAAAATTGTACTCATGTATTTAAAAAATACATGAAGATAATGTATTTTCATCACATACACCCCTCTATCCTGCACTATTTTATATTTTGATGTACACGTCTACATGCCAGCACCCCCGTGTATATGCGTCTGTCTGTGTGCTTGTGTGTAGGCTAGAGGTCTTTTAGGCATCATACATTTTTCCCACTTTTATTTTTGAGACAGGGTCTCTGGGTTCTTTCCTAAGTCAGACTGGCTGGACTGAGCCTCAGGGACTCACCTGTCTGTCTCCCCAGTGCTGGGATTACAAACAAGAGCCAACATACCTTTTTTTTTTTTAGTGGATTCTAGAGCTTGAACTCAGGCTCTGTGCTTGCACAGCAAGGATTTCATTGAGAAGCCATTCCCCTGACCCTCTTCTTGCTTCAGAGACAAAGCAGAGTCATCAGAGGGGTTAATGCACCTGTCTGATACCACTTAAGCAAAATTCCATGCAGACCTTGCTGTCAGACCATCTGTTTGCCTGGTGGTTTAGAAATATTTAGCTGTATGAAGATTTCCCTGTTCTCTGTAGCTCTGCATCCAGACCCTTGTTCCTCTCCATTCCCCACCAGCTCTTGTGTGTTCTTTCCTCCCAATGCTCCACAGATTGGCCACAGGCAGCTTTGACTAAAACTGATCCAAATGCTTTTACTGGTTTACCTCAAGCAAGCAAGCACCTGATACAGGATTGTCTGGAGATCCTACCCAGTACTGTATCAACTGTCAGTACTGTATCAACTGTCTTTTCTACAGACATGCTGTGGCTCACTTAGTTATCATCTCACATTCAGGGGAGAAATGTACTGTGTTATTGCCCAAGTAGTTCAGTATCCAGGCTTTTGGGGTAAGCTAAGCCCGGTTTTCTCATTTGTTTTATTATCTTCCCCTTTCCTCCTTATTCTTGTCGTTTTCAGTCCTAGGCATCAAATGCTCCATAAACAAAGGATTTATGCACTATGCACATACTCCAAAAAAGAGAAAAAGAATTCAGAGTATCCCAAATTCCTATATTGCTAAACTAGTGTATTAATCCCTGTGCAGTTTGCTTTGAGCAAAGTCTGACTCTGAGGTAAAATACAGTGTCTGAAATATTGCCTGTTACAAAGAAGGTATCTGAAAACAGTCCCCTTCCCTTTCTCCCCTATAAGAGAATTAAGTTCCATGTGAGAAGCTAGGGCAGGGCAGGTGTGAGGAAGAAAACAGACATATTCCATGGTCTCAAAGAGGTATGGGAAAAAGAGCTGTCAAGTGAGTAATGAAGAAAATACACTTCTCGATTGAGTTCTACTCGTCCAAATTCATATATAGAAGTGTGTAGTTTCTAATGTCAATGAATGTGACCTTATTTGGGAACAAGGTCATTGCAGATAAGATGAGTCCCTGCTGGAGACTGGTGCCCTCACCGAAACAAGGAATTCAGATGAAGCAGGTGCATAACATGAAAGGTGAAAGCTGCTCTCTATGAGCCAAGGAATATCGAGATGCCGTCTATCCAGGCTCTCCCTCACTAACTTAGGAAGAAGTATATCTGCTCACATCTTGATCTTGGACTCCTAGCTCCCAGAACTGGAGGTTAATATGTTTCTTCAGTTAACACCATCCAGTTTTATAGTCCATTGTTCCATAGCCTTCCAGGCTAATCAAGGGGCTCACAGAGCACAGTTACACATCACTCGGCAACAGGGATACATTCTAGAAAGCACATTGTTGGGCTATTTTGCTGATGTGCAAATATCATTGTGTGTACTTATACAAAGATGACTACAGCACCACTGAGTGATATTTTATAAGATCACTGCCATATGCATGCCATATACATATATCATTGATGTAAATATTGACGTAATGTAAAACTGTCTTGCCTGATCCTGTGGAAGCGAAGCAGGTCTCTTGGAGGATGTGACACTCAAGCCAAGAGGTAAAAGACAGTTCAGCATTAGGTTCACAAACACAAAGCAGAACGTTTTACGGACTAAATGGCCTTTTAATATGTGGTTAATTGTTCCTTTGTAATCTGTTCTAACATTTGTGGACACCTGATTTCTAGTCCCACAACATATTAAGGCTTAAAATAAAGAAGGTCAAAAGGATCGGCTACTTCTTGCTCCTGTGGCTGACAGAGAAAGACAGCCAGGACAAATGGAGACCACAGAATAAGAAGAGTCATAGGAGAGGGTGCAGGGAGAAGAGAGGAAATGAAATCACAGCACTCTGAGGCTGGTGAGCAAAGGGGCAAGTGGCCACTTCTAGAACTCTATCATGAGGTTAGCCGAGATGGCTAGTATGAGCATTGAACAATCCTTTGTATGCATGTGATGGTTCTGAGCTATCAGTGGCAAGTTAAATACCTGTCTTAGTCCATTTCCTTTTGCTATAACAAAATACCCAAGACAGGATAATTTATAAAGGAAAGATGATGAGTTATCTCAGGGCTCAGAGGCTGACAGCCCAGGATTGGGCAGCTCTATCTGGCAAAGGCATTGTGTTGTATCTGTTCATGGCAGGAAACAGAAGGGTGAGTGGATGTGTGCAGAGACAAACCCTGCAAAACCAAAGGGGCAGATGCCCTCTCTCATGGTAACTGACAGTCCCATGAGACCTTCATTAGTGCATCCTAGTGTTCTAGTTATCTCCAGAGGTTTCATGACCTCTCAATGCCATTTTGCTGAGGGATCAATTCCAACATCAGTTCCACAGCATTCCCATGATCGCATGGCAGAGACAATCTGCTTAGAGCTGATAACAACACACTGTGGCAAGAAATGGTAACTGAGTTCCTTAAGCATATACACAATGGTACTTCAGATTATAATTAATCATCTCCTCTTGTTTTTGCTGTCTTTGTTACTTTGTGTGTGTGTGGGTTTTTTAGAATATAGACAAAGAAGATTCTCTATCTTGTGAAGCCAAGCTACACAGCCCTCTCTTGCACTTAAAAAAATTATTTCTGTGTATGTGTGTTTTATTTTATTTGTTTGCTTGAGCTTATGTGCACCATTTGCATGCAGGAGCACATAGGGGCTTAAAGAGGCCATTGGATGCCCTAAAACTGGATGGTTGTGAGCCACATGTGTGTGCTGGGAGCTGAACCCAGGTTCTCTTTAAGAATAATGAGCACTCGTAAGTGCCAAGCCACCTCTCCAGCTCCTCTCTTGCACCTTCATGAGTGCTCTTGTCTGGCTGTGTCACAGTTTTCACTGTGTGGATTATAACTTGTGCCATCAATCAGGTCTTCTATCATGTAGCCCATGTGCCTCCAACTCTGCGCTCTCTTTACTTGAAGTACAATCCCAGAATCTCTGTTCTCCAGGACTGACCTAAAACTGGCCACAAGTGAACACTAATTAAATATTCCACAACTCTAGGTTTAAAATATTCCCTTCCTAAATGGTCAAAATAAAAATAAGTGCTTGCATAATGTGAAGATGTAACCGTGAGGGCAACATGAGCTGCTTTTGCCAAAGGTTTTGCTATTATGCGTTTTCTCTTTTTCCTCCATTGTGAATTGGTACTTTTCCTTCTGCTACTGAGACTCATTCTCTTTTGGCATGAATATTTTCTGGTCGGAGAGTAGCTTGCTATGTCCTCTTTTCACAAATTCGGGGTAATTTTGACTAGCTTTTTTTCCGTGCTTGTGGCCAAAGACAAATCTACACGGTATTTCAAATAATATAATATTCAGGTTTCCCCCTTAAAAGGATGCTAGGCATAAAAATTTGGAAAGGTTGGAGAAGAAAGGCAGAGCTAAAAGCCAGGGTTCTGTTCTGACTTTGAATGTCCATTTTCTTTGCTGTTGTTGTGATAATTACCTGAGCAATTGGTGCCTGCAGGGACATCTCCTGACCTTTCTCTCACAAAGGTCCAGTTTTGACATAGCTGAAAAAATAATTCTGGTTTGTGTCTAAGCATTCTGAAACCTAACATCCTTCTTCTTATGGCCTCTTTATGTTGCCTTGATTTTCTGGGTAATTGGAGGCAATAAAACTTTGGTTACTGTTGGGGGTGCCCGTAATGATTCGCCTGTGATACCAAACCCATCTGCTTCGTGACTGTAATCCCTACAGCATCTCAGGAGGAAGCTGTTATGGCCCCAGTTTGGAGGTTAGAGGCTGAGGTCCATAAACACTTTATGATATATCAAAGGTGCTATAGGTAGGCGAGTAAGTCGCAGTTCGAATCTCGAACTGCCTCCCAAAGTGCATTCGTGTGTCATTCTGTTATCCGTCATGGTCCTATACAGAAGCCGAAGTCTGAGTCTTGTGCATGGTGTGTTGGAAAGGGTGGGAATGAAGGGAACCATGGCCTCTGGAGTCAGATAAAAACACTGTCCTTCTCAACTGTGGAAAGGTTTGAAAAGAATTTTATGAGTATAGTATAAAAGCTAGAACCCACCCACAAAACACAAACCCTGGAAGATCAGAAATACTGAAGTCTGTGCCAAGGAATGAATGTGTGAATCTAATGAAGAGACAAGGGCACAGGGGAACTCCACAAGGACACTGGGTTTTGTAGAATGGAGGACTCATTCATTCTGTGAGTACAATTTAAACTCTGCTATCTGGATCAAGGAAGAAACAAGCACGGATCTGGACAGGGCATAGATCTGGACAGGGCATGGGTCTGGACAGGGCATGGGTCTGGACAGGGCATGGATCTGGACAGGGCATGGGTCTGGGCAGGGCATGGGTCTGGACATGGCTTTTCTCCTCTGACTGGGACACTACATGAAGAAGGAAAGGGACTGGAGACAGGAGCCTTTCTGTCCACACCGAAGGCTTAGTGCTATGCTAGCAGCAGCCTGGCTCATTGGAAGAAGCACTGCAGAGACAAACCTGGAAGGAAATCCTGCTGCTATCATGACAAGCTGGTTTTCTTTGGCCAAGTCATTGACTATGTCTGAGCTTTTCGTTTTCTTTCCTCTGTGTGTGCTTGTGTGAGGGTGCATGGATGTGTGCAACTGTGCATGCATATGTGTGCATGTGGAGACCAGAGTATATGTTCGGTGTTATTCCCTAGGTACTATTCATCATTTTATTGAGACAGGGTCTCTCACTGGTTTGAAACTTGCCAAATGGATTACACTTGCCAGCCAGCAGGTCCCAGGACCTGTCTCCAATTCTCCAGCACAGGGAATCACAAGTGCACCTCCACACCTGGTTTTTTCATATGAGTTCTACGGATTGGATTTAGGTCCTCATGGTTGCATGACAGCCTTTTTACTATTGAGCCATCTACCCAAGTCTCTCTCTGAGCTTTGATTTCCTTATCTATAAAATGATATTAAATAATGTAGAGAAATGTTTTTACATGGTTAATGTGCCTTTTATTTAGCCTTTTGGAGTATATGACCTATGTCTGAATGGACTGTGGTTTACATGTGCTTGGGAGAGAAAGGAGTGTAGGATGAAATGGGAGGAAGTTCACTCTATTTGCCTGTGTGTGTCAGGTTCAATGACCAATTTCTGAGGTAAAACCTGAGATCTCAGACTATGTACTATCTCAGAATCATTGAGCCAACTAGGCAATCATTTGGTTAGCTTATACCACTGTATTTTTTCCACTGTATTAATTATCCCCAAGAGTGCAGAGCTTTTGCCGGGCGGTGGTGGCACACGCCTTTAATCCCAGCACTCGGGAGGCAGAGCCAGGCGGATCTCTGTGAGTTCGAGGCCAGCCTGGTCTCCAAAGCGAGTTCCAGGAAAGGCGCAAAGCTACACAGAGAAACCCTGTCTCAAAAAACCAAAAAAAAAAGAGTGCAGAGCTTTTATCTGTGAACCCTCCCTGGAATCCCAAACAGGAGCTGTGCAGGTGACCTCCCTCTGACATTTCCCTCAATTCATCCATCATCGCCCCTTTACCTGAGGTTGGAAGTTCCAAGGATGGGGAAGTCACATGACAGAATCTAGTCTTCTTTGTCTCTCTTGTTTCACCCTTAGGCCCTTCAAGACACAATGCAGCTGAGCTTTAGGTGTCTTTCTTCTCTGGTCCATCTTCATCGAAACTCTGTTGTCCTGCCAACCATGTCCTGCCTTTAATATGCTAGTGAGTGGAGATGAAGGAATTGGAGAGGCGAGACCCTCCAAAGATAATAGCCTGGCTTAAAAATTGATTATTATCTAGCTGTAAAATGACATTTAAATGTCAGAAATTCGAATGTCGGCTCCTAGAGAGACAGTAAGGAAATGGCTGAGACCATGGATTCCTAGAGTCAGGCTGCTAGGTTCAGGATGGCTCCACCACTCTCACGGGGTATCATGTGGGCAAAGCCTCCCTGGGCCTTGATTTCTTCCTCTGTGAAATGGGGCAGAATATGTAGATACATAGAGGTTCCAGGGAAAAGTGGATGGATGCATACATGAAGACTGTCTCGTGTCTCATTTACCTTCTGTATTTGTTATGAGTAGGCGGGGCTTTCCTGTTCTCCATGTTTGTTACGTATGGGCGGGGCTTTCTTATTCTCCATGTTTGTTACGTATGGGCAGGGCTTTCTTGTTCTCCACCGTTAGTGTCATTATGGTCCTTCTTCCTTGGCTGTGCACCTCCTCATAAACCCTAAATTCCTAGCTCTACCCAGAATCTGCCAAGCATAGATTCTCCAGAGCAAATAAATAATAATAATTGGCTCTCTCTTTCACTCTCTCTCTCCCTCCCTCCCTCCCTCCCTCCCTCCCTCCCTCCCTCCCTCCTTCCCTCCGCCCCCTCCCCCTCTCTCTCTCCAAAAGTGAAAACAATGCAAACTAGTCAAATGCCTTCAACAAATGGTGCCAGGGAAGTGGATCTTCGTATGTTCATGTGTAGAAGTTTCGATATCTGTCCCCCTCCCTGTACAGAGTGGATCAAAGACTTTCATGTAAGATGGGAAAATTCTACACTGCTGGAGCAAAGCAGAGAAAACACTTCCAGATACAGGCACAGGCAAAAGACTCCAGGAGCTCAACAACAAACCTGACAAATGGGATGGCTTCCAATTAAAGAGCTCTGTGCAGCAAGGGAGACAATCAGGAGAGTGAAGAGAGAGCCCAAGGGATGGGGAGAATCCCTACCCTTTCTCCATCTGACAAGGCATTAACATGTAGAACAATAATGAACTAAAATAAAAATAAATACCAAAACCCAAATAATTTGTTCTATAAATTAGCAAATTAATTGGACAGTTCTCAAAAGAAGTGTTACCAATATGACTGCCCAAATATGAGATGAACAAGGAAGATACCAGTGGACATGACAAAGTGTGTATGGGAAAACTCCATGAGGCCTCATACCTACAGGAAGAACTACAGGTAACTGAGGAAAGCTGGGGAGAGGTAGTCTTCCCCAGGGAAGAGCACACCAATTGGTTGTCTAGTGCCGAACAGTTGGCCCTCAAACATACATAGAGGTAGCATTATATTGACTGAACATGTTATATTTAAGAATATATATATATATATATATATGTATGTGTGTGTGTATTATATGCGTATATATACATACATATATGTGTGTAGTAACAATTAGTGAAAAAAGAGACTATGGATTTGAAGGGGAGGGTTATATGGGAGGGTTTGGAGTAAAGAAAAGGGAAGGAAAATGTTGTAATTATATTATAATCTCAAAAAAGTAAACGGCCAATAAATGTATGAACAATGTTCGGTCTCCATAGCCATCAGGGAAATGTAAATCAAAACTGCACTGAGGCCGGGCGGTGGTGGCGCACGCCTTTAATCCCAGCACTCGGGAGGCAGAGGCAGGAGGATCTTTGTGAGTTCAAGGCCAGCCTGGTCTACAGAGCGAGATCCAGGAAAGGCGCAAAGCTACACAGAGAAACCCTGTCTCGAAAAACCACAAAAAAAAAAAAAAAAAAAAAAAAAAAAAAAACTGCACTGAAATCCCATCTGACTCCAGTCAGAATCTCACTATCAAGGAAACAACAGCAAATGCTGGTGAGGATGCTGGAAAAAGCAATCCTTACTCATTGTTTGGTGGAAATAACTGGTGTAGCCCCTTTGGAAATCAGTATGGAGGTTGCTCAAGACACTAAAAAAGGAACTAAAATTGATCCTGCTCTACTATTCCAGGTATAAACACAAAGAAATCAAGTTCAGCATGCCACAGAGATGTAGCTGGAGTTTTCTCCAGCCCCGCCTGGGCCCACAGCTGCTCAGACCCAAATAAACACACAAAGTCTTATATTAATTAAAGCTGTATGGCCTAATGGCTCAGGCTTCTTGTTAGCTAGATCTTACATCTTAAATTAACCCATTTCTATAAATCTATACTTTGCCACGTGGCTCATGGCTTATCTTTATCTTTATATCTTGCTTCCTCTGTGTCTGGCTGGTGACTCCCGACTCAGCCTTCCTGTTCCCAGAATTCTCCTCTCTGCTTATCCTGCCTATACTATACTTCCTGCCTGGCTACTGGCCAATCAGTGTTTTATTTATCAACCAAATCAGAGCAACACATTCACAGCACACAGAGTGATATCTACAGCCCAGAGAGCCTGCACATCCATGTCCATTGTAGCATTGCTATATATATATATGATAATATATCATGATCTATATATATCCATATATCAATAATGGAGGGCAAAGGGAGTCAGGTTTAATATCAGGGTGGAGAGCTAAGATAAGCAGGTAGGGTGATGCACTTGACAATGGATCATAGTTAGGGACATCAGAATGAATGCATGCATAGGCTAATACGGGTAAAGGTGGTTACATATATAGATATTTATAGATATGTGCATATGTCTATGTCCTCACAATGGAAATATTCTTGTTCTGTCATCAGAGTGATATGAAAAGTAACCATAGCTCCCTTATACACAAATTTTGGTGTCTAATACTTTTTTCCAGCAAAATGAACCAGGTCCTTGAAGAGATGGATGATCCTTGGGCCAGGACAGGAAATATATAATATGATCCTAGAAATATATTACATTACTAAGAAATAAATAATGCCCCCCAAACATAAAAAGATGAAAGTATAGCAAAGTGGCAAATTGAGGAAGACAACAAAGCAAAGTATTTTGTGGTATAACCCAAGGCATGTGACACTTCATGTGTCTGCAATGATAGGAATGAAAATGGAATGGAGAATGAGATGCGTTCCAAACGCCTCGTGTATTACATCTCCTCTGAGGAGATGCAGCATCCACTCCTGCTCCTTAAGTGTTGACAATGCACATCTGCTTCCTTCCAGAGAGTAAAGGGGGATGTGAAAAGGAGGAGAAGTGGAGAAGGTCATCAGTGGAGAAGCCCAGTGAGCACTGCCAACTGTGTTGGTTATAAAAAGGAACATCTCAGCAATAAGTCACCATCTTGTACGTCCTTGATGTGCTATGACGACAGTGTCTCCCTCTGTGCTTTTCCTCTCATGAGCCAATAACCCTGACTGAATCACAAGGAAGACATGAGACATATTTCTTTTAATTGACATTAGACAAGATGCCCACCTGACCATGATCCTCAAAACCATCAAAGGCATAAAAAATGTACAGTCTAGCCAGGCAGTGGTAGCACATGCCTTTAATCCCAGCACTAGGGAGACAGAGGTAGGTGGATCTCTGTGAGTTCAAGGCCAGCCTGGGTTACATAGTGAATTCCAGAAAAGGTGCAATGCTACACAGAGAAACACTGTGTCGGGAAAAAAAAAAAAAAGCACAGTCTAAGGAAACTGTCATGGCTGAAGGAGATGAAGGAGACATGATTCAGTTTAGTGTGGTGCTGAAATGGGATTCTAAAAGGACATTAGTAAGAGTGAAAGGAACCCTAATGAAGTGTGAGTTTTTGTTAGTGACCTATCAATATTGGCTCATTGATTGTAACAAACATCCCAAAAGGACATGTTCATAATAGAGAAACTGGGTCAAGAGCAGTAGTGGATGTTTCTGTACCATACTGTAAGTATTTTAGTAGATTTAAAACTACTTACATTAGTGTCTGGAGAGATGGCTCAGCACTTAAGAGCACTTGTTTCTTCAGGGGACCAAGGGTTGATTTGCAGCACCCACCTAGTGACTCACAACTGCCTGTAACTCCAGTTCCATGGTATTGACACTCTGTCCTGGCCTCCTTGCGTATGAGGCATACACACGATACACATATATTCATGCAGACAAAACATTCATCCACAGAAAAATTTTAAACATCTATCCTCCAACAAAAGTTAACAGAGGCTGAGGAGACTGTCAGTCAAGGAAGTGCTTACCATGTGAGCACCAGGGCCTGAGTCTGATTCCTATGTCTCTAAGTAGAAAAGATGGGCTGAGCAGCATGAACCTACAGTCCCACGACTGGGGAGCTGGAGACAGGATGCCCTGCCCAACCACTCAAGCCAAGTCTACGAGCTCCAGGTTCAGTGAGAAGCCCTGTCTCAACAATACAGTAGAGAGTAGTGGACGACGACGACGACACCTGATGCTGACCTCTGACCCCTGGCCTCCCCATGCACACCCACACCTGCATGTCAACATGAACATGCACACAACCCTTGCTGGTAGAGATGACAATGCAAGCCAGGGAGATAGCATTTGAGAAGCTAGTTCCTGAGTGTCATCAAAGCAGCATGCTTGGACCCTCTTGTATATTTCCATGCCATTCCTCCCTACAAAATGTTCTGGGGCTCTTTCTGTTGTCATTCCATCCAAATGAACCACTGGTCATCATTTGTCTCCCACACAGAAGCTCAGAACACCCTCTCTGTGCTTGTAACTGAGCATTTTTTACCCTAACTGGCATGATCTGAATTGCATGCACTTTATTTCTATTGAATGACTAAGATATACCACATAATAATGGTACTTCCAAGATGGTTACCTCGGGGTAAGAATACTAGATGCCTCCAATTAGAGTAATTATGTCCCAGCTTTCTTTAAAAATTACTGTCAGGTACACGAGGGCCCTTTCTGTCTTAGGAGAAAAGTGCAGGGGTGTCAATGGCGTCCTGCATGCTAATGGAGGTTGTTGATGGAATATGTTTCGCATCATAGAACAGCAAAGGCTCTGTAGTCTTTTTAAGGGCTATAATGAGCTGTAACATTATAAGGGTGTGGAATTTTCTTGTTGGGTTGCACAGAGTCTGTTCCAATGCAGGTGCATGAGATCTCTCTGAGCTAAGCTAGAAGAGAAATCCAACTACCCTTCCACGAGAAAGACACCACTAGTGCTACTGGGTTCCTCTATGGCCATAACTCTGCAAAAGAAATTATGTCTGCATACAGTATAGATGTAGGATAAGTGTGTATTTGTACACACAGCTACAGATAACATATGCACGCACACATTTATAGTTCTTTTCTCATCTTGGCCATAATCTCCCATGCTTTGCATTCTTCACACTGCTGGTCTGTTTTTCTTATACATTAGGGGTTTCCTTTCATAGGCCTGTTTTGGGTCTCTTTTGCTGGGTACATTTGGGGGAACTTAACAGATCGCAGGCTCTGAGGTCTAACCTATCTTTTTGTCCAGGAAAACCCAGCCACAAATATCTGTTTAACAGTTCTTGATGGCTTCCCTGAGGGTTACAATTTTAATATTTCTGAATATCTGGTGCCTGGAAGCTAGCACAAAATGGCTATCGAAATCTGCCAGGAAGTTACTTCCTAAGTTTCTGAATGTGAAGCAGAATCATGACTCGGGGCAGCCTCGTTTCTTCTTTAGAGAGGGTTCATTTTAGTGGGCCCTCTCCGTCATACCTACTTATATTCAATAACCACTCAGTGCCCTTGAGGTAGCACAAAACTTAGCAGAAATAATCTAAGAGCAAATGCTCTGTAAAGGAATATTAAGTATTCTGTTTAATAATATAAAAGCTGTCCCAAGATGTCCTGTGAGGAGCATCTCTACAGGCTCTTTCCTCCTTTAATGAAGTGGTTAGCTTTCCCTGGTGAGCTTAGAAATAGGATTTGCGTATAGTGATGAGGGTCCAGGATGCAGGGACAGAGGGGACAGAAGACTGACTTTGAGGGTGTCAGTTCTAACTAGACAAGCTACTGTTTGAGATCTTTTCAGTGGGGGGCACAAAATACCTGGCACTGGGTCATTAGTCAGTTTCCTTATGTCCTTGGGCTTCCCTTATGCACCACTCAGTCTGTCTTTGAAGCTTTATTTTATGTTACTTTTAATTGACACATAATGATTGTACATATCCAGGGGTAAAGTGTGTTACCCTGATACATGGATTATGCCATGTAACAATTAAATTATGGTAATCAACATATTTGTAACCTCAATCATTTATCATATCTTCATGGTAAGAACATGAAAAATCCTTTCTTTTAGGTTTTGTAGCTAGATAATCCATTATTGTTAACAGTCACCCTACTATGAGATGAATACCAGAATTTAGTCCTTTTATTTGACTATAAAAGTTCATGTTTGTATCTGTCAGCAAACCTCTCTCATGCCTCTCCTACTGCTTTCCACCTCGAAGTTTCTAACGCAGCTTGGTAGCAAGGCAGGGGCAAGAGAATTGCCGTGTTGATACAAACCTGAGTCCCACCTGAGATTGAGATTTTTAAGAAAGATCTTCAACCAGCAATGGATGAGACTTGCTATGTAAATACAAAGGGAGCCCCATTGTTCCTGTGGTGACGTATTGTGAAGGAGACATTCAACACTATGCAGTAGAATTCCAGAGTGGGATTCAACCAGTTCACCACCAGTGTGGTGGTATTTTACTTGTACTGAAATGTGATTTTAATTGTATGTTAATAAATAAAGTTGCCTGGGGGTCAGAGCTATTAGAGCCATAGCAAGTGCATGGCGGCGGTGGCGCACGCCTTTAAGGACCTGGAGGGCGGTACATACAGGCAGTGACGAGGCAGTCACGTGTTTGGGTTTACAACCAATGAGAAGGCAGAACAACTAGAGTATATAAAGACATACACACAGGCAGTAGGTCCTTTTCGGAGAGCTCTCTTGGCTGAAGAGGATCCCTGAATCAGGAAGGGTGAGGCTCTTAGCTCTGACCTCTTGGCTTTCTTCTCTGAATCTTCTCTGTGTTTCTTATTTAATAAGACTGTTGGTTACATCTACACCACCAGTGTATCTTTCTCGGTCTCACATTCTTTGCTTCATTTCCTCCTTGTGTCTCCTGCCCTTCTGTTGAAAGTGTTTCCTCAGATCATACGCAAATGTGCTTACATTTAAGGCTTTATCTCATGATTTCTAGGCAAGCCCACACTCAAACAGTTAATATGATTGGCAGCTCATTGTATGACTCTGATGGAAATGAAGAAGCATATTAAAGGAAATGGTGATTCTAAATTTATAAACACAGTGGCTATACAATAAAAGAAATCACATCACACATACAAAGAAGCAGAGAGCATCAGGCGATGACAATGTATGCTGAAGCTCTTTCTACTGGACCAACATTTGGGAAAATATTTGCTTGGCCTGACATTTTCAGGGGTAGAAGACATACCCTCTGGAGGTGGGATCTGCATAGGAAAATGTAGGAGCATCTCAGGGTCCAGGGCATAGTGAAAGCCATATCTCATCAACACCTTTCCTCTCATCACTTGTTTGTCTTGGGGGTCAGTCAAAAGCTACTGTAGGATACCCTACCTCTTTGGATGCCAGCCTGAGGCTGGATTAGATGGTTTACACTTCACAGCACTCGCTCTAGACATCTGGGTTTATGTGATAGCCCAGACGTGTGTAGTGATAAAAACATATTCCCTATATTTATGGAGCAGCTATGGTATCCTGTCTCTTTACAACTGAGTTCATTGGTTTCTGAATACAAAAATATCCATACATATCATGAATTGCATCGTTTAGATGCAGAGCCTGAGGTAGGAGTTCAGTTCATGGTTCTTGGTGAGTGCTTTTCAAAGAATACACACACACACGCACACACACACACACACACACACACACGCACGCACGCACGCACGCACGCATGCACGCACGCACACACACGCACGCACACACTGGGAAACATAAATGGAACACAGTGGCCATACAAGAATGAAAGTGTCAGGTAAAGTGTAGACAGGGATAATCAAACAAAGACCTTGAGCCAAACCTGTGTCACCTGGTTTTGAAAATAAAATTTTACTGAAATAGACACGACTGTTTCTTTGTATAATATCCAGGCTAGTTTCACCCTACAATGGCAGATTGAGTAGTTGCAACAGAGACCTGCAAAGTCTAAACCATCTGACCCTTTATGGAAAACCCCAGTCCTAAACCTGTCCCAATCCAGGGTGAGTTCTTGAGCACCCACTGTCTCTCGATAGTTAGCCCCACCTTGAAGCAAGTGGCTATACCTCTGCACCTAAATGACAGGGGGCACTGGTTGCAGACCACCCAGGTGTTGAGGGTGAGGTGTGTGAAACGTACCAAGCCCAGCATGGCGGCCCCATCAGCTGAGAGCAAGCCTCTGCATATCACAGCTGGGTGAGCTGTCAGCAGCCAAGCACTGCAGAAGCTGGGAAGTGAGTGTGAGTGCCAGCTAATGGAATCTCACAAGTTGCCCCAGCATCTTGATAGCAGGGTGCATCTTGATGAACACAGGTGCTTCCTGAGGCTGGAGAGATCCTACCAGATTCTCTGGTTGAGCCTGGGCCCTGATTGACTCTCCTGGATTGACCATCTCTCTGCCTGAACTTCATTTCCTTGCTGCCAAGGTGAAAATGGGGTCTCCCAACGAGCTGGTTGGGCTCTGCCAGCTGCTGCTGCCACATCTTGCTCTACTTCCTTCATGCTGTACTTTCCAGCCATGCATGTCAAGACTAAGGACCACTCCCCAGTTCTGAGTCTGAACCTGAACCTGCCATCTTCCCTTCAGTGGCAAATCTGCCTGCTGTTTTCTCTGCCTGTAACTTCTCTGCGGTGCCTTTCCTCATCTGCCACACCTGACTCATATTCTGCTTTTCCTTCATATCTCATCTCAATGCATTGAAAAGATGAACTTTCTGAAAATCCCCTTTCCCTTTCAGTCCTTCCCAAGTAGTCAATATTCAATATGTGTGCTTTATAATCTTTTGTTTAGCTTATGCAAACAAACCTTCATGTGAAGAAGTAGGTGCCTTTTGTTTTGTAAGATAAACACTCTAACATATGTACTGCCTCACGTGCTTCCTGTCCAGTCTCTGGAAACTTCCTAGACATGTAGTGTGGATTTACTTTAAAACCTTTTTCCCCCTAGCAGTTTCATGAATTCATGAATTTGTGAATTCCCATAATAGTAGTTTAGTTTTTTTCAGTTTACATTAAAAAACAAAATACAATGAAATAGTGCAAAAAGCGTTTCTGAACAAAGATCCTTACATTCTGGCAATTATATATTTCTGTAGGCTTGGTTACCAGAGGTGAAACTGTCTGCATCACATATACATGTCCTGTAAATGTCAGTACAACATGCCAGCTCCTTTCTGCAGGTATGGCAGCTGATCAGGTTGCACACAGATCTCAAGCTTCTGAGGCCTCTGTTCCCAGCACTTACACCATCACTGGTGGCCTACAGTCCTCCTGTTTTTCAGCTTTTTGGCAAATAGGTAGACTCCAGGAGCTCTTCTGAGTTATATTTCATTGAATGTTACTGAAGTCGAACTTCTTGTTGCACAAATCCTGTTTGTTCTTAAGTGTGTGTGTGTGTGTGTGTGTGTGTGTGTGTGTGTGTGTGTGTGTGTGTGTCAGGATTTATACATCAGTGCACACACATGCAGAAGCCAGATATTGGGTATCACCTCTCTGCTCTCCACTTTATTCCTTTGAGACAAAGTCTCTCGTTGAATGAGAAGTTGGTTGTTTCTGTTAGGCTGGGTGGCAAGCTCCAAGGGTTTGCCTGTCTCTGCCCACCAGTGCTAGAACTGCTTGCAGATATGTACATGCCTGCCTTCTTGACACAGGTGCTGGGATTTGAACTCATGTCACCCAGCCATTTCCCCAGTCCACAAATTTTGTTATCTTAAAATATTTATTTTAGTTTTAATTCTGAGTCTCTGTGTGCCAGTGTGAGTGTGTGCACATGAGTACAAGTTCTTGAGTTGGCCCGAGATGTTGTATGCCCCTGGAGCTGAAGTTACAGGCATTTGTGAACTGCTAACTACAGGTGCTGAGAATCAAACTTAAGTTCTCTACAAAAGCACAACGGACTCTTAACCATTGAGCCAGTTCTCTACTGTCCCCACATACTGGGTTTTTGTTTGTTTGTTTGTTTGGTTGGTTTGGTTTTTTTTTTTTTTTTTCGAGACAGGGTTTCTCTGTCTAGCTTTGTGCCTTTCCTGGAACTCACTTGGTAGCCCAGACTGGCCTCAAACCCACAGAGATCCACCTGGCTCTGCCTCTCGAGTGCTGGGATTAAAGGCGTGCACCACCACCACCCAGTGATACTGTTTTGACAACACAAGTAGCTGTTTAATGATAGAAACTTGGCGTTTATCATTCTGTCTGATGCTCTTCCACTCATGTCCACAGTCTGGGGAGAGTTTTTGGCTGGAGGGATGTGATGACGGTGGGGGTGGTTGGAAGGTCCTGCTCTGTTTATGACCATCTCTTTCTCTTCATTTTCAGATACCACCCAGATGAACAATGCAGTGCCCACTTCTCCTCTGCTCCAGCAGATGGGACACCCACATTCATACCCCAACCTGGGCCAGATTTCTAATCCATATGAACAGCAGCCTCCAGGCAAAGAGCTCAACAAGTATGCCTCCTTAAAGGCAGTCGGTAAGGGCATCCTACGTGGATCTGTTTTCTTTTCCCTCCTTCTCCTCTACTTGACTTCTCCCTATGGACTTTTTTACTCTTTTTTTTTTTTATTAAACCTATTTCTCTTCTTTTCTATTATCTATCTGTCTGTCTATCATCTAGCTATCATATATCTGTCGATCATATATGTATATATATATTAACCAATTTATGTATGTATCTACCTATGTATATGCCTATGTTTGTGTGTATCTATGTGTGTGTATCATGTATCTATACCTATGTATATGTCTATGAAACTATCATCTATCTATGTATATATATATGTCTATTTATTAATCTGTCATCTATCTATCTATCTATCTATCTATCTATCTATCTGTCTATCTATCTAGAATCAGGACTCCCCTAGTTGCTTCCTCTGAACCAGTTGAGTCCTGCCTTGCTTTGTGGGCAGTGTGGTCTTCTGGGGCACCTGTTTACTTAGGACTCTTTCCTGGCGATGCTCATGTGGTCCACTTATGTTTAACCCTGTTTAGCATTCCCCATCTTCCCTAGGTAGTCCTCAGGACCCTCAGGTGTAGAATCTAGTCTATTAGTTTTAGCAATGTCTTGACTTTTAACAAGGTAACCTCCATCACCCACACATCCCTTGCCAACTCCAAGAAGTGAATATATAGCACAAATATTTGCTAGGTAGCCTTTCTCCCTCAGAATGTGGCATTTCCTGGGGAAAGGCGGTCTAGACTCTAGAGCTACTAGAAATGTTGTTCTTACCAAGTGTGCAATACTACATTTGACCTCTTAAGCATGCTGTCTCACTGATCCATGGAAGAAAACACAATTAGCACTCAATGACTGGATTAAGAAACCTCAACTAAAGCGTTGATGCACCAGAGCCAATGGAGCAGGAAACAGAGCTGAGACTGTGCAGGCGCCTCTGTCACCCCAGGACCTCTGTCCCTCCCACTTGAACAGAACATGGCACTTTGCTCTCAGACACATTCCACTGGATGAAGTTACAGCCACAGCAAAGTCATCAGTTCCTGGTTTGTGTTTGGTTGGGGCAACTCATGTTCTCAATGTGCAGATGATCCAGCATCACCTGAGTGCAGAAAACAGTACCCGGGCCCAGTGCACCTTGGGGATTGTAACTGAGCTAGGTGAGGGTGGAGTTCAGACACAGACATTTGAAAAAAAAAACAAAAGGGGCTGGAGAAATGACTCAGTGGCTCGTCTAGAGGGCCCAGGTTTCATTCCTAGCACCAACATGGTGGCTCATAACCATCTGTAAGTCCAGTTCCAGGGGATCTGAAACCCTTTTCTGGCCTCCACAAGTACCAGGGATGCACAAGGTACACAGAGATATATGACTAAACACCCATGTATGTGAAATTTTAAAAGTCTAGATGTTTCTAATATGAAGCCAAAGCTGAAGGCTTCCTGACTTGGATTATAGCACAAGTCAGCATTCAGAAGAACTGGACCTCAACTCCACTGCTTCTCTTCATGTCCTCTCCCAAATCTGGCGCCTGCTTCCTACATTCTTCTTACTCACTCTAGACACAGAAAATTTGTTTCCTTCTTGTTACATCCTGTGGGTTTCGTTTTCTAGTCCTATTTTTGAGGAGAGATTTTTAAGTCTGCCTTACCATTTAACCTGCCCCTTCTCTGAGTTTATTTTTTGAGGAGTTGAAAAAAGCCAGACAGATATGAACTCAAATCGTGGCTCTACCACATAGCTTCTACCATGTGCAGCATTCAACCCCCAGGAGTCCTCAGTTTTCCAGTTTATAAAATGGGCAAACAGAGACCTTTCAAGTGAAACAAGCTAAGTCCCACCGTTCATAATGTCTCTTTTTCCCAGATCCCCACTCTCTTGTGAGCAGCCATGCAGACTGACTCCTTTCTTGGTTCTATCTTCTCTCAGGCTCAGCTTGGGTCTCCCTGAAAGGTCTTCATTATCTTTAAATATTCTCCTTACAGAAGACTCTTCTCCTTCACTAAAGGATTGGCTACCAGGGTCTTTGGGTCATAGAACAACTCCCTTTGCCTAGAATTCCATTTGATTTATTGGGAGAGCTCTTTCTGCTCTTCTGGCCACTTCCAGGACTTACTCATTTATCCTCATATAGTTTTGCTTCCAAGAAACATTGGACAGTAGAGGATGCCACAGATATACTATCTTTTCTAAGCAATTGTTTGGACAGTAGAGGATGCCACAGATATACTATCTTTTCTAAGCAATTGTTCATCTTCTTTTCTACCAGACCCTCAGTAGAGATGGGATAACAGAAACTCGTTGATTGATTCAGCTATGAAATATCCTAACCCCAGAACTCAAAGTTTAGACACTACCATGTGGCTCTGATATTTGTGGTATCTAAGGTTGTTAATGATAATAATACTCATAAAACAAGTGTATTGGTACCTCACATAAGGCCAGAGACAGGCTAGGTGACTAATGTTTGTAGCAGAAGGTGAAGAGCTCCTGTTCCCCAATTGCCTAGGCCTTCAGGATGGAATAATTAGAAGAGATTGAGCCAAGTGTATAGTACCAAGGTCACATGTTTAATAGACAGACACCGGCTTCTCTAAATCTCCTGCCTGGTAAAGCTTTCCCTGGAAGTTATCCAAGTCTCATGCTTTATTCCTCTGTCTCCCCCAGCCCCTGGGGAAAAGAAAAATCACCCCTTCTTATGTTCTATAGCCAACGATTTTCTTGATCCCCCATTGTTCTTGCATAACACTTGCATCCTAAGCACCCACATTTTACAAGGAAGGGAGAAGTACTATTGCCCAGGAGAGCAGGTGAGAGTGTCTTCACTGCTCACACAGCTGCAGCAACCTGCAAATGCTATTCTGGTCCCACCTCCCTTTCTGAACCCTACAATTTGGTGATAAATAACATCTGTTGTTTATGGGATTCTTCTTTAGACATTAAAAATAATCAACCCAGATGTGTTTTATTTCTTTGAGAACTGGTCAAATTATTCCATGCAACCCATTTATTTAACTTAGACCTCCACACAAACCAGATCCTTAGTAGCTCTTAGGGTAAATAATTGATGAATGTTCCAACACAGCTCCTTGATCCTCCCCGAGATTTCTGCAGGGTTGCTTTAGACAAGAAATGTCTGCAGAGCATTTGGAATGAAATTTTCAATATGAAAATATGTTTGACACTCCCTATGTAACCCTTTCTTCTGCAACTAGGAACTGCTGAAATATTTTTTTGCATGAATGAATGAATTTGCCATTGGCAAGAATCAGAGACTAGCTGGATTTTAAAAAATCATCTTTGTATCTTGTAGCAAATGGAAGGATCTCTCTTGGGGTTTTTGCCCCAGTCTAGTAAATGGCTAACAGGCTTCCCTTCCCGTCCTTAGATGATGGTGGAGTTCTTGGGATTGAACTGAGTGGTGGGTGATCTGGTGCGTCTCCTTTGAGTGGAGTGTCAGTTTGTGGCTGACAAGGTGACTCCCCAGGACTCCAGCATCTGCCTGCATCAGTGAACTGCAAATCCCATAATAAATGTTCTTTCAAAGGTTCATTGTTAAGGTGTAATGCAAACTTGGTGTGAGTGGGGAAATGCATTTCATTAGAGGATGGTTACCACCCAGGGGCCAGGCTGTTTAAAATGATCTGCCACCCCCTGGAGCTCACTGTGTGAAAACTTCCAATCCAGTGGACAAGGGAGGCCTAGCCAACCTCTAGTGTTAACTGCCAACTTAGAAAAGACCCCTAGAAAATAAATCTACCTTGAAAGTTTTAATATCCAAAGTATCAGATGCTTACCTACCAGGTGCTCCATTCTAGTCCTGGCTCTGCCCTTACCTAGCTGTGGGCCGCTGAGTCAGCCCCTGAAATGCCTAGATTTCTACTTCACAGGATAAGCAAGGAGCAGAACTGAGTGGTACCCAACGGCACTCTAATTTTTATAATTGTAATATTAAACCATTCCACCTCTTCTAGTTATCAGAATAACTGTGGGGCTGAAACATCACACACACATCCTGCCCGTGCTGGTGGGAGATCAGATTTAAAAAAAAAAAAAAAAAAGATCATAAGCTTCTTTTTAACTCTGATGTAGATCCCCAAACCTGTCTGCCTTTGTCTCTCCTTCTGTTTTTGCTGCTTTATTGAAATCGCCCCTTTCATACTTCAAACTTTCTTCGTTTAGACTTCAGGGTCTCAACACATACCATTTGGTCATCTCAGACATGTGACAGTGGACTGGCCTGTTCCCAGGGGCTCACTGCTAAGCTATTGGCAAAAGACTAGTAAACAAGGAGGAAATGTCAGGCGCTGAGTCACACAGGACTCTGTGGGGGAAAGCATGCTGGAATGAGATATCATTCATTCATTCATTCATTCATTCATGTGTTCATTTATTTCTTCTCCAGGTACTAAATTTGATGTCCCTTGACTATAGGTGACACTGAGGTATGGACCTGGCCAACCCCATCTACAGTATCACAGCACCATATGGGGCTTTTCAAACTATCAGTGCCCTCTGTAAAGCCAGTGGATTGAAATGTGACAGTTATCATGTCAAGTCAGAACCTGAGGTGACCAGTGAGAGGGAAGAATGTACATGAAACTAAAGTTGGTCAGGACTCAAACATTATAAATGATTTCAGAAACTATCAGGTTTTTGGTCTCAGTTTCTCCTGTGTAGAGGAATTCATAACCACATACAGTGAATGGCTCAGATGGAGCCAATGATTCGGCTCAGGAAAAGTTCTTCATGTGTAGTAGCTTCTACAGCCCATCACATTTTCCCTTCCAGAAGCTCTGCCTGCCAGTCACTCCCTGCTAGTTCCCCAGATACATCAGGACCTTGGTACGCATGCATTTTGATCTGGGGGAGAGAGCAGAATCCATATTCTTTACATCAGTTTGGGAAAGATACACATGCTGCAAGTTAGCTCACATTAGGGATCTGGTAAAAACACCAACAAGAAGAAGAACAAACAACAAATGACTTTTCTGCAACCTTAACTATCAGCAAAGCCAGCCCAAGCCACTTCACTGTCTCCACCTAAGTCTGCAAGAAATGGGGTGCAGATGCGCCCCCAAGGAGGACGTGTCACTTACCTGACTCCCAGTTTGGAGATGTTTCCAATCAAGGTTGCAGCTGAGAAATGTGCCTTATAGGTTGACATGGTTATATATTGCCCTTCCATGAACCCAGTCACCGTGTACTGGACAGGTATATGGTGAGGACAGCTGTGCCTCTTCATAGTACAGTGTTAGTAAGGCAGAAGTGTCCCTGAAGGTATCCTTCAGAGAGGGAGTACTCAAATCCTGCCATCTATTTCCCAAGTGCTGGGATTTTTATTACAAGTGTACATTACGATGTTGAGACTATCTGGCTTTAAAATCTCTTTTAGGATTATTTTAAAAAGGACAGTATGTGTCTTTTTTTTTGGGGGGTGGTCAAAGGAATGCAAATGCACCTATGCATTTTGATTGTTTTATGAACCTTAAATATAATAGAAAACATCCCTATTCTTCCATCTGGTCTCTGTGGATTCCCACAGCAGATATTCCTCCTCATGCAGTGCCTACAGCAGTCCCAGCTCTTACCTCCACCAAAGAACCTCATGCATCACAGCAGCAGTGACTCATTTGTATTTGTAAATTAGCCTATGATCTGAAAACTCTTTGCTGCTTACTACCTAGTTGGTTTTTCTGTTGTTTTGCTTTTTGGCTGGGTTGTATAGTGAGACTTTGAAAAAACAATATCTTAAAAGTTGTGCTAAAATATTAGCTAATTTATTATTTACCAGAGAGGGAGTACTCCTATCTCTAGAGCAGGGAAAATGCCATCCTATTATATAATTCCCAATGGACATCACACATAAACAGGAAGTTGCCTGCAGACCGACTTTATCTCCCATCTGCCCTGATCCTAGGATTCTGAGGTTTCCTGTAGTACCTGTTTGGGAGTCCATGCACCTGTCATCTTATTAAATATACTCATTGTTAATGGATTCATAGAAGAAAATTTGTTACTGCCTGGTCAGCCCTATACCCTGGCTTGGATGCTGGGGAAAGGTGACAAAAGACTGAGTCCTGCCTTAAAGGCAAACTGAGAAATTTGATTCATGGGGAGGATGACTTTCTTGGAGCCTGTGACTTGGAGGTTGGTCAGACTGGTGTCCATGAGCAAAGGACCTATTTCCAGATCACCCTCGGTTGTGGGGAAAAGACATGGCAAAGCGTAGCAGGCAGGGCAGTGAGCTTTAACTCACTCCTGTCACTCCAAGTTCCTCTCTGTTTGAGTGATGAGGGTGTAGGGTTCGGATCCCCAGGGGGTACATGGCAATTTGAAAGTTCTTTGGCATACCGGGGAGGCCAACCAGAAATGTTTAAATGGGGCCAAATCTGTGCTCTATAATCATTCCGGTCACAGACTGTTCCCTGAATCTCCTCTCAGCTGGCAGCCTGTTAGGTCTCTGGAAATAGTGTAGAAAGTGTTCAGGACTTGGTCTGCCCAAGTAGGTTCCTAGGAAAGGAAAGGAGAGCCAGAAGCACTCACTGATTGGTCAGGCTTTCAGCCAATGGGACGAGGCTTTCATAGGCAGAGGTTGTCCCACTTTAAATTAAACTCAATTTTACAAAAGACTGTTAATGAAGGAGTGGGGTACACTCAGAGTTCTTCATATATTTGTTGATTTTATGAGAAGTATGTTTATATTACAAGAAGCTCTGTTAATGAGACCACTCCCGCAGGGGCTACTGGGTACATCTGGAATTAGATTTGGAAAACCTGATTTATAACTCAAATTTCAGCCCCACACCTGTTCTGTAAAGCAATGGTTTACTCATTATGGGATTCTCAGAGAACAAGCTTGATCCCTTTTGCCTTGGGGGGATTTCCCTGCTTAAGGAAAAGTGACTCTGGAGAAGAGTAAATTCTCTCACTCTTTCAACAGTATCTTTCACACTTGGGCATTGTGGTGAGGCACGTACACAATGCAGCATTTAACACCATGGGCAGGAGAGCATGCTCTGATCATGGGCTTGGAGCATGACTGAACAATGATGCAGCCTCCTATTCCAGAAGAATATCTGCAGCAAATGGGAAGCAAATTCCTCATCTTCTCCACTTGTGTCCAAACCGACCTTCCATAGTGAGTTGAAACTAGAACCAGACTACTGCCTGATACTCCTTCCTCTGCTGATGCTGCCTTGGATGTCCAGGGCATGTTTCTTGATGTCCCGTTAGGTCTTGGAAGAACAGGTACATATCTATTGCAAGCTCATACTGGTTCCCTCCTTGTTCCCTGGGTCCCCTGAGGCCAGATTCCTTGGATGCGGTAGTTCAGACAGCATCCAGGGGTATGAGGGACAAGCATGGGCTTCCTGACAACCAGATCAGCATCTCTTGATTGTTATTTTTTTAGGAAATTCTGATGGTGACTGGGCAGTGGCGACGCTTAAGTCACCAAAAGGTATCGTATTGCTTTTTCTGGCTCTTTATCCAGGTGTTGTCAAACTCAACATTACATAACGAAGGGACAGAGAGTCCCAGTGTTTGTATGTGACCCAGTTATGTGTGTGTCTTCCCTGACTGGTACTTATAAGTCTGTGTAATCTCTAGTGTAGAGGTGTGTCTTGTAGCATGTGTGTGCACATGTGCATGCACTTGGATGCGGTGTCCATGCTTAGGCAGTCATTGGACAATGTGCTATGCCTTTGCTCACTTCCAGTTATTTGTTGTTTTAGGGAAATTCTTCTATCAGACACATCTCAGGAAAGGCAAATTCATCAAAGAGACTACAAAAGCAAGGTGGCAAAAACAAAACACAAGTAAAATTAATTCTGGAAGTATCGCTGGTGTACATGGGGAGGAACATAGTTCTTCTGGGGAGATTAAATACAGTCAAGTTGTTATCATAAGTCTGGAGAATTGGCCTTTTAGGGAACAGAATTTGTTTTCAACTTTCCCAGCAGAGTGAGCAGTGGGACTAAGGAATTTTCTGAGTTGAGTCTTTGAATTAACTACTTGGGTGACTAGGTCAAGTGGTGGCTATAATTAATGTATTAATTCCCTACTACGTGCCAGAATTCTGACCCTTCACATTTATTGTGTTGCTTAATTCTCCAAACACTTGACTGAGTATTGTCATACCTATTCAGAACTTGGTCATGGATGTCCAAGTGAGGAATTCGTCCACTAGAGGAGGTACTGTGAATTGAGAGTATGTCTGATGTCAATGGACACATTGTTCCCTGGGGGTGGAGGGCAGGAAAAGCTGTTTTCAGAACCAACCATCTTCTTCATTCCCTGTCCACTGCTAGATCCTACAGTAGGAATGCAGGATCTGTCCCAAGAGGTGGGGGTAGAGCTCTCTACTGACCTCAACAGGACAAGAACAGGAGACAAACAATGCAAACACCTAGACAAGGGTGTCAGTTTTGCCTTCTGACTTCTCAATGGGAACTAGACTATGGAAATCTGGACTGGGGTTGGGGACACCAATTACAATGCTCTTGAACACAGATAGTGTTCAACTGCTGTAGGTATAGGACAGAGAGAAGAAAATGGAGTCGAGGGATAACTGGGGAGCTGCAGGATACATGAGCAAGTGGGTATGAGAGGGACAAGGACCACTAGGGAAATGGTCTTTGCATTAGGAGGATGTGAGCACCTGCTGCTCGGGATACCTTGATTTACCAGGTCTTGGGTGAAGCTCCAGGAGTTAAGTTGCCCGTAAGTTCTGGAGTGCTGCACTGCTGATCTGGGCACTTAGCACTACTGCTGGATAGACATCTTGCTGGGAGACAAACACCCTCGAATGAGGACATGAAATGCCTCTCAAGACTTAAAGAAATGAAGAAGAAATTTGACAAACGCTCCAGAGCTCAAAAACAATTTGGATTGGAATCTGGGGATACAATAGTCCCATCCTGGGGAAGAGGTCTGTGTTTAATGAGAATCCCCTTACTACCAGGCTGTTGACTTGAGAGAAGCAGATTTCAGATCCTGCATTGGATAATAATTGTTCACAAGTCAAATCCCATTTTCAGAAATACAAACAATTTGGAACATGACAGACCTACTAATTTGAAAGGCATACCTCTCCTTCTCCTGCCTGTGAAAAACTAAGCTATTGGGGTCCCGTGACAGCCCCAAGGAAGCAGTATGCATCTTGGCCTTTATCAGTCTGCTGTGGCCTGATCCTTTAGACAGTATTTCAGGCCATGTCAAAAGCAAAGGCTTGAAAGCTGTTTCCTTCTCGATCCGGAGCACCTTCCCCTCCTCTGCTTAGTGCACCTGTATTTATTTTGCCTTGTATGGGGAGGAAAAACATAAGGCCAGGGCCAACTTCCTTTGAGGTCACTTGCCTTTCTCAAATGCCATCCATTCAACTTATAGAGAAGGTATGAAAACAAGACTGGAGACTTGTACAGTCATGCTCTTCTTCTAAGGAAGAGACAAGTTGGGTCAGGCTTAAGACTCAGAAACACAGGAATCCCAGTCCTGCCCTTTATTGGCTGTTCTTGGTACCTTCAGCCAGTTATTCAACTCCTCGGCCTGGATTTTCTTCCATCCAAGTATTAACCAGACCGTACCCCGCTTAGCTTCTGAAATGAGACTTGATCAGGTATGTTCAAAGAAGCA
Organism: Peromyscus californicus insignis; assembly: GCF_007827085.1. Lineage (NCBI taxonomy): Eukaryota > Metazoa > Chordata > Mammalia > Rodentia > Cricetidae > Peromyscus > Peromyscus californicus. The sequence goes on from NW_026294551.1 coordinate 104,127,527, forward strand.
TGGCTATAAACTCTAAGCCCTTATTTCCTGGCCTGCAAAATGGAGATAATCACACCAGATACTTCCTAGATGGCTACAAAAATGAACTAATGCTTTAAACACATGTCATATTCCCTTGCACAGAGAAAGTGGTAAATGCCTGCAGGTGATTACTGGTGCTATTTTGCTATTACCATAAAGTGAGAAAAGGTCTGGGGCTCTGGGAAGTTCCATGCCAATGAAAAGCGGTTCAACTTTGGTTAACTCATTTCTCAAACAGCCTTGACATCAGGTCTTTTATTTTAAGATAGATCAGTTAACATCTTAACAGCCAATTGCTCCAATACTGGGGACCCACGTTTAGAACATAGGGAGAACTTTTTGAAGAAGGTGGGGACATGGTCTCTCCTGGAGAGTTTGTGTAAGAAATTGTAACTGTGATAGCAAAAATCCCTGTAGATGCCTGCTTCTTCCTGCCACCTGTGTCAGTTTTGATTCACCTTGGGAGACAATTGTGTTTGCTAGGACAGGAAATGGCATGAGTAATAATCACATTCATCTTTCAGCACGTAGTGTTCTCCATGGACATCATCTGTAGGGGACACTGATGTTGATCCACTGTGATGAACCCTGGGAATTCCTGGCCTGTTTGTGGAAAAACCACAACAGGTAGACAATACCTCAAGTCCACAATCAAATTGAAGCCAGCTTTTGGGAAACTTCTAAATGAATATGGAGCTACAACTGGAGCACATAATTTGAAGGACACTGCCAGAATGCTGCTGTTTTCACTGGAGTTAGTTTTTGTGTTCTTACTCAGACCACTGACGTACTCGGAACTCTTGTTTCTACCATTGCTGAGATAGAGGCAACTGGAGTGTCTACTCTCCGTGGGGCTTATGGGAGTAGCTGTATGAGGCAGTACAAGTAAATGTCTCAGCACAGGACTTGGTATACAGTAGGTCCAGAGTACGCATAGAAGAGGCCAATGGTCCAAAGATCTCTGTTTTGGAGATAACTCTTAGTAACGGTGAAGGTGACTTTAAGAAGCAAATACTCAGGTAAGGACCTGGGACCCCATCCCTATCTCTCTCAAGATAACCAAAGGTTGTCTCAGGCTACACGAGAAAATTACATCTCAGCAGGTCACTGAGACCAGACAGTGACATAAGGGCTTAACCCTGTATTACTGGTGATGACATGCAAATGTACGTCCTGGGCCCACCCACCCCTAAGGACCTGGGCCTGTAAGTGTGTGTATGTGGGGAGGGTTGCCAGCACATTCTTCCTTTAATGTACCTTCTGAGTATTCTTAGCTTATGCCACTTTATCTAATACCAAACCCTAAATGCAAACACAAACACATAATCGGTGCCTCAGAACACCAATTTTCACATGCCATCATTTTCCACAAGATGCATTCTTCTCAGAATTCAACAACGTTTACTATATATCCTCAGAAATGCAACTATTACCACAGTCAGTTTTAGATCATTTTCATTAGCTGAACAAAACAAAACAGTCCCCTTAGCTGTGTTTCTCCAAACACCCTCCTAGGCAGCAAACACATGCATTTCTGACATTTGCTGAAAAATATATATTCCTCATGGTAATTAAAACCACATCACAGTTAAAAGAACAATGGGGAAGTGCGGTGGTGGCACACGCCTTGAATCCCAGCACTCGGGAGGCAGAGGCAGGCAGATCTCTGTGAGTTTGAGGCCAGCCTGGTCTCCAAAGCGAGTTCCAGGAAAGGCGCAAAGCTACACAGAGAAACCCTGTCTCGAAAAACAAAACAAAACAAAGAACAAGGGGGTGGGGGGGCAATCTTACAACTCGTTTCCTGCTCTGCATCTCATGGGCTACAGAAGAGTGACTTGACAACGAAGATGCCCAGTGTCTCTGGGTCTTAATTCCTTTACCTACCACACAGAAAGACCAAAGGTACCTTGTTGGTCTGTCTTCTTTAAGAGCTTTTAAATGTGATCGTGGAAGTGAAAGGCTAAAACATTATCTAGTCCATAGTAGGTACTAAAAAAATCCTAGTTGCTTCTTTCTCCCAAGAGATAACTATACCAGGTGTGTTCCACACCTGTGATCCCAGCACTCTGGAGACTCAGGGAGGAAAAGCATAAGTTTTGAGCTAGCCTGATCTACACAGTGAGACTATCTTTTAATAAAAACATAAAAAAGAACAGGGAAGGAAGGAGGAAAGAAGGAAGAAAACAAATGTCTCTCAGTGACAGTCGTTCTTCTAAGGAATGTTAGAGGAGGCACGGGACAAAAGTAAATGTTTAATTTGATTATATCTTCATTGGAGTGCACACAGCCTGCAGTCCATGCTGGTGAAACGCTCACTCAAAGGCAGCCTTAAGACATTACTTCCTGATACCCTAGCTTTGGCAATTTCCTGATTTGGGTTATTAGTTTGGTAGCATGTAGTAGGATACAGAGCAGGAGGAATGGAGGTAATGAGAGGAGATTTTTTTTTTTAAAATAAAACTGAAATCCCACCCTATCCTCCATTCTGCACCTTTGAAAGCACGGACAGCCCTGGAGCATTGGGGCACCTGCCTGAGGACCCACAGGTCATGAAATGAGCCTATGGAGAGCGCTCTCTGGCCTTCATAAAGTGTCATTACATCAAGATTGCAATGAACAGTTTACTAGTTTAAAAGTGTGTCACTCTGAGTAGAAGCCAGCCAGATCCACACAATGCAGAGCGGACACGTGTGGTGCTCACAACTCGCAGTAGACACTCTGCATAAATATTGTTGATAACTGCGTATTACTAAATGAAGAGAGGCAAAGCACTCGAGAAAATCTTGTCCTTTTCTTAAAACCACTGAAACAAAACAGGACAGAGAAGTAGAAAAGCAGCCAGAGGTGGGCAGGTCTGTCATCCACACACAGACACGGAGCAGCAAGGAGGATCCAATCTGGAAACTCAGGGCTCCTCTTAGAAGTGAATAAAAGACCAACTCGTACTTACATCCATTGTCTGTCACCATGCAACACCGTGTAACAAAGGACTCAGACCTCACACCTCAGAACTCACTGGGCTCAGCATTTGTTCAGATGAGGACTCTTGGCATCAGTGATTTGTGGGAGATGGGAGGTTCTTCTGATCTCTGCTGAGTTCACTCACAAACGGATGGCTGGACATTGGCTCATCTAGGCTGCTTTGGTCGTTTGTTCTGGACTGATGAAAGCTGCTCAGCTCTACTAGTCTCATCTTAATGAGGGAGCTTAGACAAGTCCAGTGACGATGGAACCAGAGAACAAGCAAACCGAGCAACACCAGCCTCCATCTTTGTCCTGTCTGTGAATAGTGTCAGTCATGGGGATGAGCTCAGAGCCCAGGGCAGAGAAGAAAACAAAAACTTTTCTTTCTGAGTTGCTTTCTTTCTCTGTTCTTTTTTTCTGGAGGAGTTTAATGTCATATGGAGAAAAGTCACTGATACAAGGAAGAGCAAAAATTCATTAATACCTCCAACTACCACAGCACCCCAAATCTCACCAATGGACTTTAGATCTCCCCAGGAAGAGACAGCAGAAGGTGGTGGGTGCAGGGTGTAGGACTAGAGCCTTTCTCTTCCTTGCCTCAGTTTAAATGTGTACATTTCACCAGCATGGAGGTCGATCAGAAGACAAAGCACATCTTGAGCTTTTGAGAAGAGCTATGTCTGTGTAACAGCAATGCTGGACACACAGGAAGGCAGTGAACAGACCCAACCCACTCTGGGCTGTATTGTGTCAGAGGCTCTGTGGTTAGCTCTGGCTGGAGCCCAGCCAGTGTACCTTTGTTAGCAGCCTTGCTGAAATGGAGACTGCCCAGTCAGGCAGCCTGAGGGAATCGACAAAGGGCCCAACATTGCAGAGGACCACAAGCTACAATAAAGCAGTTTGTGGTACAGTCTGGAGGGCTTTGATGTGAAGCCCAAGCCAGGAAGGACGTTCTTCACCAAAGTCAGCTGGACCTCCTGCCAGGGCCTTCAGGGTTAAGGTGGGAGAAGACCAGCCACCCCAAGCCACTTGCTTTTTGGTTTTTGATCTTTTCCTCTCTTAGGGAGGCTTGCTGCAAGAATGATATGGTGTTTGGTGTTCCACGGTGAAAGCATCATTAGGACCTGACTCAAACACAATCCCCTCTTGTTGCAAGGCCCTGAACCAAGTAAATGGACTAACTCACCCTGAAGACATGTCTTCTTATGTCCACCTTGGCCCTGCTGAGAGGTCCTTAGACAGATCAGGCCTCCTCTGCCTTTCCTGTTCCTGCCTGCTGAGATGCCTGGGGAACATAGACAGCTTCACAGTATGCATTTCAAAGGATTAGAGGATGCCACGAACAACCTGAAAGGGCCCAACTTGCCTCTTACTTTTAATTTAGCTTGTGAAGGAGGAAGAAAAAAGGCAAACACCCAGAAATCATTTCTATAGAAGTTAAAGTAAATATTGCTTAACGTCACTGAAAGACTCTATAAATACAGTGGCTTAAGAGAAAGAAGTGTTTCTCTGGCACATCACCCCAAGGGGTCAATAGGCCCACTAGCCTTGCAGCTGTGGCACCATCCTTTGCACTGTCAGAGTTGGTTGGTATCATACAGCACGTTACTCAGCTTTCTCCCACTGTGACAAAATACCTGAGGGATATCTTAATGGAGAAAGGGTTTATTTTTGTCGCAGATGTTTTGTTCATGGCCACTCGGTCCTGTTGCTTTGGACCTGTGACGATGCTTGTATCCTGGTGGGTGGAAGGGTGTCAGGGTCCTAATTCTACTTCCTAAGGTTTCCACTGTCTCTCAATAGTGCCATCAGCTGGTTAGAATTTTTATTGCTTAGACAAAAATACCTGAATTCATAGGTTCAGTCCATCATGGCAGGGAGAGAGTGGTAAAGCTGGGTAGTTCACGTTATGGTAGCCAGGAGTCTGGGAAGGAGAAAGGAGAGAGAGAGAGAGAGAGAGAGAGAGAGAGAGAGAGAGAGAGAGAGAGAGAGAGAGAGAGAGAGAAAATACCTATTTTCAGCTTAATTCCCTCAGATTCACTACTGTAGTCTTGCCTTTCAAGACTGGGGGAATATGCTGTGGCTTTCAGGAGCCTTGTGTGGGGGCCACAAACTTCAGTTTGACTCCTTGTTGTCTTGGAAAGTGACTGCTTTTCATGAGGTACTGGATCCAGTATTTGAGAAACAGCAGTGAGAACAAGTACTACCTCATGTTCTAGCCAAAGAGAAAAGAAAATGCTAAGAAAGATAATTTTATATAGCAATGTGAATGATGTGCATAATTGGGGATTATCAGGGCAAATGTCTCTCTTGGGCCAGCGGGAGGACTGTTAGGCAGAAGTAGGCTTTGGTCAGAGGGCTGAAAGATGAATTTAGCCTAGTATAAGTAGGAGTGAGGTTCAAAGGCCTTGTGATACACTTCTGTGTTCAAGAACAGAAAGGAATCATATATACTGGGTAGAATGGTGTCCCCAAGATCATGTCTACTCAGACTGTAAACAGGTGGAAATAAGGTCTTTATAAATGCCACCAGATTAAAATAAGGGCACAGTGGATTAATGTGGGACCTAACATAATGACTGAGGCCATACAAGAAGAGATAAATACAGAGAAATACAGAGAGAGAAGGTGGGGCGGGTGGAGACTGGACATCTAGAGCCAGAAGTTATGAGGCAATGGATGCCCCAAATTTCCAGAAACCAACAGACACTAGAAAAGGCAAAGCTTGCAGAGGATGTGTGGTTCTGCCACCATGGTAACTGCAGACTTCTGACCTCTAGAACTGAAAGAGAATACATGTTTGTTGTCTAAAGCCAGTCAGTTTGTGGTACCCTGTTGCAGCTGCCTTGGAGGAAAATACATCCTGTGATGGGTTTCTGTCAGTACAGAATAGAGGAGTGTGTACAAAGATCAGGATTCCAATCATGCCACTTGGGGGACTCTGCAAAGAGCGTGGACCCTATGTTTAAATGTGATTGGAAGATTAGTTGCTGTAATTCATCATATTATTGAACCAAAGACAGAGATAGAGGGGGTTGTGAAAGCTCTGCTGGGGCATTGCTTCCGGGAACCCATCCCTAGGAGTCATGAATAGCACCAGGTGAAAACAAGCTGTTAGAAGCCTTCCCCTTCCCGGAGATGCTTTCGCCCAAGGAAGGGAAGTAGGTGGGAGGCCAACCACTGAGCCCCTGGAATGTGCAGCTCATCTCAGGAAATGGTGAGTATCTCGGCACTGCTTCCACAGTTGCAGGGGTCCACCCTACCCGCATCTGCACACTGTCTGCTGCTAATTGGGAGAGAGACAGATGGAAGAAGGTGCAGTTGTGTTTTACCACCCTGGCTCCTTCAAGGCAATTAGGCTCATTAGTAGGAAAGTACCTTTTTCTTTCTTTCTCCCTTTTCAGGTAAAGAGAAAATCAAGCCAGAAAGTTCTAGTGCTGCTGAAGGGCCAGAGCATCTGTTCCTTGGTTGGCTTGTCAGCCATCTGCCCATGAGGTGGTGGGGCTGATTAGGTTAATGCATTTGCTAATGGGGCTTACAAGACTGCTCAGTGAGTCTGTTATTTCCTTCACTGGGTACTTTGTGATCTATTAAAAGAGGGACTACATTGTGGTGTGTCAGGTAAGCAGCTCCCATCTCACTCCACAAAGAAGAGACCAGAAGTACTGTAGAGGGTGTGGGCTTCATGAAAATTACATTGCCTCTGATCACCTCTTTGTGGTTGAAATAATCTTTGAAACATCCTTTGGAGGTGTCTGTTCTACCCCCAGGTACTAAAGCTATATCTGTGCTTCACTTCTCTAAAACACCCCAGAGTCCCATGGAGGGATTTGGTCAGTCACATCAGTAGGCATGGATGAAACAATCTTGCCTATGGGACATTAGACAACAGCGGTATAATTTTGCTTTCCTCCCTGTACCACCAGAGTATTTCAGATCCCCAAAGCTACCATGCTTCTTCCCACCACAGGGATTTGCAACATGCTGGCTGCTGTGTAGCAATTATCAAGTGGTTCCAACACTTAGTGGCTCAGCAGAGCTACCACTTATTGGAATCATGATTCTGAGCCTACTTCTGGTGTGACTGGATGCTCTAGGCAGGACTTAACTAGGCACTGTAACTGTGCTGTCCAGGAGGTTGATCTCACTAGCTATCTGGTAACTGGAAGGCTGTTGACTGTGTTGAATGGGAGTAGGAAGCTTGTGGGTTTCTTTCCTTTAAGGATAAAAAAGGGGGTTTCACACAGAAGGAGGTTCAAGCAGCTGCTCCCAAAAGCTGCTACAATTTAGTCAAAGCATGCGATAAAGCAAGCTCAATTCTAGGTGTGCAGAAATAGACTGTCTCCTGATAGAAAGAGTTGCAGAGGACTACGGTCAGTCTTGTGACACATTGAAGAGTCACTCACACCTTTGCATGTCACCTTAAAGATGGTTTCTTTATGGAAGCCTTCCCTGACCACTGCTCATTTTCTGTATGTCCTCTCTTGGAGTAACTGGCCACTTAACCAATACACTAGGTAGGTAGTAAAGGAAAGAAACCACAAGGAAGCAGATTGGTTTGATGGATGCCCACTTTGGGCCCACTAGGTTGCCTGGTACAGAGCAAGTGCTCAATAAGTGTGTATTGATTGTAATTCTGTGCTCCTCCAGTCAGGCAAGAAGTAGGTAAAATACATGTATTGAGAAGGTATATTATGCTCTAGGAATTATTGTGCGTAATATATATATATATATATATATATATATATATATATATATATATCACATATGCTTTATTCCTCATAATAAGTCTGACAGTTGCTGTGGGATGGTCTGTATGCCAAGTGTATTGCTCTGATTGGTCAATAAATAAATCACTGATTGGCCAGTGGCCAGGCAGGAAGTATAGGCGGGACAAGGAGGAGAATAAAGCTGGGAAGTGGAAGGCTGAGTGAGTGAGAGACACTGCCAGCTGCCATGATGACAAACAGCATGTGAAGATGCCGGTAAGCCACGAGCCATGTGGCAAGGTATAGATTTATAGAAATGGATTAATTTAAGCTGTAAGAACAGTTAGCAAGAAGCCTGCCACGGCCATACAGTTTGTAAGCAATATAAGTCTCTGTGTTTACTTGGTCGGATCTGAGCGACTGTGGGACTGGCAGGTGAGAGAGATTTGTCCTGACTGTGGGCCAGGCAGGAAAACTCTAGCTACAGACAGTATTTAGTGTTATCCCCATTTCAACCTAAGGAAACAGGTACAAGGTGTTTAGTGGCATCTCTATGGTCTGTCTGATTTCAGAGTCTACACACTTTTTTTAAAAAAAAAATCTATTCTACATTTCCCAAGGTGTTTCCAATACCAGGTTCACCAAGAGACCAGTTCCAGTTGGGTATGGAGGAAGCCAAGAGGACCCACCCATCTTCCCTAACAGCCCAAGAGTCAAATGTTCCCATGTTTACTTCTCTTTATAGTTTTCTGAGAAGGCCTTCCTCTTTCATGATTGTTTTTTTTCCACTTGTGAAAATGGGAACCTGTGGTGATATATTGTATACCCTAATAAACTTGCATGAGGATCAGAGGACAGAGCCAGCCACTAGATTAGACATAGAGGTCAGGCAGTGGTGGCACACACACTTAATCCTAGCACTAGGGAGGCAGAGATCTGTCTGGATCTCTGTGAGTTCAAGGCCACACTGGAGACAGAGGCAGGCAATGGTAGCAAACATCTTTAATCCTAGTACTGGGAAGCACACTCGCCTTTAGTCCCAGGAAGTAAAAGGTATATAAGGTGTGAGGAAACAGAAACTAAAGTAGTTCAGCTGAGACCCTTTTGAGTGAGGACTCAGAGGCTTTCAGTCTGAGGAAACAGGATCGGCTGAGGAGTTGGTGAGGTGAGGTTGGCTGTGGCATTCTCTGCTTCTCTGATCTTTCAGCTTTCCCCTCAATATCTGGCTCCACATTTTTTATTATAAGACCATCTAAGATTCGAACAACAGGAAACTTTGAACCATGTTCTGAGCAGACTTTGGGCTTAGTCTAATGTCTGAGGAGTAGGCATACACAAATGAGCATGCTAGGTCATGACAGGGTACATAATGAAGGTAAGTAAGATTTTCAGTAAGAGAGGACTGGGAGGCAAGAGGAAAGGGAATTTCTCCATCATACTCTTGACCAGGTGTGCTCCTCTATGCTTTATGGTATTTTGCTTATACACTCACCATTGACTATTTATATGTCCAATATTTGCTAGAGACCAAGCTTCATGTTGTTATGACAGGGAAGACAAACACAGACCTGGCTTGGCCCTTGTGGAGTTCTAGAGAACAAGATGAGCACCAGGGAACGAAGCGTGGACCAGCTGTGGAGTGGAGCACTGCTAGGTGCCTGGTAGAAGAGCATATTATGGAAGGATCCTACCAAGGATACCAGTAGTGTGTTGGGAAGCCATTGCTCTTTGATTTTCTAGAAAACTACCTGTGCCACTGTGATAGGATGCTCCTGGAGTTCCCAGGTCCAGCTGTGGGTTAGGATTGATTGCATGGACTTAAAGACAAAGGGTGTCTGGACTGGCCTTTCAGTGATTCTGATTAAACATGTTTGGAGATGGTTCTGGGTACCTGAATATTTGTCTTTTGGATCCCATGTAGCTGCTTTTGTTACCAGGATTGAGCTACTAGCTGTGGGTAACCTCAGTTGGGTCATTTCCCATGTTTGAATTTGACAGCTCCCTAGTTTGTATAGCAGAACCCATGTACAGAAGTCAAAATGCCCATCTTTTGTATAGAAAGATCACATGATGAAAGTACGTGGAACTGTGGTTCCCACATCTGTAGCTTCACATAGAATGAATGCTATGAGATGCTAGGTGTGAGCAGCATAGGTAAATGAACAACAAATACTTCTTAGTGAGATGCAATTTCAAAAATATATTGTTAAAAAATGAATCTATAATTATAAAGAATCTTAGAAATAAAAATTACAAGATAAAATAAGAGGAAATGAAAAAAGAGGAATCATCAGTTTATTGGATAAATATGGATCTAAATAAATAAGGTCCTACCTCTAGGTAAAGAGCTACAGGCATTGAATGGCTCCTGAAAAGGGAGAAGCAATCTTCTCCAGGACGAGTCCCCTGACTGGTTATCCACCCAGTCCCAAGTGCATGTACATATCAGCAACACTAAGAGAACTCATCAGATTACACACACACACACACACACACACGTAACAATAATAATCGAAAAAGAGGGAATTTGAGGGGGAGATATGGGGTATGGGAGAATAGTGTAAATGATGTAAATACAGTACTCATTTAAGAATTTCTCAAAAAACAAATGCAAAAAAAAAAAGATAATGAAGTGAGGAGGAGGGGAGAAATGGATCATTCGGTGAAGGACTGGGTGTGGTGAAACTGGGAAAGTTGGCTCAAATCTTAATAGTTGGTTGGTAAAATCAAGAGCCTTACAACATTTCTACTCTTTGGAGAAATCATTCTACATTGGGTAATCCAGATCAGGAGTCAGTCAACCTTTTCTTAAAGGGCAGAGCAGTAGACATTTCAGGTTCTCAAGCCACTGATTGTCTGCCACAGTAACTCAATCACACCAGAGCCATGGGCCATAGGCAAATGGGCGTGGCTTCGTTTTCAAGAAAACATTATATACAACAACAGATGGTAGCTAACTTCAGTGGTGCCCGGGGCCACAGTTTGCTACTTTCTGGTGCAGATTAAGAAAATGTGTTTTAGAATGTATCTTAATTGAAAAGATTTGAGTAAAAAGATTTTCATTTAGGCTTTATTTATAAGAGTGTAACATTAGCATGCTTAACTTTTCATTGATAAAGGGATTAAGTTTGATAGTTGATGATAGTCATTAGGATGTTAGTTAGTTATGGCGAGCGAGGGGATGCTCCTAGACATTACAGGAGGAAGTAAAGCTGTGTTGATGGTAGTGGTGAAAGTGCTCACTACACGCTGAATCACTTAGCCATGCACACAACACCATGAAATGCACTTGTTTTGTTTGTTTTGAGTATTTTCCTTATGCAGAAGTAAATAGGGGTAGAATTTAAGTAAGACAGCCAAAGTTACACTGCAGGCCGGTGGCAGAACCGGGATTTGAGTACTATACTAGTTAAAGCTTAAAGCAATCATACAAACGAGTAACAATCCAGGAGAGGGTAGAGAAATGGCTCGGTTGGTGAAGTGTTTTCTCTACAAGCAGGGACACCTGAGTTGGAGACCTAGAAACCACATTTAAACAGTCAAGTTAATGGCATGCTCTCATAATCCCAGTGCTGGGGAAATGGAAACAGGAGAATTCCTGAGGTTCTGTGGCTGGCCATTGGGCAGAATCTGAGTTCTGGTGAAAATGAGAGATCCTGCCTCACAAAACAAGATGGAGAGTAATTCAGAAAGGCAACTGAAGCTGGTGTTTGTCCTCATGTGTTCCTCCAACACATACATACAAAACCCAGAAGAGGCCAGATGAAGATACATCTGTCAGCCAATACTGCTATTGAGTGGTAGATGATATAAACATTTCTCAACATGTCCAGTGTTTTCTTTAGTGAGGACCATTATTTTAGTGATGAAGAAGCAACACTTGAATGTTAGAAAATCCAAGGTTAGGGGCAGGTGGTGTGGACTGCGATGGGAGATGTGTTTAATTGGGATGGTCTAGATGTGTTTGATTGAGTGCGTCTTTAAACCTCTTGTTCCTGCTCTGGACTGTGAAAAGGGCATGGTGCCATGCTTGCCTCTGTCTTGTTCCGGGTGGAGTCCCGATGTGTCTTGTTTGGATTGTCAGCCCATTTTTGCAGTACTATCAAACTGACCAGTCCAACTCCCTAACTATCTTTTCTCTCTCCCCTGTCTCTGCCCTCTCTCTCCATCCACCCACCCCACTGTGCAGCTGACAAGGTCAATGATGACTTCTACACCAAGCGAAGGCACCTGGCGGAGCTGGCTGCCAAGGGGAATCTCCCTTTGCACCCTGTCAGAGTGGAAGATGAGCCCCGGGCCTTCAGCCCAGAGCATGGGCCTGCCCAGCAGAATGGACAGAAGTCTCGAACCAACAAGATGCCCCCTCATCCCCTGGCCTACAACTCTACTGCCAACTTTAAGACCTGGGACCCCAGTGACCAATCTCTCCGGCGACAGGCTTATGGCAACAAGGGCAAGCTTGGCATAGCTGAGTCAGGCTCTTGCGACCCCTTGGGGACTCGCACCCAGCATTTCCCACCCACACAGCCATACTTCATCACCAACAGCAAAACAGAAGTGACTGTCTGAGCTTTCACTTCAGGGAGTACCCTGGAGACTATACTCAACTGAGAGGGGCAAAAAATACCATCCCACCTACACCTCCCTGGTCTTGCCCAAACCCCCAACAGACACACACACACACTCCGTTCTACAGGAACCAACCACAGACCTACTCGTGATATGGAATCATGCTTTTCCTGGGTCATGCCTAATATGCTCCAGCAGGCAGCTGAGCAAGACCGAAGCATGGACATTCAGCAATACAGGAGAGGGGAAACTTTCAGCTTCAGGCCCAAATTGTGGGGGCTCATTTTCCTTTTCCCCCTAAACTGGAAACTGAAATCCATTATAACAAATATATATAAGTAGCACAATTTAGATAAACTGCCCCTGGAGCACACTCCCCATGTTCTGTCTTTCCCGGTAAAAGGAAGAGGGTGGGCACACAGGCAGGGGTAGCTTCAGAGTGCTTGGGGAAGAATTTGTTCACATCACAAGCATTTCCTAGTCCCAAGAAGTGATGCAAACACAGAATAGTGATGAGTGTGAGGCAGTAATGGACTCTAAGCATTACACTGATGGGACTTTGCATACCATGGAAGCTGAAAGCAGAAAAACTCACAAAGTAAATGTTCTCTAAACCCACTGTCAGCGCTGGGAAGGGAAGAACATTCTAGAGAACTTTCTGAAAGACCATGATGTTGGGAGGGATGAGCCTTTTATGAGGGTCCAGAGAATAATAAAAAATGAACTTTTCAAGTGACACATAAAATGAACAGCATATTAATTTTGTCCAGGGCTTAGAAAATTTGCAGTTGGAGAGTTAACAGGAGGTGTGAAGAGGACTGAGAAGCCTTCACTTCCTGGTGTTTCTCCTTCGCCTCCAAGACCTGGACAACGACAAAAATGTCCTCTATGAAGTGTCTGTCCCCAACGTCCTCCCCCCTTCAGCGTGTCGCTGCCGCTGCTGCCAAACTTCAACTGCTTTGGAGTGAAAATGTCATAAGCGTGGGTGGTGCCTTCAATGTGGTGTTGTTCAAGTGCCAGTCTTGTTTTAAGTAACTCTTCTGTTCTCTTAGCCTTCCTCCTCCTGTTTCCTCTACAGTAGTGATGTTCCATCTTCCCTTTGTAGAGTGAGCCCAGCCAATTAATCCTCTTTGAAGGGGCTGCTATAATGTCAGGGGGACCTAAGGACACTCCCAGAATTCCCACAATCCCACCAGATGACCTCCAGAGATATTCTGTGCCATCTTTTCCTCCTTGGACTCTCTTAAAGTTGCTTTACAGATTGGTTCCTAGAGCCAACGGCTATTGGGTCTCAAGAAGGAGGGTCCTGCTAAAAGTCCTTTGTTTAGTGGAAGTGCAGACATATGCATGGAGAAGCAAGAGAATTTTGTTTAAAGAGGAAAGTCTTCAAATAGGTCCTGAAGGTCTTAGCTAATTAACAGGAACCTTCCAATGACTCACAGGTTTTTTTGGTGTAAAAATCTAGGTGAAAGTGAGTTGGAGCATTCCATGTGATGTTCTGCCTCCTGGGTCTCTCTGACATCACAACATCAGCATATCCAAATATTATTCTCCATGTTCCAAGTAAGTATGAAGAGCCTGGCAAAACCTTTGATCTCTCTGGGGCTGTGTCCCATTGGAAGCATGGGGAATCTGGCCTGAGCCTTTTCAGTTTTCTAAAAATAGTACTCTGTTTTTATTTACAGAAGAAATTCTGCAGAGAACAAACTCTATAAGATTCCCATATAAGAGGTGCAGAGAAAGGCAACACAGAGGTCAGAGGTCAGAGTAAATGTTGAGACCCCAGCACTCTCCAGAAGGGAGTATGAACTGCTGGCATGCACATCTCTCTTTGACATGAGTTAGCTCTACCCTCGAAACACATCATCATCTGGGGATTACCATCACAGTATTGGTATCTAAGTGGATTCACTTTTAAGCAATGTTATTTTAAAAGGGAAACATCTGTCTTTATCACATATAGAACCCCAGCATCAATTATCATGAATAGACAGTAAGCATTATGGAGAACAGGAAGGTCTCAAAGATGAAACTCTAGTGAAGGTCTGGCCTGGTCTCTTCTCTCTCAAAAAGACATTAATGTTGTTAAAGATGCTGGTACCCAAGACAGAGTTGTCTTGGAATAATTGAGTGAAGGGGAATGCAGATGAAAAGAAAATCTTTTTTTAAGTTGGTGTTAAATATGCTACCTCTATGACATACAGTCTGCATGTACTAGTAACATACTTCAAGAAATACTGGGTTGACCTACCTGAGAGATGCTTTCCAGGTCAAGTTCTGCAACCCTTTCCTTCCTTATAGCTCATTTTCCCTCCACTCACTTCACCTCCCCTTTATCTAATTCTAATTTAAGGGTCTTTCTGGATTCCTTGTCTATAGTATTCTATTTCTTGCTCATTCTTCTTTTTTTTTTCATAGTAGACTTCATCCAGTGAACTTGACTCTTAGGTCTGCAACTGTAGTTTTGACTTTAAAGATACAGTTTGGCCACTAAGATGTAGCATATACTTCGCAAGAAATGCGGGCCGTGGACAACTCACAGAGCACTGTCTCATTACTTCCCACTTGACTTTGGGAGAGGAACTAAGGAGGGACAATGAGACAGGCAAGATCTGTTTATTCTTTGGCTTCCTCTTGGGAGGTTGGATAAACCTTCTGATACTTCAAGGGAACATGACTAGTAGGACAATTGATGGCTGCCACATGACAAGGCTCTTGTGGCCAGCTTGGGGGAGAAATAGAAGAGAAAAATATGACTATTAAAACCATTCTCTCCTCTGCCCGTATGATCCCTCATTTCTAACTCCATGGGACCAGAATCTGGTTTCCTTCACCTTCCTGGAGTGTCTCAGCCTCCATCCGCCTTGGGCTCTGCCTGGAATTCCCATCTAACCTTCCCCAGTTTTTATTTTTGTGTGTGTAAATGGAGCATATTTTATGTGCAAATATTTTAGTAATTGTATGTTCTGCAAGTAACCCTGTGTTAACACTTGTCACACTGCGGAGTTTATGATACAATAACACTTCCTACAATGAAGAAAAAAAACATTTGTTTGTTTTCTAAGAATGTTTATTTGTAAACATATGTATTCACTATATTAATATGAATTTCTTACCTGGCAATAAACTGATTATATGTGATGCTCCAGGTGTCTTCTCATCCTTCCCAATACCTATAGCCTGAGCCGAGTTTCTACCAGGTATTAATGAGCCTTTGAGACTCACAGTACTGATCCTCACAGGGAGCTGAGGCTCCTCGCTGTCAGCGACTTAGACAAGATTTCCAGACACGTTGTTTAGTCTTTGTGGTAAGTATGTACACGTCAAAGTTCACTCTGAGTCCTTACATATGGCATTGCTGTGGCTCTTTATCATCACTAAATTTGCATTAATGGCAAGGAATCTGGCTGCACTTCAGAAATTTGCATCTACTAGTAAGCAGACTGTAGTAGGCATGACTACTGACAGGATGGGATAAGGCTCCCTCCTGCCCCCAATTATAGAACTTCCTGGCTGACTTCCGTCAGCATTGAGCAGAAACCTGTTAGAGTATGGCTGAAAGTCTGAAACACCGAGAGAAAGTAATTCACTTAAGGAGTGAAGGCGGACTGGCAAGATGGCTCATCAGGAAAAGCAGCTTGTTGCCAAGCTTGTAACCTGCTTTTGATCCTTGAAACCCACGTGGTGAAGGAGAGAATTATCTCCTGCAAACTGTTATCTGACCTCCACAAATACCCTATGTTATGTATGCAGTGCTCCATACAAATCAATATAATGAAAATGAGAAACAAAGATAGGCTCTTGGGAGGGGATGGAGAATCTGGCAGGAAAACTAGCAAACAGGGGACCTTACTGATGGTTTTTTGTGGTGCTCTTGCCCCCAAGGAAAAGTCACGACACACGACAGAATTCACTAACAAGAGTTTTATCAAGACAAAGAGAAAGGGATAGAGGTGATCAGGCCTCTGGAAGGACACATGCGAGAAAGAGGGCGGGGAACATGGCTCTGCCTTGTAAAGGCCAGGACGCACCCACACACACAAGCCCACGTGGCTATTCCATGCATGCTCATAGATCACTTGGTCACGTCCACACAACTATGTGACCGTGTAACCATGGGGCATGGGGCATGCAGGACCCGGAAATGACTAGGTGGAGATGACTAAGTGTCCCGCCGGGCATGCACGACCATGGGGGCGTGGTTGGAATTCCTATCACTTATCATGCCATTTGTTAGATGGCTCAGGCTTAAGGTTGTATGTAAACTATTTTTTCACTTTTATTGATATTATTTTTAAACTTAAAAATCAGCATATAATGTATTAGATAGCGTTACGACATTTGGGGACAGAGTGTGTTTTTGTGGTTCTCCTAACCCCATCTCTCTGCCCCCTTGGCCTTCCTTGCAGTTCCCAATCCCCCATATCTTTTCCTGTGTTTGTCCTGTGTGTTGTCCTCATCTTTCGTCATCACCCAATATTACCCTCACACGTGTACGTTATAGGCTGGCACCCATGCAGGAAAGAATGTGCAGTTTTTGTTTTCTTTGTATGAATCGTGTTTAATGGTGTACTCTCAAGATCTGTGTGTTTTCCTGTAAATTCATGATTTCATATTTATTTACAGCTGAGTAGTATTCCATCGGTTTTATGTTGCACGTGTTTATTATCAATTTATCTTTTAATGGGTATTTCGGGGTTGATTCCATTTCCTTGCTCTCACTAATATAAACTCTATAAGAAAGTATTGACAGGTGTGGTGGTATGTGTTTTAAAACCAGCACTCAGGAGGCAGAGGGAGGTAGGCCTCTGAGTTTGAGGCCAGTCTGGTCTATATAGTGAGTTCTAGGTCATCCAGGACTAGATACTGGGTGCCTGTCTCTAAAGGAAGAAGAGTATTAAGCACACACTCTCAGAATTCCCCTATCCAAGTCTGATTTGTATCATGTATTAACTGATTCCAGGGACTTCCCATGAGGAAACAGTCCTAGGCTGGCAAGTACAAGAACAGAAACATTTTCAATGTGAAAGAAAGCCATAGCCCAGAGATGCACCAATTGGCAACCATTGTGCACTAGCTTCAACTGGTGCAGAGATGCCAGCACTGGGGTAGGAAAGCACGGTGGCCGCTCACATCCAGAGACTGGCAGTCCTTCTGGAATAACACGCCCAAGGTGGGGATGTTCAGGAAGGCTCTCCCAGTCAAGCAATGGGGAATGTGGATCACAATCAGTAGTCATAGTCCGGGCCTTATCCTTGGTTGGGAGATTCCCCCACTGGCCAGAGGGTTACTTGGTATCACACAGAACAGAGCTAGTAAACTCTGATGCAGAGCCCGGCAGTCAGGGGCATATGGAAGAGAAGAGTGCTCTTCTGACACTTGGACATGTTCAAAGGTCGAGTTACCAACCAGGACACATTGGAGCCCTACTGATGGAGTCACAGTACAGAGAATTATGCCTTTGTGGGGAGAGACACACTTCTGTTTCTTGAGCTACCTGAGTTAAGTCACAACTCACAAACAGCAAACATGCAAGGTATCTTTGCGGAGACAGATATCGCTGAACACGGTGTCTTGGCACATACTCCTCACAAGCATTTGCTTCAGAGCTGCAGTTTAGAGATGTATCTAAAACTAGAAGAATTTATTCAAATCAATTCATCAAATGATGAAACGAGGATTTGAACTCACGTCTTTGCTTGCTCTGCCAGCGGTTCTCACTTGCATGAGCATGTGGATCAGTGAGGGAGCTGGAAAAGCATGCTGGTCCCTAAGCACCCCTGCAGCGGGTAGATGAAGTGGGTGGGAGTTAGGGCAAGCCAGTACGCAGAACAAGCTCCTGACTGTCTCAAGGCAGCTGCTCAGGATGAGGCTTGAGCAGCAGCACACTGGTTATCTGACCTCTGAAACTCTTCCCAAGACTTCAGGATTTAGAGGAAATGGAATGACACTACGTGCATCTAGAGAGGGGGCCTCTGTAGGTGCGTCCTTTGGCTTTGTGACCAGCATTGGAAGCTTTGTCCTGTAATAAATAGACCTGGTGGGCAGCACTATTGACGCCAATACTTGTTCACTGTGTTCCCAGGCCAGGAAGTCACTTTCTTTGGGATTCTATTGGAAGTCTGGGTTAATCTTCCATCTTGCCCTCTCACCTGACTGAGCCTTCCCTGAAAATGTGGAACGCCAGCAGGGTGAAGTCCTTCTCACTTTGATTTTCTCGCAACACCAAAATGTTGCCTCATGTCCTAGTAATTCCCAGCATTTTGAGTACTTGTTAGGTACTTGGTTCCCACCCAGTCTTGGACTCAGACAGACCCTCTTCCCCTACCCCTTTCTTTCTCTTCCCCTCTTTCTTCAGAGTCTCTGGCTTTAAACTTGGAATCATCCTATGTTTGCTTTCTAAGCATTAGAATTTCTAATATGTACTACTATGTCTGTTTAGAGACCTAAATTTCAGTGCTTTTGGTGCCTTGGGGTATCTGGTAAAGCCTGTAGATTCCTTGCTCAGAATAATATTTTTCAATACATAAAATCAATAGAATTCCAAAGCTCATTATCTTACAATACAGTTATGAAAATGTTTTAAATCTCCACATATTTATGATGTAAAAATATATGCACTTTTAGCAAATGTACTAAAACAGAATGCCTTGTGGTCAATTTCTAAGTCATGACAGCACAATCTTTTCCCCCAAAGGTTTATTTCATGTGTATGAATGTTTTGTCTGCATGTATGTATGTATATGCAACATGTGTGTGGCTGATTTGAACAAAGGTCAAAGAGGGTGTCAAATCCCCTGAAACTGGAGTTGCAAGTGTTTGTGAGCCACCATGTGGATGCTGGAACTGAATTCAGGGCCTATGCAAGAGCATCAAATGTTCTTAACCACTGAGCCATCTCTCCAAGCACTGAGCACAGTGCTTCATGCTTTCTGTTGCAACTGTGACTTAATTCTCCCAGTGACACATTGCACTGGTGTTTGTGTCTTTGGTTTTTTTTGCTACATGTATCATTTGAGAAACATACATTTCAATTAGAGCCTTGTGAAAACAACACTCTCCCTATTTAAGTTCACAAGCCCACCAAATTCTACCTACAGATCTCTGAAGGGTCTATGATTAGAATTAAATGCCCTTAGATTGCCAGATTTAGGAGACACAGAGCTATCCCTGACTCCAAGCTTCCACAGTCTTGCCCTTAGAATAGATATAACTACGGGCTGTTATTGAGAAGAAAAATAATAACAATATTAGCTCAGGGCTTGACACTTGGCAAATACTTAGTCATTTTGCTATCATAATAATTATTTCATTATGTGTCTACTTTACCCAATGAAATAGTATTTTTTATGTTCCACTCATAGAAGAAAACACAAAGGACCAGAAATGTTAAACTTGCTCAAGTAACAAACAGCATCCCAGTGGCAGAGCTGATGATGTCCATTCTCCATTCACAGATGACCAACAAAAGTCCTGGTGCTTACAATTCCTGAGTGTCTGAGCAGGGAAGGAACAACAGGAGGATCCTGGGACAAACAAACAGTAAACTAAGAATCTTAAGTTTCTTTCAGATTCAGCCTCAAACTCTTTTTTTTTTAAATTTTTTTATAACTGGGTCATTAAAAACTTTGTTCTTGCAATTTTCAACTTTTAATTGGAGTAGTTAGTCCATTTAGATGTGATACAATCTCAATGTGAGTTAGGACCCACCTTTGCAATCTATTTGTTTTCATTTTTATTTAGTATTAAGAGATTTTCTATTCATTTTACATAGCAACCACAGACTCCCTCTCCTCCCTCCTCCTGCCCTCCAGGCTTCCCCCCAACACACCCCCAATTCCCATCTCCTCCAAGGCAAGGTCTCCCACGGGCAGTCAGCAGAGCCTAGTATATTCAGAAGAGGCAGGTCCAAGCCCCTCCTCCCTGCACCAAGGCTTCGCAAAGTGTCTCAGCATAGGCTCTAGGCTCCAAAAAGCCAGCTCATGCACCAGGGATGGGTCCCGATCCCACTGCCTGAGGGCCCCCTAAACAGTTCAAGCTAAACAACTGTCTCGCCTATCCAGAGGGCCTAGTCCAGTACCATGGGGGCTCCACAGCTATTGCTCCACTGTTCATGCATTTCCACTAGTTTGGCTGGTTGTCTCTGTACGTTTTCCCATCATGATCTCGATGTTCCTTGCTTATAGAATTCCTTCTCTCTCTCATCAATTGGACTTCTGGAGCTCAGCCTGGCATCTGGCTGTGGATCTCTGCATCTGCTTTCATCAGTCACTGGATGAGGGTTCTATGATGACAGTTAGGGTATTCAACCATCTGATCACCAGAGTAGGTCAGTTCAGGCACCCTCTCCACTATTGCCAGTGGTCTATGGTGGAGTCATCCTTGTGGATTCCTGGGAACTTCCCTAGCAGTCTGTTTCTCCCTATTCCCATGATGTTTTCATTTATCATGATATCTCTTTCCTTGCTCTCCCACTCTGTCCCTGTTCCAGCTCGAACCTCCCATTCCCCTTTGTTCTCATCCTCCATCCCTTGCCTTCCATAATCTCCCTCACCCCCAGTTTGCTCATTTGTAGATCCCATCTATTTCTCCTT
Source organism: Peromyscus californicus insignis (assembly GCF_007827085.1). Taxonomy (NCBI): domain Eukaryota; kingdom Metazoa; phylum Chordata; class Mammalia; order Rodentia; family Cricetidae; genus Peromyscus; species Peromyscus californicus. Next base: position 104,148,384 of record NW_026294551.1, read on the forward strand.
CACTGGGCAATCCATGCATCCTTCCTAGGGTCCTCCCTGTTAGCTAGCCTCCCTGGAGCTGTGGATTGCAGTCTGGTTATCCTTTGTTTTACATCTAGTATCCACTTATGAGTAAGTACATACTATGTTTGTCCTTCTAAATCTGGGTTACCTCACTCAGGATGATATTTTCTAGTTCCATCCATTTGCCTGCAAATGTCATGATGTCATTGTTTTTCTCTGCTGAGTAGTACCCCATTGTATATATGTACCACGTTTTCTTAATCCATTCTTCAGTTGAGGGGCATCTAGGTTGTTTCCAAGTTCTGGCTATTATGAACAGTACTGCTATGAACATGGTTGAGCATGTGTCCTTGTGGTATGATTGAGCATTCCTTGGGTATATGCCCAAGAGTGGTATAGCTGGGTCTTGAGGTAGATTGATTCCCAATTTTCTGAGAAACCACCATACTGATTTCCAAAGTGGCTGTACAAGTTTGCATTCCCACCAACAGTAGAGGAGTGTTTCCCTTGCTCCACATCCTCTCCAACATAAACTGTCTTCAGTATTTTTGATCTTAGCCATTTTGACAGGTGTAAGATGGTATCTCTGAGTCGTTTTGATTTGCATTCCCCTGACGACTAAGGATGTTGAGCAATTCCTTAAATGTCTTTCGACAATTTGAGCTTCTTCTGTTGAGAATTCTCTGTTTAGGTCTGTAGCCCATTTTTCAATTGGATTGTTAGGTATTTTGATGTCTAGTTTCTTGAGTTCTTTATATATTTTGGAGATCAGCCCTCTGTCAGATGTGGGGTTGGTGAAGATCTTTCCCCATTGTGTACATCCTCAAACTCTTGATTGTATTCCATGCCATGTCATTAAAAAAATGTATCAAATGACTCTGAAATGAGGCCAGAAATGTACTGGAGTAGACAACAAAAGACAGATAGCTCCTGTCCTTCATCTCTCTGTGAGAAGAATGAGAATATATATTCTTCAGACTTTTTGGTGCTGTAGCAAAGTATCTGAGAATGATGTCAGTGAGGAAAAAAGGAAAAAAAATATTGGTTCCTGGTTTCAGAAGTTTCATTTCATCATGTCAGAGAAGGTGTAGTGGGGAAGATCAGCTCACATCATGGCCACCAGGAAGGAGAAAGACAATGGGAGAGAATAAGGAGGAGAGGGAGGAGGAGAAAGGAGGGAAGAGGATGAGAAAGAGGGGAGAAGAGTAAGAAGAGAAGGAGAAAGGCAGGGTAAGGGAGGAGGAGAGAGACCTGTGCTATTGGACTGCCTCTTTTCCCTTCATTTCTATCTAAGTCTCTAGACTATGGGATGGTACCAGCTGTATTAAGACAGGTCTTGCCTCTTTGGTCAATCCCCATTGGAAACACCCAGAGGTAGGCTTTACTAATCTCATAGGCACATCTTAATTTAGTCAAGTTGATAGTCAAGACTAATGAACTCAGAGGAGGAATTTGGGAGCTGCAGGAATGATCTGAGTTTCAATCAGCATTACAAAAAAACCAAAACAAAACAAAAACACCAAAGTGTTGTTATAACATTGAACTAAGAGAATCTACAAAGGTCTACAAACTTAGAGAACATTATGTTCAATATTTTAAAACTTCATTTAGAGAAGACTGTGTGCTCCAGGCCTTGGGTTTAAATAAGTACCATGTTCTTTGGCTTTGGATGATACATGAGTGAACTTGGTGTGGTGTCTTTTCCTCTAACTCTTGGTCTGCTAGCAGTATCATGGAATGACCAGAATAGTATTTTTTTGTTTAGTCTATTATATATAATTAAAAAAGCAGAAAGAAAATCAATTCTTCCTTAGTGAATGTGGCTTGTTGGGTAGAAAGATTTTTTTCTGATCTAGAAGTCTATAGAGAATAAAATAATAATTAATGAGGCACATAATGGTTTTAAAAAGGCTGAGAACTCCTGGATTACTTTTATTTTGCCTACCACATCATTCTCCCTGAACTTACCAACTTAAAATATATACCTCATTCTGGACATACTGACCCACGACCTACTCTTGTTCTTCTCACTCCACCCCTGCCGTATCTCCTTTCACTTTCATGTCTTTGTGTTTGTGTTTGTTTTTGACCCAAGCAGTCTGATCAGGACTTCCTACATGGGCATGGGTGAGAATCTAGCCACAGGAGCATGACTAATTCAAGAGTGGCTACAGCAACGAAGACAGTAACTTCCTCTCTTGCAGGAGCCCTCAGCTCCTGGGCAGGGCTGGGCCCTGTATGAGCCCCTTGCCCATCTGTGGCTAAATGTATAGGGGCTGAATCCTGTGAAAACTGTGTGAGCTCATGGGTGCCAGGACCACGTCATGCCCGCAGGACAGTGCTTCACGGCCCTCCTCTCCACTGTCAGGCTTTCACACTCTTTCTGATCTCTTTAGTGATGTCCCTTGAGCCTTGGAGAAGGTGATATGGGTGTGCTATTTAAGGCTGAGCACACAACTCTCACACCTCACCAGCCATTATTTTCTGTGTTGACTGCCATTCACAGAAAAGAGAAGCTTCTTTGATTCAGGGCTGAAGATAGCACTAGTTTATGGGTAAAAACACAAATTATTAAGAGTCAGTTTGACAACATGCCTACTTACTACCACAAAATTACTAGAATCACCCCTAGTGCCAGCTCTGAGCCTTTGACCAGGTCTACAGTCCTGGACATAAACTCCCTCCCATGGAGTGGGCCTCAGATCTAGTCAGAAATCAGCTGGTTACTTCCACACCATGTGCCACTACTGTACCAGTGGCAAAGCTTGCCTGGCAAGTTGGTATTGTAATGTTTAAGGTTCAAAACTAAGAAAGACCCTTGCTGATTTTACTCCCCCAACTGTGCCTCTTTATGAAAGCTAACCAGCATGGAGGAAGCTTCCAGCCCATTCTCAGTATGGTTTCTCTCTGTTCTGCAACCAATGTGTGGTGTCTTTAGCAATAAAGTATTACCATCCAGTTCTGGTAGGCAACCCAGGGCAGCACAAGGACCTCAACATAAGAGCTAATTCTGAAACTCCTGGAGGGAAAAGTAAGAAGTACAGTTCAACTTCCAGGCATAGGTGAGGTCTTTCAGAATACGACTCTGGTAGTACAGAGAAAAAGAGCAACAATTGAAAATGGCATCTTATGAAACAAATGTTTCTACACAACAAAAGAAACTGTCAATCAGATGAAGAAGCAGGCCAGAGAAAGAGAAAATTTTTGCAGCTATACATCTGTCAGAGGGTTAGCATCTAGGCCGTAAAGAGAACTTAAAGCAAACAAAATCCTGAAAACAAGATACCAATTAAAAATATGCTAGGGAACTGAACAAAAGTCCTGAGAAGAATAAATACAAATGACTAGTAAAGATTTCAGAAACTGTTCAGCATCCCTCATCATCAGAAAAATGAGATTTCGCCTCACCCAGGTCTGAATGGCTTTCACTGACAATACAAATGACAGCAACTGCTGGTGCTGATGTGGAAAAGAGGGACCCATACACTGTTAGCGTGTGAATTAATGCAGCCTCAATGTAAATCAGTCTGAAAGAACAAAAACTGGAACTACAATATGACCCAGTTATAGCACTCCCGGGTGTATGCCCAAAGGTTTCATGTCCTACCACAGAGATAATTTCATATCCACATTCATTGCTGCTCTATTCACAGTAGATAGAAAATGGAACCAGCCTATATGTAGATCTACTAGTGAGTGAATAGAGAAAATGAGGCATATAGACACAATGAAATTTTATTCAGCACCAAAGAAATCTGAAAATTACGAAACTTGCAGAAAGCGGATGGAACTAGAAATATTATAATGAGTAGGTAATCCAGGTCCAGGAAGCTGAACACCATGTGTTCTCTCTCATGTATACATCACAGTTTCAAATTTTTAGTTTGTTTGATGGGTTTGGAATGCTTGCAGAGACTTGAAAGTGAGCAAAGGGCCATGGGAAGAAGAAGCCTTCAAGAGGATGGGAGTGGTAGAACACAGGCTATGTGAGCACAGGAAGGGAGTACTGAGAGTGATAAGAATTAAAAACCTGACCTGTAGGACAAAAGGAGGCCCAAGGAATCATTAAAACTAAGAATGTATGGAAAATTCATGTAAAAATCTACTACTTTAAGTGATAATTTCAAAACATTTAAAAAAGAGTTTGAGCATATAGGCACCGCATATGGATGGATAAAGCCAATCTCAGGAGCCATGGGTTGATTTAATTAAACATCACCAAAAGTACTTTTAATGTCCTAAACATTCTTAATATAAATTTAACAGATACACTTATTTTATTATTAAAATGGAAGTTTTGAAATAAAGAATCTTAAGAGTAAAAAACAAAAGAAAGAAGAAAATCCTTGTGCTAAGGTTTGGGATATTTCCCTAGGAACTGTTAGCCAGGAAGGCCTCAAAAGCCCACAAAGCTATACTCTTGTAAAAAACAACACATATTTTTATAGTATCTGGGGTCAGAAGTCTGAATAAGGCTTACTCTGTCCTGTCATTGAAGTCTCTGATGAGATCCTGAATCAGGGTGAGCAGGGGCTGGAGTTTCACCTGAGGGTTCAACAGGGAAAATATGCTTCTAAACTCTCAGAGCTGGTACGCAATCTCAGTTCTCACAGGGCTCTTGGGCTGACGGTTCCTATCTGGCTTTTAGACAGGGGCTATCATCAATTTCTTGCCTTGTTGGTATCGCCAGTATGGTGGCTTGGGGAGAGGGAGGAGAAAGGGAGGGGCAGGGGGAGATAGGGTTAGATAGGTAGGTAGGTAGGTAGGCAGATGGATGGGTGGGTGGGTGGGTGGGTGGGTGGATGGATGGATGGATGGATGGATAGATAGATAGTCAGAATCAAGTGTCTACTAGGGAAACAGAAGTCATCGTCTTTTCAAGTGTAATGGTAGAAGTGACATCCTTTCAACATCATCACAGACTATTGATCAGAAGCAGGTTGCTGAAGGAGAAAAGATCACACAAGGCTCTGAAGAGCAGATGCAGGAGCTACTCATAGGACCTTGGAGGCTGTCTGCCACAGATGGTATCGAAGACCCCTTCATTCCTGAACACACAGAGATGGTTAGAGCAGCAGCCAGCCACACAACCTGGGACCAGACTTTAGCCCTTCACTTGCTCATTCCTTCATATGCTGCAAGCTCTCTGTGATAATAGAACCCATCCCTCAAGCTCTCCTTGTGAGACCTTCACTATGGAGTTTGAGTGATACAGATTGTTGAGTGCATATCCAAGAAGGACATTGTGTGGAAGTTGTGGATATAGTCACAAGGACTATGCTTCTTGTCCCTTCCCCTCTTCGTGAGTGTGGGAGGGAGCTATGTGTCTGTTTTTGAACACTTTGAGATATAGCCCATTGAGAACTTCCAGCATGGTCCATCCAGTGCTCTTTTCAGACTGATGCTTGAATGTCAACACCCAGGCCATCTTGGTAGGCACTTCAGTCAAGCAGTTTCTGAATGACTTTGTGGCTATGTACCTTCTGTTGCCACCATTTCTACCACCCCTGAGTTTCTGTGTGCAATGTGCTTTTCTTGTGTGTTCAGATCTGAAATTTTAGGGACAGTTAGAATAGACAGAATTCTCTTAGCAAAGACAAAATTACACCTGGCACATAAATGTCACTCAGTAATCATTATGCTACCTCCATTAACATCACCACCCATGCTAAGAACTTTAATGCTTTATCTTCAACCCTCCCAGCAACTCTGACATTAATAGCTCTGTTTTATGGATAAGGGAACCAAGAGGCTAAGGGACTTAGTACTGGAGAGGTCATCTGAATTTGGGATTGCCTGATTCTGCCCTTCCAGGCACTCCACTCAACCCTCTCAATATTTCTGGTTATACTTAGATTCAGTTATGGGGGGGGGGGAGGTTCGTAGGAGAAGAATGTCTTCATCGTCAGTCTGGCATCTCACTTATTTTCTTGTCAGATTTCAAATCCATACTCATACAGTGTTGTACAGTTCAAAGAAAGTGTTTCACATCAAGAAATGTCATGGTTGCTGAAATAATTTTGTCACATCCTCTTGAAGTTTTCCTCTTTGCCAGTTCAGAGGTTTCACTTAGATTCAAATTGTATAATGCCTCTTTGAAAACCATTATAAAAAGGGCACCTCGCTTTTTAAAACCCCAACATCCAAACAGAGCATTCATTGTCTCCATCTTAAAAGGCAAAAACTGGGAAGACAGAAGATGCAATTTAAGCTGTGCAGGTGTCTTATTTTCTGGTAATTTGAAGCTGTTTCTGATGCTGTTATTTTGTTTTCATGTTTTGAAGACCTTTTTTCAAAGGCAGTTGAGCTGAATGTACAGTGATTCTGTGAGTTAGGTGTCTGCAGAATTCTCAAGCACAGCACACCCAAATCCAACGTCGCATAGGTTGTGTTGGGAAGTCTTCATCCTCACTTTCATTTCTTGACATAGGCTTTAGAAGAATGCATTTCTTGAGGAGTCAATGGAATTTTCATGTAAAATGTAGAGAACATGTTTCTGCTCACCTCTCCTTGTTTAGTTATTTAGTCCACGGAGTCTACTTAGGATTCTCCAGGGAATGTGCAGGACAGGAATCCGTTGGTTACCTACTTCTTTCTCTCCTAAATATAGGAAACATGGGCAGTGGGTAAGTATGTGCCATTATGGGAAGAGGAAACAGAAAGGTAGATAACCTCGAATTTGAAACCATTCTTTAAATTTCTAGTGTGTAAACTGAGGAAAGCTACTGAGCTTCACAGTGACTATATTTTTCTCATCTCTAGAATAAATACAATCACACCAATCTTGTTTCCTTAGAGGACTAGAAAGAAGAAACAGAAGAGCATCTAATCATGGTGGGTGTTCAACAAGTCAGGCCTGTTATTAATATGAAACATTCATGTACCATTGATTCTGACTCACTGACAGCCAAGCTAATGGGGTAGGTTGGTTTTTGCATTTCCTTTGTGTCAAGGTCATCAGAAAGATGCAGAGATTGGGATGCATATACAAGGGAGGAAGATTGCCGGAGAACAATGACAAGGGAGTGACAATAGCCTGGAGGAGAGGAAGACTCTAGGCAGGGGCCAAATCTTAGGTGACACCTCACCTGGGGAGTGGCAGAGGATGGTTCTTCACCCAGGTCTCGAACATTCTTCAGCATTCTCCACCCATTAGTCAAAGAGATGGGAAAGTCAAAGGCCCTGCAGAGCCTCAGCTACTGAAACAGTTATAGGGACACAAAACCAGGAAAGAAGTCCACAGAAGAGGAGACTATGAGGACATCTAGGTGAAGCACGTTAGTCCAGACTCGGTCCCAGAAGAATGAGTTTTCCTTGGTTCCTAAATGCAAGAAATTTGTAGAATTTATCCATGAGAACTATATATAGTGGAAAGCATGTAGGGTATGGTCTTAGGGGTCAGTCTGACTTAAGGTGGTATCTCAGACCACTTGCCTATTTATTTACTGTTTGTTTTTGCTTGTTTGTTTGTTTGTTTTTCAGTCTTAGAGATCAAACCCAGAGCCTCATGCATGGTAGACAAGTGCTCTACCAACTAAACTACACCCACAGTTCATATTTTAGAACCTATGTATCTTAGTCAGTTTCCTGTGGGTGTATTTGAATACCACAGTCTGGTATAGGATAGATAGTGGAGTTTTATTGGACTTATGATTCCGGGGTTTGAAAAGTTCAAGGTCACAATGCCTATGTCTGTCAACAGCCTCTATGTTGAGTCATAGTTTGACTGACAGACATGCAAACATGTGTGAGACAGACTAAAGAGTTAGGAACATGGCCTGTTATCAGGAAGCCAGTCCTGTAATGGTTCCCACAAGCCTTTTACTTAGAGCCCTCAGAATTTAAGTATCTAAGGGTCCCACCCTTCACAATGATTACAGTGGAAATCTAATTCTAAGACCCTCTTTTAGAGGGGACACTCAATCCATTAGCATTGTACTACTTCGCTAATTGATTTTTTTGTATATGAAATAAGGATAATAATGCACTTTTAAAAGTTTGTTCACGGGTAGGGATATGTTTATGTTCATTGATTTATTTGACAAACATAGAGAGAATTTGCTCTATGTCAGACTCAGGGCCAATCATTGGTTGACTGTAATGAATCAAACACAGGCCCTGCCTTTTAAGACTTTGGCAAGACAGGGAGGGGGAGGAGACACACAAATTACAAACTCTGTGTCCTTCCTTCACACTTGCTCACTCTTTCTCCTTCCCTTTGTCTCAATTGTTTCTTCTCTCCCTCCTTCCACACCATTTCATTCCTTCCTCATATCATCTTCACATTTCCTGTTTGTACCCTCCCTTACCCGCCACATACATAACTAGTTTAGTATACTCACAACATCCAATCTCTGCACTGTAAAGCCCTTGCCTCTTCCGGAAGCTTCCCAAGCTCTCTTGAAGGTTACACAGTCCATGAAGTTTGGGGGGATTCAGTTCAACTCCTACCCTTATCTGTGGTAGACAGTGTCTTGGAGATAATGGAAAACTCTCCAGAAGGTGGTGAAGGTGAGGGTGCAGATGGTAATCGTGGGAGAGCAGTCCTGGGAAATGGCCAATCAGACTTATGGTTGCAATCACATCAGCAGTGGGGAGTGGAGGGTCCGGGCCACAGAGGTGTAGAGGTGAATCGCCTGCTGTTTTGCAGGTAAGTAGAGTTCTAAGAGCATTAAACCAGAGCTGGGAAGGCATTCTTGGTTTTTAATTCCATCTCTGGATCCAGCTGCATGATCTTAGACCTGTTCCCTTGCTCATATAGTTTAGAAGTGATTCTTGTTGATAATTTAGGGCAGCTCTGGTCTTCTTCCCCAGGGACCCTGCCTCTATACATTCCTTCTTCTTTCATCTCTTCTTATTCTTATTCATCTCTTATTCTTATTCTAGACATCTAGTAGATAGAAACCAATTTAGTACTTTTCATCCCAGGATTCTAGGTCATGATTAGATTTGGGTTGGGAAAAAAATCTAAATCCAGAAAGCTGGAACCAGACTCGTTTGGCTATAACCATTCAACTATTATTAGAAAATTGAGGGCTGTTTCTGCAGATGAGAGATGAACTCCACAAACTTATATAGAATGTTATGTCTTAGACTTGAATCGTATCATTTGGAAGTACTAGGCATTTCAAGAAACACCTCAGAGATTCCAATGTAAGTTGTTGGAGACAACTGTTGAGAAACACAGAGACTTGAGCTTGTCTGCCACTAATGCTTTGCCAGCTTCCCACTTAGTCTGTTAGGGCACATGAGCATCTCTGCGCAGTGAGGCTCTTCAACCACGCCCCAGATCACTGCGGCACTTCTTTGAGTACCAGATGAAATTGATGATGTGCAAACCCTAAGAGGCTATAGAAGAAACAAACACAGTTGTCCTTGTGTAGTGTAGTATAGCTTTGACTGAAGAGACATGGATTACTGTCTATTCACCCTAGACAGGGCACCAACAGCAGACAAGGGATTGGGTCTCTCAAATCCAGCCTGGTGAATCGGTATTGTATTGAAATTATGTCAAACAGCATGTGTGAAAGGCAAGCTACAAGAGCATGTTGACTCATGGGCAGCTGTATTATCAAAACAGAAACCAAACAAAAAACAAAAACAAATTCCATTCCAGTATCCGGTTGAGTTACAACCCCTGGAGCTCCCCTAGGCAACTTGTAGACAGCTCCTCAGAAAAGTTTCCTTTGCTCAGCAACTGAATACTATGTATATAACTTCAGGAAGGGAACCCTTGTAAATTTATGGAGCTTTCTGGGCCTCCTAAGTCTCATGAACTTGAGTCTTACAAGCCTTCTGCTTTCCCCTCAGAAGGAATATTTTCTATTTAGAGAGAAAAATCTCAGAAATATTCCATAATTTCTCCCTGCCCTGATATATTTTGCCCCTTCCCTATGATGGTTTTCGAACTTTGGAAGGGGAGATACAAACTGACAGTTTTGTGTCTTAGTTTGACCAGTTATGAGCCTCCAAAGAAACCATTACCCACCACAAATATGAATTTCCCTCTGAGACCAACGTGGATAGCACAAGCCCTCTTTGAGTACAGTGACAAATGTCTAGAAGCCTCAACAGACAGCACACTTTAAGGAAACAACAGCAGTGCCTGTGTCCTCCCCAACCACAGGTCTGGTTTACAGTATCAGACACGGATTTCCTCCTGTGAAGCAGGTCACAAGTGTAAGTAGAAAACGGTTGGTAACACCCATAACAGCCATGCCACTATTGAACCAGTGAGAGCATCCTATTTGGCACTCAGTATCTTCAGCTGAGTACGACTGTGGATGAAATTTTCACCAGCAACCTACATAGTGCCTTCCTGAACTATGAAAGTTAGCCAGCAGGAAGAGAACTTCTGGCTCAGTTCCAGTTTAGTTTCTTGTCACTAAGTAATGCAGTTTCCTCACCAAGGTCTTACCATCTAGTTCTGACATGTAAATAACAGCAACAATAGTCTTTATTGTTTATAGGACTTCAAGGGCTTCCATGGCCAACAACTCATTGGTAGGTAGCTCAGCCCTGGCACTTGATCTTGGAAGTGCCTTTCCCCACACATGTCATGTAAGATATCTTTATTTGTACACTATAACTGCTGTCTTTACTATTGTTCCAGATGTTTCTCCTGCCTTATGAAATACCAAAGGGACTCCAAATTTACAAGACACTAAATAGACAAACCTTTTTATGGAATCTCTGAAGGTTAACTATCATCTTTTCCAAGCAAGTGTCAATTGGTCTTTAGTCGCTAAGAGAGCAGTTTAAAACTTACAAAGGTTCAATAGAGCATGAGGAGATCCCATTGTTCATATCAGTTATCAATTGCTTCACTAAAATAGCAGCGTTGCCTCTAAGGGTAAGAATGGAAGACACTGCCTTCCTCCACAATCCGGATCTTCTCCATGAGCCATCCCTACCCCCATCTCTGCACTGTTGCTCACTCCCTTGTCCTGATGAGCTCATCCAGACCAAAGGCTACTCGGAAGCAAGGCCATTGTCTTGCCTGTTGCATCTACTGCTGGAGCTAGGTCCCCAGTTCTCACAGCTCTGCGCAGCTCCTTTGGCCGTTATCTCTCTGCTGGCCATGCATGGCTGCAGAAAGGGGCCCAGGCTGGCGGAACAAGCCCTACTTATAAACTTTCTTGCAGGGGAGAATGTGCACAGCACATTTAGGGAGGTTACTTCCCACTTCTACGACAGTATTACTATTTTTGTTTAACTATGCTGCGGCCATTCACTCTTATTTTCAGATTTTTGATTAACTGTTTGAACAGGCTCTAAGCTCTCCCACAGACTGACTACCAGTAATTGGCTTTCTGTCAACTTTTTTTTCCTGTAAGAACAATTCAAAACAAATCTTTCCACGTTTGCTTATGAGTAACTGTGGTGATATATTGTGTACCCTAATAAATTTGCCTGAAGGTCAGAGAACAGAATAAGCTACTAGATTAAATACAGAAGCCAGGCAGTGTTGGCACACATCTTTAATCCTAGCACTCTGGAGGATCTCTGTGAGTTCAAAGCCACCCTGGACTATATAAGATTGACTCAGTCTAGGAGAGAAACAGGTCCAGGCAGTGGTGGCACACACCTTTAACCCCAATACTTGGGAGTCACACGCCTTTAATCCCAGTGCTATGAAAAATGAGACAGGAAATAATATGAGTGGGCAGAGAAAGGTATATAAGCTGTGAGGAGACAAGAATTAAAGTCTTTCGGCTAGAGGCTTTTCAGCTAAGGAAGGCTCTTGCAGGCTGAGGAATTGGTAAGGTAAGAGGTGGTGGCTGTGTCTTGCTCTGCTTCTCTGATCTTTCAGCTTTCACCCCAACATCTGGCTCTGAGGTTTTTTTTTTATTATTATTATAAGACCATTTAGGAATTCGTGTTACAAGTGACCTGTTCCATCTACTTCCCTGTTCCTCTTTTCCTCTGGAACACTTTGATGCCTTAAAAACACAATTTATATGCTGTCTAATAGCACATCCTACAATGACATTTAGCAAAGCTACTAGAGCCCTATATACCAACCCTGAGGTCCTGGCTGAATGAACCATATTTAATTCCCCCATGAACACACCCCTATTAGAGCCCAGGCACTAGGCATCGAACATGGCCTTCCATACACCCAGTTCTTTTAGTGCTCATCTTCTGTTGTTTTTTAGTCCCTGTATTTATGGAGACCTCAGCCAGCAATAACCTAGTGTCCCTAATGTCTAGTATATGAGCCAGACCACCAGAAGATTGTTTTCCCTCATATTGTCTTAAATTATGCAACCTCTGTCTCAAGGGGGAGGAATGGTAGCTTTAGTCCTCAGTTTCTCTGCTTTTAGGGCAATTGCACCAACTACATCTGTGTCCTTTCCATGTCCCACAGCCTCACAAGCTGGGCTGTGACAGGCTATTTCATTTTCAATTTAAAAGCTTTTCTCAATTCAAGTAGTTCAGAGGCAGAGTATTCCCTATCGGGGATTTTTTTTTTTCTTTTACTGTGTTAAATGTCAGACTTAAGAGGTGGGCTTTACCATTTCCACTTCACTCTTCCCCCATTACCTAATTACCCCATAGGTTCCAAACGTTTGGACGTTAAGAAGAGCTTTTATCCACAGATCAAATCTTTAGTCTCGGTCCTTATGTGCCACCAGATGCAAGAAATGGCAAGACATCTCCATATCATCTTTTCCCTTTTTCCCATATTACCATATTACTTTTCTGCCAAATAAGAGGCTATTGTGGAAGATATCATCCATGCATATTTTATTATAATTGTAATGGCTTATTAGATGCAGAAGAACTTTCTTGGGAGATAGCTCAGTTTCATGTCTATTCCCCACAGCAAAAGCCATACAGCTCCCACCACCACCTGCCTAGTGCATGTAGTTCTGGTCACTGTTCTCAGGGGTCACTGTTTTTGGGGGGTATCCCCCTACTCTGGTATACCTCATTGATTCAGGAGGTGTGTAGAGGACAATGGCTGGCATGGGATTCCTCCCAAGGATAGTCTACCCACAAACAACCCAACTTTGGTACATGCTTTACAACGCATACCAGGCGGTCACTAAATCAAGGCAACTCAGCATTACACACAACATGGAGGAAAGGGAGTTTGATGTTAATGTCAACTGTCAATATTACACTAATTGGCGTGGAAAGACCATCTTGAGTGTGGGCAGGAATACTCCCTGAGCAGGAGATCCCTGACTGCATGAAGTAGAGAAAGATAACCAGCATGCACACATTCATTGCTCTTTTCTACACAACATGTAATGTGAAGATCTGCCTCAAGCTCCTGCTGGTGACTTCTCTACCACAATGGAATGTGGTACACATCTGTACACTTACACTCAAAGCAACGAGTTAATCCATACGGAATATGACAGTAAACAGCTCCTCACCCCATCTCTTGTGTCATCAGATACCCCTTGAACCCCATTTTACCTCCTCTTGGCTAACTATATTTTTAACTTTAGCTGTGGCTTTACCTGGCTAGATGAGCTGTAGAGTACCTGCTTTTCTGACTCTGCATTTCTGCTTTCAACACCTGGACAGTATGCAAGGCTGAACGGGTTAACACTCATGCCACTAATCTTGACCAGTGGAGAATGAGAACTCGTCCACTTCTGATTTGGGGCTAGATAGTTTTAAGTGACATATTAGCTCCTCTCTGGGTCTCTAGAGGGTTGAAACCCAGATATCCACAGGATTTATAGATTTTCATCTGTCCCCTGGGTTGGCTTTCTCTTCCTCACTTCACTTTTCCTAGCATTTCTCCCCTTTTTATGGACATTCCCCAAACCACTGCTTTCATGAAGTACCTTTTCTAGGCTTTATTCTTGTATCCCCCATTTTTGTTGGAGCCAGCCTAGATATCCAATAAGATTATAGGTCTAGGAGCAGCATTTAATATTTCTTTAGTGCACGTGTCCAGAGAGAACAGAATTTTAATCCCAGCATTGAGATCTGTGGCCAGTTACAACATAAGTTAAATCTCCTGCAGCAGTGTCTGGTACACAGCACATTCCCTCAAGACTGACCATACCATACACTCCTTCTGTTCCCTCTGTCTTATGCCCTTATAAAAGCTGTACAGACTGTGGTCTGGCACCTAGTCTCCCCTTTGGTTTCTGTCATTCACCTCATCCTATGTTAATGCAGCTCCAGCCAGCACAGTCTTCCTCTGTGCGCCCAGTTTGTGCTCACACTCAGTTTGCTACTTTGATAGTGCTTCTCAACTGGAATAATTTGCCCTCCTACTTCAGGAATTTGTTTGATTTTCACAACTTGGTCTGAAGGTAAATAGGGCCAGGTTGCTATTGCCATCTAGCAGACAGAAGCAAGGGATATTGCTAGAGCATATAGGACTATCCAATCACAGAAAATTATCTGGCCCTAAATGTGCCGTTCTGAAGATGTGTGATATTTTTGTTGACAACCTGGTCAGATCTCGAATCACCTAGGAGGCAGACCTTGGGGCACACTTGTGAGGGGTCCTGTATATTAGTCGTGCCTATGAGGGATTTTCCTGATTAGGTTGATTAAGGTGGGTAAACCCATCCCAAATCTGGGAGGCACCACTCCCTGTGCTAGAATCCTGAGTTTTATCTTATCGAGTGAGCTGAGCACTGGCATTCATCCCTCTCTGCCTCCTGATTGTGGATACAGGCGACCAGCTGTTCCCTGCTGTGATGGACTGCAGCCTGATAAACCCTTGTTCCTTTAAGTCGCTTTTGTCGGGTATTGTATCACAGCAACTGGAAAAGTAACTAATAAAATGAGAGAGCTTGCAGGATCCTTCTCTTCATAGCACTCTCCTGCCTCCCTCCACCCTTCCCTCACCCCGTTCATGTCTCCACTGATATTCTTCCTTCTCAGTGAGGCCTGAAACCTGTGGCTTCCCTATGCCTATGCTGCTCATGCTGTCACCAACCTCTTCATCTGTCTTTAAGCGGCTCTGTTCTCTAATCACTGAGTCCTTTGCATCTTATTGTGTTATCTTACCTGCTTGTGTCTAGTCATACTATCTACTTTTTTCTCATTGGAATGGAAGCTCCCTGAGAGTGACAAATTTAGATTATTGCTGCTATGGCCAACATCTGCCATAGTGCCCACAACAGGGCAGGCATTCAACAGGCCTTTCTAGACATCATGAAAGCACAAAAGAATGATGAAATGGAAGTGCCTTGGTGTTTGAATGATAAAGACACTCTCTCATTTACTATAATAACAGTTCTATCATTGCTTATGGGAAGACATGCTTAAAGAAACAAGATGGCCGACCTCAAAGACTTCTTAAAACCATAGAATATTCCTCGATGACCCAATTCTGTGGATAGCTCCATGATGTTCCTTAAAGAAAGGTCACTAGCATTTCTAGTGAAGGCAGAACTGAAGTTCGTGTTCTGGTTTACACTGCTCATCGTGGAACAGTCTCTTTAAGCTCCTCCTTTTTTCCTGGATCACCTGGTAGCTTTGAAGGAAATTGCTGCTGTGAACACAGCTACTTACACCTTTCCCATCTGGGTCCTTTTCCCTCAAGAATTTGTTACATGACCTTAAGAATATAGCCGTATGAAATACACACAAATATTTTCTAATAATAAATCATATCAAGCTACTTAGAAGTAATTCTTTGATATACATACAGTCTTCCCATTCATTAAAAATGAATGCAAGTTTGCATACCAATGAGAGGGATGTACTTGTTTGGTTTTGCATAAAGAATTCAATATTGGTTGAATATTTGGCACTATAGGATGTAGTATGTTTTTAACAATTTTCAGAGTTGATACATAGTTTAGTTTTATAACTGTTAGTGCTATGAACATAATGACATAGTAATAAATGGCTGAAGTATGTTTAAATCTATTTTAGAAATTCTTGCAAATTCTGTTCTAACCTCAAACTGAAATTCATATAATGATTTTTAAAATACAACTCAAGTGAGCTACTCAAAGAACAGTTTTTAAAATTAAATATTCTAACAAAATGCACCCCAAAGATATACTAATTTGATACTTTTATGCTGAGGAATGGTGGTAGAATATTAAAAGTCGTTGTTTTCCATAATTACAGCATTGTCTTTCTGTAAAAGTGGAAGACTTTGCATGTACCATTAAAACCCTGCAGTTCATTGGTATGAGTGTCAAGTGTGAGCAGATGTGTTTAGGTTGTGATCAGAGCGAACTGCAGTGGGGGATCACTGCCGCAGACATTTTGGATTCATTAGGCACTTGATTTTTGAATTAAGTTTTCATTATTGCTTATTCAAAAAGCCTTTTACTGTTTTATTTTTTCATTGCCTCATTCAGTTACATGACTTCACACGGGATATGACTACACCCTACAGCAAGCCCATGTGTTACAACCTTTGTCCTGAGCCTCTTTTTCAGCACTCTTTCCTACACCGTAGCCCATGCTCATATACTATGAGAGTCTACTACTTCTGGAGTTTGGAGAAAAACAATGTGGGGACCATTTTTTGGCAAGAAAATTATGAAACAACTTGTAAGATCAAAGGGAGCACAAGAGCACCTCATCTAACCCCCCATAGCACTCACCAAATTTGAGAAGCCAAGTGAGATAGTATGGAAAGTTACTTTTCTTTTCTTCACTTAAAAAAAAATAATCCTCTCACTTCTTTTTCTCCTGGGAGATTGAAAAGTGTGTTCTCACACATTTCTCATTATCAGAACTTAATGAGAATTCTAATTAGGGCTACTGCACACTTGGGTGGTAGTTTTCTAAATGTAGCTGTGGATTTTTATCTGTCAGGCTGCCAGTCTTTTGCATCCAGCCAAAGATGCCCACAATAATGATAATAATAATAATAATAATAATAATAACCAACAGCTATCATTTATTGAAAATCTACTATCTGCAAGGCAATTTGCATACATTAGCAATGGTACACACACATGCACACACAAATCATATGAGGTGGGAGCTATTAGTACTAACTTTAGAAAGAAAATGAGCTTCAGAGTGCGAAGAATTGGGAGAGCCAGGATTCTACTCAAGTCTGGTCTCTGATAGAGAAATTTCCTTGTCTAATCACCACAAATCTTGGGGAGAAAGAAAATAAGACAATGGGACTTGTTCCTACTTCCAAAGTGGCCACTGATTGCAATCAGAATATTTGTGATAAGTAACTGTGTTTCAGCTTTGGTCTCTGGGTTTTCTGAGAGCGATGTTATGGTTTAGGGAACCCCAGGAGACTCAGACACCCAATTAGATGGTCAGTAATAGCAGATCCATGAATAGACTGCTCGTTCATTATTCACGTTATTCCCAGACTTTCCCATCCATCACACGGAGGACTGTCAGCAATTATCATGATTCTTCCCAGAAAGGGCACTCTTGGCCCAGATAATCACCTCATGTAGCTCCTAACCATCTCAAAAGCATAGTTTCCTGATGTGACATCAAAATCCTTCTGTCTCTGGGGCATCAATGACACCTCAGTGGGCATCTCGGAGGCAAAGCAAAGAACTGGATGTTGACAAGGGAAGATCAGTTCCTTCTAGGCTTGCCAAGTGCCAATCTCATTTAACAAGTATAAACAGAGGTGACATGACCTTGCTATGAATCAGTTGGCTAGAACTGGGTTAGGAGGACCAGACTGGAGGCAGCACAGACTGAGCATCAGGATATCTTTCTTCTCCATCCAGAGGGGCCTCTTGGACATGCTTTCTCCCTCCTTTCTCATTCTGCCTCTGTGTCTTTCTCCTCCAAAATTTCTTTTACTCCATCCCTCCTCATCTCAATTCCCTACTCCTCAAGCATGTACCTTTGCATACTTAAGCATGTCTGTGGTGTTCGAATGCATGTGCGTGCATGCGTGCGAGCGAGACACACACACACACACACACACACACACACACACACACACACACACACACATTTTCTGCTTGAGCTTTTGTCTTAGTTTGTGTTTTATGTGCGTCTTCACCTTTAAAACCTGCCCCTTCCAAACCCGACTGTGTTGATTTGACTTCCTTTCTGTCTTTCTGTTTTGCGGACTCTGCCTCTCTTCTCTACCTCTCAACCCCTTTCTTCACCACCTCTCCTCCACACACAGGAAGAATGACCATCATTCTCCTTTCAGATCACTTCACATTAGGCCACACAACCGTCTTCCATCCCTACATTTGTTGTCTCTGAGAAGACAGCATTCAAGTTCCAAATGTAAACTCATCTCATGATGCTAGAAGTTGCTTCAGTTTGCCTCTTCTCCACTTTTCACATCCAGCCTGTTTCCAATTCATGCTGATTTAACGTGCTACACATTTCTCAAGCCTTAATCCCAACTCCCCATCTCTACTGCTGTTTTATTCATTCAAAAAGATTGTACATGAAATTGGTTGTCTGTAGTTCTGGAGACAAACAGCAGAAAAGACAGTGTGAGATGTGACCCACCCATGGCAAAAGATGGTCTCTGTCTTTGTTTACATTTGCATCATATGGATCCTGGGTTGTCACAGAAGTCTTAAAAAATTTAAAAGGCCCTTTAATGGCTACTTTTATGTCAAGTTGACACAGGCTATAGTCGTTTTAGAAGAGGGAACTTCAATTGAGAGAACATCCTCACTAGATTGGCCTTAGGGCAAATCTGTGGTGTATTGTCTTGATTTATGATTGATGTGGGAGGTCCCATCTCACTGAAGGTGAGGCCATCCCTGGGCAGGTGGTTCTGGATGGTATAAGAAAGCAGACTGAGCAAGTCATGGAATCTAGCAAGTAAGCAGTATCCAAGGCCCCTGTATCAACTCCTGCCTCCAGGTTCCTGTCATGTTGAGTTCCTGTCCTGACTTCCTTTGATGATTTGCTGTAATGTGGAACTGCAGGCTGAAGTAAACCTTTTCTTCCACAAGTTGCCTCTGCTCAGTGTTTATCACAGCAATAGAAACACTAAAACCTCCCTGTAGTGAAGAGGTGCCTGATGACTGTCTCCATTACCTGCCTAGTGTTTACTTTACTCTTACTGACCATTTTATGTTCGGGAAAATTCATGTTGGATTTCCTCCATTCCTCCACCTGTATTTCTGGGTTAGTCTTTGCCTCAGCCCAGAATGAATTCCTTTCTACGTGTTGTTAATTAATTTTCCTTGTTCTCCAAGACATGGATTAGAACTTCCCACAGCCTTTCTAGCCTGGCTCATATGTTTCCTCTTCTGGCCTGAAATATTCATCATTGAAAGGACAGCATGCAATACTGTAATCATCTGCTTAGGAATTTCCCCTGCTGAGAGCTTGTTGTGAACACTGCCCTCTGTGCATAGTAACCATTACCATCTTAATCAGAGCAGTTAGGATTACCAGCAAGACAGCCTCGAGATCTACTGATGTTTCCTCAGAGAAAGAGGGTGGAGAAGGTTGTTAGAGCCTCGCCTGAGGTTTCAGCCACTCCTTTCTGCATCTCCATCTTGGTAGTTTGCAATCTGGCCTCAGCTACACATGGTCTTGGGGAGTATTTCCGAATAGAGTCTGGGAGGTCAGTTGAGGAGGGCTGGGAGAGAGTTAAAATCTCCACAGCTTTTGGGAGGTACTCACCGATGGTGAGCTGGGGACAGTGGTTTGGGGGGCACCCATGCTCCTGTAAATAAATCCAATAAGTTCACTGATCTAGACTTGGGTGGGGTCCTTACTTTGTTCTACTGTTGATGTCCTACTCTGAGGAGCAGATTTTGTTCATGTCTCAACAAGAAAAGTTCATGCAACAAATCACCTTAAAGATGGATTTGTCTCTGAATCCACATTGCTTGAAACATGGCATAAAGGAAAGGAATTGCAAAAGACTTGAATAGGAGAAAAGTGAATACACAAATGAATGCTGGTTTTACTGTATCATGACACCTTCCTGCACATTAGTGACAAGGGTTTACCAAGCATGAAGGACACTTTGTGGTTGGAGGTCTTAGGGACTAAGGCCCTTCCTTGGTAATAGGGATGTCTCAAGTCCTTGAGCATCTAATTAAGGTGGTGATCCTTTATCCAGTAGACTTATGACTCTTGGGCCCATATATCAATTGATCTAATGTGCCTTTGGACCCAGTGCTAAGAACTCTGGGGAGCCGGGAGTGGGTGGTACACGCCTTTTATCCCAGCACTCGGGAGGAAGAGGAGGCAGATCTCTGTGAGTTCAAGGCCAGCCTGGTCTACAGAGCGAGTTCCAGGACACCAGGGCTTTTACACAGAGAAACCTTGTCTCGAAAAATCAAGGTGACAAAAAAAAAAAAAGAACTCTGAGGAGAAGGCTCAGTCAATGAAGTGTTATGCAAGCATGAAGACCCGAATTTGGATCACCAACACCCACATAAAATTCTGGGCATTGTGGTGGTTGACAGTTGGATCCCTAAAGCTAGGTTACCATCCAGTCTAGCTGAATCACTGAGCTCCAGATTCAGTGAGAGATCTTGTCTCAAAAATTAAGGTGGTGATTGAGTGAGACACCAGACTTCTACTTTGGTCTCCACTCACAGGCACACATGCATTTGCCTACATACATGCAGACACTTGCATGAACACACACACACACACACACACACACACACACACACACACACACACACACACCGTCCAAATCTAAAACTGATATGAGTATAGAAATGACCTACCAGGAAATCTATGCCCATTTAGAAAGTTTTGTAGGAGTGGAGATAGGACTAGACTCCTGTGTCATCTCCCTCTTCATCCCCCACTGTTATAAGGATACCACCCCTAAGGGATAACGTACCAACCCCCAGATAGTTTGGCCATTGGCATGGAAACTTTCCCAGAGAAGGTTTCCTTTTTAGCACTATTGTTACTCTATAAGATGCTTTATTACAACCCTGGAGACAGACTTGGGGATGCTGCACATGGGGTAATGAATGTAATTAAGCTGGTCTAAGTAGCATCTGGCTTACTTCTTACTAATTACATGCAAGTTACTTAACCTCTGGGACTCTCATTCCAGATCAGTGAGATTGGCCTGACAATAACAACCCTACAAGGTACTGAATAGAAACCCCAGGGGTGGTAACTAGGGGTATTTCTGGTTGTTACATGCTCAGCAATCATGCTATTATAATCACCACCATCATCACTGTCCCTAGAACCCAGATCTCTCGATCTGTGTGACAGTAAACTGTGTGTGTGTGTGTGTGTGTGTGTGTGTGTTTGTGTGTAGTTTCACATGTATGTGGGAATGCATTTACAAGTCAGAAGCCAACTTTGGATGTTGTGCCTCATGATGTCATATACCTTAACTTTTTTGAAGTTTATTTATTTTTGTTTTATGTATGTGGGTATCTGGACTATATGTGTATCTATGCACCAAGTGCATGCAATACCTGCAGAGGCCATAAGTGGGTATTGGTTCTGTGGAACTGGAGTTATAGATGATTGTAAACTGCCATATAGGTGCTGAGAATCAAACCCCCGTCTTCTGGAAAAGCAGCCAGTGCTCTTACCTGCTGAGCAATCTCTCCACCTCCCACTTGCCGCTTTGTTTTTGAGACAGTGTTTCACTGACCTGGGACTCACCAATTTGGCTGCTTAGTGACTGAAACTCAGAGATCTCCCTGTTTCTGCCTCACCAGTACTGGGGTTGCAAGTGCATATCACAGCACTCAGCTTATTGCCACATGGGTCTGGGGAGTGACACAGCAAGCTCTTTGTCGATGGCAGCATCTCACCAGACCTGATTCATTATCCTTCTAACAGTATTTGGATGTGTGTGTGTGTGTATGTGTGTGTGTGTGTGTGTGTGTGTGTGTGTGTGTGTGTGTGTGTGTGTATGTATGTGTGTGTGTGTGTGTATGTGTGTGTGTGTGTGTGTGTGTGTGTGTGTGTGTGTGTGTGTGGTGGAGGACTATCAGTTTC
Organism: Peromyscus californicus insignis; assembly: GCF_007827085.1. Lineage (NCBI taxonomy): Eukaryota > Metazoa > Chordata > Mammalia > Rodentia > Cricetidae > Peromyscus > Peromyscus californicus. The sequence continues at coordinate 104,170,242 of NW_026294551.1, forward strand.
TGTTTCCTGGAGGCATTATTACACCAGTTTAAATATTGTGGTTCTGAGAAACGGCCCAGGTGTCATTTGCAAAGAGTGCCATCTCCATATGGTACCTCTGAGTGCCCCCATAAGCACTTATGTAAAAGCCCTATAATTTAACCTTTTCAGTTGGAAAGCTAGCTCCCTTTCCCCTTGCCGAAATCTGCTCATTATGTTGGAAGAAAACCCAGTTTAAATACTTCATTTTATTGGTGACTTAAGCCTATGTTTGTCATTTTCTTTGCAGAGATTTTAAAAGCAGCCTGTGCAAATAACAACATCATGACCAGACTTCTCAGCATGCCCTGTTTGGATGGATAGTTTTGCAAATGGAAAAAAATGCACTCTCTTAATTATAAGTGGCTAGAATTTGACTAGAAAATCTTAGTAGCCCAAATGCCAGGTAATTTAGTGTTGTTGACATTGTTGGGCGAACTGCCATTCACTCCCAAATCCTAGCTCCTCTCCCCTCTTTGGAGCAGTAAACATTTGATTACTTAGATTATTCAGAGTAAAGAAGATTCTATATAAGTACACTTGCTGGTTCATTAGGGAGCTGGTGGGGTATGAAATGATCACTGGGAAGATCCAGTGATCTTCCAGTACCGCCATTGCCAATTCTTAATGATCTGCCCTTTGTGAATTCTGCAGGATCATTATAACAATAGTCTAGAAGAGGAAACAGAAATAGCCCAAGGTTTCCTTGAGGGTTAAAAACCAGGCTCTGAAGTGTATTGCTTAGTAAGCCCTAAGTCTCATCTACCTGTCATCTATGAAATAATATTTGAATAGTTACTGGGTACTCAGCATGTTTTTTGGAAATGAGGATGTGATAGAGTACAAGACTATGTTGTCTTTGGCCTTGAGGGATCTCTTGGTTGTCTGAGATAGTCCATAAAATAATAGTATTAATTCATTCTTAGTCCACAAGGTTATTGATGATTGTTATTATTATGATACTAATGGTGGTAATGAAATTATCATGATTTTTGTGATGATGATGATAACAATGGTGATGATTATACTTGTCATGATTGCAATGATGATGCTGATGGTGGTGTTGGTAATGATGCTGTTGTTAGTGATGATGATGATGATAGTGATAGTTGTGATGATTTTGATGTTGTTGCTGATGATGGTGATTGTGGAAATAGTAACACCAACAATGATGAGTATAGCATTCATATTTCTTGCTAGACACTGACATGAAGAAACTGGGCTGAGGTCACTTGGATGGTAAATATCAGAGTCTAATTTATACTCAATTCTACCACTCCAGATCTGGAGACTCTTACAAGTTTTCTATAGTTAATGGGGCTGCTTGAGGGTTTTTTTTTTCTGAAATTGACCAATAATGAATATTGAGCACCAAAACTTTATAGTATAATAAGGTTCATCGTAGTCCTCCTTATAACCCAACACACTGTTTTCAACGTTTTGTGTAATGACTTGAATAAAAAGCCATGTTTGAAGGAACAGTCTCAGTATGTGGTGGTATTTTGGGGGGCTACAGAAGCTTTTGAAGGTGAGGACTATTTGGAGGAAGTAGATCATTAGAAGTGTGTGTTGGAAGGTTATACAAGACCTCCAGTTCCTTCTGTCCTCTTTGCTTCTTCTACCAAGAAACGTGGCAGAGGCTCAGCTACACTCTCCTACCATGATGATGGTCTGCCCAACTCATAAGACCAAGCAGCTATGTACCAACCCCTTGAAAACCATAAGCTCAGAATAGTCCTTTCCTCCTAAGCTTTCATCTCAGGACTTTGCTCATGGCAATAACAAAATGACAGACACATTTTGTACCTTCTTATTGGAAGAAACTGATGGAGCAATAATACATGTGTCCAACAGACAAGGGCTGTGGTCATCACTACTTTCTGTGACCTGAAAGGATATATGGGCTGGTGACCATGGCTTTCATGAGCCTCAGAGGACTGTGACAAAGAGAATGAGAATCATGATACAAAATTACTGATAGATGAATGAATCTGTGGCCAAATTTCTTAGGAGAAGAAATAAATTACTCCCCAGGAATCAAAAGATCTCTTGCCTCCCTTCTTTGTTCTGTGGCTGAGGATGTCAGTGGTTGGAAGTCTGCTGGCAAAACTAGCCTTCAGGCATGTCACAGTGCAGCTTTAATATCAACAACACAACAACAGCTTCAAAAGCAGCAGATAGATAATGTAGACATTAATTAAATCAGTCAGCCCTGGTGGCCCCCTCGACAGAGTCTTGGAAAATGGAGATAAGAGACAGGAGTTCTTTTTGAGGTTTAGACTGAGAGGAAAACAAGACTTCCACCACCCTCAAATGCCTCCAAACAATCTAGCAAAAACAACAAGCTGTCAATCACCAAATAAAGAAAACTAGTTCTGATATGCTCCGTGCCTGAAAAGAATGGAGTGAACACCAACAGCCTACTTAAAAGGCAGAATTCCAGATGCTGGCATCCACGTAGCCCTCCAGTCAATTCTTATTTCTGTCTTTTCCCAGAAACCTTGATGATGGCCAGCTCTTCCTTCACTCTGTCCATACTGGGGTCCTTTTCTTACTTAATGCCAAGGAGCCTTGTCCAGTAGCCAGAGGATTCTTAAATGGTAGACTCTCTATCTTCCATATAATTTTAGTTTGCCCGATGATGAACTTCTGTAGCTTGGTCTAGTGAACAAGTTTTCAAAACTCAATTGCTGAATGAATGACAGAAGGAAGGATGAAGAGATGTGGGCCACACCGGAACTAGCAGGTCATCCGGGCGTGAATGGAATGTTACTGCTGAATTTGCTGAGGCTGCCCAATTGAGGAATATAAAGCCAACTTTTGCTCATTTAGTTGAGGTTATGGATGGCACATTGGCTTTCTCTCTATTCTCTTCCTTCTAACTCACCTTCCTGGAGCACCATGCCTTGAACTCCCACAGCCATCAGATAAATATCTCCATCTGAATACACATGCTTAGATACCCATGTTTGGTGGCCTTTAGCTGCCTTTCAGGATAACCATTTCCGCCCTGAAGATTCAGTTTTCCTTGTCTCTTAAACTTATTTCTGGAGCCTTCATCATGCCATTTCCCACAACCTGATCCACCTATGCCATCCTTCCTCACAAACACCTTCCTCAGCTATTTCCTTTGGGGATTGGAGCTGACAAGGACCATCATCTGGGAAGTGTATGGTCACAGTGTTTGTGGCTAGGAGCCACAGACTGTTATCAGGGACCCATAATTCCTCATGGCTATATGCAACCTCTTTTTTGTGACTGTACCAGTCCCTATCTCCTGGGTTTGATCATGAACTAGAGTTATGTAAGACACCATTTTTAGGCAAGGTGGTATAAGAGTATGTGAGATCTGTCTATGATGACAGAACTTATTGGGAGTCTATAAATAATTCCAAATAAAGAGTCTGGGATGTGTAAATAGAAAGATATTGTGTATACACTTATTTATTCTCTAAGAAAATCATCCCTTTTCTTCAACTCTTTAAATATTTTGGAGAAAGTGTGGTGCTATGTAGCTCAGACTGACCTTGAACTCATGATCCTCTTGTGTCTGCCTCCTGACTGCTGAGACTACATATGCGTGTCATTAAATGCAGCATAAAAATTCCCTTAAAGTGGATTTTTATGTGTATAATTTTACAAACACTGATATAACCAGAGATACAATTTGGCCCTCTGAGCCCTGGTATGTTTTGTTGCTGGATCCAGCTGTCGTCATTTACATAGACTTCCAGGACACAGCTGAGGAGGGAGGGAAGGGGAGGATGCTTTAAATCCTCAGTACAGAGGAAAATTGGCAGAATACCCCTTGCTTTTCTGACCAAGGTTGTTTGAAGCATCCAAAATTCAATAAAACCTTTTGCTGCTGGTGGTATTCTCTTATGTTTCACTATGCTAAAGAGCTGCCTCTCTCTTGTCTCTAGCATTGAGTTATGTTGCAGAAGATTCTCCTAACATCATGCATTGAATGGATGAGCCCTGGTATACAAATAGGAAGGAAAGTTGAATGAACAGTGTATTTACTTTTGATACTAGTCACAGAAACCTCACCTTAGTCTAAGACTGGGGAAAGAATTCACCCTCATGTATGAAAACTAAACTATGTTCCCAGAGACCATCTGAGACCAATTAAAAAGCATCTGAGAAAGAGTAATATTCATCTTATTTCCTCTCCTCTCCTCTTTCCTCCCCTTCCTTCCTTTACCCCTCTTCCTCTTCTTTCTCTGCTCCTCTCCCTTCTCTCCTCTTCAAATATTCACCAAGTATACACAAGCATCAGAATGTACAGTAATGACTTGGCATAGTGGTCCATGTTTGTAATCAGGACACTGAGCAGAAAGGATTGTGAATTCAAGGCTGCCTGTGCTGCATAGCAAGACCCTGTCTGAAAACCTAAGTAGACAGAAAACCATCACAGAACATGGGGCAGATGCTGCAGCTAAAGAAGGGAAGGAGACATTGGTTCTCCCCAGAATGGTGGACAGTTAGTGTGGGAGAGAGAACCTTCTGGGTTCAGAGGCAAAAGATAAACCAAAGGGAGGTTTTTTGGAAGGTTTGTTTTATGAGAATAATGTACCCACCTCCAGAGAGAGCATGCACAGTGAGAGCACAGCTCAGGGAGAGCACAGCTCAGGGAGCGCACAGATCAGGGAGAGCACAGCTCAGGGAGCCCACAGATCAGGGAGAGCACAGCTCAGGGAGAGCACAGCTCAGGGAGAGCACAGCTCAGGGAGAGCACAGCTCAGGGAGAGCACAGCTCAGGGAGCGCACAGCTCAGAGCTCTAATTCTTCTCCCCTGCTGACTGGGATGGTGAGAGTTTATAGTGTTTTTTTTTCTTCATTTTTTTTTGAAAATAATTTTTTTCATATGATCTCTCCCTATTTGGGTTTCTCCCTCTACTCCTCCCAGTTCTTCCCAACCTCCCCTCTATCTGGGTTCATTCCTCTCTATCTGTCGTTAGAAAACAAACAGGTATCTAAAGGATAATAAAAAATATAGTACAATAATAAAATAAAATATAATAAGATAAGACAAAAACAAACTAATAAGAATAGGACAATAGGAACACACAGAAGGAGCCCAAGGAAAGATAAGAAACAAATCGAGGGAAAGACCCACTCACTCACACACTTAGGAATCCCACAAAACACAAAAGACCATTAGGGTAAAAAATAAATTATTAAAAAAAACTTCTGAAAAGAAAATTAAAACAAAGATGAAAAAGATGTGCTATTAGGAGATGAAGACCTCCAAAGATGCTGCCGAGTTCACTTTCTCATCTACTGCTGGGCACACAGTCCCCCTGAAGAGTAGTTTGTTTCCCCCATGAGACTCCCTTGGAGAAAATTAAATTTTCATTTTCAAGTGGTTATCAAGAGATAGCTTCTGGGCTAGGGGTGGGGGCATTCATCCCCTTCTCCTCTCAGCTCTAGGACCCCATCTGGTGTAGACCACTGCAGGCCGTGTGCATGCTGCCTCAGTCTCTGTGAGCTCAGATGTGTGTTGGTCCCATTGTGTTTAGAAGGCCGTGTTTTCTGGTGTTCTCCATCTCCTCTGGCTCTACCAAAGGTTCCCTGTGCCCCGAGGGAAGGGATTTGATGGAGACAAGGTCTGAGTGTTCCAAGGTCTTTCACTCTCTCCATAATGTCTTGCTGTGGGTCTCTATGTTTGTTTCCATCTACTGCAAGAGGAAGCTTCTCTGATTGTGACTGAGGGAGACACTGATCTATGAACACAACAGAATGTCATTAGGAGTCATTTTGTTGCTGTGCTCCTTTAAGTTTTCTCCCAGGTCTCTGGGCTGTCTACTCTCAGGTTTTCGGTCCCCTGAGCAGTGTCAGGTGTGGATTGCATCTCCTGGCATGGGCCTTAGGTTAAACCAGACATTGGTTGGTGACGCCCATGAGCTTTGTGCCACCATTGCACTGGCATATTTGCAGGCAGGACACCTGAAAGAGGGGAGACGAAGTCCCAACTGGCCATCTCTTGCCACCAAATAAATCTTCCAGGACCAGGAATAGGTTAACATCTAACTGAGGTTTTGGCCAAAGGGGTTCCATGGGATGCCCCCAAAAACCCAGGCTCTTGCCATGGCTATAAGCTGCTCTCCACAAACTGACAGTTGCTGATTACAACATGTAACTTATTGAACATGAACACAGACAAGTCGAGCTGGTGCCTACATGGGGCCTTTGCCACTACAAGCTAGTGTTCTTGGTCCCAGAAGACACTCTGCATGCTACCAGTGGAGAAATATTAGCAGAATTTATGTTCTTACATTATGTATTACATCATAGAGACGGATCCAGTTCTCCTCACCAGACATCCATCCAGTAAGAAGGTGAGTGTGCTGTGTGCTATGCACCTTGTTTAGGTTGCCATGCACAAGTGATTGATCCCCAAGATTTGTTATGTTTTTTTTTTTTGTCTCAGAGCAATGGTTTACCCACACTTAGAAGTGTCAGTCAGCTTTCTAGGGAAGAGTAGCAGCCCTTGCTCTCCTGTCCCCGTGTCTCCCTTCTGGGGCCATCCCTAGAAGCAAGGGCTTTTTATTTATTATTAGCTCTTTCTTCCTGAAAGTTAGTTTCATATTTTGAAGTAGGGCGCAGTGATTTTGTTCGGTGTCATTTATTGGTTTCCTTCCTCAGGAAGATGACTGAGCTCTTCCAGTCTCGGACTAAGATGAGGCCTGTGGCTTGCCTAGGCTCTAGAGAAGGGTGCCTTCCTTCCAGCAATGTCAATAGGTTCAGACACACAGCAGCTTCACACAGGCACAGGCCTAAGCTATGCTTCTCAAGTATTGCTCACAAGGCCCCCAGACATCCCAGAGTGCTGGTTGCCATTGCAAATGCAAAATAGATAGGTAAAAGCAAAAGCTTTCAAGAGGCTTCATTCTTGGTCTGAAGTCCAAGGCTATCTCCGGGGACTGCTGGAACAGAGAAACTCAGTAGGTGGTTGTGGGTGGAACAGGGAGGAAAAAGAACATCCACAGAGGCCTCTGCATATCTCCAAAAGAGAAGGACTGGAAACAGCCACTCCAAGGAACAAGACCTTAATGAGGATAAGGAATTGTGGGAACGGCAAGGGATTATTGCAATAAATACCGCTGAGGCAAATGGTGGTTTGCAATTTAGCAAAAGCTCAGGTTAATCCTACATCAGAGTCAATCCTTATAATAGAGAAAAGAAAAGAAAGCCCCAAACTTCCAGAGTAAAAGGCTGATTGTTTTAAAATACAGAACAAAATAAAATTGAACATTTATCACAAAAAACTGGATTGACAACATCACAAAATGCTGGATTGGTGGATTAAATTGTATTTTAGGAAATGTTTTTAGCTTCACAAATCTTAAAAATAAGTAAAATGGGACCATTTTCTAGGCAAGAATGACAAACTGAGGCTTGATAGTTTTAACATAAAGAGCTTAGAAATCAGTAAGATCCTGAAAGCTAAAACAGACAAGAAAAGAAAAAGACCAAAAAAAAAAAAAAAGAAAAGAAAAGAAGAAAATAGCTTAAAAAACAAAATAAACAAAAAAAAAGCAGAACATAAGGAAAGTGTTCAACCTTGTTGGTAATCAAAGACATAAAAACGAAAATGAGATGCTATTTTCGGATGGAAAATGTGTACCATTTCAGTGAGAGAGAGAGAACGGACTGGGATGTGGCAAGATTGAGACTCTCATAGACGGCTGGAGGCATGTGAGTAGCTGCTACTGGCCTTTCAAAAGCACTTTGGCAATGTCTATCAAAAGCCTTAAAAATATCCATGCTTTTTAATTCAACGAATCTGCCTCCAGCAATTCTAAAGGCAGTCAGAGATTTTTGGTATTGAAAGAAAGAAACCCCCCCCCCCCCCCCCCACACACACACACACTTCACTGTGGTGATATTTACAATGGCGGAAAGAACAATGTATTCTAACTGTGTAACAAGAGGGAGCAGTTAAGAAAATGATACAATCCATTTGCTGCTTGTGATAAGCCATTAGGAGTGAGTCAGAGCAACTTGGGTCTGTTCCCTGCTCTATTTTCTCTGTATCTCCAAGAATACTGCTTACATTTCTGTAAAATTGAATTAATGGGGCCCTGGAGGGTGGTGGTGAGAATCTGGCATGTTATTTGATACATGGCCCCAGGGGTCTTTTCTTGTCCCACACTTTCTTTAGGTAGCACCTGGCACTGTTCTCTTGGAGAAACATCCTTGTTTCTCAAAGGATTCCTACAGCCACGGAGGGGGATGTAGGACCCCACACTCTTGACCTCCCTACCTCCCAGCTTGTCTCCCAGAATATCCCCAGTCCAGTGGGAACTGACTAGCTGTTTTTGTAGTAGGCATTGGTGGTGGGTAAGGGCCGGGGAGATTCTGAAATGAGTAAGCCATGCCTTATGTTCAAGGAAAAACTCCCCCTTGGAGAAACTCACACTGTGCAAACTGCTTTGCAGAACCTAATGTTCTCCACATATATGAGAGAGTGAAGACACTCCCTTGATAGTGTTAATGGTTTTGTTTCCTTCCGTAATGTCAACATATCTTCCCTCGTAGCATGGTGGGCACAGTTCCTCGTGATTTTTCTTTTCTAATGAGCTAGAATGTCTTTATATCTGTCCTAGGCCTTTAATTAAAAAAAAAAAGTCAACACACAGCTAGAATAAAGTAGCAATTGTGGAAACCACTGTCACTAATTTTTCCATATACAAAGTTGCTAAGTCCCTACGATGTGTCCAAGTGACACATGGCTGTCACTGTACATGTAGCTGCTAGCACTCCATAGTGGGTTCTAAGCAAAAGATGACAAAGGGAGCATTCCTGGAGGACTCGCTTTGTGAGGACAATGTACCCACATCCAGAGAGAGCTCAGGGTGCTCATCCAGTGAGAGCACCATTCTCTGCCCCTCTCCCTGCTGGCTTGGAAGGTGAGAATCTACTGAGAAGAAGGCTCCAGCGCTACTCACAGGACACCAGTGTGCTGTTGTCATGGTCACTGACAGATTCCTAATATGTGGTATTTTTTTTAAATCTCAAAACAGTTTATCTTTCTATTGTTCCACTTGTCTTCAGGTCTCCCCTCTTGGGGGTCCCTAGAGACAAGGCCTGTACAAGGCTACTTCTCTACTTCTTCTTTTTTTTGAGACAGGGTTTCTCTGTGTAGTTTTGTTGCCTGCCCAGGATCTCGCTATGTAGACCAGGCTGGCCTCGAACTCACAGAGATCCGCCTGCCTCTGCCTCCTGAGTGCTGGGATTAAAAGTGTGCGCCACCACCACCTGGCTACTTCTGTATTTCTAAACATTCACACATGAGTATGTTGTATTCCTTTTTGCCTCATACTATTTATTGATTTCATATTTGAAAATATAAGGATTTATTTCTCCTACAGATGCTTATAAAGGGTCTCAGTCCTCAGAAATCACTGACTGAGTGATAGAGTTTGAGGGAGATAGCAGTGGATGGATATGATTAAAACATATTGTAGAAATGTATGAAAAATTCAAAGAATACATTAAAATATTATTATAAAGAATCACAGGTTAAAAACAAAATCTGTATGCTAGAGTTAGGAGACAAGCAGGAAGGTGCATGCCAAGTGCTGTGGTTCAGAGGAAGTACAGGAGGGTCTGCTAAGAAGGGGAACCCAAGAAGCCTTTCAGGAAGTTTTGAGCCTGAGCTGACCTCAGAGAAAGGTACAGACCTGTGGGTTTATACAAAACACTGCAGGGCTTTCCCAGCAATCTGCATCCCTTTGGAATACAGAGCATGCCTTCCAAGTCAGAGAGCCCTGGGTTAAATCCCAGCTGGAAGGCTTGGGAGATGCCCAGTTGATAAAGTCCTTGTCACCCGTGTAAAAAAGGTGAACACATTGGCATGTACTCATAATCCCAGTGCTTGGGTGGGTAGAGACAAGATGACTCCTGGAGCTTGGTAGCCGGTGAGGCTATTGAAACTGTGAGTGCCAGGTTCCAGAGAGAGACGCTGTCTCAAAGGCTTGGGCAATTTCTGAGGAAAAACATCTGAGCTTGATCTTTGGCTGCTATGCACATATTCCTGTACACACATGGATTTGCACACCTTCCCATAAACATTTAAAAGTTAAAAAACAAAACAAAACAAATAAATAGCACCTGGGTCAGCTATCTGCCGAGTACGGTGGAGATGCTACTGACTCTCTCAGAACTTGACTTTCTGTTTATGAGAAATTAGCAAGGCAATGCTTTCACCACGTATCTGGGCATGCTGAAACTCTTAGTGGTCATCCACAGGCCAAATTTCTCTTGAGATGGCCATATCCAGGCTCATTCTGTTCCATGACTCCTTGTTCTGTTTTCTCTGTTAACAGTGAGTCTTGGCCAAGCCCTGTATTCTACCGACTCATTGTGGTCGTAGATATTGCTTCTTTCTCCACACTTCAGTTTCCTATCTAAAAGACATAGGCAGACAAAAATGGCTTCCTTCAGCTGAAGTGCTCTGTACTGTTCTAGCCAAAAGAAAGAACATGGGTACAAGTTCTGGGTGAATGCATGAAGCAATGGCAGAAATGAAACTGTAGAGATGGTAGCCATCTGTCACTCAAATTAGTGCTATCATTTGACTAAGGCCATAAACATTGTACATAGTTGTCTTAGATTTAACTCAGGGTTGGGAGTAAAACCTACACATGTGCAGGCACCACAGACTCAGTGGAACTTCACATCAGGAAAGTTTCTCAACAGCAAGGTTGACACTTGCCCAAAGAGAGCTTTTATACAAGTGCTCTGTTAGGAGACCCCGAGAGGATGACTCTATTATCACCACTCTACCTGCAGCAGTCAATTTAACCAAGTTACACATTGGAGGATGTGTTTGTTGGGCTCCGATAAGGGCTTAAAATGGAGTAATGCCCTGCCTTGCTCACCAGACTCCAATCGAATCCAACTGTTTATTTGATGAAAAATTCAGCTTGCCTTTCATTTGCATTTCCCCTGGAGGTGAGGGGCTGCAGGCTGCAGGTTGGTGGAAGCAAACCTGAAGAATTTATATCTTGAGGCTAATGCTTTACTCAGATGCCACAGACCCATTAAGGAGGGGATCAGGACAGGGCTGCAGCTCTCCAGGGCGCCTCCACTGGCTTCTTTGGAAGGAGGCCTTTCTTTGGTATAAGGAAAGGATTGAGAAACAGAGTGAACCTTCCTAATAACTGTGAGAAGAGTGAGGAAGCCAAAGAGAAAATGAGGGAGACTGAATGACCTCTACAAGAGTGTATTTACAAGGAAATTGCACTTTCAAGGGAGTGTAGAAACCTCTCTGCAAAGAAGCAAGATGGAGGGAAGCCAGTAGATTGTAGTACAAAGCACACAGGCTCTCGAGTTAAGACTGGAGTTGAAGCACTGGGTCTGCAATTAGCAGCTGGATGACCTTGGCCAATTAACCCATCTGTGGATCAGTGTCTGAAATAAAGATAATAATATGCTTCTGTGATGGGTGACTGGGCAGGCAGTGCCACAGTGCCCTGAACCTCTCTCTTCCCTCCCGTTAATCCAGTGAAACAGGCGTAAACAGAAAATGAAAGTGGGCAGAGCATCTTGGAGTCAGGAAAGCTGGAAGAACTAACTCATCTTGGAGCAGTTGAAGGTCACAGTCCCCACAGAGGGAGCTGGGTTAGGAGTCTCACTGAAAAAACAGATTAAGGAGTCCCGTCTTGGGTTTTGATGGGTAAAAGAAACAGAAAACTGACCTTGAAAAGGGAAAAAGTGGGAGGAGCCTGAGGAGCACCTTGGATGGATGGCGGAGGCTTGGTCCTAGCTAGCTGTTCAAATGAAATGCTGTACCATGGGACTCCCGTTCAGGCAGATCTTGGCCAAGCTCAATTAAGAAACAATAAGACCAAAGCCCCACAGCGCTGATCCAGGACTGGGATGTGGATGCTCAAAGAGGAGGTAAATGATCTCTGTTTCATTCTGCAGAACAGTGCCTCCAGGGAATTTTGACAGCCAATGAATGTCCTGAGACCTCCAAGCCCATTCAAAAATCATTATGTGTATTTGGTCCTGAAAACCGTTGATGGACATATGTTTAAAAGAGTCTTTAGTTGTTTCCAGCCTGAAGCTGTTCTCAAAACTGCTGCTATGGTTTCCCTGTGCACAGCTCTGTAAAGTCACAGGAAGCTGGAATGTTGTCTGCTCACTCCATGAGACCCTTTTCCAGGACAGAAAGGAACAAAGTCCTGACACACAAGCTTACCGATGGACATCAGATACGTCATGTGGAATAAACAAGAGCAAAGGAGATAAGACATCCAGAAAGCACATGCACATCTTTGTGTTTATGTATCTAAAAAGTGTGGTAGAAGGAGGGAGCTAACGAGATACATGGCTCAATGGGTATGAGCATGTGCTGTAAAAACAGGAGTTTGAATCCTCAAAGCCTATATACAAAGTTGAGAGTAATAGGATAGGGTTCACAGTGTCTCTTGCATAGGCATGCGCACCTACGCATATGCATACTCATATATCACACACACCACACTCTCACTGTACACTCCAAAAGGAAGAAAGGGAGGGAGGAAGGAAGGAAAGAAAGAAGGGAGGGAGGGAGAGAGGGAGGGATGGAGGGAATAGGGAGGGAGAAAGAAAAGGAGGGGATGGATGGAATAAGGGAGAGAGGGGAGGTAGAAGAGAAAGAAGCCATAGAAATCATGATTAACTCAATACTGTGTGTTCATGAGCATGTGTGTGTGTGTGTGTGTGTGTGTGTGTGTGTCTGTCTGTCTGTCTGTCTGTCTGCAAATGTTCTCAACCAATTTATAATGGTAGCTGTAACACTTGGTTAAGCTATCAGCATTCATAAATGTGTAACTGAAACAGGTAAGTTTCCTGAGATGCAAGATAAACAGAGCTGATTATAAAGGTAATGTGACGAGCCAGCAAGAAGCACAGACGTGAGCCAGGCGTGGTGGCACACAGAGGTGGAAGCCCAAGGATTATAAGTTCAAAGTCATTCTTGAGGAAGGACATAGGGAGTTTGAGACTAGCCTGGCCTATAGAGAACTGACTCAAAACAAAACAAAACAAAACAAAAGCCGTGGTAGTAGACTGTACACAAGCAATTGTCTTTCTGATGTGAGTGTAAAGTCAGACAACTACCCCATGCTCCTACTGTTCACCCTAAGTAGAATTCGTGAAATCTAGTTCTTTCTGGTGTAAGTAAGTCAGTGGGAAGGGGGTGGGGCAGTATCTTGGCCACTCTCATAGAACTGGTAGAGCCAACTGTTATTGGAAAAATGCCAGCAATGCCACCATGTATATGTGCTGCCAAAGTGAGCACATCAATGCCACCATGTATACACAACAACTTTATAGTTCTGTAAGGGCTGGTGTACTGGACACATGGAGTTGGAACTACTGAATTCCACTGTCTCCCTTACGATGCACTCTCTTATGATGTGCTCCCTTATGATGCACTGTAGTTTTTCTCTCTTCTTTCTGAGGATGCACTGCCATGCATAGTTTCTCACTAGGCTACACGTGTGTTGAGAGGGTCTCCACTCACCCCCCACAGCCTTTCTTATCATCTATGTCCTTTAACAGTCCTGCAGACTGTCTGTGCTGACTCACCTGTGCCCTCCTCCATCTTTCTCCCTGCAGATTTACACTCTTGAGAAAACCATGTGACTGCTTTTGCTCTCATTGTGGAACTTGTCAAATTGTAGAGTAACCACAGTGGAGATAATGTGTCCCAGCCACTAGCTGATTCATCAGAATTTCTACTATATTCCTTTGGACTCACCTTGTTCTTAGCATTAATAAGGACCCAGTTTTTACCTCTGTGTCCCCTGCATGACAATAGAAAACACCCCCACCCTACCGGTTGAGACATTTCAATAATACTGGGGATTATGTGAAATCCCAGTCTGCAGCAGGGTGGCTGTGTCAGTGGGTAAGTCTCTTAGCATTCAAGGTTTTTCAACTGCTAAATGTGAAGGCATTAGCAAAATTCAACCTGATTTTTTTCAAACAAAGAGGCCATGGGGCCAGGCTCAGAGGAGAAGCTCAGTGAATTTCTCATTTTCTCCTTCAATCCTCCCAAAATTAAGAACCTCCAGGACTGTCACCCATTGTCAAATTCACAGTCACTCATCTTTCTGAGATCATAAATGACAGTCTTGTAGGGCTATCAATCAGGGTATCAGATTCCAGTAGGTTGAAGCTGAAAATATCAATGTGGAAACTGAATCTTCTAAAATTGTGTGTGTGTGTGTGTGTGTGTGTGTGTGTGTGTGTGTATGGAGTATGCCTGTGTACCTGTTCACATGTACTTATGCATGTGCTTGGACACCAGGGGTTGATATCCAGGTGTCTTCCTCAATTGTTCTCCGTCTTATATTTTGAGGCAGGGTTTCTCACTGAACTGGGTCCTCACCAATTCAGCTAGACTGGCTGGCCATTGAACTCCAGGAATCCTATATATCTGCTTCCCCAATGCCGAGACTGCAAGCTCAACTGTTACATCCTGCTTTACACATGGGGTGCAGGAACTGAAATTCTAGTCCTCATGCTTGGGGGCAAGGGCTTTACCAGCTAAGCCGTCTGCCCAGGCTTCCCAAGTAGTCGTGTTTAGGAGTAAATAACTTGCTGTTTGCCCTTGAGGAAGTCACTCATAGCCTCTGCCTCTTTTCGTCTTGACAAAAGTAAGGGATTTGGCCAGACAGAGATCTATAACACATGCCATTAGCTTGCTTATTTCTCACTTGAAGCCTCATAAATGAAAGCATTAAAAATGTGTTTCTGCTCATCCAAAGTTGTCTTGGCACCTGATGAAAGAAGACAATGAACTGATCATTATCTTAAATTGTCCCTTTTATTCATCAGTGTATTTTTTTCCTTCTTCTTCTAATTTGATATCCTGGCTCTTACTTTTCCCATATGAATCCATTTTAATGTTCTGGGGAAATTTCCAAGTGCTATATACAGCAAGATTGTTCTGCCTTAATGTCTGCCTTTATGGTTTGATTACTGATATATATGCTTAGGAAATGGACTTTATGCTGCTAATGTAGTCTGGCGGGGGGGAGGTTTCTTCAAAGAATAAATATAAACATGATTTTTGAAAAGTTTTCTTTCCCTTGATAAATAGTTGAAATCTTTTGAAGAGGCTAGTCACTCCTATAGTTTATAATGCAAAGGTTCATAAAATGGTTTTCTTTTAAATTTTAATTAATAAGCCCGGCTTCTAACAGCTGTGCAGTGAAGTGGTTGTTAATCCCCCAGGGAAGAGATAATGGGGGCAGACAGAGGGGAGCCAAATTACCGCTGGCTGACCCTGAAAGGAGGGAGGAGAAGGTTTCTGATTGGATCAAGTGGCCCGAATTCCCCAGCACATGGCCTGTCTGAGAAATCTTAGTAGTTGAAGAAGTCAAGGGCACTTAGCAGTGATCTCCATCCTGTGGAATTCCCTCCAGCAAAAGACATCAGCTAGTAACGATCAAACACAGGGAGCATGGGCCAGTATCCCTCTCTGAGTTGTGGCCACAATTATCTAATGACGCAGTGGCATGTGCCACTCACTATCTGGTCTACCTTCTCCACCCATGGTAAGACACATGATCACATGTCTCAGGCAGCCTGACCTTGAGTTTGCCTCTAACTTGTACTGCATACAACTCAAAATAAGAAAAAAAAGGTAGCTTCCCTAGGATTACTGTGAAGGTCAAGTGTGACAGTTCGTCAACCCATGCTCCTGTGGCTGGACGGGGGTTTGCACAGTAAGCACATTTCTGCTCCTTAGGAGCTCTTTGATTTTGGCATCTGAGTAAGAAATGTCCTGTGTATTTGAATACTTGGTGTCCCCACTGCCCCCATGCCAAGGAAGGCACTGTTTGGGGAAGTCATGGAATCTTTAGGAGATGGAGACTTGCTGGGGGAAGTGTGTCACTTGGGGTAGCTGGCAGTAGTTCTCAACCTCTCAAATGATGCCACCCTTTAAGACAATTTCCCATGTTGTGGTTACCTCAACCATATAATTATTTTCATTGCTACTTCATAATTGTGATTTTGCTGCTGTTATGAATTGTAATATAAATATCTGATATGCACAGGTTGAGAACCACTGGCTTAGGGGTTAATAGCTTTGTCCCACTTCCAGTGCTGGCTTTCTACTTCCTGGTGAAGCTCAGATGTGATCTCTGAGGTTCCTGCTCTTGCTGTCTGCTGCCACACCTTCCCTTCCCAGCCAGGATGAATTGCCTTTGGTCATGGCACTTTATCACAGCAACAGAAAGGCAACTACTCTATTAATAAAGCATGTGTCTTAAAGACAGACATCAATTAGTAGTAGTCCATCCTTGTTTTTAAAACCTATCTTCATAACTTACATGCTGAGGCTGTTTGCATGTTGTATAACTGCTAGTGTGATTTGAACCAGCTTTCCCATCCACAGACATGTTTATTTTTACCAGCTGGTATGTGTGTTTTTGCTTTCCTGATTTGTATAGGTTGAACAATAGTATTGCATTCAATTTCTTTCAAAGGAGTATGCCTGTAGTTTAAAATAGTATTGCATTCAATTTCTTTCAAAGGAGTATGCCTGTAGTTTAAAATGAGCACACAAACTAATGTTTCAGGGTTTCAGAACAGCATTTTCACACATTTGCTTGTGTCATCCTTCCTTCACTGCCTTGGCTCTACCCCGACTCTGTACCCCAGCTGCTTTTCACTTCCATGCATGATACACATGCCCTGCTACTATCCCCATTTCTCACCTCCCATTTTGTAAATAAACTTCCTTACTTTTGAGTAGCTTAGTATAATATAATTATTCTGCAGACAGCATAAGATAGTATAAGACAGGATAAGATAGGTCCTTATACTAGACTCTAGTGTCCTTTATTACTAGTGCCTTACATTTGTATGGCACATTTGTCACAGTGCATACTTCATTAAGGAGTCAATGTTAACATACTATATATAGTTCTAACAAGCACTCATGTTTCATTTGAATGCCCTTAGTTTTACCCCATTGTCCTATAAAAGTAGAATCATTGTATACATTGTTAGATTCCATTAGGTAAGTTGTGTTGAGGATTTGGGCTTCTGTTTTCATGAGAAATATTACTCTGCAATCTACCTCTTAGAATGCATTTAATGTCATGCTGACCTCTTAGAATGAGATGAGTTAGGAATTTCTGTCTCTCTGTCTCTGTCACTGTCTCTGTCTCTCTCTGTCTCTCTGTCTCTGTCTCTGTCTCTCTCTCTCTCTGTCTCTCTCTCTCTCTCTCTCTCTCTCTCTCTCTCTCTCTCTCTCTGTGTGTGTGTGTGTGTGTCTGTGTCTGTCTCTCTCTCTCCCTTATCCTCTACTTACTGTGGAGAACTGGTCTCATTTCTGTTTTAAATACTTGGAAAAGTTAACCAGTGACAACACATGAACCTGGAGATCTATCTCTCTTTGAGATGTTTACTTCCTGGTCATTTAAATGTTTAGTGAGTATAGGCTTCTTCAAATGATCTCTTTTCTTTGTTTTAATTGATGGTGTTTTTAAAGGAATTATTCATTAAATCTAAATTTATCAAGCCTTCGGTTGTGGAATTGAGTTGTTTGGAGCATCCCTCTACTGTGATTCTTCATTAGCATTAATTGTACAAGGTAATGGATTTCATTGTGACATTTGTATACATTCAACATAGGCGTGTGTAGCTAGAGTTTTCCTGACTGGCCCACAGTCAGGACAAATCTCTGACACCTGCCAGTCCCACAGCCACTCAAACCCGACCAAGTAAACACAGAGACTTATATTGTTTACAAACTGTATGGCCGTGGCAGGCTTCTTGCTAACTGTTCTTACAGCTTAAATTAATCCATTTCCATTAATCTATACCTTGCCACGTGGCTCGTGGCTTACCGGCATCTTCACATGCGGCTTGTCATCATGGCGGCTGGCAATGTCTCTCTGACTCAGCCTTCCACTTCCCAGCTCTATTCTCCTCCTTGTCCCGCCTATACTTCCTGCCTGGCCACGGGCCAATCAGTGATTTATTTATTGACCAATCAGCAACACATTTGACATACAGACCATCCCACAGCACCTCCCCTTTTCTTTTCTTAAAAAGGAAGGTTTTAACCTTTACACATCTCCAAAGTCAGCTTGGTATATTTGGGAATTTGGGCGTAGCTTCTCTTACTACTTCCTGCTGGAGGGGGGCGCTGTATCTTATGGGGACACAAAGAATATTTTAGGATTATGGAGTAGTCCGTGAGGCTGTATCATCTGAGCCAGTTGCCTTGAAACGGTTCTGGATGTTGGATCATCTGGGCCATGGTGTCATCGGAGACCTTTCAGGTGGTCTTGGCTGGTCAAACCTGATGTGTCTTAATCTGGAACAAATCCATAGCCTCTGGCTTTCTGTGGAAACAAAAGCAGAGCCTCCTTTCCAAAGCAACATATCCTTACATCCAAATTTTGAAGTCAAGGTACCTTTAAAATATACATTTTGGCATAACTCAACAGTTTTTGCAATCAAATGTTTTTCTTCAGTTACAAATATCAAAGAGAAAATAATCCAGATTCTCTGTGTGGTAGCCATCTTTACGTGGCTTATTTTTTTATATTAGCTTGAGCCTATTGCTTTAAACTGCAGCCTTCTAAGACTGAAATGGCGCTGTGGCTGCTGGCTCTGCCCACCTCAGCTTCCCAACATGGAGGTGATACGTTTTCCGCCAGCTCTGGGAGCCATCAACTCTCAGAAATAGTGGGTCTATGCTTCTATCAAAGCAGCGTGTAGCCCAGAAACCTCTTTTTTTGTTTTGTTTTGTTTTGTTTTGTACTAGCAAAGGCTAAATCCACCACACAGCTTAATGTGCCACTTGCAGAGGCCTCATTCCCGCCATACTGCAGGTCGAGCACGCACGCTAGGAACCCGCCAGTAGCTCAAACCGGCAGCTGCCGCTCATTTGAGAGAGACAATTAGGAAGCTGTTTTTAGCTCCGTTTTAGAATTTTTTTTTCAGGTTTTAGGTGGAAACTCTTGCCACCACGTTGGACGCCATTTGTAGCTAGAGTTTTCCTGACTGGCCCACAGTCAGGACAAATCTCTGACACCCGCCAGTCCCACAGCCACTCAAACCCGACCAAGTAAACACAGAGACTTATATTGTTTACAAACTGTATGGCCGTGGCAGGCTTCTTGCTAACTGTTCTTACAGCTTAAATTAATCCATTTCCATTAATCTATACCTTGCCACGTGGCTCGTGGCTTACCGGCATCTTCACATGCGGCTTGTCATCATGGTGGCTGGCAGTGTCTCTCTGACTCAGCCTTCCACTTCCCAGCTCTATTCTCCTCCTTGTCCCGCCTATACTTCCTGCCTGGCCACGGGCCAATCAGTGATTTATTTATTGACCAATCAACAACACATTTGACATATAGACTATCCCACAGTAGGCGTGGATCACAGATACCCCTTTACCCTACCCCTCTTCATGGTCTCCTTCTCTTTCCCAATAGCCCCCTTTACATTTTGTCCTTTTGTCTCTAAATTCTAAATATGATTTTTAAAAAGAACATGATAGTTGTCTTTCTGAATCTAGCTTATTTCACCTTGCAGTTTTCTGCTAAACTACATAATTTGTTTTTCTTTATGGTCAAACAAACTGTAGACCATTGACTTGTTGATGGATGTGTGTGCTTATTGTATAGCTTGACTTTTGTGAAAAATGCAGAAATGAAATGTCTATGCACACATCTCTGTGTCATGCTGACTGATTCCTTCAAGGACTGCCCAAAAGTGCATGTCTGGATCTCTTAGTATGCCCAGAACTGACATCATGGCTGTATGAGAACATTCCCAGAAGTTCATGGCTGGATGAAGATAAACCCAGAAGAAGCAGCATGGCTGGATTGCTCAGTAGCTCTATTTTAATGTTTTGAGGAATATGTGTGCTAATTTCCATTGTGGTTTTACTAACCCATATTCCTACCAACCATTCAAAGGTGCCCTCCTCCACAACAGTTCCTGATTATCTTGGTTATAGTTTTAAAAATTATATTTAGCTTTTAATTCCCATTGGATCTGTATTGATAACCAGTCTTTTATTTCTGATATTAGTGATTTATATCTTCCTTTTTTTTCTTGATTAGCTTGGTATGGCAGTTTGAAAGGAATTGGCCCCCATAATCTCATAGGGAATGGTACTATTAGGAGGTGTGGCTTTGTTAGAGGGAGGAGGCCTTGTTGGAGGAAGTGTGTCACTGTAGGGGCAGACTTAGAGGTTTCCTATGCTCAGGATACCGGTCAGTCAACTTCCTGTTGCCTGTAAAATGTGAGACTCTCAGCTACTATTCCAGCACCATGTCTGCCTGCACGCCATCATGCTGTAAGTGAGCCACCCCAATTGAATGTTTCCTATATAAGAGCAGCTGTGGTCATGGTGTCTCTTTACAGGGATAAAAACCCTGACTGAGACACTTGGGTAGTTTATAAATTTTACTCATTTTTCAAAAACCAAACTTTGCTTTCCTTTTTTTTAATGTTTCACTGAATTATTTTAATTATTGCTTTTTCTCTACTTGCTGTAAGCTTAAACTGCTTTTTCCCTATACTTTCCTAAGGCAGAAGCTTAAGTCTATTTTGAATCTGTTTTCCAACCTACATATTTTTATTATAAAAACTCTTCTACATACTACTTCTCTACAAGCACATGAGCTGGAAGTTGGATTTTTGTTTTCACCTAGTAGTTCAAAGTATGTAACTTTTTCTTGACTTCAACTCATCTATTATTGAAAAGTATGTTGTTTATTTTCCATATATCTCAGATATCCTCCTCCCCTCCCCTTCCCTTCCTCTTCTTTACCTCCTCCACCCGTTGATCCTCCTCTAACAGGGTCTCTAGCCCAGACTGGCCTCAAATCAGTCACAGATGACCTTGAAGATTTTAACCTCCAACTTCTACCTCAGAGTGCTGGGTCATGGATGTGCACCACCATGCCCAAACTATTTGATATTTTAATAAAATTAGATTCATTTTGACAAGATTAATGCATACTGTATGTGTATATTGAAACATCACACTAAGCTTTATTAATATACATATTCATCAAAACTAAAATATAAAATGTTCTGAAGATTGATGGTGGTGATGATTACAAAGCACCTTGGGTGTGTTTGCTACCACTGAGATGTCCATCGAAAGTGGAGTGATGAAAGAATTAAATACCACTAGCACACCCAGCAATGTCACTTACTTTGAAATATAAAAATAAGTTCACCACTTGGAAATTTATTGATACCTTAGTGCACACTATACATCTTACCTTGGTGAATGCTTCATAAGCCCTTAAAAAGAATGTGCTCTGCAGTTTTGAGTATGCTCTTCTGCAGACATCAACTGGGTCAGTTGGCTCACAGTGTTGTTTTAAAGTTTTGTACCCTTGTGAAGAATTTCTCACTTCCTCTATTAGCTGGTGGGAGGGGTTTGTTCACACCTCCAAATATGATTTAAGATATTTATTTCTTTATTTCTGTCAGTTTCTGCTTCATAAATTTTAATATTCTGGTATATTCATGGTGAATTTCATTGTTGTACATCCTTTTCATTTCTTTATGACTTCTTGTCATAAAACCTGATATTGGTAATGGCTTTTTGATGACTGTGCTGGGAATTGAACCCCGTGCACATGTGAGGCAAGTGCTCTACTACTACAGTGCCAGCCCATAATACTCCTTTTAAATATGGCTTCATGCTTTTCTATGCACAGTTTGCATATTATCTTAATTACATTGTTTGACAAGGGAAGGTCTGCCTATTGAGAGCCACTGGTGGCAAAAGACCATGGAAATATATAGCAAGTGACAACTAGAGTTCAGAAGGTCAACCTATCAGAACTAAGGGTTCTGTTAGAGGAAACCACACAAGGCATTATGGGATTACTGCCTTTTGAATGAATTGGCTGTCTCTTGTTGTAAACTTCTTGTGCAATAACAGCTATGATTCTCACCATTTACTGTGCATTTCTGTGTAATGTGTACATGTAATCTCATGACTACATCTCAATCTTATGGGCTCACATAATTGTGGATAGTCTAGAAGACACTTTCTTATTTAACTGAACAATTTTTATGAATAGAAACATACTAAAATATGCTTCATACTAGGTCTACTGTTCCATGTGGACTGTAGATACTTAGAGGTCTTACTCTCCATCCTTAGCCACTGACAAGGTAAATATTGGCCAGACAAAGTGTCCTCATAGAACTTTCACAGAGCAGAATTGCAGGTGCCTGGCCTTACTGGATCAAAACACTTCAGAAGAATTATAGCATACTAGAAGGGATACTGCAGATGTCTGGCCTTGGTATATCTTAGTCCTTCAAGAGAGCAATAACACCTATGTTGCCCTAAGCTTCCTCCACCAGCACCTCCCCACTCTGATTCAAATAACAATTAACACTTTTTATTTATTTATGTATTTATTTCTACAGCAGATTTTAGTGCGAGATTTTAGGCTCTGTAGACTAATTAGGTACAGGTCCTGAGATTCAGGTGACTAATAGAAACAGGCTATTAACTGACTAACATGTCTGGATATTATTAATCACATAGAATAGTAAATTTATTCTTTGCCTTTTCCTTAAATCTCTTATTGGTTTAATTTCTTCCCTTGTACCATTGTAACTATCCCTTTAAGAGATGAGCCAGACCTTTTTACAACCTACAGCTGTTGTCAATCACCGCTTAAGCTGACCAAGTCTTTGCCAAATGTGACTCTTATCAGAATACTTGTCCCTGAGAGTTTACTTTGTAGTTTTTAATAACAAGTTGTTAATGAATATATATGCTTGGGGGAACAGAAAAGAAGGAGGAAGAAGAAAAGTCCAAGATAAATATGAGAGAACAGCAAGAAAAGAATTGATGGAGAAGAACAAAGATGAGGATGGAGATGGAAAGAACTAGATAGATGTGAGAGAACAGCAGGAGGGACTGAGAGCAGGAAGGACTGAAAGGATCTAAGCATGAGAACACAAAAGAAACTGTGTAGATATAATTTGACATAGAAGAATAAAGTGAATGGACTAAAGAACTCAGTGTGCTTAGATTCTGGACCATATCAATGGAAAAAGGAGCTGAGCACCAGCAAGCATTCATCCCACATCCCGACTGTGGATGTGACGTGATTATCTGCTTCAAGCTCACCCTGTCTTGACTTCTCTGTCATGATGGAATGCACCTTGAACTGTGAGCTGAAATAAGCCCTCTCTCCCTTAAGTTGCCTTTGTTAGAGTATTTTATCACAGCAACAGGAAAGAAACTAAGATGCCGATGATTTCCAGTGGTTGCTCTAGGTCTATGAACATACTGTTTTAATTTATCTGCATGTATATACAATGAGATTGTAGGCTTTCATTCTTCATGCTGGATAACTTCTGTTTGCTCTTCACTCTCGCTCCCAACCCCTACCCCAGCCACACATTACAGTTATTCTCTGAATCACTTCCCACATTGCTTGTTCTCCTTATGTCTGCTTCGGAATCTACATTTAACACTTCATAACTGCTATGTTATGAGTGAGATTTCATTACACAGAACCCCTCTGCTTTAGGTACTGGCCTGTGTGATTTTATTTCTGTTTCTGTTTTAAATCCTACTTTACAATGCTGTTTTTGTTTAGTCAGTGTTTTACAAAAATTATGAGAAAAAAAAGCATCACATTTTATATTTATTTTCTTACTATTTCTGTTGCTCATTAGTTTCTTATTTGTTTGTTTGTTTTAACCAGACTTTTATCTGTTTAGTTTCCTTTTGGCTTGAAGGATAACCTTTCTATGTCTTGCAATACAGTCTGTATGCAATGTATTCTCCCAGGTTGCGTTAATCCAGGTTGTAACTCCTGTGTTGTCTCCTAACTCTGAAGGTTATTTTTGTCATATTTAGATTTGTGATTATCCTTTCCTTCCATTGTCTGTCTTCTATTGGTTCAGGGAGAAGTCACTGGTGTTTCCTATCTTGCATCCTGTTTTTCGTGTATCTCATGTGTTTGATTTCAGACATTATTTTTCTTAAATTTGTTTTCCAGTCTAGCCATTATATTCTTTTTGTTTTTCTTTCTGTTTGTGTTGTTTGCTTTCTGTTGCTGTTGCTGAAATAAAACCCTGACTGAAAGCAACCAGGGGAAGGAAAAGGTTTATTTCAGCTTCTACTGTCAGGGCAGGAACTGACACAATCCTTGGAGGAACCCCTCTCTCCCACTCTTGTTCCTTAGCTTTTTTAGACAGCCTAGACCCACCTGCCAACACCAATCAAAAGTCAAAGAAATGCCCCACAGGCCAGTCTGATTGAGGCAGTCCCTTAACTGAGATTTGCCTAAATGACTCTGAGCTGGGTCAGGTGACAGCAGATACTAACTGGGATAACTATATTATTCCTAAATGTGATTACATTCACTGAGACTCTTGAACTAAAACTCACCACTTTACTTCCCCTGCCCCCATAATTTTGTGAAACTTTTTATTCACTATTTGTTAAAATATGTAAGTTTTTGAGTTAACCTTGTATCCTGTTACATTGCTGAAGGTGTTTATAAGCTGTATGAGTTCCCTTGGTCAAATTTTTGGGGTCACTTATGTATACTATCATGTCATCTGCAAATAGTGAAAGCTTGACTTCTTCCTTTCCAAATTGTATTCCCTTGATCTCCTTATGTTGTCTTACTGCTCTGGCTAGAACTTCAAGTACTATATTGAATAAATATGGGGAGAGCGGACAGCCTTGCTTTGTTCCTGATTTTAGTGGAATCGCTTTGAGTTTCTCTCCATTTACTTTGATGTTGACTGTTGGCTTGCTGTAAATTGCCTTTGTTATGTTTAGGTATGTTCCCTGTATTCCTGATAGCTCCAAGACCTTTTTCATGAAGGGGTGTTGGATTTTGTCAAAGTCCTTTTCAGCATCTAGTGAGATGATCATGTGTTTTTTTTTTCTTTCAGTTTGTTTATATGGTGTATTACATTGACAGACTTTCATATGTCGAACCACCCTTGCATCCCTGGGATGAATCCTACTTGATCATGGTGGATAATTGTTTTGATGTGTTCTTGGAGTCTGTTTGCCAATATTTTATTGAGTATTTTTGCATCAATGTTCATGAGGGAGATTGGTCTGTAGTTCTCTTTCTTTGTTGCATCTTTGTTTGGCTTGGGAATCAGGGTAATTATAGCCTCATAGAAAGAGTTTGGTAATGTTCCTTCTGTTTCTATTGTGTGGAACAATTTAAAGAGTATTGTATTATCTTTTTTTTGAAGATCTGGTAGAATTCTGCACTAAAATCATCTGGTCCTGAGCTTTTTGGTTGGAAGACTTTTAATGACTGTTTCTATTTCCTTAGGGGTTATTGGTCTATTTAAATAGTTTATCTGGTCTTGATTTAACTTAGGTATGTGGTACCTATCCAGAAAATCATCCATTTCTTTTAGATTTTCAGTTTTGTGGAGTACAGGTTTTTGAAGTATGACCTGATGATTCTCTGGATTTCCTCAATGTTAGTTGTTATGTCTCCCTTTTCATTTCTGATTTTGCTAATTTGGATGTTCTCTCTCTGCCTTTTGGTTAGTTTGGATAAGGACTTGTCTATCTTGTTGATTTTCTCAAAGAACCAACTCATTATTTCATTGATTCTTTGCATCTTACACCCGTCAGAATGGCTAAGATCAAAAACACTGAAGACAGCTTATATTGGAGAGGATGTGGAGCAAGGGGAATTCTCCTTCACTGTTGGTGGGAATGCAAGCTTGTACAGCCACTTTGGAAATCAATATGGTGCTTTCTTAGAAAATTGGGAATCAACCTCCCTCAAGACCCAGATATTCCACTCTTGGGCATATACACAAGGAATGCTCAATCATACCACAAGGGCACATGCACAACTATGTTCATAGCAGCATTATTTGTAATAGCCAGAAACTGGAAACAACTTAGATGCCCTTCAACTGAAGAATGGATAAATAAAATGTGGTACATATACACAATGGAGTACTACCTAGCAGAGAAAAACAATGACATCATGAAATTTGCAGGCAAATGGATAGAACTAGAAAAAAATCATCCTAAGTGAGGTAACCCAGACTCAGAAAGACAAACATGGTATGTACTCACTCATAAGTGGATACTAGATGTAAAGCAAAGGATAGCCAGACTGCAACTCACAACTCCAGGGAGGCTACCTAGTAAAGAGGACCCTAAGAAAGACACAGGGATTGCCCAATGACAGAGAAATAGATGATGAGATCTACATGAGCAAACTGGGGGTGGGGTGGGGTAATGGAGAGCAAGGGTCAGGGGAAAGAGAACTTAGGGGAGAGGGAGGTCCCAGCTGGATCAGGAGCAGTGTGGGAGAATGGAAAGGGAGGTACCATGATGAATGAAGACTCCAGGGGAACAGGAAGAAGCAGAGTGCTAGAGAGGTCTCCAGAAATCCACAAAGATACCTCCACTGTAGACTACTGGCAATGGTCGAGAGAGTGCTGAGCTGACCTGCTCTTGTGATCAGATGGTCAAACACCCTGACTGTCATGATAGAACTCTCATCCGGTGTCTGATGGAAGTAGACACAGAGATCCATGGCCGAACCCCAGGTGGAGCTCCAGGAGTCCAATCAGTGTGAGAGAGGAGGGGTTGTATGATTTTGAGATGTTGAGACCATGGTTGGAGGAAGTACAGGGACAAATAGCCAAACTAGTGGAAACACATGAATTGTGAACCAATGGCAGAGGAACCCCCATGGAACTGAACCAAGCCCTCTGGATAAGTGAGACAGTTGATTAGCTTGAAGTGTTTGGGAGGCCCCCAGGCAGTGGAGCCAGAACCTGTCCTTGGTGCATTGGCTGACTTTTTGGAGCCTGAGGCCTATGCTGAGACACTTTGCTCAGCCTTGGTGTAGGGAGGAGGGGACTGGACCTGCCTTGGCTGAGTCTGCCAGGCTGGGCTGACTCCCCAGGGGAGACCTTGCCTTGGAGGAGGTGGGAATGGGGGTGGATTGGGGGGAGGGCTGGGGGGTGGGAGGAGGGAGGATGGGGGAATCTGTGACTGATATGTGAAATTAAGTTAATTATAAAATAAAAATACAATAAAAATATGTAAGTTTTTTTCTGCTCCAATATTTCCTATTTTTCTCTTTGGGGACTTGAAAAACTATGTCAGATTATTGTTCATCAGATTCCTGGAGGTCTGTTGACTTTCTTCATTTTATCTGTTCTTTAGGATAAATAATGTAATTATGACTATGCTGTATAGTTTTATGTGAACTTGACACAAGCTAAAGTCATTTGAGAAGAGGGAACCTCAGTTAAGAAAATGCCTCCATAAAGGCTGTAGGCAAGCAAGCCTGTAGGGCATTTTTTAAATTAGTGATTAATGGGAGAGGGCCCAGTCCATTGTGGGTGGTGCCGATCCTGGGATGGTGGTCCTGAGTTCTATAAGAAAGCAGGTTGAGCAAGCCATGAGGAGCAAGCCAGTAAAAAGCACCCCTCTGTGGCCTCTGCATCAGCTCCCGCCTCCAGGTTCCAGCTCTGCTTGCTTTCCTATCCTGAGTTCCTTTGTTGATGAAATACAGTGTGGAAGTGTAAGCCAAATAAACCCTTCCTTCTCCAATTGCTTTGGTCACAGTGTTTCATCACAGCAGTAGTAACCCCCACTATGACAAGTTGGCACCAGGATAGTGGGGTATTGCTGGGACAGACATGACCATATTGTTTTTGGAAGGACTTTGAAACTTTGGGCTAAACAAACAAACAAACAAACAAACAAACCATTAAGTGTTAAGAGTGCAGTGAAGTGTTCTGTAGAAGCTTTGGAGATTAAAAAAATCAGTGCAGATGGTGGAGACCTGGCTTGTGGAGTTTCAGAGGGAAGCAAAGACTCCACCTGGCCTTTTGTGTGGGGAATCTGTGGTGTCTGGTCAGCTGGAGCTGAAAAATTTGCTGTGACTAACAAGAGACCAGGACCACTGAAGAAAATCCTTTGCTTTGCTGGGACAATGGATGCTGGTGAGCTGAGGCTGAAGAATCAGCCTTCATTAAGAAGAGAGCAGCGCCACTGAGGTGAAGTCTTCTGAGAAGTGTTTCCAGGGTCACACACACAAGCTGTGTTCCAGAAGAGGCTGAGGTTGTACCTCCTATTGGTAGATGGACTTGGTAGTGTAAGAGTCACCTAGGTGGTACTGGTTTGAAGGTGTGAAGGGGTCATGGAGAGCAGCTGAGGCTTGGCATTGTATGTGTGACAGGGCTAGAGTCACCGACTGGTGAAAGTACAGGCCAGTTGTGGCAGATGGAACATTTAGGAGATGCCAGTACCATGGGTGACCACCAAGAACAGCAGTGGCAAGGGAGTGGTGCCAGCCAGAGCCTAGAAGACAAGTTGTATGTGCTGTAGAGGGCAGAACCAGAGAAGTGACCCAAGCCTCTTGGAGGAGCCCAGAAGATCCTGAGTCATTTTCTTAGTTAGGATTACTATTGCTGTGACATTTTGTTTTCCCACACAGTGAGTTATTACATTTCAGCTATTGGGCTTTTAATTATTCTACATTTTCATTTGATCCTTTCTTATTTCTATATCACTGATGAGATTTCTTACTCACTCATGGAGACCATATTTTCTTTTAGCTCCTTAATCATTTTCCCATACAACCGTCTTTTACTGTCAATACAGAATTTATTGCAAGGCCTAAATTATCAATGCTCATATTTCTGGTACAAAATAGCAGGGTATTTGCACATGACTGATACAAACCCATGGGCTTTAAATAGTCTTTGGTTACTTATGACAATGCAACATAAATGTCACTTAAGTACTTTGTCCATCGCATTTAAAGAGGATAATGGCAAGAATAGCCTGTACATTCTCAGAACAGACACGATTTTAAACCCTTCAATGTTTTTAGCCCTTAATTGATTGAGTATGCAGTCCATATGTTGGTGTAACTTTTGGATATAGAGGACTGCCAGGATTTATGATAGTTGTTTAAATTTTTCATCTGCTCAGCCCTACATTTGGATTAGCTCAGGATCAAATCAGAGTGATGGTTTTATTTTCTTGATGGTAGATCACTTCTTAACTTGTTTTTGTATGCTCAGTGCATTTTAAGTTCATGCTGAATATGTTAATACATTGCAGAGTGTGGTGATATTCTATTTGTGCATCCCAAAAAAGCTTATCTGGAGATCAGAGGACAGGGTGAGCCACCATATTAAACAAAGAGGTCAGGCAGTGGTAGCATACACCTTTAATCCTAGCATTCTGGAGGCAGAGATCCATCCAGATCTCTGTGAGTTCAAGGCCACACTGGGAACAGAGCCAGGCATGGTGGCACATATTTTTAATCCCAGCACTAACCATAGAGGCCTGGAGGTCTGAGACAGGAAGTGATAGAGCTGGGCTGAGAAAGGAAGTCATGTAGCTGGGCAGAAAAAGGAAATAAGATGGCAGAACACAGAAAGGTTTATAGTTGTGAGTATATAGGAAGTAGCTCTCTCTTGGCTGAGGATTTCCTAGCAGTAAGAATGTGGCTGGCTTCTTTCTGCTTCTCTGATCTCTCAGTTTTCACCCCAATATCTGTCTCTGGGTTTTTAAAAATTTTTTATTAATAAGGCCATTTAACAATTCGTCTTACAACAGAGGTTGTAGTCTCCTTGTTCAGGCAGGAAGCTCTCAGACAAGATGACGACCATGAACCTGCATATTTGGATTTGCACTTGATTAGTATGAGCCCAATACAGACTTGTCTGCCATATCTTCCTGGCTCACTCATCTCCAGCTCCCCCTAGATCTTATTCAAGCCTGCTTTCAGGTGTCAGAAGGGCAGATCATGGGTCAGTCCTATTTTAGAGTCTGCTCTTATCTTAAAATAAAGGCATCCAGTCTCAGTTGGATTACAAGATGGCATGGAAGTGTTCACAAGCTCTCTCCACTCTGAGACCAGCAACCCCCATGTCTCTTTGCATACTTCCTCCAGCACCCTAAGCTCTAAGTACCATTTTCAACCCATAGCACCTACTCTACTATCTGATAAGCCTGGAGATAACTCACTTCGGTGATGGATTTGGAAGGAATTCTCCACATCAAAGACAATATGCACATTCATGTCTTTGATGACATTATTAAATATCAATTTATTAAATAGAGTCCAAGTTGCTTTGTTGTGGGTGGATGTCAGATACCATTCCTGACCTTGGCTTTTGCACATTAGTGGAACTGCTGTGCTCTGACAAGTCTTTGGTTCTCTGAATCATGCTGGGGGCATTTTTCCTAAGCAGAGAGCTAGACAATCACAGCACTTGCTTGAGAATGCCCTGTCTTTCAGGGATCAGCTGTCTCTTTTCCACTGCTGGCTTATGCATTACAATACCCCAGCCCAAAGCAGCAGAGTTTAGCACTTCCCATAACACATGGAATTCAGATGAGCTCACTAATATATGCTCACATGTAATGTTGCTTTTTGTGGTTGTATTTTAAATAGTTCCAAACACACTCATATTCTGTAAAAGTACACTTAACAAATGAAATACTGGCCAGTGAGATGGCTCAGTGGGGAAAAGGCACTTGCCATGCAAGCCTGATGATCTGGGTTTGATCCACAGAAACCACATAAATGTGGAGAGAGAACTGACTCTACAAATTCATCTTCTGACCTCCACTCATGTGCCAAGGCACACGTACACCCATGTCACGCACACGTACACATAATAATAAGTAAATGAAATACTATCACTGACTATGTAGGAAGTCTGAAATTCCTCTTAGGAGGCCAGTGAGATGTCTCAGCAGATGAAAGCATGTATTGCTCTTACAGAGGCCTTAAGTTTGGTTCCCACTGCTCATGTTGGGGAGCCCAGAGGCACCTGGAGCCACAGTTCCAGAGGATCCAATGTCTTTGCCCTCTGTGCATACATGTAGTCACATGCACATAGTAATCCACAGCCACACATAATTAAAACTATTTGATATTTTCTTTCATTCTCTGGATGGCTTACTGAGTGACTACTGAACCTACTAAGAGTATGCATTCTTTCCCTTGGTGAGACCCCACTATATTTGACCTGTTTTTTTTTTTTTAAGATTTATTTATTTATTATGTATACAGTATTCTGCCTGCATGTGTCCTTGCAGGCCAGAAGAGGGCACCAGATCTCATTACAGGAAGCTGTGAGCCACCATGTGGTTGCTGGGAATTGAACTCAGGACCTCTGGAAGAGCAGTCAGTGCTCTTAACCATTGAGCCATCTCTCCAGCCCCGACCTGTTTTTTTTTTAATTAGCTAGTTATGAAAGAAGTTTTCAGCTAAGTATTCCAGTCAAGTTGTTTTTAATATTCAGTGTTTTCCATGCTACTGTACAGACCATCCATCTTTTATTTATTTATTTATTTATTTATTTATTTATTTTATTTTTCTTTATTAAGAAATTTTCTACTCACTCCTCATGCTATCCACAGACCTCCCTCCTCCCTCCTCCTACCCCCCAGCCCTCTTTCCCAAGCCACCCCGCATCCCCACATCCCCCAAATCGAGGTCTCCCATGAGGAGTCAGCAGAGCCCAGCACACTGAGCTTGGCAGGTCCAAGACCCTTCCCACTGCACCAATGCTGTGCAAGGTGTCACACCACAGGCACCGGATTCCCAGAAGCCTGCCCATGCACCAGGGACAGATCCTGATCCCCCTGCCTGGGTGCTCCCCCAAAACAGTTCGAGCCAAACAACTGTCTTCTGTGTCCAGAGGGCCTAGTCCAGTCCCATGGGGGCTCCACAGCCACCAGTCCACAGTTCATGGGTTTCCACTTGTGTGGTCCATCATCTCTGCACATCCTCCCATCATGATCTCGACATCCCTCACCGGCAGTATCTCTCCTCTCTCTCATCAATTGGATTCCCGGAACTCAGCCTGGTGCCTGGCCATGGATCTCTGTATCTGCCTCCATCTGTTACTGGACAAAGGCTCTATGATGACAGCTAGGTTATTTACTAGGCTGGTCACCAGAGTAGACTGGTCCAGGCACCCTCTGGACCACTGCCAGCAGACCTAGGTAGGGTCAACCTTGTGGATTCCTGAGAGCCTCCCCAGCACCCTGCCTCTTCCTATTCCCATGATGTCCTCATCTATCATGGTATCTCCCTCCCTGCCCTCCCACTCTGTCCCTGTTCCAGCTTGACCCTCCCACTTCCCTGTGTTCTCATCCCCCTCTCCTCACCCTCTGCCACCCCCCTACACCCAGTCCACTCATGTAGGTCTCATCCACTTCTCCTTCACAGACACCATCCACCTTTTAGTTCTTAGCTTGGCAACCTCCATGTCTTGGTCCCATTACTGTGACTATGATAAATACCCTGGCCAAAGCAACTCTAAGAAACGGTTTATTTGTCTTACAGCTCCAGATTAGTTTATCACTGAGAAGAAATGAGAGAGGAGCTAGAAACAAGCAGTCAGTCACATCCATGGTCAATAGCAGAGAGAGTTTCTTGTGTTCAGTGCCCTGTCTACTTTCATGGTTCAGGGACCAAACCTAGGGGATGGTGCTGCCCAGGGCAGATCTTCCCACATCACCTATATCAAGAACCCCACAAACACACCCAAAGGCCAATCTGATCTGGATGATCTCTCAGCAAGATTGTCTTCGGGGGGGGGGGGGGGGGTTGGCATTCCAGATTGTGTCAAGTTGACAATGAAAACCATCACACTAGTTTTTTATTGTTTTGGGGAGTTATTCCCGCCCCCCCCCCCCACCAGCCTGTTCTTTCCTACTGGTGGGACAGTAAAATACATTTTTTGGTTTAATTTGTTAACTGTTCCTTACACATTAATAAGCTTCTTGTCTTTTGATTGCTCTTCTACACTGTTGGATTTCCTCAGATGAGTGGTATTTATTGGTTGTTGTTTATAATTATCGATGAAATTCAAATTGAATGATATTGCCAGCTGGGGAGCAATTCTTTAGCCCAGTAATTATTCAAAAATTTCAAGAACACTTTCTGTTCTCTTGGCAGTGACTGCAGATTTAGATCATGGGAGATCTTAATTCTGTTTCTGTACTTTCTTTTATCTAATATGATAAGCGAGTGGAGGAAGGTTGGTATTTCCTCTATGTTGTGTCTATAGAGGATCATTTTATTTTGAATATGTGTTCTTATTTGTCCTTCCTTGAAGCTAGAAGTTATCTGGGTCACACTCTGTGTCTGTAGCCATAGATTCCACTTTTAGGAACTTTGGGTCTAAGGACTACATGCAAGACATTTTCATAAGCATGATCATGTCATATGAAGAGATTCTGATGTGCAAGGTCTGGATTAACTGCTCTATCTTTTAATCAGTTATCCTTCTGATAAACAATGACTGATTGTTCTTTAACCCACCCATCATTTTCAATCTTTCCCAGCTACTTTTCTTGCTCATTGTGGTGACTCAGTATTCTTACCATCTTTCTAATTATGCTAAGAATTGCATTTTTAAAAAAATTTGTGTGTGTGTGTATGTGTGTGTGTGTCTCTGTGTGTGTGTGTGTCTGTGTGTGTGTATGTGTTTTGGTGTATGCATATGTGTGCACATGGATATGGGGATGTGCTCATACATGCACATGTGGAGGCCAAAGGATGACTTGGATATCTTTCTCTAGCACTCTCCACTTTGTTTTGATACAGTGTAGCTCACTGAACCCAGAATTTTCTATTTCAACTGGACTATTTCTGCTCCTCAGTACCAGAGGTTGTGCCCCAAAGCCACAAAACCCTGTGTGGTTCTGGGACGTGAACTCAGGTTTCCATGCTCATGCAGTGCAGCACAAATCTTACACGATCTTATTAATAAAAACAAACCTGAAGCCAGGTATTGGGGTGAATGCTGGAAGATCAGAGAAGCAGCACAAGCCACAGCTTCCTCACCTCGACAGTTCCTCAGCTGATCCTGTTTCCTCAGACTGGAAGCCTCTGAATCCTCATCCAGAATGAATCTCAGCTGAACTACTGCTAGAAGCCTAAAAGCTTAACCAGGCTCTAGTTCCTCATCCTCACGCCTTATATACCTTTCTGCTTCCTGCCATCGCTTCCTGGGATTAAAGGCTCTTGTTACCATGCCTGGTTGTTTCCAGTGTGGCCTTGAACTCACAGAGATCCAGACGAATTTCTGCCTCGGGAATGCTAGGATTAAAGGTGTGAGTGCCACCATTTTCTGGCCTCTAATATCTAGTGGCTGTTTTGTCCTCTGACCCCAGATAAGTTTATTAGGATGCACAATATATTGGGGGACACAATGTATCACCACAATGCAGCAATCACCTTGCCCTCTGAGCCGTGTCCTCAGCCCCTATGGCTGCTTTAATATATGCCTGATTCTCTTCTTCCAGCCTGTCATACACTTTAAACCACAAGTGTCTGCTGACAACTATGCATGCTGTTCGGAGCAGCCACTCTCCCCAAACCTTTTCTTTATGGTCACATTTATTTACCAGTGTAAAATTGCAGAGCCTAGATAAACTAATAAACTAAACATCCCTTGTCTGGGTAAAACATAACACCCAGTGTTTGCTCACAGCGAACAGTAGGAAAAACCACCCTGAATCTGTATTCAAGAGCAGAGAAACCACAAAGAAGCACACCATCTGCAAAATCCATCCAAAAGCTTTGATGTGCATCTATTTATCGCAGAAGGATAATCAATGACACAGCAGATCTTCATTTGTAGATCAAAGTACCCCAGAATGACAGACATTGACAAGTAGAATAGATTTTCAAGACGTTAATGAAGCTAGCTCAAAGCCCAAATCAACTTGGCCTTGCATCTAAAGTTATGAAAATGACATTTCAAAGAGACCTCACAAGCAGATTCCAGACAATCATGATGTGGTGTGTCTGGGGGAAATTGTTTCACTTTTAATTTTATTTAGAAAATGTACTACTTTTAAATTAAAACAAAATTACATCGCTGTTCCCTTTCCCTTCCCTCCCTTCAGCCCCTCCCCAATAACCTTGCCTATGTAACCCCCCACTCCCGAATTGATAGTCCTGTTTTCAGTTGGTTATTAATACTACAATATACTATATGTATATACACACATATATAAATATAGCTTGCTGAGTCTGTTTTTATTGTGTCTGTGTATATAGTTTCAGAAATGACTACTTAGTATTGGATAACCAGTAAGAAGGCTCATCCCTGGGAAAGTCTAATTCTCCCTCTCCTAGCAGTCATTATTTGCCTATAGTTCTTTGTCTAGGTGTGGGACCTCATGACATTTACCTCTTCCACATTAGTATGTTTACTCATATTGTCATTGTTCCAGTTCTGTTTATGCAGCTTAAGATTTTTTAGTTTTATATTTATTTCTGTGTGTGCAGAGTACACCTGACATGGTGTGTGTGTGTGTGTGTGTGTGTGTGTGTGTGTGTGTGTGCAACTTTAACATTCAGGGGGTCTGTTTTCTCCTTTCATTACATGTGCCCTAGCCTCTGAACTCAGTTGTCATGTTTGGTAGCCAGCACTCTTACACACTGAGCATCTTACAGGCCTTTTACATTTTTACAGCAGTAAAAGTTGAACCGAATGGATTCTGACTACTGTGAATCTGGATTTGGGCATGGGTCTGAATACTTTTGGCTTATGGTTTTCTTAGTACTCATTGACATATTAATTGACCAAGTATTAATTAAGCATTCAAAGTAGGCTCCAAACATTCTCCCACCAGCAAGATATTTGCAATCTAGCAGGAAAGAAAAAATGTAATCTCTAATTTATAATAGCATAAAGTGGTCCTACAAGAAAGTTAATATTCTGGCCTACAAGAACCCATGAAAACTCAAATAGATTGGAGTGTGAATGGAGGGGGTTCCCCAGAGAAAGAAATAAATGTAAACTAGAAGGAATGATGTGTACTAGTTCACTTGACCAAGATGAGACAAACAAAATTAGAAACTTTCAACTATCTGGAGTCGATACTGTACATGATTTAGTCCAAAGGAACGGTAACTAAGTCTCCATTGATGAAGTAAAAAGCACGAACAGAAAGTAGCAAGAAATGATGTTGGGAAGGTATACTGTGAGTATGTGTCACTCTGATTGGTTGATAAATAAAGCTGCATTGGCCCATGGCAAGGCGGCTTAGAGGCAGGCAGGAAATTCAAGCAGATATACGGAGAGAAGAAAGGAGAGGAGAGGGAGATTCCAGGTTCCGCCAGAGGAGCATCAAGATGCCAGCATACCAGTAATGCCATGGCTATGTGGCAACTTTTAGATTAATAGAAATGGGTTAAGTTATAAGAGCTAGCTAGCAAGAAGCCTGCCATAGGCTATACAATTGGTAATTAATAAAAGCCTCTGAATGATTATTTTGTAAGTGGCAATGGAACCACAGGGCTGGGCAGGACTGGGGAAACCTGGCTACATTTGGCACCCAGATATGGTAGCAAGAATTTCTACCCAAAACCTGAGAAAACTTTTAAAAAAAAGTTTCTAAAACAGAGCTAAAAACAGTTCCTCATTGTGTCTCTCAGGCAAGCTGCAGTGTGCAGGCTTGAGCTACAGGAGGGCGGATTCTTGCCATGGTACACAGAGGTATCTGCAAGCCATGCAGCACACTGCATGGTGGATTTAGCTATTGCTAGTACAGACCAAAAAAAAAAGGTTTCTGGGCTAAATGCTGCTGGATGGAGGCATAGACCCACTGCTTCCCAGTCTCGGTGGTGAGCATGAATCCCAGAGCGGGTGGTAAATGTACCTCCGCCATATTGGGAAGCTGAAGTGGGCAGATTCAACAGCCAAAGTCACTTCACAGTTTAACAGTTTAAAATCTCTCCTGGTCAGAGCAGGATTATAGATTCATAATATGACAAATTCAGATGGAATAAAACTCTAAATCGTTTACAGTGTGTATAAAAATGTATGTAGGCTTGGAAGAGAGAGGAAAAGGAGTATATGCAGTTATATAAAGAAATGGGCACTTTTAAAAATAAAGTCTTTAAAGAGACAGTAAAAGTAATATAAAAGTTAAGCCATGTAAAAATGAAAATTACACAAAGAATCTAGATACTATATATTATTATTATATTATCTTTGGGATTTTGAACTGCAGAGAGACATTTAATTGTAGGGGCTACTCTGTTAAACCAATATGTATATTTTAAAGGTGTCTTGACTTCAAAATCCATGTCTAAGGATATGTTACTTTGGAAAAGAGGTTCTGCTTTTGTTTCCACAGAAGATGAGAACCTGTGGATTCCTTCCAGATTAATATGATTCCATCAAGGAAGACCCCTTAAGAGGTCTCCAGATGATCCAACATCCCCAGAACAGCTTCAAGGCAACTAGCTCAGAGAATACAGCCTCACAGACTACTCCAGTCAGGACTTGACCACAATCCTAAAATTTTCTTTGTGTCTCCATAAGACTACCAGTGCCCCCAATCAGCAGGAAGTAGCCTAGAAAACTATGCCCACATTCCCAAAAAATAGATTATGGATGTTTGTCTTTGTTTAGGGGTTGGTTAAAAATTGTAATTGGTCATAGTCGATCTCTTTCTAAAGAAAAAAGGGCATATGATATAGACATGATAGGATAAAAGGGTAGATTATTGAATCTACTTTTAAAGAGCAACAACTTGTTTGAAGTGCTTTACATTGCTATGGATTTGGTTTATTAATACAAATTTTAATTTAATTTTGTTATACTGTATATATATTTCTACTCTTGTTTAAGGTATTATATTTATGCAACTCATTTAAAATTGTAATGTATAATTAAGAAAAGCAAATTAATAATTAGTCATCTATGATAATCAAACTTATAGTCATGTTAGTTAAGTTTTCTAGATATACACAGATATATTTCAATTAGCTAGGTAATCTTCAAACATTTCAAAGACTTACAGAATATGGCATTTAAAATGTTTTAAAAACTTAGATTTTTCTGGACAATTAGACATGTCTGCTCCTGGCAGCACCGATTTACTTCAAAGAGGAAGATGGGCATCAAAGACACTGCATATGGTGTTTATCTTCTTGGCAACAATAGCCATTTGGGCAAGAAACTGCTCTTGCCTGGACTACTTGATAAAATGTTGTATCGACTGGACATGCAGGACCCATAGGAAAATGACTACTGTATTTTGCCAAAACAAGGTTAAACGGTCCTTCAGATTCCTGCTACACAGAGGAGACTGCCAGACATTCTACAGGACACAGGGAAAAGCAACTGAGAGACTCAAGGCCTAGGAGTTGAAGATGGATGCCCCAGTGTTACAGAGAAACTTTGGATGATTGTCGAGGCAGTCAGCTATCTCTGTCATTTATAGAATTATGGAAGTTGCTTGCAATGCACTTCCTGTTTACTTAATATTGTATCCTTCTGGGATACATCTTTGATGGAGTTGAAGACTAGATAGTTATAATGTTATAATTATAGTTTTCCTTGGTTAAGATGAAAGGTGAATTCTATATGAAAATTTTGACTCACAGAAGTAAGATAGATGATAGAGTATTTTCTTTAATTTTTGTCAAACACAAATAGACTAGATAGTGTAACTGTAATTCTTGCTTGATAACCATTCAATTATATATAATTTCACTATGTTAAAGTTAAAACTTTAAAAGGGGAAGTGTTGTGAATATGTGTTGCCCTGATTGGTTGATAAGTAAAGCTGCATTGGCCCATGGCAAGGCAGCTTAGAGGCAGGCCAGAAATCCAAGCAGATATATGGAGAGAAGAAAGGAGAGGAGAGTGGATGCCAGCCGCTGGCCACCAAAGGAGCAGCAAGATGCCAGCAGACTGGTAGGTAATGCCACAGCCATGTGGCAACTTTTAGATGAATAGAAATTGGTTAAGTTATAAAAGCTAGCTAGCAAGAAGCCTTCCATAGGCTATACAATTGGTAATTAATAAGAGCCTCTAAATGATTATTTTATAAGTGGCCATGGGACTGTGGGGCTGGACAGAACTGGAGAAACCTTCCAGCTACAAAGGTATATTAGTTTATATTTGCAACTGTGATAAAACACCTAAGCTGTGCTACTTTATAAAGAAAAGAGTTTTATTTAGCTACCAATTTTTTTTTTTTTTTTTTGGTTTTTCGAGACAGGGTTTCTCTGTGTAGCTTTGCGCCTTTCCTGGAACTCACTTGGCAGTCCAGGCTGGCCTCGAACTCACAGAGATCCGCCTGGCTCTGCCTCCCGAGTGCTGGGATTAAAGGCGTGCGCCACCACCGCCCGGCTTAGCTACCAATTTTGAGGCTAGAAATGTAAACAACATATCACAGACTCTAGCAACCATCATGCACTGTGTCATGGTGGGAGTGTATGAGTCTCTCTGGGTGTTTGGTCTTTATCCTTCTTCTCATAAAGCCATCTGGATTCCATCATGGAGAAAACTTCACCTAAATTTAGTTATTTCATAAAAATCTTACATGTACACTACAGTTGATTAAAATTTACCCTCTTTATGATACTAACATGACTTTGGGAATTAAACACTTGGATGAGTTTGAAGAGGTAAGCCATATTCAATAGTAGCTGAAAGTACCTGTGAGTCAGGCTATGCACAGGGTTTTGTTTCTGCTGTTTCTGGCATAGGAAACATCATGAGCATGTGGTTCATTTGTAGAATGGAGGATGTAGGTGTAGAGGGAGGAGCTGATAGCAGAGGGCAGAACTGGAATCATGGAGACAAATTAGAAGAGTGTGGCAGAAATTTAGATGGGCATTGATAGGTACTTTTGTGAAGATGCTGTCATCAAAATGACAATAAAGAGAACAGGTCACGAATGATCTAGAACTACGTGTTTTATATAATAAAACCTGGGGAGAAGGGTGCAAACATTGGCATCTCTCAGCTACTCAGTGAACATAGGATAGTTCACAGAAATCAAGGGTGTGGTGGACATAGGAACAGAGGAGGAGCTTTGAGAGAAGGTAACATGCTGTTTTTAACTTTTTGGTGTGTGTGATATGCACCTGTGCACACACACATGTGGAGGCCAGAAGTCATCATCGAAAGTCTTCTACAATTGCTTCACACCTGAATTTTTGAGACAGTGATTGTTTGAGACAGTGTCTCTTCACTGAACCCAAAGCTCAGCAATTTCTTTCAGTTGGCCAGTCAGCAAGCACAAGAGATTTCTCTGTCTCTTCCTACCCCTAGCACTGAGGTTCCAGATTCGTGGTGCAGTGACTGGCCTTTAGATGGGTGTTGGGGTAATAAACTCAGGTCCTCATGCTCAGGTAACAGATATTTTAACAACTAAGCCATCTCCCCAGCTCCAGCTCTGAATTTTGAGTCTGAAGTACAATGGTGCTACTGAGCCACAGAAGCTTATGCCCCTCATGTGTTAGATCTGAGTGGAAGATTTTATCTAGAGGCAAAAACGTGATAATGTTAACTGAAAATAACGAACAGGTAAAAGCCAACTGAGAAAAAAAGCACCTAACAGGTACAGAGACAAGAAGTTATGTGGACTGTGTTGTAAACAGAGGTAGAGTTTTTCTGTCCTGACTGCCCAGTCCAGAATCAACATACAAAAGCTTATGTTAACTGAAAATGCTCAGCCAATAGCTCAGGGCTATTATTAACTAGCTCTTTTAAATTAACCCATTTCTATTAATCTATGTATTGCCACATGGCCTGTGGCTTTACTGGTCCTCTGGCATCTTGCTTCTTGGGCAGCTCACTTGAGTCTCTCTCAACTCAGTCCTTCTTTATCCCAGTCCTCAGTTTGATTGTCCCACCTAACTTTATCCTGCCTTGCTATAGGCCAAACAGCTTTATTATTAACCAATGAGAGTAATACATATCCACAGCATACAGAAAGATTATCCTACAGCACTGTGTTGTTTTTGTATCAGTTGATTTGGGCAAATATTAAAAACTATCATGGATTTGGCTTAAATAATAGATATTTTTCTCATTTTGGAGGCTGTCATTTCAAGCAGGTTAGCAGCATAGATGAGTTCTTGTGTGGTCTCCTTGTTCCTTACTTGGGAGGAAGAAGCAGAAAAGAAGAGAAAGAAGAAGGAAGGGAAAGACAGAGAAAGAGAGAACAAAACAATAGAACAATGGTTTCTGGGAGCATTGAGTTTTAGCATTGAATCTACAAGCTAAACACAGGAAGCCCCTCAAAGCATACAATCGGCCAGACTCCTCCCCTGAGGGTCACAACTGCCAGGTCCCACCTACAGAACACTCCAACTGCCCTAAGGGCTGGACCCAGCCCCTGCCCTACAGAGAAAAACCCAAGCTCTGGACTTGAAATCTTACCAATCACCACCCTAGAAAGCTTCATTCTGAAAAGTTCCACCCCCTCCCCAAGAAACTCTATATAAACCCTGGCTTCTGCTCAGTTCTCTGCTGTTTCCCACTCAAGCCGTGGCAGCCACCCTCTTGGTTTTTTCCCTCCCAATAAATCTCCTGTGTGAGGTTTGTTATATGGTGCAACTTTGTGGTATTCCTTGGTGCCCGACTGCCAGGATACTTTGCATCTGAGCTCTAAGACTTACAAAAACTCTCAAATGTGTACTTGGCCACTTGAGCTTTCCTAACTTGGAAGACACACAGCACAAAACCTGCCTTTTCTGGAGCTTGTTTGAGCTGTGCTGGATCTCCTCCTAAAGTCTGGAGAATCCTGACTAACACTGAGAGTTCTGGTGTGGGCACGAAAGCACAAGCACTCTGATTTGAGGACTTGGTTAAGGGCAAGAAAGTAGAGAAAATAAGTGTTAGAAGGCAGATTTATTCACTCACCTGGAAAGCATTTCCTTCTTTCAAGGCTGGAGATTTGGGGTTGTGTTATGGTTATGGGTTATGCTGTATGTGTAGCTGGCTGTGAATAAACGCTTCAAGATGAAAGGGCCTGTTTGTGGTCTGACCTAGTCTATACTTCTGTAGTATTGCTTGTGTGGTAATAATATTGAAGTTTTGTTTAACATGATGAAAGGGGGAAATGTTCACTTATAGAAGAGAGTCAAAGCACATTGGTTTTGGAGGGAATAAAATTGTAAACAGAATTGCATCTCCCAGAATTGCACCTCGCAGAGTCTTCTCTGTCATTCTTTGCCATGATGGACCCTCATGCTCAGCATTAGCTAAGATGAAAACACCAGGCAGGAAGTGGCACACCATTGTTAAGACAATGAGGATGGAGGCTGGTTAGAAGCAGACTTCCCACACCAGGGAACTTGGTAACTTCTGTCACTGCTAGTTACTTAGTGATGTGTCCATTTTGTGGCCTGTTGCCCAGGATGATTAATCTGAACCCAAATAAACCATGAAGGGGACTTTACTGTGAGATAAGCTGTGAGTGGCAATGTTATCCTTTAAAAAAGGGAGACAACAGAATGACATGAAACCCCCTATCTCCCTCTCACCAGCTCCCAGCTCATCATGGTAAAGTCCACACACTCCACA
This sequence comes from Peromyscus californicus insignis, assembly GCF_007827085.1. NCBI lineage: Eukaryota > Metazoa > Chordata > Mammalia > Rodentia > Cricetidae > Peromyscus > Peromyscus californicus. The sequence continues at coordinate 104,212,635 of NW_026294551.1, forward strand.
GCAAAGAGCAAGGAGGATGTGCTTTCAAGTCACACTGAAAGGACCAAGCAGATGCCATAACAGGCTGCTCAGTCTTCTCTCAGAGATCAGGCCTCAATTTCAGTTTCCTGAGACTTGAGCAAGCAGTTTCTGGAAGGGCCATGAACAAAAGACATAGTCCTTGCAGTAGCTCCCTTTCTGCTCGTACTCTGACTGCTCAAAGTTCAGCCAAATGTTTACTGCCTGGGGCCCTTCACCAACTTAGAGTTATGTGCATGATGTGCTAGACCAACCAGCCCCCATGGCTGCTCAAGGACAGAGCCAGGGACTTGAGCTGGACTGCCCCCAAAGTGATAATTGTAGCCACCAACCAGTAAATTCAAAGGTTACGTACCCTCACCCAATTAAAAGAGAACAGAGATAAAAATAAACCAATCCGAGTTGCACCCGTGCAAAACCTCCCCAACCCCTCTACCCCTCTGAAGGGCTTGTGGGTTTTGCCTTTAAATACCTAGCCACACAAAGAAAGAGCAACTCCTCTCTGCCTCACTGTATTGGGTGTAGGAATGAGTTCCCTGTCTAGACTTGTATCTACAGAATAAACCTTGCTGTGGCATTCTGGATATCCAAGGTCTTCGGTGGTCTCTTTGGGGTCACAATCTGGGCATAACAACACCACTGAGGACTCTTAGAGCTCAAAGAGGATTTTCTCCATCCACCTGCTGGCTCTGCAGATGAAGGGCTGAGGTCATTTCACTTGTTTATAAACATCCAGCAGTTGGTGACTATTAGAACTGATGTCTGTGTTTTGATGTGTGTCTGGTCTTCTGCTTGCATCAGGGTTCTGATTACGCAGCTGCTGTCTTCTCCTGTGGAGGGAGAGGAAGTTCTGAGCATGTTCTCTAAGAGTGTGAGATTAGAGCCAAGAGAACTGAGTTCATGTCTACTGTTGATTTGTTCTTTTTTTAAAATTTTATTTTATAATTTAATTTTACTTATCAGCCACGAATTCCCTTGTTCTCCCCCCCCCCCCCCGCCCTGCCTTCCTCCCAGCCCACCCCCCATTCCCATCTCCTCCAGGGCAAAGACTCCCCTGAGGATTGAGTTCAACTTGGTGGATTCAGTCCAGGCTCGTCCAGTCCCCTCCTCCCAGGCTGAGCCAAGTGTCCCTGTATAAGCCCCAGGTTCCAAACAGCCAGCACATGCACTGAAACAGGTCCCGGTCCCACTGCCTGGATGCCTCCCAAACAGATCAAGCCAATCAACTGTCTCACTTATCCAGAGGGCCTGATCCTGTTGGGGGCTCCTCAGCCATTGGTTCATAGTTTATGTGTTTCCATTCATTTGGCTATTTGTCCCTGTGCTTTTTCCAACCTTGGTCTCAACAATTCTCACTCATACAAACCCTCCTCTTTCTTGCCAATTGGACTCCTGGAGCTCCACCTGAGGCCTGGCTGTGGATCTCTGCATCCGGTTCCCTCAGTCATTGGATGAGGTTTCTAGCATGACAATTAGGGTGTTTGGCCATCCTATCACCAGAGTAGGTTAGTTCGGGCTGTCTCTTGACCATTACCAGTAGTCTATTGTGGATTTCTGGGGACCTCTCTAGCACTTTGCTTCTTCCTATTCTCATGTGGTCTTCATTTATCATGGTCTCTTATTCCTTGTTCTCCCTCTCTGTTCTTGATCCAGCTGGGATCACCCACTCCTCTAAGCTTTCTTTCCCTCGACCCTTGCCCTTCATTACCCCCACTCACATCCAGGTTTTTCATGTAGATCTCATCCACTTCTCTGTCATTGGGTGATCCTTGTGTCTTTCTTGGGGTCCTGTTTTCTAGGTAGCCTCCCTGGAGTTGTGAGTAGCAGTCTAGTCATCTTTGTTTTACATCTAGTATCCTCCTATGAGTGAGTACATACCATGTTTGTCTTTCTGAGTCTGGGTTACCTCATTCAGGATGATTTTTTCTAGATCCATCCATTTGCCTGCAAACCTCATGATGTCATTGTTTTTCTCTGCTGAGTAGTATTCCATTGTGTATATGTACCACATTTTATTTATCCATTCTTCAGTTGAAAGGCATCTAGGTTATTTCCATGTTCTGGCTATTACAAACAATGCTGATATGAACATAGCTGAGTAAGTGCTCTTGTGGTATGATTGAGCATTCCTTGGGTATATGTCCAAGAACGGTATAGCTGGGTCTTGGGGGAGATTGATTCCCAATTTTCTAAGAAAGCACCATATTGATTTCCAAAGTGGTTATACAAGCTTGCATTCCCACCAGCAGTGGAGGAGAGTTCCCCTATCTCCACATCCTCCCCAGCATAAGCTGTCTTCAGTGTTTTTGATCTTAGCCATTCTGACAGGTGTAAGGTGGTATCTCAGAGTCGTTTTGATTTGCATTTCCCTGATGATTAGGGGTGTTGAGCAATTCCTTAAATGTCTTTCAGTCATTTGAGTTTCCTCTGTTGAGAATTCTCTGTTTAATTCTATAGCCCATTTCTTCATTGGACTGTTGGGCTGCAGCAGGCTGGCTGCTGACCGGCTTCCTGTGCTATGCTATGCGGTTTCTCACTCATCTTCAGTAGATGATATCTGTTTCCTTATGTGGTGCTTTCAAAGCAGTAATTCAAGGCTGAGGATAGCTACCACAGACTCTGAAACCTACACTGCAAATCGTGAAATGATCACACCTTGTAACTTTCTATTGAAATCGATCTAGATTCTGATGAAAGGGGGTGGTGAAGGTTGCTTGGGCTAGAACTTTTGTTTACTGCTATTTTAATGTGTGTGTGTGTGTGTGTGTGTGTGTGTGTGTGTGTGTGTGTGTGTGTGTGTTTTGTGATGTATGTGAGTGTGTGGGTATATATACAACCTGTGTGTACACATGGAAATCAGAGCAGGATATCTTGGCATCTTCCTCTATTGCTATTCACGTGGTTACTTTGAAACAGGGTTACCCATTGAACCAGATACTGTCAGTATTTTGGCTAGGCTGGCTAGCCAGTGAACTCTCAGGATCTGTCTATGTCCCCCAGTCCTGAGGTTACAGGTACAAACAACCATGCTTGACTTTTTATGTGGTGATGGAGATTTGAACTTGGACCCTCCAGAGGAAGAACTATTATCCACTGAATCATCTTCCCAGCTAATATTATGAATGTTTTAAAAAACTAAAAATTAAAAAATTTCAAATATTGAAAAAAATTGAGACAGGATCTTACTATATAGTCCAGACTGGCCTGAAACTTACTTTTGTTTTTCAGGCTAGCCTTGAACTTGTGATCCTTCTGCTTCAGCTTCTCAAGTACTGGATTACAGACAAGTACCACCATGTCTGACTGACATAGAACTTGTTCTTGCTTTAATCTTTGCAAACTGAATCTATCCAGTTAGAAATTTGTAGTTGACACAGGAATAGCAAAATAAAGATGCTGACTCCATTACACAAACATACTTTGTGTAGTTGGCTGTTTTCAAGCTGTTCATGTAGTCACACTGGGTTTTTTGTGCACGTAGGGAGGGGGTCTTCATAGAGAAAATATAAGCCTATGTGTGTGAACCATGTGATCGTACATACACACATATATCAGTTTATGTCTTAATATAATTCGTAAGAATCCCAGTTTTAATACTAAGGAATAAGTTAATCTCAGCTGAGAAAAACTGGGTTCAAAATTAGATGGAAAGCTGAAAAATGGAAGAGTAGAACACTAATACAGACCAGGTACAGGGTGAAAATGGGCACTGTTCTACCCTTAGCCAGCAGTGATGGGCAGGTTAGGCACTATTCTGTCCTTAACAGCTGTGATAGGCAGGTTACAAACCTGCCTCTGAGTTTCCTAGGAGATACCATGGGGGGCACAAGCACAGGAATTCTGCTAAAGAGACAGAGAAGGTGGTTGACAACAGCCATAGCTACAACACTCCTCATTGGACGTCACAATCTTCTCACATATGAATCTATAAATGTCTTCTCTTTCTTTTTTTTTTTTTTTTGGTTTTTCGAGACAGGGTTTCTCTGTGTAGCTTTGCGCCTTTCCTGGGACTCATTTGGTAGCCCAGGCTGGCCTCGAACTCACAGAGATCCACCTGCCTCTGCCTCCCGAGTGCTGGGATTAAAGGCGTGCACCACCACCGCCCGGCTTATGTCTTCTCTTTCTTAAGCTTAAATGGGCTTCCCTATATTTATTTTTTTCCTACTAAGTTCCTTATGATCTCAGGGAATGTGTGTGTGTGCATGCATGTGTGTTTGTATGTGCATGTGCGTGTGCGTGTGTGTGTGTGTGTGTGTGTGTGTGTGTGTGTGTGTGTGTCCATGTGTGCACATGTGGAAACCAGAGGTCAGTGTCTGATGTCTTCCTCCATCATTCTACTCCTTATTTTTTGAGGTAGGTCTTTAACTGAACCTGGAGCTCACTGATTGGCTATGCTAACTGGCCAATAAGCCCCAGTATGCTTCTGACTATGCCTCTTCAGTTGTGGGATTGCAGGCATGTACCACCATGCCTGGCTCTTTTAAGTGAGTGTTAGGGATCTGAACTCAGGTCCCGTGATGGTTGGCTTTAATGTCAATTTGCCACAAATTAGAATCACCTGAGCAAGAAGCCTCAATTGAAGAATTGTCCTGATTTCCTTAAATGACATGTGGGCAGTGCCTCTGGTTGCAGCCAGATAGAAGATCATGTGCTCACATGGCTTTCCCTCTGGCTACTGAGTTGATTGGCCCTGTTGCTGCAGCTGCTGTTCCTTTCACTGACATCCAAACTAGAGTCTCCAGGTGTCCATCACTGACAGAACCTGCAGCTCTTCAGGAACTTTCCAGGTGTCTGGTGCCAGGATGGACTGCTGAGGCACTTGGCCATATGAACTGAGCTGACAACTTCTCCTGAGACAGCCACTATTAGTCTACTCTGAGGGCTGAAGTGTCCAGCCCGATGGACTGAGAACTACCAGGTTCTCGGCCTCTCGGGCATAAGACAGCTTTTGTTACTATTGCAATATTAGCTTTTTAATAAATTCCTTTGTTATACAAATATATTCAGCTTATTGGTTCTGAGCCTCTAGAGAATCCTGATTAATACAGCTCCTTGTGCTTCTATAGAAAGCACTTTTAAAAAACATTTATTTTCTATTTTGAGATTATAGTATAATTACATAATTTCTCCTTCCCATTTCTTTGCTTCAAACCCTTCCACATATCCCTCCTTGCTTCAAACTCAAGGCATGTGTGTTTGTGTGTGTGTGTGTGTGTGTGTGTGTGTGTGTGTGTGTGTGTGTGTGTACGAGTATATATATGTATATATAATCTTTTCCTCAGACTGTCTAGAGTTACTTTTTATATGTATATGTTTTCTGGGCTGACCATTTGATATTGGATAACCAACTGCCCTGACTTTCTCCCTGTTCTCAGCCTTCCTTAGTTGTCTGTAGCTCTGTGTATAGGGATGAAACCTTCTGAGCTTTCCCCAGTCCATGTCAGCATGTCTATTGGTGTCCTCATTCAACTCATATTTGGGCAGTCATGTTGGTGAGACTTTATCTTTGTAGCTCCTGACACTCCTAAGTAACACAATCTCACAGCAAACTCTCAGTTTCTCTGGCTCTTACAGTCTTTCTGCCCCCTCTTCCGAAATGATCTTGCAGAAGAGAACTGAACTACCATTAAAAGTGGTTCCCTGTCAATGGTTCTGAAGTTGCTTGCCATGGTAAATGCAGATCCAGATCGCTGAGAGCCTTAGGTTGTGATTGACAAGAGATTGGAGATGTGGAATGAGAGAGCTGGTAATTCTGCCTACTTCTTCAGAAGAGACTCTGGTCTCCACTCTGTTCCTACCTTTGCTTTCTTTTTTTTTTTTTTTTTTAATTTTTTTTTTTAATTTATTTTGCAATACAATTCAGTTCTACATATCAGCCACGGATTCCCTTGTTCTCCCCCGTCCCGTCCCCCTCACCTTCCCCCCAACCCCCCCCCCCATTCCCATCTCCTCCAGGGCAAAGCCTTCCCCACAGACTGAGGTCAACCTGGTAGACTCAGTCCAGGTAGGTCTAGTCCCCTCCTCCCAGGCCGAGCCAAACAATCCTGCATAGGCCCCAGGTTTCAAACAGCCAACTCATGCAATGAGCACAAGATCTGGTCCCACTGCCTGGATGCCTCCCAAACAGATCAAGCCAATCAACTGTCTCACCCATTCAGAGGGCCTGATCCAGTGGGGACCCCTCAGCCATTGGTTCATAGTTCATGTGTTTCCATTCATTTGGCTATTTGTCCCTGTGCTTTATCCAACCTTGGTCTCAACAATTCTTGCTCATATAAACCCTCCTCATTCTCGCTAATTGGACTCCCAGAGATCCACCCGGGGCCTAGTCATGGATCTCTGCATCCAGATCCCTCAGTAGTTGGATGAGGTTTCTAGCACAACAATTAGGGTGTTTGGCCATCCCATCACCAGAGTAGGTCAGGTTTGCAGACAAATGGATGGATCTAGAAAAAATCATCCTGAGTGAGGTAACCCAGACTCAGAAAGACAAACATGGTATGTACTCACTCATAGCAGGATACTAGACATGAAACAAGGATGACTTGTCTGCTACTCACATCACCAGGGAGACTACCTGGAAAACAGGACCCCAAGAAAGACACAGGGATCGCCCAATGACAGAGAAATGGAATGAGATCTACATGAACAGCCTGGACATGAGTGGGGGTAATGAAAGGCGGGGGTTGAGGGAAAGAGAGCTTGGGGGAGCAGGAGATCCCAGCTGGATCAACAACAGAGAGGGAGAACAAGGAATAGGAGACCATGGTAAATGAAGACCACATGAGAATAGGAAGAAGCAAAGTGCTAGAGAGGCCCACAGAAATCCACAAAGATACCCACACAACAGACTGCTGGCAATGGTCGAGAGACAGCCCAAACTACCTTTGCTTTCTATCTTGTGGATGGAGCTCATAATTTCCTTGTGCTCTGAAAATTTTATTGTGTTTATTTGTTGGTACATGTGAAGTGGGGTTGTGTATGCCACTCTGATGTATGGAGGCCAGGGGACAGCAGCAGTGGTTACTTCTTTCATCATGCTGGTCTTAGGTGTAGATGTAACCAACCGTCTTATTAAATAAGAAACACAGAACCAATGCAAAGAAGAAAGCCAAGAGGTCAGAGCTAAGAGCTAAAACCTTACCCTTCCTCCTTCGGTGGTCCTACCTCTCCAAACCAGAGCTACTTCCTGTGTTAAAGTCTTTATATAGAGTTTCTGTTCTGCCTTCTCATTGGTTGTAAACCCAACCACATGACCACCTCGTCACGGCCTGTCTGTTTAGACCTCCAGGTTTTCTATGATTGGTATTGAGATTAAAGGCATGTGTATCCAATACTGGCTGTATCCCTGAACACACAGAGACTTACCAAGCTCTGCCTACCAAGTGCTGGGATTACAAGCGTACGCCACCACTGCCCTGCTTTCCTATGGCTTGCTAATAACTCTGACCCCCGGGCAACTTTATTTATTAACATACAAATAACATTTTAATACAAATAAAATATCACCATACTTAGGGATCAAACTCAGGTCATGATTGGTGACTAGCGCCTTTACTCACTGAGTCATCTCACTGGCCCCTTGGTACTTACACTTAAAGCAGAGTCCAGTGAAAAAGTCTGGGTAGTTTTCATCCTTTCAATTGTTTCTCAGATTTCCAGTTTGCACAAAATTCTCTCTTTTTTCTAGTAGCCTTCATCATGTGACCAGGCTGAGGACTATCTCTCATTCCAGGCTTGGTCATCTGTCTCCTACTAGATATAATCAGGTTCTCAGATAAGAGGGATTAATCCCAAAAGTTTAATTTCAAAACAAGGGCAGGAAGAGGAGATGAGAGACTCAGAGACTGCACTGTATACCACGCCCTGATGGGCTGTCTAGAAAGTGAATTCAATCAAAGTCCACTTTAAAAGTTGCCAACAAGAAAAAATCCAGCTAGGCATGGTGGCATATATTTGTAACTGGAGAGGCTGAGATAGAAAGATTACAGACTCTCAAGGCCAGCTTGCACCATATTGCAAGACTGCCATGAAACATTAAAAGCAATAAAATAGTAAAAGTTCTAAGCTACCCATTTTGAATGCAGGTACATTGTAAAGTAAATTCTTGCTTAAATTAGCAGAAAATCCATTTTTGATCTCTGTTTAGAGAAAAGTAACACTGCTCCCTAAGCAAACAAGGACAGAACAAGAATAAGAACACACAATTTGCCCAGGTATTTTACTCTTCAAACTATTGTTCCCATTGTCAATTGTTACTGCAGTTACAGAAGCAGATTCCACAGTCTCTGCATGTTCTCCCAGACTGAAGTGAGAGCCCATCATCATATATGTACTGGTAATATGGAAGTAAAGATGAAACTGTCTGGAGAATGAAGAGGAGTAGTGAGGGCAGGGGTGGAATACTGTGCGAGTATATTTGTTTAAATTACAAGTCACACTTACATGAAAATGCTCTTCTGTAGCAGAGAGAAGGGAGAGAGCAGAGGGAGGAGGGAGGGGGTCTGGATCATCTTTATCTCTGCCAAAGGATGTGGATCCCCTGTGTAGATGAATGAAGAGACAGGCATCTCCTCACCTGCAAAGCAGCCCATTCTTTCCATACAAAGCTCTGATCACTGGAATGATTCCTTCCATTAAAACCAAATCCATCCCTGAGGAACTATTTGTTCCAATTCTGATACCTTGATCTCCATCACATAAGTCAAAATTAATCTCCATATAAAAATATTTCAAACATTTGGTGACTGTAGTCATTCTCTCATGGGTTGTCTTCTTCTTCTTCTTCTTCTTCTTCTTCTTCTTCTTCTTCTTCTTCTTCCTCCTCCTCCTCCTCCTCCTCCTCCTCCTCCTCCTCCTCCCTCTCCTCCTCCTCCTGTTTTTGTTTTTCAAGACAGGTTTTCTCTGGGTAACCTTGACTGTCCTGGAACTCTGTAGACCAAGTTGGCCTCAAACTCATAGAGATCTGCCTGCCTCTGCCTCCTGAGTGCTGGGATTAAAGGCCTGTGCAACTACTGCCCAGCTCATGAGTCTTCTTAAATCAGAATCTCACTATGTTAAGAAAGAGACCCTAAGCCCTTTGTGTTGTTTATCATTGTAAAGGGAAATATACATGCACATACCTCCCACTCAATTGTACATGTGCATACATATCCACATACAAACACATGTTCATATGCACCTAAGCATGAATACATTCCACATATGCACATACATACATACATGTACAAATGCATATGCATACACATACATATGCACATAAACATTCACATACAAAGACATCTACACACATGCATCATGCATACACATGCGCACATTTACACATGCACAGATACACATGCATGCATATATATATATATACCTGCACACATGCACTTCCCTTGAGATGAGAAAGCCTTGATGTTTATGGACTGTCCAATTCTCCTTCCCACCTCTTCTGGCTATCAGTCACAGGTCATGTCTCCTTCCTACCTCTTCTGGCTATCAGTCACAGGTCATGTTCTCTGCTCACCCATAAATCTCCTAACTGACACAGTGGAAGAGCCATGAAGAAGTCACCTACACTCAGTGTCTGAGCCTTTGGGGTTGAAATCCAGACAGATTTCTTAGCCACAGGTCATCTGAGATGAGTGCTGCTGTGGGATGTTCTGTATGGCAAATGTGTTGCTCTGATTGGTTAGTAAATAAAACACTGATTGGCCAGTAGTCAGGCAGGAGGAAGTATAGGCGGGACAAGGAAGAGAAGAATTCTGGGAAGTGGAAGGCTGAGTCAGAGACACTGCCAGTCACCGCCATGACAAACAGCATGTGAAGATGCCGGTAAGTCACGAGCCATGTGGCAAGGTATAATTTATAGAAATGGATTAGTTTAAGATATAAGAACAGTTAGCAAGAAGCCTGGTACGGCCATACAGTTTGTCAGCAATATAAGTCTCTGTGTTTACTTGGTTGGGTCTGAGCGGCTGTGGGACTGGCGGGTGAGAGAGATTTGTCCTGACTGTGGGCCAGGCAGGAAAACTCTAGCTACAGAGTGTGGTAGTGCAGGCCTGTGAGCTCAGCCACTCGAGAGGCTGAGGTAGGACTGCAAGTTCAAGGCCTGTCTGGGCTTTAGGGTCAGTTCAAGATCAGACTGTGAAACCTAGTAAAGTTCATCTCAAAAAGAAAAAGTAAGAAAAGACTTTGGATACACAGCTCAGAGGCAGAGCAACTGTCTAAATACACACAAAGTCCTAGCCCAATCCCTGGCATCAAAATGAGTAAACAAGTGAGCAAATCTTACCACCATTAAAAAAGGAAGCAATGGTCCTAGTTCATGAGACTTGCTAAAGGACATTTAGACCGTCTCCATTTCCCAGCTAATGTGAACGGGAACAAGTGAACACGGGTGAGGAAGTGTGGAGCACAGGAAAGTCCTTTGGGCATTTGCCGTGGCTGGTACAGCTGGGTCTTATGGCACATTGATTTTAATTTCTTGAGAATTCTCAACACTGAATTCCACAGTGGCTGTACCAGTCTATACATTTCCATAGTCTGCACTGCTACAAACAGTGAATGAGGGTCCCTTTGCTCACAACCTCTACAGCTTTTAATGTCAGATGCTGATCTTGGCCCTTTGGACTGGGGTAAGATGAAACCCCAGAGTTGCTTTAATTTGCATTCCCCTAACTGCTAAGGATGTTAAACACTTTTTGAGGCATTTCTTGGCCGTTTTTATTTTTTATTGAGAACTCTGTTAGGTTCCTGGCCTACTTTTCATAGGGTCATTTGTCTCCTTGACTCTTTCTGGTTTGTTTTTGTTTTTGTTTTTCCATTCTTTGCGTATTCTTGATGCTAATTTTCTATTAGATGTGTAGCTGGGAAAGATTTTCCTCCACTCTGTGGGTTTCTTCTTAACTCAGTTGATTGTTTCTTTAGGTGTACAGGAGGTTTTTTTTAGTTTTATGAGCTCTCATTTGTCAATTGTTGGCCGTAATTCAATGAGCTGTCTGTATATACACAATGGAATGCTATTCAGCTATGAAGAACAATGAAGTTATGAAATCTACAAGTAAATAGATGAATCTACGAACAATTACGTTGAGTGAGGAAACCCAGACCCAGAGAGACAAATGCTGTATGTTTTCTCTCATCTGCAGTCAGTTCCTATCTCTAAAATGTAAGATATTACAAAATAATGAGGATTACCACAGAAAAAAAGGAAACTATAAAGGGACCATGGGACTGGGCCTTGAGAGGGGAACAGCAGGATGCAGGTGACATGAAAGGGGAGGGAGATCAATGCAGAAATGTAAGGAGGGGGAGGGACAAACACAGAGGTTGTTTGATGAAGACTTAGGGAATCATAAAATTTTATATTTACCTAAAATTATATATAATGCATGATATAAATACACACATTATATATACATAACACACATCTATGCATACATACATGCATACATACATAAATGAAGCTATGACACCTGGACTGACAGTACTCCCCAGAAGAACCACAGACTAACAAAAATCCAAGTGCCAGTCATAAGAAGAGACACTTCCTTCCAGATGGTTGACAAGGGTATAAAAGACCCCCCACCAATCAATAATAGGGTATTGCTGTTACCCTTGGATAGTTCTCAGAGGTCGAAAGTAAGCTCTGATTGCTGAAGACATTGCCTGCTTAGGAAACAGGACTGGGGTTATTTGAGCTGGAGCTAAACTGAATGCCTCCTTCTTATGATCTAGCCTCCATAGTACCAGAAAGTACTATGCAGACTGCTGAGAGAGGGAAGCAATTAATAGTCCTTCCCAGCTGTGACTTCTATGATCTACAACAATGACCAGCATGGCAAGACATCCATAAAAGTACAATAATGGCATTCACGTGCTAGTGGTTACCAACAGCTGTCTGAGTGAACTGAAGGCCTCCTTAACAGGAGGGAAATCACGCCTGGAACTAGCAACCTAGCCACCATCCCAGGGCTAGTGAGGTCATCGATCTTAGAAATATCTACCACATCCCAAAAGCAAAGGCCAGCTGAATTCCTCAACTATATTCTAAATCTTATCCTTTTACCCACAGATAAGTGCATCTATCACCCATTTTCAAAGACGCTCCTTTTTGCAGCTAATGGGGACCGCCACAGAAAATCACCACAACACAGACATCAGTGTATCATGGGGAGCCCAGCCCCAATATAACATCTATGATGTGGGGAACATCAAGAGAGGACATGTGTAAAGACTGTGAGAGCCAGAATCCCAGGAAGTCTGCTGTGAAAGAGTCTCTCCTACAAATGACTGCATATACAAGACTAGACCAATGGTACTATCAACAGACATGATAATGCATAAGGGAGAAAATCCCATAGGGTCCCACGAATACAAAGTGGTCAGTGAAGCCACACACACACAAACAACAAATATGGCCTCAGCAGGTTGTGTTTATAATAATCAGAGAGAAAGAAGCTGCCAATCTGAGTTGGGGCAGAACATGGGAGGGATTGGAGAGGGAAAAGGAAGAGGGAAAGTGATGTAGTTGTATTTTAATTAAAAATTATATTTTAAAGTTAACAAATAAAATTTTAAAAATAAAGAGTAAACAATAACAGAAAAGTAAAGATTGATAATCAAATATATACAAAGTAAGAGAAGAGTGCCTGGTTTTTATTCCAACTCTTCCCTTATTTCCCACCTTATGTTTAGAGTGTTAATTTACCTTCAGCAACTTCCTAATGACTGTCCCTGCCTCCGGTCTATTCTTATTTACATTCAGTCCCTTCTCCCACTCTGCAGCCAGAGCAAAGTGTCCTTCCTTACTCTCTTCTGATTTGTTTTAGTGGAAAGTCTATTTTAAAAGACATTATTAGGAAAGTGACGCCTGTTATTTGCTTGGAATAATTTTTTCCTCCCTTTTGCTTTCAGGGGTTTATACCTTTGAAGGTAAGATGAATTTATTATAGACAAAAGGCAAGTGGATTTTGTTTATTAATTCATCCAGCTGAATTTCATCCTGTGCCTGGGGAGTTGAGGGCATTTGTTTGTAAATCCATGAGAATAGGGGTGGCTTAGTACCAATGCAGAGCCTACCACTGCTAATTTCTTGGCACCAGGAGATCTGTGAATTACTTGGGTGGGATATTGTTTCCCTCTTCTGATTTTCCCATGTGTCTCAAACTAAACGAAGCAAATTAATGATACATTTCCTCCCCCCCCATCCCCTCTCAATGGGATCTCTGTATATAGCTCTGGCTGTCCTGGAACTCACTATGTAGACCAGGATGGCCTTGAACTTGCAAAGATCCTCTGCCTCTGCCCCTCTAGTGTTGGGATTAAAGGTGTGTGCCACCATGCTGAGGTATGTGCTGTTTCTAAACTGAGGCCATAAGGGGCTTTCCATGTATTTGCTAAAACTCTTATGTGTTCTTCACCAGAAATTGGAAGAAGTTTTACTGGGTATGTAACGTTGGAAGAAGAGAACTGAGAGACAAACAGCATTCCACATTAAGTCAGAAGAGCTAAAACAACCCACAACAAATGCTGGCAAGGATATTAGGAAAGGGAAACCATCATTCACTGTTGGTGGGATAGCAAACTGGTATAGCCACTATTTAGATAATTACAGCAAATTCTCAAAAATGTTAAACAGAATCTACCACATGACCTAGCTATCCTACTCCTTGACATATGCCCAAGCCACATTCCACTCCACAGATACTTGCTCAGACATGTTGATGGTTGCTAGGTTCACAATAGCTAGTTAGGTGTCTTAGTTACACCTCCTGTGAGGAAACACCATGACAAAAGCAACTTGTGAGGAAAAGGTTTGTTTGGCTTACACTTCCATATTGCTCTTCATTATCAAAGGAAGTCAGAACAGGAACTCAAATAAGCTGGAACCTGGAAGCAAGAGCTGATGCAGAGGTCATAGAAAGGTGTTGCTTACTGGCTTGTTCCTCATAGCTTGCTCAGCCTTCATTCTTACAGAACCCAGGCCTGCCAGCCCAGGGATGGCACCATCCAAAATGGCCTGGGCCCTCCCCATCGATCACTAATTAAGAAAACTGCCCAGCAAGTTCATCTACAGCCTGATCTTATGTGGAGGCATTTTCTCAATTGAAGATTCCTCCTTTCAGATGACTCTATCTTGTGTCAAGCTGGCATAAAACTAGCCATCACACTAGGAGATACAAACAAATGCCCTTCAACTATTTAATGGCTTATGAAAATGTGGCACCTATATAAAATAGAATACTATGCAGTTGTAAAGAAAAATAAAGTTTGCAGGTGAACGAATGGAGCTATAAAATATAGTGAGTGAGGAAAACCAGACTCAGAAGACAAACACTGAATATTATCTCTTATTTGAAGACTGTGGTGGTTTGAATAAGAATATCCCCCCCATAGGATCATATAGTTGAATATTTAGTCACCAAGGAGTGGAACTCTTTGATAGGATTAGAAGGATTAGGAGGTGTGGCTTTGTTGGAGGAAGTGTGTCACTAGGGGTGGGTTTTGAGCTTTCAAAAGCTCATGCCAGGCCCAGCCTTTCTCTCTGCCCACAGATCAGGTTGTAGCTCTCAACTACTCCTCCAGTGCCTGCCTACCCGCCAGCATGCTCCCTGCTATGACAATGGACTAACCTCTGAAACTGTAAGCAAGCAAGCCCTCAATTAAATGCTTTTTTTTTTTTTTTTGAGTTGCCTTGGTCATGGTGTCTCTTCACAGCAATAGAAAAACACCTAAGACAATGACTCTAGCTCCTAATCTTTAGACATGAATTATAGCCTGGAAAAACTGCAAAAAGCAGGATAGTAAAAAGGATGTGATGAGGAGGGGGAATGGTAAGATACAAAGTAACACTGTCTGAAGAGTACATTCAGGGTTGACTCTGGAGGTTCTCTCTCTCTCTCTCTCTCTCTCTCTCTCTCTCTCTCTCTCTCTCTGAGAAGACATTTTCTAACATTCTAAAGCTTGTGTAAATAGAATCACAAGCCACATCTTATTGGTATGAGCTGACTCCTCTTGGGACATGTCGTCTTGCCACGTGTGAGGTAGGAGGGGGATGATCTTTCCTCACCCACACCCTACTTGGTAACTTGAGAAATGACATCTGGTCCTTCTAACTGCCACATCTGCACTAAGAAATCCAGTGAATCTGTTAGCATGCTGTCAACAGAGATACAGGTGAATCCTTTACTTTATTGAAAGCCTGTAGACCGCCCCCCACCCCACACCATCTCTTCTTCAATTTGAAAGGAAAGAGTTATGAGTTCCCCCTATGTAAAATTCTCCACTCATCGTCTTTTTTGGAAGAAACAGATGCTAGAATTTCTGAAGGTGGGAAAATAAGTGGTTACATCCTAAAGTTATAAATTTTTAGCATTTTATATAACAAATCCTGGCATTATTTACCCATTTATATTATCTACAGGGTTGTTATTTGCTGAGTCTTCTGTTTCCTAAGGAGTACATGAGTATACACACACACACACACACACACACACACACACACACACACACATGGGGGGGTGGGGGATATCTCTGATTCACTTCATTAAATAACACACTGGGAATCTGGGATGTGGGAGATGACCCTGAGTGTGAAGAGGGTGCATGGTGCAATTCTGTATGTTGAACTGATTATCACCTCCATGGCCATAAGGCACATGGCTTATTAGAGCCTTTATGTAACTTAAAATATTGCTTCCTTATTATGTTTAACACATGCTCATTATTTTTTTAAAACACCTGAGAAAAAAGGTATTTTTATTTTTTCTGACAGCAATGCCCTCACCAACTTGACATATAGACTTCCATGCATCATGCAGAATTACTCTGTACATAAATACTAATACACCTATGTGTATTTTCTTTTGCTGTGATTAATGCCAGGACCAAAAGTAACTTGGGAAGTGAAGGGTTTATTTTATCCTATGATTCCAGGTCACAGTCCGTCATTGAGGGAAAGATGGGCAGGAGCTCAAGTAGAAACTGAAGCAGAAATCATGGGGGAGGCAGATTGCTGGTTCACTCATTGGTACTCCCAGAAAGCTTTTTTTAAAATACGGCTCAGGACTACCAGCTGGACAGATAGTTCTGCATATAGTGGGCCCAACTCTCAGTCAATGAATATATCAATTAATGATCAAAAGAGTTCCCTTCAGATATAGGTCACAGGACAATCTGATCTGGACATTTTTAAAAATTGAGGTTCCCTCTTCTCAGGTGACTCCAGTTTGTGTCAAGTTGAAGATAAACATTAACCAACATGCCTGTTTATGACCAGTTCTAATCGCACAGTGTTAAAGATGAGATGCCCCCATGCCTCTCCAATAAAATCAATGTTTGCTTATAGTTTAATCCATTCCCTGTGGATGGAACTTGGGCACTGGACAATGCACTTGAAAAGAGCTGTCCTAAAGGCTTTCTTCACCATTCTTCGAGTTTCATATTATTACCTTAGCTTACTCCTATGGGTTAAATCTTTGAGCCAACAAATGCTTGGAGTTGGGATTTCTGTTTGTCTTTGGAAAACATAAAACAGACAAGGGAGACAGAGTGCCTGGAACACAGTGGACATTTGAAATAGGACAGTCAGAGACAGTTCCCAGACAGGTACCTGAATAGAGTGATAAAGAGTCATATTTACATTTAAAGGATTCAGTAGACATGAGATCCTTAGTCAGGAAAGGCACTGGCTTCAGGAAAAACAGTAAGACCGTTAGAATGACTGTTGGCTTCAGCTCCTGGCAGTCAGAGCAAGACAAAGAAGTAGACCTCTAGGTGCCGTTGAGCTCAGGGATGGAGCTGGAAATACTCTTAGAAGACCTCTGTTGAACAAACCTGTGCAGATACAGGAAGTGAATTTTGTGGACCTGTTCAAACCAATGACTTGATGCTCTTTATTCTATGTAGTAAGTCACCATGTTTCCCAGACATGACTTTGCAGATGCCCCAGAAGCTGAGGTGGTAGAGACTGTAATGGATCCTACTGATCAGGAAGAGACTGACCAATGTCCCTGGGAGAGAGTCTTCCTGTAAACTCCAATAGTCTGTTCACAGAAGTCATGGTCATATGAATTATCAGTGCCAGCATTGTTATCAGTAATAACATAACTCACAAATACTGAGTGTATCCCAGGAAGTATGCTAAAAAGCTTTAGCTAGATGATCTCATCCATAGATTCCCTGAACAATTCAGATGCTATATTGTCACTACACTTACTTTGGAGCTGGAGTCAGAGTTTAGCACACTAAGTGCATATAAGTAACTTCCCCTGGATCCCAGCACTCAAAAGTTGCAGATGTTGAATTTGTACCCATTTTTTTCTAACATAGGGCTTAAGCTCTTACCTGCCACATTGTGCACTCTCTAGCATTGGTGGGGCCCTACAGGTCACAGCAAGCTCATACTTTATCTGGCATAGTGCTGATATGCAGGCTTTGGAAGAGCTTTTTGCTTAAGTAGGCCCTCGGGGAGGAGGGCCCCAAACTTCCATGTAGCACATCCTGGTGCCCATGCTGAGGTCTGGCCCAATTATGGCTTTCAGAGCAATGGGAATTTGGTCAGAAGTGCACGTGCAGCTTCATTCCATGCAGCGCTGGGTTCCGGTTACAGGCAGAGTGGGAAGTTGTCTGCGTGGGGTGCCTGGAGGCCTGTCCCCAGTCCACTTGACTTAAATGAGCAGTCTCACTGGATCCCCTCAGAACTGACAGAGCAGGGCAAGGGCTGTTGTGCAGAGGGCTGACAGGAAGATACTCATGAGTGCAGGCTAGTGACTTTCTGACCATCTCCAGTGCCCAGCTGAGCTCTGCCTCTGCCTTGTCTACACAGGCCCTCCAACAAATATACTGACATCACTCCTTTGATTGCACTGAACTGCTTTGTGCCAAGGGTCTGAAGATCCCCAGGCCCAGAGCCCCTCAGCATTGCCTGGCAAAAGCAGCTGCTCTCCCAAAGGAGGATTTGGATCATGGAGACTTTTCACCGGCTCTTAACAGCCTCCTGAAGTAGGTGGGAACCTTCTCTCTCCTTTCTGGAGCAGCTGAGGCCTTTAGATGTTATGTAACTTGCCCAAACTCTTACAGCTGGTAGTCAGGAGAGCTGGAGTTCCACCACTGAGGTGGGCTGTGGAGCTCCACGGGTAGAAATGAATATGTATGCTGATGCTCAAGTGCTGACTCTGCTGTGTAACCAGGCCTCAGTGTCCTCATCTGCAGCACCCTGCAGACGCTACTCCAGGTAGAGTGTGGTTTTCCTGAAGAGAGATCACCCTGAATCATACCTTCCATCTTCACCTGTATCCAGGTCTCCCTATTTCAATGCAGCCCAGCTCTTTTCCTCCTCCAGGATGTGAAATTGCACTTTGATACAAGTAAAATGAGATGCAAGATGCTGGCAGGAGTAAGAGCAGAGCTCAGCAGCAGGCTTGCTCACTTTTCTCCCTGGTACTCCTGCATTTCAAGATGTGCTGGCTTCCTGGACCAGCTCCACCCCCAGATTCCATTTGAATAGGATGCCTTGATGCAAGGAACTGCAAGGGGAAGCCAGCTCCTTTTCAGCCTGATCCTTTGGGGAGCTCCCCTGCAAATGTAACTCCCTCCTCCACTCTTTACCCTCAAACTAGCTAGTACATATTGGGCCCTCCAATGAGCCTCCAAGATGGCTCACATCTTGCCCTACCTGCCTTGTGGTCTGTGAGCCCCATCAGCAGAATGTAGAGTCAGTCTCCTGAAAGTCCTATTGTGAACTGGGCATCGGAGCCCCATTAGGACAGACTTGGTGAGAAGCAGCTGCGAACAAAGGATTTAATTTGAAGGGATCGATTCACCTGAATCCTGGGATTCATTCTGATGTGCTCCAGGGGGAATGGAATCAATAAATGTGCCACGTTATCGTCTCCTGTCTTTACTCTCTCCCCTGCTGGCCTCCACTCAGGGGGAAACTGTCCAAAGGGACCAAGTTTCAATTCAGAGAAGTGTGGGTTTTGCCAAATACAAAGAACAAGGTACTCCTTGGCCCTGAGATAAGATCTCTCCACGTGTCTCTATCTTTCATCTTTCTACATTCTTCTCTCCCCTCTTCCTTACTCTGGTCTCCCATGCTCTCGTTCCCCTTTACAAGCAGCTCTTCATTTCCCCGTTAAAAATGCCCATTGACACTTTCCCAGAGTCTGCACACCCGCACATGTCACAGTCAGATTTGGAACATCTCACAGACCGGTGCTTGGCATGCTTGGCCCCAGCTGGCGTGCTAGTTTGCAGGTTATGGCACCTTCTAGGGGCGGGGCCTAGCTGGTAGAAGTAGTCACTAGAGCCTTTGTAGGTGAACAGCCTGGCTCTCAGTCCCAGCTGTTCTCTGCTTCCTGGTCCTTCAGGGTGTGAACAATTTCCACTGTATGCTCTTATTGGCTTGGATTCTACCATACCTTCCCTGCCATAAAGGATTCAAACTTCTGAAACTGTGAGCCTGTAAGCTGCTTCTGCCTGGCACTTCACAGTGATGGGAAACTAGTGTAGCACAGGAGGGTCTTCCTGGGTACTTCAAACTGGAGTTTCCAAGTGGAAAAGACTGTGAGGATGTGTAGTGCAAGATGTCTCAGAGCCTAGACGGCACTGACGCTTAAGATACCAGGCTTTGCTGACTCCCTATGGGAGCCCTTACCCTTTTGGAAGAGGGGAAGGGAGGTGGGTCAGGATGAGGAGGCTAGGGGGGAGAGGGAGGAGGGCTGAGAGGGGGATCTTTTGTTGGTATATAAAATGAATAAAACAAATTCTTCAATAAATAAAACAAGAAAGAAAAAAGATGAACTTTGAGTGAAAACTGAATACTTGGGAGGGACTTGGAATTAAACAATAGATTTAAATCACTCCAATTATTGACCCACGGAAAATGTGAGATAAATGTTTGTTGCTTTAAAAGCCACTGCATTCTGGGATAATTTGTTACAAAGGAACAGACGATAGTACAGGAATATTTTCATATTAGTGCCTTTGCCAGACCGTTGCACGAGAAAGGAGAAATTAAGAAGAATGAAACATAGTTCCTGCCCCCATAAGTGCAAGAGATAGTAAAAAATAGTACTGAAGCAAAACTACGAGTATGTTCAAGGGACAAAGATGGGAGAAAGGATTCGTAAATAATGAAGAGTCCCGGGGCTTTGAAGCATAGGCAAGAGTTAACTAAGAAAATGCTGTCAAACAATAGAGCTTTGTGCTGATGAATAGCCTGGTAAGAGGGTAACAGATGGGAAACAGGAGCTAGGTTCTCACTGGTAACTAGTCTGTAGGAAGGGAGGTGTCAAGGGCAGCCTGGATTTGTTTCTTTTTGTTTGGTTGGTTGAGCAGATGATTAATTGTTTCATCAGCTGGGCTGGAGAGGAGAGGAAGAAGACCGTCAAGAGCAGGGAGCACCACTGTCCTCCAGCCTTTTGTTTTAAATTGTGAGTCGCTATTAGACTATACATACACAAAAACACACATAAAGGCATGCTCAGTACTAGTTACTGCTATGTAGTGAATTACTCTAAACCTTAGTGATCTCAAACAAAAAAGAAAAGTGAAAAGAAACTAATAAAAACATAACACTTAATTGTTTGAAGATTGGGACTCTCAAATTCTCAGAGTGGCTCAGCTGCTCAGGAAATCTGCAGTCAAGAAGGTAGATGGGGTTTCTATCATCTGCAGGCTTGAGAGGGGCCAAATCCTTCACTTGCAAGATGGCCACCTATGCTGTGGCTCTTTCCAGATCCTTTCCACAGAGGATTCTCCCAACAGCTGCTCCACAGGGTATCCAACCTCTCCCAAAGCAAAGCATTCCGAGAACCGGAGAGTGGCTGTGAGCTACTAGGTCTTAACACTGGACTCCTAAGTCCTAAGTTATCACTTCTCTGTGTTAGAAGTGAAGGACATCAAACATCTTAAGAGTAGTGCACACATAGGGATACCTGCATATGTACATGTGGAAGTCAATAGCATCTGTGCCAGTGTAGTAGTTTCTGAGTGTTTATGAATGAAATAGTTACACAATATGCACAAGTGTTACCATTTAATGTATTACAAATAGAGTCTGTGGTATTAAGGAATAAATGGAGAGTGATGGCAGGCTGACTTGGGTTTGAATTTCATATGCATCCATGCAAACTCAAAGTGGTAATTTATCAACTCCAAATACCCGCTTCACCATCTGTTGCATGAGAATCATAGCAAACCCCTGAGCTCAAAGAGGATCCCACACCTTGATGCAGAACTGACCATTGCTGGAATGTGGTAACCATTTTTTAAAACATTATTTATTGTCATTTAGCAAACGTTTATTTATCATTTAAACGAAGAGGAAACATTCAGTCTGAATGTGTTTTCCCATATTTTCTGCTACTGTCTTTCCAGGCTCATGGTTGAAGCTTTAAGAATTCAGGAGCTCGGGGATGAGCTATGATGGGCCCTCACCATCTGAAAGTGGTGAACTTCTATTGTGAAAGCTTGAGGAAGCAGTCTGCTCATGTTTTCTGTGTAAAAGTCCGGAAGCACAGAGGCTGCTTCTAGCCCTCAAGATGACAAGGAGACGTGATTAATTACTTGTCTGTTTCAACAATTAGCACTTATCCCTGCAGACACCTGATTACAATGACTAATTAGACGAAATTTCTTCTCAAAGCCTTTGGAATCACAGTTCTTATGCAATAAAGCTCTAAGCCTTTATTGAACATCACTTGGTTTTTTTCTAGTTCATTCTCTTTATAGAAATCAATATAGAAGTCAATAGGCTGCTCACGCACCTTTAGTGGTGGAGGAGATGAACAAAACACTTGTTTTACATTTTAAAAGAGTGACTTGAATTATTCTTTTACATTTAAAAATGACTATCTCTTTTATCTACCCAGTGAGTTGAGTTTCTTTTTAGGGTGAGTACATGTATGTGTGCACGCGTTCATGTGTTTGCAGAAGCACATGCATGTGCAACATGTGTGTAAGGTAGCAGTTAAACTCAGCCTTCATTCCTCAGACACTGCCCATCTTATGTTTTGTGAGAAGTTTTCTCACTAGCCTGGAACTCACCAAGTAGACTAGGCTGGATGACTAACAAGGCCTTGGGATGCCCTAGTTTATGTTTTGAGCACTGGAATTACATGTGTATTTTACCATGCCCAACCTTCTCTTCACATGAGTTCTGGGGACCGAACTCTTGGTCATTCTATGTGCAAGGCTAGTATTTTGCTCAACTCAAACTGAGCTAGCAACCCGGTTTATCCAAGCACAGATTCTTTAGGAACCTTGGGGACTTCCATCTGTGCTGAGGTGAGGATAACTGGTGATCCTGGCAGCAAGTATAGTTGGCTTTCACTGTAGTTCAGTGAGTTTGCATTTATGAGGCAGAGCCTGGGTGCTGGCTCCTCAGACTAGATTGTTTCTGATCTTGCTGCATGCCCCATTTAATACTTGTGTGCCCTTTGCTCTTTCATGACATTCTGTATGTGTCTGCTAACACTAAGATCTTCTCAGAAAATAATTGTTTCGAGGTTCTATAGATCCAAAGAGGACAATGAGAAAATGAAACACAATATCCTAGAGCTGCTTTAACCTCCAAACATCAGACTGGATGAACTTTTCTTTTGTAGTCATCAAAGCAGTCTTTATTCCAGGCCGTTCTCTTGGGAAAGAAGAATTTTGGGGTTTTGTTTTTCTGGATTCTTGTGAGTGACCATGTGGTTGAAACATCTTGTAAATTTCAGAGGACATGCAAGTTGAGGGGGAGTGTCAGGGCAAGAGATTGGTATACACAGTAATGGGTCCTGGTCATCCCCCATCCTTCGTAATCACAACATTAAGAGTCCTGAGGTCATGACCCCCATTTCATTTTATTCAATGAAAAATGGTAAAGACCAAGTTGGTTACATAGTGTCCAGTAAGCTTTTGTCTCAGAGAAAACAGTAACCCCACCAAGTCTCCTCCACACCCGTCCACTTTGTCTTACTCCCAACAGAACAAAGGCATAAGCTCATCTCAGATAGGAGATGAGGCATGATATAAAAGAAAGAGTCATTTGCAGCTGAGAATTTATGTTGCTGTCATTGTTGATTCAATAGATATTGAAACTGGTTTCTGGGTGCTGAAATCTTTTCATGGAGAAAGTGAAGAGTCAAAATTGGGGCATGACCCCATTCCACAAAACTCCAGACCAAATGACAAAAGAAAATAAAAACAAAGGGCAAAAAACAAGCACAAAACAAAATATAACATTCAAAATACCAAGTGGGGATGAAATAAAACTGCAGACTTTCTCCTAACATGTGCTATAATTGTAATTAAGTTCAAGAACTAGAAATGGTTTTGAGAGTAGTGGGTTGTTCTTATAAAGTGTTTAGGAAAGATAAACTATCTCGAGAACAATTGAATGAACATGTAGATATTCATTTCATAGCCTAAAAACTAAACCACTACAAATTCAACTGTAGCCTTCTGTGTGTCCCATCCCTTCATCCCACTCTCAGCTCAAAGACTGACTCTCCTTATTTGTATTTGCCTTAGAATTGTGTCTGTTCAGCAGGGGTAATCTAACTCAATAATGATATCTGGAAGAAAAGTCATTTTGTAGACTTACATGTCATAGACACTAGCCAACCTTGAAGAGGTCTAACAGGGACTGGTAGATTAGAATCTTGTCTGAAATTTTCCATAAATTATAAGTATTATCTTTGCTTTTGTACTTTAGTATCCAACATTTGTGTGAGTTTTCTCAAGATGATTTTGAGTTGCAGGTGATGAGTACTCATGTGTAAGTCAAGTTTGAGATATAAAAAGGAATGAGCCAAGTCCCAGAAGGAATTTCTTCTCTCTTGTCTCTGTTACTGTCTGTGTGTTGGCTTGATATTTTTTCCTATTTTGTCTTCCTCCGTACCAAAGGTATTCATAGAGCTCTCAGACTAAGAGGGTCCTAAGATCAATATATAAATGGATGCATTTATGTATGTATGTACAGAATAAAACAGTCATGCAAGCTTTCCCAGAACAAAGGTATTCATAGAGATACTATACCTAAAATATAAATATAGAAAATATGAATCTACACATATCATAATATGTATTATGCTTTATATGTGAGTATCACACTCAGATAAATTTGAATTTCAGATAAACCTCCAAATGTTTTTTCTTAAGTGTCCTTTAAAATTTTTGAGTATACTTATCCTAAAATATCCATTGTTTATCAACAAATTAAATTCAAGTGAGAATCTTCTATTTTATCTGGCAACCTTCTATAACTTCCATAAATACATGTCTTCTTTACCACTCGGTCCCTGGGTGGGGTAGGAAGCGGCCCAAGTTACATGAACTCCTTTGAGCCATGCTCATTCAACAGAGCTGATAAACGACAGTGGCAGGGAAGTAGACCAAGAAGGAAGATATGAGCAGAGAGGTGCAAAATGCCCACTCCAGAACACTAGTGTTCATACACCTTTCAAGTGAGAGGAGTATGTGTTCTTATAAGTACTTTCCCTCTACATCACAGAATTCTGATAATAAGATGAAGCAAAAACAATAATATCAAAGTTGGGGACAGCAACTCAACAGGAGGAGAAGAGACCTAAAAGCAGGCACAAGGGTCAGAGACCCACTTGTTCTCACAGTCAAGAGTCCTGTAAAAATACTAAGCTAATAGTATACATATGTATGTATATATACATAATGGACCTGGTGCAGACCCATGCAGGCCCTGTGCTTGCTGCTTCAGTCTCTGTGAAATCATGTGCACCTTGCTCTCCTGGTGTCCTCCATCCCCTCTGGCTTTACAGTCTTTCTGCCTGTTCTTCCATGGGGTTCCCTGAGCCTTGAGGGGAGGGATTTGATGGAGACCTCCCATTTAGACTCTCTCTCCATGTAATGTCTGGCTGTGAGTCTCTGCATCTGTTCCCATCTGCTGCCAGAGGAAGCCCCTCTGATGATGACTGGATATGTCACTGATCTGTGAGTATAGCAGAATATCATTGGGAGTTATTCTATGATACCTTTTTTAAATATACCAGCAGTGTTTGGTTTTACCCTAGGTCTCTGGTCTATCTAGCCTCTGGTTCTTGGTCACCCAAGTAGTGTTGGGCATGGATTCCTACTCGTGGAGTAAACTTAAGTCAAATCTAATACTGGTTGGCTACTCGAACAAGTTCTGTGCCACCATTGCCCTAGCATATTTTGCAGGTGGGACAGATTGTAGGTTAAAGGTTTTATGAGTGGGTTGGTGTCCGTGTTTCTCTTTCAGCAATCTGCAGAGTACCTTCTGCACCAAGGAGACTAAAATGTAAGGGTGAAGGCTCTATGTAAGAACCACCTCAACTTCTTCATGTTCTATGAGTTGTGTGGGTGTTGTCCTCAGCAATGGGACCCCATTGTCAATGCTGTGAGTTTGTGGAGAGCAACCCTTTGTCTTAGCAACAGCCTGATTTTTTGGAGGGGGATTTCCATGGAGCCCTCTTGGCCAACAACTCAACTGAATGTAAACCAGTTCCACCACTGGAATCCTCGCCTGGTAACAAGAGGTGGCCACCTGAGACTCAGTATCCACCATTACTAGGAGTTCTCATCAGGATCAACTTCTTAGATTCTGGAAATTTCCACTGCACTGGGTTTCCACACTAGTCCCCTAAATACCCCCAATTCTAGCTGTCTCTACCTGCACTCTCTCCCTCCTCCCCAACCCCCACTCCATCTGATTCCACTTGATCCTGTCCTCAACTGACCCAGTCTGCCCATAAAATCTATTCTATTTCCCTATACCAGGGAGATCCATGTATCCCCCTGGATTCTTCCTCTCTGGATCTACAGATTGTAGGGTTTTTGTAATCATTTATTTAATGGCTAATATCCATACATAAGCAAATACATACAATATTTGTCTTTCTGGGTTTGGACTACCTTATTCAGAATGATTGTTTTTGTTCCATCCATTTGCCTGCAAATTTCGTGACATCATTTTTTTTAACAGCTCAGTAATACTCCGTTGTGTAAATGTACCACATTTTCTTTATTCATTCTTTGGTTGAGGGACATCTAGGTTGTTTCCAGCTTCTGGTTATTGTGAATAAAGCTGTAATGAACATGGTTGAGCAAGTGTTCTTGTGGTAGGTTGAAGCATCCTTTCGTTATATGCCTAAGAGTGGTATAGCTGGATCTTGAGGTATACTGATTCCCAGCTTTCTGAGGAACTGTCATATTGGTTTCCATAGTGGCTGTAATAGTGTGCCTCCATCAGCAATGGAGGAAGGAGTGTGACCCTTGCTCCACAACCTCTCCAGATGAGCTGTCATTTGTGTTACTGATCTTAGCCATTCTAACAGGTGTAAGATGGAATCTCAAGTAGTTTTGATTTGCATTTCCCTGATGGCTAAGAATGTTGGATATTTCTTTAAGTGTTTCTCAGCCATTTTATTTTCCTTTATTGAGAATTCTCTTTTCAGTTATGTACCACATTTTTAATTGGGTTATTTGGTTTTTGATATTCAATTTCTTGAGTTCCTTATATATTTTGTATATTAATCCTCTATCAGATGTGAAGTTGGTAAAAAATATTTTCCCATTCCATAGACTGCTGTTTTGTCCTATGCATTAAAGAAGCTTTTCAGTTTCATGAGGTCCCATTTATTGTCAGTCTAGTACCTACACTATCAGTGTTTCATTCAGGAAGTTGTCCCCTGTGTCAATATGGTCAAGGTTATTTCCTATTTTCTCTTCTATCAGGTTCAGCGGGTCTGGTTT
Organism: Peromyscus californicus insignis; assembly: GCF_007827085.1. Classification (NCBI taxonomy): domain Eukaryota; kingdom Metazoa; phylum Chordata; class Mammalia; order Rodentia; family Cricetidae; genus Peromyscus; species Peromyscus californicus. Next base: position 104,239,380 of record NW_026294551.1, read on the forward strand.
TATGTTGAGGTCTTTGATCCACATGGACTTGAATTTTATATAGGGTGATGTATTATGGGTTACCCTATCTGGACACCCCTTAGGGGAGGGGGAGAGAAGGCACAGCATCAACAACACAGACACCAGGAGTCAGGTCAAGCAGCAGACCCATTTATTGCAGATATGGGGCAAGCCTATACACCCCTTCCCAATTTCCCATTGGCAGCCAGAGACTCTCTTAGCTGTGTTGTCTTTTTCTCATTGGCCTGCAGCATTCTGATGGTCGTGTGTTACCAATCACCAGGTGTAGCAGCAGACTCCAAGTTGGCTCAGCAGGAAATAGCTAGCACTCATGCCTATGCACACTACCCAGAACAGGGCAGCTGCAGTTTTATAAGGCTAGCTGACTGCGCTTCTCCTAAAGTGATGAATATGGATCTATTTGAATTCTTTTACATGCAGCCATCCAGTTAGACTAGAACCACTTGCTGAAGATGCTTTCTTTTTTCCAGTGTGTATTTCTGGCTTCTTTAAAAAACAAACAAACAAACAAACAAACAAAAAACCTAGGTGTCTATATGTGTGTATATTTATGTCTGGGTCTTCAATTCCATTGATCAACATGTCTGTTTTTTGCCAATACTTGTGGTTTTTTTTCAGTTTTAATACTATAGCTCTGTAGTATTACTTGAAATCAGAAATGGTGAGACCTCCTACAGTTCTTTTATTGTTCATGGTTGTTTTAGCTATCCCAAGTTTTCTGTTTCTTCCATATGAAGCTGAATATTGCTCTTTCAAGATCTGTAAAGAATTGTGTTGGAACTCTTATGGGGATTGCATTAAATCTGTAGATTGCTTTTAGGAAGATCGCCATTTTTACTATGTTAATCAGACCCAGACATTAGCAAGGGAGATAGTTCCATCTTCTGATATCTTCAATTTGTTTCTTCAAAGACTTGAAGTTTTTATCATATAAGTCTTTTACTTGCTTGGTTAGGGTTACCCCAATATATTTTATATTATTTGTGGCTATTGTGAAAAGTGTTATTTCTTTAATTTCTTTCTCAGTCCATTTATCATAGTGTATAAGAGGGCCACTGATTTTTTTTTGAGATAATCTTGTATCCAGCTATATTGCTAAAAATGTTTATCAGCTGTAGGAGTTTCCTGGTGGAATTTTTAGGGTTACTTATGTATATACTATCATATTACCTGCAAATAAGGATACTTTGACTTCTTTCCAGTGTGTATCCTTTTGATCTCTTTCACTTGTCTTATTGCTGTAGCTTTAAGTACTAATTGATTAGATATGGAGAGAGAGCACCCTTGTCTTATTCCTGCTTTTAGTGGAATTGTTTTGAGTTTCTTTCCATTTAATTTGATATTGTCTATAAGCTTGTTATAAATTGCCTTTATTATGATCAGGTCTGTCCTTCATATTGCTAATCTCTCCAGGGCTTTTATCATGAAGGTATGTTGGATTTTGTCAAAGGCCTTTTCTGAATCTAATGAGATGATCATGTGGTTTTTTTCTTTCAGTTTATATGGTGGACTACATTGACAGATTTTCATGTGCTGAACCATCACTGCATCTCTAGCCTGTTTGATCATGGTGGATGATGTTTTTGATGTGTTCTTGGATCTGATTTACCAGTGTTTTATTGAGTAATTTTGCATGTATGTTCATAAATGAAATTGGTCTGCAATTTTCTTTTCTCTTTCTTTGTTGGTCTTTGTGTGATTTGGGTATCAGGGTGACTGTGGCCTCATAGAATTTGACAATGCTCCTTCTATTTCTATTTTGTAGAAAAATTTGAAGAGAATGGTATTAGCTCTTCTTTGAAAGTTTGTTAGAATTCTGCACTAAAACAATCTGACCCTGACCTTTTTTTGGCTGGGAGACTTTTAACGACTGCTTCTATTTCCTTTAGGAGTTATAGATCTATTTAAATTGTGTATGTGATTTTAATTTAACTTAGGTAAGTGGTATCTATAAAGAAATTTGTCCATTTCTTTCAGATTTTCCAATTTTGTAGAGTACAGGCTTTTGAAGTATGATATAATGACTCTGTATTTCCTTGGAGTCTGTTGTTATGTCTCCTTTTTCATTTCTGATTTTGTTAATTTGGATATTCTCTCTCTGCCTTTCAGTTAGTTTGGATATGAGCTTATCTATTTTATTGATTTTTCTCAAAGAACCAATTCTTTGTTTCATTGATTCTTTGTAATGTTTTCTTTGTTTCTATTTTATGGATTTTAGTTCTCAATTTGATTATTTCCTCCCATCTCTTCCTCTTAGGTATATCTGCTTCTTTTTGTTCTAGAGCTTTGAGGCATGCTGTCAAGTTGCTAGCATGAGATCTCTCCAAGTTCTTCATGGAGGCACCTAGTCTATCGATTTTACTCTCAGCACTGCTTTCACAGTGTTCTGTAAGTCTGACAGAACACTATGCATGTTGTGCATGTATTTTTATTGAATTCTAGGAAGCCATTAGCTTCTTTCTTTATTTCTTCCTTGACTCAGTGATAACTCAGTAGAGAGTTGTCCAGTTTCCATGAGTTTGTAGGCTTTCTGTTGTTTCTGTTGTTGAAATCCAGCTTTAATCCATGGTGGTCTGATAAGATACAGGAGCGTTATTTCAACTTTTTTATATCTGTTGAGACTTGCTTTGTAGCCAAGTATATGGTCAGTTTTGGAGAAGGTTCCATGTGGTGCTGAGAAGAAGATATATTCTTTTGTGTTTGGGTGAAATGTTCTGTAAATATCTGTTAGGTCCATTTGAGTCATAACATCTGTTAGTTCTGTTATTTCTCTGTTTAGTTTCTGTCTGGATTACTGGTCCATTGGTGAGAGTGGGTTTTTTTAAAGTTTCCCACTATTATTGTGTGGAGTTCTATGTGTGATTTAAGCTTTAGTAATAGTTCTTTTGCAAATGTGAGTACCCTTACATTTGGGGCATAGTTGTTCAGAAGTGAGACATCATCTTGGTGGATTTTTCCTTTGATGAATATGAAATGTCCTTCTCCATCTCTTTTGATTAATTTTAGTTAAAAGTTTTTTTGTGTGTTACATATACTAGATAGCTACACCAGCTTGCTTCTTAGGTCCAATTGATCAGAAAAACTTTTTCCAACCATTTATTCTGAGGTAATATTTATCTTTTCTTTTTCTTTTAAGATTTATTTATTTATTATGTATACAATGTTCTGTCTGCATATATTCCTACACCCCAGAAGAGGGAATCAGATCTCATCATAGATGGTGTGAGCCACCATGTGGTTGCTGGGAATTGAACTCAGGACCTCTGGCAGAGCTGCCAGTGCTCTTAACCTCTGAGCCATCTCTCCAACCCTCTATTTCTGATTTTAAGATGTGTTTCTTATATGCAGCAGAATGTTGGATCCTGTTTTTATATCCAATCCATTAGCCTGTGTCTTTTTATTGGCAAATTTAGTCCACTTGAAGGATATTAATGCCCAATGATTGTTAGTTCCTGTTATTTTGTTGTTGTTATTGTTGTTGGTGGTGGTGTGTGTGTGTTTGTGTGTGTGTGACCCTTCTTTGAGTTTTACTGATGTGAGATTATCTATTACCTGTGTTTTTGTGGGTATAGTTAACTTCCTGGGGTTGAAGTTTTCCTTCTAGTACCTTCTGTAGGGCTGGGTTTGTGGATAGATGTTGTTTGAATTTGACTTTGTCGTGAAATATCTTGTTTTCTCGATCTAGAGTGATTGAACGTTTTTCTGGATATAGTAGTCTGGGCTGACATTCATGGTCTCTTGGAGTCTGCAAGACATCAGTCCAGGCCCTTCTGGCTTTTAGAGTCTCTGTTGAGAAGTCAGGTGTGATTCTTCTAGGTCTGCCTTTACATGTTACTTGGTCTTTTTCCCTTACTGCTTTTAATATTCTTTCCTTACTCTGCATGTTTAGTGATTTATTCATTACGTGCCGAAGGGATTTTCTTTTCTGATCCAATTTATTTGGTTTTCTTCTACCTTTATAGGCATGTCCTTATTTATGTTTTCTACTATTTTGGTAAATATATTCTGTGGGTTTTTTAGATGGTTTTCTTCTTCTATTACTATTATCCTTATGTTTGGTCTTTTTATAGTGTCTCAGATTTCCTAGATGTTTTGTGTTATGAATTTTTAGATTTAACATTTTCTTTGACTGATGAATCTATTTTCTCTATCTTGTCTTCAGTGCCTGAGATTCTCTTTTTCATCTCTTGTATTCTGTTGGTAATGCTTACATCTGTAGTTCCTGTTTACTTACCCAAATTTTCCATTTCCGGGATTCCCTTAATTTGTGTTTTCTTTATTGCTTCTATTTCCACTTTCAAGTCTTTAACAGTTTCCTTTATCTGTTTGTTTTTTCTTGGTTTTCTTTTAGGAATTTATTGATTTCCAATTTTTCATTTGTCTTTTCCTCAATTTCTTTAAGGGATTTATTCATATCCTCTTTAAGAACCTCTATCATCTTCATAAAGCAATTTTAAGGTCATTTTCTTGTATTTCAGTTGTGTTGAATTGTTCAGGTCTTGCTGTTGCATACTGCCTTCTCTGTTATTGATTGTGTCCTTACACTGGCATTTAGATCTCAGGATTTGGCATGATTTTAGTTCTAGGTGTTGATTCCTGTGTTTTGTATTTGTGGGATGAATGTTTTGTTCCTTGGTTTCTCTTTTCTCTCTGGTCTTCTGGCCTAAATGGCCAAGGGTTCTGGTGACTAGCATGTCTTCAGGTTCAGTAGGGTGTCCCCTCTGGATTTTTTTGGGGCTGTGGGTCTCTAGATCTACCCTGGCCTCTGTATAAGGCCAAAGTCCTCTTCCAAAGTTGTAGACCAGGATATGGAGGCCAGGGGAGTGGGTACAGACTAGGACCCCTAGATCTGATATGGCCTCTGGGAGGTCCTTAGGACCAGCCTGGCCTCTAGTACAGCTGTTGGCACTGTGGTCCCTAGATCTGGCCAATACTCCAATAAAGTTGAATTCTTCTGAAGTTGTAGACCTAGATCTGGCCTGGCCTCTAGTAAAGCAGTTTTCTTCCATCTGGGATTGTTGGGCAGGCTTTAAGGAGTTTTTTGTTGTTGTTGTTGTTTTTTGTTTTTTGTTTTTTTTTTTTTTTTTGGAATTTCTCTCTTGATCCATTCATTAGAGCATCATTCAGTTTCCATGAGTCTGTAAGCTTTCTGTTGTTTCTGTCATTGTTGATATCTAGCCTTAATCTGTGTGATCTGATAGGATGCAGTCAGCCATTTCAATTTTCTTTTATCTGTTGAGACTGCTTTGTGTCTGAGTATATGGTCAATTTTGGTGAAAGTTCTATGAGGCGCAGGGAAGAGGGTATATTCTTTTCTGTTTGAGTGAAATGTTCTGTAGATATCTATTAACTCTGTTTGGTTTATATTATCTGCTAGCTCTTTAGCTTTTGTCTGGATGACCTGTTCATTGGAGAAAGTGCGGTATTGAAATCTGCCACTATCAGTGTGTGAGGGTCATTGTGTGATTTAAGCTGTAGTGGTGTTTCTTTTACAAATGTGGATGCCCCTGAGTTTGGGCACAGACATTAAGAATTGAATGTTATCTTGGTGGACTTTTCCTTTGATGAGTATATAGTATCTTTTCCTATCCTGATTCATTTTGGTTTGAACTCTATTTTATTAGATATTAAAGTGACTATATCAGCTTACTTCTTAGGTTCATTTGCTTAGAGTATATTTTTTCAACCCTTTATCCTGAAGTAATATCTATTCTTGATGCTAAAGTGTTTCTCGGATGCAACAGAAGGACAGATCCTGTTTTCACACCCATTATGTTGGTCATTGTCTTTTTATTGTTGAATTGAGACCTTTGATATCGAGAGATATCAATGACCAGTGATTGTTGATTTCTGTTATTTTGTTGATATTCATGAAGGCAGGGGTGGTGGTGTTGGTGGTGATGGTGTTGTTGTTGTTGTTGTTGTTGTTGGTGGTGGTGGTGGTGGTGTGTGTGTGTGTGTGTGTGTGTGTGTGTGTGTGTATTTCCCTTCTTTCGATTTTCCTGGTGAGAGATTATGTGTTTCCTGTGTTTTCATAGGTATAGTTAGCTTCTTTGGGTTAATTACATGTTCTTTTGTAGGGCTGTATTTATAGCTAGATATTGTTTAAATTTGACTTTATCATGGAACATCTCATTTTCTCCATCTATGGTGGTTGAAAGTTTTATAAGGTATAGTAGTCTGGGCTGGCATCTGTGGTCTCTTAGAGTCTGAAGCACATCTGTCCAGGCCCTTTGAGTCTCCATTGAGAAGTCAGGTGTAACTCTAACAGGTCTGCTATTATCTGTTACTTGGTCTTTCTCCCTTGCAACTTTTAATATTCTTTCTTTGTTCTTTATGTCTAGTGTTTTGATTATTATGTGGCAAGGGGACTTTATTTCTGGCCCAGTCTATTTGGTGAACTGTATGCTTTTTGTACCTTGATAATCATCTCCTTCTTTGGGTTAGAAAAATTTTCTTCTATGATTTTGTTGAAAATATTACCTGGGCCTTTGAGCTGAGATTTTTGTCCTTCTTCTATTCCTGCAATTCTTAGGTTTGGTCTTTTCATAGTGTCCCACATTTCCTGGATGTTTTATGTCAGGAGTTTTTGGGATTTAACATTTTATTTGGCTGACATATGTATTTTTTCTATCATGTCTTCATTGCCTGAGGTTCTCTCTTTCATCTCTTGTATTCTCTTGCTGAAGTTTGCCTCTGTAGTTTCTGTTTGAATTCCTTCATTATTCATTTCCAGAATTCTCTCAGTTTGTATTTTCTTTATTGATTCTATTTCCAACTTTATGTCTTAAACAGTTTTATTCATTCCCTTCAACTGTTTGTTTTTGTTTTCTTGGATTTCTTTAAGTGATTTATTCATATCCTCTTTAAGGTCCTGTGTCATCTTCATATAATTGGTTTTAAGGTCTTTTTCTTATTCTTCAGCTGTGTTTGAATATTCAGGACCTGCTATGGTCAGATAGCTGGGCTCTGGTGGAGATATATTGCCCCAGCAATTATATCTGATTGTGTTTTTACACTGGTGTCTAGGCATCTGGATTTGGAGTGAATATAGGTCTCAGTACTGATTTCCACAGAGATGGAGTGGGTGGGTGGGGGCAGGGAAAGTTGCCATAGGTATTCTGTTACAGAGCCACAGATGAGACTGAGGGATTGGATCTGGGAGAACAGAGAGAGAAGAGAAGGAAGGTCTGTAGGCAGCCTGCCTGGTTTTCTGGCAGGCATGGCCTGTGGGTTAGCAGGGGGTGCCTGCTGGAGTTGGGGGCTGGGATACAGTGACGAAGTTGGGGGAGGGAAGTTAGGAGAGGAAGGTCTTCGGTATCCATAGATGTGGTCCGGAGGGAAGGAAGTCTGAAGCTGAGGCTCTGTTGCAGTGCTAGAGACCAAACTGGAGGATTGGGTTTGGAGGGGAGCAGAGCGTGGGGAGAATTTTCAGTTAGTTTACTTGTTTCCCTGTAATTCTTGGCTGGTGTGTTCCCAGTGAATGTCTGCTGGTGTGGGAGCCAGGAATAATGCGATGGGTTGGGGGAGAAAATGTTTATGCTGCTTTGGGGATGGGGTCAGAGAGGGAAGGAAGCCTACAGTGGGTTTCCTGCCAGAGTTGTGGATAAGACTGAGGGAATTGGATCTCAGGAGCAGTAGGAGAGGCGAGGCCTGAGCTCACTTTCAGACTACTTGTTGCCCTGGGAGGAGCTGCCCTTGGGTTAGCAGGGCATGCCTGCTGCGGTTGGAGTCTGAGCAAAGCAACAAGTGGGGAGAGGAAGCTTAGAAGCGGAATATCTGGGGGGTCCAAGGGAGGGGGGCAGGGAAAGCCGCCTAGAGTATTCTGCTACAGAGCCCGGAATGAGACTGGGGGATTGATCTGGAGGAACAGAGAGAAGAGAAGGTCTGCCTGGTTTTTTGTTGTTGTTGTTGTTTGTTGGTTTTTTTTTTTTTTTTTTTTTTTGTGTGTGTGTGTGTGTGTGTGTGTGTGTGACTTTATTCTGAAGCCCATCACCAGGTGTGATTGATTTAATTCTGAAGCCCAACACCAGATGTGATTTTATTCTGATGCCCACCACCAGGTGTGATTTTATTCTGATGCCCACCACCAGGTGTGATTTATTTTATTCTGATGCCCACCATCAGGTGTGATTGATTTTATTCTGAGCCCACCACAAGGTGTGATTGATTTAATTCTGAGCCCACCACCAGCTGTGATTTTATTCTGATGCCCACCACCAGGTGTTGTTGCTAGAGTTTTTCTGCCTGGCCCACAGTCAGGGCAAATCTCTCTCACCCGCCAGTCCCAAGCCTCTCAAACCCGATCAAGTAAACACAGAGACTTATATTGGTTTCAAACTGTATGGCCGTGGCAGGCTTCTTGCTAACTGTTCTTACAGCTTAAATTAATCCATTTCTATTAATCTATACCTTGCCACGTGGCTTGTGGCTTACCGGTACTTTACATCTTCCTTGTCCTGATGGCGGCTGGCAGTGTCTCCTGACTCAGCCTTTCACTTCCCAGCTTTATTCTCCTCCTTGTCCCGCCTATACTGCCTGCCTGGCCACGGGCCAATCAGTGATTTATTCATTGACCAATCAGCAACACATTTGACATACAGAACATTCCACAGCACTTCCCCTTTTTTTTTTTCAAAAAGGAAGGTTTTAACCTTAACAAAGTAAAATTACATATAATTTGGGAATTTGGGCGTAGCTTCTCTTACTACTTCCTGCTGGAGGGGGGCGCTGTATCTTATGGGGAAACAAAGAAAATTTTAGGATTATGGAATAGTCCATGAGGGTGTATCGTCTGAGCCAGTTGCCTTCAAACCATTCTGGATGTTGGATCATCTGGGCCATGGTGTCATCGGAGACCTTTCAGGGGGTCTTGGCTGGTCAAACCTGATGTGTCTTAATCTGGAACAAATCCATAGCCTCTGGCTTTCTGTGGAAACAAAAGCAGAGTCTCTTTTCCAAAGCAACATATCCTTATATCCAAATTTTGAAGTCATGGTATCTTTAAAATATACATTTTGGTTTAACTCAACATCTTTTATGATCAAATGTTTTTCTGAAGTTAAAAATCCCAAAGACAACACAATGCAGATTCTCTGTGTAATATCCATTTTTACGTGGCTTATTTTTTATATTAATTTTACTGTCTCTTTAAAGACTTTATTTTTTAAAACTATGTATTTGTTTCTATAACTTTATATATCACCTTTTTTGTCTCTTTCAAGCCTACGTATCTTTTACACACATTGTAAACTATTACATCTGAATCTGTCTTATTGTGAATCTATTGCCTTAAACTGCAGCAGCTGTGGCTGCTGGCTCCGCCCACCTCAGCTTCCCAACATGGCGTGGTACGTTTACTGCCAGCTCTGGGAGCTATCCTGGGTCTATGCTTTTATCCAAGCAGCGTGTAGCCCAGAAACCTCTTTTTTTGTTTTGTACTAGCAAAGGCTAAATCCACAATGTAGCTTAATGTGCCACTTGCAGAGGCCTCATTCCCGCCATACTGCAGGTCGAGCGCGCACGCCAGCAACCCGCCAGTAGCTCAAACCGGCAGCTGCTGCTCATTTGAGAGAGACAATTAGGAACTGTTTTCAGCTCCGTTTTAGAATCTTTTCTCTCAGTTTTTAGGTGGAAACTCTTGCCACCACGTTGGGCGCCATTTGTTGCTAGAGTTTTTCTGCCTGGCCCACAGTCAGGGCAAATCTCTCTCACCCGCCAGTCCCAAGCCTCTCAAACCCGATCAAGTAAACACAGAGACTTATATTGGTTTCAAACTGTATGGCCGTGGCAGGCTTCTTGCTAACTGTTCTTACAGCTTAAATTAATCCATTTCTATTAATCTATACCTTGCCACGTGGCTTGTGGCTTACCGGTACTTTTCATCTTCCTTGTCCTGATGGCGGCTGGCAGTGTCTCCTGACTCAGCCTTTCACTTCCCAGCTTTATTCTCCTCCTTGTCCCGCCTATACTGCCTGCCTGGCCACGGGCCAATCAGTGATTTATTCATTGACCAATCAGCAACACATTTGACATACAGAACATTCCACAGCAAGGTGTGACTGATTTTATTCTGAGCCCACCACCAGGTGTGACTGATTTTATTCTGAGCCCAACACCAGGTGTGATTCATTTTTATTCTGAAGCCCACCACCAACTGTGATTTTATTCTGATGCCCACTGCCAGGTTTGATTGATTTTATTCTGATGCCCACCACCAGGTGTGATTTTATTCAGATGCCCACCACCAGCTTTGATTTTGTGCAAATTCTTTCCTCTGTAAACAGCAGACTGGACAGAAACAGACACTACTTCACAAGATTGCTAGGAAAACTAAATGAGCTAGAATATGCAAGGCTGCTGGTTAGATCTTGAATTACACACCTCACTGTTCTCTTGAGACAAGTGCATGCCCAAGGGCTTTGAAGAAGAAGGCCCAGGAAGAGAGGCAAAGCCCACTCCAGGTGATTCACTCTGCCTAAAACTGTGATAATTACCTTAGGCATGTTCTTCAAGATCTAGTAGACAAGAATTCTACCAATCTTTCCATTAAAAATTCAGTCAGTGAGCATTTTTTCTGTTCATTTGTTTATTGAGACAAGGTGTCTCTGGATAGCCCTGGCTGTCCTGAAACTTACTCTGTAGATTAAGCTGGCTGCAAACTCAAGTATCTGCCTGACTCTGCCTATTAAGTGCTGGGACTAATATGTGGGCCACTACAGCCCTGCCAAGCAGTAAGAATTTTAAGCCTACTGTATTTTAGCCTCTGAATGTTATAGTCTTTGTCAACAAGACCCACCTGTGCCATTGTATGTAACTGGTAATTTATAGACAAATGTGTGTGGCAATGTTTTGAATAAAACTTTAATTACAAAATTAGGTATAGTGACTGGAAACCAGTCCTGTTCTTTTTTTTTTTTTTTCAAATAAGGTCGATATAAGAATGATTTTCGCTATATAGTCATGGACTTCACAGATATCCAAGATTTCGAAGATTTGCTGGGCCATCAAAACCATCAAAGGCCTTAACACTGTTCAGACTTGGTGCATTAATTCAACAAATATTGATAGAGAGTACACAGTGGAGTAAGAAGCCTGTCTGCCATTGAACAAAAAAGAAAGAGAAGCAGGCACAGAAACTCAGATCTCTTATTATAGCATAATTCATAACAGCAAATAATTAAAGAACTGCCTTACAATCGAACCTTAACATTTATAACATCAAGGTAAGTTGTGGTACAGTCAAAATATGGAATATTATGTAGTCATTAACAGATACCTTTTCAAAATAACGTAAATTTTGAAAATAATTTTCAAATCTTAGATTAAGACTGCATACATTATCAAAACTGATTAATTGGAAAAACAACTATGACTTGAAATTGAGATAGGTTAAAAAGAACAGCAGGAAGAGATCTTTTTAAATGTTATAGGACAAGCAGTTAACAGGAAGGTAAAAGTGAGGCTTGGGAATGATTTCAAAATGATAATTGCAATAGGAAGTGAAATTAAAATGAAGGGCTAACTATTGGGGGAAGAGACAGGAGGACATGTTTCATGTGAAAGAGGTGAGGTCCCCATCCACTAGAGCAGAAAATCAACAGACAATCCCTAGTAGAGGAGTCTAGAAAGCTAATTGTGGTAGTCTGAGTGAGAAATCTCCCCAACAGGCTCATATATTTGAACACTGGGTCCCCAGTTAGTGGTGCTGCTTGGTGAGTGTAATTTGTAGGAGTACAGCCTTGCTGGAGGAAGTTCACTGGGGTTGGTTTTAATATTTTATTGCTTCACATCACTTCCTGTTAACTCTGCCACTCTCCCAGCTGCCTGTTTTTATGGATTTTGTGACCCCTGGGAAAAGACAATACACTCAATCTAATTACAGTTAAAAGATTGATTGACAAGCTGCTGGCAGGACAGGGTGACAGCCTTATTGCCAAACCTCAGGCATGTCCTGAAGGAGGGGTATGGGGAAGGTTTTGCAGGGGGGGGGGCAGTGTGGGGAGAAACCATACAAAGACCTTCAACATCTATACAAATAAGCAAAAACTGGTCTGTTTTGCCAGGGTAAGTAGGTAAGGCAACTTAAAACAATGTTTGGATATCTGGGAAACCAAGTTACAGAAACAAAAAAATATCAGGTAGCCCTATCATAACAAGTAGACGGTCATGGCTGTTCATTTCTGGGTGGGGTCGCTAGGTTGGGTTGTTTTCTGGGCACTTATCTTTCTGGACTTTTGAGTCTAGGGTAAACAGTCATTAGGTACTAAGATGGAGGCCTATCCCTGGCCTGGACTTTCCACCTGCTCCACTCTGGTTGCCTGCTGCTGTGCCTTCCTCGCCATACTGGGCTCTATCTCTGGAGCTGGAAGCCAAAATAAAATCATTATTCTGGAAGTCACTTTTGGTCATGGGCTTTTATCACCGCAACAAGAAACTAATACACCCATATAATTGAGGTAACTGTCGGGAAAACCTCAAATGTAAGTGGTTAAAAGTGATTCCTGCAAGGGTATAAAAGGCTGATGGTGGGAGGGCCAGGGGATACTGCATTTCATCATCAGAAAGGAAGCAATGTTTGTGAACAGTCTGCAATAACATGGAAATACTTCTAATTGAAGTGGGAAGTCTGGGAGCAAACTGTGTCTACAAAGCATTCACAAGTGTACGAAGATGGAAGGGAAAACAAACACGAGGCTGTGTGAGGGAAAGGCTGGAAGGAAGCGTGCCAAATTATCTACAGCTCTCCGGGTGGTGGGAGACAGATCAGTTTATTTTTGTCATAACTTTCTTTATTTCAGTTTTTTCCTAATTTTCTATACCAAACATGCACAGCTTTTACTGTGCCAAGATAAACTATACATGAAGCTTTGTGTGGAAACCTCTGTGGTGGGGACCAGGGAAGAGGGAAGGCTTGGCTAGGAGGCAGAGGCCATGCCGAGGAGTCTCACCCATCTTCCATGGATTTCTAAGTTCCACCTCCCCTCTGGAAGCTTACGGTTCATTCTAGGGCAGTTCTCTACACACTGAGGAAAATCCCTTATTCTCTTTATTTTACTATTAACAGCTTCATTGAAGGAAAAGTGACACATAGAACCCTCCTGTTTAGATCTACATACTTTGATGAACATGGATGCATGCATATGTCCATGAAGCCATCATCATGTCCAAAAGTTTCCCTTCCCTCTCTCCTCTCTGTCACTCTCTCTTCTTTTTTTCTTTTGTAGTAAGAATATTTACATGAATTCAAAAACAGTAAGACTCATAAAAGCATGAGTCAAGTAAGGAACTGGGGAGATGGCTCAGCACTTAAGGTCATCGGCTGCTCAGAAGGGGACTCAGCATCCACATTTGGTGGATCACAACCTCCTGTAACTCTAGCTCCAGAGTACTGTATGTCCTTGTCTGGGCTCTGTGGACACCTACACACATGTGGCATGCATAAAGAGACATATACATAGGTAAAAAGTAAAATTAAAGATTAAAAAACATAGAATAAAATGGCAATTACTAGGAACACAGTGGGAGGAAATTAAGGAGCTCATTGCTTTGCATGAAGTTCCAGCCCCCAAAGATGATCCTAGAGATCTGCTGTAGAGCATGGTGCCTGCAGTTAATCATGCTGTTTAGGGCATTACAAAAATGTGAATCTTCCTTACCAAACTCCTTATTCTTGGCACCTTGGTCATCTTGAAATCACATATGGTACACCCATGTTGAAGAGAACATGTCACAGCCACAGGTTGTATTGGAGAAAAACAGGTCTTGGAATTAAAGAGACCTACCACTCATTTTATTTTTGGTATGGCCTGAAACAATCCCCTTCTAGTACAGGACCTACAAACATACTTAGAAGAAACTATCCCACACCAGTAAGCTTCCATTGTTAAAGGGTAATGATGTAATGCCTTGCTTCCTAAGGTCATTGTGAAAGCAAGAGATTCTATGTTGAGGGCATGGTGTGACAACACAAGGTACATGCTTTTTCTATGGAATTTGCAACAGTAGCCTTTATTTTTGTTTCTCCATACCACAGAACTGGGCTAAATGCATCACTTACACTGTCCCAGTCAATCCTGCCATAGTTCTTCCATTTAGAGAACAATTTTGATCTAATTTGGGCTGCTATCTGGAATTACAGGTAAGAACATGGCCATGGAAACACAGTGTGCCATGGTCCAGCTGTAATTGGGCAAACTAGGTAACCTCTAGAAGCACTCCTCCTCTTATGAAAGGTTGGAAGATTCAAAGGATATGCACCTTATATATGGCTTGATCAACTCTATGTAGCCTTGGCTGACCTGGAACTTGCTATATAGACCAGGCTGGCCTCAAACATACAGAGATATGTCTGCCACTGCCTTGGCATGATACCTTTAACCCAGAATTAAATTTTTGGATGCACACTTCATTGACCAGTGTCTAGGGTGTAATATACTAGGCTATTTTTTTAGTCGTCATCTGAAGCAACAGGTTTCATTGTGACATTTCATAGCTATGTCTCATTACACTTTCTTTGCTCTTGTTTATCCCCCAGTACCCTCCATTCTGCTTCTCACTCTAGCTGATCCTCATCCTCTTCCAAAATACGCTCTCCTCTGTTGTCACGTGTATTTCATTTCTCTCCCTTGTTCCCTTCACCACTCTATGAGCCTCTTCTCCCTTCACAGTGTCCTATGTCTACTTTCATCACACACACACACACACACACACACACACACACACACACACACACACACACACACCTAAACTCTACACATGATAGAATAATGTATTTGTCTTTCCGAGTCTGGCTTACTTCACTCATTGTATTTTCCATTTCCATCCATTTTTACTGAAAATATCATAGTTCCATTTCTCAGCTAAATAAAATTCCATGTGTGTATATACATTTTCTTTCTTTAACCATTCAAGTTTTCTGATAGCTAAGGATGTTGAACATGTTTTCAAATTCCCTTTGACAGATATCTATTCAATCCATTAGCCCATTTATTGATTAGATTTAGATTTTTCAATGGTTAAAATGTGAAAATTTTTTTAGAGTCTAGATATTGATTCCTTGTTGGCTGTATAGCTGACAGAGATTTTCTCCCATTCTTCAGTGTATCTGTTTACTCTGATGGTTAATTATTTTGCTGTGTAGAAACTTGAATTTCAAGAAACAGCATTTGTCAATTCTTAGGATTATTTACTGTGCCATTTGAGTCCTTTCAGAATGATCTTCCCATTGTCTATATCTTCAAGTAATTTGACTTGTTTTCCTTTAGCAATTTCAGTGTTTCATATAATGGGCTTTTTTGGGTCACCAGTCCCCAAATTATGACACAGACTTATTATTAATTATGAAGACTCAGACTTAGCTTGGACTTGTTTCTAACTAGTTTTTATAACTTAAATTAACCCATTTTTATTAATCTACATGCTGTCATGTAGCTTGTGGATCTTACCTCTCCTCCTACATGTCCTGCTTCCTCCATGTATGGTTGGTGACTCCGCCTTTCTTCTTCCCTGAGACCCCTCTGTCTTCAGAAGTCCTGCCTAAACTCTTCCTGCCTAACTATTGGCCATTCGGCTCTTTATTAAGCCAATCACAGAGACACATCTTCACACAGTGTAAAGGAATAGTCTACAACAGTTTCGGGTTTTGTACTTAAAAATTTATTTCATTTCTAATGGACTTTAGTGCAGAGTGAAAAACATGGATCTAGTTTTATCCTTTACATGTGAATATCCAGTTTTCTGAGCACATTTGTTGAAAAGGATTTTTTTTCTTGATTCATGCTTTTGGCATTTTGGTTTTTTTAACAGTGACTATAGCTGAGTTGGTTTATCTCTGGATACTGTGTTCTGTTCTGTTGGGCTGTGCATCTGTTTTGTGTCAGTACCATGATGATTTTGTTACTATGCATCTTCAGTACAATTTGAGGGCACATATTATGTTCCCTCTATCATTGCCTTTTATTCTTAGGAATTGCTTTGAATATTTGAGGTCTTTTGTTTCTATATGAATTTTAAGAGCTTTTTCTAGTGCTCTGAAGAATGTGATTGAAATATTGATGGGGACCACATTGAAACTGTAGATCAATTTCAGTAATATAACCCTTTCAGGGTACTGATTATGCCAGTCTGTCTGTCAGTATAGGAAATATTTTCCACACCCTATTGTGTTCTTCAATTTATTTCTTCAGTGTTTTCATTGTGTAGTTATTTTGCCTATACATCATTAGGCTTCTTCTTAGGTTTTTGCTGTTTTGAAGTATTGTGAATAGGTCTTTTCCTTCTTATTAATATATCAAAAAGTATGTATGCATAGTGTATGCATGTGTATGAACATGTATGTGCAATTGTGGAAGCCTCTATCACTCTCCACCATATCTTGTTGGGACATGGCCTCTCATTGGGACCTGAAGCTTGCTGTTTCAGTTAGACTGGCTAGCTAGTGAGACCCTGGATCTGCTTGTCTCAACACACTCAGCTTTGAGGTTAAAGGCACAAAATGACATATGCAGTTTTTCTGTGGGTGCTAGAGTCTAAATCAGGTCCCCAGGCACTTTACCCACCAGACCACCTCTTGGGCACCCAAAGGGGTTGTATTGGGCTATAGAAGGGCTACTGTTTTTATACACTGATTCTGTATCCTGCTACCCTGATGAAAATGTTTATCCAATCTAAGAGTTTTCTGGTGGAGTCTTTAGGGTCTTTTAAGGAAAGTATGTAACATACAAATGGGGGATAATTTAATTTATTTCCTATCTGTGTCCTTTTGATTTTTTCTCTTGTTACATTGCTACAGCTAATATTTTGAGCATGATACTGGATAGAAGAGGGTGAAGTAGCATCATCAATTTCTGATTTTAGAGACAATACTTTCCATCCTTTCCTTCTGTGGCTATGGCTACCGGTCCTGGATTGAATTCTGCTTGTTTGCATTCTTAAGATTCTTGATAATTTCTATTAGTGATATTTTAATATCTTAACATGACATTTTACCTCTTTCCTCCTCTTGTCAGACAGCCATGCAGCCAGGACTCTGTTTACCCTGGCTTTCTTCTCTGTCACATCTCTTTGCTTTGTTTTAGACCAGGGCTCACTGTATATCTCTGGATGATTGGAACTTAGTATGTAGACCAGACTCTTCTTGACCTCACAGAGATCCCCCTGCCTGTACCTCTCAAGTGCTAGAATTAAAGTTGTGCCCCTATGCCTGGCAGTTGCTTGTCTTTTTCTCTGCCTCTTTCATGTAACCTATCACTAATTTGGGAATTTCTAAGTGCCCCCTCTCTCTTTGGAGTAGATCTGTTCTTGTTTTTGCTTTATTCTAAATCTTCTCTTTCATTGGATGGTATGGAGGCAGTTTCTTGTTCACTATCTTACATTACACAGAACATCATCATTATCTATTGTTATTATTATTATTGTTTTACAGAAGCCTGGGAAATTCAAAGTATTTGCACAGGCGTATACGGAAAGAAGATCACATGCTTAGGAGTAAGGATGGGAAAATAGGTTGATTAGACACAATCACTTGCTATCTTGATGAATGTGACATTTTGCTTTCCCAAGTCAATTCTTTAGCACAAGTAAATGCTGACAAAAAATTTCCAAATGCGCTTCCTGTCCACTAAATGTTGAATAAATAAGTCAAAATTTAGAAAAATAAACATTAGAAAGTGTCATTTCGATAATAAAAACAAGCAAGAAGATTCAGAGGTGCTATTGTGAGGCCAAGCTGATACATTGTTGTGTGGCCACCCTAAAGCTGAGGAATGGCATTTGTAAAAGGCTTATCACCAGTCCCACAGAGCCTGAGCACGAAATATCACACACACATCACTAGGTTCACAATCTGCATGGCTTGCTGGGAGACTGGGAGGCACAGGTGGAGGGATTGATGGTTTTGTGCTGTAAATTGTGCACCAGAGGAGGAATACGGTTGCAAACCTTGCCTGGAACCACAGAGAGCTGCCCAGGGTGATTTATTACAGCCAGAGTTTCGTCATTTCTTCTCGCCAAGGTGATTCTGTAGGAGGAGAGCCCAGAGTGTGACCTCTCCACATGCTGTATGGATCCAAATATTCAGATGTACCTTCAGGTCAGACTCAAACTCAAGAGAAATCTGTTCTGAACTTACATTTACTAAGCCCTGATGATATGCTAAGTGCTGGTAATAAAAACAGAGGGAATAATTCCTGATGTTTTAAGCTTTTATAATATTCCAGACATACTGTATTATTGACTAAGATGCAATCAATAATTTACATTTTTATTTTATGCACCACTGAGGGGAAAAGAGCACTCAGTAATCTACGGTAATCTGTCAATTGTAAGCCACATTCCAATTCCAGCAATGGTAACATGTAGATGTGCTTTTTAGGTGTGAAGAAATGCATCTTTGGCTCATCTGGTCCTCTAATCAACTCCACAAACAATAATTAATATAAACCTCTTCCAAAAATAGGAAACTAGTGACATATTAAATGGCCTATTTGAAATTATACAGTGAGTAGAACCAAGATTTAATCCTAGACAGACAGATCTAGGTTTGTGCATCTCCTGCAGCCTCTCCCACTCTCCCCCATTCTGAGGCTGGTCTATAGTTTTATTTTCATATATTATATCATCCCTTTTTCCAGAGACTGAAGGCCAAACTGCTTCCCAGGTTTAGAAGCTCCTCCCTGGAGCTTTTCTGTGTGAGGAGTCACTAGTCTCGGATGTCTGAGAATGACAATGGCTACGTAAGCAGGAGGAATACTTACGATTGTGGCAGGTGACAGCTTGTAGAATGGTTCAGAAGGTGGGATCCAGAGCAACATCAGAGTCTAAATAACAAACATGTTCAAGCATTGGCTTGAAGGACTCTCTATTAACCGTTTCAGATCAGGTTTCTAGATTTGTTTGCAGTTTGAGTCTACCTTCCAGAACCAACTGGCCAGTTGGGGATGCTGAATGGTGGCACCCTGAGAGGAAATGTGGGCACTGTGCATGTCCTGCAGCCAAACTGCTGTCTTTCAAAGCTGGCCTCTGCTATGTTGGATGGTTTGGGGCAGGTTACTGAACCTCTCTGCTTTTGCTGTGAAGCTAGGATCTCTGTGGTTCCATTTCACAGGGTAGTTGGAACGATATGCCCAAAGATGAGTGCATGCTTATAGCTGGTATCTGATGACTATCAGTGCCACTGACCCTTTTGTGTAGCAGATTCCACAGTCTATGGCTGCTTGTCCTAGACCCTTCCCGATTCCTAGTACCTCATTAGTCATTTCCCACAGAAATCACCTGGAGTTCCTAATCGTGGATACCCTGAACTGCTACTTGGAAGTAAAAACATCACAGATTTTCAAATTTTGTCTGTAATACTTAAAGTCTGACATTGGTGTATCCTTGGATCATTTCCAAAGTTATCTCACAAAAATCTTACTTTATTTGATCTGCTATTTATAACCTGTGCACTCGGCGCTGTGGCACTGTCTGTGATTTATATGCAAGGAGACAGGCCCGTGCCGTTCCTGAGCTTATGGCTAGGTCAGGGTTTCCCACTGCCTGCAGCACAAGCTGACATCTTGCCAGTTGTTCTTGGGCTGTTCTGTATATTGCAGGACAGTTTACAACATCCCTGGCCTCTACTCCCAGATTCCAAAAGCATGTTCTACCCTCTCCCTGCTATGAAAATTAACAATGTCTCCTGACAATTCCAAAATCCCCAGTTGAGAATCACTGTGCTAAAAGATTGCCAGCTCCATGGGACCCTGGATGTGTCTCTCTGATGCATGTGCCAGTTTTCAGGGCCTAGAGGAGTAGCAGGCACATTGCAGGAACTTAATATTTGCAAAATGATCAAATAAACCCAGGTCATAGCAGTTGTCTGCTGAAAACAAATGAACTAAAAGATCTCATTTCTGAAATCCTTATCACCTTCTAAACCAAGCTGCAGCGCCCAGGCTGCTGCAGAAAGCCCTTTGTGTTGTGGTTCTAAGTCACCTTCCCTGCTCACATTCCCCTTTGGATTCAGGTGGTCTCCAAAGACTCATTTCACTGTGTTTATTTTTGCAAAACAAATTCAACTAGTGGTGAGAAAGCTCACTAGCCAGCTGCATTCCGCCTGCTCCAGGAGATCCACTGGGAGGACTCTCAAGCAGATACTTCAGTCATCAAAGTGACACTACAAGGTAAACCTTACATGAATAAGAGATGATGATGCCTTATCACACAAGAATAAAGATGGCTCTCCTCCTTGCCTGACATGGATTTGAAGTAGCACAGCTGCTCCTGAGGGTGGAAGGGTGTCTCTGTGTTTGTCTCTCTCGTCCGTCCTGAGACAGTGGTGCTAGGGATCACTCAGAATCCTACCAGTGTTCAGTGTCCCCCTGAGTCTCCAGCAGCCTCACCCATGGCTCCTTCTAGTCCTTCCTGGCCTCAGCATGTTTCTGGGGGTCCCGGTCTCTAGATGGGGGAGAGCTGCTACAACTGGCCAGGAAGAAGAAGAGCAGGCATGGCTTTCCCAGCAGGGATGGCTCCTGTTTGAGCTCTAGTTCTACATTTGTTTTCAGTTTTGAATTTGAAGCAGAGCCAGAAAAGAGAAAACCATGAAAATGAAGCTTTAAGATGAAATTCAAGGTTAGAGAAAACGGGCTCAGAGATCAGGATTCAGGTTCCAGTTTATACTCCTCTCTTTTTTCCCTCCCTCCCCCCCATTTCTTTCTCCCCCCCTTGTAGCTGGGTAACCTTGAACAAGTTAATTAACCTTTCTGATTCTTGTTTATTCCCCCTGTTTTAATAACATCAGACTATTAAGACAGACATTGCTTGCCAAGCACAGTACCAGGAGCCATGCACACAGGACAGCTGCTGCTGTTCTCTTTCTTTTTGTCATCAGTGATGCATATGACCTCTGGTGGAAACAGCTGGGTCTGTTCTGGAACGTTTCCTCTGAAGACTATCTGGTATCCACAGAACATGCAAAGCAACGTCAAACCTGAGGCCAATGACCTCCTATCCTTGATTTCTGAAGGGATGCTGGCGTGCTGGGTAAGACCATGTTGAAAGTAGGGCTATTACTTGGCAAAGACTGAGTTTTCACTTGAGGTTAGATGCACTATGCATCCCTGTGTGACTACCTTTCTGGGTCTCTATTTCACCAATTGTATAAGGAGAACTGAAGTTGGTTATGTCTAAACTATCTTTTTTTTAATGTTTTGTTCTAGTGCTCTGCAATGAAGCTCTATACATTGCTAGAAATGAGTTAGCAAGTATGGAAACCCTTAGCCAGGCTAGGTATTGAGCTCTTGAAATGTGGCTAGTGGAGGTCCTGAATGCTAGAAGAAATACTAGGAATACTAGAAATGTGACAGAGTCCCTGAAGGTTTTCTAAGCTTTAATTTTAATATGTTTTAATTCAAGTGTAGTTAACCAAAGTGGCTAGTGATTGTTATGATAGACAGTAGCACCCCCAAACACTGAGCATTCACAATAAAGATCCTGAATGGAGACACTGTCCCCTGATCACAACCACCTTGTTGAAATAGATGGCATTACAAGGATGTGACAAGAGCATTTCCAACACCAGCAGTCTTTGATAGCTGTGGGCCCATCATGTCACATCACAGCTGTCTCTTCAGGGCCTTTCATAGTGCATAGGACATAGCTGGTGGCCATCAATACATCACTGAGTGAATGAATGAATGATTTTCTCTCAGAATGCTTTCTATTGTCACCTATCATGGGCCTCAAATTTCCCTAAGAGAAAATAATTCTGGCAGCTTTTGCTTTTTGCTGTCCATAATTTATCACCTTGGGAATTGGTATTGAAATAAAACGTTCAAAAATACCCTGATTATAGAGGAGAAATTAAAGTCTATAAACCAATAAGGGCGTTTTTCTATGTTTGTGCTTTGTATCTTTTTCTATCTATCCTTTCTCTCTGTTTTTGTTGTTGTTGTTTGTTTGAGACCTGCACATTGTATGTAGCTGAGGATAACCTTGAACTCTTCATCCTCCCCCCCCCCCGCGTCTCTATCTGTATTGGCTGGTTTTGTGTGTCAACTTGACACAAGTTAGAGTCATCAAAGAAAGGAGCCTCACTTGAGGAAGTGTCTCCATGAGACCTAGCCATAAGGCATTTTCTCATTAAGTTGTTGATGAAGGAGGGCCCATGGTGGGCAGTGCCATTCCTAGGCTGCTGGTCCTGGGTTCTATAAAAAGGTGGGTTGAGAGTAAGCCAGGGGAAGCAAGCCAGTAAGCAGTTTCCCTTCATGGCCTCTGCATTAGCTCCTGCCTCAGGGATCCTGACCTGTTTGAATTTCTGTCCTCACTTCCTTCAGTGATGAACAGCAATGCTGAAGTATAAGCCAAATCAACCCTTTCCTCCCCAGCTTGTTTTTGGCCATGGTATTTCATTCCAGCAATAGAAACCCTAAGACATAAGTTGGTACCAGCATAGTGGGGTAGTTCTTTGACAAACCCAACTGGTACTGGTTTTAAGGCACAAAGAGGGTCGTGGAGATCAGCTGAAGCATGGAGCTGTGAGAGGCTAGGAAAGGCCATCTGTGAAGGTGCAGTCTCACTGGTAGTTGAAGGTCCAGGATTCAAGGAGTCATGCAAAGAAGTTGAGGTTTGACACCATGAAGATACCCTACGAGAGGCTATTGGTGAAAGTGCAGCCCAGTTGCAGCAGAAGACCCCAGCATTTTGGAGATGCCAGTACATGGGATGACCATGAAGAACAGAAGCAGCAGTGGAGTGGAGCCAGCTGGAGCCAGAAGACAAGCTGTGTGTGCTACAGAGGGCAGAGTAGGAGAAGTGACCCAACCCCTTTGCAGGAGTCCAGAAGATTGTGAGTGAATCCCAGATAATTGAACGTTGAGTTATTTATACTGTTAGAGTTTGGTTTTGCTTGGTTCAGATTGTGACGGTGCCCTGGTTCATCCCTCTTGTAGAAGGTATTTAATTTTGATTTTTAAAGGAGCCCACAGATTAAAGACTTGAACTTTTAAAAGAGACTGGCTATTTTAAAGAAACTGAAATTTTAATATATTTGAATTTGTAAAGACTGTGGGACTTTTAAAGTTATTTATGATTTTAATGTGAGATCTTGGGGATGAGTAAGAATGTAAGGGTTGTGACTTAATAGTGATGTGTTTGTGTGTCTAGTTGACAAGGGGTCAATTGTACTAGCTGGTTTTGTGTGTCAACTTGACACAGCTAGAGTCAACGGAGGAAGGAGCCTCAGCTGAGGAAATGCCTCACTGAGATCCAGCTGGAAGGCATTTTCTCAATTAGTGATCAGTGAGGGAGGGCCCAGCTCATGGAAGGTGGTACCATCCCTGGGCTGCTGGTCATGGGATCTATACGAAAGCAGGCTGAATAAGCCAGGGGAAGCAAGCCAGTAAGCAGCACCCTCCATGGCCTCTGCATTAGCTCCTGCCTTCAGGATCCTGCCCTGTTTGTGTTCCTGTCCTGACTTCCTTCAGTGGTGAATGCCAGTGCTGAAGTGTAAGCCAAATCAACCCTTTCCTCCCCAGCTTGTCTTTTGGTCACAGAGTTTTGTCACAGCAATAGAAACTCTAACTGAGACACTACCCCTCCAGTGCTCAACCGGTGTTTAGCAGCAGACCTGGCTGTGTATTGCTACATGAAGTCTGTTCCCTAGGTATTTGGGTGAGTCTGTGTTCTCTTACTAGTGTGTTTGAGCATGGATGTATGTGCATGAGTGTATGTGTGTGACAGCCAGGGTCCATATGACAAGAACAGTCACAATAATGTCATCTCTACCAATTAACATCCACATGATCATTGAGCAGTTACTCAATGTTTTTGAAAGCTCTGTCTATGAAATGTACACAGTGTAAGAACTGTATCTTAGTGGTAATTAAGATTTTCTAAGTAACTAGTACAATAACTGACATATGATGAATGTTTGTTAAACACTTGCTAAACACCACAAGAGAGCTTCAATTAGTGTATATATCATATATATGTGTACTGTATTTTCTGAGAAAGTGCATAGCTTATACTCTTCTTAATTCTCATGGTGATAATGTCTGCTATATAGTCTATTATCTTTATTAAACAGATATGGAAATGGCCTTGAAAAACCTGAAGGCCTTCACTGAGTTCAGTCAACCACATCAACATATCTGCCTGTGTTGAAGAATAATAGTAATGACAATATTGTGAACTAATAGAAAAAGATAATTGAAAATGAGCTGAGCCTCAACTTCAAATCCAGTTTTCCTCCATGCCCCCCTCCACCAGTGTCCCTAGGGCCCCTGGAGCCATAAAGTCCCAAAGTAGCCAGACACCTGCCTAATAGTTTTCCGTCCTTTTCTCTCTTAGCAGCTAACTCAGCAGGCTTATTATGGCTCCAGGCTTGGAGCCAGCTAGAGCCTTCTGAAAACAAGACCATGGGTGGGGAAGCAGGGAGTGTCTTCTTCCCCATCCCCCTTCCCGGTGTAAAATATATACTGCATATTGATGGAATTTAGCCCAGGAGTCCGGGAGGCTGGTCCAGGCTTATGTGGAATATCGGAGGCTAGAATATTTACTCTCAAAGAGTAAATAAATAGCACCAAAGGGAGCTGGACAGACGGCTCAGTTGGTAAAGTGCTTGCCATGCAAGCATGAGCATATGAGCTTGATGCCTAGAACCACATAACAAAGCCAGGTATGGCGGTGTGCCCTTGTGATTCAGGTACCACGGAGGTGGACACAGGTGAGTGTCTGGGGCTTATTAGCTAGCTAGACTTGCTGAATCAGCAAGTTCCAGGTCGATGAGAGAGACTCTGTCTCGATAAATGGGGAATGATACCTGAGGTTGACCTCTGGCATTCACGTGTACATACATGCCCACCTGCATACTTGAACATGCACTCTCATAAATGTACACAAAACAAAACAAAAACAAAGGAGTAGCAACAGCCACCTCCGTGATGAGCTCCTCTTAACTTGTCCTTTCCTACCTTGGGTACGTAGGTGGTTGCAATGTTGGGTTCAAAAGGAACAAAACTGAGTAGGTGAGGGAATCCAGAGACCCAACTGCAATATCAGAACCACGAATCCTTGTCAATCAAAACCATCCTGCAAAGCTTTGAACTCCTATTTGAGATCACAGAAGACATCATACTTTTCATAAAACCTAAGTGCTGGGGCTGGAGAAGTGGCTCTGCAATTAAGAGCACTCACTTCTCTTCCAGAGGACACCAGTTCAGTTCCCAGCACACATACAACCTTCTGTAATTCCAGTCTTGGAGGATGCAACAAACACCTCCCCCAGCCTCCATGACATTGTATACACATGTTATATGGACAGACATGCAGGCAAAGCACCCATTCATATAAAATAAAAACAAATACATTCTTTTTTTTTTTTTTGAAAAATTTGACTATTGCTGCACAGACTGTCTTGCATGACATGATATTGCCCCAAGATCTGGACCACAACTGGGAGAAACAGGTATGCAAGAAGGAGGTTTCTGATCGAGTCATTGTGGGGCCCCAGCATCTGCTGTTCTTGCTTCTGAGTCTGGAAAGAGCTAGGGATGCAGTCTAGTGGTCAAGCACTTGCCTGACATGTTTACCACCCTGGTTCCAACCCCAGGTCTGTAACAAAACATAACTGGATTGTTTAGGCTCCTTTCCTTGCTTAGAGGCCTTAGCAATGTTATTTAGTTTTGTCTTTGGCTTCCCTTTCTGAAAAGAAACTAATAATGCTGATATTGATATGACAATTAAGGACATAATCTATAGAATACATTTAGGATGGTGCCTAGCACAAAGTAAGGGTTCTTGTTATTGTTTTGTTTATACAGAATGCTTTTGTGCAATGATATGCTACCATTGGTCTCATGGCCATTCCTCAGACTAGCAATGCACTGTTGTAAGGCCTGCACCAGAAGATTCACTGCCTCCCATATCCCTCCAGTGGCAGAACCTCCAATGATTTAGTGAAAGTCCACAAGTGTGGTGCTTAGTTCTGAAACAGAACAGACCACACCTCATCTATCCAGCTTTGACTATTTGCATCTTCTTTACTCAGATGGAGGCAAGGAGGCTGACTCTGGGAATTTCTGTTTTCAAGCTTGGCGACAGCCACACTGAGGGGAGCAGAGTCAATCTAGCAGCCATTCTGCTACCCTCTGATAGGAAACTTTCATAATAACACGTGTTCCTAACATTATAAAGGGGAGGCGCAGACTCTCTACATGCAACATGCTAGTTCAAATCCTGGCTCTGCCGTTCACAAGCTAGTGGTTTCTTCTCCCTGGATTTCTGTGGGGGTTTGTTTGCTTGTTTTACTGGGGACAGATTCTGGGGACTCAAGCATACCATGCTAGCACTCTACCATTGAACTGTATCCTAAGCCCTTTTTGTTTTTAAAGACTTGGACAGAGCACCTCACTAACTTACTCAAAATGTCACCAAACTTGTTCTAGCCAGTGGGGACCTTGAATTCGTAATTCTGCTTCTGCTACCCAAGTAGCGGGCATAACAAGCCTCCTGCACCAGGTCCAGCACTACAGATTTTTTTTAAACCTTAAGAAAATAGTGTTGAGGCTGGAGAGATGGCTCAGAGGTTAAGAGCATTAACTGCTCAGAGGTCCTGAGTTCAATTCCCAGCAACCACATGGTAGCTCACAACTATCTATAATGAGATATGGTGCCCTCTTCTGACCTGCAGGTAGAACACTTTATGCATAATTAATAGAGAATAGTGTTTATCCATGGACTAGAGCTTTATTATCAGCTACAGTTTTGGTCACAGTAGCAGAAACTGGTTGTTGGTCCTTTGAATGCAGTCAGGGAACAGAAGTGTTTTGGTGGGAGGCGGGCCGAACCATCACTTACTTAACACCCTGTTCTCCAATGGACCTTCACAACACAAATGTCCTGAGAGTTACATTAGGACCTTCCAAGGACTCAGTGGTTAAGAACACTTGTTGCTTTTGCAGAGAACCTGGGTTCTAGTCCCACCAGCCCCACGGTATCCCACAACTATCTGTAAATCCTGTTCTGGGGATCCAATGCCCTCTTCTGACCTCTGCAGGACACCAGACATACATACAGTGTACATGCATACAAGCATGATGCTCATATACAAAATAAAATTAAAGTTAAAATAAAATAAATACATGTTAAATCTGAGAAACAGAACCAAAAGGCGATATTTCTGTAACTGTATGTGACTGTTACTTCAAATGTCAACTTGATACAACCTAGAACTGCCTGGGAGACACTGGAGAAAGGGTGGCCTGGACTGGGTTGGCCTGTAAGCATTCCTGTTGGGGCTTTTCCTTAACTAGTTAAGAAGAGGTGGGAAGACCCACCTTGAATACGGGCAGCATGATTTCATGAGCAAGACTCTGAATAGCATAAAAGTGAATAAATTGAGCTGAGCTGTGGTAATATATTGTGCACCCCAATATATTGTGTATCCTAATAAACTTATCTGGGGATAAGAGGACAGAGCCAGCCATTAGATTAGACATAGAGGCCAGACAGTGGTGGCACACATCCTTAATCCTATCACTCTGGAGACAGAAATCTGTCTGAGTTCAAGGCCACAATGGGAACAGAGTCAGGCACTGGTGGCACACGCCTTCAATCCCAGCACTTGAGATCTCACGCTTTTGCTTGAACAAGGCTGTGGCTTGTTCTGCTTCACTGATCTTTCAGCTTTCACCCCAACATCTGGCTCTGGGGTTTTTTTTATTATTAATAAGACCTTCTAAGATTCGTGTTACACTGAACAGCAAACATGCTTGCATTTATTATCTTTGCTCTCGAGTGGGTCTGATATGGCTCTCCAGGTTTCTGCCTTGACTTCCTCACAATGATGGACTATAAACAGATGCTGTGAGGACAAACAGTGTCTCATTTAAGTTGAGCTTTGTCAGGGTGTTTTATCAGAACAACAGAAATGGAACTAAGATGCTGTGTTAACTACATCTTTCTACATATCTGTGTCTGTCATCTATAGCTGTAGTCATCCATATGAATATCTGTATCCATGTTCATATCTATATCTATACCTAGTATACAAATTGGTTCATGTAATTATGGAAACCATGGTGTCTCTCATTCTACTATCTGTAAGTAGAGACTCAGGAAAGCTGGTAGTGAGATTTCAGTCAGAGTCCAAGGTCCTACGAACCACTGAAGCCAAAGATTCAAGCAATAGTATGAATGCAGGAATAAACACACAAGTCAGCTCAAAAGGTACCAGACAGAGAAAGAAAATTCTCCTTTAACTGCCTATTTTTTCCTTGTGCTTCCAGATATGGCCTACTCAGGGAGGGGAATCTGTTTCTCTAGTCTACCTGTTAAAACACTACTCAGAAACCCCTTCCTGGACACACTGAGATTGTTAAACAAAATACCTGAACTTGCTGTGACTCAGTACAGATGATAGAAAATAATATACCACAGTGATTTTATTTGAGTGTCAACTTTGGGATAAACGATGATTTATCCCAATGATTTCCACTGTCTTTATGTCACTTCACTAGCATCAGAATCCAAGGGAAGAATCTGATAGGCCAACAGCAGGTCATGTACCTGCCACTACTGCCCTGTGGTAGTGAGAAAAGTCGACTTGGGAGAGATATTCAGCACAGAATGAGAGTTCCACACATGGGTATCCATTGTTATTATTTTTACCTCTCTCCTTCTGTGTCATTATCAGTGAATCATCCTAGAATGTCTTTGCAATCCAGTTATCTTGAAAACAAACTCAACACCCACCCGACAAATTTGCTTCTTCTGCAGCACCAGTATCTCCGATTTGGGCGTGAAGCAGCTCAATAGCAGTCATTTCCGCTCCTGCTGTAGTGTTTCCCAATTTATAGAAGGCTTGCCTCCAAGGAAACACCAGGCATGATTACTGGGAAAGTAACCTTCCAGACTATTTTTCCCAGTACACAGAAAAGAGCCCCTCCAGCCGTTCTCTCTAACTTAACCACCACATGGATCTACAGGGTCCTTGTCAGGGAGGAAGAGAGACCAAGTGGGGCCTGGAAGGGATGGGGTCTGTTGGAGGTGGAGCCTGTTCTTTTTGATTAGTAAGATCAACAGAGTCCCAGAAAGGAAGATTTTGCCTTTCTTTGCACCTCAAGGTTGTACCCACATCCTTGTTTTATCTGAACACGTCTTCCTCACAGCAACACAATGTTCACACCTTAGCTTTGAAGATATAATGGAAAGACTTGCACTTTTGCAGTGTCTGAAAGAAGAGAACACCTGCCCCTCTCCTTTAATACACGTCTGCTTGCTTCTTCATGCTCTAAATTCACCAGGGTTCCGAGCAGGTAGCCCTCAGCATCACCTCCCAAAGCTCTTGAGGAGTTGGCCCTCAGTATCATCTCCCAAAGCTCCTGAGGAGATGACCCTCAGTATCACCTCCCTGAGCTCCTGAGGAGGTGACCCTCAGCATCACCTCCCAAAGCTCTTGAGGAGATTGCCCTCAGCATCACCTCCCAAAACTCTTGATGAGGTGACCCTCAGCATCACCTCTCTGAGCTCCTGAGGAGATGGCATCCAGCATCTCCTCCCAAAGCTCCTGAGGATCAGTATTACCTCCATGAGCTCCTGAGGAGGTGACCCCCAGTATTACTTCCCTGTGGCGACCCTGAGCATCACCTGCCAGAGCTCCTGTTCTTGACACATCTTAAGAAGATGGGATTAGATTAGAAAGAGAAGAAAAAGATCCAGGTCCTCTGTCATGATGTCCCAACAGAGTGGTGATAGTAATGTCTTCCACAGCCCTCCCTACTTCCTAGAGCATTTGGCTTCAAACACCACAAATCCTTCTATAAGAGGCAACCCCCTGCACTGAGCTGTGATCAAAATCCCTGTCCTAGATTTCATTGTTGATACTATTTCTTCATCCTTTGATCTGGTCCCACCTTTTGTCTTTTGCTTTTTTTATTCTAGTAAAAGAGGACAAAACAATCCCTACACCACAATTTGAGTCTAGCACATGATTCTTTTTTCCCCATTTTTCTTTATTAAGAAATTTTCTACTCACTCTACATACCACCCACAGATTTCCCCCTCCTCCTTCCTCTCACCCTCTAGCCCTCCTTCCCTAGCCACCCCACATCCCCACATCCCCCAAATTAAGGTCTCCCATGGGGAATCAACAGAGCCTGGCACACTGAGCCTAGGCAGGTCCAAACCCCTCCCCACTGCCACCAAATCTGTGCAAGACGTCACACTATAGTCACCGGGCTCCCAAAAGCCTGCCCATGCACCAGGGACAGATCCCGATCCCCCTTCCTGGGTGCCCCCCAAACAGTTTGAGCCAAAAAACCGTCTTCCATATCCAGAGGGCCTATTCCAGTCCCATGGGGGCTCCACAGCCACTAGTCTACAGTTCATGGGCTTCCACTAGTATGGCCGGTCATCTCTGCACATCGTCCCATCATGATCTTGACATTCCCCGCCTGCAGAATCCCTCCTCTCTCTCTTCAATTGGATTCCTGGAGCTCAGCCTGGTGCCTGGCCTTGGATCTCTGCATCTGCCTCCATCAGTCACTGGACAAAGGCTTTGTGGTGACCATTAGGGTATTTACTAGCATACGATTCTTTAGTCAATAGAATTCTAGATATGGCATTATATCACCTCCAAGACGTCAACATCCAAGACCTTATGAGTTATTGTTTATTTACTCTCTTGTTTGAGTTAAATGCCCAGGGCATCTTGTTGGATGAAAGCCTTGTGGAGCAGAGTAGAGTAGAGCCTTGTCTTTCAACCCTCACTAACCCTTAGATACAGAACTAAACGCTTGTTGGTTCATGCTGCTGAGATGATTGAGGGATGTTGGTTACATGGTAGAAGTAAAAAATACATATTTGGCTTTTAAAAGCTTTGATTCCTGATGGTTGTATTAGTTCTTTTCTCATTGCTATGACCAATTACCTGGTAAGAAATAACTGAACTCAGGAACGACTTGTTCTGGCTTACAGTTCCAGGGAATGCTGTCTGTCACAACAAGGAAGACTTGGAGACAGGAGCAAGATGCCAGTTGGCCACATTGCATCTGCAGTCAAGAAGCAGAGAGTGAACAGGAAGGGAGCCAGGCTATAAAATTTCAAGGCCTCCCCCCAGTGACCTACTTCCTCCAATGAGGCTCTACCTAAATGTTCTCACAATCTTCTCAAGTGTCAAATCCATGAGCCTGCTGGGTATATTTCACATTCAGAACACAGTCTGACCTTGAGTAAAAACCCAAGTAAAGGTCTGCTTTACTTGGCTTTCTCATAAAAGAACTGAACAAGATGATTCCTAAGTTACATTGAGCTCTGACCCTAGGCAATTGTCAATAACTCCAATAATCATCTTTGTGGATCATTATCAAGTATCTCTGTGCTGAGCGATTGTTGCATCATCTTGTAGTGATGGATGGTGTGTCAGGTGAGTCAGCCAAGCCACATTCATCTCTGCAACACAAGTGTGCATCTCAGTCCTGGGCGTGTAAAAGTCCCAGCTGCCATTTGCTGTAGAAGTGACTAAATTGCTGAGGGGACCATCCAGAGGCACACTAAGATAATCAGAAAGACTATCTTCTTTCTTTCCTCAGAGCAATAGGGTCCTTCAGGTCAATCAAGTACATGTGTGAACTGCTCTTTGTGTGGATGATTACTTAAGGTATGACATACTTCTGTTTTGTGTGCATGGAAAGCATATGTGTGTGTATGGATGTGCATGCCTTGGGAGTTCAGAGAGAAATATAGGGTGCCCCCAAGTATTTCCTTTAATTAAGGTCCTTCACTGGACCCAAAACTCACCAGGTTAGCTAGAATATCTAGATAGCAAGCTCTGGTATCTGCCTGCCCCTGCCCCCTAGCACAAGGGTTACTAGGCATGCTCTGACATGCTTGGCTTTTCCACATGGATGCTGGAAATTTGGACTCAGCTCCTCATGCTTGTACAGCAGTCAGTGACTTCTTGAATGTATGCAATGTGTCAAAGTATCACTGACACATTTTATTTATCCATTTATCTATTTTGTTAACCAAAAATGTGGAGCCAGGATATGCAAATTACTTTTCAACGTGAAACTTAAGTCCCTTCTCTGTTACAGTTTCTTAGACCTCTTTCCAGAGAAGCTAAGTGACTGTATGCTTATCATTCTTTTCTATTCTGTTCCATGTATTAATTAATGGAGCACACTTCTGCATTCTTTTATATTTCACTTGCCTCACTTAATACTCAGGAAGTTGTATTATTTAGTGCACATAGCTCTTTATTGACATTTTAATGGCTACATATTACACTTTCTTTCATTGTAATGTTTGATTCATCATTGTTTTCCTTTATTAAATTTATTGTTTGGCAATTTCATACAGGTATATAATACATTCTGATTACATTCACTCCTATGCCCTCTCTGATCCCCCTCCTGCCCTCTTCCTCCTGAAAGGACTCCTACTTTAGTGTCTTTTATGTTTGTTTTTGTTTTATTTTGTTATACAGTAAGACTGCCCAGGGCTACCCACATGGGCATGGGTTCAGAGCTGCCCACTGGAGCATGGAGACTCACCAGTGGCTATATCACTGAAAAGAATGACTTCTTTTCCAGCATCCGTCCAGGGCAACAGTGAACCCATGAGCCCCTCCCACATCCGTGACAATGTTGACAAGCCCAGTCTTGTGCAGGCTGATGCAGGCAGCTCCAGCTGCTGTGAGGTCATGATTGTAATGGTAATGCCATTCCCAAAAGATGTCAGTTCAGTGAAGCTAGTCTCAGCCTATGCCAGAGCTCAGCCCAGTGAGATGACTGCCACCATCATGAGTGACCACAAGCATCAACCAATCCATAATTCTGAAGAGGCGGGGTTAACCACAGGAGTAGAAAGTTGCATAAAGGATCACAGTGTGGCTAAGCACCAGGTAAAGTGAGGTATCAGACTTAGTGCCCCACAAGTGGCAAGTGGGGGGTTGGGGGGGCAGAGGAATGGGAGGAGGCAAAGTCTCTTGGGCTGTTTACTTAGAGTCCTGTGGGGTTCCTGAGAGCTAACAGAATGGAAAACATTGATGGCTGGAAATAGAATTGTGAACATCTGCAGGAAAAATGGGAAATTTCACCTTAATAGATTTTTTTTAAAAAAACGTTTTAACTTTTCTCAAAAAAGAGCTATTTCCCCAAACTCTTCTGCTTCCTCCTGTGTTCTCACGTCTTTAAATATACCAAACACGATAATTTTATGAGCAAATCACATTATACAGAATACATTTTTAAGTCTCAAAGCTTAAGCTTCATAGTGTTATTTTTTAAAAAACAGAGGACTGCATACATTTCAGTTTTCCATATAGCTGCTTCATCTGCCTGCTTGTATCATGGTACATTTTCCCCTCTTTGTTTCAACATTTTGAAAAACTGTGCATCTGTAATTGAAATTCCTCTTTCGAGATGACCTCTTCTCTCTCTGGACATGACCTAGACACTGTAGATCCCATCCACATTGTCTGTTTGCGGTGTGATTTTCAGTAAGCCTTTGGTTTCCTCTATGGAAAGCAAAAACCTTAATAACACTTATCCCACGTTGAGATGATTACATGGTGAGGATTGCAGATCTGACACTGTGATCTGTGCATATGAGGGAGACATTGCTGTCTATTTCTAACTCCTGATACCCTTCAGAAAATGCCTTCTGTCAATCTTGGACAAGGATCTCTTACTAATCAGGTCAGGGAGGAAATTAGATAGTGGTGCTTAGGTGGATATCAAGAGAGATGACTCTTGGAAGTAGTCAAAGAAAAAAGATAACATTGAGTGGAAAAATTAGAAAGGGCCTCTATAGGTAGGTGAAAGACAGGAGTTTTGGAAGAGGTAATAGTTTGTGTGTGTGTGTGTGTGTGTGTGTGTGTGTGTGTGTGTGTGTGTGTGTGTGTTCCTGTTTTTGAGAGGGGCTGGCCTCAAACTTACTATATAACTGAGGATAATTTGGAACTCCTCTGCCTCCTGGGCACTGGCATTACAAATGCATGCCACTCACCCTGTTTTATGCTGGTTATTGAACCCACAGCTTAGGGAATGCTTGGCAGGCACCCTACCAGCTGAGCTACATCCCCAGTCCCAGAAGCACACCTGTAAGATGACCATCTATTTTAATTTGTCTGACACTGAGAAGACTTCCCAGCTGTGAGGCCTCCAGTGATAAAACCAGGAAGATCTTGACAACTCAGAACAAGTGGGTCGCTCAATGTCTTCATCTTTGGGAAGTCAAGATGAACCTTACCAATGCCCTTGAAGAGTGAGTGGACTGGTTGGTCTCTTGCAGAGAAATCTATATTTCTTGCTGGAGAAATATTGAAAAAGCAAGTGAGAGAACATGAGAGTGAAAGCAATCACAACCAGGAAATGAGTCAACTACTCTAACTGGATGAACGGTTTCTGTTGATCTCAAAGAGTCACACATTCCCAAAGAAGTTTCAAATATGATGTAAAAGTATGTTTGAAGGACAGAGAGAAGAATCAGCAGTTAAGAGCACTTGCTGCTCTTGCAGAGGACCTGGGTTCAGTTCCCAGCACCCACGTGGTGGCTTACAACTATCTGTAATTCCAGTCTAAGGAAATCTGATACCCTCTTCTGGCCTCCATGGGCACTAGGTATGCATACAGTTCATACACTTACATGCAGGCAAAACACACCTAAAAGAACAATAAACAGATATTTAAGAAAATGTATGTTTGATAACCCAAATAAGGATAAGATCTCTCCACCAGAGCATCCAGGAAGCTGTACTGTTCAGATGGACCTCCGCTTTCTCTCAGAGACCCCAGAGCAGCTGAACTTTCCCTTTGAGAGAGAGAAGCAACTGGGGCATAAAAGAAATTTCACAGGGTATAATCCAGAAGGGCTGTCCAGAGCCCTCCTGTGGGACAATAATAAAAGAAGTTGTGAATGACTAGGGATTTGCCTCTGAGCATCCACATGTTCTGTCCTGGCATCCCAGTCCTCAGAAGGTGGTATATGAGATTTCCTAATGCCTCTCTTTGATGAAACAATTTCTGCTATATTTTTTCTTGTTAAAACTCCACAACCTTATGGCAAAGAATTAATTACAAAGGCCTTGCTTCTCAGTAAAGCTCATGTGGGTCTTATCAGGAAGATGCACTTTTGTGTAAGCCCAATGGCTTGAGTTCCATCCCATGACCTAAGAGGTAGTAGGAGAGGGGTGACTCTCAAGAGTTGTCCTGTTCACAAACACTGTAGCATGCACAGATAAGCATGCACGCGCACACACACACACACACACACACACACACACACACACACACACACACACACAGAGAGAGAGAGAGAGAGAGAGAGAGAGAGAGGCACACATATACAAATAAAAATAAAGAGAGAAGGAAAGGAAAAGGTATAGTTCATCTTGTCTAAATCCCAACTGTCCCTGGCATAATGGTAGTCACAGAGGCCACAGAGACACCCCTTCCCATGATGCTTCCATATCTTCACACACATCTTATTCCCCCAGTTTCCCCAGTTATACTCACATGTCCAGTCTGCAGAGTGGAAACAGTCGGGCCATTTGTGGATCACAAAGCCAGTACCACCTCGAGTTTCACAGCAAGAACCCTATCAACGACAATCAGTCGTTACTTTTAAGTTAGAATTTGATTGATTGATTTCGTGTGTATGTGTATTATGTTTATGTGTGTAGGCAAGCTCATGTCCCAGTGTATGTGTGGATGTCAGAAGACAAGTTGAGGGAGTTGGCGCTCTCCTTTTACCATGTGGGTCCTGGGAATCAAACTCAGATCCTCAGACTTGATAGCAAGCCGCTTCACTCACCAAGCCACCCTGCTGGCCCTCCAGACATTCAGAATAGATTGCGCTTTGCATTCCTCTTTCTTACACTTTTCATATTTCCAATATCCCAGAGGAGAATCTCCTCCTGACAGACATTGATTGGTTCATCTGTCTGAACTTCGGACCAATGTTGATCAGTGGCCAGCCTCATGGACACATGTAGCGGGTGGTAGGAAGAAGCAAACCCCTCCTTCTGACTGGAGTCTGGACCCTGCTAGCAGAGGGGTCATTTCTAGGCTTTACTGTTGGGTCAGCAAGAATTTCCCCTCTGGGGCTGTTGTGAGGAATACACAGGCAGAAAGAAACCCCATGGTACATTGAAATAAATGGGTTCGTTACAGCAGAGTGCTCAGCAGGGAGCCTCTCACACTGGGATCAACAAACGGGACCTACCCTTTCCTCCTGGAACAAGATGCTGCCCTCCCATCTAAGTATTCCAGAAGCCATGCCAATCGCTCAATCTAGGATTCTTCAGAGCCTCCCACAGAAAACTCATCTAACAGGAGTTGGAGATGGAATATCTAAAGCCGTCTGAGTTGGAGATGAGATATCTAAAGCTGTCTGAGTGGGCTGAGGCCCAGTCTAGACTTTCCCCATGACCCCTGTTCTCTGAACCATTAGTGGATGCTACACAACCTGCCACATTGAGTGCAGCATTGTTCATTCTACTATATTAAAAAAAATTTATCTCGCAACACATAAACATGGAGGCATCTGCACACATATGCATGTACAGTGCTCACACACGTGTACACATGCACACACACACAGACACACACATGTCCACAGATGCACATGCACATCCACAGCTACACACACACACACACACACACACACACACACACACACACACACACACACACGTACACACATGAGTCCCCATCTCAAATGACAACTAAACAACTAAAAAGAAAACATATTGCACCTGGGCAGGCTGACCTGCAGATAACTTCCAGAATTTTGCCAAGAAATAAAAATAACACATTTTGAGGTGGGGAGAATCAGGTTTTGGACACAGTTGGCATCTAGGGTAAGATCTGCCTTGGTTATATACATGCAGTGCCATATAGAACAGTTCCTCACCTATAAGAACTGACCTCACAGTGTTGCTAAGAAGTTCAATGACAGCTGAACATGGTAGTGCATGTCTGTGATAACAGGAGGTGGGAAGAAGAGGAACACAGGCTACATACATGTAGAGACCCTGTTGTAGGAGCGAAGGAGGGAAGAAGGGAGGAAGGTGAGTATGTTGCACAGTGTGGCTGCCATAGTGCCAGGCTGAAGGCAGAGGGAATCCTCTAAAGTGCAGTTAGTAGTGATCTATTAGAACCATGCCTAAAGACTGAGACTTTCCCTTCCTTCAGCCTCAGTATCTAATTGCATGGATCATTACAGATGTTAGAAAATGGCAAAGACTTTAATGACCTGATTCCAGCTGCTCAGAAAAGATGGTTGAGTGGGTCATTTCCCTTTGCAGTGATGAGTGATCACACCATGTGCATTTGAATGGTTTGTTGAGTGGCAATGGAGATGTGTGCTGGACTTCAAGTGTGTGCTGGCCATCAGCATGATGTGGCAGCGATTCTAGAAATATTGAATGTGAGGGGAGTAAAGCTATGTATTAACACAGACTAACAGTGGCACATGGGCTGTCGCTCCCCATTGTGTGCCCAGGCAGACACTGCTAAACAGTAGTGAAAGTCTTTCTCAGTGAATTTGAACTTAGAATCTTACCTCAAAACCCTTGCTATTATCACACAGTCACAGTCAGTCTTCACACTGAAAAACAGTTGCTATTTCTACCCCAGGAAAACGGAGCAGAGCTTGAGGGATATATCTCTGGAGGGGCGAAGATGAGGGCAGTCACCCACTCACGAAATATAGTTTAAAATGGAAGGAAAAGTGGTACTTTAAGGATGCAAGTCGAGTTATGGGGGAAAAAGATGAGAGAACAAGAAACGAATGAGACTAAGAACTAGTGCTAACATCAAGGAAGGGCTCAAGGAAATGTCTTTAGAACAAGAAATGGAGCTTCTTCATGACTGCTGGGGCTCCAAGACAAGGCTGAGTTCAGTGGTGGGACACCATTGTTTAGTGAGCAAGTACCAAGTGCCGGGGTCTCTCCTAGCCACTTCCATGGATATTTTATCATTCATTCTTCATAATAACCTAGGGAGTGAAAAGTAGTGTCTCTGCTTTCCTGCTGAAGACATGGAGAATCTAAAATAACAAAAAACCCATGTAAAGCTACAGACACATCCCATCGCTTTGCCTTTTCCTTTGTATCATAGATGAAGATCCTACCCTGGGTACTTAATTTTTTCTGAACTTCAAAAAGATTTTACTATTAGTGAAATGTAAGAACAACAATCATGAAGACTTGATAAAGCTTGCCAGGTCTGAAGTCTGAAATTTGTAAATGATATTAAGGACTTCAATATAGACTCTAAGAGATATTCAGACTGAAAATATCAAAGATGACTCTTAACTCTAGTATTGGGAGCTGTTTACAGCACTGTGTCTGTGAGAAGTTCAGAGTCTGCCTGGATCCCCAAGCTGGTGCGGCTCAGTGCCTCAGCCCTTGGGTAAGGTTCATTCACGTGCATGGCTCCTGATGTGAAGATGCCTGGGCTGCTCTGCATAAGAGAGACAGTTGTGTAGCTTGATCTGCTTAAGGGCCCCCTGGCAGTAGGATCAGGATTCAACCCTGGTGCATGAGCAGGCTCTTTGGAGCCCACTACCCATGGTGGGACACCTCACACAGCCTTGAGGCAGGGGGAGAGGCTTGGACCTGCCTCTACTGAATGTACCAGGCTCTGTTGACTCTCCTTCTTATAGGAGGGACCAGGAGGTGGGTTGGGGGGAGACTAAAGGGGTGGGAGGAAGGAAGAGGGGAATCTGTGATTGATATGTAAAATGAATTATAAACCTTAATTAAAAAAAAAAAAGATGCCTGAGCTGGAACCTGACTTCACCTCTCCTGACTTCTGCCATGCTTTTAACTATATGACTGCTGTTGAAGTACAGCAAGACCAGACACACACAAGAAACTGGAGTCTCATTGCCATTTGCAGTCATGGTTCTGGGGAGAAACACCACCTAGAGTCACCCAGGAAGCACCAAGTGAAGATAGGCAGATAGGGGTAGTTTTCGCTATGGGTGAAATCTCTTATTGCAGTATTTGTGGGGAGGTTAGCAGGCTTAGGATGGGCCCCATTGTACAACTACTGCATGCTTTAGGGGCATCGAGCCTGACCCTTGGTACTTGATCTGAGATAGTTAGGGAGAATAGATTAGCCTAGGATGTGATGTGCTGATAGTGGAGGTAGTTGGGGTTTGGATTGAAGAGCTCCATGGGAAGAACTGTCCAGAGTTCTTCTGTCCAGAGCTGTGTCTATAAAATAGGGATATTGAAACCTATTCTTTGGTATTGTGTGAGGATTTGTAAATTGGTATTGGAAGTGGTCATTTAAATGTGTCATTCTTTAATAATGATGTTGTTAATGAAGTCATTAAAATCTTAAGGACCCTTCTGCATACAACCCAAAGTGTTGTCATGCCCAGCACCCTCTTCCAGAAGCATGAGTCTCCTGCCACCCTTCTCAGCCAAGATGCTCTGATCTAGGGATTACAACTGATTGGACCACGGAGTCCATCTGTTGCTCATCCATTGGTTGGTCAATGACCACTGAGATCTCCTGATTCAAAAAGAAGGTGGCCAAGAAACGTGTTGGCTATTAGCAGAGCCAGTAAGATCGATTTTCTCTAGGAAGTGGACTCATTAAGACAGAAGGTGGGTAATGAAGCTAAGAGATAAAAGATGTTGAGCCACTGGTCAGAGAGAAAGCTGGAGAGAAGAAAGCCAGATGGAGTAGGTTTAGAACTCCTTTCGAGTTCTGATTCTCTTCCTAGTGGCTGCACCATGTTTTCCTTCTGTACAAGCCCTCTGATTCCTTTTACTGCACACACAGACAAAACATTTATCTATAGGTTTTGGAGAATTAAAGAAATGTCATTCTAGGCGATATAAAATTCAAGTTCAACCTTACATAAAGCCATTGGGATGTCGTGTGATCATTACTCTAGCTCCCTCCATAACTTGTTCTGAATCAGCCACTTTTTCCTTATCTATGAAATTGCCTAGGTAGCCTCAAAGCTTCTGCAATAACATGAGGTTCTGATACTTCATGTCTTCAAGGCTTGCTGAGGTAAGTTGAGGATTGGGTTGTGGGCTCCAGTAGGATCCAAGCAGAGGCATCCTGCTTCCTTCGGCTTCAATAAAATCTATCTTGGTGCTTCAATAAAATCTATCTATGCCCTCTATCTCCTGATGCCCAGAGAAGAAATAGAGACATGCAATCAGCCAGAGAAAGGAAGATAAATATAGCCTTTGTCAGATTAATATCCCCAGGATTACTCATGACTCTTTCAGAGTGAAGCAAAGATCATGTGCCGCCTGACAGTCCCCCATCTGGCCCGAGAAGACTCGCCATATGGATGGTTCTCGCTAATTATAGTTAAATACTGAAGGGAGGGGGTTCCAGTGTGGCGGCTCCTGAGACCAGAAGTTCCCTGATTCCCCCTTTCTGGGAGCTCGTGGAAAAGCTTGAATAGTTACTGTTCCCAGGCTTCTCCAGCTGCTTTCAGGTAGACATTTAGCCTCTGTAGAACTGACTTCCATCAAACACAAAGGAGGAGAAGTAACCCTCATCTTTCTGTGTTAAAAAAGCATCAGTATGGGGGCTCCTGTGCTAAGATGTCCATCAAGATTCTGCATCATGGAGGAATCCAAAGAAGCAATTGATAATTTGATGAAGCTACATTTTGTTGCTACTAAGGACCTGGATCTTTTTCTACTGCCGGGTGATTTATGTGAAAGATACAAGGAAGATTGTTACTATTTGCTAGTCTCAAGCAAATGACACTCAGTGAGTGAATCAATCTAGTTCCAGAGAAGAATTTCCTAGCAACCTAAAGCATTGTTTTCTTAAAATAAATGCAGATGGCCTCTGCCCATCTGTGATGGATAATGTGACTGTCTGCTTGATGGGACTCTAGAATCATGGAGGAGGCAAACTTCTGTGCCTGTCAGTAACTGAAATGGGAAGATCTACTTCAAATGTGTATGGCATCAGTCTGTGGGTTGAGTCCCAGATTGAATAAAAGGGAAAAGGATAACTGAGCACCAGCACTCATCTCTCTGCTTCCTGACTATGGAGACAATGTGACCAGCTGCCTCGTGCTTCTGCTGCTGTGCTGTCCCTAATGCGATGGATTGACTGTGAGCCAAAATAAATACCCCTCCCTCCCTTGACTTGTTTTCATCTTGTGTTGTGTCACAGCCAGAGGAAAAGTGAATAACACACATCCAAGGCCAGGGATTTGATTCCTAGCAGAGAGGAGGGAGGCGGAAGAGAAGGAGGAAAGGGCAAGGAAGGGCAAGAGAGACCCAGCACCTATACTTGCCTTTAAACAATTGCTGAGAGTTATCAGTTTGGGTGGGTGAAGGAATATGGAACACCCAGTTCATGGGTGAAATCACTCGACACTTCATTTTGCCTTCACTCTCTGTATCTGGACCCCCATTCTTTAAGGACAAATCATTATCATCCTACCAAGAACACCAAAGTAGGACATCCTTCCTGCAGAGATTCAACCCTTCATGGTCTCAAGTCAGATAGGTGACGAATGTGATGGGAATGGAGCAGGTGATCGAATCCACGTGGCACTCTCAGTGTTCATGAACTGACCTAGCTTTCTCACAAACGTGACCACAAAAAGTACTAATAAAAACAACAAGAAAATGAGGGGGGATGAAGCCTGATGCTCTAGAATTGGGGAGACAGTAGGATATGGGAGGGTAGTTCATTAGTGGGAGAGCATAAGCTGTATGTCAAGGGGCCACCTCTGTACAGCCAGGATGCAGTTACCACTTACTAATGGACATTTGCAGAGATACTCTCCATCAAGGTATGCGAGTGGGATTCTCCATTTATTCATGTTGCAAAATTTTAATGAACACTTGGAATTTCTAGTACTTTTTAAAAAGGCGTTATTTTCATTATGGCTATTCTGAAATTATAGGATGCAGTCCCAGTGTTCCCTAGCGGCTCCTGAGATAAGCTTACTGAGACAGGCTTGGAATTTCAGACCTATGATGTCATTGGAATCCTTTGAATTCAGCACTACTTGAATCATTTACTGTCCCTCAACTTCCCTGCCTCATAGCACATGCCATTGTGCTCAAGCCCACACCAGAGATGACAACCATAGCAGGTCCTTTACTTACCATCTACATGATTGTTCTTTCGCTTTCAACTGAACCCAGGATGCATGCTTTAAAAGTTTATTTCTGGCCCCACAGGTGAGCGAGTCACACCAGCAACAGGCTGAGGAGTTGGCTCTGTCTCTGTCTTGCAACCTTACTCTTGAGTTTGGTTTCTCTATTACAGCTTCTGTCTTTTTTCTGCTTAGTGCTTCCAGGGCATGGAGAGGCTGTGTCCTGAGTGATTCAATGGAATGATGAGAATTGTGTTTTCTGTATTTCTAGCATCTGTGATCTTACCAGAGTCTCATCTGACTGGTGCTTGGTTTCTATTCCCTGGGTGGTTATACTGCAAGCAGAAACTCTCCCATTACTTTGAATGCATGATACAATGAAAAAATTGTGATAATAGAAGAATAAAGAACACATTATTTTCATAAGTGTGCTTGGGCTAGATTTAAGTCAGACTTGGTAATCTGGCAATTTAATCGGAGGGAAGAACTTGCATCAAACTTCAGAAAGTACATGTGTAATTCATGGTCACTCAGTACAGGGAATTGCAGAGAGGGATTTTGGAGAGACAGAGGAGGGGGGAGAAAGGGGGAGAGAGAGAGAAAGAGAGAGAGTAAATGGCAGTCTGAGAGAGAACGGCAGGGAGGAAACCAGTGTCACCTGTTACCCTGCTGATCCTCCTCCTGCAATTTATGGAGACTGTCAGCTGCTAACAATCTAAATAACTCATTTCCAGGCCAGGAGTTTATAACTGAAGCAGAAAATGCCAGAAATCAATCCCTTGTTGTGACATTGTTTTTTCTGAAACTAGGACACAGCCTAGTCTATCTGGGTGTCATGGAATCGGAAGCAGCATGAGTCCAGGCTGATAGGTACTTTAACTATATTGATATCATAGGTTGTTCTGGGTAAGGATCCGACAGTTCACTCAAAAGGAGCTGAAATGGAACTGGGAGACATCCCAATAGCAAGGACTCTGGGACCTGACAGCACCTTGCCTGGAATCCTGATTCCTCTGGGACTGTCTGTGTTTTATCTGCTATGTAACCCATCCTTCAGTTTCCTTATCAGCACCTTAGGGACAACAACAGCACCGACATTGTGAAGGATTGTTAATCAAAGTAGATAGAGTCTTATGGTTTATTTTTAAAGTTTATACAGAATTATAATCAATGAATGCAGGATCAAATAATGGCTCATTGGGTAAAGTATGAATGTGCATGCCTGATGACCTCAATTCAATTCCCAGAACCCAGGTAAGGGTAGAAGCAGAGAACCAATTCCACAAGTTGGCATCTGACTTCTTTACACATACCATGTCACATGTACCCCACACACATTATGCATGCACATACACACACAAATTATAAATTTAAATTTTAAATGGATTCATGGATGATGGTTTCAGTGATATTTTTCCTCTTTGGACATATGTATTTGGAGAGAGGTGGGGGATGGAGAGGAAGAGGGGAGATGAAGAGCAAGAGGAGGAAGTATATTTGGAGGAGAAGGAGATAGAGGAGGAAGGAAGGAATGAAGGAGGAAATGAGAAGGGAGAGGAGGGAAAGAGACAGGACATGATCTTTAATTGTCTGGACTCTGAGGCCAACCAGATGGGCATCAATTTATGTCTAACCTACATGCCTGTGAGTACCCTACATACACTAACTTCTCAGAGGCTTGCTGTACTGACTACAAAGGAGTAGTACAGTGCTTTAGCTATAGGTTGTTATCTGAGTTGAATGAATGGATATTTAGAACAGTTTGTGGCAAATATACCCATCTTAGCCCACCACAGAACTGTGTGGTTATCGACTAAGCATTCTTTGTATTTCTTTCAGAAGTTAGATAATAATAATAATAATAATAATAATAATAATAATAATAGATAATAATAAAAATAATTACTTATTTAATAAGCAGGGCTGTGGGGTTTGGGAGGAAATATTGAAGAGTATGTAGACAATAGTGTGGTGATATATTGTGTACCCTAATAAACTTGCCTGAGGATCAGAGGACAGAGCCAGCCACTAGATTAAACAGAGGTCAGGCGGTGGTGGCACACACCTTTAATCCTAGCACTCGGGAGGCAGAGATCTGTGTGAATGTCTGTGAGTTCAAGGCCACCCTAGACTGCATGAAATTGACTCAGTCTAGGAGAGAAAACAGAGTCAGGCAGAGGTGGCACACAGCTTTAATCCCAGTACATGAAATCTCATGCCTTTGCTTGGGAAGTACACATGACTTTAATCCCAGGAAGTAATATGGCAGGGCAAAGAAAGGTGTGAGGA
This sequence comes from Peromyscus californicus insignis, assembly GCF_007827085.1. Taxonomy (NCBI): domain Eukaryota; kingdom Metazoa; phylum Chordata; class Mammalia; order Rodentia; family Cricetidae; genus Peromyscus; species Peromyscus californicus. The sequence goes on from NW_026294551.1 coordinate 104,283,780, forward strand.
AACAGGAACTAAAGGCTCTTTTTGGCTGAGGCCTTTCAGGTGAGGATTCAGAGGCTTTCAGTCTGAGGATTCATGGAAACAGGATAGGCTGAGGAGTTGGCAAGGTGAGGTTGGCTGTGGCTTGCTCTGCTTCTCTGATTTTTCACCCCAATATCTGGTACAGGGTTTTTTTTTTTATTAATAAGACCACTTAGCATTTGAACAACACAATAGGACTTTTCATTCCTGATTTGAAATGTGCTCAACTTTTCTTTTTGACCTTTGTGAAATGGGGCCAATAACCATGTACTACTTCTTCTTGGGGCAACACTGGTGTTGATATGAGACCGTGACTTACCATCCTGGGGCAGTGGCACCTTTAGGTTTACATGGCAGCAACTGTGCAGTCATGAGTGGAGCATCGTTAGCAGAGTCCTTCAGGTTCTTCTTTCCTGAAAACTCGTCTTAAGGTGGGGTCTCAGCAACTGTTGTTCTCTTATACAACCTGGTCCTTCTGTTATATGTCATTTGACCGGGATCAACTCCTCACCCAAACTGGACTAATCTGATTCACTCTTTGAAGTTGCAATAAGAAACTGAGTTATTCCTAATCATAATCAACAATTCGTCTATAGTGATCCTTTCAAAAGGAAAATCTGAAAGTCCCAACCCTCTTCCTGCTTCAAACACGTACATGACTTCCTAATGTTCTTGAAATAAGGTCCTAGCAAGTCTTACTTGAGACATAATGGACATTTCAGATCTCATCTCATTGCATGTTAGTTTTCATTCCAGTGCTAAGACATGCTGGCCCTCCATGGCTTTGGAACTCAACAAGTGTTCTGGCTAGTGTTATATCAACTTGACACAAGCTAGAGTTATTTGGGAAGAGGGAACCCCAATTAAAAAAATGCTTCCATGAGATTGCCTTGTGGGAAAGCCTGTGGGATATTTTCTTGATTGACAACTGATGGGGAGGGTCCATCTCACCATGGACAGTGCCACCTCTAGTCTGGTGGTCCTGAGTGCTATAAGAAAGCAGACTGAGTAAGCCATGGGGAGCAAGTCAGTACACAGTGCTCTTCCATGTATCAGTCCCTGCCTCCAGGTTCCTGCTCTGTTTGACTTCCTTGGAGGATGGACTGTAAGCTGAAAAATGATATTTTTTCTTCCCTTTCTTCCCCAAATTGCTTTTGCCATGGTATTTTCTTACAGCAATAGAAACCCAAGACACCAGGTGTATCTTGCAAGAAGGCCTTCATGTGTTCTGTTGCCTCTATGTGGAACAGCGGTACCTCTGCTCTCTCACGTTTCTGGTATTTTAGTGGACATATTATCATGCAAACCCTCTCAGATCTGCTCCATTAGGGCAACTTTGTCCATTTACCTTCGCACTATGTACTTTCTATAACATTAACCACAACTGCAATTATACATCTGTGTGTGTAATTATTTGATTGGTGGCTAAATCTCCCAGCACATTCCATACTCTCCTGGGATCAGGATCAGATTTGTTTTCATCTACTTTTGTATCCTTGGCACCTTGGCAAGGTGCCTGACTCATAGACTATGCACAATAAATCTTTGTTTAGCCAATGGTAAAATCCAATAATGGCCGGAACTACAAGTTGAGAGTTCACAATGCAACTCTGCTGAGATTCTCAGGGCTGCGCCCTTCTCCAACCTTCCTAATGCATCCTTCTCTTCACATTTTCTGTCCATTCAGTGAAAGACTCTCAACATCATTCAATTCAATTCCTACACTTTGTGTAATCTTGGATAAGTGTGTTTCTCTTATCTGCAACTCAGTTTACTCTTTCATGAGAGTGTAAGATGGAGATGGAGAAAGTCCTGAGTGTTATGCTGAGAGGATTCAAAATGAAGATGAACAACACTGGCTACGATAATGGCCACAGCTCTGGAAAATGCAAAGGATGTTTACAGTTTATGACCAGTTATTTATATCTTGGCTCCAGAGACTCTCCAGCTTGGCCAGTAAGTACCACTTCAGTTATTTCTAGTCCTGGTAGGGCTTATCTTCTCTTCTTATACTGTAATACTTTCCCTAAACTTCTGAATCCAGCCCTTCACATTAAACACTCTTTCCTCCTACAAAACCTAGAGTGAATTAGTCACTTAGTCAAATGTAAATTGTTCCTCATAGGAGACTAAGCATTGAAAGCATCATGTGAAGACCTCATCTATATACCATAGAGACATTTTGATTTCTCTTAAAACGTAAAAAACAATCCCAGACTCTGTGTCTGCTCTGGATTCACCATTCCTTCCCACCAACCAAGTCCTTTTCAATGATCAAACCAAACCAGTATCCACAGTGGCCACAACCTCTGGTGTGCCTCTACTGTTTTCCTCTTCCTGAACTCACACAAACCGAGGAGTCCACCCACCAATGTGCTAACTGTGTGTATGTGTAAATACCTGAACTCATACAACCAAACCCAGGGGTCCACCCACCATTGTGCTAACTGTGTGTGTATAAATGGAACAAACTCCTTGACAAAACAACCTAAAGTGTGAAACAATTGCTCTGGCTCATGGTCTCAGAGTCCATGGCCACTTGGCACAATGTAATTGGGGAGAATATCAGGACTGAAGAGTGTGTGACAGAGGAAATTATTCACTTTACTGTCAATATGAAGCAAGGAAAAGGATACAGAAAGGGGGAAGGCCAAGAGCACACCCCATGGATTTACTTCTTCCAAAGATCCGCCTCCTACCTTCTACCACCTCCTAATGACTTCAGTATGTCACGAAGCCTTGAATGATTGACCCATTCATTATATCAGGGCCCTCAGGACCTACATAGCTCTGGGAAGTTCATGCAGACACACACACAAGCATACCTCACAAATATGCCATGCATTTATTAATCTAATCATGTTGAGAATGAGAATGAATCATCCCAACCATCCTAGAAAAATATCTCCCCAACCTGCCTCCTTCCTCACTGAGGTCATCAGATTCGAGTTCCCTGACCTCCCCAGAGCAGCTAAAGCTCTTCTCTGGGCTGTCCTCTGCCAGTCTGTTCATCTCTGCAAATGCAGTTTCATAACATCTGCTCTTGCACCTCCTCTGTAATTCAACTAGCATTCCAGGACACACACGGAACTTACTGTCACTAAGCCCTGCCTCATGCATCTACAGACTTACAGTGTCCATCTCCCTACTTCATGGCCACCAATTCCTGTCCTTTCAGCCTGAGCCTACTGACCCACAACCTTAGCTTCACTGTGACTTCTGTCTGTTTACACTGCTACTCTTCCCTTTTTATGAATCCTCTCACTTTCCTACTCCTATTATTACCCTATTTAGATCTCCTGGTCCATCACTAGCAATAACTACTTCCAAATGCCATGTACTTAGGCATGTGCCTTGTATCTGCCATACTTGCCTGGCAAAATCCACCCTTAGATGCAGCAAATCATATGCCTTCTCTGCACTACACATGAGCAGCTGAAACCAGCAGAGAGAATGAAGTAGGATGCTGGTTATAATGTGTGCTTTTCTTCCAGTGCACTTGTGTTGATGCTCTCTAAGATCTAGTCCAGCCTCATAAAGCTGTTGGAATGTTAAGAGTTAATGAATGCACAATGACTAAACTATTCCCTGCCACACAGAATGCTCTCAATGAGTTACTGTTATTGGTAGTAGTGCTGTCATTACCATTAATCTACCCTCCACTCAGCTGATTCTTCATACCATGCTCAAGTTAGAAGTTGGAGAAATTCAGATGAGACTCCCCTAGTCCTGTTTCCAAGCATCTGGGCGTCTCCACTGATCTTCTTTCTTCTCTCTGTAAATTGTTTCTCAACTTCCAAAAGTCAACTCCTCAGTGTATGATCTAGACTTAATATATTTCCTTTGACAGTTTCATACATATATGCACTGTCTTGTGATTTATGCTCACCTCTACCCGTTATTGTCTGCTAGCTCTCTTTTCTTCCATATGAACCCCCTCCTCTTCCCAACTAACCCTTCAGGGATATACCATCAATTAAAATGACACTTTTTCTTCCAGCAACCATTAACAGTCACTATCTCTTCCACAAGGTATGGGGCCTCGTGGACACCTCCTCTATCCATGATGGGATGTAGAAGGATCCCAGTCTTGTACAGATAGCTACAGCTGCTGTGTGTCTTCAAGCTTTTTGCATGTTCCTATCTTCCCTCTCTCTCCCTTGTAACATACATAAATACTAGTCATCTTCTGGACTGATGTGTAAATTACTATTTTCCATGCCCTGGGCTCAAGACAATCCCTCAAATAAAGAACTGAATGCATGTTTGACAAAATTGCATGGGATATTTAACCTCTAGGTGGATAAAGATTTGGTCTAGAAGGAGAATAACCATCAACTGCTTCAAAATAAAAGGGGGCAATTCCATAATTAAAGTGCTGGTTGATTCAGGGTTTTATACTCTGACAGCCATTTCCTTCAGAATTGCAATTCATTATCTCCAAAGCAATTTAGTTCTGGTGCTTAAATTTCCAAAGTATAAGAACTTTCCTGGCAGAAAGGGTAACTGAATTAATTGCATTAGGCACTATGATCTTTAATTAGATCAATAGGAGAGCATCCATAAACATCTTGGGAAGTGTTTGCTTCATTGGCTGTGCTTTCCAAGGAGCCCCAGCATCAATACTAATCCATAAGAAAATGCTTAGAACAACATGGTGGCTTAACAATAAAAGGATATTTTGGTTGAAATTAAACGTTGTTATCATAATGCAAAAGCAAAAACAAATCAACTTGCAAAACTAATCTGGAGCATTAAAGAGCACGCCACAGCCTGAGGATTACACTGAGTTCCACAGCTCATGACTTGTTAATGACAGAGACCAATGACAATTTCATCAATGTATGCTATTACTCAAAGAAAAGCTCTAGAATTATTTCATTGATAATGTTATCACCTGGGAAGCCCGCTGTGTGAGTCACAGATGGAAAAGAGCTTTTCTGCCTTTGATGACATTGTGAGGAATGACAAGGGGTAGGGCTTGTTTTGGACCTAGACGATAGGTCAATATTTGGTTCTCAATGAGTTACTGGTTTTATAACAATCTATCTTTAAAGAGGTGTATGTGTGTGTGTGTGTGTGTGTGTGTGTGTGTGTGTGTGTGTGTGTGCAAGCATGCACACATGTATGAGATACCACCCAAAGAGAAAGAGTGGTGGGCATAAAGATTACTTTGTACCAGGAGTGGTTCCAATGAAGGTAAAATGATATCTACCAACATTCTTTCTTTAAATTTCTTCTTCCTTCTTTCTTTAGATTTGTTGGAAATTCCAAAATTATTTTCTAGCAATCACATCTTTACAACATATTTGCTCATGGTGTAGCTACGTCCAATTATGATAATGTGGTAATAACCCTGATAGTAATGGTAGCCATGGAAATGATGGTAGTTGCAACTACAGTAATGTAACTGCAATTCTTACTAGATTTCTATCATTTTCTTTTTTTTTTTTTTTTTTGGTTTTTTGAGACAGGGTTTCTCTGTGTAACTTTGTGCCTTTCCTGGAACTCACTTGGTAGCCCAGGCTGGCCTCAAACTCACAGAGATCCACCTGCCTCTGCCTCCCAAGTGCTGGGATTAAAGGCATGCGCCACCACCGCCCGGCTAGATTTCTATCATTTTCTAAGCATATGCTAAGAACTCATGGCAGATACTATTATTCTTGGGATTTATCAATGGAGACAGAGAGATGAAATTCTATGCTTCAAGATATGCAATCAGTTGACAGAACCCAACTTCAAGCCCATGAAACACACCAAGTCCTATGTTCTAAAAGAGGCACTACAATAAGGAACTTGAAGGAGGCATTAATTCTCATGACTTCCTTGATTAGAAAATAATAACGGTCCGACATTCTGTTCAATACACAGACAAAGACAAAGGATCAGAAATCTTTAGTGCACGTGGAAACTGGAAGGAATTGGCAAGAAACCAGCCTTGGGAGTCACACAGCTTTAAGTGACCCTCTCTTCTGTGGTATGTCCAATGGCTCACACACCTGCTGGCTTGGCTATAAGTGGTAAAAAGACAGATTAAATCAGCTGTGATGCTCTTAGATTATGAGATGATGGTTCCAACAGCTTGATAGCTGTAGAGAGCATGATAGTCCTGCTCAGGTATAGTTTATCCTAAATCTTTGGAGGTTCCCAAGTCTACTACATAATTACAGACTATCATACCTCTTCTACTAAAAACCCTACTGGCTGACAGTTCAGAATAAGAGCAGCAAGTCACCACACACAGACCCATTTTCTTTCTTTCTGTTTTTTTTTCCTTTAGTGGAAGGAAGAGGTTCATTCCTCCTCATTCATGCTGTGTTATCAGACTTAGTCAGTGAGAAGCCTCTTCATTTAGTATTTTTATTTTCTTCTCACTCTACAACAATGGTTCTCAACCTGTGGGTCATGACCCCTATAGAGAGTGCATATCAGATATTTACATTCTTAACAGTAGAAAAATTACAGTTGTCAGGTGGCAATGGAATACTTTTATGGTTGGGGGTCACCATAACGAGGAAATGAATTAAAGGGTCTTGGCATTAGAAAGACTAAGAACCACTGCCCTACAAGGTTACATACTAGTGCCTAACTCAACTACCTTATTTTATACATGTTTAAAATGCACCTGTACCCTTGAAAAACACAGTGCCTGCCGTTTGTGTCTGAATGTTTTCAGTTTGCATAAATTAACGTTGTGCTATAAACCCCAGTCTGCTTCCTCTGTCTCTTCATCCCACTGGACTCTGACATTCATTCCTGTTCTTCTATGTGATATGGCATGTACGTCTTTGGTTTGGACTGCCTCCATTCATTGACTCACAAACACCCAAACTAAAATAGTGTATTGTACTTACTTTCCTGTTAATTACTCCTCTGGTGGAGTGAGTGAAAAAAATATAGTGTCTGGTATGTATTTTCACTTCTTCCTTATTACAGAGGAATTTTGTCTTCTCACTTCATATCCTGGAGCGGATAGGAAGCAAGAACTAAGCTTCAGATTCATCTTTCCTCAAATCTGCCAACAATCTACTTCCCAGTGAAACCACACAGTGCAAGGTCAGTCCACTTACACTCATAGACAACCTGAGACTATGTGAGTGTGCTCGGCACCCACATGTCTCTGCTTTCAGATAATAGTGCAAAGAAAATAGCTGTTATAAGAACAGGCAAGAAAGGAAACTTGAGGCCTTCTCTTAAAAGAACTTTTCATTTCTGGATGAAGAAATGATACTAAAGTGGACCTAGCCTAGCTATAATTCTAGAGTATATTATCAATAAATGGCATAACTTTTGTTTTAGATGATACTGATTTATATTAAACTAGTTGCTCATTTCTAGAACAAGTATTTGGTTCCTTAAAAGAAAACCCACCCCAGTGAGGCAAATATTAAATTTCTGAAGCCTGGCACTTGCTTCAAGAGCTTGTTACATGGAGAGATGAAATGACCACCACCAATCAGTGAGCTTCAAGGCAGCCATCAACTTAGACTTTCCCGTTGCCTGGCACTCACTGCATCTCAAGGATCCACAGTATTAATAGCATAATGAGCTAAAAGGACAGATATCTCAAAAATGCACCTCTGAGTTCTTTAGAAAATGTAAATCTAGCCTAGAGAAAGAAAGCGTGGTCTAGAGAAATGCCTTAGCAGTTAAAAGTGCTTGCTGCTCTTCCAGAGAACCTGAGTTCAGTTCCCAGCATCCATTTCAGGTGGCTCACCTGTAATTCCAGCTCCAGGGGAGCTTGATGCACTCTGCTGGCCTTCACAAGCACCACAAGCAGTATAAACACACACACACACACACACACACACACACACACACACACACACACACACACACACACACGCCACTACATTTATAAAAACTAAAGTGACTGGAGTTATAGGGAACAGAATCTGCAGGTGTGAATGTGACATTACCAGGGCCCCGGATCCTGAGGACCCCAGAATAGAGACAGAAGACAGGTGCCGTGGATCATCAGATCAAGGATCAACAGGCCCACTGCTAAAATTTCCAATTCATTGACAGCTGAAGCATCTATTTTAACAAATGTCCTTTTAGTTAATGTGACTTGGCATTCAGCTTGGAGCTGGACACCTTTACACATCTTACCATGTCTGGACATAAACACCAGCAGCTAGTACACACATATTTTGTGTTTGTCTCCTAGAATGGTGTACTGTATAGGTGATGTGTATCTTGCCAAGATGATCTTAGAATCATGATGACTTGTGGATGGCTCTTATGGAGTGCTGGTCACTTTTGCTTGATAAAGAAATAAATGGTCTCTTTTCTCCTTGGTTTGGGAGGGAGGGACTCAGTCATGAACTAGCCACATAGAAGTTAGGAGGTCTGTTACCAGCATCATCTGAGATGCTAATGTGTCAGCTTGGCTGGGTTACAGGATACTCCGATGGCTATAAGATACAATTTCTGTATGCATCTACAAGGCTGTCCCTGGAGGAGATTGGCATCTGAGTCAGCAGGTTGAGATTGAAAGGCATGGTCGGCCATTACCAGTCAGCTGGGGACCCAGTTAGAGCCAAAGCAAAGGAAAGGCAAGTGGATCTCTGACTTTGACACTAGGAAACCTTGCTCTCATGCCCTTAGGTACCAAAGCTTCAGTTTCTCTTCAGACTCCAGGGCTTACACCGTCTCAGGCCATCGACTTGGACTGAGATAGAACCAGTTTCCTTGGTTCTAGAGCTTGGAGTTTGCACTTAGCCACACTAGTTCTCCCTGGTTCTCTGGCTAGAACATAGTTTATCCTGGGACTTCCCAGCTTGCAAATCAGCCTCTCCTAAATCACGTCCTCTCCCTCTAACTATGCATGTATTCTTTTATATGTACATAATTTATGTCTTTTGATATATCATACATATTTACTTATTTTATATATCTACATACATCCTATACATATCTTGTATATTCTTATGTGTATAGCATATTCTTATGTAACATATGATCATATATTTATGTATATCTTATGTTCTTATATACTGTAGATGGTCTTATACATATTTATATATTCCTATACAGCTATGCATATGTACATGCACAAAGACATGCATGTTTTATGTATATGTGTGTGTATTTATATTCTATATCTGTATATGCCACTCACCACTGTTCTCTGTTCCAAAGGAAGCTACCTGAAGGCAGCAAAAAGACTTCTAGACAGCTACAATGTATCCATTTTCACTAATACTGCACCTACACTAATAAAGACACATAGTCTGGCCTCTATTTCTGCCCAGACTCAGGTTCAGCCTCAGATAGCCATGTTTGGGACTGCAGAGTTGTGGTTCTGCATCCTCAGTGCAGATGTGCACATGAGGTGAGCCTTAGATGACCTTTGTACCCCAGAGCCTTTTCAGGTGAGCCTTAGATGACCTTTGTACCCCAGGGCCCCTTCAGGTGAGCCTTAGATGAACTTTGTACCCCAGGGCCTTTTCAGGTGAGCCTTAGATGACCTTTGTACCTCAGGGCCCCTTCTGGTGAGCCTTAGATGACCTTTGTACCTCAGAGCCTTTTCAGGTGAGCCTTAGATGACCTTTGTATCCCAGAGTCCCTTCAGGTGAGCCTTAGATGACCTTTGTACCCCAGAGTCCCTTCAGGTGAGCCTTAGATGACCTTTGTACCCCAGAGTCCCTTCAGGTGAGCCTTAGATGACCTTTGTACCCCAGAGTCCCTTCAGGTACTCCTAAGTTGCGCTCATTTTGAGAGAGAAAGTACAAGTGCTGACATGTGAACTTTGAATGATTAGTTTTAAGGTTTTTCTCCTCATTGCACAGAGACCTTCTTCATTCTTTCAGAATGTGTTTGGCCATGTCTGTGCAGGCAAGCCACGAGCTCATGCAGATCCGCCTTTTCCAGGGCACACAAGTCTGGGTATCTTTTACCAGCTGTGCTTCCTAGAGCTACAGAGAGCTTTCAAATCTGCCCAGCAACAGCAATGGGCACTTTCTGCTTAACATAAACAGGGACTATACAGACACCTTTACATGGTTATATTTTAATAAAAATTTTCTCGATCCATTTTTGTGAAAAATCCCTATTCTACACATGAAGAAGTTGAGAACCAGGATCTTGCCTTAAGGTGACACAGCAAACAGATATTTGAGCAGGAGTTACATCCAGACCTATGTCACATAAAGCCCAGTTTTCTTCATCACTCCTTACACTGTTCTACCAGCCAGTGTCCTTTTCTGTTCCAAAGGAGGCCATCACAAAGGTCTTCTAGATGGTCACTATCAGCATCCCCAGAGCAAGAAAAAATGGGAGCTGATACTAGGAACTTGTGAATTAATGTAAGATAAAACAGAGCAAGCAGCAGACAGGGCACACCCTGTGATGAGTATAATCCAAGGATTGTTGATAGACAAGGCAAAAGCCAGCCGAGGTTCTGCTACACCACCACCCCACCACCACCCTACCACCACCACCACCACCCCACCACCCTACCACCACCACCACCACCCCACCACCCCCTGGTTCCTTCTAGATGCTGAAGCTTTAAGGAAGAGAAGTCAACACTCATTCACTTGCTACGTGTATCCTTCAGTACCTAGTCACCAAGGGAAAATGCATTTCTTCTCCTTCCGCTTGGAAAAATCACATTGTATTAGGATAATTGTGAATCACCCTTTGATCTGTCTCTATATCTACAAAGCATAAACAGCGTCAGCTGGTAATGTCTGACTGCTTGGATATTTCAGGTTTATATTTTGAATAACACAAGGCTTGGTTGCTAACATTGGTAAATAATTTACTCTAGTCTGAAATAAGAGCTCCAGGCAAGAAACATCAGATCAAACACAGGGAACGGCAGTAGGAGAGCAAACACACTGCTCTCCTAGGAAGAATTTTTCCAGCTTCACTGTTACAAGGAGTGAGGGGGTAACAACAAGTTGTGCATCCACCAAGCTTCATCTGGCTGTGTCTCCATCTAAAGGCTTTGATGGCATCGAAACAGTCTGGAAAGTGGATGTCAGTTGAAAGTACAGAAAACAGATGCAAGACTACAGGATAGTCCCCTCAGAGTTTACACCCCCACATTTTCCCAGCCCACACCTCAGTCATACCTAAACTGAGGAGCAACACTCACTTCCTTTCCTCCTTTAGAAGTCCATCCTATGGAGCTGAAGAGATGGCTCAATGGTTAAGAAGGCTTGCTGTGTTTGCAAAAGACCGAGGTTCCTAGAATCCACATGATGGTTTACAATTCTCTGGATTGTCATTCCAGTTCCAGGGGATCTGGTGCAATGTTCCGGCCTCTGCAAGTGCCAGGTACACACATATATGCAGATGAAATAATCATACACATAAGACAAAAGTAAAGAGAGCTTTTAAAATATCTGTCCTAAGCATCGGGATGGTAGAATCGTGAATGAAGAAAGCATGTGGTCTGGTTGCCTTTTTTCATGTACCTGAGGCAGAAGAGACACCAACAAATGTGATTTCCTAGGCTGTGGGGCTTTGCTGTATGCTTCTCTTTTTTGAGACAGGGTTTCTCTGTGTAGCTTTGGTGCCTGTCCTGGCTCTCTCTCTCTGTAGACCAGGCTGGCCTCAAACTCACAGAGATCCATCTGGCTCTGCCTCCCGAGTGCTGGGATTAAAGGTGTGCACCACCACCACCCGGCCTGCGATATGCTTCTTGATAACAGTGAGTGAGAAGGCAGGATCTGCAGTGGTTTGATCATCAAGCTCAAGTCAACAGTAAAGAGTGTAGAATGCACAAAAAGCTGCATGAACATGTTATCAGTGTTTGCAGCTGAGAAAGGGCAGGGTGGTTCAAGGCAGCACTTCCTTGTTAGCATATAAACCTGATCTCAGTGGCAATTTACAGGTGCTGTATGGTCCTGAAGATTGGGAGAATCACAGTGTTCCTCTGTGATGGATACAACCCTTTTGAAAGAGAATCTTCCTTTTTCAGACAAATCTTTCCTAAGTGGGGAGGGTATCAACTGACCTCACTCCATTTGATTGGTCCTTACTATATGAGAGACTGGGATGAGAAACATTCAAACATCAGGGAAATAAAAGACTTGATTAGTTAGTGATATCTACTTTGGGCAGACAGGAAGGAGCAGCATGCTGTGCTGTTTGCCAGCAAGTTTAAAGACCAACACCAAGTGCTCTCTCTCTCTCTCTCTCTCTCTCTCTCTCTCTCTCTCTCTCTCTCTCTCTCTCTCTCTCTCGTCAGGGACCAAACATGAACCATGGAAAAGTACTAGCTAGGCCAGAGAACAAGCCCCTGCCCTAAACCAGATGCCCCCAAAGATAAAGAACGGGTCAGGCAGATCAGGTAGCATAGCAACAGAACAATGGGCCCTGACCAGTAACCTTACCACCTAGCAGCCTCACGACTAGCAAGTAGTCCTTCACCTGCACCCCCCCTTCACCTGGATGTAGGGCACATCGTGCACGCCTTCCCTCCTTCCTGCCCCCCTCATGCTATATAAGCCTTGCTGAGGAGAATAAAATTTGCAGCTTGATCAGAACACTGTCTTGCTGTCATCCTTTCGTGTCTCCCCCATCCCTTTCATTCTCTCCCACAGGTGGGTTGCCCCCATTGACACCCTGCTGGCCAGGGCACTCTGTCTCTGTCTCTGTCTCTGTCTCTCTCTCTCTCTCTCACACACACACACACACCTACCTATTCATTACTAATAGATGTGAAATAATCTATGAACAAGTAAGGTAGTTGAAATAAATAAGTGTTCAGCACATCTCATTCTCCCTCTCCGTCATTTAGGAACAAGAGACCATAGAACTCTGTTCTCTTTTCAGGCCTCTCGGGACACATTCAGCAGAGTTCCATTCAGCCTGAGAATGGGAAGCCCTGATGAGGAGGAGAGGGGAAGGCCCCTCCCTTGCATAATGATTGGCTTACATCAGATGGTCAAGGGTTATGTGTTCCAGGTGTCAAGGGCAGCTGTAATACCTGTTGCTGTTTCAGCATAGCAATGAGATGCTCACAATGTGGTTGACAGGCCTAGAAACAGAGTGTTTTTAGGACCAAATGCTTTTAGAAGAACCTCTCAGAAGAAAGAAAATAGAACAAAAGAGCTCAGTGGGCAGTGTACAGTGCTGAGTAAGCGAATTACAGAAGGGATTCTGGAATTCCTCCTCAGGGGCCAGAGCCTAAAGCTCTAATAGCTCTTTACTCCTAGAGGTAGAAGTTCTTGATTGAACTGAGAACTGCAATTCCCACCCATTGGACTCTAAACGGAGATGAATATCCCATTTCAGATTCTTCATGGCTCTAGTGTTCTTTATTCTGCCAACAAATCTACTCTCTTCTAAAAATGTGTATTTTTAGGTCCTGCTCTGTACAATTATAAGTCAGCAAAATTCCAGCCACTAGTGCTGGGGAGAATAGGGCCATTAATGCCATTCCCATTCTTGCTTTAATAGACTTCTTTGCTGAAGGCTGACTACATGGAGGGGTGGCCGACTGTGTAGATTATGTCCAATATGAGTCTCATACCCTAATTTAACACCTAACTTTCCCCTATCTGATCCCTATGTCATATGTTAAACGACACTGAAAATATTTACACATTTCAGGATTTCTGTAAAATCTGGTTTATTATTTACTTCTCTTTTCCTAGCAGATGTTGTGGGTTCTCGGTGTCTCGTTCTTCCAAGAAAAGAAATTCACTACACATTGGTTCCCAACTTACTGGAGTCTAGTGAGACACAACACTCCTATGTATGCTATAGGAGGCTGACTTAGAATACATTGGTAGCAAGAGACCACTGAACGATTCCTAATGAGCCTGGGCTCTGGAGTGGGTGAGAGTCTCACCTGTGTACACCTAACTTGTGGAGCAGCTGAGGGGGCCTGGGAAGCAGCACACACTGAATCTTATGCCTCACGATAATGGAAGTCATACAGCTAATACACTGGGTGGCATTGTGTTTGGGGGTGAGGGGAACTGGACCAGAGCCTCTGCTGTTCCAGCCAGTTCTTTACTGTCTCAGAATTTTGCATTCTTGTGTGCTATACAGTTATCCCTGGGAACTACAAGAAAGAAATGGAGACAACTAGGTCAGGCCAAGACCACTCAGAGAACTGTCCTGTACACAGGGCTCAATGCTTACTTGCATTGCAGCTGAGGCTCACCTACATAAGTCCCAGCTCACTCCAGCCACAGTATGTTTCTGTCTTAATATTTTTTATCACAAAAAGGTCCTAGCTCACTCATGCCACACATAGGTGGAATTTGGAAGTACAGCAAGTTCATAGCAGCTGCTCAAAATTCAGCCAATGGGAAGTAAGTGCCAGCCTTGGGCTTTTAAGGGGAGCATTCTGGGCCCTAGTCTACCTGGCTCCTTAGAAGAACACCCAACAAGATGATCTCTTCTTGCTCACAGCAGCTCCATCACAACTCCATCATTAGTTTTCTGTCCTGCCCTTCCCCTTTGCACTACTCCCAAAGTGCCAGTTCTTTCCATGGAAAGTATCTGCACTCATGTCGCTGTGGACAGACACAGGTAGACATTACATCATGTAAAGAGTCTTTGCTTCTCTAATATTCTAAAGCCTTCATTTTTCACAAGGAGGGAGAAATGATTCAATATCACCCCTGAAGTTTATAAAATTCAGCCTCCTCTTTTCTCATATGGCTTGTACCCTCTCTTTCCTTTTATTTATGGAGATAATGGGACTACTTTTTATTTGTACTTTTATTTTGCTTTTACTAAATCTGACCCCCACCAGGACAATCTATTTCAGTTAAGGGCACCACCACCCCTTAGCTGCTTGCAGCAGAAATCAACTGAAGACATCCTTATCTAGTCTATCACTGAACTTGACTTGAATTTTACCCTCTTCTCTCTGTTTTGACCCTTGTTGAGAATTTGTTTTGAGCTCAGTATGTTATAATCCTTACAAGCTTTACCTCACTTTCAGCTCCTTAGCAACAGCGCAGTTTTCATTTCCACTTTCAGATGACAAAATCAAGCCACAGAAAGATCGAATTGCCCAAGATTCCTGGTGTGAGTTCAGGGGAACTGGCAAGTGAATCTTGTCCCTCCTTTTAGGTCCTGAGATCTTCAACACCTTCATGTTCCCAAGGCAGCCCATCCACACTGCTCTCACTGACACACATCCTTAGGCATCCCACTCTGCTCCATCATCTCATGACCTTTTTACTTTCTCATGCTGGTGTCCCCTCTCTTTCATACTAATGATTTACTGATTGAATGGGCCTTCATGTGAACCATTAGTTTCTCTCTATATATTTTTAAATATTCTTATTTTATAATTAATTTAGTTTTACATATCAGCCATGGATTCCCCTGTCCTCCCTCCTCCCATCCCCCAGACTTCCCCCCTCAACCCAGCCCCCATTCCCACATCCTCCAAGGCAAGGTCTCCCCTGGGGAGCCAGCTCAGCCTGGTAGATTCAGTTGAGGCAGGTCCAGTCCCTTCCTCCCTACACCAAGGCTGAGCAAAGTGTCTCAGCATAGGCCCTAGGTTCCAAAAAGCCAGCTCATGCACCAAGGACAGGTCCCGGTTGCACTGCCTGGGGGCCTCCTAAACAGTTCAAGCTAATCAACTGTCTCACTTATCCAGAGGGCCTGGTCCAGTTCCATGGGGGCTCCTCAGCTATTGGCTCACAGTTCATGTGTTTCCACTAGTTTGGCTATTTGTCCCTGTGCTTTTTCCAATCATGGTCTCTATATCTCTTGCTCATATAATTCCCCCTCTCTCTTGCCAATTGGACTCCTGGAGCTCCACCTGGGGCTTGGCCATGGATCTCTGCATCTGCTTCCATCGGTCACTAGATGAGAGTTCTATCATGACAGTTAGGGTGTTTGGCCATCTGATCACCAGAGTAGGTCAGCTCACGTACTCTCTCAACCATTGACAGTAGTCTATAGTAGAGGTTATCTTTGTGGACTTCTGGGGACCTCTCTAGCACTCTGCTTCTTCCTGTTCTCATGGGGTCTTCATTTTTCATGGTATCTCTTTCCTTGTTCTCCCACTCTGTTCCTGATCCAGCTGGGACCTCCCACTTCCTTAAGCTCTCTTTCCCCTGACCCTTGCCCTCCCTTACCCCCCCTCACCCCCAGTTTGCTCATGTAGATCTCATCCATTTCTCTGTTGTTGGGTGATCCCTGTGTCTTACTTAGGGTCCTCTTTACTAGGTAGCCTTCCTGGAGTTGTGAGTTGCAGTCTGGTTATCCTTTGCTTTACATTTAGTATCCACTTATGAGTGAATACATACCATGTTTGTCCTTCTGAATCTGGGTTACCTCACTCAGGATGATATTTTCTAGTTCCATCCATTTGCCTACAAACCTCATGATGTCCTTGTTTTTCTCTGCTGAGTAGTACTCCATTGTGTATATGTACCACATTTTATTTATCCATTTTTCAGTTGAAGGGCATCTAGATTGTTTCCAGGTTCTGGCTATTACAAATAATGCTGCTATGAACATAGTTGAGCATGTGTCCTTGTGGTATGATTAAGCATTCATTGGGTATAGCTGTGTCTTGAGGGAGGTTGATTCCCAATTTTCTAAGAAAGCACCATATTGATTTCCAAAGTGGTTTCCAAAGTGGCTGTACAAGTTTGCATTCCCACCAACAGTGGGGGAGTGTTCCCCTTGTTCCACATCCTCTCCAACATAAACTGTCTTCAGTGTTTTTGAACTTAGCCATTCTGACGGGTGTAAGATAGTATCTCAGAGTCATTTTGATTTGCATTTCCCTGATGACTAAGGATGTTGAGCAATTCCTTAAATGTCTTTCAGCCATTTGAGCTTCTTCTGTTGAGAATTCTGTTTAGCTCTATAGCCCATTTTTTAATTGGACTGTTAGGTATTTTGATGTATAATTTCTTGAGTTCTTTATATGTTCTGGATATCATCCCTCTGTCAGATGTGGGGTTGGTGAAGATCTTTTCTCATTCTGTAGGCTGTCATTTTGTCTTGTTGACCATGTCCTTTGCCCTACAAAGGCTTCTCAGTTTCAAGAGGTCCCATTTATTAATTGTTTCTCTCAGTGTCTGTGCTACTGGTGTTATATTTAGGAAGTGATCTCTGGTGCCAATGCATTTAAGACTACTTCCTACTTTCTCTTCTATCAGGTTCAGAGTAACTGGATATATATTGAGGTCTTTGATCAATTTGGACTTAAGTTTTATGCACTGTGACAGATATGGATCTATTTGCAGTCTTCTATATGTTGACATCCAGTTATATCAGCACCATTTGTTGAAGGTGATTTTTTTCCATTGTATAGTTTTGGCTTCTTTGTCAAAAATCATATGTTCATAGGTGTGCGGATTAGTGTCAGGTCTTCAGTTTGGTTCCATTGGTCCACATGTCGGTTTTTATGCCAGTACCAAGCTGTTTTTATTACTGTAGCTCTATAGTAGAGCTTAAAGTCAGGGATCATGATGCCTCCAGAGGTTGTTTTATTGTAGAGGATTCTTTTGGCTATCCTGGGTTTTTTGTTTTTCCATATGAAGTTGAGTATTGTTTTTTCTAGGTCTGTGAAGAATTGTGTTGGGATTTTGATGGGGATTGCATTGAATCTGTCGATTGCTTTTGGTAAGATTGCCATTTTTACTATGTTAATCCTACCTATCCATGAGCATGGGAGATCTTTCCATTTCCTGACATCTTTTTCAATTTCTTTCTTCAGGGACTTAAAGTTCTTGTCATACAGGTCTTTCGCTTGTTTAGTTAGAGTTACCTCAAGGTATTTTATATCATTTGTGGCTATTGTAAAGGGTGATGTATCTTTGATTTCTTTCTCAGCCCATTTGTCATTTGTATATAGGAGAGCTACTAATTTTTTTTAGTTAATTTTGTATCCTGCTACATTGCTGAAGGTGTTTATAAGCTGTATAAGTTCCTTGGTTGAATTTTTGGGGCCACTTATGTATACTATCATGTCATCTGCAAATAGTGAAAGCTTGAATTCTTCCTTTCCAATTTGTATTCCCTTGATCTCCTTATGTTGTCTTATTGCTCTAGCTAGAACTTCAAGTACTATATTGAATAAGTATGGGCAGAGCAGACAGCCTTGTCTTGTTCCTGATTTTAGTGGAATTGCTTTGAGTTTCTCTCCATTTACTTTGATGTTGACTGTTGGCTTGCTGTAAATTGCCTTTATCATGTTTAGGTATGTTCCCTGTATTCCTGATCTCTCCAAGACCTTTATCCTGAAGGGGTGTTGGATTTTGTCAAAGGCCTTTTGATGATCATGTGGTTTTTTCCTTTCAGTTTGTTTATATGGTGTATTACAATGACAGACTTTCATATGTTGAATCACCCTTGCATCCCTGGGATGAAGTCAACTTGATCATGGTGGATAATTGTTTTGATGTGTTCTTGGAGTCTGTTTGCCAACATTTTATTGAGTATTTTTGCATCAATGTTCATGAGGAAGATTGGTCTGTTGTTCTCTTTCTTTGTTGCATTTTTGTTTGGCTTGAGAATCAGGGTAATTGTAGCCTCTTAGAAGGAGTTTGGTAATGTTCCTTCTGTTCCTATTGTGTGGAACAATTTAAAAAGTATTGGTATTATCTCTTCTTTGAAGATCTGGTAAAATTCTGTGCTGAAACCAGCTGGTCCTGGGCTTTTTTTGATTGGGAGACTTTTAATGACTATTTCTATTTCCTTAGGGGTTATTGGTCTATTTAAATAGTTTATCTGTTCTTGATTTTTACTTAGGTATGTGGTACCTATCCAGAAAATTATCCATTTCTTTTAGATTTTCCAATTTTGTGGAGTACAGTTTTTTGAAGTATGACCTGATTATTCTCTGGATTTCCTCAATGTTAGTTGTTATGTTTCCCATTTCATTTCTAATTTTGCTAATTTGGATGTTCTCTCTCTGCCTTTTGGTTAGTTTGGATAAGGGCTTGTCTATCTTGTTGATTTTCTCAAAGAACCAACTCTTTGTTTCATTGATTCTTTGTATTATTCTCTTTGTTTCTATTTTATTGATTTCAGCTCTCAATTTGATTATTTCCTGGTGTCTATTCCTCCTGGGTGACTTTGCTTCTTCTTGTTCTAGGGCTTTCAGGTGTGCTGTTAAGTCACTAGTGTGAGATTTCTCCAACTTCTTTACGTGGGTATTTAGTGCTATGAATTTTCCTGTTAGTACTGCTTTCATAGCATCCCATAAGTTTGGATATATGATATATTCATTTTCATTGATCTCTAGGAATTCTTTAATTTCTTTCTTTATTTCTTCCTTGACCCATTGGTGATTCAGTTGAGCATTATTAAGATTGCATGAGATTGTAGGATTTTTGTAGTTTTTGTTGTTGTTGAAATCTAACTTAAAACCATGGTGGTCTGATAGAACACAAGAGGTTATTCCAATATTTTGTATCTGTTGAGATTTGCTTTGTGGCCAAGTATGTGGTTAGTTTTAGAGAAGGTTCCATGGGGTGCTGAGAAGAAGGTATATTCTTTTTTGTTAGGATGGAATGTTCTGTAGATATCAATTAAGTCCATTTGAGTCATAACATCAGTTAAGTCCCTTATTTCTATGTTAAGTTTCGAGTTTGCAGATCTGTCTAGTGGTGAGAGTGGGGTGTTGAAGTCTCCCATTATTAATGTGTGGGGTTTTATGTGTGATTTAAGCTTTAGTAACGTTTCTTTTACATGTGTGGGTGCCCTTGTGTTTGGGGCATAAATGTTCAGAATTGAAACTTCATCTTGGTGGATCTTTCCTGTGATGAGTATGTAATGTCCTTCTTGATCTCTTTTGATTGATTTTAGTTTGAAGTCCATTTTACTGCATATTAGGATGGCTACACCAGCTTGCTTCTTAAGACCATTTGATTGGAAAGACTTTTCCCAGCCTTTTGTTCTGAGTTAGTGTCTATCTTTGAAATTGAGGTGTGTTTCTTGTATGCAACAGAAAGATGGGTCCTGCTTCATATCCATTCTGTTATTCTGTGTCTTTTTATAGGTGAATGAAGTCCATTGATACTAAGGGATATTAATGACCAGTGATTGTTAGTTCCTGTTATCTTTTGGTGGTAGTGTGTGTGTACTTCTCTTCTTTGGGGTTTACTGCTATGGGGTTATCTATTGCCTGTGTTTTCATGGGTGTATCTGACTTCTTTAGGTTGGAATTTTCCTTCTAGTGCTTTCTGTAGGGCTGGATTTATAGATGGGTATTGTTTAAATATAGTTTTGTCTTGGAATGTCTTGTTCACTCCATCTATGATGTCTGAAAGTTTTGCTGGGTATATTAGTCTAGGCTGGCATCCATGATCTCTTAGTGTCTGCATTACATCTGTCCAGGTCCTTCTGGCTTTCAAAGTTTCCATTGAGAAATCACATGTTATTATGATGGGTTTGCCTTTATAAGTCACTTGGTCTTTTTCCTTTCCTGCTCTTAATATTCTTTTTTTATTCTGTAGGTTTAGTTGTTTAACTATTATGTGGTGAGGGGACTTTTTTGTGGGGTCTAGTCTGTTTGGTGTTCTATAGGCTTCTTGTATCTTCATAGGTATTTCCTTCTTTAAGTTGGGAAAGTTTTCTCCTATGATCTTGTTGAATATATTTTCTGTGCCTTTTAGTTGGTATTCTTCTCCTTCCTCTATCCCTATTATTCTTAGGTTTGGTCTTTTCATGGTGTCCCAGATGTTTTAGACATTTTGTGTTATGACTTTTTTGGCTTTGGTATTTTCTTAGACTGATGAATCCATTTCCTCTATTGTATCCTGTATCCTCTACACCAGAGATCTCTCTTCCATCTCTTGTATTCTGTTGGTTTCCTGCTTGTTTACTCAGTTTTTCTATTTCCAGCATTCCCTTTGTTTGTGTCTTCTTCATTATTTCTATTTCCCTTTTCAGGTCTTGAACTGTTTCCCTCACCTGTTTAATTACTTTTTCATGGTTTTCTTTAAGGGATTTATTGCTTTCTTCCAATTTTTTATTTGTCTTTTCCTCCATTTCTTTATAGAGTTCTTCCAATTTTTTGTTTGTCCTTTTCTCAATTTCTTTATTGATTTCTTCCACTTATTTGTTTGTCTTTTCCTCAACTTCACTTTTCATTTTTTCTTGAACGGCCTCTAGCATCTTGATGATGCTATCCTTAAGGTCGCTTTCTTCTGCTTCTTCTACCTTGTGATGTTCAGGTCTTGCTGTTGGAGGATCTGGTGATGCTGTATTGTTCTTTATGTTGTTATATGTACTTCTGCCTTGATGTCTGCCCATCTCCTAGTCTAATAGGTATAAAAGGTGCCTGTGTCTGAGCGAGTTGCTGTTGGTCCACTCTGTGCTTGTTGTGTCTGTATCTCAGGGGGCCCTTCTGGGTCTAATCTTAGCTCTTGGTCTAATTGGAACAGGCAGGTTCTATGTCTCACGGAGCTGCTCTTGTTTAAAATCAAGCTAGTTGATTCTGTGAGTCATGGATCTGTTCTTGGTCTTATCAGTGCTCTTGTTCCAGTCAGAGATGACTGATTCTGTGTTTCAGGAAGCCTCTCTTGGTCCAATGAGAGGTGGCAGATTCTACTTCTCAGAAAGCCACTCTTGGTCTAATGAAGGCTGGCAGATTCCCTGTCTGCTGAGGTTACACTTGGTCCAATGACAGCTCTTTGTCCAATGAGTGCTCTCTCTCTAGACCAGATGAGAGCTGGGGGGTTGGGGTCTCAGGCGGGTGGATATGGGGGCAGGGCATGTAGATTGCAGGGTCCCCTGATGGGTCTTGGTAAAGGAGGAGCCTTCCCGCAGGAGCCCTGCCTGCTGGCTGGCAACTGGGGCTGAGTTGAGCAGGTGTTCCCAGGGAATGGCTGGGGCCCAGGAATGGGTCCTAGGGGCCAGCCTCACTGGGTATGAACAGAATCACTCACCTCTAGGCCGGATGACTAGTTTCTCTATATATTAATGTATAGATTCACATACAATTGTTCACTATTGCTTATCATTAGTAAATACACTTTAAAAAATTATAAGTATTGAAGGCAGAAATGCTGAAAGTCAAGCTTCATTCAGCTATCACTTGCTAGTTATGTGGCATTGAGAAATCCACTCAGTGTTTCTAAGCCTTGGTTCCATTATCTGTGAAGCATGGATTGAAACAGTTCCTGTACCATAAATTTGTGGGGAGAAGCAAAGGAGATAACGTCACATATTCAGACACTCTTCTAGGTCTCTGCTATAAGTGTTTAACACTCTGTATTAGCACCGGCAACAATGAGAGCTATGGTGTTAGTAGTAATAGTAATAGTTACATCCTAACTCAGTACATTAATTTAATATTTAGGTAACCTTACCACTGCCACATGAATTCTGGCTCCAGTACTCAATGTGATGTCTTAGATATAAAATCTAGCCTCTCCACTGCTTTCTATACATGTAAGTTCCGACAAAAACACTTCAACGAGACATTTATGAGCTGATAACTTGTATTTGAGATTACAAAGTATGTGGTGCCGATGTGGAAGGCATCCTAATTAAAGTAATAGGAAAATACCCCAGAGAATTTTCTGTTATTGAAATGTTGGGTTCTTGGGGCTAGAGGATTGTATTGTCTGCTTCACCCCTCTTGTGTCTTAGCCTCATATTTTGTCACTGGTTGTAGGCCTCTCTCCTGTGCTCTCTCTTTCATGGGCTTCACCTCCCCACTTTATTTCCATTGCTCCCATTCCTCCTCTCCCCAGTCAGTAACAGCACTGAGGTCCATCTTCTCACTCAGAGTTGAATAGACTTTTCCTTCATTGCCTTGCCCCCCAACCCCCAACCCCCCCAAAGCCCCTAAGTGACTTCTAGGAATACACTTGGAAAAGTGCTCACCTTGCAAATGTGAGTACAGGTGTGAGAGTGGGTGCACCTGCAATCACAGTAACAGCCAGATGTGAGGCAGAAGCAAGTACGACTCTGGAAGTTCACTGGCCAGCTGCTACCCTGCTCTGTGGTTATAGACCAATGAAAGACCATCTTAAAAGATGGAAGGCACTTGAGGAAGAATTCCTGAGTTGTAGCCTGTATTCCACACATGTGTATACACATACATACACATGATCATGTACAAACAGAATAAATAAGTAAATAATAAATAAATAAAAATCCAAGAAGCAAAACAAACTCCACTACACAAATCCTTGATAATCCACTCCAAGTATCTAAATGTGTTCCTTATCTTTACTGCTTAGCACACACTGATGGGTTTGAGATGCCTTTGATATTTGCCTGAGCTTCCCCCGTAAGAGCTATGCTCAAGAGATCCTTAATGGAATATCAAATTCCGGACCAAAATCTGGGGAGAGAGAAGCAATTGCCTTTGATGTACATACTTCAAGGAGGAAAAAAAAGTGATTGTCTCTTTACCTTAGATGTTGGGTTGTAGAAAGACAAGAGACACCCTAAGAAAACAAAGAGGCAAATTGAGAACAAGCAACACAGGATGCTCCCATTCAGTATTCACTCAACTTGCACAATTTCCGGGGAGTGTGTCTTTCAGTGAATATGCAAGATGATTCTTTTACCCAAATATAATTAGCACCATTCAGTATTGCTATTCAAAGACAATATATCATATAGACAATATTAAACTGACAATACCCAATTATAATGAACACCAGGGAATATTTTTATTAAGGAGACAATTTGATAATAAGCAGCATCTGAAAGATTGTTTCCAATTTCATTTATTCTTGGATTAACTTTTGGAAGAGTCTTAATCTTTTTCTGTGTCTGAAGAATTGTGCTCTTCAGTGGATTCATCAGCTCTGGACAATGCAAGTGACAGTTTTAAAGGACACACCTGTATTTGGCTAATTTTCTTTGGTTGGCATACGCTATTTTGAGCATGTTGCTGGTAACATTAGGAGTTCAACTCTTGTACTCACAGTTAGGATGAGAATATGAACACTTAACAAAGAATAATAGAGTAGGAAAAGTAGAGACTTAAAAAGCATCATGTATTTCTACTTTGAATAATCTAGGGAAACTGAGTCCAAATACTTGGAAACTTGGGACAACACAACTCTGTTGCCAAAAGGATACTTATATTGAAAGTTAATATCTACCCCACACTAGCTAGTCCATATTGTGCTGAGTGGTTTATGCACAAGCTTTTGTTTACCCTTCTCTACATGCTGGTGAAAGACATAGTATCATGCCCAGGAGATAGCCTTGGAGATCCTACAAAATACCCACAAGTCACACTTGTAGTAAAGGGCTGAATCAGTCTTCGAGTCCAGGGAAATCTGCTCCAGACTCATGTTCTGAACCTCTACATAGCACTGCCTCTAGCAGTGAGGACCTGAGATGTGAGGAGAATGCTGGTTTACCTATGTTGTATACATATGGAAGACACACTCTGTGCCTGGCATGGTGTTAGCATTTAGCATGCTTTATCCTATTCAATACTTTCAATGTCTGTGTTTAATGGGTTGCAGAAGTATTTAGAGCAACGTGTTCTGATTGTTATAAATGGAGGTATAATTCAAGAATGCCTTCTGAATTTACAACTGTCCATTGGAATTCACAAATCTGTAACTCTAAAGAAGAATTGGGACAAGAGTGGAATAGATCCTTAAGTCAAGAAGTTTTCTTCAAGTACAATTTCATCTCACAAAATAGAAAACCTCTGTGAAACTTTCTAGATTGGCGTGTGTTGAAGTGTATAGAGCCCCTGCTGTGGTGTTATTACCACACAGCATTGCTAGTGGTACCTCCATAGTCCAAAACTCATGTATTACTCATGGCCATGGGCAAGATGCATGTATGAAACTTCCACCAGTTATGTATCAGTGACTTATATCAATTAAAAATATTTTGTAATTACTCAAAATCAGTGCTTTGATTTAATACGGTATTGCACCTCTTGTCTGCCATTTTCATTGTTTGCTGTATGCACAGACTCAGCACTTCTCTTTAAGAAGAGTGGGGCTTGTTTCATTAGTGGTGGTGGCACTCTTGTTTGGAGTACCAGGGACTGAACCGAGGGTTTTGTGACTTTTGGATAAGTGTTCTATGCTAAGCTATACCCACAACTGGGAATGTTTTCATATATATTGTAAACACCCAATAAACACACTTTGAATCTTATTATGCTTGTGATTCTCCCAGGAATCTTGTTAACACATAGATTCTGACTCTGGTGGTACCATGGATTTGTTTCGGGTTCCAGGCAATCTCAGTGTTTCTAACCCTTACACCCATGTTTAATAGCAAAGATCTGATTGTAAATAGCTGAGTTAATACGTGCAATGGTTATCACTGACTGTCAACTTAACGAAATATTGAGTCACTCAGTAAACAAGCCTCTGGCATATCTGTGAAAGGCTTTCTAGACTAGGTTAATTGAGGTGGGAAGACTCGTCCTGAATGTGGGTGACACCATCCCATGGGCTGGGGATCTGAACAAAAAAAAAACAAGAGAAAGTCAGCTGAGCATCAGAATTCATCCATTTCCACTTCCTGACTGTGGATGCAGTGTAACCAGCATCCCTTTCTCCTTCCTCATGCCTTTCCTGCAACTGAACTATTCCCTCAGACTGAGCCAAAGAACCTTCTTTCTTCAACTTCTTTCGTCATGCAGCTTGTCACAGCAACTAGCACAGTACAGAATGTAGCACATGTATACAGTTCATCTCTTTTTTCAAAGAGCATGCCCTAACAAGCCATTCATCAAATCAATTCAACAAGCAGAACTAACTAACAAAATCTAAACTCAAAGTTTTAAGCCAACTGCCAGGGTAAACTTCTAAAAGCATTCAACATTTGCAAACAACCACTTAAGTGATCATGCTTTGGGGAAATACCACGTGCCAAGTATGTATGAATGCTAGACACCACACAGTGTTTATTCTGTGGTACCCAGTCATGCTGAGCTTTAAATTAAGACAAACCACACATAAAATGGGAATGGAAAAAGCCACCCATGGCAACATTTATTGTACTCTTACTCTTTAAAAAGTTGGACATGTTACAGATAATCTGTCATTTTTGCCTCACAAAGAAAATAAGGAAATATTATTATTGTTCCCATTTGCTCACATTCATATTGTCCTTAAGGGAGAAACTGAGATTTTTGAGCAGTTTGTGAACTCAGTTGACTTCCTTATCATTGGGAATGAAAATTATTGTCCTAGTACTAAAATAAGATGAATAGTAGCCAAAATAGAGGAGAATGAAGATCTTTGTCAACACACACACACACACACACACACACACACACACACACACACACACACCTCTAAGTTCACCTCCTTCCTCTATAATTTGGGCTGAATACACAGACTCCTTTGACATAGCCAGGGCACCCCATCCGGCTCCTAGTTTCAGTTCAAATCCATAATGTTCTTACTTAGAACCTTCTATAGTTCAAAAAAGCTGCCCCCAGAAATTTACAGACTAGCTTCAAATAGTTAATTTGGTCCCTCAGCCAGCCCTTCACCAGGCTGAGATTAAACAGAGCCATTCCTGAGTAGAGGGTGCTCTTAGGTAGAATAGTAAAAATGATCTTGAACTAGGTTTTTCCTCTTCTTAGAATTCTAGAGCTATCTTTCAAGACAATAATAGAGGGAAGAAGGATTTTAAGGAAATTTGGTTGGCAAGGATTGTCTCCTATCCAAGAAGGTAATACAACCTCTCATGTTTCTGAAAGCATGCATTCACAGTATCACTTCTCTACTTAGGAATAGAAAACAATTAAAGAGTCATGACTTCTAACCACCAGGAGAAAGGCCCATGCAGCCTCAGCAATGAAGTGTGCTATGTAGGTCTTAAAACGTATTTGTGTTGAGTGGTGAGGATTGTTATAGGAATGAGAAAAAATGTAAAAACAAAATCTGGATTTGTTTTAACACTGAGGGATTATGTGTTTATGTATTTACTTACTTACGTATTGAGGTCCAGACAGATCTCCAACTTGCCATGTAGCTCAGAATGACCTTAAACTTTTAATTCTCCTGCTTCAACCTGCTGAGTGCTAGAATGGAATTCCACACATGATCCACCACATCTATTTTATGTAATGCTAGGATCAAACCCAGAGCTTGTTCAGCTAGGCAAGTACTCTGCCAACTGAGCTACAACCCCAATGAGAGGAGACTTTTAAAAGATGTGCACAGGTGATAGGAAAGTGTGATCAGAAGCAAATTCTCTTGTCAGTTCTAGTTTGGGTGGAAGAAAAGTGGTAGGTTAAATTATACATCATCAAAATATATTTGGTTAGAAGAGTAGCCTCCAAGACAAGATTTGCGCAAAAACAAAATCAAAAGAAATTTAAAAAATTTTAAAAGATTGGGATATAGGAAGACAATGTTAGAACTACTAAAGCTATTGATTTTTAATTAGAAATTTAGAAGAAAAGTCAACTTTACTAATGTTAAACGTGATTGACAAGTAAATTCATACTTTATAAATGAATATGCACGTGGCTGGGTTATCATCAAATACTTTTCCTAAGAGGAGTGTGATTCCATAAGAGTAGTATCACTGATGTGAATATATGGATTTCTAAATGTCATGTTGGTAGAAAGAAAATGTACCAGAATGTATCAAAAGAGTATAATAGTTATGTAATAGAACATTGAACAGCTATTAAAATGAACAAACTGGATTTAAATAGTCTCAAACAAATGCCAAATGCTGCATAATGTGCTAATTCTGATTCCTTTCAGGACAAGCTTAAAGGACATATAAATCAACACTGTGCTGTTTATTGAAATTTACAAATAAGTTTATCAATAAGATTCCAGAGCTTCAGAATAATGTCCTGCATGGAGGTGAACACAAGGAGTTTAAGATGAAGGGAGGATTACAGAGCAAAGTATGAAACTAAGATCCTTCATTTGACCAGAGACAGGGTGCTGTTTGGGTTTGTTAAGTGAGTCTAAACTCTGCTGATCATTCAAATTATATGACAGTCACTGCAGCAGCAGCTGAGAGGAATGTGTTTTGAACCGCAGCGCCCAGACCACAGTGGGAGGGTACAGAACATCTTGTGATCCCAGAGGTAAGGTGAGTTGCAAGCACACTGTCCAACCAGGAGAAGCAGGGGATCCATCCAGGACTAGATTGCTATTACCACCTCGAGAGCTAGGGGACCCCACCTCATGCATCCTAATGAACAAAGCCATGTGGTCCTGGGGGAAATTTCCAGGAGGTTTAGGGGTGAGCTTGAAAGTATATGAAGGGGAACCACAGTTAGACAACAGGACCAGAGGCTCTGGTCCCTAGTGGCAGACCATCAACACCTGGTTTACTTTATGAAAGCTGGTCCTTCAGCAGGCCAGCTCAGTTAGTGATTCTGACTGGGACCATGACTTCTGCGTCTAAAGTTCCCAGCTGATGTCAGCAACCACATGCTAGGCTGAAAACAGTGGGCTCTGTTACAGAATTTAGGCTCCAGAGCCAGGGTCCTTGTCTGTTTTCACTCCTCCTGGCCTGGTAACAACTAGTGCTATATGTGGCTAACAGAGGCACCTTGCCTGCTTCCCCTCTCCCACCTCAAACAGAAACCTTGATAGAAAAAGAGAAAGTCAAGGGCCCCTCAGGAAGTCATGTGATATGATGGCTCTATTTTCAAACTTAGGAAACAAGAACTCCCAAATGAGAAATGTGTTGCCCAAAGATAAACAGATCATTAACATCAGGTTTCAGTTTTAAACACTAATTTCTTGACATCACTTTGAAACTAAAACTTAATATAGTTCTAGTAACAAGGGTTCATTTGCTCAGATGATACTATTAACCTAACTGGCTTGAGCATGTACTGCTCTGCAGACCTTATTTTTTAGCACAAACTATAATTATTCTAACTGTGAAATCGGTGGCTTCTTGAACGTGCAAAAGGCCATAAAAGCGCCGTGTCCATGTGGTTTCTGAATGCTCACACTGTGATCCAGTTTCTCACATGAGGTTATTTTACTCTTAGAGAGTGTTTGATCAGCAGTAAAAAGGCTCTAATCTGCACTTTAATCTACACTCTGTTTGAATTTGTATACTCTAAATTATTGGATGTCAAATTAATAAGGTTCTGAAGGACTCTTTAGTCTGACAAGGGCTGGTGATAGGGAGGGCTCAATACTAAATAGCAAATTCTAACACTCACTGGTCATCCTTCTCCATACTCTAAATAGCAGGGTTACCAATTTAGTGGTAAATACAGAGCACTAGACAGATCTGAACTGTAGATAAATAATTCTTGAGATTTTATAAGAATTTTCTATTTTCTTTGCTGATTTTGACAACTCTGCTAAGGGAATTAGACCATTTAATTCTTTCTATTTTCCAGCTGGGCTTCACTATTGTTTCCAAAGCACAGACAAGTAGATGGAGGCAGTTGGTATTGGGTCACATGCAGATTGACAAAGCTCTGGCAGAGTTGGGTTTGAATAAAAACCTTGGTCTCCAGAGCCTGTGCATCTAACTGTGATTACATATTGCCTCTCTTAAGAAACAAGGTCATTTGACTCTCATTCAGTTTTCAGTCATATCATGTGTGATTCCTGTGGTCACGTACTGCCTCTTGGGAGGAAGTAAAAACCTATAGTAGCAACACATCTGAGTAAATCATTACTGCTTCATGTGAACAATGAATTATTAAAGACAGATAATCGGTTTTCAACATGGCTGAGCAACTGGGGATTTTCCTAAAATTACAGAGGTCCATTCTCCTCCTCAAAGATCCGGATGTTGTCAGTTCAAGAGTGCATCTTTGTCACATACTAACTGGTGAGCCTGCTGTTTAAAAACCCCACAAAGAGGTCATTTTCATGCTTCATGACTATCAGCCCTTGGTACAGTTTAGTATCACATAGGAATGCTGTAACCTACCTGCTCTGTGATGGAGATCCCTGAGGATTTCCAGCATGGCAGCCAAGGTTGAGTATCAGAACTATAGACCTTACTGGCTTCAACCTGACTTAGTGATAAGTGAACACACAAAACATGGCTGAAATCCCAATAAGGTTACAGAAGGTTATATATGTGCATACACATGCACAAGTGTGTGTGAGTGTGTGGTTATAGAAAAGACTTGACATCTGAACACTCAGTTTTATAGTAGTTCATTCAACATGTATACCAAGAACCTACTGTGGACTTGGTGGAGAGATATGCAGATACATGCTTGGGAAACAAGATGGCAATCAAGAAAACTGGGTCTCTGTTCCCAGTCTGAAGTCTCAACTTCTCCAGTGTGAAAATCCCCCCAGTTGTGTCCATTTTCCTTTGTTTTTCTTTATGACTAAATATTTTCCATGTGTGTACATCACGTTTTCTTAATCCATTAACCTGCTCTTGAGCACCTAGGTTGGTTCCATAACAGCTGTTGTGAACAGTACTCAATAAGCTTTGATGTACAGGTATCTCTATGATGTGTTGAGTTGCAGACCTTTGTAGTACATTAGGTCATATGGAAGATCTATTTCCTCAAAATAAACCTCCAATCTGAATATCATGGTGGCTTCACTAGCTTATATTCCCATAGTGTAAGAATTCACTTTTGTCCCACTCTGGTGAGCATTTGTTGTCATTGGCTTTCTTAATGACTGCCAATGTGACTGGGGTAAAATAGAACCTCAACTGATTTACACTTTACATCATGCTGGTGTCTAAGCTTCCATCATGCAAATCCTTGGGGAGCACACGCAAATCAAATCAAATTCAAGCCACATCAAATGGCACCTTCTTACTAGAAAGGGAGCATGTACTACCAAAACGCCTGTCCCAGCATATGAGTAAATGTAGCACTATGTCAGAGATAAGAGCCTGGGCCATGTTGCTAAGATTTGGAGCCTTTGAAACCACAGGGTTTTGACCCTTACAACAGGCTCACACCAGTCATTCACCCCAGTTCTCAGCAATCACTAAGCACCATGTGAGATAGTAACCATGTCAAACGTGGACCATTCTTCAAGACAACATGAATGACCTCAGTATATTTTCACAATGAACAACTTCAAGATGGCCCAGGAAGAAACAGGCTACAGACTTCTCTGCAAGGTATCTCACACAAAATCGTATTTCTTAACATCTGATGTGATAGCCCCAAGAGCCCTTTGAAACAATATCTTTTCTGAATTGTCTTCCCCATATGAAATTTTAATTTCCAATACACTGTTTATATATTGTAGGTTTCCCTTAAGTATTTAATTATTGTGTGTGTATATCACCTTATAAATAAAACAGCATGCTTTTCTCTATCATAGAATCAATTCTTGTTCCCTTGGAGGCCAGAATACTCCCATTTAAAATGCATGCCTCAAATCTTAGATAGCATCACCTTTCTATATTTCATGGCTTCATTATGTACAAAACACTATCAAGAGTTCCAGATGAAACCAAGCATTGGAAGAAACAAAATACAGCATGTACACAAGACAGTAGCATAGTTGGTTGACATAATACAGTTGAGGTATGAGCTGATTGAGGTTCATACACCCCCAAAAAGACATTTTGACACCCTGACTTCCCAATACCTCAGAAGGTGATCTTATCTGGAAATAGGATTATTACAAAAAACAATCAATCAAAGTGAAATCATTAGAGTGGCTCTTAATCCAATGTAACCAGTATTATTATGAAAAGGGGATATTTGTACATCGATACATACTCAGAGAACACTGCACCAAAGGAAAGGAGATATAGGAAGATTCAAAGACTAGTAGGGGTGGACAGGTCATGAAAACGCATTTTGTTTGAAAATACTATGATGTCTTGTCTGATAACTTAAAAAAATAAAGCAGTACACACGTACACACATGCGCACACACACACACACACACACACACACACACACACACACATGGCTTTGCTGTCACTAATAAAGGGACCTTCATAATCCAGGAGACAAGCCCAGAATATATCCTCTTTTTATGCATTTGGAGAGAAAACAGCCTTGTCAACACTTTGATTTTTTTATTTCCACCCTCCAGAACTCCAAGGCAGTAAGTAAATTACCATCATTTAAGACACCCTGTATCTGATATTTTGTTAAGATAGCTTTAGGAAACTAATGGAGTGAAAGAAACCCTCATGCCCTGAATAGATCCCAAAGCATTGCAACAGTGAGATATCATGATAGAGACTTAGAGCCCCCTTTTGTTAAAACAGACTCTTCAGTGTAGATAACCAATGGTTGACTAAATGCAGGGCAGTTTTGCATCAGTCTTCACATTGCCTCTGTCACTTTGGTCTAAAATACAGGGTCAAATTCTTGCTCAGCTCTGCACATAGACATGTTGATTGTTTAAGGAACTTCTAACAGCTGGAAATACAAGGCTGGTTAATCCTAAATTTTTCTAACTTCTCTCAATACTTTTCAGACTGAAGATGCTATGATAAGAGAATTTAAGATATTTTAAAAATCTGGAAAATGAGTCTCTTAGATCACTCCCATGAGAAAAGACTAAGACTGCCCCCTCCAAGCACATCAGTCATCTCTCACTGGGAAAGAATTGTGTCCCTGAAGTACAATGACTCCCTGGAGCCGGCACCCCCCCTAACTCTGAACCAGACTGAAGTTTGACCAACCCTACTTTTCTTTGTATACACCTTGTTCTCTTCCCCCAATCCTTCCCTGGTGTAATTGTGGGTTTCTTGTTAGTACCCCCAAAGGCAGGCTGAAATATTCATTCTTTTTCTAGAATGGCTAAATTAATATATTCCTGCCCTACTTTTCAACATTACTTTTCCTATTTGATTTTAGGGTTTTAAATCAGTTCTGGTCTATGGGTCTTCCCAAAGTTAAGCTCTTCTATAGTCTAGTGTAATTCGTTTTTTTAACTCTTAACTCTTTGGGGGCCCACACCCAGCTCTCAAATAAACGCACAGAGACTTATTCTTACTTATGAATGACTGGCCTTAGCTTGGCTAATTTCTAGCCAGCTTTTCATAGCTTAAATTATCCTGTCTACCTTTTGCCTTTCTCTATTCTACGTCTTTCATTACTTCTTACTCTGTAACTGGCTGTGTGACTGGCTGGCCCTTGGCGTCCTCCTTGCCCTGCACTCCTTCTCCTTCTCTCACTCCTCCCTCTTCTCTCTTCCCCTCCTATTTATCCTCTCTGCCTGCCAGCCCTGCCTATCCCTCTCCTGCCTTGCTATTGGCCATTCAGCTCTTTATTAGACCATCACGTGTTTTAGACAGTCACAGCAACACAGCTTCACAGAGTTAAACAGATACAACATAAAAGAATGCAGCACATCTTTGCATCATTAAATAAATGTTCCACAGCATAAATGAATGTAACACACCTTAAACTTTATTCCACAACAATCTAGTATTAAGATCAATCCATGTGAGTCTATTTTATGGATAATAGGGATTTATTAAGATATAAATTGAGGAAATACATTCATGAATACAGAACCAAGTAAACAGCTGAAGTCATCCTCTGTTCTGACTGGGAGAAAATTCACCTGATGGTTCGATCAGACCAAGAAGCAGGCACAGAGAGAAGGAGCTTGTGAGCCTTCTCCCTTAACTTTTTAAGAGGTCATGTACAATGGCAGGAAGCACCGCCTCCTTTGAACCCTATAACCCAAGGTCATGGGCAGAGCAAATACCACTACATTTTCCCTTCTTGTCTAAATAAGAAGGTTCTAAACTTAATGCAAACTATATACAATAAGAATGATTATCAAGTACTGTCTAGGAAAAACAAAGGGTGATAATAAAGAGAAATGGAACTACAACCAACAAGAACAGCATCAAACAAGAAAGACATGCTAAATGTCCAGAAATGTCCAGAATGCAGGTAAAGGGCAAATTACTGAGATTACTCCAATATATTGCTTTCCTAACCTGAAGATTCTAACTCTAGTATTTAATATGTTTTAGCTAAGATATGAGAAGATTATAACTATAACCATCTAATCCTCAACAGCATCAAAGACCTGAGAAGAAATATAATAATACCTGATAAAACAGAAAATATAAGCAAGCAGTTTCCAAAATTTTTGTGAGAATAGACTGAGACAGCTGGCAGCCTGGACAGTCACCTAAAGTTTCTCAGAATCGTTGTGGTGTCTAACTCACCTACAGGCCTAGAATATCTAACAGACCATTTTCAGAAGCAGGAATTTTGAAATTCCATGTTACCTTGTCTTGGTAAGGTTCAGTAGTTGCTTTTCCTTGTGTGCTGCTCATCCAGAAAGGACAGCATTCATACTATCAGCAGTCGAGGCAAGGGCAGGCCATTTTGCCCAGCAAGCCATTTTGTGCCAAGAAGAAGACAAACTTCTAAACATACATGTCTTAGAAGCCCAACATTCTCTTGGGATCAGATCAGTGCTGCCAGGAGCAATTGTGTCTCACTTCAACAGAATTCTAAGTTATCAAAACATTTAAATGCCATATTCTCTAGGTCTATGGAGTGTTTGAAGATTACCTATCCATCTGACATATGTTTCTGTAAATCTGGAGAACCCTAGAAATGACAAACATGGGTGACTGTAATTCTGTAAGTCTTATCTACTCAAATAACTTAAGGACTAAGGCTACACATTAACAAGGTAAACAGTCTGTAAGCAGATATACCATAAAAGGACAATGCCTCAAAATTGTGACAATGCACAAAATATTTTAAACAGAGGTGGAAATGTATAGTGCAACAATATGCAATATGACAACAATATCCTTAATATATATCAATATACAAAATATACTCAACAGAGGTAGAACATACATACAATATGACAAATACAATTTTACATTTGCATCAATATACAAAATATTTCAAACAGGAGTAGAAATATATGTACAATACAAGACATATAGTTTTATATTTATATCAATATACAAATTATCTTAAATAGGAATATAAGAATAGTTTACATTTGTATCAAATATACAAGAATCAATATCAGTGCAAATTATCCAAGGCTGATAGTTTGCTAAATCAGTTTACTAGTAGATACAATAATCTACCTTAATATACTGTACCTATCCGTTCTCCTTTTTCTTTTCTGAAGGAGAATATTGAGTCTAAATTTTATTGTTCCTAACCCTATAACTTTCTATCCATAACCCTGAGAAAAATGAAATATTTTGGAGAGGGGCATCCTTTTCTTAGAATTGCTTTCTACTGTTTAAGGGGTGATGGTATCTTTGTGGAGTCATGTACGAAAGTTTAGATAGTTAGGTCCCAAAAGGACTAGCTGTAGAGTCTGCAGCCAGTCTCAGAGTAATGGGTAAGATTTTCTGAGATTCTGGCTAGAAGCGTGGTATGATGGACCATCTCATCTTGGGACTGTCCTGAAGAGTTTTCAGTCCAAAGCTGATTATTGAGTAATGTTCTTAGGTACCATGGCATCTTTCTGGACTGAGTAGAGTCACTGTTGTGGGGCCCCATATTCTTTCTAGAAACTTCAGAGATTGCTATTAGAAAGACTTATTTTTCACTGTGGAAAGCTTGAACATTATTAATATCAAAATGGAAAGTTTGAATCTTAAGATGACATGACATGTGAGGAAGGATTCTGAGAAATCAAAAATAAGCATGGAGGGAAATAGAATCTTGATAACAATGGTCCTTAGATTATTTGTTTTCTTCTGTCTCACACCAGTTGGCTCTAATATGAGACAGAATCTCCTAATTTTTTCTTTTAGCAACATGCTTGTGTTTAGAGAAGGAGAGAGCCACATTTCAACTCCAAAGCCAGCTTGATTTGTAATTAAATTGGGACCACAACTTTTCTAGAGTTAAAGAGATATAGATGTTAGACAGTGCAATATTACCCTGTAGAGTATATTGATACCAATAGGTCCTTCTTTTCTGCTATAGACATCTGGGTATCCAAGGCCTTTTGATTTCTTGAAGATGGGTCTATTATCCCTTAAAGACAAAAAAAAAAAACCTCCCCTGACCCTTATTTGTTGAGTTTTTCTTACAACTTGTAGAGTTGTCACATTGGTGGATTAACTATTACTTATCATCAAGGGGCTTCTGTTAAAAGTGAATTTTTATTTATTTTGTCGGTATCCACAGCTTTTCTTCTCCCGCAGAAACAAAAGTAAAACCCCTTCCCCAATGTAGGACATATCCTGGTTTCCATTCCAAGATCAACACATCTTTGAAGTAAATGATTGGTTTAACTCAGTTTTTTCTATTGTCCAATGTCTCTCCACAGCTGTTGTCCCTTTCACATCAGCATTGAGAAAATTCAAGGTTAATAAGCATTATGTAATCTATTTCTAGGAGTCATTGTTACTCTTTCTGATTATTTAGCATATGCTTTAAACTTCAATTGGATCTTTCCATGACTGCTTGGCCTGTAGGATTGTGTGGTATACCTGTAACATGCTTTATATTGTAATAAGCAAAAAACTGTCTAATTTTATTTGAGACATATGCTGGGGCATTGTCTGTCTTTATTTGTACAGGTATTCCCATGATGGCCATAACTTCTAATAGGTGTATAATCACAGAGTCAGCCTTTTCAGAACTCATAGGAGTTCCCATTGAAATCCTAAATAGGTGTCAATGGTATAGTGTACATATTTTAATCTTCCAAATTCTGAAAAATTAAACACATCCATCTGCCAAATTTTATTTCTTTGTATACCTTTAGGATTCATTCCTGCAAGTAATGGAGTTCGGCTATAGAAGGAACAAGTAGAACATATTTTTGCAATTTCCTTGGCTTGTTGCCAAGTGATAGAAAAGTTCTTTTTCAAGCCTTTGCTATTTACATGGTGTTTCTTACAAAATTCTGAGGCTTCTAGCATATTACCTATTAGTAATTGATCAATCTCAGCATTACTTGTGCTAGAGGGCCTGGCAGACTCATATGGGATTTGATGTGAGATATATATATATATATATATATATATATATATATATATATATATATATCCCTATTTCTGGTGATTTCCTGTAATTGTATAAATAGTGAAGTTAATTCTGCATTATCAGGAATAAATTCAGCAGTTTCAATATGTAAAACAATTCTCTCTGCATATTGAGAGTCAGTAACTATACTGAGAGGTTCTGTGAAGCCCATTAGTACCATAAGAATGGCATGCAATTCTGCCTTTTATACAGAATTGTAGGGGCTTTGAGCCACTTTAATTAGGTTTCCTAATTTATATCCTGCCTTTCCTGATTTATTTGCATCAGTATAGAATGTGAGGACTCCAGAGATTGATTTTTTGCCATACAATGTGAGGAAGGACCCAATCAGTTCTTTTTATAAGTTCTATTCTCTTGCTTTTGGGATAACAATTGTTAATCTCTCCCAAAAAGTTACTGTAGGCTGTTTGCCAGTATTCATTATCTTTCCATAAGAGGACGAGGACATTTCCTTGTTAGTTAAAAGTATTTCAATTTCTGCTGGGTCCATTCCTGTCAACTGACAAAGTCTTAATTTTCATTTTAGACTCAAATCAGAGATATTTTCTACATAAGTCTTTAACTTATTACTTGGTTTACATGGTAGAAATATCCATTCCAATATAATATCTTCCCTCTTTATCAAAATTCCTGTGGGGAAGTGTCTGGAGGGGAGTATGACCAGAATGCAGTTAAATTCTGGATTCACATGATTCACATTTGCTTGTCAGATTTTCCTTTCTACTAGAGCCAATTCCTTCTCAGCTTTGGCTGATAATTCTCTTGAACTATTTAAATCCTTGTCCCTTTTTCGAGTATAAGCCAAATTTGCTAGTCCATCTTTAGTCATTCCAATGATGGTCTGCAATGCTTCCTAACAATTTTTGAAAATCATTAAGGGTCTGCAATTGATCTCTCCTGAGTTGTACCTTTTTTGGGGTCTAATTTGTTTTGTAGATCTATCTTATATCCTAAGTAATTAATAGAATTTCCTCTTTGTATTTTTTCAGTAGCAATTTGTATTCCTCCACAAGGCAAAACTTTCTTTACTTTTTCAAACATGTTTTCTAAGGTACCTAACATTGGATCTACTAAGATATCATCCATATAATGGTAGACTGTAGATTGTGGAAATTTTGCATGAATTATTTCCAATAGTTTTTGCACAATATATTGGCACAGGGTGGGGCTATTTAATAGTACCTGTGGGAAGACTTTCATTGATATCTCTTGACTGGCTGGGAATTATTATAAATAGGTAATGTAAAGGAAATTTTTCTCTATCCTTTTCTTGTAGAGGTATGATGAAGAAACAATCATTTAATTCAATAACTATAATAGGCCATTTTTTGGGTAACAGAGAGGGTAAGGGCATCCCCTTATTTAGGGAGCCCATAGGCTGAATTACTTTATTTATGGCTCTCAGAGCTGTCAGTATTCTCCATTTATAAGATTTCTTTTTAATAATAAATGCAGAATTCTAAGGGCTGGTAGATTCTTCAATGTGTTGAACACTTAGCTGCTCTTGAGCCATCTGTTCTAAAGCTTGTAGTTTCTCTTGTGTCATAGGCCAATGTCCAACCCAGACAGTTTTATCAGTTATCCATTTTAAAGGTAGGGCCATTGGTACTTCTGAGAGCTCAACAGCAGTTGTGCTCTGTTTATGTACATCCTGAATGATTGATGGTTGTTTTTTTAATAGTGTCTTATATTATTACTTGCACAAACATAAATTGGTATATATTCCACTTTTGAGATTGAAGCCATTTTAATCTGGGTATTCCATTGCTGTAACAGATCTCAGTCCCAAGGATTTACTGCTACATTTGCCACATATGGCTTCAGCCTTCCTCTTTGTCCTTAAGACCCTATGCATTCAACCCATTTTGAACTTTGTTTTACCTGAGATATGGTTCCAATCCTTAGAAATTGGAATCTACCTCTTGAAGAGGTCAATTCGGATGCCATGATTTTATTATTGTAATTATAGTCCACATCCACAACTGTGTCTACCAGTCCTTCCAGGACAATGTTGTTAATTCACACTCTAAGCTTTGGTCTTTGTTAATTTATGGAAGTCTGCCAAAATATCATTTAATGGTGTTTTTTTGGAATTTTTCATCCATCTGTCAAAGTTGTTCTATCATCCAGTACAATATTGTTCTTTAAATTAGGCACTGGGCTATTTAATTGTCCTGGGGAGGAATTTCCTCTACAGTAAGGTTTTGGACCATGTTCAATTTGGGGGCCTGCAAGAGGCTCCCAAAGGCATCTCCCACTGGTAGAGGGTTGCCTTGTATGTCTCTTGTTGATCTGCATTCACTGGTCCAGTGTCGGCCTTTGCCACATCTTCTGCATAATCCAGAATATTGTGGTCTCCTGTTTGGGTTATTTATAGAAGAAGCATTGTTTCTAGGAGCACTCTGTGTACAATTTCTTCTTATATGACATGGTGTACCACAGTTAAAACATTTGATACTTTGAAGCCTCCTTCCACCATTGGAAATCGCCTCTCCTATCCAAGCGTCATTACCATAGTTAAAAGACTCAACACCATTTGTATGTTGAATCCATTTCTGCAAAGATATTGACCTGAACTTTAAAGGTGTTAAGAATTCTTTTGTATTCTATATTAGCATTATCAAAAGCCAAAGAGTTAATACTTGTCTTAATTCTTGGTCTGAAACTGCATTGTTTTATAAAGTTGGTCAGTCTTTGTAAAAAAAAAAAAATCAGCAAATGGTTTTTTTGACCCCTGGAAGACCTTCATATATAGCTCAGTTGGTTTCTCTGATTCTGGAATTTTTTCCCCAAGCATTTAAAGTTGCTGGATGGCATAGTGATAGTGTATGCTCATCAAAGGTAGCTTGTACATATATATTAGTGACAGTCTTCACCAATAATTTGATCTTGGGAGACCTCAAAACCTCTAATTTTACCTTACTGCTCAAGGGCCTTAACTTCTTCTCTCAACCAGCTTTTCCATTGTAACTGCTGGCTATATTCTAACATAGCTGAGATTAACTGATTTCATCATCTGGGATAATTCTATTTCTAGAAGACCATGCATTTAACATCTGTTTTACATATGTTGAATATATGCCATAGGTAACTACAGCCTCCTTAATGTGTTTTAAATCCCTCATATGAATAGGTTGCCAGATATATTCTATATATTCTTCAGGATGTGTATCATCTGTTGTCTTCTCACAGATGGTGACAGGATAAGCCATTTTATAAGATCTACCTGGTGATGTTATTACTTGTTTGGCTTTGCCCTTCTGCTTATTAGCTTCTTTATTATCCTTACTGAGAGACTCTTCCAGATCTTGAGATCGATTAATTACCACCTGTTGAAGTGTTTGAACCTCCTCTGTTGTAAAGGATTCTAGAGATTTCATGGAGTCATACAATTTTTTATGTTCATCAGAAACATATGATTCCCAAGACTTTATTCTATCAATTAGCGATGATCTTTCCTCCTTAGAAATTATCTGAATGGCATTAAGATTACTCTGAAGAGTTATTGTTTTATCTATTAATTATTTATATTTTTATCAATAAAATTAAATCTGGTTTTCCAATTATTGTTAACAGACTGAAGTTTTGTGGTAAATTAGTAGATCTTGTCGTAAATTAGTAGATTCCAAAGAAAAAATTTGTCTTTTTAAGTCCTCATTACCACTTTGCAGAGCTTGACATTCTTGTGGTAAATTAACAGATTCCCTAGAAAGAATCCTTCTATTTAAGTCCTCATTACCACTTTGTAAAGCCTGTATCAATCTCATTAATGTCTCATTTTTGCTATTATTATTAAGCCATTTTTTCAATAATAGGAGATTAATCACTATGCTAATTGCTAGTATAATGAACATTGTATATGTCCCAGGAAGGTTGTATATATCCTGTAAATTTTCATTCATAGTACAAACAAAAAAGTTTTTAAATTCCTGAGTGGTGAAATTATCTGCCATTTTTTGAGAAATATTCAAAATTTGTAAAGAAAATTTTTATCAATTTATTTTTTTTTTAATTTTTTTTTATTAATTTATTTTGCAATACAATTCAGTTCTACATATCAGCCACGGATTCCCTTGTTCTCCCCCCCCTCCCGTCCCCCTCACCTTCCCCCCAACCCCCCCCCATTCCCATCTCCTCCAGGGCAAAGCCTTCCCCACAGACTGAGGTCAACCTGGTAGACTCAGTCCAGGTAGGTCTAGTCCCCTCCTCCCAGGCCGAGCCAAACAATCCTGCATAGGCCCCAGGTTTCAAACAGCCAACTCATGCAATGAGCACAAGATCTGGTCCCACTGCCTGGGTGCCTCCCAAACAGATCAAGTCAATCAACTGTCTCATCCATTCAGAGGGCCTGATCCAGTGGGGACCCCTCAGCCATTGGTTCATAGTTCATGTGTTTCCATTCATTTGGCTATTTGTCCCTGTGCTTTATCCAACCTTGGTCTCAACAATTCTCGCTCATATAAACCCTCCTCATTCTCGCTAATTGGACTCCCAGAGATCCACCCGGGGCCTAGTCATGGATCTCTGCATCCAGATTCCTCAGTAGTTGGATGAGGTTTCTAGCACAACAATTAGGGTGTTTGGCCATCCCATCACCAGAGTAGGTCAGTTCGGGCTGTCTCTCGACCACTGCCAGCAGTCTGTTGTG
Source organism: Peromyscus californicus insignis (assembly GCF_007827085.1). Taxonomy (NCBI): domain Eukaryota; kingdom Metazoa; phylum Chordata; class Mammalia; order Rodentia; family Cricetidae; genus Peromyscus; species Peromyscus californicus. The sequence goes on from NW_026294551.1 coordinate 104,325,248, forward strand.
TGGGTATCTTTGTGGATTTCTGTGGGCCTCTCTAGCACTTTGCTTCTTCCTATTCTCATGTGGTCTTTATTTACCATGGTCTCCTATTCCTTATTCTCCCTCTCTGTTGTTGATCCAGCTGGGATCTCCCGCTCCCCCAAGCTTTCTTTCCCTCAACCCTCGCCTTTCATTACCCCCACTCATGTCCAGGCTGTTCATGTAGATCTCATTCCATTTCTCTGTCATTGGGTGATCCCTGTGTCTTTCTTGGGGTCCTGTTTTCCAGGTAGCCTCCCTGGTGATGTGAGTAGTAGACAAGTCATCCTTGTTTCATGTCTAGTATCCTGCTATGAGTGAGTACATACCATGTTTGTCTTTCTGAGTCTGGGTTACCTCACTCAGGATGATTTTTTCTAGATCCATCCATTTGTCTGCAAACCTCATGATGCCATTGTTTTTCTCTGCTGAGTAGTATTCCATTGTGTATATGTACCACATTTTGTTTATCCATTCTTCAGTTGAAGGGCATCTGGGTTGTTTCCATGTTCTGGCTATTACAAACAATGCTGATATGAACATAACTGAACAAGTGCTCTTATGGTGTGGTTGAGCATTTCTTGGGTATATGCCCAAGAGTGGTATAGCTGGATCTTGGGGGAGATTGATTCCCAATTTTCTAAGAAAGCGCCATATTGATTTCCAAAGTGGTTGTACAAGCTTGCATTCCCACCAGCAGTGGAGGAGAGTTCCCCTAGCTCCACATCCTCTCCAGCATAAGGTGTCTTCAGTGTTTTTGATCTTAGCCATTCTGACAGGCGTAAGGTGGTATCTCAGAGTTGTTTTGATTTGCATTTCCCTGATGATTAGGGATGTTGAGCAGTTCCTTAAATGTCTTTCGGTCATTTGAGTTTCCTCTGTTGAGAATTCTCTGTTTAGTTCTATAGCCCATTTCTTAATTGGACTGTTGGGCATTTTGATGTCTAATTTCTTGAATTCCTTATATATTCTGGATATCAGTCCTCTGTCAGATGTGGGGTTGGTGAAGATCTTTTCCCATTCTGTAGGCTGTCGCTTTGCCTTGTTGACCGTATCCTTTGCTCTACAAAAGCTTCTCAGTTTCAAGAGGTCCCATTGATTGATTGTTTGTCTCAGAGTCTGTGCTACTGGTGTTCTATTTAGGAAGTAGTCTCCTATGCCAATGCGTTCAAGACTACTTCCTACTTTCTCTTCTAGCAGGTTCAGAGTAGCTGGATTTATGTTGAGGTCCTTGATCCACTTGGACTTAAGTTTTGTGCACGGTGATAGATATGGATCTATTTGCAGCCTTCTACATGTTGATATCCAGTTTTGCCAGCACCATTTGTTGAAGATGCTTTCTTTTTTCCATTGTGCACTTTTGGCTTCTTTGTCAAAAATTATATGTTCATAGGTGTGCGGATTAATGTCAGGGTCTTCAATTCGATTCCATTGGTCCACATGTTGGTTTTTATGCCAGTACCAAGCTGTTTTTATTACTGTAGCTCTATAGTAGAGCTTGAAGTCAGGGATCGTGATGCCTCCAGAAGTTGTGTTATTGTACAGGATTCCTTTGGCTATCCTGGGTTTTTTGTTTTTCCATATGAAGTTGAATATTATTTTTTCCAGGTCTGTGAAGAATTGTGTTGGTATTTTGATGGGGATTGCATTGAATCTGTAGATTGCTTTTGGTAAGATTGCCATTTTTACTATGTTAGTCCTGCCTATCCATGAGCATGGGAGATCTTTCCATTTTCTGACATCTTCTTCAATTTCTTTTTTCAGGGACTTAAAGTTCTTGTCATATAGGTCCTTCACTTGCTTGGTTAGTGTTACCCCAAGGTATTTTATGTCATTTGTGGCTATAGTAAAGGGTGATGTATCTCTGATTTCCTTCTCCGCTTCTTTGTCCATTGTATATAGGAGGGCTACTGATTTTTTTGAGTTGATCTTGTATCCTGCTATGTTGCTGAAGGTGTTTATAAGCTGTATCAGTTCCTTGGTGGAATCTTTGGGGTCGCTCAAGTATACTATCATGTCATCTGCAAATAGGGAAAGCTTGACTTCTTCCTTTCCAATTTGTATCCCCTTAATCTCCTTATGTTGTCTTATTGCTCTGGCTAGAACTTCAAGTACTATATTGAATAAGTATGGGGAGAGTGGACAGCCTTGCCTCGTTCCTGATTTTAGTGGGATTGCTTTGAGTTTCTCTCCATTTAATTTGATGTTGGCTGTTGGCTTGCTGTAAATTGCCTTTATTATGTTTAGGTATGTTCCCTGTATTCCTGATCGCTCCAATACCTTTATCATGAAGGGGTGTTGGATTTTGTCAAATGCCTTTTCTGCATCCAGTGAGATGATCATATGGTTTTTTTCTTTGAGTTTGTTTATATGGTGTATTACATTGACGGACTTTCGTATGTTGAACCACCCTTGCATCCCTGGAATGAATCCTACTTGATCATGGTGGATAATTGTTTTGATGTGTTCTTGGAGTCTGTTTGCCAGTATTTTATTGAGAATTTTTGCATCAATGTTCATGAGGGAGATCGGTCTGTAGTTCTCTTTCTTTGTTGTATCCTTGTTTGGTTTAGGAATTAGGGTAATTGTAGCCTCTTAGAAGGAGTTTGGTAATGTTCCTTCTGTTTCTATTGTGTGGAACAATTTAGAGAGTATTGGTATTAACTCTTCTTTGAAGATCTGGTAGAATTCTGCGCTGAAACCATCTGGTCCTGGGCTTTTTTTGGTTGGGAGACTTTTAATGACTGTTTCTATTTCATTAGGGGTTATTGGACTATTTAAATAGTTTATCTGGTCTTGATTTAACTTAGGTATGTGGTACCTATCCAGAAAGTTATCCATTTCTTTTAGGTTTTCCAGTTTTGTCGAATAGAGGTTTTTGAAGTATGACCTGATGATTCTCTGGATTTCCTCAATGTCTGTTGTTATGTCCCCCTTTTCATTTCTGATTTTGTTGATTTGGATGCTCTCTCTCTGTCTTTTGGTTAGTTTGGATAAGGGCTTGTCTATCTTGTTGATTTTCTCAAAGAACCAACTCTTTGTTTCATTAATTTTTTGTATTGTTCTCTTTGTTTCTATTTTATTGATTTCAGCTCTCACTTTGATAATTTCCTGGCGTCTATTTTTCCTGGGAGACTGTGCTTCTTCTTGTTCTAGAGCTTTCAGGTATGCTGTTAAGTCTCTAGTGAGAGATTTCTCCAACTTATTTATGTGGGCATTTAGTGCTATGAATTTCCCTCTTAGTACTGCTTTCATAGTGTCCCATAAATTTGGATATGTGGTGTCTTCATCTTCATTGATCTCTAGGAAGTCTTTAATTTCTTTCTTTATTTCTTCCTTAACCCATTGGTGATTCAGTTGGGTATTATTCAGTTTCCATGAGATTGCAGGTTTTCTGTAGTTTTTGTTGTTGTTGAAATCCAACTTTAGACCATGGTGGTCTGATAGAACACAGGAGGTTATTCCAATTGTTTTGTATCTGTTTAGATTTGTTTTGTGGCCAAGTATGTGGTCAATTTTAGAGAAGGTTCCATGGGGTGCTGAGAAGAAGGTATATTCTTTTTTGTTAGGATGGAATATTCTGTAGATATCGATTAAGTCCATTTGAGTCATGACATCAGTTAAGTCCTTTATTTCTCTGTTAAGTTTCAATTTGGGAGATCTGTCCAGTGGTGAAAGTGGGGTGTTGAGGTCTCCCACTATTAATGTGTGGGGTTTTATATGTGATTTAAGCTTTAGTAATGTTTCTTTTACATATGTGGGTGCCCTTGTGTTTGGGGCATAAATATTCAGAATTGAGACTTCATCTTGGTGGATCTTTCCTGTGATGAGTATGTAATGCCCTTCTTGATCTCTTTTGATTGATTTTAGTTTGAAGTCTATTTTGCTGGATATCAGGATGGCTACACCCGCTTGTTTCTTAAGACCGTTTGATTGGAAAGTCTTTTCCCAGCCTTTTATTTTTAGGTAGTGTCTATCTTTGAATTTGAGATGTGTTTCTTGTATGCAGCAGAAAGATGGGTCCTGTTTTTGTATCCATTCTGTAAGCCTATGTCTTTTTATAGGTGAATTAAGTCCATTGATATTGAGGGAAATTAATGACCAGTGATTGTTCATTCCTGTTATTTTTTGGTGGTGATGTGTGGGTACTTCTATATGTTGGGGTTTACTGCTGTGGCTTTATCTGTTGCCTGTGTTTTCGAGGGTGTATCTGACTTCCTTAGATTGGAATTTTCCTTCTAGTGCTTTCTGTAGGGCTGGGTTTGTGGATAAGTATTGTTTAAATCTGGCTTTGTCATGGAATGTCTTGTTCACTCCATCTATGGTGATTGAAAGTTTTGCTGGGTATATTAGTCTAGGTTGACATCCATGGTCTCTTAGTGTCTGCATTACATCTGTCCAGGTTCTTCTGGCTTTCAAAGTCTCCATTGAGAAATCGGGTGTTATTCTGATGGGTTTGCCTTTATATGTCACTTGGCCTTTTTCCTTTGCTGCTCTTAATATTCTTTCTTTATTCTGTACGTTTAGTTGTTTAACTATTATGTGGCGAGGGGACTTTTTTGGGGGTCTAGTCTGTTTGGTGTTCTATAGGCTTCTTGTATCTTCATAGGCATTTCCTTCTTTAAGTTGGGAAAGTTTTCTTCTATGATCTTGTTGAATATATTGTCTGTGCCCCTGAGTTGGTATTCTTCTCCTTCTTCGACCCCTATTATTCTTAGGTTTGGTCTTTTCATGGTGTCCCAAATTTCTTGGACATTTTGGTTCATGACTTTGTTGGCTTTAGTGTTTTCGTTGACTGATGAATGTATTTCTTCTACTATATCTTCAACGCTAGAGATCCTCTCTTCCATCTCTTGCATTCTGTTGATTATACTTGCATCTGAAGTTCCCAATCGTTTTCTCAGATTTTCTATTTCCAGCATTCCCTCTGTTTGTGTCTTCTTCATTTTTTCTATTTCCCTTTTCAGGTCTTGGACTGTTTCCTTCATTTGTTTCATTGATTTTTCTTGATTTTCTCTCAGTATTTTATTGTTTTCTTCCAGGACTTTATTGATTTCTTCTAATTTGTTTGCCCTTTCCTCTAGTTGTTTACAGCGTTCTTCACATTTTTTTGTCTTTTCCTCTACGCAAGCCTCTAGCTTCTTCATGATGTCATTCATAAGGCTGTTTTCTTCTGCTTCTTCCAATTTCTGATGTTCAGGTCTAGGTGTTGGAGGAGGGCTAGGGCCAGGTGATGCTGTATTGCTATTCATTTTGTTGTATATGTTTCTGCCTTGACGTCTGCCCATCTCCTTGTGGTTCGTTCTTGGCCTTATCCGCACACTTGGTTCAGACAGACCAGTGTTCCAAAAGGGAAGTCAGTGTTCCAAAAGGGAAGTCAGGAGCAAGATGGGAGCTGGGGGCCGGCCTCTAAGTCTCAGGAAGAGGCTTGGGGCTCAGGCGGATGGGCGTGGTGGCAGGGCGTGGAGACTGCAGGGTCTGCCAGGGGTCTTGGAGAAGGGGATCCTTCCCGGTGGGGCTAGCAGGGAACCTGCCCGGTGGCCAGAACCTGGGGCCGAGTTGGGCAGGTCTTCCCTGGAGTGGCTGGTGCCCAGGGATGGGGTCTGGGGCAAGGAAGGGTACTCACGAGTGTTCCAAAAGGGACGTCTGGAGCAAGATGGGAGCTGGGGGCAGGCCTCTAAGTCTCAGGAAGAGGCTTGGGGCTCAGGCAGATGGGCGTGGGGGCAGGGCGTGGAGACTGCAGGGTCTGCCAGGGGTCTTGGAGAAGGGGATCCTTCCCGGTGCGGCTAGCAGGGAACCTGCCCGGTGGCCAGAACCTGGGGCCGAGTTGGGCAGGTCTTCCCTGGAGTGGCTGGTGCCCAGGGATGGGGTCTGGGGCAAGGAAGGGTACTCACGAGTGTTCCAAAAGGGACGTCTGGAGCAAGATGGGAGCTGGGGGCAGGCCTCTAAGTCTCAGGAAGAGGCTTGGGGCTCAGGCGGATGGGCGTGGGGGCAGGGCGTGGAGACTGCAGGGTCTGCCAGGGGTCTTGGAGAAGGGGATCCTTCCCGGTGGGGCTAGCAGGGAACCTGCCCGGTGGCCAGAACCTGGGGCCGAGTTGGGCAGGTCTTCCCTGGAGTGGCTGGTGCCCAGGGATGGGGTCTGTGGCAAGGAAGGGTACTCACGAGTGTTCCAAAAGGGACGTCCGGAGCCTCAATTTATTTATTAATCAGTTTAAGGTGTAAAATTATCGGGTAATTTTACCTCAGATGAAACCCTTGAGAGCTGGTTCTAACAGCCTTAGGTATTCCAGATGTCCCAGGTTTTGCAATGGTTTTTGGGTGTAGCAGTGATGTTTGGCCAACAGATATTGCAGGTGTAGTGTACAAGGCAGGTCTGATGCAAGCTGACTCAGCTCCCTGAATGAGCTATGTGAATCAAACACTAACCCAGGCAACCCCTGTTTGTGACTACTGGGCAGAGCTGCTGGGATCACAACAAATGAAGCAATACACCAAACAATTAGAAGCGCTGCCTGGGGCACCTGCAGACACTCCAGGGGCTGGCTGTGTGTGCTGTGGCAGCTGCACACACAATGGTGGCGGCAGAGGTGAGGGTTTCAAAAGCTGGAGTTGGCAGCAGCTACACTGAACAGTTTTAAAAGGAAAGGAACAGTCTGCTGGTAGTCTCCAACCAGGCAGGGGTCTCTCACCTGATCCGGGCTGCTACAAGCACAGAAGTAGAAAGGTGCCTAGTGTGGGCACCTTTCTCTCTGATGCAGTGTTCTATCAGCTGCAGAATGCACATGCTTCTGGCAGTGGTTACAAGAACCACTGCCACATGATCTGCATGGCTTGGGCATGAGCTTCCTGGCCTACCAGCTTGGCTGCTGTATGCAGTTGGCCACCTGAGCAGTTCCTGGCAGTTTGGGCTATGCGTGAGTTCTGTAGGTTGGAAAAACTCACCAGCAGCCTCCTGCGGACATAAGGGTTTGATCACATAAGTAGCCCCAGTAGGGACATGCGGGCCTCAGATCTATGTGGTTGGGACCAAGCGGCTCGGGATGCTAGTGAGGCAGGCTTGCAGCAAGCACATGAGCCTTTGAGCAAACCTGCTGCCAGTGCATGAAGGCTGTGGGCAGGAGCCACAGGGAACGTGGAGTCTTTTTGTCATGTGGGTGTCATTTATTATGATCAATGTTTTATGGATAATAGGGATTTATTAAGATATAAATTGAGGAAATACATTCATGAATACAGAACCGAGTAAATAGCTGGTTGTCCTCTGTTCTGACTGGGAGCAAATCCACCTGGCGGTTCAATCAGACCAGGAAGCAGGCAGCAGAGAGAAGGGGCTCATGACCCTTTTCCCTTACCTTTTTAAGAAGTCACATACAAGGGCAGGAAGCACCACCTCCTTGGGGCCCTATATATAGCCCAAGGTGCTATACCACAGTGGAGCAAATACCACTACAGTCTAGGGCTCTTGTAACAAGCTAAGCATGAAGGAACCTGGGATTTTATTTTAAGCTTTCCTGGTAAAGGTGGCATTTGAATTAAGATCTACAGAGTGAGTGGTTTATTACAATTACTTTTTTATTGCTCATTCAAGTTTATTTTGTATGTTGACCATTTCTGCCCCATACCCTGCACCTTTTCTCTCCATTTCCCTTTCTTAGTAGCTCCTTTATTCCCTAGAGTTTCAATTTGTTGTGTGGCAAAACTTTTCTTGGGGAGAGATGAAACACACATGCCTACTCACCCCAAAGAGAGAGTCCACTACAGGCCAAAGTATGGGTACCATCAAAGTCTAGATACCTACAAAAGTCTAACTTGGTGAACCAATGAGTTTTGTAGGGAATACTTACAGACATATAGGTGAGGGATAACTTACTGTAGGGTAAAAGGTCCAAGCCCACTTCTGGGTTTGAAAACCTACCAAAACCTATCAGTCTCTGAGCTCAAAATCCCACCAACCCCTAGACTTGGCTTGAAATCTCAGCAATCCCCACCTCTAAAATCTCCACCCTGGAAAACTCCCCCAAGAAACTTGGTATAAAGCCTGCTCAATTCTGTGCTGCTTCTTGCCCAAGCAGAGGCAGCCACCTTCCTGTGTCTCTCCCAGTAAACCTCTTGTGTGAGGTTGATTGTGCAATGTGACTTTGTGGTACTCCTTGACTTCTGATTGTTTGGATGACTTTTCCCCTCAGAGCTACAACACTTTCGTTGGGGAAGCTTTTTCCTTCAGAGCTGTAACATTTACATTTGTGCCATAACACAGAAAAGCTATCCTGATACCTGTGTTCCCCCTTGGGGTCTGAGCCACACTGGGACCCTACCCCTCATTTCTAGTCCACCTACAACAGACTCACATTCCATCTCACTGATCGCTTGGCACCCCATCCACCAGTCACAATTCAGTAAGTTCTCCCCTTCAGTCAGTGTAAATGCTTCTCTGAGTCCTAGGAAGTAACCAAAGAGTATACAGCTCCTCTCTTGTATTCTTGGAGGCAGAGGTACACCAAGCTATGATCTTTAAGGTTATATCTATATATAACCTTATATATCTATCAGGTTATCTTCACCTGATCCCATCCCTCCCACACTTAGAGCTGAGTCTTGCAGATTCCTCATTCCCATCCAAGCTATTGGGCCCCTTTTCTGCCTTCTCCCATCTTTCCTTAGGAACTTCCCATAATCTCATAGCGCCTCTAGGCCCTTGTGGCTTTTGAAACTCAGTTCCCTGACTGTTTCTCATGGATGAGACCTTATCCATGAACTCAGCTTTCCATTGCCTCTAGGTAAACCTTTGGGCCTCACTGAAAGCCCTGGTACTGGTACTAGACACTAAGTCCCCTAATAACGCTATTAGCCATGAACCCCACTGAATGCAGAGATGACACACTGAATGGCTTGATTCTTACTGGGTCCTTCCTGAGTCCTGGGGATGCCCTTAAACTATAGGCTGCAGTGATCTGTCCACCCCACTCCTACCCCATGGAAATATGTCTTCTCTACCCTCTCATCCCCCTTGGGATGCCTTATAGAAAACCTCCAGCCTCTTCACCTGAAACCAGACCTGAAGGGTTCCAAATTTATTTGATTTTTATAATCAAATATGGCCTCAATATCCCTTAGATTACCACTCCAAATGGCTGATTAATAACACCCTAGATTCTAATATTATTCAGGACTTTTACAAATACTGGGAGTGATCAGCAAAATGGAAAGAGATTTCCCATTCCCTAGTTCAAGCTTTCTCTTTACTCTGTTCCAAGCCGTACTTTTTTTTTTTCCCCCTGTCTGGTATCCACTCCACACTGTGTAAATGTGTCTTTTAAGTTATGTTTTTTGGATCTGTGTTACAAAATGGGACCTGGGAGCTGGACCTAGCAGGAGTGGGAGAAAGCAAAGGAATAGGCCATCTGCAGCATGCACATACTCTTCACTGGCTGGTACCTCTCTCAGCTCCCTTCTGAAGATTACTGCGTCTATAGCCAGGATTCAAAATTTCTGTCTCTAAGCCTTCTTTGTTCTCAGCTTACAGGATTCCATTTTTGTAAGGATTCAGATGTCTTTTAGGTTTGAGTGGCATTAGACTATTGTTTTATGCTGTCCCACTTCAATTCAAAGCTGGCTCTGGAGTTGCCATATGGGACCCCCTCCTCTAGACCCAAGCATGCTTGTTTAAATGTTTCCTCTAAAATCTCTGTCCCTGTCCCAGGTGAGCCACCTGACTATATGACAGAGAAGGGAGAACAAAACAAAATAAAGGGACAGTCTATTCCCAATAGGGACTATTGTTACTTGTTGCTCAAATCCTAAATGGTCTTATAATAAAAACAAGAGCCAGATATCAGGGTAAAAGCTGAAAGATCAGAGAAGCAGAGCAAGCCACAGCCACCACCTCTTATCTCACCAACTCCTAACCCTGACAGAGCCTCTGCAAGAGAGTGAATTCCTGTCTTCTCCCACCTTACATTCCTTTCTCCGCCCAGCCATATCACTTCCTGTTTCAACCTTCCTTGTGCTGGGATTAAAGGTGTGTGAACTCAAGTGCTGGGATTAAAGGTGTGTGCCACCACTGCCTGGCTGTTTCTTTTTTAGTCTTGTGTAGCCCAATGTGGCCTTGAACTCACAGAAATCCAGACAGATCTCTGCCTCTGCCTCCCAAGTGCTAAGATTAAAGGTGTGTGCCACCACTGCCTGACCCCTGTGGCTAACTCTGTGGCTGGCTCTGTCCTCTGATCTTCAGTCAAGCTTTATTCCTTAGATTACAAATACCACAGCTTCTCATTTCATATTCTTTTGGTTTGGGCTTAACTCTCTAAAACTTTTGTTAAAGTATAAATCTTATCTCAAGATATGTAAGACTACAGTGTGAATTTTCTGTGTATCAAGATTTGTAACTGTATTGGGTATTATTAAAAATCCATAAAATCTGTAACAAAGGGGTTAAAACTCTTAACAGTGGGGCTGATAGCTAAACATCTATACATAGGTAATCTTAAAGGAAGCATTTGGTTTGCCACTGTCTAAGTTGCTATCCCCCACATCAGGATGGAGGCAGCCAAGTGGCTGACAGCCATCTTTGCCAGGGTGGAAAGGGCTGGATTTTGCTATTTGACTTCACCCCCATCTTGATTGAAAGTAACTACTTGGTATTAGCCAACCAAAAACAAACAAACAAACAAAAAAACAAACACCAAACAAAAGCCCAACTCCTCTTAGTTTTGAAGCCCAAACCAGATGATTCCTCCACTATTTTTGATCATGCTAATGAGCTTCCCCTTATCAGCCTCAACCCATAGTCCCTTCTCTCCTTCTCTGGACTCTTTGGTCTCTCTTTCTTCCTCCAAATCAACCCTTCCTGGCACCTACTTTCATCCCACCAGCAGACTCTAGTTCTCCAGCCACTTGCTCTGTTCTGCCATTGGACCCCTTTAGCTTTCCCTGCCTGACCTAAACCAGCCACAGTTCTCTTTTTGCAGGAGGTTCTGGGATAGATGGCTTGGTCAGGATAGGAGTCCCTTCTCATTAAGTGAACTTTCACTAATATAAAAGAGATTACTAATTCTTCCACCTTTATTAAACAATTCAACTACATTACTCACATTTACAACCCTACTTCACATGGCATTTGTATGATTCTTACCAACAATCTTCTTCCTGCTAATTGCAGGTGAGTCTGGGACCAGGCTAGGGTACATGCACATGCAATCCACCAAAGTAGTTCCACCTACCAAGTCAGGGCTGAGGCAGTCCTTGACCAGGACCCTGAATGGAATTACAAAACCCCAGGGGGCATCCTTGCTAGGGATCAATTTATAACTTACCTCACAGCTGGTCTCCACAGGCTGCCCTAAAGCAGTAAATTATGAAAAATTCTAAGAGGTCATCCATCTCAATTCCTAGACTACCTCACAAAGGCTCTCTTACAATATACCAGTCTGGATCCCAAGACTCTAGATGGAAAAAAACACCTTATGACCCACTTCTTCTCCCAGAGTTTCACTGATATTAGGGCCAAACTTACACATCTAGAGAAAAGACTCTTGACTCCACAGGCAGAAGTCTTAGCCATGGCCTTCAAAGCAAACCTTGGGAGAAATGAAAAAGTCTGAAAATGAAAATACCTGATCCTGACTAAGGCTTTTCAGTCAGCCATAGCAACTGCCCAGCTTCCTTTGTCTCCCAAAACCTGAGGAACTCTGGATCCCTGCTTCAAATACAGCTAGAAGGGTCACTGGATCCAGATCTGTCCAAACACACACAAACCATTCTGACCATGCCCATGATGCTATCAAGAGGGTATTGGGCTGCTACTGTTCTTATTTCCCTTGTGGCATGGAGACATCAGACCCGGATCACCCTCCAGCTGACCTCCTGGTCTGGCCATGGACAACTGAGGGAGCCCAGGTTCCTTTGGCCTAACTACTACCATCTGCAACAGGGAACCTTGGGTAGTCATCACAGTATCAGAGCAATAAATCTCCTTGCTTCTGGACACCAGGGCCACCTAAATCCAGTCCTGATGGAGTTTTGGGGACACACCTCTCCTTCTTGTTTCCCTGTTGTTGGGATAGGGTTCAGCCTTACCTGCCTCAGGAAATACCACCACTTAGCTGTATTTTTAGAGCTATTCCTCTTACCCACTCCTTCCTAGTGGTGCAAGCCTGTCCCATTCCATTGCTGGGAAGGGACCTCCTAGCCAAAGTGGGAGCCTCTATTTCCTTCTTTTTCCCCATTAGCTTGATCCTAGGCATGCCAGTCTTTCTCCTCCTCCTTTTCCTCCAAGCAACACAATCTGATACATCTTTTCCCTTACTAGCCACCCAAGTGGATTCCCTAGGTATGAAATACCCAAATTCCCTCTGTAGCCAAACAGCACCCCCATCTCATCATTCAACTACAAAACTCACCAAATATATAACCCAGGTTCAATACCCAATATCTTTCCAATGCCTCGGGTATTTAATCTTCTAATCTCAGACATTTTAAGAAAAACAATCTTCTATGCCCCATATCTTCCCCCTTTAATACTCCCATACTCAGAGTTTTAAAAAATCCAAACAGAATGTACCACTTGGTTCAGGATATCTGATTTATCAACTCAGCAGTGGTCTCTCTTCTGTGGGAGGCCAGCTCCCACCTTTTCAAGGGTTCTTATGAGGAGGAAAGAGGGATAAGAAAATATTAGATAGAAAGATAGCAAAGAAGAGAAAGACAGAAACACAACACAGGATAGCTTCGGGAGAACCTGGGTCAATACCCAGTGGATTTTTCCATTTATTCAAAAGGGCTTTTTATAACAATGCCAGGGTGACAGGCAAAAGTCCTCCCCCTCGCTAGATCAAAGCACACCACACAGCCAAGTGTAGACTCTTCCAAATACCTGGTAAACACACCGGTGGTCAAATCATCCCCTTATGCAGTCCTGCTGGATAAAGCAAGCTCAGATTCTTGGACCCTGAGTAAGTTCTCACTAGGAAGCCTCTATGGATCTCTACAGCTCCCACTTCTTTATATTTTAAAGGGACCCTCAGACCCCTTAGATAGACTATGCCTGTCTTAGGTCATCTTCTTTTTCACTAATCAGTCTTACCTGTCATGGAGATACACTTTCCGCCAAGTGTACTCTATCTTAGGTTGGCAGCTAGCAAGAAGAACTTACCAGTCTCTAACTACCAGCCTCTGGCAGGTGTAACGTGAATCTTAAAAGGTCTTTTAATAAAAAAAAAACCTCAAGAGCCAGATATTGGGGTGGATGCTGCAAGATCAGAGAAACAGAACAAGCCACATCCAACCTCACCTTGCCAAATTCTCAGCCAATCCTGTTTTTTCACACTGGAAGCCTCTGAGTCCTCACCTGAAAGGATCTCAGCTGAATTGCTGCTAAAAGCCTAAAAGCTTAAAAGAGCTTCAAGTCCCTGGTCTGCTTCCTGCCATCACATCCTGGGACTAAAGGCATGTGTCTTTCTCAAGCAAGACATGAGATCTCAAGTGCTGAGATCAAAGATGTGTGTCACCATGCCTGGTTGTTTCCAGTGTGGCTTTGAACTCACAGAGATCTTGATGGATCTCTGCCTCCAGGAGGCTAGGTTTAAAGGTGTATATGCCACCATTTTCTGGCCTCTATGTCTGTCTAGTGGCTGTTCTGTTCTCTGACTCTAGATAAGTTTATTAGGGTGTACAATATATTGGGGGACACAATACCACCACAGGCAGAGGAAAGTACAGAGCTTAACTTTATGCAGCTCTGAATCAGGTCCCCACTAGAAGCTTGCAAGTACCTGGAACAACCACATTAATACTCCTGCTCTCTAGGGCTGCCACATCTCCCGGTAAAGGAGTAGAGGATCACCAAAATAAAATGTTTTTGAATGGGTCTAAGATGTCTATAGCAGCCTCAGCTGTACCAAGCCCTTTTTTAAATCAATAAACTCTTAATGCAATGGCATCAAATAAATCAGTAAACTCCTGATGCAACTGCATCAAACCTAAAGACTCTCTTAGCTTCACCAAACCACAGTTCATAAATACCAATAGGTTAACATAATTCTTGCATGAATATTACTATACACAATTACAATTTTTATAAACTTACATCCAAAAGCAAACTCTCAATAGAACTGTTTACACTTTACAAACTTTAGCAAACATCAAAAAGTAGTGTTTAACAGAACTATTTACATTTTCTTCTAACAAGACAGAGGGTACATGAATTGTGAGTCACCATAGTTAAGTTTGTAGGTGAAATAAAAAACTGTTCCATTTCTGGTTTGCAAAAGTTCAAAAAGTCAGTTCTAATACCAATTCCAAAGTTCAACTGACAGCCCAAGATCAGGGCCTGGCTCATCAGCTGCCCTGAAGTCTTTTTATAACAGTCCAAGTCATAATAACTCTTAGGCAAACAGTTCCATATATGAGGAGTTCCATTATCCAAATTTATTGCAGCTTCCCTGAATGTGACAACTCAACTCAATTCAAACAGGTGCTTCTGAAGCCCCACTCTCAACCACAGAGGCACTTTCAGTTAGCTTTCCCCTAGGCAGAAACTGTTCCAGGGCAAAAGCTGCTTGCTGGCTGAGGAAGACCTCTTTGTATAGCCTGCATGAACTGCCAGCAAACAAACTCTGCAGCATTTTTACCGTCCCAGTCTGTCCACGCCTCCCATTTCTGGGACTTGTCTGCCTAGAGACTCCAGCATCCTGAGGCCCTGTGGGTTCTCTCATGCCTCGAGCTTTATGGCTAAATGCTGCCCTGCTGCTATGAGCTACAGTTCTCAAGCAGCCCTTCTGGGTCTGGGAGGAAACCCAGCCATGGCCAGTTGAGGCTGCTGCATCCCCAGATCCATTACCTGCTTTGCTGGAGGTCTCTCCTCTGAGTGCTGCCGTGCTTACATGGCCAAACGCTGCTCCTAGGGTAGCTGCATGACTCTGCCTCATTCTGCTGCTGGGAGCTCAGGCTGGTCTAGGTTCCAGTGTCCCTGCTGTTCAACCTGGAGCATGACTCTGCATCACCTCAGCATTTCTTGCTGCCATTCCACACAGGGGCACATCTCAGCTGTCCATCTGGCTGCTGCTTCTCCCACAGCATCTCTGCTTGGCTCCTCACTGTGGCTTCTTCTCAGCAGAAAACTTGCAGACCCTCACTGCTCATGCTGCTTTCTCAGAATCTTCTACTTCTGCAATGATGCCACAAGGATCTCAGCCACTGACACCTGCGACAGCTGCTCTCAGACCATCAAGTCCGCAGTAGCTGCATGGGCCTGAATGCTGTTTTTTTGCATCCCAGGTCCCATCTGTGCTGGTGGGGGGGGGCCTCCTCTTATCCTAAGTGGCTTTCTTATTAAACCTTCACCATATTCCTAGACCTAAATCTTATTCTACCCTAATATACCTAAGCCTATACTTTTCAAACTAAACTTTACCAAACTTTTTTACAACTTTAGAAGAGAGAAACAGAGAAACCTGGACATGGACAGAAACAGAGAAAGATATTTGCTGCAGCCTAATTTTACTTTGCTTTATATTTACAATTTTACGCCTAAAGAATAGAATACCACCACACCACCTAATCCTTAATTCATAACTGGACATGCCCAACTGCTTCCACAGTGCCCCCTTCTCTCTCTTACTTATTTCCTCTGCACCCAAGTCCCTGTTCAGGCATCATCTGTGGGAGGCCAGCTCTCACCTTTTCAAGGGTTTTTTTGAGGAGGAGAGAGGGATAAGAAAATATTAGATAGAAAGATAGCAAAGAAGAGAAAGACAGAAACACAGGAGAGTTTCAGGTGAACCTGGATCTATACTCAATGGCCTTTCCTATTTATTCAAAGGAGCTTTTTATAACAATGCCAAGGGGCAGGGCAAAAGACCTCCCCCTTGCTAGATCAAAGCACACCATACAGCCTAGTGTAGACCCTTCCAAATACCTTGTCACCATGCCCATGGTCAAATCATCCCCTTATGTAGCTCTGCTGGGCAAAGCAAGCTCAGATTCTTGGACCCTGAATAAGTTCTCACTGGGAAATCACTGTGGGTCTCTAACCCTTCACCCTATAGTAACCAATCCTTATACTCTCCTCTCCATCATCCCTTCAGGGACCTGTCATTTTCCTGTTCTAGACCTCAAGAATGCCCTTTTCCCTTTCTCTTGATCCCAGTCACAAAATATCTTTGCCTTCACTTGGACTGATGCAGAGCCTCACCTTTCTACCCAACTCACTTGGGTAGTACCAGAGTAGGACAGCCCACATCTATTTGGCCAGGCTCTAACCTCTTGCCTCTTCCTAAATCCAAGCTTATATAATATGTAGATGATTTCTCCTTTGGAGTTCATCCCCATCAATTAGTCAGGCTGACACCTCTACCTTATTAAACGTTTTGTCTGGCCAGGGATATAGGGTTTCACTTTCTAAGTTCCAACTGTCTACTCCTCAGGTAACTTATCTGGGATTAGCTAATACTCCAACTCACAAGGCCATTACTCTAGATAAGAAACATCTAATTCAGCAACTTCAGTTTGTACCACCAAGATGAAGAAATTCTTTCCTTCCTAGGGATGGCTGGCTTCTTAAGCTTGTGTATTCATTCTCTCTCTCTCTCTCTCTCTCTCTCTCTCTCTCTCTCTCTCTCTCTCTCTCACCTGTCCCTTATATGAGGTGGCTCTTGGCATCTCACATGAACGCCTCCTTGTACCCATTAACAAGAGCTTTCATAAGCTCCAACAGGCTCTTCTTCAGTTCCCAGCCTTACATCTTCCAGATTTGACTCATGCCTTCTCACTCTGTCATAGAGAAGGAGAAATATGCTCTCAGGATCCTGAGTCATCAATTGGGACCTTCCTGTTTGCCCATTGCATACTTATTTAAAAAAAAAATTAGACCATACTATCCAAGGATGGGCACCTTGACTACATGCTCTGCCTGCAGTCAAACTTCTTATGTGAAATTACAAAAAAGGTTAATCTTTGGATAACTCACTACTGTTTTCTCTTTTCACCACCTGTCCCATCTCTTAACATGCAAGGGTCTCCAAACAATTCTACTCCTGAGTTCTCTCTCATCAGGTAGCATTGGTAGAGGATGTCACACTTACCTTTCAGCCATGCCATGTCTCAACATTTTAAATCAACTCAAGTTGCTGATTTGATGCTCTTAAGGTATGCATGGACCTTCTGTTTGTGCAGGCTTCTGCCACCCATCATATTTGGTTCCAAATTCTGGAGTCCACCTCTTCAGCCACTTCTTCCCTCTACCTGCTCTAAACATCCACCTCTCCTCACCTATTTGGTAAGTGTCTTCTCACTGGCTCCTAGAGTCTGTTATGCCTTCTGGGGCCCCACCACATGGACAACTATCTAGTTACTAAGACACTTGCTCCTCTGCCTCTATTGGAATCCTTCCTGTTTCCTTGTCTCTTCTCCTCTAGGAGCTGCTTGCTAAGTCCCTCAGTTTCCATAATCCCTTCTGGGCCTCTGTGACCTTGTCCCTCCTGTCTCTCAGCTCCTTTCTGGAAGTCTCACAGATCCCTTATGCCCTCCTGGGCTTCTCTTGTGCCTCTTAGCTCCCACTTGGAGCTTATAGAAACTCCCTCCATCAGAATTTTTTGTGACACTTCCTCTCTTCCTTCAGGGATTCATATTTTATTAATGCTTTTCTCTGTTACTACAAACAGCTTGGCCTGAGTACAGCTGAATGGCCAAAATTGGCATGTTCAATTTTTAAAAAATAATTTATTATTATTATTACATCCCAGCTGCTGTTTCCCCTCCCTTCTCTTCTCTCAGTCCCTCCCCACCATCTTCCTTCTGTTCCCCCATCCACTCCTCCTCTATTTCCCTTCAGAAAAGGGCAGGCCTCCCAGGTATATCAACTAAACATGGTACATTAAGTTGCAGTAAGACTAGGGGCCGCCCTTCATATTAAGGCTGGACAAGGCAACCCAGTATAAGGAACAGAATCCCAAAGGAAGGCAAAAGAGTTGGATACAGCCCTGCTCCCACTGTTAGGAGTCCTACAAGAAGACCAAGCTACACAACTCTAATATGTATGCAGAGGGCCTAGGTCAGTCCCATGAATGCCCCTGAGTTGTCAGTTCAGTCTCTGTGAGCCCCTAGGAGCTAGGTTAGTTGATTCTGTAGGTTTTCTTATGGTGTTAATGACCTCTCTGGCTCCTACAATCCTCCCCACCCTCTTTACAGGCCCCCTCAAGCTCCACCTAATAATTGGCTGTGGGTCTCTGCATCTGTTTTCATCAGATGTTGGCTGAAGCCTCTATGATGACAATTGGGCTAAGCAATGATCTCTGAGTATAGCAGGATATTGTTATGAATTATTTCATTGACTTTTTTTCAAATAATTGCCATCATCCTGAATTTTATTTTTATTTTTTCATTTTAAACTCTGAATTTTACTCTAAAATTTATTTATTTATTTATTTATTTTAAAGGATTTTTTATTCATCTTACATACTAACCACAGATCTTCCTCTCATCCCTCCTCCCACTTCCCCCAGCCTCCCCTCCCCAACCCACTCTCCATCTCCTCCTCCAAAAGGATTATACCCCCCCATGGGGAGTCAGCAAAGCCTGGTACATTCAGTTGAGGCAGGGCCAAGTCCCTTCCCACTGCGTCAAGGGTGAGCAAGGTGTCCAACCATAGGTAATGGACTCCAAAAAGCCAGCTCAGGCACCAGGGATAGATCCTGGTCGCACTGTCAGGGGCCCCTCCAACAGATCAAGCTATACAACTGTCTCCCGTATGCAGAGGGCCTAGTCAGGTTCCATACAGGTTCCACAGTTGTTGGTTTAAAGTTTGTGAGTTCCTACAAGCTTGGTTCAGTTGTCTCTGTAGATTTTCCCATCATGATGTTGACCCCCATTGTTCATTTAACCACTCCCCTCTCTCTTTGACTGGACTCCTGGAGCTCAGCCTAGTGCCTGGCTGTGGATCTCTGCATTTGCTTCCATCAGTTACTGGATGAAGGCTCTATGAGGACAGTTAGGGTGTTCACCAATTTGATTACTGGGGTAGACCAGTTCAAGCACCCTCTCCACTATTGCTAGTAGTCTAATCTGAGGTCATCCTTGTGGATTCCTGGGAAATTCCCTAGCACCAGGTTTCTCTCTTACCCCATAATGCCTCCCTCTGTCAAGATATCTCTTTCTTGACACTCTGTCCCTCCTTCAGCTTGACCACCCATTCCCTCATGTTCTCATGCCTCATCCCCTGTCCTCTATTGCCCCCCCATCCTGAGTTTACTCATGGAGGTCTCATCTGTTTCCCCTTTCCAAGGCAATCCATGTGTCCCGCTTATGGTCCTCCTTGTTTCTTAGCTTCTCTGGAACTGTGGGTTGTAGTTTGATCATTCTTTGCTTTGCATCTAGTATCCACTTATGATTGAGTACATACCATGTTTGTCTTTCTGAGTCTGGGTTATCTCTGTCAGGATAATGTTTTCTAGATTTGTGTGCAAATTTCATGATGGCATTTTTTTTTTTTACAGCTGAGTAATGTTCCATTGTGTATATGTACCACAGTTTCTTTATCCATTCTTTGGCTGAGGGGCATCTAGGTGGTTCCAGATTCTGGCTATTATGAATAATGTTGCTATGAACATAGTTGAGCAAGTGTCCTTGTGGTATGATTGAGTACCCCTTGAGTATATACCCAAGAGTAGTATAATTGGGACTGAGGTAGGTTGATTCCCAATTTTCTGAGAAATTGCCATATTGATTTCCATAGTGGCTATACAAGTTTGCACTTCCACCAACAGTGGAGGAGTATTCCCCTTGCTCCACATCCTCTCCAACATAAGCTGTCATCAATGTTTTTGATCTTAGCCATTCTGACAGGTGTAAGATGGTATCTCAGTGTCATTTTGATTTGCATTTCCTTGATGACTAAGGATGTTGAGCAACTTCTTAAATGTCTTTTGGCCATTTGAGATTCTTCTGTTGATAATTCTCTGTTTAAATCTGTAGCCCATTTTTTAATTGGATTGTTGGTATTTTGCTGTCTAGTTTTTTGAGTTCTTTATATATTTTAGAGATCAGCCCTCTGTCAGACGTGGGGTTGGTGAAGATCTTTTCCCATTCTGTAGGCTGTCATTTTGTCTTATTTACTGTGTCCTTTGCCTTATAGAAGCTTCTCAGTTTCGGGAGGTCCTATTTATTAATTATTGTGTTTGTGCTACTGGTGTTGTATTTAGGAAGTGGTCTCCTGAGCCAAAGCATCATTGAATTTTTTTTAAACCAGTGTGTTTTGTTTTATCCTAGGTCTCTGGGTTATCCAGCCTCTGGGTCCTGGTGCTCTAGGCAATGTCAGGGTTGGACTCCCTTTAGTAGCATGGATCTTGGGCTGGACCAGTCATTGGTTGGTCACTCCCAAAATTTCTTTGCCACTTTTACCTCATCACATCTTGTAGGCAGGACAAATTGTAGGTCAAAGGTTATGTGGTTGGGTTGGTGTCTCAACGCGTCCACTGCATGTCTTGCTTGGTCACCAAAGAGCCAGTTCAGGCTACATGTCATCTATTGATAGGATTCTTACTTAGGTTTACCCTTGCAGATTCCTGGGAGTTTCCATTGTACTAGGTTTCTACCTCACCCCAAAATGCCCCCTTTTCCAGTTGTCTCTTCCAGTATTCTCCCCCTCCATCACACTCCTGATCTCTCCTACTCCCATTCCCACTTGCCCCCAGTCCACCCATGAAATCTATTCTATTTCTCCTTCCTAGGGAGAGCCCATCATCGACCATTGAGCTTTCTTTGTTACTTAGCTTCTCCGTGTCTATGGATTATAGCACTTTTATCCTTTACTTTGCAGCTAATATCCACTTATAAGTAAGTGCATACCATGTTTGTATTTCTGAGTCTGGGTACCTCACTCAGGATTATTTTTTCTAGTTCAATCCATTTGATTTCAAATTTCATGATGTCATTGTTTTTAACAGCTAAGCAATACTCCATTGTGTAAATGCACCTCATTTTCTTCATCCATTTTTTCAGTTGAGGAACATTTAGGTTGTTTCCAGTTTCTGACAATTATGAATAAAGCTGGTATGAACATAGGTGAGCAAGTGTCCTTGTGGTATGATGGAGCATCCTTTGGGTATATGCTCAAGAGTGGAATAGCTGGGTCTTAAAGTAGATCAATTCTTAGTTTTCTAAGAAACTGCCATATTGATTTCCAGAGTGGCTATACAAGTTTTCACTCCCATCAGCAATGGAGGAAGGTTCCCCTTGTTCCACATCCTCACTAGCATGAGCTGTCATTTCTGTTTTTTATCTTAGCCATTCTGATATGGATAAGATGGAATCTCACAGTCATTTTGATTTGCATTTCCCTGATGGCAAGGGATGTTGAACATTTCTTTAAGTGTTTCTTGGCCATTTGAGATTTCACTGTTAAGAATTCTCACTGTTTAGATCTGTGTTGGGTTTTTTTATGTCTAGTTTCTAGAGTTCTTTATACATTTTTGAAGTTAGTCCTCTGTCAGATGTGGGGTTGGTGATCTTTTCCCATTCTGTAGGCTGCATTTGTCCTTTGGAAGGTACAGAGGTTTTTCTGTTTCATGAGGTCCCATTTATTTATCGTTGATCTTAGTGCCTGAACTATCAGTGTTTTTTTTTTCAAGAAGTTATCTCCTGTTCAGATGCATTCCAAACTATTTCCCACTTTCTCTTCTATCAAGTTCAGTAGATCTGGCTTATTTTGATGTCTTTGATCCACTTAGACTTGAATTTTGTGCAGATTGATAAACATGGATCTATTTGCATTCTTCTACATGCAGACATCCAGTTAGACAGCACCATTTGTTGAAGATGTTCTTTTTTATTGGCATAATTTTGGCTTCTTTGTCAATAATCAGGTGTCCATAAGTGTGTGTATTTATGTCTGGGTCTTTGATTTTATTCCATTTGATCCATCTGTCTGTTTTTCTGCCAATACCATACATGTTTTTTTATTACTATAACTCTCTAGTAGAGCTCGAAATCAGGGAGGGTGATACCTCCAGAAGTTCTTTTATTGTACAGGATTGTTTTTAGCTATCCTGGGTTTATTGTTTTTCCATATGAAGTTGAGTATTCTTTTAAGGTCTGTGAAGAATTGTGTAGGAATTTTGATGGGGATTGCATTGAATCTGTACATTGCTTTTGGTAGGATGACCATTTTTGCTATGTTAATCTTATTAATCATGAGCATAGGATATCTTTCCATCTTCTGATATCTTCTCCATTTTTTTCTTCAAACACTTAAAGTTCTTATCATACAGGTTTTTTACTTGCTTGGTTAGAATTACACCAAGACAATTTATATTATTTGTTGCTATTATGAGGGGTTTTTGCTTCTCTTGTTTCTTTCTAAGTCAAGTTGTCATTTGTATATGTGAGAGATACTGACTTTTTATTTAAGTTAATCTTGTATCCAGTCACTTTAATGAAGGTGTTTATCAGGTGTAGGAGTTCCCTGACAGAATTTTGAGGGTCACTTATGTATACTATTATATTATCTACAAATAGTGATACATTAACTTCTTTCCTTCCAATTTGTGTCTCCTTGATCTCCTTTAGTTGTATTATTGGTCTATATAGAACTTCAAGTATCATATTGAATAGGTATAAAGAGAGTGGACAACCTTGTCTTGTTCCTGATTTCAGTGGAATTGCTTTAAGTTTCTCTCTGCTTAATTTGATGTTGGAAATGGACTTGCTGTATATTGCTTTTTATTATATTTAGGTATGTCTGTATAGCCCTGATCTCTCCAAGACTTTTATCATGAAGGGCTTTTAGTTTTGTCAAAGGCATTTTTAGCATCTAAAGAGATGATCATGTCTTCTTTTTCTTTCAGTGTGTTTTTATGGTGGATTACATTGACAGATTTTCTTATGTTGAACCATCCTTGCATCTCTGGGATGTAGCCTACTTGATCATGATTATTTTTTTTGATGTGTTCTTGGATTCAGTTTTCCAGTATCTTATTGAATATTTTTTCATTAATATTTATGAGGGATATTGATTTGTAATTTTCTTTGTTGAACCTTTGTGTGGTTTGGGTATGACTGTGGCCTCATAAAATAAATTTAGCAATATTTCTTCTGTTTCTATTTTGTGGAATAATTTGAGGAGTATTGGTATTAGCTCTTCTTTGAAAGTCTGGAAACTCTATGCTAAAATGGTGTTTCCCTGGGATTTTTTTTGTGGGGGGAGGTGCTGGGAGACTTTTAATGACTGCTTCTATTTCCTAAGGGATTATAGGTCTGTTCATATTATTTACCTTATCTTGACCTAACCTTGACAAGTGGTATCTATCAAGAAATTTGTCCATTTATTTTAGATTTTCCAATTTTGTGGAATACAGAGTTTTAAAGTATAGCTCAATGATTCTCTGGGTTTCCTAGTTGTCTGTTCTGACCTCCACCTTCTTGACTCTGATTTTGTTAATTTGAAATTTCTCTCTCTCTGCCTTTTAGTTATTTTGGATAAGGGTTTGTCTATCTTGTTGATTTTCTCAAAGAACCAACTCTTTGTTTCATTGATTCTTTATATTGTTCTTTTTGTTTCTATTTTATTGATTTCAGCACACAGTTTGATTATTTACTGCTGTCTACTCCTCTTGGGTGTGATTTACTTCTTTTTGTTCTAGAGATTTTAACTATACTGTTAAATTGCTAGTATGAGATCTTTCCAATTTCTTTACATAGTCACTTAGTGCTTTGAACTTTCCTCTTAGCACAGTTTTCATCATTTCCAATAAGTTTGGGTGTGTTGTGCATTCATTCTCATGGAATTCTAGGAAGTGTTTAATTTCTTGATTTCTGCCTTGCCTCAGTAGTCATTCAATATAGAGTTGTTCAGTTTCCATGAGCTTGTAGGTTTTCTGTTGTTTCTGTCACTGTTGAAATCCAGTTTTAATCCCTGGTGATCTGATAGGATACTATGAGTTATTTCAATTTCCTTATATCTGTTGAGACTTGCTTTGTGATTGAGTATGTGGTTAACTTTGGAGAATGTTCTGTGAGGTGCTGAGAAGATTTTCTCTTGTGTTTGGGTGAAATATTCTGTAGATATCTGTTAGGTCCATTTGGTTCACAATGTCTGTTAATTCCATTATTTCTCTGTTTAGTTTATGTCCGGGTGATCTGTTAATTGGTGAGAGTGGGGTATTGAAGTCTCTCACTATCCATGTGTGGATATCTATGTGTGATTTAAGCTTTATTAGTGTTTCTTTTACAAATGTTGGTGCCCTTGTAGTTGGAACATAGATATTGAGAACTGAATCATTATCTTGATGGATTTTCCTTTTATGAGTGTAATGTCCATCCCCATCTCTTTTGATTAATTTTTGCTTGAAGTCTATTTTGTTAGATACTAGACTAGCTACACCAGCTTGCCTCTTGGAGCCATTCACTTGGAAAAATCTTTTTCTAACCTTTTATTTTGAGGTAATGTCTGTCTTTGATGTTGAGGTGTGTTTCTAGTATTCAGCAGAAGGATGGAGCTTGTTTACACACCCATTCTGTTAGTCTGTGTTTTTTATTAGGGAATTCAGTCCATTGCTATTGAAAGATATCAATACCAGTTATTGTTAATTTCTTTTATTTTTTTTTTAGTTATTGTTGGTGGTAGTGTGTGTGTGTGTGTGTGTGTGTGTGTGTGTGTGTGTGTGTGTGTGTGTTCCTTCTTTGGGTTATGCTGGTGTGAGTGTTTGTTGCCTGTATTTTTGTGGGTGTAGCTAACCTCCTTGGATTGAAGTCTACCTTCTGTAGGGCTGGATTTGTGGACAGATATTGTTTAAATTTGACTTTATCATGGAATTTCCTGTTTTCTCCATCTATGATCACTGAAAGTTTTGCTGAGTATAGTAGTCTGGGCTGGCATCTGTGGTCTCTTAGAGTCTACAATATATCTGTCTATACCCTTCTTGCTTTTAGAGTCTTCATTGAGAAGTCAGGTGTAATTCTAATAGTTCTGCCTTCATATGTTGCTTTGCCTTTTTCTCTTGCAGGTTTTAATGTTCTTTTTTGTTCTGTTGTTTAGTGTTTTGGTTATCATAGGACAAGGGGTCTTTCTTTTCTGATCCACTCTATTTGGTATTCTGAAAAGTTCTTGTACCTTTATAGGCTTAGCCTTCTTTAGGTTAGGAAAATTTTGTTCTATGATTGTCTTAAAAATATTTTCTGGGCCTTTGAGCTTGGAATATTCTCCTTCTATTCTTATTATTCCTTTGTTTGGTCTTTTCATAATGTCCCCAATTTCCTGCATGTTTTATGTCAGGAATTTTTTAGATTTAACATTTTCTTTGAGCGATGTATCTATTTCTTCTATTGTATCATCAATGCCTGAGACTCTTTCTTCCATCTCTTGTATTCTGTTGGTGATACAGTCTGTAGTTCCTGTTTGCTAACCTAGATTTTCTATTTTCAGAATTCCGTCAGTTTATGTTTTCTTTATCGCTTCTGTTTCCATTTTCAGGTCTTTAGATTTTCTTTATATCAAGCTGTCGATGCCAATTAAAATAAAGCAGTTTTGTTTCCTTCAACTGTTTGCTTTTTCTTGGCTTTCTTGACATTCTTTAAGGAATTTACTGATTTCCTCCAAATTTTTATTATCTTTTCCTTGGTTTCTTTAAGTGATTTATTCATTTCCTCTTTAAGGACCTCTATCATCTTCATAAAGTTGGGTTTAAGGTTGCTTTCTTGTGCTTAAGCTGTGTTGGAAAATTCAGGGCTTGCTGTAGTGGGATGATTGGGCTCTGGTAGTGACATTTACCTGGCTACTGTTGATTGTGTTCTTACACTAATGTTTACACACCTGGATTTGGAGTGATTATAGGTCTAGGTGCTGATTTCTGGGTTTATCTTTCTTGTATAAGTGCTTTCTTCTTTGGTTTATGTTTCCTCTCTAGTCCTCTGGCTGGAGTGGCCTGTGGTTGAGTAGAGATTCTTCACCTAAGTTGGGAGCTAGAATTATGATGGCTTGGATGGCCTCTGGTCCAGTAGGGGGCTGCTGACCCAAGTTGGGGGCGGGAGCTCTGATAATGTGGGTGGCATTCGATATGGCCAGGGGCCCTCTGTGGTTAATAAGGCTAGCCTGGTTTCTGGTGGGTTAGGAGGTTTTTGCCTGGCTTTCAGGGAGCTGGCTGGTTTTCTGTGGTTCAGGATTCTTGTCTGCCCTTGGGTGGAGTAGAGGGCTTCTGCCAGAGGTGTATGTTGGGATATGGTGACAAGGAGGGGAATGGCAGTTGGGGCTATGCTGGGAAGCTGGGACAAGGTAGGGGTGTGGTAGGGTGATGGCTTACCTGGTTTTCAAGGAGCTAGCCTGGCCTCTGATGGGGTAGAAGTCTTCTGCCAGAGGTATGGCCTGGGATATGTGATGAGGAGAGGAAGGGCAGTTGGGGCTATACTGGGTGGGTGCAGGCAGGATGGAGGGGCAGTGTTATCTTGGTTTCAGGGAGCTGACCTGGCCTCTGATGGGTAGGAGGCTTCTGCCAGATGTGAGGTCTGGGATTGGCATTCTCTATTTTAAATGGTGACAACTTCTACTACTGTACAAACAACTGGTTCAAAAATCTCATACTGAACTTGCTCTCTCCTCCTCTATTTTATCCCATCTACACCTGTCTGGCATAGCTCTTACATATGGGTGTTTATCATCCAAGAGACCCCTACTGACTGGACTAGGCCCTCTGCATACAGGAGACAGTTGTATAGTTGGGTCTGTTTGAGGGGCCCCTGGCAGTGTGTTCACGATCTATCCCTGGTGCATGAGCTGGCGTTCTGGATACCATTACCTACAGTCGGACACATTGCTCACCCTTGATGCAGCAGGGAGGGGCTTGGCCCTGCCTCAAATGAATGGACCAGGATAGGAGAACTTATCCTGTTGGAAAAGGGGATAAGAGGTGATTTGGGGGGAAGATGGAGTGGGGGGAATGGGAGGAGAGATGAGAGGGGGATATGTGGTTGGTATGTAAAATAAATTTTAAAAATTAAAAAAGAGAGACCCCTACCTCTAACCAACAACCTGTCCTAATAGGGTTGATAATTTGCTTTATATCAAGCTGTCAATGCCAATTCAGTTTGCTATAACTCCCTTATCTATCTCTCCTTCACCATGGCTTACCCTCTATGTCCTGTCTTTTTCTATGACCAAAAGGAAGACTACTGTAAAAAGTGGCCAGAAACTTAAAGAGGTTACCCATTTTGGTCCTGCAAATACCATGGACAAATTGGACCACTCTAGTTGCAAATCAGCTAGTGAGTAACACTGCCTGGCCACTTTGGAGGGTGTTGGTTGTGTGTGTTCCTCTCAGGCCAAACTAACAACTACCATTTGTGGCTCTACTCATTGGAATATTAAACTCTCTCACCTCTGTAGCTAGAGTTTTTCTGCCTGGCCCACAGTCAGGACAAATCTCTCTCACCTGCCAGTCCCACAGTTGCTCAGACCCAACCAAGTAAACACAGAGTCTGATATTGGTTACAAACTGTATGGCCATGGCAGGCTTCTTGCTAACTGTTCTTACAGCCTAAATTAATCCATTTCTATAAATCTATACCTTGCCACGTAGCTCGTGGCTTACCAGCATCTTCACATGCTGCTAGTCATTGTGGCGGCTGGCAGTGTCTCTTTCTGCCTTCCTATTCTTTCTTTTCTCCTCTCTGTTAGTCCCGCCTATACTTCCTGCCTAGCCACTGGCCAATTGGTATTTTATTTATTGACCAATCAGAGCAACACATTTGCCATACAGAATATCCCACAGCACTTCCCCTTTTCTTTCTTTCTTTTTTTTTTCCAAAAAGGAAGGTTTTAACCTTAACAAAGTAAAATTACATATAATTTGGGAATTTGGGCATAGTTTCTCTTACTACTTCCTGCTGGAGGGGGGCACTGTATCTTATGGGGACACAAAGAAAATTTTAGGATTATGGAATAGTCCATGAGGCTGTATTGTCTGAGCCAGTTGCCTTCAAACCCTTCTGGATGTTGGATTATCTGGGCCATGGTGTCATTGGAGACCTTTCAGGGGGTCTTGGCTGGTCAAAACCTGATGTATCTTAATCTGGAACAAATCCATAGCCTCTGGCTTTCTGTGGAAACAAAAGCAGAGACTCTTTTCCAAAGCAACATATCCTTATATCCAAATTTTGAAGTCAAGGTATCTTTAAAATATACATATTTGTTTAACTCAATATCTTTTATGATCAAGTGTTTTTCTGCAGTTAAAAATCTCAAAGAAAACACAATCCAGATTCTCTGTGTAATATTCATCTTTACATGGCTTATTTTTTGTATTAGTTTTACTGTCTCTTTAAAGACTTTATTTTTTAAAACTATGTATTTGTTTATATAACTGTATATATCACCTTTTTGTCTCTTTTAAGCCTACGTATGTTTTACACACATTGTAAACTATTACATCTGAATCTGTCTTATTGTGAATCTATTGCTTTAAACTGCAATATTTGTAAGACTGAAACGGCGCTATGGCTGCTGGCTCTGCCCACCTCAGCTTCCCAACATGGCGGTGGTATGTTTACCACCAGCTCTGGGAGCTATCGTGGGTCTATGCTTTTATCCAAGCAGCGTGTAGCCCAGAAACCTCTTTTTTTGTTTTATACTAGCAAAGACTAAATCCACCACACAGCTTAATGTGCCACTTGCAGAGGCCTCATTCCCACCATACTGCAGATCGAGCGTGCACGCTAGGAACCCGCCAGTAGCTCAAACCGGCAGCTGCCGCTCATTTGAGAGAGACAATTAGGAAGCTGTTTTTAGCTCCATTTTAGAATCTTTTTTCAGGTTTTAGGTGGAAACTCTTGCCAACACATTGGGCGCCATTTGTAGCTAAAGTTTTCCTGCCTGGCCCACAGTCAGGACAAATCTCTCTCACCTGCCAGTCCCACAGTCGCTCAGACCTGACCAAGTAAACACAGAGTCTTATATTGGTTACAAACTGTATGGCCATGGCAGGCTTCTTGCTAACTGTTCTTACAGCTTAAATTAATCCATTTCTATAAATCTATACCTTGTCATATGGCTTGTGGCTTACCAGCATCTTCACATGCTGTTCGTCATCATGGCGGCTGGCAGTGTCTCTTTCTACCTTCCTGTTCTTTCTTTTCTCCTCTCTGTTAGTCCTGTCTATACTTCCTGCCTAGCCACTGGCCAATCAGTGTTTTATTTATTGACCAATCAGAGCAACACATTTGCCATGCAGAACATCCCACAGCACACCTCAATACTCATTAACTGCTCTGAGCCAGATACTTTTACCAGCCTCTTCTCTCCCACATACCTCTCTTTGGTATCACAGATGGCTTTAACTCCTTGGGGGCATACTTTATGGGCACACTGGATCCCTCAGACCATAATAATACCTTGACCCTGAGCATTGCCCCCCAACCCTTATGGCCAAACATTCACAACACCTAAATTCTCTGTGGCACTCAAGTTTACTACTGCCTATCGACTGGGTGTCTGAGACTTAAGCCCTGGTGTTCCTTTTTCCCAAAATCAGGGGTGGTACACAGAGAAGAACTCCTGCTGGTTCCGAATCACAGAGTTTATAGCAGCATGACATGACATACAGTTCAGGTTTTATCCTTTCTTACAGTCCTAGTTATGACCACTGATATCACCACTAGAGTGGTAGGACTGACTACTTCCCTTGCTATTTACCATCAGTTTTCCTCTCAGTTTATCTAGGATTTCCAAGGGGTGGCTCATACCATGCTCACCTTTCAGGGTCAAATAGACTCACTGTCTGTTGTGGTGTTATAAAAGAAGCAATGATTAGATTTATTAACAGCAGAGAAGGATAGGCATTGCCTCTTTGACAGGGAGGAATGTTGCTTTTATATTAACCAATGAGAGATAGTAAAAAAAAAATTAAGATCTGAAAACTCCAGATGGATCTCCAAAAAAAGGGAAGAAACAGCTGGATGCCTCTGGCCAGGGGCTCACAGACAGTCCAATATGGAATCAGATACTGCCCTTCTTAACTCTCTCTTTCTTTTTTTCTTATTCCTACTACTTGCATCCTGTCTTATAAATGTGTCTAGATTGCTTGAATGATAGATCCAAAAGATTTCTAACTAGACTTTTAAATCATTTGCTATTACAGGTTTGCTGGTCCCTAACTATGGAGCCAGAGGTATTTGACCCCTGGTTATACCCATATGGTAAGGTCAAGTTGCACCATGGACTTTGACACCCTCAATTATCAGGAAGTAGTGTAATGATAATGCTGCCCCCTTTCCCCACCCTTGGTTCTTTATTAATAATAAACAAAAGGGGGGAATGTAGGGTAAAAGGTCTGAGCCACTTCTGTGTTTGAAAACCTACCAAACTCACCAATCCCTGAGCACAAAATCCCACCAATCCCTGGGCTTGGCTTGAAACCCCACCAATTCCCAACCTATAAATCTCCACCCTGGAAAAGTCCTTTTCTAAGAAACCCTACATAAGCCTTCTCCTGTTCAGTTCCCTGCTCGTCTCACCTAAGCAGAAGCAGCTACTCTCCTGTGTCTCTCCCAGTAAATTTCTTGTGTGTGGTTTGTTACGCAATGTGACTTTGTGATATTCCTTAGCTCCTGACTGCCAGATGTCTTTCCCCTCAGAAACTCAGTACCTCTATTGGAGAAGCCTTTCTTTTTAGAGCTTTAACACTTCCATTGGGGAAGCCTTTCCATTCAGAGCTATAATACTTACACTTACAGGAGCAGAAATTACCCAAAGACAGCTGTATCACCAAGGCCAACAGCTCATAGAGTTGGGAACCTGGAGTATACTGCAATGAACCTTCAAGCAATTCAACAGATTGGAGACTGTCCTATCCAGCTTAGCTTTGCTCCTCTGAAGGCAATTATCAGCTTTTATTACTTACACTGTAGGGGAGGGGTCTAATAAATCTGGTTAGTTTCAGGGACTTCCTGAAGCTATTTTGAGTTGTTTATCTTCCTGTGTGAGGAGCTTCCCTGTAGCATGGAATGTTTCAATCTCAGAGGAAACTGTTACACAACACACTTCTATCTAATGTCCTCTATGCATACATGATGTTATGTGCCTATATAGAATCTAGATATATTCATATAGACACATATAATATAGGAGCTACAAATGAAAGAAAACATTTTTTTTGTCTTTCTGAGAATGACTGTGTTCCTTTTACTATAATGGATTCTACTTGCATACACTTTCCTGCAATAGGCACAACTTCATTCTTCTTTGTGGATGAAAAAAAACCTCCATAATGTATTCATTCCTCTGTTGGCCACCTGGGTTGGCTCATACCTATTGTCAATGTGCAATAATTTATCTGCCTCTGTGATATGTTGACTTGGAATTATTTGTGTAAGTACCCAGGAAGATACAGCTGGGTCTTGTGAGTAGTGCAGTTGGATCACATAGTAGAAGACCCAGTTGTACCACCAGCTATAGGAATGTAAATTTATCCAGTTGCCATGGAAGTCAAGTTCCTCAGAAACTGAAAACAGATAATGTTTTTTTTTTCTTAACAACACTGATTTTCCATAAATGGAAGAGATTGGCCAAATTTCCCCCCTTGTTTATTCTTGTGTAACTTAACACTGGTTAGAGTCATCAAGCATCACCTATCCAAACTCTTTCAGGATAGGGATCAACACCAGAGTATGGTATAGAAATGTAACTATAGATATGATGGGATGAAAGGGTAATAATGAAGTAATGAACCTACTTTTAAAGAGCAACAACTTGTTTAAAATGTTTTACATTAGTATAGATTTTAATTTATTGATACAAGTTTAAACTTAATTTTTTATACTGTATATATATTTTTACTCTTGTTTGAGGTATTATGTTTATGTAACTCATTTAGATTGTAATGGATAATTTAAAAATACAGAGTAATAATTAGTCTTCTATGATAGTCAAACTTATGTTAAGTTTTCTAGGTATACATAGATATATTTCAGATAGATAGATAATCTTCAAATACTTCAAAGACCTACAGAATATGGCATTTAAAATGTTTTAAAAATATAGACTTTCTGGACAGTGAGACATGTCTGCTTCTGGCAGCACCAATTTACTTCAGAGAGGAGGATAGGCATCTAAGACACTCCATATGGAGTTTATCTTCTTCTTGGCAAAAATAGCCATTTGGGCAAGAAATTGTTCTTACCTGGACAGCTTGATTGACTGGACATGCAGGACCCATAGGAAGGTGACCACTGAACTTTGCTTGGCAAAATGGTCCATCAGGTTCCTGCTTCACAGAGGAAACTGCCAGACATTCTACAGGACACACAGAGAGGTGATTGAGGGACTCTAGGCATATGGGCAGAAGACAGATGCCCTAACTTTACAGAGGAACTTTGGATGACTGTCCAGGCTGCCAGCTGTCTCTGTATACTCTTGCAAGACTCCTGAAAGTTGCTTACATCCTTCTCCTGTTTCTCAGGTAGTATTATATCCTTCTGAGGTCTTTGATGTAGTTGAAGATTAGATAGTTATAATTTCTTTAGTAATGATAAAAGATAAGTTAGATATGAAACCTTAGACCCACAAATATAGGATAGATAGAATATCTTCTTTAATTTTGCCAAATACAAATAGACTAGATATTATAAATAGACTAGATATTGTAACTGTAATTCTTGCTTGATAATTGTTTTGTTATATATAATTTTACTATGTTAAAGTTAAAACCTTCCCTTTTGAAAAAAAAGAAAAGGGGAAGTGCTAGGGATGCTGTGAATGTGTTGCTCTGCTTGATTGATAAATAAAATGCTGATTGGCTAGTAGTCAGGCAGGAAGTATATTATAGGTGGGATAAGCAGAGAAGAGAATTCTGGGAACAGGAAGGCTGAGTCAGGAGTCACCAGCCAGAGACTGAGGAAGCATAATGTGAAAGTACTGGTAATCCACAAGTCATGTGGCAACTTATAGATTAATGGAAATGGGTTAATTTAAGATATAAGAACTGGATAGCAATAAGCCTGAGCCATTAGGCCAAACAGTTTAAATAATATATGCATCTGTGTGTTTATTTGGGTCTGAGTGGCTGTGGGCCCAGGTCAGATTGGAGAAAATTCCAGCTACACCAGAGCAAGTATCTCCCCACACAGCAGACACTTGTAGGCCTCAGGGAGGATTGTTATGCCTCATGGGACAGAGAGAATAGCATTTGTCATGATGACATTTAGTTTCCCAGTTTTCATGTTTTACCTCATCTGGGGACAGAGATAGACACGTTGTCCTCTGCTCACTGGCTACAAAGAGTAAGTTGGAAACTCAATACTGATTTCCATAGAAGATGAACTAATTTATACCTCTCAATAGATCTACCATGTAACCTGGCTATAACACTCTTGGATATTTACGTGTTATTTGTACATGGGTGTCTATCATAAAACTACTCACTACAGCTAAGTTATGGAATCAACCTAGTTGTCCATCAGCAGAGAAAGGTAAAGACTGTAGGCTGTATGCACTCAATGAAACTTCATTCCACCAAAAAGAAGAACTGGATAATGCCAATAGCAGGAAGATAGACACAACTGGATATTATGGTATTAACCAAATTAGGAAGCTTTGAATGACAAATACATTCTTTCATATTTGGAATCTTAATTTTATATAGATACATGAACTCATATATATGTACATGGCATGAAAGAAGAAGTGAAGCTATCTAAGAACAAAGGAGATAAAGAAATGTGGGAATGTGAGGGGGAACAAGGGAGTTATGGTGGGGAGTGTTTTTAAAATATAGTATATGCTTATCCAGCCTACTACTCTATATACACCAATTTAAAAGAAAAATATTCCGTGTACACTGCCAAAATGTTCAACTCAAGAGGGACTTTTTACAAAGAATTCTTTAAAATAGAACAATTATTAAATTAAAAGGCACTTTAAAAACAGAAACTTTTGGACAACTCATAATTGCATTTTCTTGTTACAGTGAGGTACATTTTAATTTTCACTAAGAAGAGGTGTCTAGGCCTTGATACACCTTTACAAAAGCTTAACTCATAAATTCTGTCTGCTCCTACAGGGATGAACCATGACTTCATGGCAACACTCTCTTTTAAGACTAAAAGGTATTTTCTAAAACAATTGGGTAGTGTTGAAGTATGATCAGGAAAAGTAAAGCCTTTCCAGCCTCCAAAGTAGCTCAGCTAAATAACGTTAACTTAATCTCCCAGGACTTATTTCTGGACATGTCTCCATGCATATAAAATTCATTCATGCATTTATTCACTCATTTGCTCATTTATTTGATTCATAAAATACCTGTGAAGTGTATTAGGTAAAGTTTAAGATATTAGAAAATAAAAAAATGTCTCTTGCAGTGGTTTGAATGTGAAATGTTCCCCATAGTAGGATATTTGAACACTTGGTTTCTACCTGTTTTCAAAAGCTGTGGTCCTTTTAGAAGGTGAAGATGGAGGTGGAGCCTCAGTGGGGAAGTGGTACATTAGGGGTGGGCTTTCAGGCTGCATAGCTGGGCCCTACTTTCTGCTCATATTTTCCAAAATACAGTGACCAGCCAGCTTCCTGCTGCAGGCTTTACTCCTGTGCTAGACTGCAGCCTCCAGGAACTGTATGGCAAGAAGAACCCTGTCTCCTATGATTTCTTTCTGTCAGAATATTTTATTTCAACAACAGAAATACACAATACTGTCAGAAAACATCTATCAGTAGGGTTACTGAATATGAGAGGATGAAGAAGAATGAAGGGTAGAGTAGGTGACAAAGAAGATGACCATTGGTGGCTTCTCTAAGGAGATGTCATTGTAACAGAAGCACAGATAAAGGAGCGGCAGCAAGTACAACAGTCCTGAGGCCAGAAGGTGTATGTGGACAGTTACCATGTGTACAGGGGCAAGAGGAAGTGAGGTGATGAGACAAGCCTGAACCAGGGACTTGGAAGCCACAGTGCATGCTCACCTTACTGGGAAACCACAGGTCAGTTTTTCACACACACACATATGTATATGTCACTCTATTGCCATTGCCATGCACTGCAAGCCTTCTCTGGCACTTATCTCTGCATTCTGGAATGTTTTGGTGATCTTGTCCATGCACTTGGAGTCCCTCTCCTTTTTTCTGGACTATTGTACAGATTTTTCAAATGATGCCCAATCATAGTTCATCTACTGAGTTGTAGTAGGGGAGGCTGGCATGCCAGGTGCAGGGATCAGCAAGAGTGATGGCCTTGATGTCTCTTCTTGTAACAAAGCAGCTGCCCAAAACAACTCGTCA
Source organism: Peromyscus californicus insignis (assembly GCF_007827085.1). Taxonomy (NCBI): domain Eukaryota; kingdom Metazoa; phylum Chordata; class Mammalia; order Rodentia; family Cricetidae; genus Peromyscus; species Peromyscus californicus. Next base: position 104,360,505 of record NW_026294551.1, read on the forward strand.
TATCTTCATGGTGTAATCTGGAGCTTGTTTGCAATGGTTCCTCCTTTCTTCATAACAGAGCACCCTTGCCCCATCTCAGATGCTGAGAAGTGGTCCATTTCATCCACAGTGGCTCCATAAAAACAAAAGGTTGTGAAAAAGCCCAACTTTTCTCCCAAAACTTGACTGGAGCCAATAGATGCTTTGAGATCTGACAGTGGACCAACACTATTTTACTCAGTCAAAGGTACACTTTGTACTTGTTTATAGTCTACTGACTAAAAAAAATAGGGAGGAGGAAACTGCCTCTTAAATCCTGCATCAGATTAACTTATTTGCTTGGGGGAACTTTGTAATGTCTATTTGGTTTGAGTGATTATTACTGTAGACTTAATCTCCCAGCTGACTAGTCACAGCACTTGTGAATCTCTATATTGCCATAGCCAACACTACAGATTTGGAATCAAGGTTTTGCCTTTTGCTCATTCTATAAACTTTAAATGAGTTAGTTGATCTTACCCATCTGCTACTGTTGTTGTTTCATTGTTCTTGGGCTAGAACCCAGGACTATCATGCATGCTAATCACTGTCTCACTGACTGAGTTACATCCCTGCCCTCTCATCTTGTTTTGAGTGTGAAAAATGCTATTTTATGCAAAATTATCTGACATAGAGATCATGCAGTCTCATTAGATGCCACTGTTAGCACCAAGATCATTATTACCCTGTGTCAGGTTTCTTGCATATGTTATCTTTTCTAAACTACACAATAACCTTATATAATATATAATATTATCTCACTTTATTGAGCCTCAGAGCAATATAATATTTTCCCCAAGTTCATGCACCTTCTAGATAAATAGCAGATTCATGTCTCATTGTTTAACCATTATGCTAAGATGCTCATAAAAGAGCAAACTTGCAGTCATAATGGCCAACTGACAAAATAAAACTGCTATGAGATAGCACAATTTTAGGTAGAATTTAACATATAAAATATTTATACTGTAGGTTAATTTTCCCTTTTATTGAAAATAGTTTCTTTCATCATACAATATATCCTTATTATAGTCTACCTCCCTCCACTCCTCCCAGTTACTCACCACTTCCCCTCCCATCTGAGTCCACTCCATTTCTGTCTCATTAGAAAAGAACAGACTTCTAAGAGAGAACAACAAAACATAGAAAAATAAAATATAGTAAAATAAAACAAAAACCAGCACATTGAAGTTGGACAAGACAAACTAACAGAAGGCAGAGAGCCCAAGAGAAGGCACAAGAGCCAGTGATCCACTAGCTCACTCACTCAGGATCCCTTAGAAATAATATACTGAAAGCTTAATACGGATGCAGAAGACTTGGTACAGACCCCTGCAGACTCTGTCCTTGCTGCTTCAGTTTCTGTGAGTTCATATGAGTCTTCCTCAGTTGATTTAGAGGACTTGTTCTGATGTCCTCCAACCCCTCTGGCTCTTACACTCTTTCTGCCTCCTCTTCCACAGGATTCCCTGAGCTCTGAGGGGGAGGGAATTGATGAAGATAGGCCATTTAGAGATGTGTCTCTGAGGTCTCCCCCTGACCCCCCCTCTTTCTCTATAAAATGTCTGGCTGTGGATCTCTGTATTTGTTCCCATTTTCTACCGGAGGAAGTGTTTCTGGTGATGGATGAATAAGGTACTGATCTGAGAGCAGAATATCATTAGGAGTCATTTTATCACTACTATTTTATTTTAAAGTACAGTAGTAGTTGGTTTTGCTCTAAGTCTCTGGGCTATCTATTCTCTGATTCTTTGTCACCCAAGCAGTGTCCAATGTGGGTTCCATCTCATGGAGTGGACCTTAAGTTACATCAACTGTTGGTTAGGTACTCTTTTTTTTAATATTTTTATTTTATGATTAACTTAATTTCACATATCAGCCATGGATTCCCCCGTCCTCCCTCCTCCCACCCCCAGGTCTCCCCCCCATCCATCCCCCATTCCCACCTCCTCCAAGGCAAGGTCTCCCCTGGGGAGTCAGCCCAGCCTGGCAGACTCAGCCAAGGCAGGTCCAGTCCCCTCCTCCCTATACCAAGGCTGAGCAAAGTGTCCCAACATAGGCCCCAGGCTCCAAAAAGCCAGCCCCTGCACCAAGGACAGGTCCTGGCTCCACACAAGCTTTGTACTACTATTGCCCTAGCATACTTTGCAGTCAGGACAGCATTGTAGATCAAAGAGTTTGTGGCTGGATTGGTGTTTATGTTTCTCTTTCAGTAGTCTGCAGAGTACCTTTGCTCACCAGAGACTAGAATGCAGGGGTAGAGGTTCTGTGGAAGTACCAGCTTGACCTCTCCATGTTCAATGGGTTTTGTGGGTATTTTTCTTTAGCAAACTGACCTTGCTGTCAGTTTATGGAGAGGAACCTATTGTCTTGGCAACGGTCTGTTTTGTTTTGTTTTATTTTGTTTTGTTTTTTTTTTTTTTTTTTTTTTTTTTTTTTTTTTTTTTTTTTATTTCCATGGGACCCTTTTGGCCAACAACTCAATTAAATGTAACCCCCAGTTCTGGTACTGGAAGCTTTATTTGGTGAAAAGAAAAGGACATTTGGGACTCTGTTTCCTCATTATTTGGAGACTTCATTAGGATCACTTTCATATGTTTCCAGAGGTTTCTACTGTACTAGGTTTCATGCCAAGCCTCAAATACCTCTGAATTCTAGCTCCCTCCCAGCATACCCTTCCTAAATGCCATCTCCCATTCCTCTTCCCCCTGCCTCCAGTCCACCCATAACATCTATTCTGTTTTATGTGTGTTCCAATGTGGGCTTCCTGGGAGGTCGATGTGTGCCCCTCACCCCGATATTGTCCCTTCCTCTATGCCTAAACTCTCTGGGTCTATGTATTGTACCTTGGTTATTATTTACTTAATGACTAATATCCACATATATGCAAATACATACAGTATTTGTCTTTCTGAGTCTGGGATACCTCACTCAGGTTGATTTTTGTCTAGTTTCATCCCTCTTCCTTCAACTTTGATGATGTCATTTTTGAACAGCTGAGCAATACTCCATATTGTGTATGATGTAAATGTACCATATTTTCTTCATCCATTCTTTAGTTGAGGAACATCCAGGTTGTTTCCAGTTTCTGGCTATTATAAATGAAGTCACAATGAACAAATTTAAGCAAGTGCCCTTTTGGTGGGATGAAGCATCCTTTGGGTATATGTCCAGGAGTGGTATATCTAGGTCTTGAGGTAGATTGGTTCCCATTTTTCTGAGGAATCATTGCACTTATTTCCATAGTAACTGTACAAGCTTGCACTTCTATCAACAATGGATGAGTGTACCCCTTATTCCACATCCTTGACAACATGAGCTGTCACTCCTATTATTGATCTTAGCCATTCTGACAGGTGTAAGATAGACTCTCAAAGTAATTTTGATTGGCATTTCCCTGATGGCTAATGATGTTGAACATTTCTTTAAGTGTTTGTCGGCCATTTGAATTTCCTCTACTGAGAATTTTCTGCCTAGATCTGTACCCCATCTTTAAATTGGATTATTTGGTTTTTTGATACCTAGTTTCTTATGTTCTTTATATATTTTGAATATTAGCTCTCTATTGGATGTGGAGTTGATGTTATGGAGTTTGTGACCCCTGAGAAAAGAGCATAGCCTCAATCTAATTATAATTAGAAGATTTTTTGATTAACTGCTCATAGGATGACAGCCATAAAGCCAAATCTCAGGCATGTCCTGAAGGAAGAGTATGGGGAGGTGTTTTTTCAAGGCAAAGCCACAATGACTATTGGGGGGTGTCACTGAGTCAGGGTTATTAGGAACTTATCTTTCATGGACTGGAGTCAGAGACAAATGCCTAGTGAGTACCAAGGTAGAAGCCTAGCCAAAAAAATGGAGTTTCTTTAGGAATTTCATTGGTTAAAAATCTTTTCCTATTCTATAGGCTGCCACTTTGCCCAAAAGACAATCCTTTGCTTTCAGTTTCATGGGGTCACATTTATTAAATGTTGAACTTCATATCTGTACTAATGGTGTCCTGTTCAGAAACTCTTTTCCTGTGCCAATGAGTTCAAGGTTTTCCCAACTTTTTCTTCTATCAGGTTCAGTTTATCCAGTTTTATAATGAGATCTTTGATCCATTTGGAGTTGAGTTTTATGCATCGGAGTTGAGTTTTATGCATCGTGATAGGTATGGATCTATTTGCAATCTCTACATGCAGACATCCAGTTTGACCAGCACCATTTGTTAAAGATGTCTTTTTTCCAGTGTGTATTTCTGGCTTTTCTATCAAAAATCATGTATCCATAGGTGTGTGGCTTTTGTCTGGGTCTTCAATTCTATTCCATTGATCAATGTGTCAGTTTCTATGCCAATTCAATACTGTTTTTCTGTTTGTTTGTTTTTTCAGTATAGCTCTGTAGCACAACTTGAAATCAAGAATGGTGATACCCGCATCAGTTGTTTTACTTGCTGAGGATATTTTTAGATATCTTTTGTGCTTTTTGTGTTTCCCTATGAAGCTGAGAATTACCCCTTCAAGATCAATGAATAATTGTGTTAGAATTTTGATGGGGATTGCATTGAATCTTTAAATTGCTAAACTTACCAAACCATGAGCATGGGAGATCTTTCTATTTTCTAATATCTTCTTCAGTGTCTTTTTTCAAAGAATTGATGTTTTAGCATACAAGTCTTTCACTTGCTTAGTTAGATTTACCCCAATATATTTTATATTATTTGTAGCTATTGTGAAAGGTGTTGTTTTCCTAATTTCTTTCTCAGTCCATTTGTGATTTATATATAGGAGGGCTTCTGACTTTTGTGAGTTAATTTTGTACCCAAATACTTTGTTGAAAGTGTTTATCAGCTATAGGAGTTCTCTGGTGGAGTTTTTAGGGTCACTTATGTATACTATCATGTCATATGCAAATAAAGATACTTGACTGTTTCTTTACCAATTTTTATGCCCTTGATATCTTTCAGTTGTCTTATTGCTCTAGCTAAGACTTCAAGTACTATAGTAAAGAGCTTGGAGAGAGTAGACAACCTGATTTTAATGGAATTACTTTGAGTTTCTCTCCAGTTGATGTTGTGTGTGGACTTGCTGTACATTGCCTTTATTGTTTTGATGTATGTCTCTTGTATCCCTAATTTCTCCAGGACTTTTATCATGAAGGTGTGCTGGATTTTGTCAAAGGCTTTTTCTGAATCTAATGAAATGATCATGTATTTCCTTTTTTTTCAGTTTGTTTATATGATGGATTACATTGATTGTTTTGTGTGTGTGTGTGTGTGTGTATGTGTGTGTGTGTGTGTGTGTGTGTGTGTGTGTGTGTGTGTGTGTGTTTTGAACCATGCCTAAATCTCAGGGATGAAGGTTATTTGATCATGGTAGATGATATTGATGTTATTTGATTTGGTTTGTAAGTATTTTATTATTTTCATCTATGTTCATAAGGGAAATTAGTGCATAATTCTCTTTCTTTATTGAGTCTTTATGTGGTTTGGGTATCAGGGTAATGATGGCCTCATAAAATGAATATGGCAAAGTTCCTTCTGTGTCTATTTTGTGAAATAATCTGAAGAGTATTGGTGTTAACTCTACTATGAAAATCTGACAGAATTCTGCCCTAAGACCATCTGGTCCTGGGCTTTGTTTTGGTTGGAAGACTTTTAATGACTGTTTATATTTCATTAGGGATGATAGATCTATTTAAATTGCTTGTCTAACCTTGATTTAACTTTGGTAAGTGGTACCTATTGAGAAAATTATCCATTTTTTTTAGATTTTTCAAATTTTTGGAGCACAGGTTTTTAAAATATGTCCTTATGAGTTTCTGGATTTCCTTGATGTCTGTTATCATATCCCCCATTTTGTTTCTGATTCTGTTAATTTGGATATTTTCTCTCTGTCTTTTAGTTAATTTGGATAAGGCTGTCTATCTTTTCGATTTTTCTTAAAGAACCAGTTCTTTGTTTCATTGAGTCTTTGTATCTATTTTATTGATTTCAGACCTGAGAGTCATTATTTCTTGCCATCTCAACCTCCATTTGTTCAGATATCTTTTTCCAACCCCTTTCCCTAAGGTAATAGCTATCCTTGATGTTGAGGTCTGTTTCTTGGATGCAGCAGAAGTGTGGATCCTGTTTTTTGCATCCATTAGTGTCTTTTGTGGGGAGTTGAGGTCATTGAGGTTGTGATCAGTGATACTGAGAGATATCAATGACCAATGATTGTTGATTCCTGTTATTTTGGTGGGGTGTGTGTGTGTGTGTGTGTGTGTGTGTGTGTGTGTGTGTGTTTCCCTTCTTTTGATTTTGCTGGTGTGAGGTTATTTATTCACTATGTTTTCATGGTTGTAGTTAATCTCTTTAGGTTGGAATTTGCCTCCTAGAACTTTCTGCAGTGCTGGATTTGTAAATTAATATTGCTTACATTTGGGATTATCATGGAAAGTTTTATTTTCTCCATGTAAGGTGATTAAAAGTTTTGCTGGGTATAGTAGTCTGAGCTGACAACTATTGTCTCTTAGAGACTGCAGTACATCTGTTCAGGCCCTTCTGGCTTTTAGAGTCTCCATTGAGAAGTTGGGTGTAATTCTAATGGCTCTGCCTTTGTGCGTTATTTAGTCTTTCTCCCTTGAAACTTTTAATATTCTTTCCTTGTTCTGTACACTTAGTGTTTTGATTATTATGTGCCAAAGGGACTTTCTTTTCTGGTCCAGTCTATCTGGTCCAGTCTATTCTGTATGTTTCTTTTACCATTATAAGTATCACCTTCTTTAAGTTAGGGAAATTTTCTTCTATGATTCTGTTGAAAATATTTTCTGGGCATTTGAACTGGGTTTCTTCTCCTTCCTCTATTCCTATTATTCTTAGATTTGATTTTTTCATAGTGTCCTGGATTTCCTATATGTTTTCTGTCAGGAGTTTTTTTTAGATTTAACATTTTCTTTGACTGATGTATCAATTTCTTTTATCATACCTTCAGTGCCTGAAATCCTCTCTTCCATCTCTTATATTCTGTTGGTGAAGCTTGCATCTGTGGTTTCCATTAGACTTCCTAAATGTTTCATCACCAGAATTTCTCAGTTTTCTTTATTGATTAAAACTCAGTCCTGTGTTTTCTTTATTGATTCTTTTTTAGGTCTTGTCTGTGTTTTCCTAAATTTCTTCGAGGGATTTATTTATTTATTTCCTTTTTAAAGACACCCCTCCTTTTTGGTTATACTTGGTTGATTACTCTTCTGGGTCTGGGTACCCAAGGGAGTCAGGTCTCAAATATTATTAAAGGACCAGCCTTAATAATATTCTTCCCAGGGGCCTAGAAGAGAACCTACGAATGGTGAGAATTATTTTTGGGAATTGGATCTAAGTACACCAAGATCTTTGTCCATCTACTTTATTCCTCTGGGATAAAATTCTGTTTACACAGCTTCAGTTCTGCTCTCATGTCTAGCTTCTTTCTTGCCTGATTTCTTTCTACATTTATCTGCTGTCCCCTCTATGTTCTACCTTAATTCTCTCATCTTAATTCTGCCTCATCTAGGTTCTTCTCACCTCATTATTACCAATCTAGTACTTCCCCATCTGGCTCTTTCTCATCTTCCATCTTGTCCTCAAGTTCTCTAGTCAAAATACTCCTTATCCCTCTCTGTTCTCTGTCCTCAAGTTCTCTAGGGTATTCAGTTATAAACCCAAGCAATAGCAATCCTCCTCCTCCAGCCAGATCACCAGGCTTGAATTCCTACAGGGTCATAAAGGCAGGTAAGAATGTTCCTCAGGCAGTGACTGTCAGGCTGAGGAAAAAGGGAGTGGTTAAAGGAGGAGGTCAACTGAGAGCTAATATCGGTTAGTATATCAAAAAGGGAATTTATGTGCTTAATCTACATTCCTAGAAGTGGTTAGGTAAGAAGTTAGGAGTCTATAATGTTAGTAAGGCTGTATAAGAAAGGAGGGTCTCACCTTAAATTGCACAAAAAATAAAGCTATCTGCCTGACCTAGGAGACAGGTGTTGTTTCCATAAGGGTATTACCTTAGTTCAGAAGATTGTTCAGCCTTGGATGATTGATAGGTATTTTAGATAAATGTACTGTTAGGAGTTCTTGGAAGCACAAAAGAAAATCATTATAGGAACCAGCTAATACATATACAAAAGCTAAAATATCACCAAGACTTCTTAAGCCATGGCTTGATCTTTGGAAAAGTCCTTGACTTTTTTAAGTAGTAGCTTTTGTGATAGTAGCTGGGTTCCATTGGGGTTTCCTGTGGCTTGCAGCACCCTATAATATTCACAAAGGCTGTGTGTCTTTCTTGTGCTTCAGTTATGTTGGAATATTCAGAGCCTGCTGTGGTAGGGTTGCTGAGCTCTAGTAGAGACATATTGTCCTGTCTTTTATTTATTATTTTTATGCTGATATCTAGAAGTCTGAGATTGGGAAGATCATAGGTCTAGGTGCTAATATCTGTTTGTCTTTGTTGTGTTTTGTTTTTTTGTTATGTTGTTGTTCCTTGGTTTCTGTTTCCTCTCTGGATTTTACTAGAGTGTGGTGACTGTGTGTTGCCTGGTAGAAAAATTTCTGTGGATCTGATAGGTGTGACCACTGGGGAGTCCAGGTAAATTATATTTCTGGTTACTGGGAGCTGAGAGTAGGTTAGAGGTCTGAGGGGTTTCACAGGAGGGAGGAAAGCAAAGGGTTTCACCAGGATATGTTTACCTAGTCTCCTTGAAATTGGAATTGAGAGTAAAGAGAGGTTATCCCAGAAAGTCTGCTATAGAGCTGGAGATAAGATTGGGAAATTGAATCTGTAGGAATGGAAGGAGAGGGGAAGATCTGCAGTCAGCCTACCTGCTTCCTGGCAGGAGTGGCATATTGTTTAGCAGGGAGTGTCTGCTGGAGTTGGGAGCTGGAATAAAGCAGAGTTGGGGATGGAGGTTAGGAGGGGAAGGTCTGTGGGATCCATGGGAGATGTGGGCATGGGGGAAGGAAGGCTGCAGCAGATATTCTGTTGCAGACCTAGAAATGAGGTTAGAGGATTGGATTCGGAGGAGAGGAAGTGAAGGTCTTCAGTTAGCTTACCTGCTTCCCTGGCCTGCTCAGCTGGTGTGTTCACAGGGAATACCTGCTAGTGTTGGAGGCTGGGATGCTGGGATGATTTGGTGGAAAGGAACATTGGCGATGATCTTTGTGATTTATTGTGAATGGTGTCAGAGAGGAAAAGGAGACCACAGAAGGTGTTCTGCCACAGGGCTTGAGATGAGACTGGGGGATTGGATCTGAAGGAGCAGAAGGAGAGGTGAGGAACTGAAGTCAGCATAATTACTTCCCTGGCAAGTGTGACCTGTGGGTTAGCAGCGAGTGTCTGCTGGAGTTGAGCTCTGGGATAAAGAAATGAGTTTGGTGTGGGGGTGGAGGTTAGGAGATCTGTGGGATCCACAGGAGACAGGGCATAGGGCAGGGAAGGCTGCAGCAAGTGTTCTGTTATAGAGCTAAGGGTAAGACTTGGGAATTGGATCTGGAGGAAGAGAGGGAAAGGCAAGTATCTGCAGTCAGCCTACCTGCTTCCCTGGCAGGATTCAAAATTGAGGTAATTCTGTTTCAATTAAAACACAGTTACAAAATAAGTAAGTAAATAAAATGTTAAACAAAAAATAACCTTGTTTTCTTATAATTTTCTTGACTACCATCTTGCCTTCCAGGAGTGTGTTTACATAGCTGTTGAATTCACATAGCTCCTCACCAAATCTTCAGTAGGTGGGCTCTCAGTGTACATGTTGAAGGAACTTACACAAAAATTAATATCCAGATGTCCTTTCTCTAATCTTATCAGAAGAGTTCTCACTTTCTGGTTATTAGCATACTTGTCTGACTCTGAGCAAAGTATCTTGTCCAGCAACATGATGGAGTTCATATCCCAATTAACAGAAACCGCTGTCAGTCTTGAAGGCATCGTACATTAGCTAGTTCTTCTTGTTGTTCACACCTGAGTGTAGTCTAGGGTACAGTGACCCCATTTCTAAACAAATAGCAAACTAAGCAGGAGTTCTTGTAACACCTAGTCTCTTATCCAGCTCTAAATAAAGAGCCTTGAGATACTTGGTGTGACTTAGAGCTTGTCATTGTTGCCTCTGAGCCTATGCTCCCACGTCCATAAAATGTGATCAGTGACAGGAACAACCAGGGAAGCTGTTTTGTGAGCCAAAGTGGTAGCACGATGAAGCAATCTCTACATAGGCAAACATAATAGAGTTCACTATAACTTCATATGATTGCAGACTGGCTTTTCTGGGAGCAGATACTGAGATGGGTTTTGGGAGGCTGTATATTTATTCATGTTCAGTCCTTAGGCCAGGAAGGAATTGGAGGCAAAACATTTGGCAGCCATCACCTGTGAAAGAAAAGAGATGAACAGAGACTCATAGAGTGAGGCATATCTAGTAAACTTTTACCCAACTTGGACACAAGTACTACAATAAGCAGAAAGATCATCATCAGGCCCAAATGGACAGATTTATCTCTTCCCATTCACTCTGTCATAAGATGTCCTGGGAAGGATGTGATCTCTGACCAAGTGGCTATTTGCACCTAAACAAAAATCTACAGGCTGTCTGCTGGTCACACCCTCCATACCTGTGCATTGAGTCCTACTTGGAAGGTCTTCATAGTACATCTCCATGTCCACCACAATTATCAGCATCACTATCGTCATATTCAGTGTTGGGGAAGAAATGCAATAATCACTTAAAAATTACGCTTTAGAGAAGTGGATAAATACCTCCATTTCCCTGCTGTAACCTAGGAACCAATGACCATCAATCTCACACCATATCTGAAGGGCACTTTGAAGATGGAAACATGAGACCACAGCAGTGAACTCATTTCTTCAGGGCATATCCTGTGGACTTGGCAATGCATTGATAGATGGGGCAGAAATAAGATTCACAATACAGGAATGGGGCTTCCCTGAGGAGAGCAGGCTTTTGCTGACCTACAAGTTACTACTATTTTTTGGGTCTACTGGTGTCAGTGTGACCCTCAGGATATGATTTTAATGAATATGTTCTCCAGGGTCAGAACATTGCAAAAGCTGCCTCCCTCTCTGACATTTGCCATATTGGAAATCTTGGCTGAATCACTTCCCCCAACATATAGACACATAGTCCTAAATATACTCAGGCAGACACCCTCATGCTGGGTACAGTCACTCACACACTGACAGACCCAAAGACAGATATGTACAGAGCCAAATGTGTATAACTGACCATAATTAATTACTAAGTATCTGCTGGATTCTGAGGATTGGGCAGCAGCATTCTAGAAAACTGATGATAAGCTGGCCCTTGAGTATACATTTGCGGAAAGGTGAAAATAGTAAGTGAAATATATTGGTGACTAAGTGAAAAAGAAAAACAAAACAAAGGAACAAAGGGTGATAGAGTGCTGTAGCTTCCAGGTAGAATTTACTGGACTTTTACTCTGTAGTAGGCACTGTTCCAATACTGTATTTCATATATAATGCTATTTAATCCTTACATCTGGATACTTCAGTCATATCTATTCCCATTATGCAGATGTGCAAATTGAGGTCTGTGGAGATTAACTTCTTTCTTCCAGTAGCCAATGGTGAAGTTTGGTGTAAGCAAGACAGTCTACAAGTAGAGCCTGTTGCTTAATCACTACACATTGAGCTACATTAGCTCAGGCATGTCCCAGGTTCATACATACAGGCATGTAGTTACACAGATCCTACATGCATGCAAACAGATACAAATGAAGGTAATGAGACATGCATGCCATTAAAAGGCACATGCACACACAAATCTATATTCATACATGTATGCATGCACACACATACTTCAGCAGGTTCAAAAGTAATTGTATCTGTTTTCTCTACCTCAATTATATGAGTCCATATGGATATGGTATGATGTGGGCTGCAGCTTCTAATCTCTTCACATTCAAAAGTCATGACAGTTGTCTGCATCTCTGTAAGAGTCAGTTCATACTCATTCCCATGGCTGACAAGGTAAAATAAGCCAGTAGAAGAGCAGGTGGAAAGGGACAGAGAAGAGACCTTTGAGTCTCAGGCCAGGTCAATGCCATGAATGGGACAGGGATGGAGAAGTAGCAATGGCCACCACTCTGGAGAACATAACTAGCTGGGCAGGAATCTGCTGGTAAATAACACACCTCATGAACATTTCATCTTTTCCAATGAATGTGCAAAATGAGCTCCAACTACTCATCATTTCAAATCCTCCCAAAAAGAGCATCCTTTATTTACAACCTATAGATAATCATTGACACAAGAGTTTGAAGAAGTTATATATTCTATGCAACACATACCAGCCAACTCACAGGGAGGTAACTATGTTACCCAACAGGATCAAAGCCTTTGGGATATACACTATTAGAAGTTGAACTTCAAGACTTTCAGTGTAATTTTTTAAAATAGAATTATTTCCCCAGAAGAATGTTGTGCCATTGTCCCTTTAATAAAAGAACTGTTCTAAAATAATATAATTGTTAGAGGAACAAAAGCAAATCCACATCCCTTTTCCATTTCCTGCCTGTTAAAAACTTTGAAATGTTTTTTTCACTTTAAGGCAATTAGAATGTGGTATTTATTTAGCATTTTCCATGCATAAATACTTTGCATACATCACTGCAATCACTTTGCACCCCGACTTCTAGAGACTGGGGTTACTATGCCTCCATTGATCCAAATGAACAGAATGAGGTCCAGGATGCATAGCTGTCTGGGAGCAGTAGCTCACATGTATAAGACTAGAATTTGAACTCAGAAATATTTTGATTCTAAACCTTGTATGTCTGACCACTAATCTATATTTCTGCCCCCACTGATAAATGATTATAGATACTGATGTCAAAGTCAGATACCGATTAACACAAGGCTGTTCTTCATACTGGTTCTGTAACCTTAGGACAATTGCTACAGATAAGAAATTTAGTTCCTCTTTATATAAAATTGAGAATATGACCAATTTCTGATTAAGACACATTGTTTATTCATTTTAAATTGTTGATTTTAACCCCTCCAAATTCTAAAAATTGACCTTGCATCCATTAATGTATTCCACTTTAGAGTAAAAATATATATAGCTATAAGACCCCACCTGAGTAAGGTAACCATTTGATTTTAAGTTTTCATTGGGTTTAACTCTTTATCTGTCACAAAACCTTACTCACTCATTTATTCACTCTTGGATTAATCAAATACTTGAAGTGCTTGCTATACAGAAGGTCCTTGTAATAAGTAGAAGGATATAATAAGAAATACAGCAAACTCTATCACTCTCTTTGTGAAACACTGAGAATTATGGGAGCAGCATTTAACAAAAAGGATTATTAAAGCAAAGCATTTAGCTATGTATTTGAAGTCCATCAGGGGGACATCAGAGGCACACAGTGGGAATTACACAATAAAAACCTCTCCAAATCTGCTGTCTCACAAAAGCAATGAAAATGCCAGTAAAAATATCAAAATTGACTTTTCTAGAACTCTGGAAATTACCTAAATGCTTGCAAAAAATACAAATCTTTTATTAAGGAAAACACTACTAAATATTATTAAGACTTTGTGACATTGACATTGCTCTTTTATGCATCCTCAGTTCCATGGTATCCTTGGCAACCAGCAACCAGCACACAGGTGGGACCAGAAGGCTTCCGGTCATTGGGATGGGCAGAACTCATTCTGAGCACCCAGAACCCAGGGTCTCAGGTCACTGTCATATTTGGTTTGTCTTACAGCTTCCTGGAAACAATAACTCACACGGCATGCGTTTACTTGAACTGATTCAAAGCTTTCCACAAGACAACCTTCTCCCTGAAGCCATTGTCAAAAACAGTGAGGGGCAATTTCTGAACACAGAAACTGCTAGAGGCAGCAAAAAAATTTGAACAAACAAAAAGTTGATAAAAAAAAAAAACTTAAAGCAAAAGGTGAAGAATGGGATGTCCACAGAGACTTTCGAAAATCTACATGTTCTGAAAGTCTAGAAGGTCACAGATGTATGCAAGGCTGTGTGTGCGCATCTAGAGATGGGCACATATGGAGATAAGAACTGAAAAGGTTGTTGGCTGACCCTGATACTCAGTGCAAACAAGCAGTGAGGGCACGGGGCTGGAGAGGTAGCACAGCAGGTGAGAGTATGTTTGAATGCTTGATCTCCAGTTGATGGACCTATTTGGGAAGGATTAAATCTGGCCTTGTTTGAGGAGGTGTGTCAGTAAGGGTGGTTCCAAAGAGTCATATGACTCACAGTGTACCCTCTCTGCTTCCTATCTGTGGATCAGGATGCAAGCTCTCAGCTGCTGTTCCAGTGATGCCTATCTGCCTGCTGCCACCCCACCCTCACTCTCGCCATGATGGTGATGGACTCCTATTCTTCAAGAACTGTAAACCCCAAATAAAACCACAGCTTAGGGAATACTTGGCAGGCATCCCACCAGCTGAGCTACCATCCCCAGTCCCAGAAGCACACCTGTAAGATGACCATCTATTTTAATTTGTCTGACACTGAGAAGACTTCCCAGTTGTGAGACCTCCAGTGATAAAACCAGGAAGATCTTGACAACTCAGAACAAGTGGGCTGCTCAATGTCTTCATCTTTGGGAAGTCAAGATGAACCTTACCAATGCCCTTGAAGAGTGAGTGGACTGGTTGGTCTCTTGAAGAGAAATCTACATTTCTTGCTGGAGAAATATTGAAAAAGCAAGTGAGAGAACATGAGAGTAAAAGCAATCACAACCAGGAAATGAGTCAACTACTCTAACTGGATGAACGGTTTCTGTTGATCTCAAAGAGTCACACATTCCCAAAGAAGCTTCAAATATGATTTAAAAGTATGTTTGAAGGATAGAGAGAAGAATCAGCAGTTAAGAGCACTTGCTGCTCTTGCAGAGGACTTGGATTGAGTACTACCTTGATGACTCTTACACATCACCAAGTCCAGCTGCCACCATGAGGTACAACCTTGGCTGCTTCTGGAACCTAGCTTCTCTGTGCTCTCAGGAAACACTTCCCAGAAGATTTCACCTCAGTGATGCTGGTCTCTTCTTAATCGCCACTAATTTCTTAGCTCCAGCTGACCAACATCAAGTATCCCAGTAAAGTAAAATTTTGCCTTAGTAGTTCTGGTATCTTGTTAATCACAGCTGATTCTTCAGCTCCAGCCAACCAGAACTGCAGGATCTTAATTCAAAATAACAAGTGACCCTGATAAAATCTTTAAACTTCCCTCTGAAACTTTGCATGTCAGGCCTCTGTTCTCTGTACTTCTCTCAACATTATCTTCCAAGTTCCTAAAGAACATCCCATTGAGCTCTTAACACTCAATTGTTCTTATAGCCCATAGTCCCAAAAACCTTCCCAAATCCTCCCCAAAACATGGTCAGGTTTGTCACAGCAATACCCCACTCCTGGTACAAATTGCAATTTCTCCTAGTTAAGGTTTCTATTGCTTCAATGAAATACCATGAGCAAAGAGGGAGAAAAGGGTTTATTTGGCTTATACTTCAGTGTTCCTGTTCATCACAGAAGGAAGTTAGGACAGGAACTCAAATCAGGGCAGGATCCTGGAAGCAGGAGCTGATACAGAGGCCATAGAGAGGAGCTGCTTGCTTCCCCTGGCTTGCTCAGCCTGCTTTCTTATAGAACCCAAGACCACCAGCCCAGGGATGGCACCACCCACTATGGGCTAGGCTCTCCACCACTGACCACTAATTTGCCTTATAGCTGGATCTCATCAAGGTATTTCCTCAACTGAGGCTCCTTCCTCTGATGAGTCTAGCTTGTGTCAAGTCGGCACACAAAACCAGCCTGTACAACCAATGAGGTCACATATAGTCCCTAAACAATGGAGGCTATTGCCAATGCTCTTGGTTACACTCCAGGACTTGATGGTAAGATCCTATTACCAAACATACCACATATTTGAATCATAAAACACAGAGAAACCTTACCTAGAAGCTTCATTCTTACTGGCTAGCTTTCATAATACTAGAAGGTGCTATACATGCTACCAGAAGAGATTAAGTAACTATCAAACTCACTCTGTGAACTATAATAACAGCTTGACAAGATATTCCAAATGGTGCAATATGGACATGAATGTCCCAGGAATAACTAATCATTTCCTGATTGGATTTAATGCCTGCTCCACAAGTTGGGACTCATACTTGGCACCACAGCTAGGGTCAAGAACCTGTAAGTAGATAGATCAAAAGTTGCTAGGGGAGAACCTACTATTACTTTGCATGATTGACTAGTATTAAGTCAATTCCCAATTACTTACTTTTATACCCATAGATTAGTACATCTCTCATCAGAGAAGGTTCTTTTTGCAGTAGTTTAACATAGAGACTCATAACTGGTCAAGCTGTAGAGAAGGAAGGACTGGGAAATTCTCAGCCTTAAATGGACCTCTATATCACACCCTTTCCTCCCAAGGTTCAGAAGTCATTGCAAAAGAAGGGGTGCAAATATTGTAAGAGGTGGGTGGTGAGCAAGTACAAGGAAACTGTTTTTCAGACACATCTAGGTAGTTGCACATATAGACTTACCACAACTAATAGCGACCTTAATGCCAACAATATCCCCACATGGAAAACGGAGACTGGCTTGAAGTCTCACCCTTATATAAGGAGCTATTTGCAGTTGTTAGAGTCTGAGAAAGTGGGGAGTCATTCTTCTTAAAAGTATATTCCTAATAGGTCAACCATACTTTAGTGGATACCTATATACCCAAGCACATATAGGCAGCAATACTGTACTTGAGGGTTTTTTTGTGGTTGTTTTTGTTGTTTGTTTATTTAAGGAAGGCACAAAGTTGGGTAGGTAGGGGGTGGGGGTGGATCTGAGAGCAGTTTGGGGAGGGGAATGAATATGATCAAAATACATTATATGACATTCTCAAAGAACTAACATGAAAATGAGAAAGAGAAATGAAATGAGAAAGCTAATCATGTAGTACTTTATAGAGTATAAATTCAAGCCTGTAGTTAACATATCAAGAAAAAAGAAATTATCTCTGTGAAAAACCCACATCTAGCATCAAAATTAATGATGAGAGATTAAATGCTTCCCTCTAAGACCAAAATCAAGACACAGATGTCTACTCTTGTCATATCTACTTAACATCATGGTAGAGTTTTTATCTAAGATAATGAATTGAGGAAAATTAAGTAAATAGCCTCCATGTGAGAAAGAATGGAGCAGAAGTAGCATGTGTCTGCAGACAATGAGGTGATGACTAAAGAAATTCCTAAGTAAATATTTCAAACTGATAATGCTAATAAATTATATGCAAATGTAACCAGATACAAGATAACTATGCAAAAGAACCCTATTCTATTCATACACACTAACAATGAACAAGCTCAAAAAGGAAGAAGCCAAGGAAACAGTTCCATTGTCAATGGAATAAAAAAAATGACTAATACTTAGGAAATGTAACAAAAGAATTCAACAGAAGCCTGAGACACTGAAAACTCTAAGACATCATTAAACACAACTGATGAAACATCAAAAGTAAATACATAGAAAGACATCCTATATTCAGGGGTAAGAAGACACTGTATTGCTAAAATGACAATGCTCTCTAAATTTATCTCAAGAGTCAACTTGAGACATATCACAGTCCTAGCTCCTAGTTTTACAACAGTTGCCAAACTGATTTTAAATTTTATGTGGATCTACAAGAAAGTCATGGCAAACATGCTAAACAAACAAACAAATAAAACCATCACCAACCTTATAGGACTTTATACTTTGTGATTTCAGAAGTCACATCAATCAAAACAAACAGGTTTTGGTTAAGACTGATGGAAGAGGACCCTGCTCTGTAGAAGGCTGATGATCATGTCATTCAGGAAAAGAAATACTGTAGAAGTAGAATTTAGTGCTGTAGTCATTCAAACTTCTACCCATGAGGTCTCCATCACTTTGGCTCACATTCTATTGTTCTAAGCAAGTTATATGACCAAAAATCATATAAATGGGCTACGATACACAACCATCCCTTAGGAAGAGGCAGGGAATATTCTAAACACACACCTAGGTGGTATGTAGATACAGTGATGACATAATTTAGGGTGTAGTTAAGAAAAACATATTTGGAGACAATTATATTTGCTCTCCCCTCCCGAAACCTAAAGAAGTGTTAATTTATAACAGATATGGTGTTTGATATATAAATGAGTGACCGGCATTTGGAAGCACATTAAACAAGTATTGGTGAGTTACCAGACCCTTGGAAGCTCATTGTTGAAGATTTAGTTGTATTCAGCATACAGCCTAATCCACGGCTGTCTTCTCTGGGAACCCGAGTGGTAGCACATGTGCTGATCTGAGTAATGGTTGCAATGTTGTCTATCCCAAAGGAACAGGACCTCACTCCCAGACCATCCAAGGTGAGAATGAATGCCTGCCTTCTACAGGTGTCCATGTCTTTGCTGAATAGTGAGATGCTCTAACCCTTTGCTCCCTTGCTTCCTGGAAAGATGGAGGTGACATTAAGACTCCTTTTCCATTTGGGTATCTGTCTTCTTGATATTGATCTCAATCTTAAAGAACTAAAGATATCCATATCGTTTTGTAACTAGTCTATGACAAACCAACATGCTTGTTCACAGGCAACATTCTGATTCATCTGTGTTTTATAATTTTAATTTTTCTTGGAGTTTACATAAAAAATACCTCTGCTTGTAAAGGTAAAGGCTTTGGATACAGTAGACAGCTAGGTGGGTTGACTTGGGATTCCCCACCAGAGTTTCAATATGCAGGCTTCCTAGAAGCATGTACTCGCAGAAGTGTGGTAACAGCATCTTCACACTTTCCCAGGGCTCTGCCAGAGAAGCAGCCAGCCTCCAGGATGGGGAGAAAGGGTGTGAAAATGAAGCCTCCTCCTGAAAGGGCACAGCTCCTGTGCCTGCAGCAGCATGGGAACATTTCTAAGAACTTCAAATAGCTAAGGCAAGTCCAAGATGTTCAACCACGCTCGTGAATAATGAGAAGCTATTTTAATAGCAACGAGATCAAATTATTTATCTATCAAAATGACAAAAATTGCAAATGTTTGCTAAAACCCAGCGTGGGTGAGAGTGTGCAAAAATGTGCATTTTCACTGCCAGAGGAAGGTATGTGAATGAGTGTAGCACCTTCAAAGAGCAATTTGGAAAGAGCAAAGTGAAGCATGGATCTTTTGTGCATGTATTTTACCAATGCATTCATCTCTTTGCAAAGTCATGCTTAGAACCACATCTTCCTGGCTGCATTGTTTGTGATTCCCCTGCTCTGTAAATGATCCACATCTAAACAATGGCAGGTTTATAAAACAGATATGTAATAGAATAACCTGAAATTATTTAAAACATTACAAAGTAGCTGGTGTGGAAAAACACTCAACGTATGTTGCTAAATATTAAGTGCAAAGTAGAAATGAGCCCTTTAAAGAACTTTTCCAGACTTAGGCAGCACTGACATCTTGGGATGCTGTCTATACATGGAAGGATGCTTATCGGAGTCCATGACCTCTACCTACTAGTGACAGGAATGACCGCCCCAACTCTTAGCCAGCATGGTGGCATGTTCCTCTAATCCTAACACTCAGGAATCTAAAACAGGAGGATTCCTGACTGGAGGCCATCATAGACTACATAGTGACTTCTACATTAGACTGAGCTACCAACCAAGACCCAGTCTAACACACACATACACACACACACACACACACACACACACACACACACACACACACACACACAAACACACTTTCAAGCAAACAAGTATCCTGTTCCTAAGTATAGAAGATCAAAAATATCTGCAGATGTGGCCAGATGTCACGTAGGAAAAGGGAACAGGGGACAGGTGAGTGCAACCACCTGGTTGCTCTGGACTGTGTCAGTTTCGGAGCTAAGGGGTTGTAGTCACAAACCAAGACTGGTTCTTACTGTTGCTGCATGACCTTGCTCAAGAAACCTCTCCAGCCTCAGTTTCCTCCTTGTAGAAACTGTGTCCTAGATTATAAGAGCAGCACTACTGCTCAGTGAACACTCCAGAGCTGCCTTTAGAGGCCCTTTCCTCCAGGCTCCAGGCTCTCATTTCATACCTACCATAGAAACAGGTTACTCACCTCATTTTCTCCTTCTTTAGAATTCTCCATTCTGTCCAATACTTGGTACACTAGAAGAATTTTCCCGTATATTGTTTCTTTGGACAGTAGTCTCCTGAGAAGGGGTTGGGGTTAGTACTTTAAGGGTGAAGTGCTGTTGCTGAGGAAGACCTTCCATTCAGCTGCCAGATGTCCAGCCACAGGGAATGCTGGGACAATTCATCCATGCCTGGGTCCTGGCATTACCTCTTCCATGCAGAAATTAAAAAAATAAATGGCAGCGGGGCTACACAGGAAAAGCATTTCATAAGAGTCTGGGTGGGATGGTCTTTGGTGTGATGACAGACCTTACTTGAGAAGAAGCTCTGTGTGGGCAAGGGATGATATGGTTGCTACACCACAGCAGGGTTATACGGTCAACCTAGATGTTGTAGAGGAAAATCTTCAGTTATATTTAATTCACGTGGTTAAAGCAGCAAGAGTGTGTTTATGAGCACCCATCATGTTGTTCTGGAGGTTGTATCAGGAGGTTCCATGGTGATTAAAAGCTTCCTTCTCTTGAGTTAGAAAAATCTGAATTTAAATCTCAACCCTGGCTTATAGATAATAAATCAGAGAATATCTAAGTTTCCAAAATTGTATGAGTTAGTGCAAATAATAAATCTGTCTATCTCCCACCTCCCTCTCTCTCTCATACACACACATATGCATATATATATATATATATATACATTTGTACACAGACATACATATATACCTGTAATTATACAGACATACATACACACATATTAGTTCTTTTCCAGATAGATAGATAGATAGATAGATAGATAGATAGATAGATAGATGGGTGGGTGGATAGATGGGTGGGTGGATAGATGGGTGGGTGGGTGAGTGGGGGGGTGTATGGATGGATGGATGGATGGGTGAATGTGTGCATGGGTGGAAGGATGGATAGATAGTTAGATGATTGGTAGACAATACTCTTACTTGGATTCCAGCAGGTTCCATTGTGAATATATCGCCTATGTAAAACAAAGAGGTAAAGGAAGTGAAACCCTTTGTCATCAGGACTTTCAGGCCATGCTAAGCAGATACAAAACTGGATACTTTCTATTATCTGTGATATTCATAGGGTTTAATCCTTATTACTTCAAAAATATGTTAGTGAGATGCCAAAACATATATATGGTTCTCCAGACAGAGATGTATTCTTCAGACCTGGGGTCTCAATTTACAAGGAATATATTATTGAAGGTACAGGGAAGTGAGAAATGGAAGATCAGAGAAAGAGAGTCTGTGGCATGATCACATGGTCAGGAGAGACTGCAAACATTCTTATTTTTTATTGTATGTGTGTTTTGCCTGCACATATGTCTGTATACTGCACACATGAAATGCTCACAGAGACAAGAAGAGAGTATTGGATGCCCTGAAACTGGAGTTGTAGGAGATTGTGAGCTGCAGTCAAACCCAGGTCCTGTGGAAGAGCAGCCAGTGTTCTATTCTGCTGCACAATCTCTCCAGCTCCCTTAGGAAAGACTTTAAAAAGAAGTGCTGGAGAGTGGGTTAGGGTCAAGCCCAGATAATAGATGGGTGGGACAGGAAAGGGTGGCCAAGCAAGACTCAGAGCACCTAGTAGTGTGTTCCGAGGAAAAACTCAGAATAGACATCCTTTGATAATTACACAGCATGTCGATGTGTGCCTCTCAACTCTCCACTTAACATTCACCTAACCAACATTCCACCTGGTGATTAGTCTGCATCAGATATGACTCCAAGCATTCCAGAAATATGAAGTCATTTCCTAACAAACACTGAACTCATCCATTTCACAAGACATCTGTGATGTAAACTCCATTGTTACTTTCACTTTGTAGATGAACAGGTTGAAGGGTCAGCAAACACCAAGAAACAGTCATTTACAGGGAGCAGAGACACACATTTTCACAGCTCAGACTTTGTTATCCATTCCAGCATTTGTCTTAGCCCTTAGTCCTTGGGTTTTAGATACACACAAACAGCACATTCTGTGTTGCATCTGTTAGATGTCTAACAGACATACAAGCTAAGGGCTCTTTTCCTCCTTCCAAAGTGCATATTTTCGTGTAAAACACCTGCTCATTTTCTATCAAAAATACAACTATCTGGGGCCTCCAGCATGATGGTCAAAAGAATCAAACCGAACTCTATCTAGCTTGTAAATAATATATCATAGATTATCTAACTTCTAATAGTAAACCTATCCCTTATATCTAGATACATATATGCATATATATATATGTACATTATAGACATGTAGATGTGTATGTATATACACACATGCACACATAGATACACATATCCCATTGGTTCTTTTTCTCTGAAGCACTGCCACAATGTGTGTGCGAGTGTTTGTGTGTGTGTGTGCATTCTTGTGTGCTTTCTTGATCAGATCTAGCAGAGTTCTATGATGCCTCCTATGTAAAAACAAATACATGAAAAGCTTTTGTTACCTGAACTGACAGGCCATGCTGAGCAGAAATGGGATGCTTGCTTCCATGATACTCACAGAGCTTGGTCCTCACCATTTTAAAAGTACATTAGTGAGATGTACAAATGCATATATGCTTCTCGGAGAACAAACATGTTCTTCAGCAGTTTTGGTTTAGCTAAAATAAAGTATTTCCTTCTCAGATATAACTTGGAGATATTCTCAAAAGAGAGAATCCCTTCTGTATAAAACAAATAAGCCCCATCATAGAAGTTAGGGACACCTGACATACGTCCCTTCCCTGAGGCTGCAAATCCTGGAGATTTAGAATAAATGTTATCTCAGGTCTTGTGTTACTTAAGGGTGGAATTCACATTGGTTTGTGTTTGGGAAGAAATTTAATAACAATATGAACAATTCAGGGATTATTCTAACACGGAATTATGTGTGTTCAATAACAGCTCAATAAATTTCAGGGGCCACATGCATTCTAATTACCTTGTTGCAGATTTAAATCAGTAAGTAGTTCCTCTGTGAATAGAAATTACGTCTGACATTTGTTTATATTATCAGCAGAGTACACATTAAGTGACCAGTTAATGCCTGTTAACTAAGCACATGATTCAATGAATGAGCTCTAAATTCTACTATTGGATGTGGTTGTACTTTCTTCATTTCTCCATTCTCTGTGGTAAGAGACCCTAGGCTCAAGGGACTTGGCAGATCTGCTTCTCCTGCATCAGGCTGTTCTCCCCAGCGTTTGTTGCCTGAATACTGTCTAGAATATGTGGCTATGGCAAGAAGATAACATGTGTGAACAAAAAGAAAAGCAAGCAGGAGGCAGATGAGTTCACGGCAAGTTCATGTCTATCTTATTTTGGAAGGAAGTAGGAAAGGAGAACAAAGTTTTCGTGAATAATGCTGCTTATTGAAACAGGCTCTCTTGCTCTGATGTGCTTAAGATGGATGCAGCATCACACTGACTTCAGAGGGAGTGGGAGTATAGCTGACAGTTTTCCATCAGAGTTTTCATGAAGAAGGAGTAAGGTCCTGGCCCCCTCCCTTCCCTGGCCCTCCTCCTCCTGCTGCAGCCTGCCTTTCCTTCAGAGCTTCTGGCTGCTTCAAGGCACTGGGGGAGGAATTCATCAGGGGCTGACAAGTTGCATATGATACTAGCTTCCAATTACATGAAAGGACCTGAACCCCGCGGGATGGTGTATTAGTCCCTCTCTGTGTTCCCAGCCCTAATGCCAAACAATAATGCCTGGATCCAGTAGGCATGTGGTACTCATGGTCATTTGGAGGTGGGCATGTGCCATCTATGGCCACCCTACATCCGTTTCTTCTACCATCACGTGTCTTTCTTCCCTTTTGAAGAACCATTCTCTCCTCGCCACTCATTTGGTTCTGAGGACAAAAGAAGCTGACTCTGAGAGCTCTTAAAATACAACTTTGCTGGCCGAAAGACATTTAAGGAATTGCTCATCATCCCTAATCATCAGGGAAATGCAAATCAAAACAACTCTGAGATACCACCTTACGCCTGTCAGAATGGCTAAGATCAAAAACACTGAAGACACCTTATGCTGGAGAGGATGTGGAGCTAGGGGAACTCTCCTCCACTGCTGGTGGGAATGCAAGCTTGTACAACCACTTTGGAAATCAATATGGCGCTTTCTTAGAAAATTGGGAATCAATCTCCCCCAAGATCCAGCTATACCACTCTTGGGCATATACCCAAGAAATGCTCAACCACACCATAAGAGCACTTGTTCAACTATGTTCATATCAGCATTGTTTGTAATAGCCAGAACATGGAAACAACCCAGATGCCCTTCAACTGAAGAATGGATAAACAAAATGTGGTACATATACACAATGGAATACTACTCAGCAGAAAAAAACAATGGCATCATGAGGTTTGCAGACAAATGGATGGATCTAGAAAAAATCATCCTGAGTGAAGTAACCCAGACTCAGAAAGACAAACATGGTATGTACTCACTCATAGCAGGATACTAGACATGAAACAAGGATGAATTGACTGCTACTCACATCACCAGGGAGGCTACCCGGAAAACAGGACCCCAAGAAAGACACAGGGATCGCCCAATGACAGAGAAATGGAATGAGATCTACATGAACAGCCTGGACATGAGTGGGGGTAATGAAAGGCGAGGGTCAAGGGAAAGAGAGCTTGGGGGAGCGGGAGATCCCAGCTGGATCAACAACAGAGAGGGAGAACAAGGAATAGGAGACCATGGTAAATGAAGACCACATGAGAACAGGAAGAAGCAAAGTGCTAGAGAGGCCCACAGAAATCCACAAAGATACCCACACAACAGACTGCCGGCAATGGTCGAGAGACAGCCCGAACTGACCTACTCTGGTGATGGGATGGCCAAACACCCTAATTGTTGTGCTAGAAACCTCATCCAACTACTGAGGGATCTGGATGCAGAGATCCATGACTAGGCCCTGGGTGGATCTCTGGGAGTCCAATCAACGAGAATGAGGAGGGTTTATATGAGCGAGAATTGTTGAGACCAAGGTTGGATAAAGCACAGGGACAAATAGCCAAATGAATGGAAACACATGAACTATGAACCAATGGCTGAGGGGTCCACACTGGATCAGGCCCTCCAAATGGGTGAGACAGTTGATTGGCTTGATCTGTTTGGGAGGCATCCAGGCAGTGGGACCAGATCTTGTGCTCATTGCATGAGTTGGCTGTTTGAAACCTGGGGCCTATGCATGGTCGCTTGGCTCGGCCTGGGAGGAGGGGACTGGACCTGCCTGGACTGAGTCTACCAGGTTGACCTCAGTCTGTGGGGAAGGCTTTGCCCTGGAGGAGATGGGAATGGGGGGGGGGGGCGTTGGGGGGAAGGTGAGGGGGGACGGGAGGGGGGAGAACAAGGGAATCCGTGACCGATATGTAGAACTGAATTGTATTGCAAAATAAATTAAAATAAATTAAAAAAAAATACAACTTTGCTCAATTAGTGTTAACTACCATGGTATCTTGTACTAAATCATATCATTAGTACTCATGAAATTCCCATGTAACAGGAGAGCATAAATAAAGGAATTTTCAGAGTGCATGAAGGAGCTCTGGGTGAGTTAAAATATAACCCATATTTTGAAAGAACTAAGCATGAACTCTGAAGTATAAAAACTGAGGACATTTCAGAGAAAATGGAACAATAAAAAGGATACAGATGCACAGACTCACACATATGTTTAACTTGAGAACTGATGCAAGAAAGCTGATATTTTCACTAAAAAGAGCCCTAAAAAATAGAACAAGTATTATTATAGAGGAAAGAAAATAGCCAAAGAAAAAGTACAAGACAATGTCTTGGTTTTGAAAAGCATAATTCTGATGAAAAGATGTCCTTCCTATTCTAGTCCTGAGGATTTAAAACAAGGAAAGAAGTCAAACCAAGACACGCCATCATGTTTTTAGACAAGAGGGGCAAAGAGAAAAGTTTTAAGTTTTTAAAACAGGAAAACAGAAGGGAATAGACAGAATGCTGGCGAGATTATGGCACTGGACTCATACTGATGTTAAAAATGAGAAGACATGAGAAATTATTTGACAGTATTGCTAACAATGGCTTCTCAATTAGAGGTCTACACCCGTCCAAAGAACAAGTCACGTATGAGGAGGCACTCACTTTTTTTTCTCAAATTAGCAACTGCTTGAAAAGCTGATGGACAAAACGCTCCACCAGAATGGAGGAGGATACCAAAAAGCTAGAGAAATAAGGTCCTCAAGGAAATAATTCCAGAAGAGACTATAAGCAAAGGTGATTTTTAAGAATAATTTTGAAAGAAAGTCCCTAGAGGGCAACTAAAACAAATTAGAACAGGAAATACAGGAATTTGAGAAATATGAATTGACTCATCCCAGAAGAGCTGTAGAATCAATAGAATAACTGATTTATTTGACTGTGAAAAAAGAGTTACAAGGATAATGTTCTGTGGAGAATGTGAAGTAATTTATAAATAGAAAACCAAACATATGGAAAAAAAGAGACAATTATCAAAAGCAAGAGATTACATAACCAAGAAAAACTAATATAATGTTCCCTGTTCAACAATACCCTGCCTTTCTGGGCCTTAGTTTAGTGCTTGGCACATAGAAAATATTCAATATCATTTTACTGCCCATGCATTCTCATTAAACACATAGTGGTTAGAAACTGCAATACCCCTCTATGAAAATCAGTAGCAATACTTCAGAATGTGTTATTACTTGGAAATTGTGTGTGTGTGTGTGTGTGTGTGTGTGTGTGTGTGTGTGTGTGTGTGTGTGTGTGTGTTTTAAGTTTAAAGTGTGGTTCTATGGAGCTTGATGGACTCACTATCTAATATGACTGGTATCATTATAAAATAAGGGAAATATTAACTCAGAAAAGAACACCATACGACAATGCAGCCATACTCTTATTTGTTATTTTTTCCCTAGAACAATATGTGTGAAGTTTCTTTCCATGCCAGTAGATGTCAAACTCTCATTTTTAAATTTCTATTTTAATTTAAACACATTGAAAATATTGTGTTGTGCTCTAGAGCGCAGGTATTTTAAAATTCACTTACCATTATCCTATTGATGGAGGTTTAAGTTCTTCTCCCATCATCTCACATGAGTATCTTTCCATGTTCTATACGGGATGTGAAACAATTGACATGGAGCATAGCTTTGAACACATCTGATGTGACAACTGGAATTCCAGGTCTGTTCATGTGAGTTTCAGGCTCTGTGGCAATAGTTGAAAAATCTTCTACCCACCTCTGCAAAATTACTTCCCCGAAAGGTAATTCACATACTACCAAGTTTACCCGTACTGCAAATTTACACACACTTGCAACCAGCACTGTTTTAGTGGGTTGAATTTCACCCCTTACTACTAAATCACATTTTCAAATCCTAAACCCCAAGTCTTCAGACATGGACACCTAGAAGAGGTGAGGGAGCATCTTCTCTGAGAGGCTTTGGAGGGTCCACAGCCCAGCAGACACCTTGGTGGTACCACCAAAGACACTGTAAAATTTCAACACCCGTAGCATTGAGAGACTAAAGGACAATATTGAATCAGGTGACTGGTTCAAAAGGCCTCCAAATAAAAAGTGCAAATGAAATCAGGAGCCCCAATTAAACAGAATCTAAATGCTTACATTATTTTTCATTTGTTTTCTTCTTGTATTCCTGGACTGAACCTACAATTCAAGATTTTATTTTCCTTCTTTCTTTAAAAGCACCAGGTAAAGGGGAAGCAAAGACGCATTTCCTAAAACCAGCCGATGTCATAACCTCACCCAAGTCTTATCACTGGAACCTCCCACACCCAGCTTGTCCACGTGGAGCCTCCAACAGCCAGCTTGTCCATGGGGAGCCCCTGATGCAACTAATATCCGGACATAAAATGTGGGCAGTGTGCTCTCCAGATTCCTCTTGGTCCAGACTCCATTCTCTGGGGCCCCCATTATGGTCTGCTCCAGCCTTGTAAGTTCTGTACATAACAGTAGTTATTTGTCCCACCCGTGTGCCTCCATCTTTTGTTTCTCTGTTTCCTTCTTCTTGGCTTTCCATCCTTCTGTGTGACCTTTCACCTACTTCCTTGGTCTCATTCTGAAGTGACTGTCAATGCAAAGACAAGTTTAAGTGCACAAACTGGGGCAAAGGTCCTGAGGTTGGTACCCCTCCTGTCTTGGTCTTAGGTCTTTGTACATGTCTGCATGCCTAAGAGAGCACAGTGGGTAACAAGCACGTTATAAACACCACAATTACAATTTATTACCTGTGTATAGCTAACCTCTTTAAGTTCTTTCTGAGACCAGTAAACAGGCTCACAGAGCATATTAGCCCCACATTGGTCCAAGGAAGAAAATAATGACCCACAATGTGCTTGGGCTCTATATTTTCCCCACAGATCTCTGCAAGAAGCAATCTAGATTATTGTAGAGTATGCAGAATATTCATGGCATAACTCAATTCTCATAATCTTTTCACTGTTTAATGCCTGTCACTTACCTCCACCCAGTCTTAAAAATCTGGGTAATCAAGGAGAATGAGGATATGAAGGGGAAGAAATGCTAGACAGCATGAGAGAGAACGTGTGACAAGGAAGAGGATGAAAAGCAAAACCAGATAGTAAATCAAGAGTTAACAGAGAAAGAATGTGTGGGGGGGATTGGTTTGAGATTCCCTCATGTGTTAGTGTATCTTGTTTATAACATTTAAATGTAACACCCTGTTGTTGTTGTTTGTTTTTGGCTTTTTTGGGGGGTCCTGCCACCCAGCTCCCAAATAAATCACACATGGAGGCTTATTCTTAATTATGAATGTCTGGTCTTAGCTTGACTTGTTACTAGCCAGCTTTACTTAAATTATCCCATCTATCTTTGCCTTTGGGGCTTTCTCTTTTCTTTTCCTGTATATCTTTCTTTGTTTCTTACTCCCTGGCTTGCTGTGTAGCTGGGTGGCTGACCCCTGGGTCCTCCTCCTTCTCTCATGCTCTTCTCTCCCAGATTTCTTCTATATATTCTCTCTGCCTGCCAGCCTTGCCTATCCTTTCTCCTGCCTTGCTATTGGCCATTCAGTTCCTTATTAGACCATCGGTGTTTTAGACAAGCACAGTAATACAGCTTCACAGAGTTAAACAAATGCAGCATAAAAAAAAGTAACACACCTTAAAATGATATTCCCTAACACCCTGTGGTGTTGAAAATGGGAATATCATGTGGTGACCCATACTTCTGCTACTTACCATATGTTGCTCGAAGTCTAAGCCTGTCTGCTCCCTCCAGTCTCAATCAGGTGGGTGTCATGTGCCGAGGAGCTGCTTTATAAGCTAAAGTAGGTCCAGACAGCAAAGGTTTGATTCCTAAGTAGCTGAAAGAAATTATGCTAAAGAAGTAAAAATGGTACATTTGGTGTCACAGAGCTAAAGCAAAGAGATATTGAATTATTTAATTTAGAAACAACAACCAACAAACCCATGCCATGCCATCTGCAATCAACGTGCACCATTACAGTCACACAGATGGCTGCTTCCAACAACCAGCAAACCCATGCCATGCTACCTGCAATCAAGGAGC
The DNA here is from genome assembly GCF_007827085.1 of Peromyscus californicus insignis. NCBI lineage: Eukaryota > Metazoa > Chordata > Mammalia > Rodentia > Cricetidae > Peromyscus > Peromyscus californicus. The sequence goes on from NW_026294551.1 coordinate 104,390,200, forward strand.
ACCCTTACAGTAACACAGATGGCTGCCTCTGGGAAAGTTCCAGGCCAGTGGTTTGCAAACTTAGCCACATACTGTTATCACCTGAAAGCTTAAAAAGGATTTTCAATGCCTAGGTTGTACCTCAGACCAACTAAATGGAGAGATTATTGTTTTTAAAGGTCTCCAGAAGACGCCAATGAGAAGCCAAGTTTACCAAACTGTCTTGGATAACCCTGTAAATCAAATCAGTGTTGGGGTGGGAGGCTCTGTAGAGAGGCAGCATGTCAAGTAGCTCAAGAAATGACTGCACCTGTTGGGTAAGTGAGGTAATGATTCGGGGACTGTCATAGGGCTATGAAAAGCCCATCTGTTTGAGAGGACAGTTAATCAAGTGACAGGCTTCAAAGCCGACTTCCACATTCCCTGACATATGGGTTGCCCCAAGTGTTTGATGGTCTTAGCTTATTGGTGGCTGTTTATGGCCATCTGCTGCCAGCAACTATGGAGGAGAATGACATGCTACCAGGCAGCTTCCTTTTATATTTGTGTCTCTACTAAATGACCTCATTTCTCAAACACTTAAAAAATACAGCTGTTATGGTTTGAGTTGGTTCTCCTAGTTTCATATGTTAAAAATCTTATGCCCCCAGTGCCTCAGAATGTATTGTTATTTATAGGTGATACTGTTGTGGCTGCATTTCGAGACCCCCAAGCAAGACCACCACAGAGCCAATATCCGATGCAAAACACAAAGGGGTTTATTGATAACAAGCAAGACCAGGCTTGGTCTGCATCCAACACACTGGCTAGCCAGGTGAAGGAGGACGGCCCTGAGCTCTCAGGGTGAGGAGTTTTTAAAGAGAAAAACTGCAAACAGGGAAGTGCAAGCCTTGGCGTCATATAATTGGGTGAGGGTATGTAACCTTTGAATTTACTGGTTGGGGGTTACAGTTATCATTTTGCGGCAGGCCTGAACAAGTCCCCAGCTTTGTCCTTGAGCTGCCATGGGGGCTGACTGGCCTCACACATTTACATTGACCCATGTACATACCTCTAAGTTGGTAAGGGGTCCCAGACAGTAAACAAACTAGCTGAACCTTGAGCAGTAAGAGTACGTGCAGAAAGGGAGCTACTGCAAGGACTATGTCTTTTGTTCATGGCCCTCCAAGAAACTGCTTGCTTAAGTTTCAGGAAACTGAATTTGAGGCCTCATCTCTGAGAGAAGACCGACTGCCTGTTTTGGCACCTGCTTGGTCCTTTCAATACTTAAGATGAGGTCATCCTGGAATAGGGTAAGTCCTCAATCAAGTATGACGGGTGCCACCTTCGAAGAAAGAATTTGGACAGAGGGCAATGTGTATAAGAAGAAGGCATCTGAAGATGTATACAGGGCATAGAATAATGCTCCCAGCAGTTATAAAGATGTACCAAACATGTCCAGCATACCACCAGAAGCCAGGCAAGAAACAAGGGCCAGATCTTCCCTCAGAAGAAACCAACCCTACCAATGATACTTGAATCTTGAACCTCCAACTTCCAGACCTGTGAGATAACAAATTTGTAATTTAAAGCCATCATTTTGTGAGCCTATGTTACAACTTACGTTATGGGAAACTCATGCAACATCCAACCCTGGTGAAACCAGCACTGCACACTAATCAGAGCATGAAGTCTGAGATGTGGGGAGAAAGGACCCTGAACTGATCAAAACCTCAGTTCCAATCCTGACTTTAGACCAGTCACTCAAACAGCCATGCCTGGCCCCACTTGCTCCCTGTATGCAGGGTCTGGGCCATTGAAATGACCCAAGGGAGAATTGTCCTGTATGTATACAACTTACAAGTTTGTACAGGGCCCTGCTCCTGCCTTGACTCATCTACAATGCCCTTTTGAAATTCTTAATAATTTTTTAAAGATGTTTTAACTTTATTTTTTAACAAAGGCCTTTTTTCCCCTTTGTACTGGGTTCCACAAATTGTGTCACTAGTTGTATAGCTTGGTCCCCTTGTGGGATTCATAACAGTGAGAGCAGGGGACATTTTTGACTCTTTTGCTGGCTTTTGGGACCTTATTCCTCATACTGGGTCACCTTGCCCAGCCTTAGTGCAAGGGGAGGTGCTTAGTCTTACTGCAACTTGATATGCCATGTTTTGTTGATATCCATGGGAGGTCTGTGCTTTCTTAATAGAAATGGAGGAGGAGAGGGTGGGGGGTAGAGGGGAGGTGGGGTGACTGAGAGGAGAGGAGGGATGGAAAACTGTAGTTGGGATGTTAAATGAATAAATAAATTTAAAAAAATAATAGAAAACAAATTGTGTCACTACCTGCTTACCAGCTTTTTCCCTTGGTGAGATCCAGGTTACTTTCCTGAAGGATTTTTCATATATTCATTCTTCAACCATATATTCATTTTTCATATATTTCATACATTCATTTATATATTCTACAAGTTCTGTTCCATTAGAGAACCCTGCCTAATACAACAAATAAATGATAGAGCAGAAGATATGGAAACTGACATATGCAGTCTTGGCATATGCAGTCAAGCTTTGAGCCTGTGCTGACCACTTGTGACTGAGAGTCATAAGGGTTGCACACCCCTTAAGACTTCTAAAGGAGGCTGGATGCCCTGCTCTTTTATTAATATGGTTGTTTTACTTACAATGCCTTTTGAAACTGACATAGGTTTAGATGTTCCGTAGAATAATGGGAAGTTGGGGAATTGTCCCCACTTCTTCACATCCTCCATGAATTATAATTACATATCCTTGCCTTTTCTGTGAGCAGCTAAACTGTGTCCCATTGCGGCCAGAGTGACCTTCTGTGCACATCTGTATTGACTTGGCTATGTGACTTGTCATGACTAATAGAACTTACATAGAACTATTAATGTGTTACTCCCCAGCTGAAACCTTAAGGATAGTTAGGGTTATCAACTTAACAAAATTTATGACCATCCACAAGACAGGTTTTTGGCCTTCTTTGGAAGGTTATCTTGATTGTGTTAATTGATATGCCCACTGTGAGTGACATCATTTTCTGGATGGCATCCTGAACTATTTAGGTGGATGGGGGCTTGGGAGGAGTATCCATTATTTCCTGTTTCCTTATTGTGGATTCTGTGTGATCAGATGCTTAAGCTCCTACCTCTAGACCTCTGTATCATGAAGTACCTTGAACTATGAGCCTGTCTGTAACACAAATTGCTAAATTGTCTTATAATAAAAAAAACCAGAGCCAGATATTGGGGTCAAAGCTGAAAAACCAGAGAAATAAAACAAACCGGCCATGTTCTTACCTCTACGAAATCCTCAGCCTACAGAGAGTGAGTTCCTGTTTTCTCACACCTTATATACCTTTCTGTGTCCTGCCATATTATTTTCTGGGAGTAAAGGCATGTGTTACCCCTACCTGGTTCTGTTTCTCTCATGTAGCCCAGTGTGGCCTTAAACTCACAGAGATCCAAATGGATCTCTGACTCCGAAGTGATAGGATTAAAGGTGTGTGCCACCACTGTCTGGTCTCTATGTCTAATCTAGTGGCTGGCTCTGTCCTCTGATTCCACAATAAGTTTATTAAGGTACACAATATATCACCACATTTCCCCTTTTTTTTGTCTAAAATAATAAAAGGTTATAACTAATATAAGAAAAACTGTATACAATAAGTACAATAAGTATATACAATATATACAGTCAAGAATCACATTAACAATGTCTAGTCCATTAACGTTTGACAGATTAAGACAAAAAAATCCATTATTTAGCCTATTTTGATGAGTCCAAAATGTACCTAATTCACTTTCTATTCTAACTTGTATTACCAACTGAAAACTATCTTTTGATGCCTTTCAAATTTATACACTTATACACCTCTTAGTGAGTTTCTTTTCTGAATTTCTTAACAAGGAAAACTCTAACTATCTAATCTTCAGATCACTCAGAGACCTGAGAAGGAAATAATATTAACTGAGTAAGCAGGAAGTGGAAACAAGCAACTTTTTTTTGTTATTATAAGACCATTTAGCAATTCGTGTTACACCTGTCCTGGCTAGTTTCATTCAACTTAATACAAGCTACAGTCATCTGAAGGGAGGGAACCTCAAGTGAGAAAATGCCTCCAGAAGATCCAGTTATAAAGCATCTTCTAAATTAGTGATTGATGGGGAGGGCCCAGCCCATTGTGGGTTGTGCCATCCCCAGGGTGGTGGTCCTGGGTTCTATAAGAAAGCAGGTTGAGCATGCCATGGGGAGCAAGCCAGTAAGCAGCACCCCTCCATGGCCTGTGTATCAGCTCCTGCCTCCAAGTTCCTGCCCTGTTTGAGTTTCTGTCCTGACTTCCTTCAATGAAGGACTACAATGTGAAAGTGTAAATCAAATAAACCCTTTTTACTCCAAGTTACTTTGATCATGGTGTTTCATTGCTACAATAGAAAACCTAAATAACACAGAGTCACAATAAATCCATTGTCCTAAGCTGCTTTGTCAGGAACAACAGGAAGAGGAACTAAGACAGAGCTCTTCTCTTACCTTGCGGCATCTCTGCCCTCTGTCATGAAACAGCCCCGATGTCGAAGCTGATCCAAAGACAACCAGAAGACAGATAGGATAAGCCCAATGTCTAGTTTGGATTCAAAATGGATCCTAACTCAGTCTAGAGAGTCATGCTCTCTCTACAAACACATAACACTTAAGAGTCCGATGTATTTGCCCATTTTATTCTGAAGATATTTCTTCTGGCTAGACCTTGAAGCCACACTGCCCTTTCACAATTTCACTTCTGGGATGACATTAAAATGGCTTATATTTTCTTAAGTTATAGAAACTGCAGCTCAGGCAGGTGAGAGACATACACTGGCCAACCTGGGTCCTCACAGTCCAAACTGAAGGCAATCACAGGCCTGTCTGGTGCCAGAAGGTGCCGTTATGATGAGCAAATATATGGTGGAGAAATGGGAGAGAAAGAGAAGCAGAATAGTTCCACATGATTGCTGTGGAAAGAGGCAGAACTGAAGAACTGAAGGCAGTGAGGAACAGCCTGATGTGGGTGGCCTGCTTGCCACCTGGGGCCAAGGTGACATCTAGGCCTGGGCTGCTGCTGAGGACCATGTCTGAGTCCATGGTTCTACCGCAGCCAGGGTCTGTGTTGATATCCATGACCCATATTGCCATCAAAGACCACAAGGATGCCCAGAGTCTGAGCCACTACCAGTGGTCATTTTGGTGTCCAAGGGCCATGACATCACCAGGGCCAAGCTGATCTACATAACTTGTACTGCCACTTGGGGACATGATGATATCCGGGCCTGGGCTGCTGCATAGGACCATGTCTGGGTCCATGGTCTTGCTGTGTCTGGGGTCTATGTTGATGTCCCTGGCCCATGTTACCGTAGGGGTTCATAGGAGCCATGCATATTGAAATCAGGAAGATGATGCTGAGCCAGCCCTGCCCTTCACTGGCCCTGGGATAGCTGGCCTTGCCCCTTACTGGACATTGCAGCAGGAGAGCTGACCCCAGCCCTCATGGAATAGCTAGCTCCCACACTTAGGAGAGATGGTCCCACCTCTCACCATGGGAAAGCTAGCCTAGCCCAGATGGGGTCTGTACCTGACACCTGAGGGAGTCAGTACCAGTGGCCTAGACTGATTAGCTCAGCTACCACCCAGACCCACAACCTGGCCTTGGTGGTCAACCTGACATCTACCCTATCTAGGACCTGCTGGAGGGTGAAGGGACTGGTCCCACAGAATAATATCCACAGGATCTCTGTGACTCAGGGCAATAACAAGATATCTGAGAGGAGTTTCAGCAAGGGTCCAGTGATGATGGTGTGCCAGAGGCCTTGAACTGGACCGGACTAATGACTCATTGCAATGAACATTTGTAGGTGGGGCTGATTGGACAAAAGGGTATAATGCATGACACCACAGCTTTCAATGCTTTGATTTACTTTGTTTTGTTTTTAATTAATTTGGGGGGCTTCCTTTTTGGGGAGGGATGCTGCAATGGTGAGGTGAACATGGAGGGATAAGGAGGTGAGCAGGATTGAGGTGCATGATGTGAAATTTCCAAAGAATAAATAATGTTAATATATATGTATATATATTCTGATTGTGCTTTTAAATGAGTAAGCATCAAAGGAAGAGCATCTTTGCTGTGCAGAATTATCATAGTAAAAGCTGGCTGATGGGTGTCATTTCCTCTGGTGAGCTTGCATGGCTTTCCCTGGTCTGACCCCTCCTTAGTTCCCACCTTCCTCATCTTATCTCTCCCTCCATCACTCAATTCTTTCAGTCTAAGAAAGTGTCATATCTGATGTCTTATTTCTGAGGCATTCACACATTCTCTCTTCCATTTCCCTATCCAAACAGTTCCTCACTAAGTGCTAATTCCACCAGAAGTCTCCTTCAAAGGTTCTCAAGGAAATACCATCTCACAGCCCTCTGACAGTGTTGATCATCACTGGTGTGTTCGGAAAATATATGGAGATGTTTTTCATTGTATTTTATTTTCCTCCCTGTAGAATTACCAGAACAGAGAGACAGCAACGCTTTGCCTTCCACACTGACTCCCCCACCTCCATGGAAAGTAAACCCTTGGAGCCTCTAAAGCACTTCCCTCTGCTGCTGTCATCATAACGGAAAGCAGAACCTGTGTTTTCTCTGTCTTCTGAGGTCATAAGCCATTATGCTGTCATGAAAGAAGACTATGGTTTCAAGGTCGACCCGTGGGAAATCCCTCCAGATCGAAGATGGACAGAGGCTTCATGAGCCTCTCTGTGACCATTTCAATAGAGAGGGGCTGGGCTTCAGCCTCTGACTCCCAGCCATCTACATTCTTTCTTAGGTGTCATGGAAACAGCAACTCTAGTAGTTTCAGAGAATATGTAGGCTTGGAAAATGGGGTAGTTGACAGAAAGCATGGCATATCATAAAGGTCAGAGGAGACTGTGTTCTTATATTCTGTTGCTCTGTGACAAATTGCCACAATTTAATGGCTTAAAATGACACAAATGTGTTATCCTATGGTTACAATGGGTCAGGAGTCTGGACTAAGCTTGCATATATTCTCAGCCAAAAGTCTTGCAAGCTAGAATTTTGAGGTCCTTTGAAAAGTCCCACACTAGGAGAGTGACCCCTAATGGTGTCTAAGACAGAATTACCTGTCACCCAGATGGACCTTAACCCAATGTACAGAAAATGTATGTCTGACTCATTGTGTCCTTATATGGAGACTTTAAATTGAAACTAGCTACATTTTAAGTCTTGCTTTCCTAGTACACTGTGAGGTCTTGGAAGCTGAGATATTTCTTTGTTGTACACTTTTTATCTACAGTGCTTTGCACACTGCCTGGAACATCTAGAGACGGATTCAATAAATATTTGCCAAATGAGTGAATGACTTTTGGGTGTTCAACACATGCTTGCTGAACTAAATGGAACCAGTTCTAATAAACATTATGTAATATATGAAGGGTGGACATCACTGTAGCTGTTGAGTAAAGACGAACTTGGAGACAAATCAATAGTAACAGCAAAGCTAGAACTAGTCATTCTACCCAGAGGAAATATTCCTTTCTCTTTGAAATATGGCCCTGAAACTGTAAACTCTGACACATTCTAAACCATGTGACTCACTCCTTTCATCTTCTAGGATCAAGACGGTTGGGGAATGAAAGACAAATAGGAACTCTTTATTAGATGGTATTTTCTGGTGAAATCCCAGATTTTCACACATTGCAGTACTCAAATTTTCTGAAGGGTAAGTCTTGCTATGTATCCCAGGTTAGCATCAGATGTTGATTTGTTACTTTTCTTGTTGCTGTGACCAGATGCCTGGTTGGAACAACTTAAGGACAGAGGGGTTTTTGTTCAGAGTTTGAGAGAGCACAATCAATCATGGTAGAAGGCATGGCCGAGTTCATGGCTGTAGAAAGTGGGGCTGAGACTTCTCTAGGACTTATTACACCTCTGAAGGCCAGAAGCAGATAGTATGGACTTCACTGGGGCCATCTATAACCATTTATCCTAGCCTTAGAACATGTGTCCATTAGACACCATGCCTCAAAGGTTCCAAAACCCCCTAAAAGGGCCACCAGCTGGGGACCAGTTCAAACACATGAGCCTGTGGGGACATTTTATGTTTAAACCATTACAGTATCCAGACTGGCCTTGAACTTGCTATGTATCACAGGTTGGACATGAATTCTTGATCTTCTTGCTTTGGGCTCCCAAATGCCAGGACTACAGCAACTCTAAAGTTTTAATCTAAAGTTTTAAGATTTATTTTTATTTGTGTGTGTGTGTGTGTGTGTGTGTGTGTGTGTGTGTGTGTGTGTGTGTGTGTGTGCATGCATTTGCTCACAGAGGCCAGATGAGTGCATGAGATGCCTTGGAGCTGGTGATATAGCTAGTTGTGAGCCACCTGACCTGGTGCTGAGAACCAAAACTCTAGTCCTCTGCAAGAGCAGCAAGTGCTCTTCACCACTGAGCCATCTCTCCTGCTCCCCAAATTCGAATTTTTTTTAAACATTAGGTTGTCTATAAATGTCTTTAGTTTTCAGGGGTTAAGAATTTCTATGCCTGAAAATGGTGACTTAGTTCCACAACCCCACTAACCAAGAAACCGAAGTGACATATTTCCAATCAATACTTTTATTAACATGTTTTAAATTTGCAGGCATCTTTGCCCTAAAACTGGCACTCTATATTTAGCCAACATCGTGAGAGACATCTGCCCAATGAGGCAACAGCATTCCTCATAACTGATACGTCATCTGTTTATTTTGGTAGCTGAGCATCTTCTGGAACAACAAACAGACACCTTTGGAAACAAAGATGGAATTTTGGGTATCTTAACTGATAGGGGTTGTCTAAAATTAAAGGCATTGCTAATTAACTGGAACACAGAATTAGAACCTACAGTTTGGGAAATATGTGAGAAAAAGAATGTTTGTCAGGAGCTTCAGCACAGGGGAGCGAGGCTGGCTGCTTCAAGGACATGTAATTGATTATAAGAATTATATAATGTTGTTAAATCTCATTAAACAAAAACCTGCTAGGTTGTGCCTGAATTAGATCATTTGTTTGCTCAAAAGTTGGCATCTAATTCTCTTTCACTGTTAAAATTATGAATAGAACTAGTGGTTTAAAAAAAACTACCTGTGGGAGGGGATACTGAAATTGACCATGGTTTCATTTATTTTTAATCAACCAATCACTACTTCTTAAGGAAAGTACATCTGAGTTCAAAGGAAGCACTTGTCTTTAGTATCCTTGGATAGACACAGAATGAGTTGCTTGACACGTTGAAAACTACTTGCAGAAGTTGTACTACAAGTACTGGATCCAGAAACTAGTGTTCTTCCAAAAAAGCCGTTTAGATGAGGGGAAGGAGTAAGATGTAAGTGTCTTTAGACATGATTTTCATCTGAGGTCCACTGTTAGCACAGAGAGAACTGCAGTGAAGTCTCCCTTGCTGGTGAGAAGGAGAGTACTCCTGCCTCCTTTCCTGAGACCATAAACACCATGAACATTATTAAAGAGTGGGAGTCACAGGAAAGCATGGTGCTTAGAAAACAAACTGTATGTCCATCAGGATGAGACTCGGCCACTAGCTAGCATGTGGCCATGGACAGGCTATATAACCACTCTTCCTCAGCAGCAATGGTGATGATGTCGGATGTGATGTATGTGTGGACTGGCTGATCTCTGTATATCAGAAGCCCATGATAATTATGACTTACAATAAACAAGATGAACCCAAGCCAAACTGTGCACACTAAGATGGTTGCTCCACTCCAAGAGATGTTTGGGGATCAAAGATCTTTCTGGGTGCACTGCCATGCCTGGGCTATTGTTCACTGGCAAAAATGGTTTAATAGTACATGCCACCTCCAAACAACAGGATGGGAAAAAGGAGGGTAAAGAGCATAGGGACATGGCATTTCTGCTCACACTCATTGGCGTGAAACTTTGAAACATGGCAGCCTATAACTTTAAGAGAGATGAGATCATATAGACTTTATTCTGGGGGCCCACAAGCCCAGCTAAAACTCAGGGTGTCCACCACCATGAAGAAGGAGACGTCTCCTGTGGGGGCACAGCTGCTGGTGTCACAGCATCCAAGTTTTTTAGCATGTGAGTTGTCAGTAAGAGGTCACTATTGTTCTATGACAGGTCCATCAAATACGGCAAACATTTTGAAAGGGAGAAGAACCTGGGACATTCTCCCTGCCTGAGTCTCATCTAGTCTGCCGGCTGTCTTTCCTTTCTCAGTAGCTCTCTAAGCACATAGAGGTCAGGAAGACCTACATGTGGCCCACATGAAACTATTTCCTGAGTTCTTCGTTGCAACATGCCTTCCAACAGAGGAGCAACGTCCACCTCAGCAAACCATGACAGACAGTTGTGAATACTGAAATATGACTATTTCCCTTCCTTTCTCCCTCTCTCACACATATATGTTTTATTACAATGAAATGTTGTAATTTCATTATAATATTTAAAAATAAAACTACATTTTTGGAACATAGTCATTGTCATATGTATTTACAGTGATTTTGGCTTTTCAGCGTATGATTTGATTTGCAAGAAGAGTCATCCTGGGTTAAGAAAATCAAAGGAAAATTGCCAATCTGAGATGACAAACATGTCAGTCAACTTCTTTACATGTTCTGGGTTTTAACACTGAAACTCCCATAACCCAGGATACCTCCAAGTTCAGGAAAATCTGAGATGACTGACCATCTGAACATCAGAGGAGCTTTACAGATACAGCCATCTCTCCCATAGCTAAGAAAGGGGTTCAGATAATTTCCTCAGTACTGCATTTAGCCAACCTGGCTTTGTCTCACAGCCACTGTTATCACCAGAAGAAAAGACATGGTAATTGGCCAGCCTGACTTACCCAATCACTTCTCCATGCAGACTGTGAGGTTAGCTCCACTGGAGTTTTAAGGATGCCGGTTCCCGGATAATCACAAGGATATCAGTGTCAGCAGAATGGAGCAGGGTATTCCGTGTACAAAAGTGCTGTCATCCATGACAACAGGAGTCCCTCCTCTCTCTCCTTCCCCTCTCTTCTTTCCCTCCCCTGCCTTCTTTTTCCTTTCTCTCTTATACGATAAATATTGTACCATATTTGAAGGTCAGCTGCTTATGGTGCTCAATGTTGGACAGCTCTTAAATTCAAGAAAGGGAGAATTAAATAAACTCTAATAATGTGTGATGTGCTTGGGGGTGCAGATAGGTAGACAAGTAGACAGACAACTAAATAAATAGATGAATTAATGTTATAATAGGGAAATATACAAAATATTCTGTGAAACCAGTACAGTGAAAACAGTACAGACGAACTTCTGAAACAGATGAGGACTCAGGGATGTTCACAAAGGAGACCTTTGATGAGTCTGAATGATGCAGTTTGTGACGTTTTCTGGCATGAAATGGTTCCTAGGCAATCACAGCTGTGGTATTCACTATTATGTGTGTGCTCACCTTCACACTTCCCTAATGGAATTTAAAAAATTCTATGAATAATAATTAGTAAATCTAGTAGATACAGTCATTGTCTTCTGTTGTCATTAGTTTTTATCATCTATAAAGAAGTGTATAGAGTTATTTCTTCTTTTCAAATATATGTGTATGTACATGTTTATGTATATGACTTGTGTGTATATATATTTGCATGTGCGTGAGTGTGGGAGCATGTGGATGTAAGAAGAACAACCTCAAGTGTCTATACTCACCTTCCCTTGCTTGAGACAGAAATTGTTATTGTTCTCTGCTGCATATTCCAGGCTAGGTGTACCCTGAACTTCCAGTGACTACTCTCTCTGCCTCCCATCTCTGTTAAAAAAAAAGCTGGAATAAAGACAAACACTGCTATGCCAGACCTTGCATGAGTTCTAGGAGTCTGAACTCAGCTCTTCATGATTGCTACACGGTAAGTACTTTACTCCTGGAATCATCTCCACATCCCAGACACATCTGTTTCTTGGGCTCTTGGAAACAAGTAATTTCTCTCTGCAAAGATTTCAGGTGTTTGAGTTTTACAGTTGATGAAAGATGTTTGATGGTGAGATTCTAGTTTTTCAGGCATCGTTGTCTTAGGAGACCGTGGTGTACATGTGATAAGAAGCAGGTTTACCTGGTATCTAGATCAGATACTGAACATTTTGAATCTCCAAGGGAAAGAGGCAACCACATGTCTCTGAACTAAAGCAGAATCATTTTATCCCATTATCTGAAGTCATGTTGGACCTGGAGCAATGGCTGACCTGAGGCCAGTGACAGAGCTAACAGAGGATCTTCTGTGATCAGATGGGCTTTCTGAGTTCTACTATTGATAGATTTCTTGGACAGTCTCTTCCTCATGAGTGAAATTTTGTTTTCTCATATCTAAATTATATTTGACCAGCAAATGAGAGAGTTAGGTGGACAAAAACATGCACAGCTTCAAACAGTTCCAGGGCTTTGTTTTTATTTCTTCACTTAGTAAACAGGAGGGCAGCAAACCCTGTGCTATCTGCCTTGTGATCTCATATTCAAAAGCCCCATTATGAAAACAGCAGGACCCATTAAGCCACAACTTTCCAACCCCAGAAATTACCACCTTGACCTAATGATTACAATTTGTTATTGGTGTGCAGCCCCAGCAGATGAGTAAGACTCAGCATACAGAGAAAAGTGGATTTGAAAACAGGATGGAGTAGGAGTTCACAAATGCCCACACAGCATTCCTGGAAACAAGGGCTTTGAATCCCCAGGGACATTATTAACCTCATTTTAAACACAAGGAAACAGCTCAGTGAAGTAAAGTGACTAGCTGTGTCACATGTCTGGGGGTAGGGGATGTAAATTCAAGAGTTATAAGCTCAAAGTGTATTTTTCTTTCCATTGCTCTCTGTCAGACTGATTGGAGAAGCAAAACCAATGCAATGCACCAAAGAGTCTGAAACGGAGAGGCAGGGTGGCAAGAAATGGGTGCTGCTGCAGTTCTCATGGCAGCTGGTGGCAATGTCCAGTGGGATCCCTGCTGTGCAAAATCATTTAGCATTGTCTGACCCAAACACATTCATACACTGTGCACTCTGCCATTCCACTGCCCACAGCAGTGTGTTCAAACCTCTACCCAGAAAAGCATACTAGAATGCTTGAGGCGTGATCCACACTACCTTAAAATTAGAAACTACTCAACTTTCCCTATGCAATAGAGAGATAAACTAAAACAATATAGTCACACTGCGGGATATTAGACATGTAACAACATGGTTGAGTCATTAAATATATGCTGAGCAAAGCCAGACATGAAAGACCAAGACATCTGCCTAGCATTCAAGATGTCCTCAATTCAAAGATGGTGTGTGCCTGTAATCCCAGCATGCACAGGGGATATGCATAGAGGAAGGAGGAACAGAAGGCAGAAGTTTGAGACTACCCTCTGTTACATTACAAACACAAGGCCATCCTGGGTAATATGAAACTCTCATTTAAAAAGTATACTGAAATTTTTTATTTATATAAAGTTTAAAAATATGATGTTATAAGAGTAGTTGACCTAGCAAAGTGGGTCTAAAAGGACACATGAGTTGGACCTTCTGGGTTATGGATGATACCTCTGGGACTGATTATATTTATGGCTGAGTATCTTTTTGGGGAAATTCATTGAGCAATCTTCTTAGGACCTAGGCACATTCTGAAGGTACATTACACATGAATAAATCAAAAGTGAAATCTAAAATAAAATTCACACAAATTAAGAAACATGCTAGCTAAAGCCCACTAGAAAATCTGTGAACAACAATGGGGACTGATACCATAGATCTTTCTTTTAGGGTCTGGCATTTTGTACCTAAATAATTTGGCATCACAAGGGGCATGCAGTTGTCACCCTGTCTTGGAGGAACATTACTGGAAGGTTGATTATGCTGCCTCTGACTGTACAATAGGTAAGAATAGAGTGCCCCACATCTGATGACCCAGTTCTCACCATCATGTGATGGCATCTCTTTCACACTCGACTTTGGATAACCAGGTTTATTTTAATTCGCAGGTTTATTCCTGGGAAACTCTCAAAGAGCTAAGATAAATCTCCCAAATTTTTCTGGGATAAAAACCTGTTTGTGTCAAGATTCAATATTACCTGAGATGGAGAAAGTTTGTTTATCAAAAATCAAGGCACCCACAGAAAAAATCATGAAGGTTATAACTTTCGGCTTGCTCAAGCTTCCTTTTGAGTAAATCATGCCATATATCACTGCATAGTAACTGCAGAAGAGGCAGATTGGTTCGGTCACATTGGGAAGTAAAGGACTGTTAACATCAGCATAGAATTTGGGATGATGTGTTGAAGGATGGTTGGCATCCAAAGGAGAGAAGCGTGTGTGCTCATGTTTTATGACAAGTTTTGTCACTTGGAAAAATTGGAAGGTGGAGGCATTTACAAAGATTGGAAGCCAACTTCCTCACATTGTCAGTTCTGTGATTTTGGAGGCTTTCAGTTTGAAACAATAAAAGCAGAAACTACATCTGACACTAAAGGAGAAGTAAGTTAATGCTAATGACCAGCCTGGGTATGGTGGTTGGTGCATGGCTGCAATCCTAGTGCTTGGAGACTAAAGCCAGAGGACCTAAGGCAGGAGAAGGGGACCCAAGGCATCAGGACAAATGTTCCATGGCTTCTGCCTGCCCAGAGTGGTCCCAAGGAGGGGCTGCCATTGTTAGTCTCATGCTTGGGATTTAAAAAACGTAAAGACTTTGCAGAGGGGAGGGGGAAGTATATGGTGAGCATTGTGGGTGCCCACCTCTGTGGTTTTTCTAAGAATCAGAGTATCTTCAGCTATGATTGGTAAATGGTTGTCAGCAAGCAGCAAGCTCTCGGGATCTTGTAGCTCGAGTTTTCCTGCCTGGCCCACGGTCAGGACAAATCTCTGTCACCCGCCAGTCCCACAGCCGCTCAGACCCAACCAAGTAACACAGAGACTTATATTGCTTACAAACTGTATGGCCGTGGCAGGCTTCTTGCTAACTGCTCTTATATCTTAAATTAATCCATTTCTATAAATCTATACCTTGCCACGTGGCTCATGGCTTACCGGCACCTTCACATGCTGCTTGTCATGGTGGCGGCTGACAGTGGCTCCCCCACTCAGCCTTCCACTTCCCAGAATTCTCCTCTCTCCTTGTCCCTCCTATACTTCCCACCTGGCCACTGGCCAATCAGTGTTTTATTTATACAGAACGATATCTACAGCAGGATCTTTCAAGGCCAGGGCCCTATCCTGACAGATGTGGGCTCAAATAACCCCTGGCATCACTGAATGGCTGCAGATGGCTGGAATGGTTCAACTAAGGATGTAGATCAAAAGCTTTAGTATTTCTCACTGTGGCATCTGCTGTAACCACTACATTCAAGGACTGCTTCCTCTGCATGCCTGGTGCCTGGACCGATACAGCTAGACTCGGGACTCACTGGCATTGCTTTCCCTCCTGATAATCATTAGATTTTCTCACAATATGGCAGTAGTCTTCTGGTACTCAACCAGGAGAGACTGGTTTAGGCCAGTGGAAAGAGCATAAATTTCAGGAGTTCTGGTGAAGTGTTCTGGGGACCAGATGAAAATGTACAACATAGGCACAATAATTTATTCACCTTTATCGTATGGTCAGAGTCACACTGTGACTCAAACTCCACAAGGTCACAAATAACAACATGACCTTCACAATATGAAAATAATACACTTCATGTGAGTATACCAAGACACAGTTCATCCAACTCCAGGAGCAGTACCAACAGCACAGGTCTCTTCAGCAGGAGGGCAAGAACCCTTACACACAGCACAGTGGTCATAGCTAACTGTTCAAGTAAAGAACACAAATGAGAGAGCCCTAGGAGATTCCTAGACATAAACTCAGGTCATTCTAAAGGGTTCTGGAGGTTCTCTGTAAGCACCAGTGACATGTGGCTGTTCAGGCTGACACACGGCTCACTTGTACAACCTAGTTTGAAAACAGGAGAGTCACATTTTATAATATTTGTAACCCAAGCTTTGCACTTAATGATCTCATGCTCGGGGGTTAGCATCTAATTGGAAAAAAATGAAATTAACATATACTAAATGATAGTGTATGTTATAAGAGATGCCACCAGGGAGTTCCAAATAAATGGCTCACATACAAGGTTTTATAGGCACAATCTCCAATAAGGAAGTATTGTGACAGCTACAAGGGATGGATGAGGAAAATAAATCTGTTTTGGAAGTTGGTGCAACTTACTTAGGTAGAAAATGAGAGGATTTAATCTCAAAAGTAGAGACATCTTAATGACATTTGGCCTAAGACACAATCATTTTTCTCCTAAACATTAAAAAAGTTAGACTTCAGCCATTTATAACGTACAATGCATAAAATCTGGGGTTTCAAGATTCATGGGAAGAATAACTGCCATTAGAAGAAAGGACTGAAAAGTCAAAATTAGAAGAGGCATTTTAAAATAGCTATTTACTTATGTGTCTTCTTAGACTCAAAATTAGAACTTGGTTTGGTTATCTGGAATTGTCTTCACTGCAAACACTCAGTTCACGGCCCAAGAGCAGTCTCAGACAGGCGTCAATAAGTGAGTATGGCTACTGAGTATTTACAAACCAGAAGGCAGAGTGGCCTGGCCTATAAACCATGGCTTCCTTGCTCCTACTCCAAATGTTTTACTTCATTCAAATGAGGTTAGAAGGACCTTGCTCCTAGCACAGAGGGCTAGAGAAATGGGCAGGGGAGATGTTCCTTGTAGGGCAGTGTTTCTCAACCTTCCTAATGCTGCAACCCTTTAGTACAGCTACTCAAGTTGTGGTGACCCCCAACCATAAAATTATTTCATTGCTGCTTCAAAATTGTAATTATGCTACTGTTATGAACTTTAATGTAAATATCTGATTTGTGACCCCCACAAAGGGGTTGTGACCCACAGATTGAGAACTCCTGATGTAGAGGAAACCTGTTTCAGACTCAGAGGTAAGAGAGGGTGTATTTATTGGAGAAAATATCAGTGTGACTGCAATAGATTTAGTGAAATAATAAATTAGAGGTCTTACTGGATTCCCACCAATACTTCAAAAAATGTACACATGGATCAAAGTCATTGACCCTCAATGGATGTCCATTTCTTCCCAGGAAAAGCATCAAGCTGTTACCTATTCAGTATTTTTTAAAGAACAGCTGATGCCCTGCAGACAACAAAAAAGCACTATGAAATTCCCTCATGCAGACATTGATTCCACTCATGAGATAATGGCATTATGGCTGCTCCAAATGAATCAGCTAAATGCTTCACCAGGGGAAAGAGGTAATGCTGCTTCTTGCCAAGTGCAGTAGCACATTCCCTCCAGTATGTAACTCTTCACCTCTTGTCGATGCCACGTAAAGAAGGGTCTCCTGCATCAGACCACTTAGAGGCTGCACCAAGACACAAACAACCCAATGGAACACAGTAACTACTAAGTGAATTTTGACTGGTTGTTGCATGGAACAGGGTCCAATATTTGTACTTGGCACACAAAATAGGTGTCTGCAAACCATTTTTTCTCTTTCCTTTCTTCCAGGTCATTCCACTGTTCCACCCTTTGCCTAAATCTCATGGCACCGCTCATGGGTCACATTTTCTACTACACTAGGCACCTTAGGGGCATCTATGTAAACAAATATCAGATTGGAGCAAGACTTTCTTGTTTGATATCTAATAGACAGGATTGAAAGGAGAAGCTAAGTGCCTGATGGTGAGCCTGTGGGGTGATCTTCAGTCTATGGGCTGGTTCATGATCTACATACCCTGATAGAAAGGACTGGCTTCACAAGGTGCTCTGAGCATGACAAACCCAGAAGCTTGCACAGTTGGAGCCACCAGCTTTCACCTGTGTCAGATATGACTGCAGTCTATGAGTGCTTCCTTTGGAACAGTAGAAAGCTGCAAGAAGACTCCGTGAGTGGGTATGTAACACACAACACACACTTCCCAGTCCAAGATCAAAGGGTAACATAAAACAGTTGATAAAACAGTGACATCTAAATTCTCGGCTTGTGATTTCAGCTACCTAGAGTGATCCCAGGTTATTTTACTAATTTTGTGTCTACATTTTACAGGATTGGAGCTAATTTCCTTCTAGACCTAAATTCAAAGCTTCCTGTGGCAACTTTGGAATAATAAGGAAAAAAATACTAGACCTTTGGAATAATGAGGAAAAAAATACTAGACCTTAAGTTATAGACTGTGGATTCTTATCCTAACTTTACCACTAATCAGCTGTATGGCCTCCCATAAATAATTTAGTGTCTCTGGGAATCATTCCCTTTAGCTACAAGATGAGAAGGGTGGACCTGATTAGCTCTAAGTTTTGTGAGTCAGTAACTCATGAAAGTTGAGATCGCTCGAGGCATCTCCTGTGAACAGCATCCATGAGCTCATGAGGGTCAGGCATCTGAATGCTTGCCCAAGAAACAGGAAGCCTTTGATCTGCCATATGATGTGGAACTTGTTGCCTACTTGTTTTGCAGAAAGACCACCACTCCAGATATCTGACATCTGCCTGTGCTTACCTGGAAATTATTTCTACATTTTTGTCTTATTATAAAAGCAAGATGAGTTCAAAGAAAGAGAAAAGCAAACAGAAGAGCATCTGGGTCCTCCCCATCCTGGGATACACAGGTCCACCCCATCCTGGGATACACAGGCCCACCCCATTCTCAGATACACAGGTCCATCCCATCCTTGGATACACAGGTCCATCTCATCTTTGGATACATATGTCCATCCAATCCTTGATTACATAGGTCCACCCCATCCTCAGATACACAGATCCATCCCATCCTGAGATACACAGGTCCATCCCATCCTCAGATACACAAGGCTCATCTCATCCCAGGATACACAGGTCTACCCCATCCTCAGATATATAGGCCCATCCCATCCTCGGATACACAGGTCCACCTCATCCTTGGGTACACAGATCCATCCCATCCTGGGATACACAGGTCCACTCCATCCTCAGATACACAGGCCCATCCCATCCTGAGATACACAGATCCATCCCATCCTGAGATACACAGGCCCATCCCATCCTCAGACACACAGGCTCATTCCATCCTTGGATACATAGGTAGCTTGTTTTACAACTTTCAGTCTTGTTTGAAATATCCCAAAGTGAAATACATCATTTGCCCAAATTATCCCCATTTACACGTGCTATATAAACCTAAGTGTTCCAGCATTTAATGACTTCTTGCAGCCAGCCCCCTCTCTCTTGCTATTCCAGCAGTGTCCGCTGTTGGTCACCTCTGGCCACACCACCTTCACTGGCTCCATGTTTCTTAAACTATCTCTTCTCTTCAACCTCAAAACACCCCAAACTTCCCAAGAGAGCACTAGCCAAAGTCTGGTGCTTGGATATAGTAAGTTCTAGAGAGGAGAGAGCCAGATGGGGACAATTGAGAGACATGAACTAACAAAAACTGAGTGTTGGCCATCACTCAGCCCTAGTCCAAGTCATATTCCATCAGAAGTCCCTTGCTAGTAATGGCATGCTATGACCGGGGCCTTCTGTTAAAGGCTAGGTTACAAACATGCAAATTTTTACAGGTCATGGTGTGTTTGTTATAGCTGCTCGCCTTTGATATTGTAATACAAAAGCAGCCACAGTGGCATGTAAATAATCGGATGTATCTGTCTCAGTGTCTATTTCCAAGCTCAGGCATGAGTCAGGACTGCCTGTGAACCACTGCTCAGTGACCCAGCCACATGAGGCTATGAGTCACTATCTTTGAACTGAGTCTCTGCTCCTCTAACTTCTCATTTAAGGAAATACCTGTCCTGCACTTGAAAAGGAAAGTAAAGAGTCTGCACCCAAGTGGACTTCCATCCCAGGACAACCCTCATTCATACTAAGGTGGAATTCCCAGTCCTGAACTTTGTCATTCTGGATTTTTACAACACCTTGAAAATTCTAATTTGACAATTGTTGTCTTTGTTTGTTTGCTTGTTTCTTCAAAGGAAGAACTCTTATGCAACCCAAAGAATCCAGAGAAACAATGAAATTATAGTTATTTGCATATTTAAATGTAATAATATCTATATTAGTATGTTCTATGTGTTATTATAATTTATGGTTTTGGATGGGCAAGTGCACACATGACCATGTGCATTTGGAGGGCAGAAGACAACATTTGGAGCCCTTAGGTGGTAAATGGCCTGAATTTTAACAAGTCAGCTAGGGGTGCTGACCAGCACCTTAGGAATCTGTTCAGCCCACTATTGCTTGGATTACAGGTGTGCACCACCATACTCAGCTTCTCGTATGGGCTCTGGGGATCAAACTCAGGTCCTCATGCCTGTGAAGCAAGCTCTTTACCAACTGACCCATCTCTTAATGCTATATGGTTATACATGAAATGAAATTGTTCTGCTGGACCCTTAGGCATAGATACCATTCCTACGGTTTGCCAAAGGCCCACTTATGTGTGCCTTGCCTTTACAGCCATTCTGTAGAAGAAGCTAATAGGCTCAGAAAAGTCCTCTTTTCCTCCAAGCCCAAACTAAAGCTCTCTGTTTTCTTTTTCTCCTTACTGTTGCACAAAGAACGCCACTGTTCAGTGGGTTCTGTACAGTATTAGAAACAGTGGTTTGAGCTGCAACTTGCTCTAATAGTAAGAGCTGCCATTATTCGATGCTTATTACAGAGTTGGCACCTTACCAAATTTTTTTTCTTTTCCTGTTTTATTAATGGGGAACTAATGTCAAGAAGTTGATCAGCTCCCCTAGGTTCACAGAATCAGAAAAAGGTGGAATCCATGTGGAGAGAGGGTCTCTATGACTCAACAATAAGTTGACCTTAACACAATGCCAAGAAGCCTCTGCATCCTGGAGACCTCTCACATTGCTTCCACCCCTAAGGCAAAGGAAGAACATAACTTCTCCCACATGGCAGCAGAGAGTCTTGGCATTCCCCTAAGACAAATACACTTACTGAAGCACTTCTTCTACCTGTCAATCATATGCAGTAAGTAAGTTCATGACATGATGGTGGACTTAATTTGAGATGAAACATATAGGTTTGGAGGAAGAAAGTACCACGTATATAATTTGAAACTTTTTGCTTGTGGGATCTTTCAAACCACACAAAAATACAACACTGAGATTGAATGGGCATGCAATTAAATATTTAAGCCAAGAAATGTCACCTGTTGATTTGATACAAACTTATCAGCCAGCAATGCATTCTAAAAAAAAAAAAGAATGAAATATTTGCTTGAATGCTAATGTTATTCTTCTTCCTCTTACAAAGGAAGGAAGATTTGCTAAGGCGCTTACCCAAGGTCTTACAGCAAGTCAAATGGCTGAGCCATGATCTGACTTCCTGATAGAAGTGGAAGCTGGTTACTATAATGCAAAATAGATTATGATACAAAAGCAGCTTAACAACAAAAGCTCAAAGAACTGTGTAGGTGACATCATTTTAACTGGGCATCAGAGCATCCTAAAAAGGAAAAGAAAAAGCATTTTTTCAATGCATTCTCAGAGGCATCTTGGGGTAAACTTGCAAAATGGGAAGAACATTTCAAGTAAAAGGCCTAGGGAAAGTAAATGCCTGGGGAGATCAGCTGTGCACAGTGGCTTAGACAGAGAGAAGGGGACTTGAGAGAAGCAGATGGGGGTGAGCAGGAGACAGGGTAATGTCAGGCATCCTCCCATCACAAGAGGATGCAAACGGGGCATCATTCCAGACTACTGCAAAAGTCATTGAAAGCACAAAACCAATTGAGCCAATAGCCTTATCTTTTATAAACTTGTAGTGTTTCTGAAGTTTTGAAGGGCTTGGCACAGTGTCAGTGTTTAGCAAATATTTATTGCATATTGAGGGATTTCCAAGAACAATGAACAGGCGGCTTAGCATTTACTCTGAGGGTAAAATGGGAAGAAGTACTTGAAGTCATAAGGAACCTTGCAAATAATTTTCAAGATCAAATGTGTCACTGTGTTACAGAACACCAATGAACTAGAAAATAACAATCAATCAATCAATAAGAAAGATGAAACATTGGTGTGGAGTGTGTGGGCAAAGTTCAACTTTCAACTCACCCTTCATTCAGTGACTAGGACCCTCATGTGGAATCCTTGTAATCTGATGTCAATAATTCTCCATGGACCAGTGTCCTCCTGAGTTAGCATATAAAGCTGATGATTCTTGCTTGAGGAAAAGGTAGAGGAAGAGGGAGAGGGAGGAGGAGAGGGAGGGGGAGAGGGAGGGGGAGATAAAGCAGTTGTGTAACAAAATTGCTAAACAGTCTTATTAATAGAAAACATCAGGCCAGATATTGGGGTGATAGCTGAGACATCAGAGAGATAGAACAAGCCACATCCAACCTCACCTTGCCAACTTCTCAGCTGATCTTGTTCCTCAAACTGGAAGCCTCGGAGTCCTTACCCGAATGGATCTCAGATGAACTGCTTCTCAAAAGCCTAAAAGCTAAAAGGCTTCTAGTTCCTGGCCCTCATACCTTATATACCTTTCTGCTTCCTGCCATCACTTCGTGGGGTTAAAGGTGTGTGTCTTTTCCAAGCAATACATGAGATCTCAAGTGCTGTGATTAACAGTGTGTGTCACTATGCCTGGCTGTCTGCAGTGTGGCCTTGAGTTCACAGAGATCCAGATGGTACTCTGCCTCTGGAATGCTAGGATTAAAGGTTTGTGTTACCACTGCCTAACCTCTATGTTTAATATAATGGCTGTTCTGTTCTCTGACCCCCAGATAAGTTTATTGGGGTGCACAATATATCAACCACACAGTTGAACTGAACCACACTCTGGTTTGATTTCACCTTCTTTCCTGGATGCCACAGAAGGCTGGCAAAGGCTGGGGTATCAAGTGCATTGACCAAGAACTTAAGATACTGAGTTCCTTATAAAATATGCAAACTCTAAACGGAGAAATAATTCTCCTTTGAGAAGTCTGTTGAAAATTAGAACCTCTAAAAATGAGAAAATCTAGAAATAAAAAACAGATGATTCTCAGGAGGAAAGTGGTTTTATGAATGAAATGTATATTTGTATGCTACAGTGAATACATCAGAATATATCCTGAGGATAATGATGAACATTGCTAGTAAGGGGCTCTTGAATTTTAGAAATATACAAAGCAGGGGCTGAGGGTATGGATCAGTTGGTAAATACTTGTTGCAAGCATAGAGACTCAAATCTGACCCCCCGGAACCTATATAAATGATCAAGGCATGGTGCTATGTGCCTGTTATTCCAGCAATAGCAAGAGCAATATGAGAGGCAGAGTCAAGCAGACCCATGGAAGCCAGCTGGCCAGCTAGTCCAGCCTACTTAATGAAGTTGCAAGCTGATGTGAGATTCTGTCTCAAACAAAAGGCAGAAGGAAGGACACAGGAGGCTGTAGCTGGAGTTTTCTCCAGTCCTGCTTGGCCCAGGTCAGGACAAATCTTTCTTAACCGCCAGTCCCTCAGCTGCTCAGATCCAACCACGTAAACACACAAAGACTCATATTACTTATAAACTGTATGGCCGTGGCAGGCTTCTTGCTAACTGTTCTTATATTTTAAATTAACCCATTTCTATTAATCTATAAGTTGCCACATAGCTTGTGGCTTACTGGTACCTTACATCTCACTTTTCATGGCGGCGGCTGGCAGTGTCTCTCTCCCTCAGCCTTCCACTTCCCAGAATTCTCTTCTGTAGTGGGTAGCCATTCCAGCTTTGATCTGAAAGTTCCAACCCCCATTGAGACTTCGGCAACTGTCACGCCTACAAGGCGGGGCGAAAGGAGGTGCCCCACGTTGGGCGCCAGATATTGGTGAAATTATTAAGGCCACTCCACGTAGATAAAAGGAGATTTATTTAATGGCGTAACTTACAAATTAAGGGATAGGTAGGTCGCGGAGTCTGGGGAAGGTGTATCGCAGTCCAGTGGTGTTCTCTGGAGCTCTGCTTGGTACACCTCTCCAGTCCAGGGTCTTGCAACAGAGAGAGAGCCCGCCGATCCAGATCTCAGGTCCCCAGGCGCCTCCTTTCGCCCCGCCTTGTAGGCGTGACAGTTGCTGAAGTCTCAATGGGGGTTGGAACTTCCAGATCAAAGCTGGAATGGCTACCCACTACACTCTTCTCTGCTTGTCCTGCCTATACTTCCTACCTGGCCACTGGCCAATCAGCATTTTATTTATACAGAGCAATATCCACAGCAGGAGACTTTCCTTTGCTCTCCACCAGCATAAGCACACATATACCTGTACACCCACACGCGCACACATTTTTAAGAAATGGATGGAAGAAGAAGGCATTACAGTGGTAGCAGGACCTCAAACAACTGTGGCAGACCAGACATTAGATGATTTTACAGACCTCAGTTTTGGTTGTAGTTATGGGAACACAGAGATCAATGAGATGTGTGGTAGGTTTCTAGGGTTGCCATGGCAAGGCTGCACAGATATTTGTTGCAGTACAGTTCCAGAAGCAAGCTATGAGTCCAAATTAAGGTGGTGACAGCATTACTTCTTTCTGAAAGCTGTAAAGAAAATGTGTCCATGCCTTTGTCCTCCCTCCTGGTAGTCTAGTGGCAACGTGCAGCCTTTCCCAGATTCTTCCATACCATCACAGTCTTGCCTTTGTAGTCACAACAGTTTGTCCCTGTCTTCACAGTGTCTTTATTCCTTTTGTGCCTTACTCTGTTTCTAAGTGGTTACTTTTTTCTAAAGAGCAGCAGTTGGACTAAGTTAGATGCCCACCCTAATCCAACATCATTTCATCTCAACTCTATCTGAAGAATCCCCATATCCAAGTAAGATCACATCACAAAGAATTGTGCATAACGATTTCAAGAAATGGAGTTTTGAGGAATACAATTCAAGTCATGGAAAAAAAATCTATTTCAGAAGTAGTCTGGAAGGTCAGGATGTGCATCAGAGATGGAGTGCTTGCGCACTATTGGAAGCCTGAGTTCCAGTCCCAACACCTGAAACAGAATGGATTTCTAATGATTTCACTAAGATGACTTCAGTGCTTGGCTTGATAGTGCCCACTTAGAATCTCAGCACTAAAGAGGCTAAGACAAAAGATTTGCAACTTTGAGGCCAGCCTGGCCTACATACTTTGGCCCTGTCTCAAAAAAAAAAAAAAAAAAGTTGGTTATACAGTAATATTAGCATAGAATAGAAAAGTAGAAAAAGATAACAAAAATTGTTACAAGTGCTTGTTATGACTTAATGTTTTGCTCTTCCCATACCCACTCCCAAAATTCATATGTTAGACTTTGCCTTCCAGCAACTCTCAGTACAACTTTACCTGCAGATATGGTCTGTAATGATGTAAGTGAGGTTTTAACAATGATTGTAAGATGTACCAAGCTAGCACATCTATTGTTCTTATAAGTGTCAATTAGAACAGAAACACTTTACACAGAAGGAAGAACATGTGGAGTTCCAGGAAGAAGATGGATGTCTATAAGTCAGGAGGAATGATCTTGCAACCATAAGCCTGTTGACACATTGATCTCACAAACCAATCCTCTAAGACTGTAAGAACCTAGTGAAGACACCTAGTAATGGGAGATACTGAGCCTGAACTGGCCATCTTCTGTAGCTAGGCAAGGATTCCAGCACTGGGACTGGGACACCAACCCAGCCACAAAACCTTCAACCTACAATTTATCTTCCCTTCAGGATGTGCTGAAAATGGTAGCATAGAACTTGTGGGAGTGGCTAACTAGTGACTGGTCCAACTTGAGGCCCATGACATAAGAGGGAGCGACACCTGACACTGACTGGATAGCCAAGAATCAGATGATGGATAGCCCATCGACCTAGGATAGAACCAAACATGACTGGCCAAACAAACAAAAAAAGTCAATGAAATTATTCTTAATGATATTCTGCTATACTCATAGACCAGAGCCTAGCCCAATGGTCATCAGAGAAGCTTCATCTAGCACTGATGGGAGCAGATGCAGAGACCCAGAGCCAAACATTAGGCAGAGCTCAGAGAACCTTGTAGAAGAAGGGAAGGAAGGATTATAGGAAGAAGAGGAGTTAAGGACACCACAAGAACATGACTCACAGAATCAATAAGCAAGTTTCATACGGGTTCACAGAGACTGAAGCAACAATTGCAGAACCTGTGTGGGTCTGAGCTAGGTCCTCTGCATATACCGTTGTTGGTTATAACCATACATAAATGGTTGTATAGCTGGGTGTTCTTGTGGGACTCCTTATAGTGGGAGTGGGGGTGTCTCTGACTCTTTTGCCTGTTCTTGGGACCCTCTTCCTCCTACTGGGTTGCCTCATTCAGCCTTGATATGAGGGTTTGTACCTAGTCTTAGTGTAACTTGTTATGCCATGTTTGGTTGATATTTCTGCCCTTTTCTGAAGGTAATCCTGGGAGAAGTGGATCTTGGGAAGATGAGAGGTGAGGAGGAAGGTCTGGAAAGAGCAGAGGGAGGGGAAATTGTGGTTGGGATGTAATATATAAAAGAATAATTTTTTAATGAAATTAATTTTTTAATGAAATATTTTTAATGAAAAATAAATAAACAAACAAGTACATGGGGGCAGGGAGAAAGGACAGCTACATAATAAGAAACTCTCAAAAACAAAATAGCAAAGCTATATACATGGCTTTGATCTCCAGTCAAAAGTCAACAGCTTTCAGACTGAGTAATACCAAGGACTTATATGAATACAGTCTGTAATACTTAAAAAAAAAAAGAAAGAAAACTCATTTCTGTTGCTTAAACACCCAGTCTGTGGTATATTTTTATGGCAGCCTAAGAAATCTAATATAGTCTTTAGTAATTGAATTATGACCTCCTGAAGTTTGCTAGACCACTTTGGAATGGACAACTCTGGGTCTTTCTACGTAAAAGGATCTTTATTTTCTGGGAACAACTTGTAATGTGCCATAGCTTTCAAGTTCCAGCAGACTTGAGTATCAGAGGAAGCAGCATTCATAGTATATATCCCACTTCAGCAAGACCTGACATCTTAAATTCCATTTTTCCATAATTTTACCATTTGAGTTTTAAGGGGTAATACTGCCTCACTTAAGAAAAGCTGTCTGCCAATGAGGAAATCCAGAGAATCATCAGGTCATACTTCAAAAACCTGTACTCGACAAAATTGAAAAATCTGAAAGGAATGGACAATTTTCTGGATAGGTACCACACCAAAATTAAGTCAAGAACAGATAAACAACTTAAATAGACCTATAACCCCTAAGGAAACAGAAGCAGTCATTAAAAATCTCCCAACCAAAAAAAGCCCAGGACCAGATGGTTTCAGTGAAGAATTCTACCAGAGATCCACAGCCAAGCACCAGCTGAGCTCCAGGAGTCCAGTCAGAGAGAAGGAAAAGGGATTCTATGAACAAGGGGTCAAGATCATGATGGGGAAACCTGCAGAGACAACTGAACCAAGCTAGTGGGAACTCATGAACTTTAAATCAACAGCTGTGGAGCTTCCATGGGACTGGACTAGGCCCTCTGCGTAAGCAAGATAGTTGTATAGCTTGCTCTGCTTAAGGCTCCCCCTGGACCCATCCCTGGTGCATGAACTGGCTTTTTGGAGCCCATTACCTATGGTGGGACACCTTGCACAGCCTTGGGGGGGGGGGGGCGGCTTGGACCTGCCTCAAATGAATGTACCAGGCTCTGCTGACTTCCCAGGGGAGGCCTTACCTTTTTGGAGGAGGGAATGGGGGTGGGCTGGGGGGACTGTGAAGGGAAGAGGGGGCAACCTGTGGTTGGTATACTAAAGAAAAGAGAACAACAACAAAAAAGAAAAGCTGTTTGCTGTCATTTGTTATCAAGAAACAAAAGAAGTTGGAAAAAGAACATGTTGGTGATGGGGAAGAACTGGCTAGTGGGGAGGGAAAGCAACGGGAAAGAAGGAACCAAAAGGGAGGGAGAGAGGCTGGCAAGTTAGTGTAGTGGAATCCAGGGTTCCTCGGACAACTCTGGTGAGAATTGAGGCAGGAGGGTTCTGTGTCGTAAGTCTGCGATGTGAACCATAGGGTATTTAACTGCATCCCTGACCTCTACTTACTCAGTGTCTGCAGCACATTCCCCCAGACCATAACAACCAAAAATGTCTCCTGACATTGTAGATACTCTCTGGTGAACAAAATTATTAACTGCCTATGGTATGATTTTTGTTAAAATATGCAAATGACCATTTTAATTGCATAGAAGGAAGGGGAAAGAACAGACAAAGAAACACATTCTTTTTTTTTTTTTTCTTTCCATCATTTTTATAATTTATATATGTTCCTACATAACAATGAGTTAAGAATATTCATAAATGTCCCTATTTTACATTGTGGTCATGATCAGAATTGGATTTGTTTACTTAGCAAACTTAAGAATATGCAGAGTGCTATATGAATGTGTCCAGACCCCCTACTAAATCCACATGCTTCCTTTGTTTAGGAAAAGTATTGTTTTGGAAATAACTCCCATGCTCTCCTTGCCTCCTGCAGTTAAGAAATCTTTCTCATTTCATCTGTCTTGTCTGTTGTGATGGCTATTCTTAATAGTCAGGCCAACTACCTCTTTATTAATTAAAACCCAAAAGATTTGTGTACTCCTTAGAGGGATTTTTCTTAAAAGTTTTAAAGTTCAAGACAAATCTTTAATATGGATCATTTGTTGAGCAGGCTGGCCTCAAACTCAGAAAATCCAAATGCTTCTGCTTCCTGGGGTTAAAGGTGTGCACTGCCACCAAGCAACTAAAAGTAGAATTTATCACCTAAAATGATCCATATTAAAGAAACACATTCTTAGTCAACTGTTTTATTGCTGTGAGGAGACACCATGACCAAGGCAACTCTTATAAAAGAAAGTGTTTAATTGGGACCTTGATTATAGTTTTAGAGGCGTAGTCCGTTACCATCATGGTGGGGAACATGGTACCATGAAGGCAGTCATGGTGCTGGAGGACTAGGTGAGAAACTATAGCCTATAGTTCCACAAGCAACAGATAGAGAAGGAGGGAGGGAGGGGGAGAGGGATAGAGGGAGAGAGGGAGCAACAGGGAGAGGGAGAGGGGGGAGAGGGAGAGGTGGGGAGGGGGAGGGAGAGAGGGAGAGGGGGAGAGGGACAGAGACTAGCCTGTCATGGGCTTTTGAAACTTCCAAACCTATCCTCCTGACACACTTCCTCCAAAAGGCCACACCCCTTAATCCTTCAAATCCTTTCAAATACCTTTACTTCCTGGTGAGTAAGCTTTCAAATACATAGTAAGCCTTGGGGGCCATTATTATTCAAATCACCACACATATAAAGACAGGAAGGTGGGAATTGAGGTGTGGTCTCTACAGGGTCCCACCATGTAAAGGCTTGGATTACCTGGATGTGGTTGAGGGTTCAGCTCACGGGGATTATGGTTATCAGCATCTAATAATTTTCCTCACTACTCAGAGGATGGGACATCAAGCCAGACAGACTTACAAAGGGCTCCAATTCCTTCCTTCTCCTAATTTGTTCCACTGCGTCTTCATTCTTTGGTGCAATGCTTTGCTTCAGCTGAAAGGCAGTGAAGAGTGTGCCAAGAATTTGCCTCTATTTTAACAGAACTTGTAAGCATTTAGAAAATCGATTATGTTTTGCTTCTTTGTTCTGAAATAGGATTTCATATAGCTCAGACTGGCCTCAATTTGTGATGTAGTCATGGATAACTTTGAATTTTCACTCATCTTTCTTCTACCTCTCAAGTGCTGGGATTAGAGGTATGTGCCTCTACACTCAGTTTATGAAGCCCTGTGGGTGGAACTTCAGGCATGCTAGGCGACCAGTATTCCAGCTGAGCTACATCCCCAGTCCAGGATACTGTGTTAGTAATAAAAATTTAGGGTTCTAGCTTCAGAAAGCCTGGATACCTCCAGCAGTAACATTATTCGGCCCAGGTCCAGCTGCTTTCTACCCAAAAGCCAATCATTGGAGGGAAGGGAATCAGTATTATTTGAGAGCTAGTGTCTTGACATGACAGGGGAAGGTGCTACTGCTCAGGGGTACAAAGCATTTTCATAGGATGAGAAGAGAAGCAGGGGACATAAATAGAAATGTTATGTGCTGTCAGATTGTCATCCTCCATGGGCCCTGTCTTCTCACTTTTCCTTCATGGTAGAGCTTGGTCTTCTGAGGCCAGTTATAAACATACTGCTTTTCTTCAAGTGAAATAGTAAATAAATCAATATGCTTTGAGTTATCTTATTCACAGAATGAAAGAATAAGGATGGGTATTACAACATTTTGATATTATCTAAAGGTCATCAAATGTTAGAGGTTCACAAATGTAAAGGAAGACCACTTAGCCATTGATATCAAAATCACTTAGTAACAGAGTTTTTGCACAATTTAGAACTCAGGCAAGAAAAGGGGAAGGAATTCTGCCAGGGGCAACTCAAGGCAAACATCTGCTATTAATCTTACTTTGAGCAGGTAAGGTTTTGAGTTTTCATTTTTTCATTTGTAAATGGGCTAAAATCAGTATCCCAAAGATTTTTTTTAAAGAATTCTAATAATTGAAAAACACCTGAATTAATAGAAAAAGAAGAAGTAAATATTTCCTTCTATTTTTACCAGGTAAGGGATCAGAAAGATGAAGAAAATAAATATTAAATAATATGGAAAGTGACTGAAGATGGCTATTAAAAAAAGGGGCTAGTTGAAGAGGACATAGAACCTGTCTATAGTATGTGGCAAGACTCTATAAGAAGAAAGGACACTTCCCAAGCACAGAATTAGAGCAACTATTACATGGTGAAATATTTAGGTTCAACTTTCCAAGAACTCTCCCAAGATGGTTAGCTATCGGTTTATAAAAAAGGGTCCTTGTCAAGGGAAATGGTTGAAAATATCTTCTGGAGGAGAAGAAACTTCTACACACACTTTAGCACTTAGCTAAGCTTTCCCTTAGAAGCCTGCCCGGATCACCTCAAAATCCTCCAGTCATTGCTATAGCTACAGCTTCTGTCAGAAATGAAGCAAAAACTCAGGCATCCAAGGGGAAGGAGGGAACGGCCAGAGAGATGTCTGATTTGGAAATGTAGTTGAAGTTAATTACCTATAAATTTCTACCCAATTCCAATACAAATTTCTACCCAATTTCTTATTGTCATACTTAGGGTTTCTATTGCTGTGAAGGAACATCATGGCCACAGTAACTCTTATAAAGGAAAACATTTAATTAGGTGACTCACTACAATTCAGAGGTTCAGTCCATTATCATCATGGGGGACATGGTGGTGTGCAGGCAGACATGGTACTAGAGAAGTAGCTGAGAGTTCTACATCTTGAAGACAATAGGAAATCAACTGTGACACTGGGCATTATCCTGAGCATAGGAAACCTCAAAACTCACCTCCACAGTGATACACTTCTTCCAACAAGGCCATACCACTCCAACAAAGCCACACCTCCTAATAGTGCCACTCTGTATGAGCTTATGAGGGCCAATTACACTCAAAGTACCACACTTATTAAAATTTCCAATATTACTCTTATTCTTATTCTCATCAGACTAAACATCTAGCTTTAAAACAAGAACTTGGGGGCTGGGAAGGTAGCTCAATGATTAAGACACTTGCTGCTCTTACAGAGGATCTAGATTTGTTTCCCAACATTCATGTTGGGTAGCTCACAATAGCCTGAAACTCCAGCTCCAGGGCATTTGATGCCCTGTCCTAGGCTCTGCCGGCACCACCACACACACTCTCACATACAGATAAACAAACAAACAAAAGAACAAATCTTCTTTAAAACACACCTTGAAGCAATAAAAATGAGAAACACAGAATCTATTTCACTTTGATTTTGTTTGTTTTCTAGCATAACACTCAATTTACATAGACAGGATTTTCCCCACTGATTCTAAAAGCTGCTTGACTTAAACTGATATATTACTCAGGGTTCTTTAGACTAGGAGAACAATAGGATAAACATAAATTACAACAGGATTTGTTAGATGTTTTACTCAATATTGAAGCGTGATCCTAATTAGTCTTAACAATAAAAACCCAGAGTTAGATATTAGGGTGAAAGCTGAAAGATCAGAGAAGCAGAGCAGCAGCCACTAGACACTTCTTACCTCTACAAATCCTCAGACCGAACAGGGTGCTGAGATCCTGTCTCCACCCATCTTATATTCCTGTCTCCACTTCCCTAATGCTAGGATTAAAGGCATGCACCATCTGTTTCTCTTTTAGACGGGTTCAATCTTGTGTAGCCCAGGGTGGCCTTGAACTCCTGCTTCCTCCTCCCAAATGCTTGGATTAAAGGTGTGTGCCACCACTGCCTGGCCTCTATGATTAACTAGTGTCTAGCTCTACCCTCTGATCTCTAGGCAAGCTTTATTTGTCAGAACACAAACAAAATATCACACAACACAGTATTGTTGGCATAACAGTAAGTGTCTTGCAACAGGACAGCTGAGAGCCCAGCAGCCACTTAGTCCACAAAGCTAGGTGCCTCTGCACTCTCAATCTGGCCCCATGGACCTGGAAGATTATTAGAGAGTTGTTTGTCCTCAGTCCACAGTGAAAACCAAAGAAGTTGGTTTTAATGTCCATGAAGAAATCATCAGAGGCACCAACAGAGCAAATGAACTTACCAGCAAAACTAAAGACAAGCAGACAAAAACGAAGCTTCCTTTCTTCTTTCCTACTAAACAAATACAGGCTGCCACCCAGAGGTGTTGCCACCCAGAGGTGCTGCCCACACTTAGGGTCTTCCCACTTGAAATAATCTGACCAAGAAAGGCCCTCACAGGAGTGTCCAGAAGTTTGCCTTTAGTTGATTCCAGATCCAACCAAGTTGACAACTAAGATTAGCCATTACCTATGGTTTCTGGATGCATTCATCTTCCTGTATTTGTATAGCAAGTTCATAGACAAAAAAATAAAAAAATAAAAAAACCATGTTTAGGAATTAAGATCATTATTTGTATAACAAAAGGAAGACAACTTATCTTCCTAGCATGCCAGTCTTGTAAAGTCTCATGCTAAAGGCTTCTATGTTATTGCCTCTGAAAGATGAAAAAATTGCATAAGCAATTGGAAGAAAGCCTGGTCCATCTTCTCTCATTCCTCTTTTCTGCACACTTTCAAGTTCAACAGATGATGGGCACTTGTGTTCTCATGAGACTCTGCACAGGTGCCGTTCCCCAGGCCAGGGGCAGGTGACTGTGACACAGATGCTGTTCCCTGGCCAGTGGCAGGTGACTGTGATACGATGCCATTCCTTGGGCCAGGACTGTGATGTTGCTGGTTAATAGAAGATGGAAATCTAGAGTCGAGGACGAGAATTGTTTTCTAGTAATGGTGAGGATTTCGGAGACGAAGAAGCAAATTAGTGGCTGCTGAGCTGGGAAATGCTTGACATGGAAGGTGACATTCTGAAGCATTCAGGAATTTGCATATTTGTAAAAAGATCTAGGGTCATGGAAAAGACATACACAAAATGGACAGAATTAAAAAACTGACTGATTTGGTTGGTTTTGTCTTCATTTGCTTAATCTTGTTTTTAGAGAAAGCATTTCCATCCATTCATTTCAATACTTTGCACTCAATACTAGATAGATGTGAAGCTTGTGATGTTGAACATCATGTGTAGAAGATAAAATACTGTGCTAGGCTTGTAACACCAAAACTGTTTTTAGCCTATATGAGCATGAAGAAGCTGTTCCTACCTTGTACTCTGTCTGCTGGCCTGAGATGGACATTCCTGGTACAGTTAGGCTATTGCCAAAAATAATTGCTGATTGTTGCAAAATATTTTACTGCCTCAGCTATTCCCAAGGTAATGGGTCACAAAATTAAACAGATTAACCACTAAGTTCTACTTTTGTATGGAACGCTTGCTTGCTTGGGTGGCTGAGGCACCTGAGGACATCTGTTACAAAATCAAGCCTTGCCTGCACCCAGCAAGATATGAGTTCATTTCTGTTAGGGTCCTAGAGAAGTCCCACAAAAGACCACTGTCCATGTATGTAATCAGCAAGAATGTTTTTATTCCAGCATGCTGGGGCCTGCAGTCCTACACAAAGGCAAGATGGTGAAGACCCCAAGAGGGATGTGTGGGCCCCTTTTAAGCACAGCTAAGGGGAGGTCCTAGAGCAGTTAGGTCATTTGAGATATGATTGGGTTAAGCAAGTGGCAATCATATTAGTATGATCTAATTGTCCAGGGCTAGTCAGGGACTGGTCAGGGCTTCAGTTTTCCATTATTGGGCAGGCCTGGACAAGTCCCAGGCTTTGTCCTTGAGCTGCTGTGGAGGCTGGCTGGCCTAGCATGTACTGACTGTGGGGGCTGGCTGGCCTAGCGTGTACTGACTGTGGGGGCTGGCTGGCCTAGCGTGTACTGACTGTGGGGGCTGGCTGGCCTAGCGTGTACTGACTGTGGGGGCTGGCTCAGCGGCCCAGGCTTGGTGCGTCCTATCTCCCTTGTCCCTGTGGCCAGGGGCACTAGTGAATAATTGTCCTTTATTTGTGGTTCCTTCAGAAACTGCTTGCTCAAGTCTCAGGAAACTGAAATTGAGGTCCGATCTCTAAGAGAAGACTGAGCAACCTGTCATGGTGTCTGTTAAGTCCCCTCAACTTGTTTCCTCAAATGGTAACTTTGTGGGTTTTGCCTTTATAATCCTTTAGCTAACAGTATCCAGGCCTTTACCTAGAGAACTCTCTCTGGTTTGGTCTTGGGCAGTCTCTTCTTAATAAAAAGCCTCTAATTTACTAAAACCAAAACTTGAGTCAGAGGGGTAGTGAATCTCTGAAGGTTCCCAGATCCACAACAAAGCTAAGGAGTGGGAAGGTGATCATGGCAAGGTTTTAGTTTCTAGTCGTTAGCAGTTTCAAAAGACCATTATAGTTCATGTATTATACCAATACTAATAGCTACCACGTACTTTTAAAATAATTTTACGAGATTTATTCATTTTACTCTACATGTGTGTGTGTTTTGTCTCTGTGTGTGTGTGTATATATATATATATATATATATATATATATATATGCATAGGTATGTGTGTATGTATGTAGTTTCCAGTCATTAGCAGTTTCAAAAGACCATTATAACTCATTTATTATACCAATATTAATAGCTACCACATACTTTTAAAATAATTTTGTTAGATTTATTCATTTTACTCTACATGTGTGTGTTTTGTCTCTCTCTGTGTATATACATATACATGTATGTATGTATCACATGTTCTCTCTCTCTCTGTGTATATATACATATATGTGTATGTATGTATGTATCACATGTGTTCTTGGTATAGAGGTCAGGAAGGGTATCAGATCCCCTGGAACTGGAGTTATGGTTGGTTTTGAGCCACCAGGTGAGTGCTGGAAATGGAACCCGGGTCCTTTACAAGAGCAACTAATGCTCTTAACGACTGAGCCATCTCTCCAGCCTCCATAGTTTTAAATAATATTTGTATTCTTTGAAAGTTTCATGTTTCATACATGTATACAAGGTGTATTGATCATATCCATCCACTAATACCTCTTTCCAACTACCTCAAAGCTCTCACCTCCTCTCCTTCCCAACTTCATATCTTCTTTTTATTTTCATTTTTTTTGTTATTAGTAACTGTCTAAGTTCAATTAGTGCTGCCCATGTACATATGGGTTTGTGGCCACTCACAGGGGCATGAATATCCCAGCGTCCATGTTCTCAAAGGAGAGCAACTCTTTCTCTGTCAGCACAGGAGAATGGGTGAGGGGTTAGTTACAGGAGCAGAAATAACTCAAAGACAGCTGCATCACCAAAGCCCGTGACAGCTCCAAGGCTGGAACCTCAAGCACACTGCACAGACTGCAGACAGTTTAGCAGACTGGGGACTGTCCTTGCCAAACAACTCAACGTGGTCTAAACCTCTCCCGGGGAGATGATCTAGTCAGTCTTCTTTGCACTGCTTGTCTGAGAGAGATTTTTAGCTTTTATTGCTTACTCTGACAGGGAGGGACCTAGTGAATCTAGTCAGTTTCAAGGACTTCTGGAGCTCTTTTGACTGGTTTACCTTCCTGTTTAAGGAACTTCCTGCAGGATGGAATGGTTCAATCTCAAAGGAAGCTGTGAACACATCAGGTCATTCCAGAAGTCGGCATTTCACAACTTTCCTCCCTATCAGCTGGCTTGTCCATTCTTTCTACCCACTCTTCTGCCAAGTTTCTTGAGCCTTGGATAGTAGATTTATATGAAGACCCATCCACAGCAGAACACTCAAAGTTGTTTATATTGGGCGCGTTTACCAGCTTTGAGCCTCTACATTAACCACGACCCACTGCAAAAAAGAATTTTCATAGACTAAAGTTAGAGCAGCATAAATCTATGGATATAAACTTAAACATTTACCATGCAGTTTGGTAGCATGTATATTTAACAAAACAACAAAAGTAGGACCACCTTAGGGCATGTGATCTTCCCAGTCACTGGCTCTTGAACAGGGTCACAGTTTCAGACATCAGATCCCTCCTATGGTGTAGGCCTCATCTCCAACCAGTAATCAGTTGTTTGTCCCAAAACTATTGTGGCACTATTGTACAAGTGGGCATATCTTGTCAATGTGTCAATATTGTTAGCTACTACTTATGAGTATCTACCACATTCTTCTAGAAAAACCGATACAATAGAACGGAAGGTCATGAACACAGGAAGCAGTGGACGTTGTTTCCAAATCCACACTCACCTCTTAATTTACTGTGTGATGTTTGTGAAGCTAGCCTGAGCTATACTTCAGTGGTAGAACACTTGCCCAGCATGCTGAAGACCTTGCATTCCATCCTCAGTGCCTCAAAGAAAGGAGAAATAAAATCAAGTGCTCATCTGTGAATCTGAATAAATGGACAACACGTGCTCACTTATTATGAGCATGAGAGAGGGAGTATGTCTAGAGAAATGTTGATGGCATTACAGTTGTATCATTTCCTTGTTCAGGAAACACATTGTGTAGACTGTACCTCATGTCATCATGTATTATCCCTCCTTCATATGTGAATAAACTGAGGTGCAGAGAGGCTAGCTGCTATGACTGAGGACTGAATAGTGGTAGGGCACTTGCCCAGCAAGCTTCATGCCATTGCTGACTCCCTAGCACTAAAAGAAACACAATGAGGAAAGGAAAGAAGGAAAGAAAGGGCAATTAAGGGTGGTCAGAAGAGAGAGAGAAAGAAAGAGAGAAAGAAAGAAAGAAAGAAAGAAAGAAAGAAAGAAAGAAAGAAAAGAAGGAAGGAAAAATAGAGAGAGGGAGGGAGGGAGGAAGGAATGAAGAAAATAAGAGAGAGGGAGGAAGCGGGAGGAGGGAAGGAAGGAAGAAATGGAGAGAGGGAGGGAGGGAGGGAGGGAGGGAGGAAGGAAGGAAGGAAAGAAGGAAGAAAAAAGAAAAAAGAGAGAGGGAGGGAGGGAAGAAGGAAAGAAAGAAGGAAGGAAGGAAGAAAGAGAGGAAGGAAGAAGAAAAGAAAGAAAGAGAGAGAAGGAGGGAGGGAGGGAGAGAGAGAGAGACAGAGAGACAGAGAGAAAGGAAGGAAGGAAGAAAGAAAGAAAGGAGATATATAAGGCAAAAACAGAAGAGAAAATGACAATTTAGTTTAAAGAGCTTAATTAGCAGTGCTAGAGCTGGGCTTGTGGTTTTGTGTAA
This sequence comes from Peromyscus californicus insignis, assembly GCF_007827085.1. NCBI lineage: Eukaryota > Metazoa > Chordata > Mammalia > Rodentia > Cricetidae > Peromyscus > Peromyscus californicus. Next base: position 104,427,867 of record NW_026294551.1, read on the forward strand.
GAGTGCTTTCTTAGCATGTGTAAGGTCCTGAGTTTCATACACACACACACACACACACACACACACACACACACACACACACACACCCTGTAAAATCAAACAACACATCTTTCTATACCATGGAATTGTATAGAATTGTTCCAATTACCTAAAGCAGGAAGCTTCATAGAAAGAAAGAGCTAAGTGATTCTTTCTCCCTGATTCTTTAGCTTTTGTGGCCTGGGGCTAGAATCTAACCTTCTACCATTGAACTATATCTTCAGCCCTGTCACTAAGTTCTTGTGATAAGCCTGGCCTTGAATCTACACTATCCTGCCTCAGCCTCTGGAATAGCAGGAATTACAGGACTGAGCTATGAGGTCTGAATTCAGAGTTGCCATCTGTCCTTGTAAGATAGGGACAAGGAAACATGCCAATAGGAAACTAACAGCTAGGTTAGCAATATCAAGTTAATTCTTTTCCAGATGGGAGGTGGGGTGGAGGCAAAAGTACTTTTTTTTTAAAAACCATTTTTGTTCAAACTACCCTGTCTGGGAAATGTGGCCATTACCCACCCATCTACCCTCTTTCAGTTCATCTGAAGATCAGTTAGCAACTTAGTTCCAGTTTGGTGGTGAGGAACTTCAGCATGATTACTCCAATTGTTGTTTTTTTTGTTCCAGAGACAGGGTCTCTTGTAGCTCAGACTGGCCTGGAATTCACTATATGGTGGATGACTTTAAATTACTGATTCTCCAATATCCAGATCTCAAGTTCTGGGATTATAGGCATGAGCCCCTCATGTCTGGGCGTAACGTGAAGTGCTAAACAGTCTTATAATAAAAACCCAGAGCCTAATATTGGGGTAAATGCTGAAAGATAAGGGAGACAGAAGAACAAGCTACTGCCATATCTTCCCTCTAGGACTCCTCAGCCTGAAAAACCTCAGGCGATAGGCCTCTAGCCAAATGAGCTTCCTCAGTCGAAAAGGCTTTAGTTCCTGTCTCCTCACCCCTATATACCTTTCTCCACCCAGCCATCACTTCCTGGAATTAAAGGCATGTGTGCTTCCCAGTACTGGGATTAAAGGTGTGTGCCACCACTGCCTGGCTCTGTTTTCTCTCTTAGATTGAGTCAATCTCATGTAATCCAGGGTGGCTTTGAACTCACAGAGATCCAGATGGATCTCTGCCTCCTGAGTGCTAGAATTAAAGGTGTGTGCCACCACTGCCTGGCCTCTATGTTTATACTAGTGGCTTGTTCTGTTCTCTGATCTTCAGGTAAATTTTATTAGGGTACACAGTATATCCTCACCACATCTGGGTTATATTCTGCTGCACATGGATTGAACCTGAGGCGTTTTACATGCTAGGCAAGCCATCTTCTCACTAGATACATCCTCCAGCCTCCAGGATCTCAACACCGGCCTCCTGTGATATTTACTTGATAAAGGCAGGATTCATGTCTGTCGTGTACATTCTATTAGTAAATAGTCATTTGTTGTTTAATCTCACTGAGAAGGTTATCCTAGAAGTAGGGCTGCCTCTTTGACATTTCAGACTCAAGCATGTTTATCTCAAAGTGTTCTCCAAGACTACTCCATGACATGGAGAAGAGAAGACAAAACAGCCCAAGAGTAAAAAACTTCATGTCCTTGAGTACAGATAGAAGGTCAACCATTTCCAACAGAGGTTACCATCATTTACCTTATGATATCAAAGTCCCTACACTGAAAACCAAACACAGGAAGTAGGCCATGGGAAACTCAAATGTAGAGAGAAAGCTCAGCCATGGAAAGGAAGCTCAATTGGGGACTCCAGCTGATTGCCTCACCTTCTGCAGTCTGTTTCTGCTGGATGTAAGTGAAGGCCTGAATGACAGTGTCTATCTGCTACTGTGTGTGTGTGTGTGTGTGTGTGTGTGTGTGTGTGTGTGTGTGTGTGTGTGTTTTAACATAGAAGCCTCATTGGAGGGGACACACTGCTTTTCCTAGAACTCTTTCTATTTGGGAACTCTAGCTGGCTGCTTCAATGGGACTTCTACAGCATGTATCTCCTGGATGTTTAGAAGCTCCTGAATTGATGATATTTTGCTATCTATTGATGCTTCCTATCTATCCTTCCACATCTGCTTGCCATATATTCAGTAAATCTCTCACTCAGAACTGAAAGTAGAGCTACTACAGATCATTCTCTGAACTGAACAGAAAATCTCAGCCTGACTCTAAAGTCTATGTCCTCACCTCTGTGGGTCACTGCATGTGATGGCTATTTCTTGGTTGTCAACTTGTCTATATATGTAACTAAAACCCCCAAATGGAGGGCACAGCTGTGAGGGGTTTTTGCTTAATTTGAAGTAGGAAGAACTACTTCTAATCTGGATCTTTAAGGTGGGAAGACACACCTTTAATCCAGATCTAATCTGGGCCATGCTTTCTGCTGGAAGTCTATGCAAGGACATGGAAAAAGAAAGCTTTTGCTCTTTGCCTGCTTGCCCTTGACTTGCTAGCAAGTCCATTCCTTCACTGGCATTAGAGCCTACTTCTTCAGAATTATGGGGTATATTGAAGACCAGCTGAGACACCCAGCCTTGTAGACTGAGCAACTACTTGATTCTTGGACTTCCTCTTCTCAGCCAGCCATTGTTGAGAGAGTTGGACCACAACCGCTAAGCCATTCTAATAAATCCCTTTTATATAGAGAAAGAATGATTCTTTTTTTTTATCATTATTATAAGAATTTTTCTATTCATTTTACATACCAACCACAGATCCCCCTCTCCTCCCTCCTTCCACTCCCCAGCCTTTCCCCCAAACCTACCTCCCATTCCTACCTCTTCCAAGGCAAGGTCTCCCATGGGGAGTCAGCAGAGCCTGGTACATTCAGATGAGGCAGGTCCAAGCCCCTCCCCCCTGCACCAAGGCTGCACAAGGTGTCCCACCATAGGCACTGGGTTCCAAAAAGCCTGCTCATGCACCAGGGACCAATCTGATCCCACTGCCTGGGGGCCCCCTAACCAGTTCAAGCTAAACAACTGTCTTGCCTATCCAGAGGGCCTAGTCCAGTCCCATGGGGGCTCCATAGCTATTGGTCCACAGTTCATGAGTTTCTACTAGTTTTCCCATCATAGAATCCCTCTTCTCTCTCATCAATTGGACTCCTGGAGCTCAGCCTGGCACTCGGCCATCAGTTACTGGATGAAGGCTCTGTGATGACAGTTAGGGTATTCACCAATCTGGTTACTGGAGTAGGCCAGTTCAGGCATGCTCTTGACTAGTGCTAGTCGTCGAAGGTGGGGTCATCCTTATGGATTCCTGGTAACTTACCTAGCACCCAGTTTCATAGAGAAAGATTCTATAATTTTCATTGTTCTAGAGAACCCTAATACATTGCATCTGGGTAAAACTAGGTTGTTAGCATTTTAGCTGAGCTTAGAAAAAGAATTTGCTTACCTGACTTCCCTTCATGCTCCAGAATTGAGAGCCTAGTATATTAGGTGGGGTTTGGCCATATTTGTGTTGGCTTCTTGATGGTTCTTTGTTAGACCCATTGCCTGATGAGTCTCAGTTGAATGAGAAATGAATGAATGAATGAATGTGTGGAGACTGTGAAATCAGGAATGGTAACAACTTATTTAGCATTCCAGCACTCAGGAGACCAACATAGGATAGGGAGTTCCAGGCCAGCCTGGGCTACATGGTAGGAAATTGTCTCAAACAAATAAAAGGAAGTGGTCAGGAATAGGACACCATTCTGGGTTCTTAACAGAACATCTTCTATGTGCCTCTAAGTAGCATTGATGAGCCCATTAGTCAGCCTCTGATTGTAAGAAGTTAGATAGAGATTGGTACATTTCAGAATATACTGTAAGCACAGCATGCCTTTGGGGCTTAATTAATAATTCCTCTTTAAAATGCAAAAAAAAAAACAACCTAAACTGCTAATGTTGTGTGACAAGATTTCAGCCTGTAGGTATCTCGTTCTTTTTCAAACATATTTTTCACAACTTACTGGATCCATTATGCTAATTAATGAAAACACTAGCTTCCAGGAATACACCAAGGTTTTGTGTTCGTATTTGTAGTAAAACTTCTATTTTTCTGACATTATTTATTACCCGAGAACAGAAATGTACCCATTCTTTAAATCAATAATTGAAAGAACTCTGTGTGTCATGAACACTGAGAACTGCAGAAACTTCAAAGAGGCTCTGCAAGACCTCAGCCCTCAGGGGATCAGAAATGTGGGTGTGAAGATAAGCAAGGCTCACACAGCAATGTTAAATGACACAGGATAGCAAGGACCGACAGAAAGCTGCATGTGGCTGAGCCCAGCTTCCTGGAAGATGATATCAATTCCTGCAAGGCTGCTGGGTTGGTTTGTTTGTTTTTGTTTTGTTTTAATTTTGTGTTCATTGGAGTATCACAGCAGGAAATAAATTGTTAACGAGACGTTAACATACAAGCTATCTGGAGCCATTGAAGCATATTTCTGGTAGGGTCAATATTGGCTAAAAATGTGAAGGGGATAGAGGAAGAATAAATCCCATCACTTGTGAGAGCTCAAGGCAGAGCTGAAATCACTTCCTTTGTTTTGTTAAGAAAAGACGTTGTAAAATACTGTTTCCAGGCACGACATCGCCATTGCCATTCTGAAGTCAGAGCAGCTGAGAATACCTGACGTAGGCCCTCACAAGATCCAACTGTGGATGCTCCCTCACAGGATGGTGTGGAGAGGGTCTAACCCTCACCTGAAATCGTAGCCACTTGCTTCTGCACACCCCTCCACCATGATGTAATTCTGCCTCAGCTACACATGGTCCCAGGAAGTACTCAAGTACCTAGTGGGTAGAGCTAATTGAAGGGGCTGTTCCATCTCTGCAGCCTTTGGGAAGCCTTTTCTAGGCTAGGGAGAGATCTTTGGGTGGGGCAGCTCTTTGAGGATCACCCATATTCCTGTAACTGCTCACTCATGCTCCTTGGGTGGATCAATTCTTTGATCTGTCACTGATGCCTTAAGGAAATTTACTAACATCTCCTAGGAAAAGTCACACAGCAGTGTCAGGTTTCAGAGAAACCCTGGGACAAAAGGCTAACTGTGGTGACTGTTTGCCTTCTGAAGGGTCTCTTAGCCTCTAGGCTCACTCAGCAGCTGTGGCTCCTCTCAGCACTTCTCACTCTGCCCCTTGCTTACTTTGGGTTTCTAATGCTGTGAAGTGATACCATGACCTTGGCAACTCTTTTGGAGGAAAATAATTAGTTGGGGTGTCTTACAGTTTCAGAGTCTCAGTCCACTACATTATCACCGTGGTGGGATATGGCAGGCAGACTTGGTGCTGGAGGAGCAGCTGAGAGTCCTACAACTTGCAAGGAACAGGAAGTCCCCTGAGACACTGGGTGGTATCCTGAGCAGAGGAAACCTCAAAGCCTGCCTCCACACTGACACACTTCCTCCAACAAGGCCATACCACTCCAACAAAGCCACACCTCCTAATAGTGCCACTCTCTACTGGATTATGGAGGTCAATTACATACAAACTACCACAGCCCCCTACCCTAAACTTCTACAGCCCAAGGGTTTCCCTTCCCTCCCCCAGCTTCTCTTCCTACATAACCATGCCACTTTGGTATGCCCTCGGCTCGCTCTTGCCTGTGTTGTTCTGTTGGTCCCCCTTCTCTTTTCTTCCTCTCACATACTCCCTCTCTCTTACTCTCCCTCTCTCTCACTCCTCTCATGGTCCTGTTCAGTCTGGACCCTTCTTCTGGCTGTTCTCTCCCTCATATTACAATGAAAAATCTTCTCCTCAGGGATACTTTGGAGCCGTCATATCCTCATTTCATTCACACAGGACGTCACACGGCAGCCCAGGCTAGCCTCACACTCTCAGCAATTCTCTTGCCTCGGTCTCCCAAGTGCCAGGACTGCAGGCATGGTCTACCATGCCTAGAAAACGGTTTGCTATTTTTCACATTCAGATCTTGTCGTTCTTCGTTAGGGCTGTAAGTAGGAAGGAAAATGGAAAACAGAACCAACTGGGAAAAGATATGCCAAACCTGATCACTTATTTGTAAAATTTCATTTAGGATTGCATCCTTTGCTGTATTATGCTATACTGCAGTATAAATTATATATATTAAAACCCCCAAAAAGGAACCAGCTAGTCGGAAACATTTCAGGGCACTTTAGACTCTCCCATTTCCAGTTCCTGTTTCCACTCCACTGTTACCTTAAAACATAATGACCTTGTATTTTATATAGATCCAGTTTCTGTCCTATTCATTTGTGGAGTTAATTGCTTTGGGACACCCCATCTAATCCCCTATATTTATGCTTAAGACCCTTTCTGGTTCCAGTATATTTTTTGGTATGTGTTTTGGGGGAGATGAAATTAGATATCTTTGGTTCTCAAAAGAGAGATTTTTCAAGATTTTGTTCAAGGGAAAAAAAATGTCATGGCAACATGTGGATGCGGCTGTTTGCCATGGTTACCGTAAGAATGATGTGGTTGCAGAAAAGATGGACATTAAAAGACTTCTCCTCACTTCACCCAGGAGGAGGAGTTCTGTAACCATGATAGTTACTAACAACTAATTACTAATAGTATCTGTCTAGCCCAGCTCAGCTTTAAGCACTTTAAACGTATTAATGTCCCAAAAATACAATGAGGTAGGTGATCTCAATACTCTTGGTATGCAAAGGAGAATCTGAAAATAGGGAGAGGCTGCATGGTTGAAGAACGGGGTTGAAAAGCAGCCTACCCTCACTGTCAAGGCTTGCTCTCTGTCCTAACTGCCTCCAGGGCCTTAACAAACAGGGTCACAGTGACTTGTTGACATCCTCAGACATGTGAATCCTTCATTGACAAGAAGGTAACAACATTTCTGAAATTACTTTTAATATCAGCCTTGTCTTTGTGAGTGACTCTTGACTTGTAAAGAAGGGACTTGAGGTCACATCAGTGACAAGGGGTTACAGAAGTAACTCAGTTGTTACAGAGCTTGTCATGGGGATACAAAGACCTGAATTCAATACCAGCACCTATGTAAAAAGAGCTGGAAACAGTGGTACACGCCTGTAATCTTAATGCTGGGGACAGACACATGAGCGTTTCTGGCCAATCGGTCTAACCAAATCGGCACGCTCTAGGTTCAGTGACAGACCCTGTCTCACAAAGGAAGGTAGTGAGGAGCTGTTGAGGAAGACAGCTGACATTGATCTCTGTCCTCCACATTCGTGCGTGTGTCTGTGTGTGCGTGTGTGTGTGTGTGTGTGTGTGTGTGTCTGTGTGTGTGTGTGTGTGTGTCTGTGTGTGTGTGTGTGTGTGTCTGTGTGAGAGAGAGAGAGAGAGAGAGAGAGAGAGAGAGAGAGAGAGAGAGAGAGAGAGAGATTCTGCTATTGTGATCAGGGAGCAAACAGTTGTTTCATTATTACAAGAGAAGCTTCTATAAACTGCTTGAAGAGAGCATAGCCTTTAGAAAAGGGCTGTATGTAAAAAGGAAAATTTTCATTAAGATTTTAGGAATAAAGGGCCATGTGAAAAGGTTAAAGATAATGGGATTAGTTAGCCCAGAAATGACTAAATGACCACTTAATTACTGTCTTCATTCATTCACCAAACAGAACATGCTCCATCCCTTCATTGCCCCTAAAACACTAATGAAAAAACTGGAGACAATGACCTTAAAGCAAAGCAAAGCAAATGAAAGACCATTCCTGGGACCTTTACGGTCTCACTGTTATGACAGCCAGGGCACACCTGGGGGACACTGAGCTAAGCGAAATCAGCCAGGTACAGAAAGAAATGCTGTCTGCTCTCATTTAAATGTGAAATCTTGCAAAGTCAAGTCCGTAGAAATAGAGAGTAGATGTTGTGGCGTGAGGCTGAGGAATAAGGGGAAAAGGAGATATTTGTCTTTTGTAAATTGAAGAAGGTGTAGGATCAAATGCCCAGGACAGTGAGCAGAATTCCTGCTATGTGCCTACAGCAAGCTTTGGAATACTCGGATTCACAATCACATGCCAACAACAAAGACAAAGTCATCATTCCACAGACCCACCTCTATTCCAAAATGTTATATCACTAAGAGAAAGAATTTGGAACTTGCCTTTGAGGGCAGAATCAAGATATAAGACTCATAACATATAAATTCATGAAAACCTTAAGCATCATCAATCCAAGTCCCAGTTCATGACAGAACATACTCTAAAACAAGAGCCATCTTCACTCCAGGATAAAACAGTCTCTCCCTCTATTGAAATATGGATTTGGTCTTGTCTATTCTTCCTGGAGAGCATGAGCATTTGCGCTTTCATCTAGACAAAAGCGATGCTAAGTTTCAGATCAGGACCATCAAGCCATGCATCCCATCACCTGTTCAAAACTTTGAGCATGTGGGTATGAAATAAGGGACAAGCTGCCTGAGACTATTCAAAGAAAGTCTGTAACAGGGTCTCCTATGTTACCCAGTCTGGTATTCAACTCTTAGATTCAAATGATCTTCCTGCCACAGCCCCCAAGTTCAAAGTATATTTTTAAAGAGTCTCTCTCTCTCTCTCTCTCTCTCTCTCTCTCTCTCTCTCTCTCTCTCTCTCTCTCCTCTCTCTCTCACTCACTCACTCACACACACACACACACACACACACACACCCCCTACATGAAGTGATGAGTGTGTCGGTTCAGGATAGCCTGAACCTTTCAGGCTTGGCATGGTTGGAAAGTCAGGGCTTTGAAGGAAGACATCCATCATTTATCTTGATTTTTTAAATGGAGAAACAGAAAGAAGGATACATGGCTCCGGTTGGTGTCTGGAGTTCTCAGGTCTTTAATTCCTTAAATGTGAGGCTAGGTTTCCACTTGCCCAGGTCTCTGCCACAGCCATTGTGTTACCTTTCTGGGAAATGAGGACTTACTTTTGCCACAGAGCAGCTAAGGAAATAAAAGGTCAGTTCTCAAAAGCCCAGCTGGGAGCCAGCTCTGCTTCTTTCGACCTTCCAAACTCCACATTAGAAGGGCAATGATCTCAGTGATTTGCCAGCATGGGCCGCTGAGCCTGCAATGAGGCAAATGGCTGCTGAGAGGCTGAGTTAATGCTTAGGCAAACACACCCTATCCAAGTGGCAGGAGTGTTTCTCTTCTGGGGGGCTCCATCTTCTTGCACTTATGAAGAGTGGGAGGCCTAGTAAGGCATTAGACATTAGACGCTGTCTTCCACTCACAAATCCATACAAGATGGATGGCTTTAAAAACAACACCTGCATCTCATACATCAGAAGCTGGCCCAGGACTTGCTATGTAGCTGAGGATGACCTTCATTTCTGATCTCCTTGTCTTCACCTCCTGTGGGTAGTTTGAATGTAATTGACCCCCATAACCTCATAGGGAGTGGCACTATTAGGAGGTGTGGTTTATTGGAGTGGATATGGCCTTGCTAGAGGAAATGTGTCACTGTGAGAGCAGGCTTTGAGGTCTCTTGCTCAACCTTTGCACAATGTACCTGGCAGTCAACTTCCTGTTCTCTGCAAGATGTAGTACTCTCAGCTACTCCTCCAGTACCACATCTGCCCGCACGCTGCCATGTTCCCTGTCACGATGATAATGAACTGAACCTTTGAAACTGTAAGCAACCCCAATTAAATGTTTTCCTTTATAAGCGTTGCTGTGGTCATGGTGTCTCTTCACAGCAATAGAAACCCTAAGACACCTCTGAAAGCTAGTTTTACATCATTATTTTCATGTCCCACTTATGCTGGGAACTGAATCCAGAGCTTCATATATCTGGACAAGTACCCTACCAAGTGCGTCACACCCCCAACCTGAATGTATATGGCTTCTTAATCACATGGCAGGGTCATTTTCAATACACCCCTTCTTGTGAAACCCAACCCCTTTCTTCTCTCTAGTTTTCATCCCTAAATCTTGAAGTCCTGTAACAGCAGCTTTAGGAAATACACTAGGTGTGTATTTCCTCTTATTTGGGCTTTAGGGGAGAGTTATCAATTGATTCCATACATCCTGTCTTCTTCTGGCTTGGGTATCAGGGATAGAATGTAAACTTCTTTGAAAGGAAGAGAAGAGGAGAGGAAGCCTTTGCCATCATCCATCTCTAAGGTAGAACAGAAATAGACATCCTGATTTTAAAGTGAAGATTGACTGTCTAGTACTTAATCTCTTAACAGTCTGTCCTTTTCCCGCTGGGAGTTTCCTTCCCAATGAATTTTCTATTACCCAAAACTTGTCTGTGTTTTGTTTAAGAAAAGAGTCTGAGCATGTTCTGAGCCCTGGTATGATCTTCAGGGGGCTGGGGAAATGAATCCAGCTCACCAAAGCAATAATTGAGACCAAGACTGGAGTGGGAGGAAGGTAGATGTCAGAGAAAGGATACCTTTTATTTCAAAGGGACTCAGGAAAGCTAGAAATCACTGAAGAAAAGTATGAGTTGGTATGTTGTGGGTGACAGCGGCAAGAGGCACAGTTCAACCAGGTCACTCACAGCAGCATGTGGAGTTTCCCTAATCTTTTAGGGACCTTGACTCAGGCCAAGTCAAGGGATTCCTGGTCTCAATGAGGAAGGAAAGAATTTTAGGAATAACCAGGGCAGCCACAACTGGTGTACTAATGTCCCCATGCAAAGACTCTGCCAGCTATCTGTGTCCTTAAGGAAGGCTGCATATCCAACCTCTATGTGAAATCTCTGGGCCCTGTTGCTGGTATTCTATTTATTTCTGAGGGACTGACTCACTAGCAAAGATGTCTGCACTGATATTGCATCATAGACCTGTAAGATGATAGGAAGAAGCTGGTGAGGATATGCCAGACTTTCCTGTACTGTTTTTGTGACTTTCATAAAAATATACATAAATATATGGTTCAAAATTAAAACTTAAAAAATAGAAACTTCTCAAAACAAAACACTCTTTAGACCAAATAAAACTAGGTTATCAGCTGAATAGATGTGACAAACTGCCTCTCTCTCTCTCTCTCTCTCTCTCTCTCTCTCTCTCTCTCTCTCTCTCTCTCTCTGCAACAAGGATTTCTGGGAAAATTCACAAATGGACAGGAGTATCCCTGAGATGGTAGCTGTTCCAGAAAGAGCAAGCTACCCCCATGCTGAGGAGATGGTAGGATTTGTAGCCGTCAGAAGTGAGTTCACAGCCTGGAGTAACTGCAGGAACCCTGGAAGTCAAGATGGGCCATTGCTGGGGTAGGGAGTTGGGGAGCAATAAGGAGGGGAATAGCAGGGAAATGCGAAAGGGGGGAGCTCTAATTAGGGAGGGGGAGATAAGTACTGAAGAAGGAGGGTAAAATAACAGTAAGAATGTTTGAAATATGAAGGGAGTCATACTATTTACTATTTACCTAAAAATATCCTATAAAACATGTATATAAATATACACACAGAGTTTAAATAACATTTTCTTGTCTGGTTGTCATTGTTCCTTCTAAGAGCCAAAGACTACCTACAAAACACCCCAACATCAGGCATGAGAACCCTCTTTTGAGTTGTTGCTTAGAGACAGCTGTTCAAGAGACTCTCAAAATGGACTGTTGTTATGGACCTTGGTTGTGCCCCACCCACCAACCACAAAGTGGAAGGGAAGTCCCTATGAAGGCACCATGCACAAAGACAAAGGGCCCAGAGGCCCCTGAGCTGAAATTGACCTGCAAGCCTCCTCCCTAAGGACTAGCTTTCAGAGTACCAGAAGGTGCCATGCAAGCTTCCAAAGGAAGAAAGTAATCAACAGGCCTACCTAGCTATGACCCTATAAACCAGGACAAAGACTAGCATGGCACAATAACTCCAAGAGGCCTCAACCATATGCAAAGAACTACACAAAACTAAGAAATTCTGAGAGTGAGAAAAATAGTCTTGCCCAGGAAAGAGCACACCAATTGGCAATCCAATACCAAAAGGTCAGCCCTGAAACCACATATGAGTAACATTATACAGACTGAGAAGGTTGTATTTAGCACTATGTATTTAGCATGTAACAACAGTTAATGATAAAAATGCCATGAATTTGAGAGCAAGAAAGAGTATATGGCAGGGTTTGGAGGCAGGAAAGGGAAGGGAGAAATTATGTAATTACATTATAATCTCAAAAGTAAAGTTTAAATCCAGATTAAGAAAATTGGTAACAGGGCAGACATGCTGTTGTCTATGGTAATTCTGAATAACCTTATTGAGGAAGAACTTTGGCTAGAAGATGTATTAGTAGCTTTGGAGACCAAGAGTCCATGTTTTAGTCCCTGATCTGATGCCAGTTTGCCTCCTTATTGCCTGAAAGGCCTGGAGTTAGACACACCCACCTCACTCCTCACTATCCATAGAACGGGGCTCATATTATTTCTACATCTCAGGTTTACAGTAGAATTACATAAGCACTTGATAATCTTTAAAATAGCAAGCATGCATAGACGACAACAACAGTGGGTGGTTTTGTTAATACCCAGTGGGGCATCACCCCTGTGTTCAATTTGATGCCTTTATAATCAACTTGCCGTATTCCCAGCCCCTATATTTTTATTTAGTTCACAGGGGCTCATTATTTTAAACAAGGAAATAAAACTTCCATCTACTGCCTTGTTCTATGGCTTCTACGGCACACTTGGGAAATCTTAACATTAACAAAATACCACACATCATAAACCACCCACCGGTACCCCTTCATTATTCTTTTCAGGCCTGTCTTTATTCATTTTTCTTGCCTCTTGACATGTCATTTCCTGTCGCTTATGGAATCCTCTGCACGTCAATCAAGTTTAAACCTACTTTCCTTTTACTTCCAAGAGGGGGTCTGGCCTGGACCAGTAACTTATTTGCAAAGTATCTGTTGGCCTGGTGAGGCAATGACTGCCATGCAGAAGCTATCTCCCAAGACGGACATCTCCCAGAAGCATCAGCTCCCTTCTTCATGAAGATCGGTTTGTATCATTTTCATTGCTTTTGAGCACTAGACAGAAGTCTGAAGGTCTCATGCTTCCCTAGTACATCTCCCTCTATCTTCTGTCACTGGCCTGGTCTCACCAGGTTCCCAAGCATTCACCTGCTCCTAGATAACAGGCATCCCCTTCTCATCTTCTACACTTGCATGAATTCTGTAGCTGGAGTTTAGTATCATTTACTTTACTTTACACACTTTAATATGCTAATGTTGCGTGCACATCCCAACCATTGATGAGATCCTTAAGGAGCCCTGGCTATCTGGATTCATCTTATTGTCTCCAGTCCTACCATGATCTTGGCAAAAGGGAGGTTCCCTAGAGATCCTTGCTGAAAGAAAATCATGTTGGCATGAATTTTGATGCTAAGTTTTGTGGAGGCAAAGAAGGTTTTCTCTTTTCACTACAGAAAGACAGCTCCTAGCAATGTCCCTGGAGTATTGTCAATAAATATTTGTTGAAGATGTACGGATGTGAGTATTGTGGTAGGAAGGACTGCTATCCTTAGTCACCTGGGATAGCTTTCTTCACTGTCTTTTCCTCTGATTGAGTTGTTCACTCTTGATGCAATCATATTACTTAGGGAGTATTATATGATACAGATAGTTCCAATTCATGGATTTTACTCAAAGTCAGACCACCTGGACTAAAATCAAGACGTAACACCTTACCCCATATACAGCTTCAGGCCAACTGTTGGACTGTGGGAGCCCATTCTCGGGTTCCTCATGGCTTTACCCAGCAGGTCCGCATAGAGGATGATTAGACCACGGGCCTAAGTGCAGGTGTCTGGGATGGTCTGCACTTGGCTGTGCTGAGAGAGGAGGTCTTTTGCTCCACCCCTTGGCATCTCTATAAAAACCCTGGGGCAGAGACAGTCGGGGACCGTTGGAATAGGTTCCAGGCCCTCTCGAGGCTATCCTTTATTTTCTATCTGTTTATCTCCGCAAGATTCTCTGCTATAAATCCTTCTATCTAATATTTCCTGCTGCTCGCACTCAAGAAAACTCTGGGGAACTGTGGGGGTGGTTGGGTAAACGCCCCACATTGGACCTTCATTGGCTTCTGCTTCCTAATTTAAAAAATGGGAGATAGTTATTATTAGCTACATTGATACTAACTCCCAGACTAGTAAAAAGTGTTTTTTAAGGTTCTTAACATAGCACTACACAAACAGTAAATGCTCCCTGTATTATTACTGACATAAATTGGGATGTTGGTTCAAGGTAATATGCTTGATACTGGATTACATCCTAGGTAGGTAAGTATGGCAAGATTTGTGTCCTTGCCTGCAAGATGCTCATGTTACATAAAGTCAAACATTTGATGTGGGATGAGATGTTCAATGAAGCAAATAAACAAGGCCAGCAGAGATGAGAGGTGAGTTCATTGGTAAAGCAATACAAACAAGCAACCCAGAGAATGGGATTCTGAGCAGGGGGTTGGAAAAACAAATAGAAAACACACATGGACAGAGTAATTAATGGGGGGGGAGGGAGTTAGTTCAAAACCAGTCAAGTCCATCTGCATTTTGCTTTGTGTGTTATCCTTCTGTCCTGTTTGAAGAGGATGCTTGGCATTCTTGATCAAAGCTGATATGACCACCTTTGTACATACTAGCTCTCAAAAATTCCCTGAAGAAGCTGGGCTGTAGCTTATCTGGTAAAGCACTTGTCTAGCATATATGAAGCCCTGAGTTCGAGTGCCAGCACCACATAAGTTGGAATTACAGTGTATGTCTGCAATTCCAGCACTCGGGGTGGTGACAGAAGACCAGATATTGAAGGTCATCTTGAGCTACATAGCAAACTCAGAACCAACCTAGTGTACATGAAGAGCACGCCTCCAAAAAGAAAAATAAAAAATGCATTAAAGAGATCATATGGCATGTGGCTTATGGTAAATAGAAGCTGTGTGAGTGTGTGTGTGTGTGTGTGTGTGTGTGTGTGTGTGTGTGTGTGTGTGTGTAGACAGACAGGCCAGGAAAGCAGTGGCTTGAGTTCTGTGTGTTTGCAGATAAGTAGAAAGGCCCATTTGTTTCCATTTCTGCTCTCACAGCACAGTCAGGTAAAGAAAAAAAGAGCACCTTCCAAATCTACCATGAGTGCTGCACAGAGGGATTAGCCTGGGCTTTATGGACACCTGGCAGCAGACACTTGCCACTTTGGTCCTAGTTTAACTTGAATGGAAACTGAAATCTCTTTCTTTATGGGTTGGGCATGAGTTATAAGTGGGAAATCATGAATAAAAATGAAGGAGCCAAGAATGTCAGGATTATCAAGACAGGGAACACACAGGTTCAACAGCGGCTTGAATTCAGTAACTCTCTTTCCTTTCTTCTTCTGGGCTCTCTTCCCTTGGTTCCCTCTCCTTCCCTTCCCTTCCTTCTTTTTCCCCTTCCCTCCCTTTCTCTTCCCTTCCCTTTCTTACTCTTCCCTTTCTTTCTCTTCCCCGTCCATTGTTTCTTTCTTCCCTTACAGAAGGACAGTGTACAAGGGTAACAAAAGTATGGTGATATGCTATTTCTCTGCACCTTGACAGATTTAAAAAAGAAAGAGAAGCATTGTTAGTGTGGATTCTAAAGAGAGCTTTTCTCAACTTCCCTGGATGCTTGTGCTCGCTCTCTCTCTCTCTCTCTCTCTCTCTCTCTCTCTCTCTCTCTCTCTCTCTCTCTCTTCCTCCCTCCCTTTCTCCCTCCCTCCCTTCCTCCCTCCCTCCCTCCCTCCCTCCCTCCCTCCCTCCCCCTCTAAGATACTGAGAGACTGACACAGAAATGTGATTTTCATTATAGTAAATATCACATCACTTAATAATGTCTCCTGTAAAAATCATAGATACATTTACAACCAAAATTACTATCTATCTGTCAACTTAACGTAGTTGGATTTGAGAGGAGGGAGAGACATGCCTTCCAAGGCCATAATGGAGTCTGACCTAAATGTTAGGTTGGCCATGATCATTATGTCTCTTAGCTGTGCCCTACACTGTAATTATTAGCTTTTACGCTGTCCTGCTCATCACAAAGGCACCTTCTGATGCCGCCCAAGTCACAGACTTACCTGTCAACTCCTTCCTTTTCCATTCTGTGATGGGACTAGAGAGCAGAACACCCTCCTCTACAGGGTTTATGTAAGAAGAACCATCTGTGACCCAGCTCCAAGGCAGCCCACAGACACCTTTTCTCTGTCCTCTGTACTTATTACTCATCAATAGCTCCAGATGTTGAAGCAAAGTGATTTCTGAGGTCACCTCTTTACAATCTATAAGCATTGCAGGACTAGAAAGGACAAATAATACAGCATTATTCTTTGGGTAGATTCTAAAGAAAACTTTTAGCTCAATACCACCTTTTCTCAATTTTCCTGGATAGTCCTTCAGGTTTAAAATAAAATGTGTTGTTGTTGTTGTTGGTGGTGGTGGTGTGTGTGTGTGTGTGTGTGTGTGTGTGTGTACGCAAAAGGGTGTATGAGCATGTGCCCACGTGCACAGATGCATTTGCATGTGTGTTAGCAAATATCCTGAGGCCAGAGGTCACCTTTGGCTACTGTTGCTCAGATGCTCTCCACCTTGTCTTTAGAGACAGGGTCTCTTACTTTGCTTGGAACTTTCTGATTGGACTCAGCTGAGTGGCCAGTGAGCTTTGGGAATCCTGACATTTCCACTGCTCCAGAGTTGGGATTACAAACACACACCACCACATCTAGAATTTTTAAGGGACATTGGGCATCTAACTGGGGTCCTTACATTAAAGTACAATGCATGCACTTTACGTGCTAAGCTATATCCCCAATCCCAGGTTTGAAGAAGTAGAAGTAGTGGGATCCAGTGCTGTTGTGTCTGATGTACTCAGGCTTTTGTGGACACAGTTGATGGGATGGCACAATAATAGTCTGTGGAAAGCCTACTAACAATAACTATCACAGATTTGTAGAATACATGTCAGTTTAAACCAGTATTTCATGCCTATTCCAATAACCCTGAAACCAGATAGAATTATGAAAAAGATACTCATGACAGAAATCATGGAAAAAAATTAACATGTAGGGAATTGAATACTTCCTCAACGGGGTATGTGAAGCTGTGTAATACAGACCTTACAAAGAATGTGTGCTGGAAAATTGTGTATGACCCAACATGTATTTAAAATATAAAATATAAAATTGGGTTTATAATATGATCTCACAAGAACATTTGAAAATGTAAAATGAAAACTTTGAGGAACGGACCCCAGTGTTCAAGATTACTTCTGGCCTTGTGCAATTGTAGGGGTTTAATCTCTTCCTTTTAACATTTATCGTATTGTCTACACTTTCTATAGCATACATATATTCCTTCATACACTAGCCAGATATTGCTTTAAAAATCTAATCTTTGGGGATGAAATCAGAGGAGTGTGTTCCTTTCTGGAAGGGAAACAAAGGTACTTTCTGGAAGGATGGAAATAGTCTATGTCTTGATTTGGGTGCTGGTTGTATTGTTGTATACAGAGATAAAATTTCACTGGGCCATGTCATCATCCCACCACAGGTATTTGTTTTGTCTCAATTTTAAGAACACAATACTCTGATTAACCCATTCCCTTCACTCATATAGTGGTCCCTACTTGATTTTTTTCTGTAATATTTGTGACTGGTACTGTGTTTCCATAGGGTTCCCAGCACCCCTGTTAAACTGTTCCAGTCCATATGGCACCAACCTTACCTTTATAAAGGAACCACTTTATCTACTTTCTACTCAGCTGTCCAAACATAATCCTTACTCAAAACCCATATTTAGCTGTTTAACTTGCTGAGTGTCCCTGGGGACTCAACTTCTTTTAATGTTTTCATCTTCAAAATTTAGTATAGGAAGTGAATATCATTTTCCTCACAGGATCATGTTGTACAGATTGGCATA
Organism: Peromyscus californicus insignis; assembly: GCF_007827085.1. Classification (NCBI taxonomy): domain Eukaryota; kingdom Metazoa; phylum Chordata; class Mammalia; order Rodentia; family Cricetidae; genus Peromyscus; species Peromyscus californicus. The sequence continues at coordinate 104,445,681 of NW_026294551.1, forward strand.
TACATATAAAGTACCTGCCAACAGGTGAAAGGCTAACTTCACCTGTGAAAAGACTCCAAGAGGTCATGAAATTTGTCTAGCTGTGTTTTAACCTAGATCTTTCCAGGTCCCACACCTTTTAAAAAGATGTATTTATTTCTATGTGTATGAATATTTTCCTGCATGTGCACTTGTGCAGCATATGCATGTCTGGTGCTGCAAAGGCCAGAAGAGGGTAGAGTGACACCCTGGAACCGTAGTTACAAATGGTTATAAGCTGCCAGGTGTGTGTTCTGGAAACCAGACCTCAGTCCTACGCATACTTTCTCTTGGGTGATAGCTGTCCAGTTACACTGGACTGTTTCTGAGGGGTCGGGTATTATCAGCAGTGACAAGCGGATCAATTGCTTACTCTTACAACAGATATACACAGAGCACCAAGTACATGCTCTCAGCATCTCCTCTTTTACCTTTAGGTTTTATCAACAGCATGCACAAAACTCAACTTCGATTTATGGCCACACATAGGTGTGTGCTACTACTTGTCAAGGTTAGAAGAAGGTCCCAAGTGTCCTTCCTCAGTGCCATCCATCTTTTTGTTTCTTGAGACAGGGTCTCTGACTTTCCTAGAACTTGGGGAGCAGGCTAGTCTGGCTGGCAGGTGTGCTCCAGGGCTCTCCCTGCATCTGCTTCCTCAGTTCTGGGGTACCAGCATGAATCCCTATGCCAAGACTGTCAAAATGTGGGTTCTGGTGAGGACTCAGGTCCTCGTGCCTGCAAAGCAAACACTTCACAGACTGAGCAACTTTGCCAGTCCACTCACCCAACTTCTCACAACTTCTCACTTAAAATGTCTTTCTGTCACTGAATTCCACTTTGCGTATGGACATGGTGGACTTGCTGGAGAATTCCCACACTCTGGAGACAGCCTTTGGGGACTGGTGGAAAGCAATGTATACAACTACTCAGCTCTCCCACTGTCCAGGTTGGGGAACTCTGGGATATGTATTCTACACTGTCTTCTATAGTTCCCCAAGAGTCCCTGTGGGCTCTAGCTGTCCCCATGGTAACTTGTTTAATAACATGTCCTTTATTGATTGCCTTTCTTTACTGTAGCTAGGCTCCTACCACCATACTGTCCCTCTCATGTAAATAATTTGAGTCTGTGACTCAACATCTGCTTCATGAAGAAACAATCAAAGACAAGCATCTGTCAGTCAGCTGCCTTTATGCAGCTTGATTCCTGGTTGAGTTGGGGGAGATCAGCCATAAATAAGAAAAAGGAAATGAAGTATATTTGTAAGTGGTGACAATTATCTGAAAAGAACCAACACGATATGATGGAGAACAATTAGGGTAAATGAATTATTTTTAAATGAAACAAGCAGGCATAGTATCCATAAGAAGTGACTTTCAAATTAAGACTTGGAGAAAAAGAAGGATCCAGTCACACAAAGAGCCAAGGAGATACTTCCAGTCATTGTGTTGAATTTTCAGTGCTATGATGAACACTTGAGAGAAGCAGTTTAAAAGAGAAACTATTTATTTTGACTTATGATTTCAGAGTTCTCAGTCCAGGGACTCTGCCTCCATTGTTCCTGGGTCTGTGGTGAGTCAGTATACCAAGGTGGAAGGGTGCAGGAGATGCATACGCCACAGTGGAAGGGAAGGGTGCTGGAGATGCACACGCCACAGTGGAAGGGAAGAGTGCAGGAGATGCACACACCACAGTGGAAGGGAAGGGTGCAGGAGATGCATATGCCACAGTGGAAGGGAAGAGTGCAGGAGATGCACACACCACAGTGGAAGGGAAGGGTGCAGGAGATGCACACACCACAGTGGAAGGGAAGGGTGCAGGAGATGCATACGCCACAGTGGAAGGGAAGGGTGCAGGAGATGCACACACCACAGTGGAAGGGAAGGGTGCAGGAGATGCATACGCCACAGTGGAAGGGAAGGGTGCAGGAGATGCATACACCACAGTGGAAGTGAAAGATGCAGGAGATGCATACGCTACAGTGGAAGGGTGTAGTAGATGCAGTGAAGCTGAACTATTAACTTCATGGTAGCCAAGAATCAGAAGCAGGCAGAAAGGAAGGGGCCAGGGCAAACTACCATTCCCAAAGATATCTCCATCAACCTACTTCCTGTAGCTAGGCTCCACCTCCTAAAGTTTCCAGTACATTCCAAATTAGCATCACCATCTGAGGACCAAGCTTTGAACACATGAGCCTGTAGAGATATTTTCTATTCAAACAGCACCCCTGGTTGTGAAATTGCTCTGCATATTCAAGAACTCACAGGAAGATAGTGTGGCACTTGCAGAATGACTGAGGGATTTTGGAGGCACAGGCAGGTGTCTAACTTTGGGGGGCTTATAGGCATGCCAAGAAGTTTGTGTTAGCATAGGGAGATGGCTCAGAGGTTAAAGCACTTCCTGAGAAAGCCAGAGAACTGGAGTTCAGATCCCCATGAGGCCTGTGAATCCAGCCTCAAAAGGCAGACAGGGGATCCCTGGAGCAAGTGGGCTAGCTTGCTGTCAGTGAGCTCTGGGTTTTATTGAGAGATGCTGTGTCTTAGGGCTAGTGCTGCTGTAATGAAACACTATGACCGAAAGCAGCTTGGTGGGGAAAGGATTTACTTGAATTTCGTATCCTGAATCACCATCCACTGAGGAAAGTCAAGGCAGGAACTCAAACTAGGTAGGAACCTGGAGGCAGGAGCTGATGCAGAAGCCATGAAGTGATGCTGCTTACTGGCTTGCTCTTCATGGCTTGCTCAGACTGCTTTCTTGTAGAACCCAGGGCCACCAGTCCAGGTTGATACCACCCACAGTGGGCTGCACCCTTGCACATCAATCACCAATTAAGGCAAACACTACAGGCTTGCCTACAGCCAATCTTGTGGAGGCATTTTCTCAATGAGGTTCCTCCTCTCAGACGACCATAGCTTGTGTCAAGCTGACATAAAACTAGCCAGCACACCCTGCCTCAGTAAGTTGGGAAAGCAATCATGGATGTTTCCTGGCATCAACCTTTCATCTCCACCTACATGTACATATGCACCCACACAGGTGTGCCCACACATGCATATTACTCACACACACACACACACACACACACACACACACACACACACACACACACACACTTCAGGCATACATAAGAAGAAGTTTGGAGCCTCACAGAGCTACTGACTTTGTTTAAAGGAGGTCTTTGTTCTATTCATGAATTTGAGCCTCGAATAGAAGATACTTCTTTCATTTTTCTAGCTAAGATCTTGGGTTTTGAATCCATTCACACAGCTTCAGGGAGGGAGAGAAAGGCAAAGGGCATGGGGAGGCTTCTTCTGCAAAGCAGTATGTCAGGAGACACTGTAGGGATCCTTTGTTTCATCAAGTTAGTTTTCCCCTAGATTCTCCAATACCTCTAATTCTGGGTGTCACCAGGAAATAGGTATGCTGCGCCTTGGTGACAACCTTTTCCAGTGACTATAGCAACCTGGGGCTAGGGCCATTTTTCCTTCATCAAAAGAATGGACTGGCTTCCTGAAGATAAGTAAAACCCCATTGTTGCTCTCGACTCTTAAAGAGAAAGCATGTACAAGGGTAATAAAGATACAGCTGAACACTGCTAATGATATTGCATGAAATAACATGAATTAAGTAAACCATTTCTCTGCAGCCTAATTATAGATGCTTCCAGATGAAAATGAAAGAATGAGCCTTGAACTGGAGCCTCCCTTCTTATTCCAGCCATTATTTCTGATGGTGGTGGTAGTGTGTGTGTGTGTGTGTGTGTGTGTGTGTGTGTGTGTGTGTGTGTGCGCACGCGTGCACACGCACACGCACATATGCACATGCATGTACACACAGAGTACAGATATATTATTGTCTGACAACTATGCAAACCACTGGCCTCCCAGTTTGTGAATTGGAACCACTTCTCTCTGTTCCTTAGAGAAATGATGCAGCTAAACCAGGCAGAGTAGGCGGAGGAAGGAGCAGTTTGGTAGCAACTCCTCTGACTTGCAGACTGCGGACGTAGCTCTTCTCCCTTCCCTACTCCTTAGATACAGCTGTCTTTCCCAAGGAGGCTGACCACACCATTCAACGGAACGAAAGCTTTAGAGGCTTCAGGTAGACTTTGGGTGAAGTCTGCAACTCCCATCCTGTACTTTTATATCTTAATCTATTTCTGGTTCCCACTGTGGACTTTCAGGGTGTTTGCTTGTTTGGTGCTGTACTCTTGTGTTAGCCTGCCTCCTCTTAAAGAACACATGCTTAGCTTCCAAAGTTTGCCTCAAGAATGCCCTCAGGTATAAAACATCCCTGGCTTGCTAGGTAAAACTGTTCTCATCCTAGAAATACGGAAATGTTGTGGTTTGCACAACTGTCCCCGCAGAGGCACCTGTGTTTACTGCTTGTCATCCAGCAGGTGGCACTGTTCTGAACGGTCTGGAAACTGGGAGGGTAGGTAGGACCCAGCTGGAGGACGTAGGTAACTAGGTGGGGGCAAGTTGTTGAGAATATCTTGAACTTGTCCTCTTCCTGTCTCACTCTTTCCTGTCTGTGGTAAGGCTCTGTTTTGCCATACTTTCCTCGCCATGGTGGACTAAAATTCCAGACACCGTGTGCTAAGATGGATCTTCCTCCATCAAGTTGGCTCAGTGGAAGAATTTACACTGGGGTAAATACACCAACCCATAGAGCAAAATTTGAGACAGAGATGGGCTGATTTTACTCCTGATCCCATTCAATGGCCTGATTTTCTCAGACAATAACATGATAGTAAACTTCATGTAAACAGAGATTGGAAGCACAATGGGTCTCTGACTCCAAGATCCCAGACAAGCCTGGCCTGACCAGGTGGAGAGTGAGAGTCACATGAAGAACATCTTAGTTGTCCCAGCCAAGTCATTCTAGAGCAGCCAGCTGCTACTCAACTTTCAGTGGAGTATGAACATCTGAGCTCATACAACTCGATAGACCTAACCAAGTAAAGCACCACTGCCAATGGTTCTTGTTGCTCTGCACCACTATGTTTAATGAACTTGGCTTTGTACCGATTGTAAGTGTAGGGCACACACGAAGGAAGATTTAGGTCTGGCTGGTGGTTGTCCATCAAGAAGCAGATAAACCATAGCTCACTTCATTCCCAGTGAAGAGTAAAGGCCTGAGAAAAGGTAGTGTGCAGGGTCACCACTGTTAGCTCATCATTTCTTTCCAGGAATGAGCAGCAGTCTGCTTTGATCTAGACCTTTCCCTTAGTAGGTCAAATTAAAAAAACTCTTTCAAGCAGTGAGAGGCAAGAAGCTGGCCACACCTGCTTGATCCTTTAGGGGACAAGAAAGTCCCTTTGCACAGGCTGCCTGCAAAATGAGAGAGAAGGGGGATGGCTCCCCCTACAGGACATATCTGACCAACTGAACATGGCTACAAAGGTTGACCTTTGCAGAATCACAGTATTCTGTTTCCCAGTAAGGATGTGTTCCTTGGAAGAAGTGAAAGAGAAGCTGTTTTACTGGGAGTCACTAAGGAGGGTGACGGGTTGGGGTGAATGAAAGCAGAGGAAAAGGAACTAGCAGATACTGGCCAAGTAGGAGAAAGGCATTTGCCACCACACTCCTGGCTCTTCCAAGTATTAAATATAGTAGTATATATGAAAAGAAACCTATTGTGTTATAAGCTAATTAAAAGGAATTAAGAAAAATGCTAAACAACATATAGAAAATATAGGGAGTACTTGGTACATGCTGTTATACAAACCCATTGATCCCTCACAATAATTGTACCTTCATTTCACAGAAAGACATCAGTTCAAACCACACAGTAAGTGATGGAATTGAGATTCAAACTCAGTCTTGTGCTTTATCCAAGCTTCACCTGGCTTTCAACAAGCCATGGGAAACTTTGCAACTTGGTATATGGCATTAAGTATTTGATGTCCATCAATGGCCATAGACAGAAGAATGTCCACCTCTATTACCTACCTTGGACCTCCCACATTTGAGCCACTAGATCTATGCTCCTGCCCCTAAGCAATTCTAAGCATGTGGAAGTCTTTGTTATATCAGTCTAAATCCTACCTCTGTTTTTGGTTCATCATACCATTGCTATGACACAAACACACTCAGCTCCCTCCTTTAATTTTTCTCTTAGTATTATTGTGTGTATGATGCATGTATGTGTGAATGTGATATCATACATGCTACTAACTTGTGTGGAGGTTAAAGGATAACTCTTGGGAGTTAGTTCTTGCCTTCCACCTTGTTGATTCAGGGTCCCTCTCACTCTTTCTATCACTGCATACTCTGGGCTAGCTCCTTTCTCTGCCACTTGTGTCACTATAGGGGTACAGAAGTCCCAGGGCTGAATTCAGGTCACCAGGCTCGTGAGGCATGTGCTTTTGTCCACTGAGCCCCTCACCAGCCCCTGCTGTTCCCATTTTCCTTCCACCCATGTCAGGTTCCTATTCTCCCAATTTAGCCCATTTGATTTCTACAGCAGAGTATTTCCAGGTAGCTGGAACTACATAATTATACTTCATAGTCCATTTATCTGAATGTGTGTGTTTAACAGTTCAAATTCCTTTTTCAGAGAATGAACCCCCTTCTATTTATTCAGTATTTTACATTACCTCCTACACCAGTCTTTGTCTGAATTTACATTCTGGTAAATGAAAGAAACTCATGTCTTCATTGTCCTAAGTCATTCTCTGTGACTTCACACTCCCTCCCAGGGGAATACTTCTTATTTCTACAGTAAACAAAGTCAGATTCTATTCTGTCCTTCACCTCCAACTTCATTGACTTCGAGTGTGGCTCTAGTCTTTGGTATTTACCAGGGTTTACATAGGAACCAATAGAATGGAATCTACAAAACTGACACAAATATGTGTGTAGTTGGTGAGAGAAGTAAGTAGAAATCTTCATTACCACAGTCAACAGTACATTTAGGAAGTGTCTGCCCGACCACAGCTGAACAGGATTGTGTACTTGGAAATTGATAATCATGTTCACTCGACCTTTGCAAAGTGCCTTCATGTGTTAAGATGCAAAAACATGAAGGAAAGTACTTGATGCTTTATTAAGTCTTCCTGGAGTTAGAGCATTACAGAAGCAGGTTTGCATCTGCAATTACCCCTAAGCTTTTAAGTGCATATAAAGGACAAACGAACCACACTCCACACTCAGCATCTTCCATTCCCTGATACAGGACGTAGTTCCCCTGTGGGAAGAGAGGAACATGGAGCTAGACACTGCCAGAAGCTGTTTTTCCTGATTTAAACAGAGAAACCTAAACTATGTGAGTATTGAGTGGACAGACCCTTCTTGTGACATGGGGCTGGAATCAGAGTGATATAATAAATAACTGATGCACATCCATTTGACAAGAGGTACTTCCAAAAGCTGGGGATATGGTGATGGGAAATACAAGCAGACACTATTCCCCATTCTACTGGAAGATAGAAACACTTACCAATCAAGGAAACTAGTTTCAGATGTTGAGTGTTTAAAAAAAAAAAAAGATAACATGGGATAAAGATCTGGCTAGTAAGGACTCTGCATGCATCCTCTGGGTAGGAAAGCATATCCACCATCTCATGGCCACACAACCAAATTCATATTCCATTTTGAAATGAAAACTGGAAACTCTGTGTTCTTTCCAGTTTCTGGTTTCAGTGCCACCCTCTTATCTAATGAGTCACTTCTTTGTCTCCCATCTGCTTGGCCTGCCACACAATTGCTCACATCGGAGTCAGCTCGGTTAATGTCTTTTTTGTGTCCCTCAATATATTGTGCAACCTAATAAACTTATCTGAGGTCAGAGAACAGAACAGTCACTAGACAGACATAGAGGCCAGAAAATGGTGGCACATACACCTTTAGTCCTAGCATTCTGGAACATCTGGATCTCTGTGTTCAAAGCCACACTGGAAACAGCCAGGCATGGTGACACATGCCTTTAATCCCAGGAAGTGGTAGCAGGAAGCAGAAAAGTATATAAGGCATGAGGACCAGGAACTAGAGCTTTTAGGCTATTAGCAGCAGTTCAGCTGAGATCCATTTGGATGAGGACACAGAGGCTTCCAGTTTGAGTAAACAAGATCAGCCTAGGAATTGGCGAGGTGAAGTTAGCTGTGGCTTGTTCTGCTTCTCTGGTCTTTCAGTGCTCACACCAATACCTGGCTTGGGGTTTGTTTTTATTAATAAGACCTTTTAAGATTTGTGCTACAAATCTTATGTAGTGAGTCACTTCTTCATCTCCCATCTTCTCGGCCTGCCCCACAATTGCTCACATCTAAGTCAGCTCGGTTAATGTCTTTTTACCATGACTTCCCCTACATTGCCACATATAATGTTTCCCACATAGAAATGAGTGGATGAGGCAATCTGGGGCAATCTGCCATGTCAGTGTCTATTCTTAAAGCCACTGCACAGATGTTTTTGATTTGTTGTAGAGACGTATTCCAATGCCTCCACTCTAAGAGATAAGTACTTGCCTGTATCACACAAAGCCCCATGTTCAATCTCCAGCACTTCAAAAGCTGCATATGGTGCCACACAACTGCTCCTCCAAACTTGCAACATAGTGGCAGGAGGATAGGAGTTCAAGACCATCCTCAGCTACAGAGTGAGTGTGAAGCCAGCTTGAGCTACCTGACACCTAATCTCTCTCTCTCTCTCTCTCTCTCTCTCTCTCTCTCTCTCTCTCTCTCTCTCTCTCTCTCTCACACACACACACACACACACACACACACACACACACACACACACACACTACTGTAAATTGAAAATATCCTGAATCCAAAGTGAAAGCGATTGTATATACTGACCATCCTGGCTTATTCTCACAGTACATTGGAGATCAGAGGACTTTTTTATCCTTGTGAAGTTTGATGTGTACTTCACTGTTGCTGCCCTGCATTATGAAAGATATCTGTGCTGAGTATCATTCCTAGGTGAGGAAAAGAAAAAAATCAAACTTAGAAGCATTAGTTCATACTACTTTTGTACCATGGTAAAGTGAAAATTGTAAATCAAATCACCATAAGTTGGGGACATATCTGTAGTGGAGAATTAATCACACCCAAAGAGAGATCTAGTCTCTGCCCTTGGCTATAGGAATATATTTCCTAAACTCCCACAAATGCCATGCTTGATGGAGTGTCTGTTTGCCTGGGGTTCTTTGTCACTGGACAGTTTAACAGTATGATTGATGGTGGCAGCTTTGGGCCATACTGTCTCAATTCCACCTCCAGACAAACTAGAGACTTATGGCCAATGCTATATTATTGGTCCTAACTCTGGAGAGACTGCTCATTTAAGGCCCAAGCTAAGCTCTAGACTCCCAGACTCAGGTCTGCATCCCTGTTTGCCAATTTTCCACACATTTTGTCACACACAGATGTCAGAAAAGTAGTTCTGCCCATGGCAATATGGGAAAAGAAGGTCTAGATTTGGTAATTTTTCTGAAGTCTGGCACTGGGCCCTTCCTTTAGCTGATTTCCTCCTATAAGAAGCTGTAACCACAAGCAAAGTCACTAGCAGTTACTTCTGCAAAGCTTCCAGTTGATTGGAAAAGTTTAAGGTAGGTTTGTAACCTTCCCCAAAACTTGAAATTTCTAGTGGAACTGACAGCAGGCTTGTGGAGACTGCCTCTCCAACTCTACAGCCATGGCTGCCAGGCATCACCAGGAAGAAGGTCCAGAACACAGGTTCAGTCTGTATTCTGGAAAGCTCCCTTCAGTGACTGCTCTGCATAGATCTGTAGATGTAACGTCTTGTTAAATAAGAAATACAGAGCCAAATTCAGAGTTAAAAGCCCAAGAGGTCAGAGCAGTAGTTAAGAGCTAGAAAACCCTTTCTTACCCTTCACTGTCACTGCTGTCTTTCCCCTCAGCAAGAGACCTACTTCCTGTGTGTTTGTCCTTTTTATTGACTTTCTCTTCTGCCTTCTCATTGGTTGTAAACCCAACCACATGACCTCCTCGTCACTGCCTGTCTATACAGACCTCCAGGTCTTCTATGGTTGGTATTGAGATTAAAGGCGTGTGTCTCCTTGCTGACTGTATCCTTGAAAACACAGAGATCTGCCTGACTCTGCCTCCCAAGTGCTGGGATTAAAGGCATGCACCACCACTGCCCAGCTTCTGCTATGGCTTGCTATTAGCTCTGACCCCCAGGCAACTTTATTTATTAACATACAAATAAAATTACATTTCAGTACAAATAAAATATCACCATACAGATCTGTCTTTTTTGGTTGGTTGAGAACCATTTCACCACTGATAGTATTTACTGCTTGGGCCCAGTTTCTCTGTACTGGTCCCAAAGCTTTCTGCTGCCACCATCTGTGGCAGGATGGACCACAAACATTCATTGGGTGTAAGAATAAGGAGAAAAGTAAAGGTTGTCTCCATGTGGGAAACAAGAACTCTCTAGGCAGGACCTTGGGGAGAATCCCTTTCTAGTGACATGTCTGTCTGTCTGTCTTCCTCCTTTCTTCCCTCACTCATCCTGTACCTTTCCTTAATTCTTTCTTGTATCAATAGAAGTGTCTTGGTCTCATTAGCTCAATGATGTCAGTGAGGTTTGAGTCACAAACATAAATGATCAATCTACTTGTCTCTGCTACAATTTATCCTAGGCTGACCACAGCTGGTCTGGATTTTTAATGGAGAAGGTCATGGGACTGTCTTGAGAATAACTTGCTCTATACCCAGAGAAATGTGTGCTCCCTTTAGTAGCACCATATTTATTCAGAGAAACTATATGGGCCTTCTTGAATCAGCACTTTCTAGACCAGTTGCTCTGTGAGACACAGGCACACCCATCTTTAACCTTTATGGCTCATTTACTTACTTTATTTTATTACTGTGTGGATTTTTGTGATGAGGTCTCATGTAGTCCAGGCTTGCCTAGACTTTCCATGTAACCAAGGATGACCTTGAACTCCTGATCCTTCCTTGTCCACCTCCTTGATGCTGAGATTACAGGTGTGTGCCACCATGCCTGGTTCAGTGCTTTTTTTGAAAAAGCATTTTCAGCTTCCACCTGCATCTGCAGCTTTCTTAAGCAGCAATCTGTTTCAAAAGGGAGAACATTGAAGGGAAGTGTGTCAAATGTAACACTAAGCCACAAGAGGTGTGAACAAGAAGCCACAGGAATCTAGAAGCCTGAGTGCTTCACTCAGTTCAAGGATTTTTTAAACCCAATTTGAGTCTTTAAGTAAAACAAGTAGATAAATTCTATTAAGCTTGGGTAAGGAAGGAAACATAATTCTGGACAAAGAAACAGCATATGTGAAAGTACAGACATTTGGAAACTGAGCCTCATTGTGAAGGAGGCTAGAGCAAGATGAGACAGGAGATGAGAACAAGGAGCTGGTAAGTGGGCTGTTGATCTCACAGGTTTGCATCAGGTCACATTAGGAGCTTGGTTTGATCCTATTGTAGTGGAACTGTTGAAAGCAAGTCAAATCCACAATGTAGATATCTCACTGCAGGTCTCACTGGAAAGAGAGAGTGTAGTGTCTAAGGACCAGTTACCAAGCTACTGTAGTAATTCCAGGAAGCTGAGCATGGGATTTAACAGTTGGTGATTTGAGTGGACCACGTGGGAAAGTAGTGTGCACAGTCCTTGGGGACAGATTCCTTAAACATCATGGATTGGGGAGGCCCCTGGGAAGAATTCTAAGCTTGTCCTGGATGGAGAACTTCACCTGTATCATGAAGGGTGCCTGTGAAATGCACTGTCCTTGGTGGTTGTATAAAGGAGGGAAGTAAATGTCAACTGTGCTGATGTCTGTGATGCTGTTTGCCTTGGTGCTTTGCCTAGCCAAGCTCCAAAAGAAAGGTACCACTACATACAGGGATGGGTGTAATGGGTATTTGCTCTACCTATGACCTTGGGCTACCTGGCCAGATAGAGGTGGTGCTTCTTTTCTGCCTATGTGATCTCTTAAAAGAGAAGAGAAAGGGGGTTTGTGCTCTCTTGGGTTGGGAAGACTGAGTCAGGAGAGTGAAGTGGTGTGTGTCAATCCTCATCTTTCCTGGACAAAGCAGGACTCTGAAACTGGATATACCCTATCCTGTATCTGTGAGTCTGTATTTCCATAGCACCCATTAACAAATTGATACATATTCTTATATATACCCTTTTTGGGTCACGATTATAGTGGCACCCAACACAGGGCATGAACCCACAACCCCGAGATTAAGAGTCTCATGTTCTAGTGACTGTTTTAATTGTGGTAAATCAGGCCATATAAGAATAAATTGTACACAGGGTGCTTCTAGAAACAATGTTTCTTCTAGGAATGACCCAAACAGAAGGCTCCAACCTTATGGATTATGCAGAAGATGCATCAAAGGCAGACACTGGACCAGTGAATGTAGATCAACAAGAGACAAACAAGGCAACCCTTTACCATCAGGAAATAAACGCCTTTGAGGGGCCTTTCACAGGTCCTCAAGTCAAACATGGTCCAACCATTTCCAGTCACTATGGAGGAAATTCCTCCCCAGAACAATTAGAAGATCCAGTGCCTAGTGTAAAAAAACCACACTGCACTGGATGATAGAATAGCTTTGAAAGATGAATGAAAAATTCCAAGAGAAACCATAAAATGAGTATTTTGGCAACTTCTATAAATAAGCAAAGACCAAAGCTAAGAGTACAAATAAATAACATTATAATTGAAGGTTTGCTGGACACAGGAGTGGATGTGATTATAATTACACCAGAATCATGGCATCTGAATTGGCCTTTTCAGGAGATGGATGTTCAGTTCCTAGGAATTGGAACCCTATCTCAGGTAAAACAAAGCACATGATGGGCTGAATGCACAGGGCCAGAAGGACAGAGAGGAAGGCTGAGGCCATATGTGGCTAATGTAGCAATGAATCTATGAGGTCATGATCTATTACAGCAATGGAATACACAGATTAACATTTCTCCAATCTCAGGAATGGACCATAAACCAATTCATGTTTCTGGCAATAATTTTATAAGACACTATAAAAAACAATCACTGACCATTCAGGCTGTACAAAAATAGGGCACTAGCTGTTGAACTCTCAGAGATATCAACGGCCCTACCCTTAAAATGGTTAACTGATAAACCTGTCTGGGTTGGGCAATGGCCTATGACATCAGAGAAACTACATGCCTTAGAACAGCTGGTTCAGGAACAGCTAAATGCTCAACATATTGAAGAATCAACCAACCCTTGGAGTTCTTCTGTATTTTTATTAAAAAGAAATCTAGAAAATGGAGAATGCTGACAGATTTGAGAGCCATAAATAAAGTGATTCAGTTAATGGGCTCTCTACAGCTTGGAATGTCCTTGCCTTCTCTGTTACCTAAAGAATGGCCTATTATAGTTATTGACTTAAAAGACTCTTTCTTCACTATACCTCTACAAAAAAAGGATAGGGAAAAATTTGCATTCACAATATCTACTTATAATAATTCTCACCCTGTTAAGAGATAATCAATGGAAGATTCTCTCACAGGTTAAATACCCCCACCCTGTGCCAATATTTCATACAAAAACCATTGGAAATAATTCATGTACAGTTTCCACAGTCTATAATTTATTATTTTATGGACAATATCTTATTTGCTGATTCAAAGGTTGATACTTTAGAAAAAATGTTCAAAGAAGTAAAGAAAGTCTTGACTCACTGGGGATTATAAATTGCTCCTGAAAAAATACAAAGAGGAGATTCTCTTTATTACCTAGGATATAAAATAGGTCTACAAAAAATAGACCCCAAAAGGTACAAATCAAGAGAGATTTATTGTGGACTCTTAATGACTTTCAAAAATTACTAGGAGACATTTCCAATTTATGGCCCACTTTTGGGATAAAAAAAACCCATGAACTGAGTAATTTGTTCAAAACCTTGGAGGATGACAAGGACTTAAATAGTCCAAGAGAATTATCAGCTGAAGCTGAGAGAGAATTTGCTTTGGTGGAAAATAAATTATAGTAGGCATATGTGGATCACGTGGATCCAGAGCTTAACTACATTCTGGTTATATTACCCTCTATGCATTCCCCTACAGGGATTTTAATGCAGAGGGAAGATATTATATTGGAATGGTTATTTCTACCACATAAACAGAATAAGAAATTAAAGACATGTGTGGAAAAATTTCTGATTTGATTTTCAAAGGAAAACTAAGACTTTGTCAATTGACAGGAAAGGACCCAAGTAGAACAATAAAATTTTCCTGACAGCGATCTCTGAAGTCTCCAGAAGGAAGATGGGATCCCACAGCAATGATTCTACCTGGTCCATAATGATGTCATTTAGCCAATAAACATCACTCAAAGATCAGCTTTGGAGTACAAACTGCTCAAGACAATTCCAAGATGGTGGGCTGAGATGGCCCATCATCTTACACCTATAGCCAGAATTTCAGATAAGCCTTGCCCAGTACTCTAAGACTAGCTACAAATGTTACAGCTAGTCTTAATGAGATTTAACCACTGTTTTACTTTTTTTACAGGATCTCACAGACAGACAGCAAGAAGCAATTCTAGGAAAATGACACTTCCTCTCTGAACAGGTTTTGTTTTCTCAGTGTTATAGATAATTGTCATCTGTTAGAGGTTGGTTGTAAGTTTATAGGGTTGGGGTTGGATCAATAAAGTTTAGACTCAGGAATTTCTTTGAAAAAGAAAAAGAGAAAATAGATAGGATAAGATAATAAGATAGATTGTTATATATACTTGTAAACTAATTTAGCAAAATATCAGTTTTGGATAATTTGCATTGGTATGGATTCTTGTATATTTATACAAATGTAAAATTATATTTCTATTCCTGTTTAAGATAATTTGTATATTGATACAAATTCAAAATTGTATTTGTCATATTATTTATATGTTCCTACTCCTGTTTAAAATATTTTTGTATATTGATACAAATATAAAATTATATTTGTCATGCTATATGTTTGTTCTATCTCTGTTTAGGATATTTTGTATATTGATACATATTAAGGATATTGTTATTATATTGCACTATACATTTCTACCTCTGATTGAGATGTTTTATATATTGTCACAAATTTGAGGTCATTGTCTTTATACTGTGCATCTGTTTACAGAGTGTTTATTTTTATAACATGAAGCTTTAGTCTTTATGCTATTTAGGTTAATAATAATTATAGGTTAATAGTCACCCATGTTTGTCATACTTATAGTTGTTAGGTTTTCTAGATATACAGAAATATGTGTCAGATAAATAGGTAAACTTCAAACACTTCATAGACCTGGAGAATATGACATTTAAATGTTTTAATAACTTAGAACTCTGTTGGCATCAGACAAGATTGCTCAGCAGCACCGATCCAGTCCCAAGAGGATGTTGGGCATTGAAGACACTCCATATGGAATTTGTCATCTTCTTGGCAAATATGGCCTGTTGGGCATAGAACTACCTTTGCCTTTACTGCTGACAGTAAGCACGCTGTCCTCTCCAGATGAGTAGAACCCAAGGAGATGACTGCTGAACCTTGCCAAGACAGGGTAGGACAGTCTTTCCAAATTTTCTTGCTTCTAAAAATTGTTTGTCAGATATTCTAGGCCTGTAGCCAAAAATGGATGCCCCAACATTGCAGAGTGTCCAGGCACTTAGGTGACTGTCCTGGTAGCCAGCTGTTTCTGTCATTCCTTGTATTTTTTGGAAGTCACTTATTTGTACTTCCTTCTTACTTAGGTAATATTATTTTCTTTCTCAGGTCTTTGATGGGGTTGAGGACAAGATGGTTACAGTTACAATCCTCTTGTGTCTTAGCTAAAAACATATAAGGTACTAGATTTAGATTCTTCATGATGGGACAGCTATTGGAGTAATCTATTTATTTTGCCATTTACCTGTATTCTTGACATCTAGTATATGTTTCTTGCATGATGTTGTTCTTGTTGGTTGTATTTCTATTTTTGTTTATGCTATTACTTGTTCTTTCTCCTGGACAATACTTGATAATCATTCTTATTGTATATAGTTTTGTATTGGGTTTAGAACCTTCTTATTTAGACAAAAAAAAAAAAACGGGGGAGAGTGTAGTGGGTATTATGACCTTGGGCTACCTGACTGGATAGAGGCAGTGCTTCCTGTCTGCCTACATGACCTCTTAAAAGGGAAGAGAGAGGGGGATCATGCTCTCTTGAGTTGGGAAGACTGAGTCAGGAGTGTAAAGTGGTTTGTGTCAATTCCCATCTTTCCTGGACAAAGCAGGACTCTGCAACTGGATCTACCCTATTCTGTTCCTGTGAGTCTGTATTCCCATAGGACCCATTAATAAGTTGATACATAATCTTATATACACCCTTTTGGTTCACAATTCAGATGGGGACAACATTTTACTGTGCTTTCTGTTGCTGTGATAAAACACTCACCAGAAACAACCTGAGGAGGAAGGGGTTTATTTGGTTTACAAGTTGTAGTCTGTCGTTGAGGAAAGCTAAGGCAGGAAAACAAGACTGGAGCTTGAAGCAGAAACCATGGAGGAACACTGTTTTCCTCCTGGCTTACTCAGCTGCCTTTCTTCTACAGCCCAGGCCCACCTGCTTGGGGACAGCAGTGGCGACTGTAACACAAATTGCTAAATGGTTTTATTAATAGAAAAACTCAGAGCCAGATATTGGGGTGAAAGCTGAAAGATCAGAGAAGCAGAGCAAGCCAGCCACAAGTTCTCACCTCTAGGAAATCCTCAGTCTACAGAGAGTGAGTTCCTGTTTCCTCACACCTTATATGCCTTTCTCTGTCCAGACATCACTTCCTGGGATTAAAGGCATGTGTGTTTCCCAAGCAAAAGCATGAGATCTCAAGTGTTGGGATTAAAAGTGTGTGCTACCATGCTTGGTTCTGTTCCCAGTGTGGCTTTGAACTCACAGAGATCAGAGCTCTGTCTCCAAGTGATAGGATTAAGGGTGTTTGCCACCACTGTCTGGCCTCTATGTCTAATCTAGTGGCTCACTCTGTCTGCTGATCTTCAAGGCAAGCTTTATTGGGGTACACAATATATCACCACAGCCCACAGTGGGGTGGACTCTCGTACATCAATCAGCAATTAAGAAAATGCCTCACAGACATGGTCACAGGCCAATCTGATGAAGGCAGTTTTTTGAGATTCTCTCTTTACAAATGAGTCAAACTAACAACCAAGCTAAGCTGTCACAGTTGGGAACTCTTTCCTTGAAGAAAGTACTTCTCAAAGAGTATTTATTTAACCAGTTGTAGTTGTCCATTTCTTTGACTATGGCTGGGATAGGAATGTTGGCTGCTTGGGAAATATCAAATAACTGATCATCTAGAAGAGTCAATTCCTCTGTCACATTTCTTGCCCTTGGGCCACAAGTCCACCAAACAGCCAAGTGGTAGATGCTTCTGAGCCTTTGGCTCCCTGCAATTGCACAAACTTGTTACTATTGACTTCCACCTAATTACTTCACTGTTCAGTTGACAAGGTTGTTCTTTGATTTTTTTTCCTGGTTACCTTATGCCCAAAGGGAATGCTTAATTAATAGGAAACTCAAGGCTCTTACAGAGTCAGTTCACACACTCAGTTTGTCTCATCTTACTATCTGTGTGTTGTGAGACACCACTTACATTGTCTGTGTCTCAGTTACCTATACCTTTTAAATGGGCACACGATGATGAGGTGGCTTTCTGCCCTGGTGTATACTAACCTTTAGTTCTCATAAAAGTCCTAAGATAAGTGATATTTCTGTCCCATTTTTATACCTGAGAAAAATAAGGACATGAATAATCTATCAACCCCTATATCAAAATAAAGACTTTCATAAACCCTCAAGGATATGGGTCATTTCTTTCTAATGTTGATATCTAGGAATCTAGGGTGATCAAATATTTTATTTTAAAGGATAATAGGTATCCCATTCTAGAATATATATTTTATTAAGGAGAAGGCTTCTATTAGCAGTTTACTTTATAATAGGATCCTAAGCTTCAGTATTACTAATATTTGGGAACAGATTAATGATCTGTTAAAAGGGTGTGCTGTGCAAGGTAGAATGTTCAGCATCATTCATGACTCCTATGTGGTGGGTACCATGAGAAATCTCTGAAGGATGTTACTGTGAATTGGTTGCTATAGCTCAGGTCACAGGGTGTATCTCTGGATCCAGAATATTTGCGATAAGAGTAGGAGAGAAGCAGTTTCTCATCAAATGGATGTTCTGTCTCCATTTTTCCAAGGAGAAAGTAGTGTGGGGAGTGGTGAGGGCTATCCTGCTTGGCAACCCCAAGGAGCAGAGTCTTTTGTCTCAGAGCCATGCACCTGTGGAGGCAGAGAAGGCTTCTAGCCAACATCTGTCTAACTCCACATCTCTTTCTCCTCTCCCCTCCACCCCTAGGGGAATAAAAGAGAAGCTTCTCGGACAATTAGTGCAGGGACTGGCAAACTACAGCCTACAGGTCAGATGTAGCTCCTGGGTGATTTTATGGTTTTATTTGTAACAAAGGCAAACCCACTAGGGGACATATTATTATGACTATCTTCATGCCACAGATGCAGAATTGACTATTAGCAGAAGAGACTTTATGGCCCAAAAGACCCAAGTGATTCACTACCAGGCCCTTTCCAGAAAGATTTGCCCAATGCATAATTCAGAAAATGAATCTCTGCCAGCAGTTCTCTGGGAGTTGCTTGCTAGGTAGCACCAAGGGGAGGCAAGATGGTGGCTTTTCCTTTTCTACTTGAAAAACTACCCATATTTCTTCCTTTCTTATTCACTTAATGTCTGGTTCATTTGTCCCTGCTGGAAGAATCCTGTAATTGAAAAGTGAAAATGATTCTGGAAGAAAGACTTGAGACACAAATTGCATGTGGGAATAGGCCTGACACTTGCCTGTTGTGCGTATCACTGTACTTGATGATGTTTTATTTCCCTTGAAAGGGGCTGAGAAACTTAGCATGCCAATGTTACAACAGCAGTCATTGCCACCCTGATGTCAGACCAAGAGGGTTTTAGCCTCCCTGCTCCTCTGTCAGGTTTTACATGTGTGTGGTTTACTGTGCTTTTCTAGTGTCAGAACATAGCAATCTACAGTGAGATTGCATTTTTAAAGATGGTCTATGCCAGCATGGATAGAGCTTCCACAAGGCCCTAAATGAAGAGCTGTATATGGACATGGCTTCTGAGGGAGGGAGAACCAGTTTTCTTCAGGGATATGTGCCCAACTCCTAAGTGATCAGTCCTAAATACATGCACATGTGGGCAACTCTAACTGCATGCAGTAAGATATGTCTATGTGTGTTATTTATTTATACATTATATCTCAACAATAATTACAGAAGTGTCATGTTGTTAGCAAGGGGATGGAAGGGACAGAAGAAGTTGGAAAGAGGAGAGGGAGAGTTATAAATCATACAAATACAGTGTTCTCATGTATGAAGTTTTCAAATAAAAGTATGTCCTTATATTTCAAGAGGCCCTTTGTGGGGGATATGGGCCATCTCCACCATAACCAAAGCCCATGGCTAGAAATGAACTATATTTATCTCCAAAGAGTCAATACACGTTTACTGAATTCTGGGCCCACAATCTTGGTGCACAGGGAGGGAGATAAAGTTTGGAATGAGATAGGACCTGCTCAGAATCACACAGCAAAACATATCTCAAGACACCTATACTTCCCCTTCTTTCTTATGGTTGCTGGATACTTATATTTCCCCCAGGATAAGTCACAGACTAGTTGAAACAAGAATCCCTGCCCTATGCTGCTCTGAGATGTAGAGAATAAAAACATCAGCTCTTACTGTTCTCTGGTTTAAATTTCCCTGGACTCATTTCTTCTCTTGGAAGAGAGTTCTTTGTATGGCCATGTTGGCCCACATCCATGTAGCCAAGGCTTGCTGACCTGTTTGGTCTAGTTTCTCAATGGGTGTCTCTTTTGCAACAACATATGTTCTCTTTCAGTTGCTTGTACCATTCTGGAATTGGTGCACATACTCAGAACCCAGCATGTAGCCATCACCTCAGCATGAGCACCTCTTCCTTCTAATAATCCTCCTTCACTCTTTAGATTTAGATATAAAGTTATCATCCTCAATACTTTGCATCAATAATGACTCCTTAGACCAAGTGGCCCTCTGGTGATACTCTCATGGCTTCCTTTATGCTGATTTATACCCACAATTATTTATTTAACATGTCTATTTCATTCCTCTATAAACTATAGGATCGCAGAAACTACCATGTAACCAGTGACACATGATACTCAGTACAGAAGTGTTGGTTAACAGAAATACAGCCTTTGTACTCAGGGTGAAGAAGAAAAAGCAGATGTCTTCATCATACAGGCAAGTGGGACTGGCAGGGATTTGTCTTCCTAGCCTCTTATGATGTGACATTCAGAAGGCTTGTTTAATCCTACAGACATCTTTGAAGGCAGCTGACATCAAGTGAAACAGGTCTCCAGCACCCTCCCCTTAATCACAGTTATTTCCAGGCCTCCCCTCCTAGAGCTTCTTTGTACTCCAAATAAGCTCTGACCTCTCAATAGTCTCCTTCTATATAATTTCTCCAACATCCACACCTGCCTTGAGATAGTTTTGCCCTCACCCAGCCCTAAGCCATGATCAGAGTCCCACCATCCTTATTTGGCAGAAGGAGTGCCTCGTCTAGCTGCCCAGCCTGTGTTCTTCTGAAGAAATGCTGCTCTGAAATGTCCAACATCTCTCTGACAGTTTTTCAGGCTCTGCATTCTCTGCTCTGACACCCTCCTCCAGATGTCATACAAAAGTTTTCCACTGCCTGGATTACATGTTTTTTATTCTCCATTCACCTGATTAGTTCTCATTCATACTTGGATACCAACTTAGTTAAGGAAACATGCCTAGCTGGACTTCCAAGGCTGGGTCAGGCCTCCCTACTGTAACTTTTTGCCATCTGAAAGAGGACCTCCATATGCATCCCAGGTTGGACTTGAACTCCCCATCTTCTCACCTCAGCTTCCTGAGGTTATCAGCATGTGGCACCATACCTGAATATAAGCTTTCTTAACACCATATGTTAAAATATTTAGAGAATTCATAAAGCTAGATCTTGAGCATATTCTCATTAATATTTGTTCTACAGTGTAAATTTAATGAAGACAAAAGTGACTACTTTATTCATTGTTAAACTTCTATGTTTGACACAGAATAAGTGTTTAAAATATGGGTTGAAGTGATAGGTAGTTTACCATGTCCATGCAACATTTGTATGGGTGCTAGAGATCTGACCCCCACTTCTCTTGTTTGTATACAGAGGTGGAGACAGGGAACCTTTAAAGAAATCTAACTACACTAGCCTTGTCAGTGAGCTCTCTGGGTCTGATTTAGAGACCCTGCCTCAATCAATGTGGTGGAGAGAAATCCAGAAAGACTCCTGGTGCCAGATTTGGGCCTTTACAAACACATAACACTTGTGCACACACACACACACACACACACACACACGCCCCCACACATCTGAACTCTATATATGCATATATACAGACACAAATTGAGGATACCTTCCCTGATTTCTGCATGGATTTTTACCCTAAGAACATTGGATAAAGAGCATGACAAACCTTTCATAATTCCCCTTACATTCCTCTGCACCAAGGCAAACGTGGTTATAACCATGCGACTTTCAACAAGCTACTCTCACTTGCTCCATTCCTTGGTGCAAACCTTTTTAAAATGATTAATAGAATAACTGAAGAGTTAATTAAATCATTTCATTCATAAAGAGAAATCATTTTTCAAGCTGGGCATAGTCCTGCATGCCTTTAATCCCAGCACTCAGGAGACAGAGGCAGGTATATCTCTGTGAGTTCAAGACCAACATGTACTACATAACAAGTTCTAGGATAGTAAGGGCTCTATAGAGAGACCTTGTCTCAAAAGAAAAAAAAAGAAAGAAAGGAAGGAAGGAAGGAAGGAAGAAGAAAGGGAAAAAGAAAGAAAGACAAAAACAAAACAAGAGAGATATCATTTCTAAAAGTAAGGTACCAGGACTAACTGTATGGTAAAAATGGGGCTCACTTTCTACATGACTAATAAAGTAGAATTTCAGGACCTATTTGAAGACTGTGGACCCCGAGTGTCCTGATGTGAAACCCACCCTTCTTTATTTTAACAATCATTTATAGTAATTGCTAGTTACCCTTTAATTGAAAATCTGTGGGCATAGTAAATTGCTGAGATAATTAAGCAAGATGCTATAGAAGGAAGAAGATGCTGTGGGATATGTGTTGCTCTGATTGGTTGATAAATAAAGCTGAATTGGCCTATGGCAAGGCAGCTTATAGGCAGGTGGGAAATTCAAGCAGGTATACAGAGAGAAGAAAGGAGAGGAGAGAGAGATGCCAGCTGCTGCCAAAGGAGAAGCAAGATGCCAGCAGACTGGTAATGCCACGGCCATGTGGCAAAACATAGATTAATAGAAATGGGTTAATTTAAGATATAAGAGCTAGCTAGCAAGAAGCCTGCCATAGGCCATACAGTTTGTAAATAATATTAAGCCTCTGAGTGATTATTTTATAAGCAACTGCGTGACCACAGGGCCGGGGGGGGGGGGACCCTGGGGCCAGGCAGTGCAGAAGAAACCTTCCAGCTACAAGAGGAGGAAGTGGAGGTGGAGGAAGAGGAGGAGGTTGTGGTGGAGGAGGAGGTTGTAGTGGAGGACAAGGTTGTGGTGGAGGAGAAGGAAGAATAGAAAGAGGAAGAAGAAAAAGATAAAGATGAAAAGTGAACAGCCTGGCTCACAGTCAGCATGATGTATCTCTTTAATTTTTCATCTGTTATCTATCCATCTGCCCAACAATATCTATATCTTAATTTTAATATAATGCTTTTATTTACTACAGATTCCATTTTATTTTTGAGTTTCCCATCTTATTCTAGGTATTATTCCACACCAAGCTAATAGGAGACCCACCCCTGCTCCAAGCAATCATACTCTATGGAGCAAATACACACCACGATACCCAAAGAGCTCCTGTCTAGTGTTGCTCCTCTATATGTGGGTTATAGGTGACCACTTGGGACAACATATTAGGAGCTCATCCCTGGAGAAGAACAGTTCTCCCTCTCTCAACAGACATTGACTGTGCGTTTTCATTTAGGGTTGAGGTCTTGTCAGATTTCCCTCATCCACAATGGCATGTCAACTGATGAGGTCCTATGCAAGTTTTGTTGCTGAGATTTCATGTGTACAGTTGGAGCAAGAAGAAAGGGTGGGAATTATGTAAATGTATTACTCATGTATGAAATTCTCAAAAAGATTACATTAAAAAACAGCTCCTATCTTAGAGGAGACCCAGAATTGAGTGGATGTATTTGGCATATGCCAGTCTTTGACCCCTGACCCACAAACTTCCTCCCCTATCCCATGAAACAGCTCCACCTCCTTCTGATGACTCTGGCTTGTTCTCAACCTTCCCCCAGCTCATGCTTCTTTGCCAGTTGAAAACAATCACAGTCACTCATTCACCCTATCCCACCTGTGCAACTCAGCACAGCTTCCTCCTCAGGGTAATCACAGGGTAAGATTAATTATGCTAATCATCCTCTGTTGGCTGATACGATTAACCAGAGCGTGAGATAGCTCCAGAAACATACACAGGAGGTGCTCAGCTCCAGAGACCTACACAGGAGGTGTGTAACTGCTGGGTTTAATCTCACTATTCAGCACAGTAATTAAAGAGGGATGTGAGCCTGATCTTCTCAACTGAAGAACACCCGATACCATCTTACCATGGAAGTTGCATGAATTCTCCAGGGAAAATCTTGCCACTCAGTGACACTCACTCAGGCCCCATGACTGACTGTTTACTTGGGACCAGGTACTCATAGCATAACTCGTTCCTCTTTGTGCAATGAAATGGGAGTGCTCATAATTTGACGCACTTAAAAATCTTCTTTCTCCATCCACAGTTCTACATTTTTGAGAAACATTAATGTTTTTCTTTATTAAAAATCAAGGAAGTTGAAAAAATGAGATTGGAGATGGGCTCCCCTGGCCTTGTGTTTTGTGGACTGTTAATTCTGAAAGTTTACCTGGGGATAGAAGTTTATGATCAAAGATTAGGGTTTCTAATTTCTACATTTCTTTTTAAATTTTTTGTGTTCTCTCAATTTTATTTTTTAATTTGAATTTACTTTATTTTATGTATGAGTGCTCTGCATGCCAGAAGAGGGCACCAGATCCTATTGTAGATGGTTGTGAGCCACCATGAGGTTGCTAGGAATTGAACTCAGAACCTCTGGAAGAGCAGTCATTATTCTTAACAACTAAGCCATCTCTTCAGTCCACTAATTTGAATTTTTTATTTTGTGCAAGAGTATTTACATTGTTATGCCCCCTCCTCCCCACTTCAGCTCTTCCCCTGTCACCTCCATTCCTTACTGTTATTGACCTCCTCTTCTGTAATATGCATATGTAACCTTTGACTCCATTTAGTGTTGCGCATGTGTGTGTGTGTGTGTGTGTGTGTGTGTGTGTGTGTGTGTGTGTGTGTTTAGAGCTACACACTTGAAATTGAATAACTTGGGAGATTATAATCCCTGGAGAAGATTAGTTCTCCCTCTCTTAGCAATCATTGCTTGCCTGTAGGATCTACAAACAAAAAAGAGCATGTAGTATTTGTCTTTATGGGCCTGGATGAAACTTTATTATTATTATTATTATTATTATTATGTGTGAGAGGGGGAGTGCACATATTTGGAGGTCAGTAAACTTTTTACCTTTATGTGAAATTCAGTAGACAACTCAAATCCTCAGGCAATGACACCAAGACCTGTACCTGCTGGACCATCTCACTGTCCTCTACAGTACTTTCTTGGAGAATCAAAAATAAACATTTCATTTGAATATTAAAAGTTCTCAAAATTCTGTAACAAATACAATTAAACTTATGCTTTCCAAATTAGTTACATAATATTTTTGTTTTGTCTCCCTATTGCACCTATTTGATTTACTGAAAGACACCCTATTGCACATATTTGATTTACTGAAAGATTTCAGGAAACAGAAATGAGGAAACAGGAAACACAAAGAAGGGTAGGAAGAAGGCCAACAAACCTGTGTTAACAAACTAACTGGGTACCCTGAAAGACCCACATGGAACACATCACAGAATTGCTGTGCTAGAGAACAGGAAGGCTGGGGCATTTATCCACTGACTTACATTTCTCAGCACTTAGAACCTACCCCAAGGGACTGTAATGTCTTTGTATTTGTGAGTCCAATCAGCTGATGGAGAGATATAGCAGTCATGTTACTATGGAACACACACAGGTGAACAGGGAACTGTCTTCTGTCCCAGTGCTGAAATTAGTGGTTCTCTCAAGCACTTTCTACATTGCATAACTTTTAAGTGATATTTTATAGTGCTAATTATTAGCAGCCAACAGCTTGCACTGTATGTGAATAGCCCAGGAAGCACTGATGTGTTTGAAACCTCAAGTGCTTTTCTATAGCTGGCTCCATCTCCTTTCTTCTTCCCAAGAACATGAAAGACTCATTGTCACTCCCTTGCATTTATGCAGCAACTAACATTGGTCAGTGAATGCATTAGAGTGGTGTCTTCCTTCCTATATGAGGTGCTGACCCTCTCCACCCTGCACTCCATCTTTTGTTTCTCCTACAGTGATGATTTTGGAACGCATCTACAGAGATAGCCATAAGACGAAAGCTGACTGGAGGCCTCATGACAGCTCAGCAGATAAAGTGTTTGCCACCAAGCCTGATGACTTCAGTTCAATTTCTGAGAACCACATGGTGAGAGAAGAGAATCAGTTCCTACTAGTTGTTCCTGACTTCCACACATGCACATTTACACACACACACACACACACACACACACACACACACACACACGCGCGCGCGCTGCGCGCGCGTAAAAACAGGAAGGAAGCTGTCTAGATCCCTGGGTGGCCTAAGAAAAGATAACCTAGTTTTCTACTCAAGCCACAACAGACTTAGAGTGAAGATACCAGCATTTATATGTCAACCCACTGGAACTTAAGGCTTTGTTTTACTGTAGCGAATCCTAATCTACCCAAGAATAGCATAAGAGGCTTAGAGAGTGCAGCCAAAGATAAGCAAAAGTCACAGCAATCTGCACGGAGTATCTGACGTGGGTCAGCCAGTGCTACAGAAAGATTCAAGGAGAGGGCAAAGATAGACTAAACTGTATCTGTGCTTCTCCGTGTAAGAAGAACAAAAAGACAAAGACAAGTAAGAAAGAGCCAGTGACTCAAGTGTAGTATGAAAACGTTCTAATTGTGAAGAATGATAAAGCTGTGAAGATGCTGTTCAATATTGTGAGAGTAGATATGAATCCAAAAAACTCCCTGAAAAGTAAATGGAATCTGAGTGCTGAACTTCCATGCTGTGCTCCTGACCTATACCATGTGATTCCAGATAATGCCATTACCACACTGTCTTAGTTTAGGTTTCTATTGCTATACAGAAACACCATGACGACAGCAACTTTTATAAAGGATAACATTTAATTGGGTCTGGCTTACAGTTTCAGAGGTTTAGTCCATTATGCTGTGGGACATGGCAGCATGCAGGCAGACATAGTGCTGGAGAAGGAGCTGAGAGTCCTACATCTTAATCCCCAGGCAGCAGGAGACACTGTGTACTGAGAATAGTTTGACCATATATGAGATCTCAAAAGCCCACCTCCACAGTGACACACTTCCTCGAACAAGGCCACACCTACTTCAACAAGGCCACAGCTCCTAATAGTGCCACTCCCTATGGGCCAAGCATTCAAATACACAAGTCAGACCACCACACACAAAGTGCAGTGCATATGGGTCCATGGGAAATGTGTCCTGTGCTATGCATTAGATAATACTTAGAAACCCTAAAGAGAAGACTGAAGAGCAAGAAGAAAGAAAGCTATTTGGCATGAACCCTTGACTGCAAGACTCTCCCAACATTACTGTGTGAGCAGAAAATAGCCCCTGTCGGTTAACTCACCATTTACCTTTGGTTTCTGCTGCTTGCAGCTGGACAGAATCTTGACTGACACCCTGATCTCTCTGTTCCCTTCCACACATGTAGCAGGATGACACTGCAAGACACACAGAAGAAGAAAACAAGTCAGTTCTTCTTAGAGCCTATGCCACCACAAATTCAAACATGGTTGTTAGAATTTTTGTAGAAACAGAAACTTACGGGTGGGTACTTGCATTTAAAGCAAGGTAATGAGTGATTTGAATAACCATTCTGATTACATGGGATCCATATGCCAGATACTGGTCACAAGGTCACAGGTTCTCAAGTAGCTTCTTCATGGGCACTTCATTTTGGTTTAGACTTTACTCCAGCCCCTACTACTAACCCTATCCACATAACTCCATTACCCTGCGTAAACCCTTCCTCTCTAGTATTCCAGCTCTCTGCTTTCATTTACTTATATTGCACTCGCCTCTGAATGCATCCCTCCACCAACAGCCGTTTCTAGTTCCCCAGTCACCATGTATGGAAGGGGAAATGAGAAGATGGGGTCAGTTAAACTAAACTAAGGATGTATGAAGAATCCCCACTAGTTCTTAAGCTAATTAAAATATAATTTTTAAATGGAGATTTAACAGAGGTACCCAAGATTAGTGAACAGCATTGTCCACAGAAGACATTTGTTATTAAATGGAACTATCAATGCCAGGTGTGAGTTACCTCCTATGGTGGCTGTTCTTGGTTGTCAACTGGAATACATCTGGAATTAACTAAAACTCAAGCAGATGGGTATACCAGTGAGGGATCTTTACCTAATTAAATCATTAAAAGTGGGAAGACCTATTTTTAATTTGATATTTGAAGGTAGGAAGCTCAATTTGGTGCTCATCTTTTGCTAGCCACCTACAAAAAGAACATGGAAGAATGAAGGCTTTGCTCTTTGCCTGATTCCTCTCACCAGCAAGTCCATTCCTTCATTGGCATTAGAGCCTAATTGCTTGGGATTCCGGCATAATCTGAAGACCATCTGAGACATCCAGCCTCACAGACTGAACAACTCCCAGATTCTAGGAACTTCTGGGGTTATATATATATATATATATATATTTAAAATCACTATATAGGTATATACTCGTTGATTATAATATAATCACTATATAGGAATATACTCGTTGATTATAATATAATCACTATATAGGTATATACTCATTCATTCTATAAGATATGGTCCTCTAGAGAACCCTGAGTAATACAGATTTTGGTACCAGAAGTGGTTCTAGAACAACAGAAGTATAAGGGTGAACCTTTCAAGTATCTGGAACAGACTTTTCAATTTGCCAACACCTACAGCTACCCAAGCCTCTCCAGTTACTGAAGCCTTTCCTGGGAGCTCGGAGAGTACTGAAAGCCCATGTGTGAACTACATTACAAATTAAGGAGATAAATGCATTTGATTTTCCTGATTGACCAGTTGTGAGCAGCAATGGAATTGGTGGTGACTTTTGACAGTTTATGGAATAATAAGGAAAATGATAATGCTGGTCAGTTGCTTTTAGCATCTCTGGATAAATTGACAAAGAAAAAGAATGAGCTCTGTGATAAAATTAACCAACTTTTAGCATCTCTGAATATGGCGAAGGACAACAATGAACTAGTAGTAAAAATGACCAGGTGTGCATAAACAGTCTAATGACATAAACAGGTTTCTAAGTGTGCCCTGGAAAAGAATCTTCTCTCCAGCAACCACAGAGCTCAAACTGCCAAAATCAAACTGAAGCCCTCAATATAAGACTGGCTGAATTATAGTGAAAATTCAAGACCTTGCCTCAGAGTGTGTTGGAGGTTAGGGTAAGGGCATTAATTGGTAAAGAATGGGATCCTGTATCTTGGGATGGGGATGTGTGGGGAGACCCTACTGAAGCTGAAAACTTTGAACTCTCAGATTCTCAAGGGCTCATCTCATCTGAGGAAGCAGTCTCTCTACCCTCAGCAGATGATGCACTCACACCCTGTCCTGGTTAGGGTTTCTGTTGCTTGAAGGAAACACCATGACCAAAGCACCTTGGGAAGGAAGGGTTTACGTGGCTTACACTTCTACATCACTGTTCATCACTGAAGAAAGTCAGGACAGGAACTTAAGCAGGAGAACCTGGGGGTAGAAGCTGATGTGGAAGCCGTGGAGGGGTGTTGCTTACTGGTTTGTTCCTCCTGGCTTGCATAGCCTGCTTTCTTACAGAACCCAGGACCACCAGCCCAAGGATGGCACCACTTAAAATTGGCTGGGCCCTCCCCCATCAATCACTAATTAAGAAAATGCCCTCAGGCTTACCTCTCCTGGAGTCATTTTCTCAATTGAGGCTCCCTCCTCTCTGATGACTTTAGTTTGTGCTAAGTTGACATTAAACTAGCAAGAACACACACCCTGAAATATTGCCTTTCCTGACTTTGACTGAGGAAATTAATCCTTCATTGTCTGCTAAACTACCAGTGACCTTCCCTGAAGGAGATGTCAGGCAAAATAATACTGATGTTCCTTGGGGCCAACCAATAGTTACCTCTAGACCTGTAACTAGACCATACTAAAGGCAAAGAAGGCTCCTAGAGGGGAGTTAGAATGCGTAGTCCATGAGGAAGTGCACTACACTACTAAGGAGCTTAATGATTTTGCTAATTCTTTCCATCAGAAGTGTGGGGAATATGTGTGGGAATGATTTTAAGGGTGTGGGATAATAATGGAAGGAACATAAAACTGGATCAGACTGAGTTTATTGATATGGGCCAGTGTGTGGAGTCTGGGTTTAATAAGGAAGCTCGCACCTTCGTTTTAAGAAGGTGTCCAAGTGTGAATGGTTGGCTGAATCATTGTCGAAAGATGACCTACTGAAAGGAGGAGGAGATGCCTGATGTCCCTTGGCTTAGTGTTGATGAAGGGGTTTTCAGATTCAGGGAAACTGCAATGCTAGAGTGGGTGTGCTGTCTAAACCTAATCCTCCACAATGGGAAGGCCCAGCATGCATACCTTCAGTAATCCTAAAATGCAAAATGGTGAGAGAGGCACCAGCACATTGAAAAGCTTTGTTTTCACCCTTTACAGAGACACTGCTGCTCAGTTGGATGAATTAAATGTAATGGTTTTAATTGGGTCCTGGAGTAGCAGCACTGAATTGTCAAAGACAAGGTGATTGTAGTTATCTTAATGGGCAGTATTAACAAAGCAACATCCATAATGGCATGGGCCATAATGGACAGCACAGGCAAAGTGGTTTTTATAGTGGCATGACTCATATGAACCTTTGGTACTTGCTAATCCATCATGGTGTTTCCAGGCATGAAAAGATAAGAAGCCTACTGCATCTGTACAAGCAGAAAATTTCTCAAATGACGGAGAGGCTACACTGGATCTTGGCAAAAGGCAATCTCAGCAGTGAGTCAGTTTCCAGACTTGAGTCAATTTGCAAACCTAGAACCCCTTGAATGAAAGGAACACCAGATTTCCCCGAGGAAGGACCTTAATAAATTACCTAAGAGTTTTACTGTTAGCCTTTTTCCAGTCCTTCCTCAGAGGGGCCTATGGCCTTTCATGAGGGTAACTGTACACTGGGGGAAATCCAACACAGTAGGTCTGATGGGTCCCCAAATCAGATTATCAAGAGAAAACTGGATTGCTTCTCCACAGTGGAGGTAAGAAAGATTATGTCTGGAATGCAGGAGATACTCTAGGGCATCTCTTGCTGCTACCACAACCTGTGATTAAAGTGAACAGGAAACTACAACAGCCTAATCCAGGCAGGATGCCAAAGGGCATAGACCCATGAGGAATGAAGGTATAGGTCACTCCTCTAGGAAAAGAGCCAAGACCTGCTGAGGTGCTTGTTGAGGGTGGGGAAAATGCAGAATGGGTAGTAGAGGAAGGTGGTTATAGATACAAGCTAAGGCCACGTGACCGGTTGTAGAAATTGGGATTATAATTGATGTGTTTCTGTCATCCTTTATTAAGAATGTGTTTATACAGATATTTGTATTTTCTTTCCTCGATTTCTTTATCATGTAATATAACACCAATTAAGAGATTGTCAGTGGTTATCATATTTAAGTTTTGAAATACTGAAAGAACCCCACTCAAGAGGCACTGCCACCTATTCTAAAATTTATAATGTGTTTGCAGTTGTATAAAGGATAGTTTTGTCATCTTAGGCACAATTATGACCTGGATAAATACACTATGTATTTTGGTTATATGTGTGGTAGTTAGTTATATCACGTTAGGCTTAATTATGACCTGGTTATTTTTTTTCTTTTGAAATTAAGCATAACTTAGGAGATATGATTGTGTGTCAAGTTAACAATGGATGGACTTGTAATAGCTATTCTTAGTTGTCAACTTAACTACATCTAAAACCCAAACAGTTGGATGCACCTGTGAGGGACTTTTTTAAAATTAAGTCATTAAAATTTGGAAGAACCAGTTTTAATCAGGAACTTTTGGGGTAGGGAGACACACCTTTAATCAAGATCTTTGAGTGGGAAGTTCCACCCTTAATCTGGGCCCCACCTTCTGCTGGCAGCCCATATAAAGGACATGGAAGAAACAACTTTTCCTTCTTTGCCTGCTTGTTCTCACTTTCACTGGTGTAGAGCCAACTTCTTTGGTATTCTGGCGTAGACTGAAGACCAGCTGGGACATCCAGCCTTGTGGACAGAACAACCACTGGACACTTGACCTTCCAGGTGGTAGGTAGTCATTGTTGGACTAGCTGAACTGTAGCCTGTAAGCCGTCCAGTAACTCTCCTTTCTATATATAGAGATACAGATAGATATAGATATATAGGTGTCTGATCCTCTAGAGAACCCTGACTAATACACTTCCTTCAAGTTATTAGTCAAGGAGGTACCAGAGATTCCAAAACAATATAGCTATTGCCATCACTCTTTGTTGCCCACCACAACTAGATGGTAAGTCCCTATTGCTAAAGACATAGCACACTTTGGATGCAAGACAGAGAAATCTGTCTTGAATGGATGGGAAAATTTTCCCTGCTGGCTAGCTCTCATGATGCTGGGAAGGTGCTGTGCAGCCTGCAGAAGAGAAAAGGTTTCATCCAGCACTGGACCCTGCATGCTATAACACTGACCTTCCCACTGGCACTAAAGCAGCATGACTACTTATGGAGTAAACAACCACTTTCTTAATTGGACTTGAGGCCGTTTCCATAAGAGAATTTGTGCCTGGTACTTTAAATATGGCCAAAACCATGGCCAGGGAAGTCATAGACCCTAAGGTACTTAATTGTGTTTTTCTAAGTGGTCATGTTGTCAAACTGCCTTCTAAATATTTATGATTATATCCACAAAGCTCCCCACCTTGTCAGAGAAGCTTCTTATTGCAGTAGGTGGTGGTTAATGCAGAGATGCATGGCTGTCCAAAGTGCAAAGAATAGACTATAAGTCCTCATCCATAGGTCAGACTTATATATCACCCTCCTCCCTGCCCAGGCTTTGGGAACCCTGTGGAAGCGGAGGCAGAAAGAATGTCAGAGCCAGAGAATAGGGAGGAGGGCTGGGAAATGCTGCCCTTTGGACATAGTATAGTTTTGCATACCAGATGTTATTACCTGCACAAAATCAAGCCTATTAAAAATTCCATCTGGCCAGGTGGCGGCGGCGGCGGCAGCGGCGGCAGCGGCGGCGGCGGGCACGCCTTTAATCCCAGCACTCGGGAGGCAGAGGCATGCAGTTCTCTGTAAGTATGAGGCCAGCCTGGTCTACAGAGCTAATTCCAGGACAGCTAGGGCTGTTACACAGATACCCTGTCTTGCAAAACAAAACAAGCAAACAAAATTTCCATCTAGAGGGGGGGGCCCTAGCTGAAGGCATATTGACAGTTGATGTCTTCTGGCAAAAGAAAGTCACTTTTCTTACAGGTGTGGCCACTGGTAGGTTGCCTGTGCCTCAGTGGTTGGCCTCCTACTCATGCACATGCGGGCAGCACTAATTAAGCTCAGTGCATTAAAAAATAAATAAATAAATAGACTAAGTGTGGCAGTACACCCTTTAATCCCAGCATTCAGAAGGGAGAGACAGATGGATTTCTGTGAGTTCAAGGTCATCCAGGGCAACATGGTGAGACCCTGTCTCACTAGAAAGAAAGAGGGGGTGAAAGGACAGGAAGGGGGAGAAGGGAAAGAAAGACATGGAGTGGGAGGGATAATGGTAAGAAGTAAAGAGGGAGAGCAGGGTTAAAAAGACATTTTATCCAAATATATATAGTATATTTTATATATTACATAATCACACTCACCCTCCCCATACCCCTTCCTAACTCCGTCACCTCTTCATATTCCCCTCCCTTTTCAAACACTCCTGCTAAGTTACATATACACAAATGATAAATGTATGTGTTCTAGGATTCATGCAAGAGAAGGACACTTTCTATCCATTGTTACTTTCTGGCAGTGAGCCATGCAATATCAAATAAATGAGTACAATAAAAAATGTAGGACTATGAAAACAATCCCTTTACTTAGTATCCTGTTGCTGGAGAAGTCTCTGAGAAGTCACCATCCAAGGCAAAGTATTAATGACAAGAAGAGAAAGGCTGTGACAAGATCAACACATTTCTGCTACAGCTGATGCAAGAATCCTGAATGGAGGAAACATGGCAAGTTGAACAGCACTGAAAGGCTGGGGTGGTAGACAACAAAAATCAAACTTTAAGCTGCAGCTCTTGGTAGTGGGTCTGAATACGCCAAGGTCTCCGGTCTTATTTTATTCCAAATGCAATGGCAAGTTATCGGAAGGTTTTAAGCAATTTAGGGCTGAGTCACCACACAAACACATACACATCACACACACACACACCACACCACAAACACATATACACACACCACAAATACACATCATACACCATACACACATTACATATACCACACACCACACCACAAACACAAATCATACTCCACACACACACCACACCACACCACAAACACACACACACCATGTCATAAACACACATCACATTCCACACACAGACCCCACACAAACCACACTACACACACATCACCCACACTATACCACAAACACACATCACACACCACAACACAAACGTACATCCCGCGTACACCACACACCACACCACACAACAAATACACATTATACACCACACACACATACACACAGCACCACAAACACACACACCAAATACACACACCACACATAACACAAATACAGGTCATATAACACATACACACATGCACACATCATACATGCGCACCACACTCACAAAACACACACAATACATGTAGAATACATACACACATGCACACACACACATACACACCACACACACCACAAACACATCACACACCACACACCACACACACACACAAAACACACACAATTGCTGTGGGATGTTATGTATGGCAAATGTGTTGCTCTGATTGGTCAATAAATAAAACACTGATTGGCCAGTAGTCAGGCAGGAGGAAGTATAGGCGGGACAAGGAGGAGAATAAAGCTGGGAAGTGGAAGGCTGAGTCAGAGAGACACTGCCAGCCGCCACGATGACAAACAGCATGTGAAGATGCTGGTAAGCCACGAGCCACGTGGCAAGGTATAGATTTATGGAAATGGATTAATTTAAGCTGTAAGAACAGTTAGCAAGAAGCCTGCCACGGCCATACAGTTTGTAAGCAATATAAGTCTCTGTGTTTACTTGGTTAGGTCTGAGTGGCTGTGGGACTGGCAGGTGACAAAGATTTGTCCTGACTGTGGGCCAGGCAGGAAAACTCTAACTACACACAATATATGTAGAACACATACACATCACACACAAACACACATCACACACCACACACACCACAGGGTTCTTTGAGAAGAGTTTTGCTGTGTTCTACAAATTAGTGATGTAAACTGGGCTGGGTTTGAACTTGAAATCCTGCTGCCTTAGGCTCCTGAATGCTGTGATTACAGGTTGAACTCCCACATTCTTCTTTAAAAACTACTTTGTATCTTCCCAAATGTATGTGCTTAAACAAACTGTGGTGGGAGGGAGTGTGTGTGTGTTACTAGTGAGTAAATGAACTGGGACACTTACATTAATACAGACAGTAGGAGTTTGGCTTGGATATGGTAATGAGAACCATGGGAAGGTGCAGAGAGTTTGGATTGTGTTGTGGAGGGACACTTTTCAGAGCTTACACAAGAACTGGCAGGGATGTGAGAGAGATGAATTCAAATTCATCTTGAAGTTTGGGGTAAGGACTTAGCAACTTCACTTAATGTATAACAAAGTCCAGGAGGTCTATAAGGACAGTCGACGTGAGAAAGTGCAATTTACCAAAGGTCACATAGCTAGCCCACAGCATTCGTCTTTAACGTGTTTAGTTCTCATTCAGCAAATGTTGTCAGGTAGAGGAGAGAGAAGAATAGAGTGATCAAGACAGTCCTGGTACCTGGTGGAATCTACAGTGTAGAGCAGAAATAAACCATGCTCCCACAGTCACACACAAAGAGAGGATTTCAAAACAATTCAGTACAAGGAACTATTTTAGTTGTTCTGAAAACAATTGGAAATTCCAGCCTGTGTACACTGGAGCTCACACTAGGCCTCAGTAATGGCTGCCTGAACTTCCCAGGGTTTGAAGAGGAAGTCAGGTAGCAGAACCATCATTTGTGTAGGTTCTGGTCACTCTGCTATATATTCTCCTCTAGATGTTTCCTTTCATCTTTCTGTTCACATGTTCCATTGGTGGCCACTGTGGGACTCTCAACCAGAGCTTACTGAATCCCTACTATACATTGTGTACTAGGATGCTTACCAAAAAGCAAAGATCATCTATGCCTGTGACGGTCTGCGTTTGAAATGCCCCCTACAGGCTCATATGTTGAACCCTTGTCCCAGGCCGTAGTGCTGCCCTCAGGGGTTGTGGACTCAGGCAGCTGTGCCCTGATTAATGTAACTCGGTTACTGAGGATAGCCCTTGATGCTAATGCTTGTTCTGCTCCTGCTCTCCATTTTCTGATCTGCCAGGATGTGAACAAGCCATGCTCCATGTTCCTGCTGCTATGAATTCCACATGTTTCCCCACCACAATGGTCTGTTTCTTCTGAAACATGAAATCATGATTTTTAAAAATCTGCTCTTAAATTGCTTCTAGCAGGTCTTTTTGTTGCAGTGATAAGAAAACTAACATACTCTGAATTGCCAAGAAGGCAATATAACTAGTGTCACGACAGAGAAAAGCATGGGCACCTTGGGTCAGAGCAGATGGCACTTTTAGATGGAGATGCTTTCAGTGAAGTTACTGAAGGACAAGTAAAGCAAAAGGAGGGAAAAAATGCAACCCAGTATCCTAGTTAGAGTTTCATTGCTATGAAAAGACACCATGACCACCATGATCACAGCAGATCATTTAACTGGGGTGGCTCACTACAATTCAGAGGTTTAGAACATCGTTGTCATGGCAGGATGCATGGCAACATGCAGGCAGACATGGTGCTGGAGAGGTAGCTTAGGGTTCTACATCCAGATCCTCAGGCAGCAAGAAGAGAGTGACACTGGGCCTGGCATATGAAACCTCAAAGCCCACCCCCAGTGACACATTTCCTCCAACAAGGCCACACCTCCTAATGGCACCGCTCTTTATGGGCCTACAGGGGTCATTTTCATTCAAACCACTACACCCAGGCTGGCCTCAAAAATCACTGAGAATGGCCTCAAACTTCTGATCCCCTCCCACAACCCAGCTGAGGACCTAACCCAGGGCCTTGCGCTTGCTAGGCAAGTGCTCCACCACTGAGCTAAATCCCCAACCCTAATGAATTTCTTTTTTTTTCTCTTGGTTTTTTGAGACAGGATTTATCTGTGTAGTTTTGGTGCCTGTCCTGGATCTCGCTCTGTAGACCAGGGTGGCCTTGAACTCATAGAGATCTGCCGGGCTCTGCCTCCCG
Organism: Peromyscus californicus insignis; assembly: GCF_007827085.1. Lineage (NCBI taxonomy): Eukaryota > Metazoa > Chordata > Mammalia > Rodentia > Cricetidae > Peromyscus > Peromyscus californicus. Next base: position 104,482,604 of record NW_026294551.1, read on the forward strand.
AGTGCTGGGATTAAAGGCGTACGCCACCACCGCCCAGCTAAATAATTTGTTTGTTGTTGTTGTTGTTGTTTTTAAGATTTATTTATTTATTATGTATACAGCATATGTGACTGCAAGCCAGAAGAGGGCACCAGATCTCATTACAGATGGTTGTGAGCCACCATGTGGGTGCTGGGAATTGAACTCAGGACCTCTGGAAGAGCAGTCAGTGCTCTTAACCTCTGAGCCATTTCCCCAGCCCACTTCTGATTCTCTTGACTCTACTTCCTGGGTGCTAGTATTTAGTATTAAGGATGTGTGCCACCTTGCCTAGTTTACTCAACATTGGAGGTGGAGCCAAGTGCCTCCTGCATGATAAGCCAACTCTACCAACTGAGTTAAATTCCCGGCTCTAGCAGAAAGAACTCTAAGGCATGTGAAACAGAGAAAACTTAAACTACAGCCTCTGTTAGAGCAAGGGATTGTGGTTAAATTCTGAGAATTCTTGAGTGGCATCTAGAGAGGGGTGCGATGCTCTCCTGTTCTGCCATTGGCTGTCACTTCCAGCTCCTCCTAAGAAATGCTAGATCTTCATCATTCTCACTCTCCTGAGTGTGAGAAATACTTGGTTCTCTTTCTCAAGGATCGGGGATCGGAGAGGGAAAGAGACCCAAAGCATCTTTGCGGCATCAAGACTCTGCTCTCTGCTCCTTGTTGTCACTCAGAATCTTGGGATTCTTACTGCATCTGTCTCTTGGTGATTGACAGTTGCCACCACAGTTTATCCACTGGCTGCTGTTTCTAATGACATAGAAGGGGGAATTCTAAGAATATGCCATTTTTTAAATATTGGGTTTGATTGGAAATCAAATAGTCATGTACATTTCTGGGGTACAGCTGATATACCTAATAGTTACATGGAGATAATTAATATTTCTGTCACTGTTATCTGCCATCATTTCCCATCATCTGCTGACTTCTTCCTCCCACACCATGTCATACCTGTCCTGGTGGAAACCATGTCTGACTCTTCCTTGGAAGCTGTAGTGGGCTTTATTTGTTGACAGACATCTGGGGTAAGAAGGAAGCAGGGGAGCCCTGGAGAGGAGCACTCTGACATCAGAGTGATTCCTTGCTAGCCAAGCAGTTGGTGTGTGCATACAAGCCCTGCACCCCAGTCCTTGGCAGCAGAAACTCAGAAGGCGGTGAAGGGTTGTAGATGAGATAAAACACTTAAGCTTAATTGCCTAGGGAGGGTCAGAAACAATTCTCCATTCAGCTTTGTCAAGCTAATTAGTTAGAAAAGAATGTATTCAGCCCATAAACAAGAGGCTTTTTTTTGGTTTATAAGCAATCAGGAAATGACCTTAATCTTACTCACTTAAGCACTTGCCCCACCACAATGCTGGAAAGACACCAAAGTTAGGGCTAAGTGTCTGCCTTTGCAACCCTTCAAACCTTTGCAGTGAAGGCCTCATCCTCCTTTCTACGATGCTCTTCCTCTTCGGGTCCCTGAACATTCATTCCCAGATGTTCAGATGACAGCATCCAGCTGCATTCCCAAGGATGCTGGGGAAGGTGCGACCACTAAGCTTTCAGCACAGCCTCCCGTCCTTTCCCAGCAAATGCTGCACACGCTGCTCCTTGATTGATGATTTACATCTCTTCCCTGTGCCAGCCAGTAAACACTGCGGCCCAGTGTGTGTCCACCACAGCAGCCTTTGTGTCTCATATCATGGTTGCACAGATGATGCTGAGAAAATAATAGATGAATAAATCAATGATGATTTATTCTTTTCCAGAGAAGAAAGAAAGAATGTGTCACAGGTCATAGCTGGGTGATAATGACCTGCAAATGTACACAGTAAACACTAGAAACAGGAGCTGTCTTGGTTCAATTTTTCTATAAAATTGAATGCCAAGTTTGAAATGGAAATGAATCACAAAACGCAAGATTCTCCAATTCTTTTCATGTTGATTAAATAACCAGGACCAATATTTATTAAGCACATAGCACCTGCCAACCAGTGTGACACAGCAGTCACATGCATCGCGCTGTTTGTAACTTGAGCCATATGCTGCCACTGGCCCACCAATCTGCTCTCCACTCCTGACCATCTAGCCTGGTGCTGGGATTTTCATTCATGTAGATTGCATGGATCTTCTTGCATGGATTCAATGAGTAGGAGGTACCAATGGTAGCCCGAGGGAAAGATGACAGTGAGCATTTCTCTTTGGTCTACTGGCTCCCTCCATGCCAAGTCACCATGGGGGAACTGGCTGCATCCTTTCTCCTGCTGAAGATCACCGGTGACCTGCAACCCCTCCAAACATCTGCCTCCTGTGGTGTCAGGAACCGCCTTCTCCCCCTTTCCTGAGGTTTGCAGTTGGCAACCAGCTCCTTCTGTCACACCCTGGAGCCATTTATTGTGCCTTCTGGGTTTCATCTTCTCTTTTAGGTTTTTGCTTGTTTTTCTTGAGACTAGGTCCATGGAGCCCAATGTGTCCTCAGATTTGCTCTGTAGTTAAGAATGACTTTCAGTTCCTGACCTGTCTGCCTCCACCTCCTTCAGAGTGCTGGGACTGTAGGCATGCACCACCACACCCAGTTTATGCAGTGCAAAGGTTCGAACCCAAGGCCTCACTCGTGCTGGACAAGCACTCTACTGACTGAGCTGCACCCGCAGTTGCTCTGTTTCTTCTCTGTGCTCTTCTCCTGACAGCACTTCCACAGCATCGGGCACTCGTGTTTCCATTTTAAATAGAAACATCAGGTCTCAGAGAGGCAAAAGCATTCCAAGGTCACATTATGGGTAGCAGCAGATCAGCAATCTGTCCGACTCTATCGCCAGCGTACCCCTTCTGCTATCTCCACAGGAAGATATGTGTGTTTGGGGGGAGGGTGGCTAGTGCTCCAAGATGCAGCAGTAATTCACAGGAAAACCAATGGGAAAAATGTCTAGTAGAGGCAAGAGCAGAATCTTCCTTTCACTACTCTGCTTCTACAGATGGGCACTTAGGGTTTGGCTCTGTGGGATGGTAGTGGTTCACTGAAAGTTCACACCCCATCACTGACACGTGTGGGTGAATAAGTACCATTGTCTTTGATTCCTCCAAGTGCCTGATACAAGCTCGCAGATGCATGGGGGCGTGAACAAGAGAGCCTGGAGTGGATTTCACTCTTGGATAGAGTCTATAAATATGCATGCTGGGTACCATGACTCATTAAGGGCTGGTTTGGTTGTAATTTTTTTTTTCATTTTTTAAGGGATGGTTTGACTGACTCAGACTTGTTGGCAAGTACCCCCAAGACCAGAGTAGAACCAAACAATTTACAGAAGTTAGAAGGAAATAAGATATTTGCTTTCCAACTTTATTCTAAAACTTTTTTTAAGTTTGAAAAGATACCAGGGAGGAAAAAAAAGATCATAAATAAACTTGCTTCATAATAATAAGGATTTGGGATATTCAATGAGCTTTAGAATTTTCTTTTACCATGAATTACTGTTGTGGAATAGAATACTTGTTTAACTATATAAAGATGTGTTGCATTTGCTTATGCAGCATTTGTTTAATTATGTGAAGATGTGTTGTTGTAGAATATTATATTAAGGTGTGTTACTTTTGTTTATGTTACATTTGTTTCACTCTGTGAAGCTGTGTTACTGTGCCTGTGTAAAACACCTGAGGGTCTAATAAAGAGCTGAACAGCCAATAGTGAAGCAGGAGAGAGGATAGGCAGGGCTGCCAGGCAGAGAGGATAAATAGAAGGAGAATTCTGAGAGAAGAGACAAGAAAAAGAAGAAGCTGCCAGAGAAGGAGGAGGACTCCAGGGGCCAGCCACCCATCTACACAGCAAGCCACAGAGTAAGAGTAGCATTTACAGAAGTAAGAGAATGGGAAAAGCCCACAGGAAAAAGATAGATGGGATAATTTAAGTTAAGGAAAGCTGGCAAGAAACAAGGCAAGCTAAGGCTAGGCATTCATAAGTAAGAATAAGCCTCCATGTGTGATTTATTTGGGAGCAGGGTGGTGCCCCTCAAAAGAGTAAAAGAACAAAAAAGAGCTTTCGTTTATGTTGTATTTGTTTAACTATATAAAGACATGTTGCTGTTTCACATTGCCTGCCTAAGGCACCTGACTGGTCTAATAAAAATCTGAACAGTTAATAGCTAGGCAGAGGAGGGATAGGCAAGGCTGGTGGGCAGAGAGAAAAGGGTAGCTGGCCAGCCAGCCAGGGGACAGACAGACACATGGAGAGAGCAGGAAAGCAGGATGAACAGTTCATAGAAGAAGTAAATGAGCCTCAGGGTAGCATATAGATTAATAGAAATGAGCTAATTTAAATTTAAAAAGCTAGTTAGAAACAAGCCTAAGCTATGGCCAAGCATTCATACTTAATAATAAATCTCCGTGTTATGATTTTGAGGCTGGTGTTCCAAGAAAGTCTGCTACACACTACAACCAGGACTTTGGTCAAGTTCTTTCACTTCATTCCACAGCAGCAAAATGGAGATCATAGCTCAGTAAGACATAAAGAGCCTGTAGAGGACAGAAACAACCTGTATATGACTGTTGGTCCCCCTTTTGTATTGCTCTAGTCCACAGACAAATCTTACAGCCAAGTCTAGGGTTCAGCCGTTGTTGCCCTTTTGGTTATCTAGTAAGCTCCTGTTGACAGGTATTGGTGAAATTATTAAGGCCACTCCACATAGTTAAAAGGGAGGTTTATTTAGTGGTGTAATTTACAAATGAAGGGATAGGTAGGTTGCAGGGTCTGGGAAAGACATAGCACAGTCCAGCAGTGTTCTCTGGAGAACTCTGCTCCATCTACCTCCAGCGTCCAGGGTCCAGGAACCAAGAGAGGTGGCGCATCCGGATCTCAGGTCTTCAGGGTCCTCTCTTGGTCCCGCCTTGTAGGGGCCATACCGAAACCTCAATGGGGGTTGGAACTTCCAGATCAAAGCTGGAATGGCTACCCACTACAGACAGGCTTACAAGCTAAGTTTTGCTGCAGTAACAATACAAAGCCATCTGATATGCATCTTTTACATCCCAAACTGAGTATCTGCCTAAATACTCTTTAATGTTTCTCTCTACTCTATCCAGTGGGTTATTGAAGAAGCTGAATGTGGCCCATGGATGGTCATTCAGTCCAATCAGAGTCCTTCTCTGGGGTTTAGACATCTGGAACTTAGAGGTCCCATTGGCACTATGGTCTATTAAGATGCAGAGTTTGGCCAGTGTCTGTGTCCCTTTCCACAGAGAAGTGAAGACCCTAGACTGGGCAGAGAGCTTTCCATGAAAGCCATTGAGGGACGGCACTGATTGGGAGAATTGAAGACTTTAAATTAGATGAAAGCCCAGATGTCTCATAATTTGGCTTTCCATGAGTCACCCAGGGTCTCCAATTTTCTGAAACTCAGTGTATCACTTGCAAGCAACAGCCAAAACTCAGGTAATAAATTATCATCTCTCCATTTTAAATTATTTTGAAATCATTTTAATAACTGCCAACTCACTTTTATTTTACATCATTTCTGCTTTGATTTTGTCCATTTATGAAATGTGAGAAATGACTTTTTATAAAAATCTTTTTTAAAGCATGTGTGATGATCTCGTCCAGAGCCTGGCACATGAAGGTTCTCAACTGTGGACCTGCAGTACTCCTCCCTCCGTCATGCACCAGGCTGCGTGAGTGATCTCCATCTCACTCACGTAGCCTGGTGCATAAGTGGTGCCTCTTCTAAGTAAACAGTCTCCACCTCCTTCCTCATCACAGTGTGTGCATTTGAGATAATCGAGTTTAGGAGGATTATTTGAAGTTATTTGTGGGGTGGGAGATAGTTTGGAATCTGGAGGAATCCCCTTTAAAGCAATTTCTCTCATTCAATAAGTACAAGGAGAATCAATAAAATCGAACTTGGACATGGCTCCTATACCACCTAACCAACTGTAAGACACATTCAAACCATCCCACTGACACACTGGAACATTTGGATACTGAGAAAGTTTGTTATCCAGTAAACTTGACCACCATAAATTGCCATCCTTTTCTGTGGTAGTTTGAAAGAAAATGGCCCCCAAAGGGAGTGGCACAATTAGAGATAGGGCCTTATTGGAGTAGATGTGGCCTTGTTGGAAGAAGTGTGTCACTGGGGAAGCAGGTGGGCTTTAAGGTTTCATATATGCTCAGGATACTGCCCAGTATCTCAGACCACTTTCTGTTGCCTACCTATCAAGATATAGCATTCTCAGCTCCAGTACCTTGTCTGCCTGCATGCCACCGTGTTGCACCATGATAATAATGGACTAAACCTCTGAAACTGTAAGCCAGTCTCAATTAAATGTTTTCCTTTATCAGGGTTGCTGTGGTCATGCTGTCTTTTTACAGCAATACAAAACCTAACTAAGACAGATGTTGGTACCAGGAACTGGGGCATAGCTGTGAAAGGACTCACCATGCTTTTGTTTGAAGGAATTTGGACTTTGGAAGTTTGGATTAGGAAAGCAGTGGAATGCTTTAAGTGCTGCTTAATGGGCCATACCAATAGGAGCATGGAAGACAGTGGTGCTGAGAGTGAGCTGAACTGGTGGAGGGATGATGGCTCAAGAGGTTTCAGAGGAGAAGAATTTTAGTGTGCTGCCTAGAAACCATTCTTGTGATATTTTGGTGAAGAATGTGGCTGCTTTTTGTCCTTGTCTGAGAAGTTTGCCTGGGGCTAGAGTGAAGGGTTTTGTATTAATTCCATTGGCAGAGGAAATCTCAAAACAGCCTAGTATAATGATTGCTAGTGTTAACTCTAATAAAGATATATAATGAAAAGGAGCAAGCTGAGCAAGGAAAAATATTTGAGGAAAAAAAGAGCACCAGGAAGTAGAACGGAGCTAAATTCTGTGTTCAAGGAGATAAACAGATTAAGAAATGGAATAAAGGGAGTGGTGACCTCAGGGCAAGATCACACCAAGTTAAATTTCCAACTTGTGAAAAGGAATTAAACAAAAGTTTAGAGCTGGGTGTGGTGGTGCATGCCTTTAATCCCAGCATTTAGAAGGCAGAGGCTGGTGGATCCCTGAATATGAGGCCATCCTGGTCTACAGATCCAGTTCCAGGACAGTCAAGTTTAGTCAGTTAAGGAAAACAGAAAGCTGGTAAAAATGTAATTGAATGAGGGGGCCATGTTCCAGTCCCAGAAAGCAGCAGAACTTGGCAGCTTCAGCCGCATGGTTCTGGAGTTAAGAATACCAGACAGGGGCTATGGAGCTTGCCCCCAAGACTAAGGACAGCCACTGAGGCCAGCATGTGTCGGGGTGACCCTGAATAGAGGCCTGGAGAGGCCATTGAGTGAAGCTGTGACGGTGAAGCCTGGATTGCCTTGGAGACCTCAAGATGTTGGAGATGCCAGAGCCATGGGATACCTGCTGAGGAGAGCTGAATCAGCCCAAGAGAGAGAAGTGTGCTGCAGTCAACAAAGCTGAAAGGAGTTGGAGATCTGAAGAGAGCTTTGACATCAGACATGGAGATGCAGAGTGTGGAGTTTGCCCAGCTGGTTTTCAGGCTTGCTTTGGTCCAGCTTTTGGTCCAGTCACTATGCTCCCTTCCCTACATTTAGAATGGTAATGTATATCCTGTACATTATATGTTAGAAGTATGCGATCAGCTCTTTGATTCTGATTTTACAGGGGATTACGGTTAAGAGATTGCATGAATCTCAGAAGAGACTTTGAACCTTGTTTGGTAGAAATATGGCAGGTACATAGATGGTAAGTGAGTGAACTTTCTTGTGGGCCCTTAGGTCTCAGGTAAGTTTGAGAAGATGAGGAGGCAGAGACTTTTTGGAGAGGTCATCTGAGAAGAAGGCAAAGTAGCAGAAGAGGCTTCCCAAGCATAGAGGGGCATGGAAGAGCATTATACAGCATTCTGACTGGATCTTTGTGCATTTGTCAAATATTAGGGAGTGAGGCTAAGAGAAGTCAGAACCTGAAGGTCTTGGGAGGAAACATAATTTGAACCTTTTGTCTGGGAGCTACGGACTCTCAAGACTCCCCACTCAACTCTCTTAGTGCAATATGCATAGGGCTTTACTCAAGCCATTTGGGCCTTCATCCCTCTGTAGAGTAGCAGATGAATCACTTGAAACACCTTAAGATCCTGATGAGCTAAGAGACTTCACAGCACTACATTGGGGGAAGAATCGTATTAGACTGTCAGATGAATTCACACAGAGTGACTTCATTTCAAACAGGTTGAAAGATCGTGTCTTTTGAAATTATTTGTAAAGGGGAACTGTTTTTCATCTTCCTTTAATTATGAACTCTCTTTTAAAGGTTTAGCAATGAATTTAAATGTTTACCTAAAAACATCAGAGGCTGTATTTCCTGCCAGGTCTTTACTCAAAGTCAGGTCCATTCATTTGTTGTAAGCCTGAATTATTTGTCAAACACTTCCATTCAATAAGCTTGTGAATCTTCAGAATAATCCCCACAGAAAGACTGATACCCTCTGCTTACACAAGAGGAAACTGAGGCACGTACTTTGCAGCCCTTGCTCATAAATGGTGAAGACTTTCTTTGTTTTTCAGTAGTAATATTAAGCTACATAAAAGAGATATTTAAAAAGATAACTCCATATCAAAATTTTAATTATATGATAATCTAAATTAATATTAATAGAACATTGATGTAAATCCATATTCATATGCATGTATGGTTTTGTTTTTGTTTTTGTTTTTGTTTTTGTTTTTGTTTTTTTGGTTTTTCGAGACAGGGTTTCTCTGTGTAGCTTTGCGCCTTTCCTGGAGCTCACTTGGTAGTCCAGGCTGGCCTCGAACTCACAGAGATCCGCCTGGCTCTGCCTCCCGAGTGCTGGGATTAAAGGCGTGTGCCACCACCGCCTAGCTCATGTATGGTTTTAAAACATAACAAATAAAAATAGATTAGAATTCCCATTTTCTATTTATAATTCAATTTTATTGTTTTTCTTTTTAAATATGGTTTTAATTGAAATAGAAGCAGGCCAAATTTCCCCTCTCTTTCTTCCCTCCAGCTTCTCCCAGCTCTTCTCCCTCAACTCCCTCTATGACCCCCCCCCCTACTCTTAAACTGATAGCCTCTTTTTCTTTTATTATCATGGTTACATACATCTAGTTGTATATTTGTGTATGTGTATGTGTATGCACAATTATATATAAATACAAGCTGATGAGTCCGTTTTTGTTGGTAGTATGTATATGATTTCAAGGCTGAACACTTTGCATTGAACAACCAATTAGGGTTCTCATTCCTAGGAGAGGCTGATTCTCCCTTTCCCAGAAATCATTAGTTCTTTGTCTAGGGGTGGGACTTCAAGAAAATTTGTCCCTTCACATTAACATGCCCACTGATATCACTTTACTCAGGTCCTTCCTATACGTCATTTCTAGGAGAGAATGTATCAAGGCAGACTTCCTGGTATCCTGTCTCTTACATTCTTTTTGCCCCCTCTTCTATTATATTCCTTGAGACATAGATGCAGGAGCTGTGATGTAGAAGTATTCTTTGTGGCTGGAGTCCCCATGATCTGTTGATCTCTGCCTTGTGTCCAGTTGTGGTTTTCTAAAAGTAAAAATTCAAACTAAAAAACATGAATATTAATTAATATATGTCTTGCATATAAATCTTCATGATAAATTTTTATGTAATGTCTAAAAGGAAGAAGCAACACAAATACTAATCAATAGACAAATGGATAATACATTACCATGGGAAAACATCACACACACTCACACACAAAATGAGTATTAAAACAAGTATTACAGTTTTTTAACAGGTAAAATATTTGTATGATTCTATTTATGCAAAATTATAGAATATACAAACACAGTTATTGGGAAAAAAAGGCATGTAAGTGTTTGTCTGGGCATTGGGAGATGGGAAGGGCCAGAACAGGACAAAGTGCTTATAAATAAGCACTGAAGAAATTTTTAAGCTGATGCATGCTTGTTACCATGGGTGTCTGGATTCTTTCATGAATATGCACATGTTAAAAATTTCAAATTGTAAACTTTAAGCATTTTTGCATGACAATTATATCTCAATAAAACCACTTATAAAAGAAAAAGTTTTGACTTTCATTTTCCTTGCTCTTTTATATGGCTCTGTCCCTGACTGGATGGTATTCGTGATGTTGGTGATGATGGTGGTGAAGAAGATGATGATGATGATGGTGAATGACTGAAAATTGCAATAAGAAAATAAGAATATCGGTTGCCTTACTATACAGCGGATGTTCCCCTCAATCCTTAAAGGAATAACTATGCTTACTTTTTGGAGGGTTCTCAAAACAAGACTGCTTACTATCCCTGATTTTCTGAAGAATAAACTGAGACTAAGAAGCACTAATTAGACGACTGGGATTACATAGTTTAGTCATGAGAAAGATTCTGGAACAAAAATATCAGCCTCTTTTGGATTCCAGTTTTCACTCTTGGTCTTACTCATCTCGCCTCCCTGTGGAGAACAAGGCAAGGATCTCAGGACCATAAGTCACCATGGCAACTAGCCCTCATCAGTCTCCTCACAAGGTGGGGAGATGCAAAAGTCAAAGAGAGGCTTCCCCTGGAACATCTGTGGGCGAGCATGAGGACCAGTGTGTTTGAGCTTTGTGCCTCAGGTAAGCAGGGTGACCCGCTCCTGGGACTGGAGCTGGGAAGCTGGCCAGGCTCCCAGATAGATGAGGTGATGGGGAAGCCAGCTGAGCTCCCAGACAGGTGAGGTGATGGGGAAGCCAGCTGAGCTCCCAGATAGATGAGGTGATGGGGAAGCCGGCTGAGCTCCCAGATAGATGAGGTGATGGGGAAGCCAGCTGAGCTCCCAGACAGGTGAGGTGATGGGGAAGCCAGCTGAGCTCCCAGATAGATGAGGTGATGGGGAAGCCGGCTGAATAGGTGAGGTGATGGTGCTTCAGGTTACTTTGAAAATTAACAGAATCTGAGTTTATAAATGAGAAGAATAGAAATCAGAGAGGAAAAGCATGTGGGAGTTCTGGGTAAGGGACTTAAGAACATCACAGCAAGGTTGATGATAGGCTGACACCATCCTATCGCACTGCTACTGTCTGCTCCTTGGCCAGGTTGTCTCTGTCTGAAGACCATTAGGTACAAAAAGCATGTAGATTTGTCTATCAATTTCCTTCTACGTAAACCCTCCATCTTGAGGTACCCTTACTTTTATCTGTTGACATTTCCTATCTAGGGTGGTACATATTTGTTTATGTCTCCCTAGAAACAGTGTTACACAACAGACTTCAAGAAGTCAGAGGCACAGCAAACCACTCAACAATATTTAGTGTCGAACACTGAACCTGAACCATAGTGGAAAGCTTGTTAATAACCCATTGACTGATTACACCTAAACAAAGCAGGATTTGGTTGGGGTGAAATTCCTTCTTTCCATACTTTTGATAATTCAGTGCAGTGTTTTGACTTCTGTAGGAGATGACAGTTGAGATATTGACATGCAGCTCTATGTTATGTGAATATAAAGAAAGAACATTTCAGTCAGAAGTCATAGAGGATTCTGAGGTAAGAGAGACAGCGGAGTTCTTTATGGTTAAAGAAAAATGGAGAGTGGACAGAAGAAGGGCCATTGAGCTGGACAAAAGGCAAAGATCCAGCTCCTGCAGGAAGGGGTGGAATTGCGTTTTTTCAATGTGAGGTAAAGGCCCTAGAAAACACTAAGGGGAATTGACAAATAAGTCATTTGCTCTGTGTTTTCAGTGTCTGGTTCTTACAGGTGCTCAGCTGATGCATCAGAAATGGGAGTCATCATCATTTATGGGAGGATAAACCACTGCTCTGCGCCACCCCCTAGATCAAAGCCATTGCACATGTCTGGGTCACAAGGAATGAAAATCTTGAGACATCAAATTTGTACAATGACTCAATTCTGATCAAGTAACTTTGAAATACAACAAAAGGCAAAGGCACTGGACAGGCAGACTCCAGGAGGGATTTCCTTGAAGAATTACTCTTGTCTACTGGAGGCAGAACAGCAAGATGATTATGGGGAAGGGAAGAGATTTTTCATGACTTTCAATATCTGAGACACATGCAGCTCTGGTATGTAGGAGGTAAGTTCTGATGAGATCACAGCTTCTGTGTTGACTGACCCCACATACTACCTTTCTTATTACAGTCCTGTGGAGGCTCTGGTGGCCAGAGTTGTTACACACACACACACACACACACACACACACACACACACACACACACACACACACACACACAGAGTGGAGGACGCAAATAGAGTGAATTGTGCAGGTTTATTACTGTCTAGAGAGCAACATGTAAGCACTGAGACAGGAAAGGGGCTGGGTATATGGCTCAGTGGCAGAATGCATGCTTAGCGTGAAGGAGGCCCTGGATTTAAGCCCCAGCACCTCAAATAAAATAAGAGGAGAAGGGGGAGAGAAGAAAGCTTGTGATCTGTAGGTTATGTTTAATGGAGTGCTTCTGACCACAGAACTAGGCAGCATTAAAAACCAATGAAAAGAGGGCTGGAGAGATGGTTCAGCAGTTAAGAACAGTGGTTGCTCTTCCAGAGGACCCAGGTTTGATTCCCAGCACCTATATGTAGCTCAAGGAAATAAGGCACAGGATGATAGAGCAGGGCACCTGGGGCCCCACACAGCCTCTGTGTGTACACATAGGCATACACACTTGTACACACATGTCTACATATACCATATAAAGTCTCTCTCTCTCTCTCTCTCTCTCTCTCTCTCTCTCTCTCCCCCCTCTCTCTCTCTCTCTCTCTCTCTCTCTCTCTCTCTCTCTCTCTCTCTCTCTCTCTCTCACACACACACACACACACACACACACACACACAATTTTTAGTATACCTAAGATGTCTATTAGCAAATACAAATCTGCATAAACCTTTCTTCATTTTGGAGAAAATGAAGAGGAATAAATAATAATAATAATAATAATAATAATAATAATAATAATAATAATAAACAATGGCCTATAGTAAACAATTTCTAAGCATGAGTGAAATGGAACATTGAAAGTGCTACATTTTAAAAACATATCAAAAGTGCCTACAGTTTTTACAAGCATTACTAGAAAGAGAAGATACGTCTAAAATTCATCTGGTATGCTACTAACTGTGATGATATTTTGTTTGTGCTCTAACAAATAAAACTTGCCTGGAGATCAGATTGCAGAGCTAGCCACTAGTTAACCATAGAGGCCAGGCAGTGGTGGCACACACCTTTGATCCCAGCAGTTGGGATCTCATGCCTTTGCTCCCAGTACTTGGGAGGCACACACCTTTAATCCCAGCACTAAGGAGGAGGAAACAGGAAGTGATAAGGCTGGGCAGAGAGAGGAATAGAAGGTGGGAGGAGACAGAAGCTTGGCCCCTTTTGAGGCTGAGGAGTTGGTGAAGTAAGAGGTGGTTATGGCTTGCTCCTTTGTTTCTATGATCTTTCAGCATTTACCCCAATATCTGATACTGGGTTTTTATTATTAATACCAAGTAGGATTTGTGCTACAACTAACAAAGCATGAACTTCTCGGGAAGTAGTTAAATAAAGTGAGGTGCAATTCCTATGATACAATATTATGCAACCATAGTCAGACATTTGTTTTCAAAAACTAAATCCTGACATAGAGAAGTTTTTATAGTAGGGTGCTATGTTTTAAGAGTGGGATTTAACAATCATGCACCCTGCAGACTTGTATATTGCAGAATCTCAGTCTGTGTGTGAATGTTCATAGCAGTCTCATTCTTAAGATCAAAAACCCTGGAAATAGCTCCCACTTCCTTCAGTGGGTAAATAGCTGTGCACACTCGACTCCAAATGTGTGCTGATATGGAAAATACCCTGCATGGACCTCAGGGTCATTATCCTTAGCAAAGAAAGTCAACCTCGCAAAGTTACTGTCTGAGTTTCATATGTGCTAAGCTTTGTAAAATGGCATCGACAAATTACAATATTTATATAAATTTATATACTTATGGGGTATAGAGTGATGTCATGATTTTGAATACAATGTTGGATACCTAAGTCAAGCTAATAATGTATCTATCACCTTGAACATTTAAACCAGGTTTGAAATTAGAATATTTGAAAATTGCTCTTAGTTATTTTTAAAATGTACTCTATTTCACCACATTTTGCAATGGTTCTAAAAGAAATCAAATTATTTCATCTATCCAACCAATGCCTTTTCCAATCTAACTATTAAATGACAAAAACCTCACAGAAAAAGGACAGGGTTAAGGTGTGACTATGGAGGAACAGAATGAGATGTCCTGAATGGTGCTGTAACGGTTCTGTTTGTGGTGGTTCTATGAACATATATATTGGATTGCATAGCTCTGTGCACATGCCAATGAAGACACATGAAATAATGGTGAGAAAGCAGCCTTTACCAACATCAACTTCCTTAGTTTGATATTATGCTGAAGTTACAGAAGTTGGTAGCATGGAGAAGCTGAGGTAGTGTGTACAAGCACATTCTCCTATTTCAAGATTTTAAAAAAGATTTGTTCATTTTTACCTTATGAGTGTTTGCCTGCATGTGTGAGTGGTACCACATATATGCCTAGTGTCTGTGAAGAAGAGAATCTCCTGCAGCTGGACCTGGGAAGGTTGTGAGCCACCATGTCGGTGCTGGAAATGAACCATGGGACTCTGCAAGAGCAGCAAGTGCTCTTAACCACTGAGCAACCTCTCTGGCCATGATTAATGTCTTTAGTGGAATATAGTTCATTGATTTCATACATGTCTAATGTATCTTGCTCACACCCCTCATTACCCTCTCTGGTCACCCACTTCACTCCTGCTGCTCTCCTCTCTTTCCTCAGAGAGTCCATCTTCTGCTCTCATGCCTTTCTTCTGTGAGCCAATGAGTGTGACTGGGTTTCCTACAACAACTTCCAGAGAGTGTGTAATGACATAAAAAGAAGAAAAAAGTAAAACCAATTTTGTTTCAAAAACACAAATTCTGACTAAAATAAAATACTTCATTATATTAACAATGACATTTTGTTAATGATATAATTGTCATTTTATATTCTTCTGTGTTCTCCTTTATTTCCTAAGTTTTCTGCACTAAATGTATACTGTTTTTAAATTCTGAGAGGTATTTATGAATATGATTGAAAAAACAACTGATGAATGAAATTAATAGTTGAGGATAAAAGAATATAATATAAACATTAAATAGGATAAGATAGTTGAGCCATATAATGAAAGGGATCGAGTAGAGACAAGGAAGGAAAGAAAGGGAATGCATAGACATAGAAATATGTGTAAGAACAAATCAAATCACATATTAAGAACAGGGAAGACTATATTATGGACACTGAACCAGTGGTGTATAGGAGAAACACACTCAGATGTTGCCCAGAACACAGAATCCAAGAACAAAGACAGGAAATAATAAGAAATGGAAGAAAAGATGTGGAGTACCAAATATAGAGATTCAACATACCACCAACTGGTGTTTCCAGAAAGCAACCCTAAAAAACGGGACAGAAGCAGTCATCAGAGGGCGACAGAATGTCACAGTCCCTCCCAGGTCTCCGGATGGCCTGAATCTGAGCAGATACAACAGTGGCACTTGTTAGACAAAGGCTCCCACAGCTTTAGAATTCCAAAGATAAATTCAAAATTTTCTGTGTGCATTCCGGTGTAAAGTAGAACAAAGGGAAACACCTGCTCTACTTTGCCTGGAAAGAAGAAAACAGCACACTGGCCTCAAGCTTCTCCTCTCGAAGAGCCAGTTTGGAAGAAGACAGTTTACAACTCCACAGTGACCACCAAATTTTCAAGTCGCTGTTTAGGAAGGAGCAGTAATTTTTATAAATTCAACACTCATTGTTTAACAAAAACCAAGTGCAACTAGAATAAAATAAACCTGCCTGATCACTATTTGCAACCATCCACAGCTAGTGGCCACATTGTAGACAGAGATGCAATGTTTCGTGTTACTTGTTGACACTATAGGTGGTCTCATCAGGCTGGTGGATCACAGGAATAGAGAGATAAGGAAAACTCACTTTACTTGTCCAAGGTGCAATGGTCTACTCAGAAGAAATAAGCCGGAAAAGAAACGAAAATTTGAAGAACATTCTGTAGGTGGTGTGTTAAAAATCAATGTAACTACAGTTTCCTCTATATTTGAAATAAAACAATTTTATTCATAATGTTGACAAAGTAGAAATAAAACAGTCAAAGCTAGGGGAAGCAAACATGGATACAGAGAGGAAGTCCCAGTCCAGGGTTTCCCATGAAGCCTGGAAGGGCTTGGGGGACATTTTTGTGAGTGTCTCTGCTGAACTGAGGATGTGGCTTCAAGGCTGAGTGCTTTCCCAGCATGCCTGAGGCCTTGGGTTTGATTGCTCACACATTAAAAGCAAATAGAACAAACTGCGGTTTGTAAATTGCTTGCTGGGAATAAGTTTTGATGCCTTCAAGATATTCTTCTGGAAATGTATTTTTTAAAATGTAGTCCACTTCCCAAGCCTCCCCCTCTGAGGCTCAAGGACAGCACAATATTTGGGTTTGGAAGGACTATGGCAGCTGAAAGATGGGGAAGGGTTCAGCAAGGTGCTGTCAGTTGGATACAATGAGACCACTTCAGTCATTAATACACAATAGCTGTGGCTGCATGCATGGAGTCTGGAAGAAAAGGAAAGGAGAGATGTCAGGATAGGAGGGGACTAGTTGAGAAGAGTTTGGTGGCCCTGCGAGAGATGAGAGATGACAATGAGGCATTGTGATGCTTAGCTTTGTCAACTTGACTCAGTCTAGAATCACCTGGGAAGAGAGTCTCAATGAGGAACTGTCTACATTGGGTTGGCTTTGGACCATGTCTTGGGGGATTGTCTTAACTAAGTTAGCTGATGTGGGAAAATCCAACCTGCTGTGGGCAGCACCATTCCCTAGGCAGGTGGTCCTAAACTGTGTAAGAATGGAGTAATCAAGCTGAGTATAAGTGAACAAGCAAGTGAACATGGATTGCTCTCTGTGGATGTGATGTGACTAGCCATTTTAAATCTTTAGGCCTTGACTCCACTGCAAATATGGATTGCTACCTCGGACTATGAGCTGAAATAAACCTTTTCTTCCCTAAGTTGCTTTGTCTGGGTAAATGACACTGGAACAGGGTGCCTGTGGCCATGGAGCCTTGTGTGCAAGTGTGATATGGAGACAGCAGTCCTGTCTTTTTGTTCAAATAAGTCTGCTGCTGTCAGGAAGGTGGAAGACACCCTCCAAGAGTATTGACCCTTTCCTCAGAGAAAGAAGCCTGTCTGGGTGCCTTAGGGAGAGAGCACTGTAGTGGGGCAGTCCTGTTTTCTCTTGCCCTCATCCTTTGGGAAAAGACTTACCTTCCTGTAACAAGGGTCCTTATATTAGTTACTTTTCTTGTTGTAACCAAATACCATAAGAAGCGACCTAGGGAGGAAGGAGAGGCATTTTCCTGAAGTTTGGGGGGTCGGAGGGCTACAGTCCATCATGACAGGGAAAGCTAAGCCGCAGGAACATGAGGCAGCCTGTTGCATCCCATCAGCAGTCAGGCAGCAAAGGAACATGAGAGCTGGTGCTCTGCCTACCTGGTCCTTTATGTAGTCCGTACTGCACCCCACACGATGGTGTACCCATATTCTGGGTGATTCTTTCCTCCTTCCTCAAACACTGCTGGGAAGATGCCCATAGATACACCCAGAGGTAGGTTTCCATGGCGATTTTTAAACCCAGTGAAGTTGACAACCAAGATCATTTATCATCATATATCTGCTTTGTTCTCCAGAAATAGAGATGAGTGGGGAAAAGTCTGGCCCAAGGTACTACCAGAGGCTGTGAGGGTAAGCCTGTCAGATCTAGGCTCTGTTGTCTGAGGACTCTGCTCCCCATGATAAGCCACATCCTCCAAACGAGTCAGTGTCTACACCAGCAGCTGGTACCCACTGCTTTAACTCTCTCTCCACCCTCAGCCTACTCTGGAGTTGGGTGGGAGTGAGAAGGAGGCTGTTTGTTGGCCACACTCAGGCTCAAGTCCAAGGCCCCTCACAATCACCTGCCCCAAACAGGAAGACAGCACAGCTCTGACAAGCAAAAGGCTGGACTAAATCAGTGTTGGTTCAGCTGTGGAATGGAGTCACATACAGATTCTAGAAGCAGTGTTCTCTACAAACACTTAAGTGGGCATTTTCTAAGATCAAATGGGAGGAAGCATGTAATAAAATAGTATTAAATAAATAAGAATTGAGTACCTTGGGGGGCAAGATAAGAAAGCAATCCTTCAAAGGGCTGCCCTTTTCCCTAGATAGGGTTATGAGGAATTCTTATTTTCTCCCTTTTTATATTATATAAATTCTCCACAGCATATTTGCACTGCTTTTATAATCAGACCAAAAAAAAAAAACCCATGTTATTTTTGAAGAAAGCAGAATCTCAGAGGTCACAGTGACTTTGTGCTGTTTGTCCTCTCTTTGATTTTGGCCCAGGGCACTTTGAACATATGAGCACAAACCCACGAAAGGTTTATTCTAGGCAATTCAACATGATTACTCTCAGTCTGATGATTCTCAGACCTTTGTCCTTGCACAAGGTCAGCTCATCCATATACCTGCCCACTCATATAGAGAGCAGTCACTAAGAAGAACTGTGTGCCCAGAACTGTTCTGAGTATGGTGTCCACTTGCAGCCTCAAGAAAGTCAAATCTTAACCTGAGAGGAGCATCCACAGCATGAGGGCAGACAAGCAAGCAAGTACTGTGCATGGGAATGGTAAATGGGCAACTGAGGTATTCACCCAGCACTGAGGGTACACAGAGAAGCCAGAGTAAAGTCACTCTGTGACACCCTTGGAGGGAGATAGCACTTGATCTTGGTCATGAAAGATGAAGGTCTGGGTGGGTGGAACCGGCAGGCAGGATATTCCAGAAGAGATGGAGGAAAGGTAAGAAGGATTGGGGTACGTTACTATTAGTACCCTAAGAATTGAAGAGCATATGAGGATGGACTAATAGGATTCTTTGGTCAAGTATCACAGAAATTGACTCTAAGCTGAGGAGCATGGGGCATGTCTGAAGAGCTCCAGGAGAACTGGGGAACTAGGCTCAGCATGTGCAGCTTCAGGGTGCTGAATGGGCCCCACCTGGAGCTGTCACAGGTGAGCCACCTGTTCTCAGCCCAATGTTTCACTGAAGCACACATCCCGAGGAAGGAGCTATCTAGCTGACCCTTGGCTGAAGGGGTGCACTTTGATTGACAGTAAAGGGTGTTCAACTGGGATAGGTAAAGCCTTCCAATACCAAACCAAACTTGACCCTCACAGCTCAGGATGGGGTTCTCAACAAGGAGTGAGTTTGCTTCTCAGGAAATTTCTCCAGATTTTTTTTTAACTTGTTACAAATTAAAGCAGGCAGAGGTTCTACTGTGATCTACCGGGTGGAGCTGGGCCAATGCATCATGCGACTGTTCAAAGGTAGCTCCCATGTTAAAAAACTGCTCATCCTTAGGAAGGAGAAAGTCTGACCTGGAGGGCACAGGAGAGTGAGAAGAAACAAGAGAAGTCCATTAGGTAAGGTGGCAGATGGGAGGATGGACGCTGAAACCACCTGTAAATAATGTGGATTTTATGTTGAAAGCAATGAAGATATTGAATGAAATAAGAGTCATTGAAAGAATCTAGGCCAGAGAAAGACGTCCCATGCATGGCCAACAGGAGCAGATGAGGATACAGAACAATACCATGTTTTCCAGATTCGTGGCCATTCCTTCCCTCTGTCATCACAGACTTTCAAACTTTTGTTTCATTTTCTGCCATTAATTAGTCATCTTCATTAGGAACAGAATGATGCCTGTTTGAGATAGCACATAATTCAAATGTCCAGTACATAGGAGAGGCTCAATGAATATATGTTGAAAGAATAAACAAATATGTATAGATGAATGTTGGATAAGTGGATAGATATGTGAATGAATACATGAATTGGTGGATGAACTACAGGATAATATTAGAAATATTCTGTCTAGAATAGTGTTATAGTTCTAGGTTATAGACACAAAGTCCCAACCCTAACCAAGAAGCTAATTCGTAATTGTTATCTGCTGGGAAGGGGAAAATCAGTTTTCTCTAACGGAGTGTCACTGGGTGTATCAATTACTCACCGGGACACGCCCAGGAGTGGTTGGCAAATACAAAATGAACTCTATAGTCTTGTTTTTGTTTTTGTTTATCTTTTTGTTTTTAGTTGATTTTCTTTTATTTAATTTGTCTGTTTTGATTTGGGGTGTGTGTGTGTGTGTGTGTGTGTGTGTGTGTGTGTGTGTGTGTGTGTGTGTAGAAAGAGAGAGAGAGAGGAAGAATATGAAATTGGCTGGGTAGGGAGGTAGAGAGGATCTGGAAGGAATTGGTGGAGGTAAAGAATATGATCAACATATAATGTATGAAACAAATTTTTAATAAAAAACTTTTAAAATGTAGGCTATAGTCCTAATGATCACCTATGTCACTGTCAGATTCCTGTGTACAAAAGACCCCAAAGCAAACAAGTACTTGAACAAAACAGCATGTGATATCCACAAGTATATTCATGACGCACCCAGCACAGCACTTGGTGCAAACTATCCACTAGTTTAAAAGACACATTCAGTCTTGGCCCTGTGGTATTTGGAATCTACTGGAAGAGACAGGTAACAAGTCAGCAAAAAGTATGTGATTAGGAATTGTGGCAAAAAGTATTCATAAAACAATCAGAACACAGTTACAATTTTTCAAAAAAAAAAAACAGATTGAGTGACCAACTTTATAGGGGTGACAGAGGGCTCTTTGAAGGAGATAATACTTAAGCTATGTCTGGGGAAGAGCAGAAGCCCACCATGCTACTAACAGATGGGAGGAAAAAATATCCCACATAGAGAGGAGTCAAAAGCGGTGAGTGAAACCCCGAAAAGGCTTGTTTTGTACAGGGACCTTAAGTGGGGCTGACCGGAGCACAGTGAGTAGGTGAAGTGTCTTGCGGCATTAACATGAGATAGCTGAGGTCCTGCAAGGGCTTGTGGGACACTGCAAACATTTGGGTCTTACTTGGATCTTCTGTTGTAGTATGCACTAGGTCGGTCATACATACACATTCATCTGGATGCTGTGTTGAGTTGGGAGGTTTATGACATGGTGAGCTTGGGCTTCCTTGCAGCATGGCTATTGACTCCAAGAAAGAGCACTCCAGCCGGGAGCTGAAGGTCTTTTAAGGACCAGCGTTGGGTGCTACAAGGCACCATTTTTGCCTCCTTACACTAATAAAAATAAATCATAGGGCCAGCCTTCTTGATGAGAATATTGGTGTTTAATTGACTGCCAAATTGTTTTTACACAATAGAAAGCCATTGAAGTTGTAATAATGCATGGAGATTAAAATAATGAGATTTAAGTTTTTCAAATCATTATAATCTGTCATGGGGAGAATGGGCTGCATGGGGCAAAGACTGCACTAGGGAAACAACACTTCATAGCAGGCAGAGCCCACCTGCCTCTCCTTGTTCTAAGTCCACCCACTGCTGCTACTGAGAGCCAATAACATCGGGTTCCAGCCTCTTGGATCTTCCAGTGTGGACTCAAACTGCCCAGGTTTTCAGGCTTTCAGTGCCCAACCAGAACAGCTGAGATGGATTGGCCTTGGATTGGCTACAGGATAACCCACCTCTACCACACACAGACAGCCATTGCTACGGTACCTAGCCCCTATCAGTGTAAGCCAATCCAATACATTCCCTTTGTGTATGTAAACAGTATATATTAGTGTATGCTTATTATATTAATACCTGTTATTATGATAATGTATTATGTCCCTCTGGAGAACTCTGATTAACTAGATAGGTACTGCATGTAGCCATAACCAAAGACCCCAGATTCTGATTTCAGAGTCCTCTACGGGAGTTTTATCACAGTGAGTGTGGCCTTTAGCATCCACTGTATTCAGATTTGAGTCTTAGGTTTGCTCCTTAATAGTTAGTTTCCTGACTTTATTTGTAGAGTGAATCCCTTTCTGTTTAACTCTCCAAGTTCTGGTGGGTAGTTGATTAATTGACATCAAGCAATATAATGCCTAGACACTCAGTAAATTTCCTTTGCTTCCCTTCCTTTGCATAGCCAAGTTTCCTTCCTTAGGACCCAAGTGTGAGATTCCATTGAGATGTAAAAGAGAGACTCTTCAGGCAGAATACACCATTTAGAGGTCATTTGGCTGAAATGACCACAGCCAAATGGTTCTCTTCCCTGAGATGCTCGGCACGTGTGAGGTCTCTGGACAGAAAGAAGACCCACATACAGAACTCAGGCCAGCACTGGTCATGTTCACAGGAACACTGCTCCAGCAGAAGCCAGAAATAATCTCATTAGTCACATTCCAAGCGTTAAGCAAAAACAAAAAGAAATCAAAATTAATTTCAGTGCTCACAGTGACAGCAGCAATTAAGGTGACAAGATTATGGAAATTGTTGCAATCACTGGAGATCTGAAGGAAGAAAATAGCCAGCAATACAGAGGGACTAAGAAGCAGAGGGTTTGAGTGGCTGTAGGATAAAGCCCACCGTTCGTCACATGTGGGTTCACAGACCCCAGGAAATTAAAAAGAGGTGTGGCTCCACACAATAACAGTGTGCTCTACACCAATTGTTACTAAAAACTGTTACGGAATTACCCGTAGTCTTCACGTCGGCCCATCAGGGGAGATTACCAATCCACCTGTGACCTGAGGAGCTGAGGACAGAGTAGATAAATTATCAAGTTTACCTTGATGGGCAACATCATGATCAAAATCTGAGACCCTGTGACAATACCATTGCCATCTTTGCAGAGTCCCCGAAGACACCCACAGTCCCCCAGCTCCCTCCCTGTCAGTGGCTACACACTAAGGTTTTTCTGTGTGGTTTGAATGTCTCATGATTTCTCCTTTTTTGTTGTTTGTTTTCTTTCTAGATTTTGTTTTGTGCCACTCTAAGTGATTATGCATGAACTCTATAGTGATTGTCTGAAAAAGACCCAAGCAAAAAAAAGGATCATCCTGTTCTGAAATCTCAGAAAAGAGAAATTGCATCATGTTGTGCAAAATAGCAAAAACAATCATTAAAGTCAAGAATGCTTGACATTAGGGAGTCCAAGCAGTGCCAAGAAACCTTTCTTTGAGTCTGTCATTTGGTCCCCTCTGCTGGGGACAATGCCCTTCTGAGCACTTTATATGTTTTTATTGATCACCTCCACAGAGACCTGGGGTAATGGAGGAAGTAAGATAGTCTGGAGAGAACTTGCTTTTATCGAGATGACAGTAAGTGGCTTTTTGAGCTAATCTTACCAGTCAGTCCAATTCTGGGCAAGGTTTCTGCAACAAAGAAGTAGGAGCAGTGGCCCAAACCTCTGCGTACATGGCTGAGGGCTATTAAAGACCAACAGGAGCAGTAACTACAACAATGCCAATGACGGGAGCACCCACTAGTGAGCCACAAAGTGTGCCTCAGCCTGAAGTACACACTTCCCAACCACATCAGGATTTCTGGACCAATATTCTTGACAGTTAATCTTGATCATCAATTTGATGTGATGTAGAATCACTTGGGAATTTGCTAGGTTAGGTTAATAGGTAGGAAGACTTGCCCTACAGGGGTGAGCCCATTCCATTCCACAGGGTCATCTATGGAATAGTGCTGGGGTGCTGAACTGCCTGCAAAGAAGAAACTGAGCTAAGCCCAGGCATCCAGAGCGCCTCACATTCCTTCCTCCATGCTGGACTGTATCCTTTAAACTGTGTAAGCCCTCTTTTCCTCAAGTGCTTTAGTAAGGCTTTTTTTTCATAGCAATGAGTTAAGTAATGAGTCATGCACTGTTTTCCAAGGGTCTTGGGAAGTATCTAGAAAACTCACAGGTATCATAAACTGGTTTTATTTATTTGGGAAATTACAATTCATTCATAAAGTCAAGAGACCCCTTGGGTGAGGCAAGTATGACAGCTAAAATTTGTCGTACATAATACCTGACCAAAAGCCTTTATAGAAAGCCTTGACCCCATGGATTTGGGAAGGGAATGACTTTAGCCTATCTGTTCCAGAGGTATACAATTTTATTTGTATACATTCACATCAAATGGCATCTCGAGGTGCTTTCCCATTGGCTGGCTGCAGAGAAGTCTAAATTAGTGATATATCTCTATGTACTTAGGTACTAAAGGCTTTGAACAAGAAGGGTGTAAGAGAGAAATTGATTTCTAAAGGATTGGCTAAACATTAGACCAAATAAGAGACAAATAAGTATATACCTGAACATTCAAGCCATCACACCTTAAGTAACCATCAGTTCTATCAAATTAGAGGATGATTTGTTCATCCATTTATCCTCTCCTTCCCTCCATTCATCCCATTCTCCCAACCATACTTTCATTCAACAACTATATTCTGAGTACCTTTCATGTGCCAGATACTGTTCAAGATGTTTGAAGATATCAATGAACAATAACCAAAGACAAAATTTATATGGCTTTCTGTAGTTTATAATCCAACAGCTATGTAGGAGATGATGGAAAAAGTCAAAAGATGAATATGCAATAGAATATAAAAATAAAAGAAAGGCAGTGTGAAGAGGAATGATTGATCTTAGGAAGAAGGGACTTAGTAGAAGTAGACATATGGATAGTCAAAGAGCTGAGAATTCAAGATGCTTACGTTTTATGCATAAGCAGAAAGAAAGAGAACTATGCCTGAATGAAGTAAAGAATGGAGGGCTAGGAAATGAGGTCAGGGAAGTTCTGAAGAGGGGATTAGGTCATATCCATCCTTCCTACAATTTAAAGATGCCCTGCCATTTCACCCAAAGAGAGAGCTGAGTGTTGATCTAGAAAGTAGTTTAAGCCATGAATTGTCATCATCGCCACCATCGTCATCATCATCACTACTGTTCTTATTTCAGACAGGAGAATGGCGGAATTCAGAGAAGGGAAGTAATTCCCTAAGTTCAAGGTCAGGATCCTAACAGGAGGTTGCTGGTCAGAACTCATTGGAAGGATTTTCTGCCCCAGCTCTACCTGCCTGTGCAGCCTCTCTGGAGTTCAGAGATGCCCTCTGTTGTGTTTCTTTTGGCTGATGGTCCTCATAGCATCTGGTGGCATTGGTGGGGAGGAGTCCCATGGAGCTTTTGTTGCACACACTGAGCCCCCAGCCTTGTACTGACTAAGGATGCCATGGCTTTAACAAGAATTCAACAATTCCCTCAGAAACCCTGGGTGCAGTTGCCAGGATGTTTCATTTTGAGACAAGAGTTATTTGCAGGAGACTTCCAGCTCCTGCCTGATCAATACTAACCCAAGACTTGCAAAGGCTATCAAGTGTATGTTCAAGTTGGGTGTTTGAACGGAGGTAGCTGTGTGTCCTGCTTAAAGGAGTCCAGCTTAGGAAAGTATTCTTTCCCAAAGCTCCTTGTTCCTTAGTTGTCCAGAACATTTCAATTGATATTTATCATTTTTTTTCTAATTGTAAATGTAATGGCTGCTTAAGATAGAAGTCCCCACCTTAAAGGAATCATGGGTAAAGAAAATAATTATTTTTGTTTCCTGCTCTTTCATGGTAAATGCAAGTACAGTTTGTGTCTCCCCCACATTTTCCCAATCTTTCTGTGTCTCCATTTCTGTCTCTGTCACACACATACACACACACACACACACACACACACACACACACACACACACACACACACACCACAGAGAGAGAGAGAGAGAGAGAGAGAGAGAGAGAGAGAGAGAGAGAGAGAGAGAGAGAGAGAGAGAGGGGGGCACACACTCAATCTTTGTTTTCTTTCCTGATATATGAACATAAAATCCTCTACCTGTAAAACCTTTCAGGATTACATAATGGATGCTTAGTAAATCACACTCTATCTACTGTAGTTCAACTTTGATTGTTCAGTTTTTTCCACTTGACATTCTGTAATGAACATTCCCATATGTCATTAACTACTCTTCAAAAACATGACTTTTAATGGCTGCATAATACGCCATCACTTAATGAAGCATGGCTTATTTAATGATCTGTCCTCATCAAGCTGGGAAGTGTTTTCTGTTTTGCTGTTAGGAGTAGCCCTAAGCACTTAAGTCTTTTTCTGAGTTTTTCTTTATTTCTCCAGGTTGTGTTTCCCAAGCTAAATGCCAAAGAAAAAGAAGATAAAAGTGAAGGTTTGTGTACCTGTTACCAAATTACTTTCCTGAGTGTCAGGAGAGCATGACATTTTGATACTGCCATCAACACCGAAAGTTACCAAGCATGAACCACCACAGACATACATGTGTCAACACATTAACAGAGGCAAAAGTGAAGAAGACAGACAGACTTTGGTACATCTTAAAAGCCATCACATCGGGGTGAGGGGGCTGATGGCTTAGCAGGCAACAGAGCTTGCTGCCATGCAGCCTGATGATTGGAGTTCAAACCTCAGGACCCACATGATAGAGGGAGAGAGCCCACTTCCACATATTACACTTATCATGGTAAGTATGAGCATGTTTGAGCACACACACACACACACACACACACACACACACACACACACACACACAGTGTGTGGGGGATAAATGTACAATGGGCATTCAATCCTTTAAGGGAACAGACTCAGAAACATTGATGGCTTTTTTTTTTTTTGTATCCACGGCTTATATGCTAAGCACCCTTCAGAGGAGTAAAGATGTGATGTCTTTTCTGTTTTTTGATATTAGCCCATATCTTCAAACACCTTCTACCTTTCTGGTCTCCATTGCTAAATCCCAATCATCCTGAAGGGGACTGATAATTGTGGCAGTTGCATAAAAATGATTGCTACCTGCAGAGGCAATCACTTCTGTCTCCTGCAGAACTGATGAGCAATTCATTATCAAGGATGTAATTACTGTAGCCCTGGGAGGAAAGGATTTCTCACACGATTTCCAGGATTTTGTTCATTTGACCCCTGTTGGCTGGAAATTGGCTTTCCTGAGCAGGAATCCGGAATCAGGCTGGGGCAGAAGGGTAAGTACACGTTGGAAAGTGAAAAGGAAATATTTGTGTAACCTGCCTTGAACTTGTGACATTACCTTTAGGGGAAACTGTGTCTAGGAACAGAGTAACATCCTCTTTGAATTATGGCAATCCTGGCGGCTAGTACACAGCTGGATTTGGACAGAAATGGGAAAAAAGCTGAATATGTACCAGAGAGGTGCATTGTGTGCTTTGTCTGTGAAGATCCTAACTTCAACACCAAGCTACCTTCTCCTCAATAAACAAAATGCAAAAGGTGCTCTATGGAAATGCTGTATTAGGAGCTATGCTGAGGTGGCATGGTGCAGAGACAGTCAAACTGCCTGGACCAAAGTCTGGATCGATTCCATCCCAGAGCAGGCAAATCTGTCTAAGGTGTCCACATCCTGAGTCTCTCTCCCTAGGAAGAAAGTTAATCCTAGTGCCAGTCTCACATAACCATACACAAGATTGTCTTCATTCATGTAAATCTTCAAACATGGAGCCCATAGGGAGAAGAGTAATATCATTATTAAAATATCTTAAAATTGCTTTCATTTTCTGAATTTAGATTTTCCCACTGTCATGCTTTAATATAAGGTGTCCCTCATGAACTCAGGCAGTGAGGGCTAGATTGCCAGTTTGGCAAAGTCATTGGACCTCAGAGACTATAACCTAATCAATGGCTTGATCCCTTGATGGTTCACACTATGATCGGATTATTTGGAGGTGGTAGAGTTGATGAAGCACAGATCACTGAGCTGATACCTCACTTGATCCCTTCTTACAATCTCCCTTTCTCTGCTTTTGATCCGCCATCCCCCCTCCACATGCTCAGCCCCATGATGTTCTGTCTCACAACAGACTGTGAATCAACAGAGCAAGGGATGACGGATTGAATCCGGTAAACCTGAGGGCCAAGGTAAAGATTCCCTCCCTTAAATCATGTTTTAGTATATTTTGTCACAACAATGAAAAACTGGCTCAAATGTTCATAGACTGTAAATATCTTAGTCACTAAAGAGCTAAATTTTGAGTTGTTACCTCCCCTTGTATGTGCCTTTTGTTTAAAGAGATCACAGTGAGAAAGGAGGTAACATGGATTGTATCAGGAACATGTGAGTGTCATCTCTACTACCCAGGACTTACAATCAGTGCCATTTCAAGTGTTTTCCATGACACTGTTGTAGCTGAGGTTCAGATCCTCTTTGTCCACTAACTGTTTTTATGATTCAGAGAAAATGACTCTCTAAGCCTCATTTTCCTGGAAATGAGAATAATAATAGTTCTTTTTTCATCTCACTACAATGTCTGTCACATAGCGAGTGGTCTGACAAGGCTGGCTTTTCTTATTATTTATTAATAAAATCTGAGACTCATTCAGATAAGTATTCCTTCTAAGATCATAAAAACAATAAATTAAGTGAATGAGATTTGAGTATGTATCAGTCTGACCAAAAATACCATAATATTCTATTCTATCATGTTGACAAGCTAACTGTGTGTTGGTAACTCATTCTTAGAATCCCGTCAAAGGCTAGTGTGGAACAGAATTTCTTCCTAGGTCATAATAACCAACATTTCAATGTTGTGTTGAAAACAGTGAAAAGACTGGATACTAGGTATTTCCTTGCACAGTTACTTTGAAGATTGGAAATAATTTCTTGAACATATTTTCTCATTAAGCAGTAGCTATTTTGGATTCTGTAACTCAAAAACTAAGGAAATGATAGGTGATTTATTAGTCTATCAGGCTTCCCTAGAGAAATAGATTTACTAGAAAGAATACACATTAAAGGGAGATTTAGTAGACTGTCTTACACAGTATGGTCTGGGTAGCCTAATAATGGTGGACTAATGCTGGAGACTCAATCTGTGAAACCCCATGCCGAAGAAGCTGCTTCTAACAACTGTGAAGAAATGGAGCAGTGGCAGCAACCTTAGGGATATACTTGCCAGCAAGCATACCAGCAAGCGAGCAAAAAGCAAAGCCTCTCTTTTCCTATGTCCTTTCATCTGGGAGGTTCTGGAAACACTTTGGGTGGGCCTTACAGCTTCAAATAATGTGATCAAGAAAAGTCCTCAAAGGAGAATCCATCAGCTTGCCTTTAGTTGATTTAGATCCAGTCACTGTGACAACCAAGATTGACCATGGCACTCTGCATATGATTTTTGTTGAGAAATGTAGATATTAGGTTGTGCATTTTTGGTAATAAAAATAGCATAGAAGTTGCCAACCTCTGCAGCCAAGAACTGTTGCTGTCTACAGACTTTATCCTGAGGAATCTGCAAGTGACTTGTCTATGAAAATGTGTTAGAATTACATCTGCTTTTGTTAATTTGGATACTTTCTCTCTGTCTTTTAGTTAGTTTGGAAAGGGTTTGTCTGTCTTGTTGATTTTATCAAAGAACCAACTCTTTTTTTCATTGATTCTTTGTATCATTCTCTTTGTTTCTATTTTATTGATTTCAGCCCTCAGTTTGATTATTTCCTGCCATCTACTCCTCTTGGGTGTGATTTACTTCTTTTTGTTCTAGAGATTTTAGATGTGCTGTTAAATCGCTAGTGTGAGATTTCTCTGATTTCTTTAGGATGGCATTTAGTGCTATGAACTTTCCTCTTAGCACAGTTTTCATCATGTCCCATAAGTCTGGGTGTGGTCTACATTTGCTTTCATGGAATTCTAGGAAGTCTTTAATTTCTTTCTTGATTTCTGCCTTGACCCAGTAGTCATTGAGAGTTGTTCAGTTTCCATGAGCTTGTAGGTTTTCTGTTGTTTCTGCCATTGTTGATATCCAGTTTTAATCCCTGGTAGTCTGATAAGATGCAGAGAATTATTTCAATTTCCTTATATCTGTTGAGACTTGCTTTGTGACTGACTATGTGGCTAACTTTGAAAAATGTTCTGTGAGGTGCTGAGAAGAAGGTATATTCTTTTGTGTTTGGGTGAAATATTCTATAGATATCTGTTAGATCCATTTGGTTTATAATGTCTGTTAATGCCACTATTTCTATGTTTACTTAATGTTTGGGTGACCTGTTAATTGGTGAGAGTGGGGTATTGAAGTCTTCAACTATCCATTTGTAAGAGTCTATGTGTGATTTAAGCTTTAATAATGGTTCTTTTAAAAATGTGAGTGCCCTTATGTTTGGGATATAGATGTTGGGAATTGAAAAGCTATCTTGGTGGATTTTTCCTTTGATGAGTATAAAGTGCCCTTCTTCATCTCTTTTGATTAATTTTTTTTGAAGTCTACTTTATTGATACTAGACACTATTTTGTAGATGCTAGAATAGCTATACCAGCTTATTTTTTTTGTGTGGGGGCTATTTGCTTAGAAAATCTTTTTTAAATCTTTTACTTTGAGGTAATGTTTACCTTTGATGTTGAGGTGGGTTTCTTGTATACAGCAGAAGGATGGATCTTGTTTTTGCATCCATTCTGTTGATCTGTGTCTTTTTATTGGGGAATTGAGTCCATTGATATTGAAAGATATCAATGACCAATGACAGTTAATTTCTGTTATTTTGTTACAGTTGTTTACGTGTGTGTGTGTGTGTGTGTGTGTGTGTGTGTGTGTGTGTGTGTGTGTGTGTGTGTGTGTTTGCCTTCTCTGGATTATGTGGGTGTGAGATTATTTATTGTCCATGTTTTCATGGGTGTAGTTAACTTCCTTGGGTTAGAGTTTTCCTTCTAGTACCTTCTGTAGGGCTGGATTTATGTATAAATACTGTTTAAATTTTACTTTATCATGGAATATTTTGTTTTTTCCAACAATGGTGATTGAAAGTTTTGTTGGGTATAGTAGTCTTGACTGGCATCTGTGGTCCCTTAGAGTCTGCAGCACATCTGTCCAGGATCTTCTGGATTTTAGAATCTATATTGAGAAGTCAGGTGTAATTCTGATAGGTCTACTTTATAGTTACTTGGCCTTTTTCCCTTGCAGTTTTTAGTATTTTTTTTAATGTGTGTTTAGTATTTTCATTATTATGTGGTGAGGGGACTTTGATTTCTGGTCCAATCTATTTGTTCTTAAAGCTTCTTGTACCTCTATAGGCATGTCCTTCTTTAAGTTAGGAAATTTTTCTT
Organism: Peromyscus californicus insignis; assembly: GCF_007827085.1. NCBI lineage: Eukaryota > Metazoa > Chordata > Mammalia > Rodentia > Cricetidae > Peromyscus > Peromyscus californicus. The sequence goes on from NW_026294551.1 coordinate 104,513,705, forward strand.
TTATGATTTTGTTGAAAATATTTTCTGGGCCTTTGAACTGGACTTCAAATTATTCCTATTATTTGGTGAGAGTGGGGTATTGAAGTTTCCAACTATCCATGTGTCTATAAGTGATTTAAGCTTTAGTAATGTTTCTTTTACAAATGTGGTGCCTATTCTATTATTCTTAGGTCTGATATTTTCATAGTGCCTCAGATTTCCCAGATGTGTGTTGTGTCAGGCATTTTTTAGATTTAGCAGTTTCTTTGACCAATAAATCAACTTCTTCTATCATGTCTTCAACACCTGAGATTCTCTCTTCTATCTCTTGTATTCTGTTGATTGTTGCTTGTGTCTGTTGAGTGAGCCCACATCTGACACTACCTGGATAGCTCAGGAACCAGAGACTGGATATCCCAGAGACCTGGGAAAAGACTGAACATGACTGCTCATAAAAAGGGGGGGAGCAATGAAATGATTCCTAATAATATCCTGTTATACTCATAGGTTGGAGCCTAGCCCCGTTGTTATCAGAGAGGCTTCACTCATCAACTGAAGAGAGCAGATGTAGAGATCCATAGCCAAACACTAGGTGGAGCTCAAGAACCCTGCAAAAGAGGGGGAGGAAGGATTATAGGAGCCAGAGGGGTCAAGGACACCAGGAAAACACAACCCATGGAATCAATAAGCGGGGCTCATAGGGGCTCACAGAGACTGAAAGGACATCACAGAACCTGCATGGGTCTGACCTAGGTCCTCTGCATGTATGTTATGATTGTGTAGCTTGGTGTTCTTGTGGGACTCCTAACAGTGGGAGTGGGGGTGTCTCTCACTCTTTTGCCTGCTCTTGGGACCCTTTTCCTCCTACTGGGTTGCCTTGTCCAGTCTTGATATGAGGGTTTGTGTCTAGTCTTATTGTAACTTGTTATGCCATGTTCGGGTGATATCCCTGGGAGGCCTACTCTTTTTTTTTTTTTTTTGGAGGGGTGGAGGAGGAGTGGATCTGGAGGAGAAGGTAGGTGGTAGAGGGGGGACCTGGGAAGAATGGAGGGAGAAGATACTTTGGTCAGGACATAATATATGAGAAAAGAATTTAAAAAATTTTTTAACAAAGAACTACAGCCGCCATTTGCATGTGAGCCACTGGATGCCACACGTCTTCCTGTATTCTCTCCTAGGGAAAGTAAAATTTTGCACACTGGCCTGTGTGGCTAATGTTCACAAATTACTAATAAGGCAATTAATGAAGTTCAGTTTGTGGTTATAAGCTAAAATCAGACCTTTGTGTTTCTTTCTAAATCATTTAGATGATATTAGTCACAGAAGTGAGACCTTCTTGCCAGATGCAGAGACTTTCAGATAGCTGTGATATTCAAAGCAGAGAAGCAGAAATATCTCAGATAAACAGGAGGCTCAGCTTGAGATCACAACATACCGGTTGGGGATTTAGTTCAGTGGTAGAGTGCTTGCCTAGCAAGCGCAAGGCCCTAGGTTCGATCCTCAGCTCTGGGGGGGAAAAAAAGAGAGATCACAACATACCACATAAGTAGAAGAAAATAGAATTTCTGGTCTATTTCATGGTTATGTTAGGCATCACAGGGATACCCACATGTGTGTATACACATACAGGGGTATGCACATATACAGGTGTGCACATACTCATGCACATATACGTACAGGTACACACACACAAGCACATTCACACACAGGCATACTCTTCCTAATACAGCCTTCTGCTTACAATCATAATGAAAGAATAGGAACAAGATTTCTTCTTTCACCTGAAAGCTAGAACCTGTAGGTGAAATGAAATGTGTGTTTTCAGATCCTGAGCATCAGGAGTACAGTGGTCCCTAAAAGAGAAGAATCCATATCCCGTAAGCTTCACAAGTAACTAACTTGTTACTAGAGAGAGTTTTGAAGCCATAGTGTAGAAAAGGGAAACTTTTAAACTGAGGCAGATTTGGAAGTTCAGGTAGACCTACCTTTCAGAGGTCAGGGTCACAGGGGAAAATATCAAGGAGGAAGGAAAGGAGTGGAGGGACACAGGAGAGGCCTTGGATATTCTCAGCTGAGTAGCAACCAGCACGTGTGTGTGAAAAACATGCCCAAGTTTAGGCTTAGCACTTAGCATTGCTTGCTAGCCCAGAGGAAATAACCCTAGCACACAGCTTAGGAACAGCCAGAACCAGCTCCTACTCCTGATGATTAGAATAAAGATGCCATAAAATATAGAAGCTTGGCAGAGTGTTTGTACAAACAATGATCCTCAGTTCATAAAAGGAGTGCTGGAAACCCAGAGTAGCAAAAGCAAAGCAATTTACTATGACCTTGCGAAGTACTCAGGAGGGCACAAGCTTCACATTGCCCAGGTCCTAAGTTTGCTTAAGTCTGTCTTTTTCAACAAACACCATGTGTGGCCTCAGCTTTATTTTTGCATCCTGTTTACTTTCAAAATTATCACACACATGACAATGCAGGCAAGTTTGGGTGTAACTTTCTACTCTAAACTTCTAGTCTGGGTTGGAGCAGTTTAGCAGAGATGGGGATGATAGATAGACTAACAAGCATTAGCAGGTATCTGGGTCATTTGTAACTGAAAATGAGTCACCAGATTTTAGTCCTAACATTATATAGTTCAGAGTTCATGGTCTTGCTAGCAAAACAAAGCCAGCCCTAGAAAAAGCTTGATTTGGTCCCTCATAACAAAGCTGAAAACCAAAGGATTAAGAATTTCCCAAGTAGCCTAACTGCACCTTAGGACAAACCTCAAGAATGTTTATAGAAATACAAAATTATCTCACATCCAACAAGCTAAAAATCACAATACAAAAATTACCAGGAATAATATAATCCACAATGAACAGAACAAGTTAATCATAACAGACCCAGGAATGACACAGATAGCAGAAATAATGAAATGAGGACATTGACAGTACTATACACATACCTTGTGTGTTCAAAAATATGGAAGGAAACATATTCATTAATAGAAACATGAATGAAACATTAAAGGCCTACCTGCCAGAGGTGAATATTACATTGGAAAAAGACTAATGGATTAGACAACAGTATAATCATTCCAAATATAAGTGCCGAAAAAAGAAGAAAAGAACCAAACAAAATCAATAAGGATTCATATCTACAAGCTTTAGCCAACTTTAACCAATTTAACACAACCTGAGACTCCACAGAGTTGATGACTGAAAAGGTATTTGAAGAAACCATGACTAAGAATTTTATAACTTTATAAGCCTATTGACCCTGAAACCCAAAAAATCAAAGCACAAGAAACATAAACACAGAAAATTACAGAATCATGTAAGGGGTGAGTTTCATAAAAAGAACCAAAGTGACAGTGATCTTGTGAGAAATAACACAAGCAAGAAGATTCAGTGGAGCAGCATATTAAACTTGAGAAAAGAAAGACACTGTTGAAATACAACTGGATTCTATACCCAGCAAGACTGTCCTTTAAAAGTGAAAGTGTTGGGTGCAAGAAGTGTACAGAAAACCTGTCAGCCTCAAGGTTCAGTACTGTGCTTACAACTGTTCTAAGGACAACAAATATCCCCCCTGTGTGTGTGTGTGTGTGTGTGTGTGTGTGTGTGTGTGTGTGTGTGTGTGTTATACGAGTATGTTTGTGTGTTCAAATAGCTATTTTTGAAGAAAAGACTTTTAGGCATACAAAAATCTGTCAGAAGTAGATTAGCACCAGCAAAGCTGTTAAGAAAATTTCATCAGCAGAAGAAAATTTTCTCACAGAAGTGAGTGTGCAGCCGCACAAAACAATGACGGACACCATAAATATGGGAATGTCTGTCTAGCTATCTGTCTATAGTTTTTCTTATATTTTATATTTCTTTAAAATATAATCTATCTGCAAAACAAACTACTACTTAGGAAGTCCTAGTATGTGATTATCATATTCTCTATTTTAGACACAAGAAAACTTTGTTACACAAGGGTGTGTCTGACATCAGAGTCCACATCTCTCTTACAAAAGTTCTTTGATTTAAACTATCAGATTGTTTAAGAAGGTTCTCATTTCCCAACAAGTTGATAAGTTTAAGGAGGCTTCAAAAGACACTCAGCTAACTGGAGTTGTCCGGATAATGAGAACTTCTCAGTTAACTGGAATAGTCCTTATAATGAGAACCTCTCAGTTAACTGGAATGGTTCTGATAATGAGAACCTCTCAGTTAGTTGGAATTGTTTGGCTAATGAGAACCTCTCAGTTAACTGGAATGGTGCTGATAACGAGAACCTCTCAGTTAACTGGAATGGTGCTGATAATGAGAACCTCTCAGTTAACTGGAATGAGAACACAGATTTGAAATGTAACAAAGATCTGAAGCCAACGGATAATTCCAAGTCCATATGACACTGTTTCTCCTCCTCTCTTATTCTAGTCAATGGCATTTTTTTGCTGCCCAGCACTGTTCATCTATTTCTTTCCTAGAGTAGATTACTCTGTGTCCTGTGAGAGATTAATGTGTCTATTAAGTTTGTCCCATGATGAAACTTAGTAGGAACAATAAATTGCACAAGCTTATTTTCTATAGGATGCCATGGAATCATAAGCAAGTTGGCATGCATGATACATCTATAAGGAAAGACAATGAATGATGTTGCCCAGGCAACTCTTGCCCAGGGAAAGTTATTTGTGCAACCCTTGTGCGTAAGTGTTTACAGTGGCAATCAAGGCGTCAGTTGAGCAGAACAGGATGCAGATCTTGAGGGAAACATCATCTTTGAGAATTAAGGCATGCATCTGAATGAGGATGGTAGCAAGAGGCTAAACATGCTGAGATCTAGTGTTGATTCTCTACAACAGGTAAATAAGTAAGTTGAGAAGTGGGGCTTTGGGGCTGGGGAGATGCTTAGTGGGAAAATTGCTTTACCTTCAAGTGTGAAGACTGGTGCTTGGATCCACAGAACCAACACAAAAGCCAGCCAAGTGTGGTGATCACAGCACTAGGAAGTCAGAGGCGAGGACTCTCATGGCAAGCTAGCTATCTAAAATAGCCAAAATCAGCTAGCTCTGGTTCAATGAGAGACCCTGTCTCAAAATGTAAGGTGGAGAGCAATTAAAGAAATAACTGGACACACTTCTGTCCTCCATGTGCACAGATGTGCATGCATACCTTCACACACATGTAAACATTCACACATGCAGTGAAGAAAGTAAGATGTCAAGGGTTGAGGAGATGGCTCATTTGATAAAGTGCTTGCTGCACAGACATGGGACCTGAGTGTAGATTGCCTGTACACACGGAAAAGGCTAGGTGCATACCACTAGTCCCAGTGTTGGGAAGGCAGAACCAGGAAGTTCCCTGATCATCTCACAGCCAGAGATTCTAGACAAATGTGTTGAGAATGTTGTCTCCAAAAAATAAAGTGGAGAGCAATTGAGGAAGACACACCCAGAATCTGACTCTGTGTGTGTGTGTGTGTGTGAGTGTGTGTGTGTGTGTGTGTATGACAGAGAGACAGAGACACAGAAAGAGAAAGAGAGAGAGAAAGAGAGAGAGAGAGAGAGAGAGAGAGAGAGAGAGAGAGAGAGAGAGACGGGGGTGGATATACACATACACACTCACAACACATATATGTGAGATTTCAAAAGACGAAATCAATCCCACCACAAAAACACTGGAAGCAATCCTTTCTAAATTGGGGGTTAAGGCTGCACTCAGCAGCTTACTTCATTTGCCCTTCTTCATTGGTTATCATGAAATACACATTGTTATGGTGATGAGACGAGGGCTCAACTGGATGCAAATGCAGAAACATGTTTCGAGAAGAAACACCTAAACTAGTGCTTCTCCTATGTTGGTGTGCATATGAATCACCCTGGCTCTTGTTAAAATTCACATTCATATTTAATAAGTCTGGGATGGAATCTAAGACTGATTGCTTCTCAACACATTGTATAAGGCAATGTTGGTATTGCTGGTCAATGGACTTCATTCTGAGTCTAAAGGATGCATCGCAGACATTCAGGAAAATACATGCTCTTTCAGGGTTAGGTTAGTGCTGCTGATCTAACAGGGATGGACCTCACAGAACCACCAAAGTCTCATGAGACACTACAAACTGTTCTTTTCCTTCAAAACTCACCACCTAGCAAGCAAAGTGTAAATTAGCAACATGTGCTCCTAACTAGTGCCACACAAAACAGTCCACACTCTTTACCTTGGGTTTCCGAGCCCTCTGAAAACTGCCTCCGCTTGTCTTCATGATCTTTTCCTTCATGGTGGTCCTTTTCAGAATATCCACATTAAATACCTGGAATTACTTACTTGGGTAAAAGCAGTATCAACCTCCACTCTCTTTGTCTTTGAAAAGGTTATTCTTTCTCCCTGCCTGCTCTTTTCTTGACACAAGACATCCATCTCAGATCTCTTCATCCTTTAGAGCTGTGAGTGCAAGCACTGCTTCCTGGCTTTTCCCCAACTATCCCAACAAGGACATTCAACTAGAATGAGTCTGTCTGACTAAACTGGGATTTTCACCCTTGAGTTCCTCTGCCTATAAGCAAATGTGGGAAAATTTTACAAGGAGAGAAGGAAGAGTGGGTTGGTAGATTTTTGAATAGGTGGAGGGGGAAAGGGATCATTTAGATCACATTTAGACCTCAGCAGGGAATACAACTATTATGGAGAAACGTTGGGTTCTTGGGACTTTGAAAGACAAATGGGCAACTATTCACCATATTGAATTTAGTCCTCAGGACACAGAACTGTAACCAAAGTTGCCTAGATACCCTCCTTATTGCAAAAGTCCAGCAAAATAAGCCAAGACACAGCCATCATTATGCTGTAGACACAGCCATCGTGCTGTAGACACCACATTTTGATGAAGTTGCCTTTGAGTCCTCCATGTTCCTGTAAGCAACCCCAGTAACCAAGGTTCACTAACCTGGACTCAGGTGGAATAATTTTGCTGGTCTGTGATTGGTGCTTTATCTGGGGTGAGTAATGTTTGCTCACACCTCCTAAGGAAGAGTCGTACAACAGAATCACATTATTTAACATAGTTTGCAGTTCCTAAATATGCAATGAAGCCTGACTAGATACTCTCTTGTCAAGTAAACAAAAACAGCAAAATAAGCCTGGAGGACTAGTCAGAATTATACTGTAGACACACCGCCTTTAGCAAAGAGAATAAACTGTTGTTTTTTTTTTTTTTCATTTTCCATCAGTTGCCTATGACCTATTTTATCTCTTAATTACATGGCAGGGTAATAATAATAATAAAACATTCTCTATAGTTCTACATAGAATCACTCCATGCTGCAGAGGATATGTCTGGTCTAAGCTAATTCTCAGTCCAGATAAGCAACAGACAATGGAGGGTGAATGGGGATGGAAGAGCTTCAACTCTCCCATCAATCCATGGTGAGGAATAAATGCCTTCTGTTTGCACAGAGGCAGGACTTGCCTCTTCCTCAACACGTGCCAGGCAGTCACAATGAAGGCTCACTAATTGCCTTGTACCTATAAGCAGAAGAGAGTATATTTTCAGAGAAGCCACATTTCTGGAGAAACTTCCTGCATAGGAGAAGAAAATACTGAAAATGAAGACCTTGCATAACAGAGAAAATGATTAGACCAGCTAGATGGACTAAAGAGGTGTTCCTGGGATGGATGGAAGAATCACAGGAACGTAATCAGGAGAATCGATCCCATATGCATTCTTTCAATGTGGGACACATATTAAGTGGGACACATACATGTGAGGTATCAAATACATTACATAAAACTGACCTGCTTAATGTTTTCATATCACTTGCAAGGTGATGCAGGAGAAAAAGCAATTATTGTTGACCAATGCATCCCTAAATAACCATGTCTACACACCACTTTAGAGCATTTGGAAATAATTTTTCGGACATAACTAATGGAGATGGGGCATACTGGATTAAGGTTTATCCAAACAAAATAACTGGCATCTTTTTAAGAAATGGAGAGGGCACAGAGTGACACACCTAGAGATGAGTAGTGTGTAAACGGAGGCACCGACTGGAGGAGTGCGTCTACAAGCCAAGTGGTGTCCCCAACTGATGGCAGTCAGCAATGTCAAGGAAGAGGCCCAGAATAGGTTCACCCTCAACCTCTAGAAGGAAGGAACCTGCCAGCACCTTAGTAGCAGACTTCAGGTCTCCTGAGTCTGGATAAACACAATTTCTCTTAGATAAGTCACCCACTTTGTGGTTAGTTGTAGAGGTTCAAATATGCTAGGTTATAAATTAGTACATTATATCTAGATTTCAAACAAAATGTACCATTTAGATTTCTTTTTTTTTTTTTTAAGAACTGTTATCATGTTTTTATTGGACACATATATTATAAAGGATATTTCTTTTTTTTTTCATAGTTAAGATGATTTATTTTTTTTTAATTTATTTTGCAATACAATTCAGTTCTACATATCAGCCACGGATTCCCTTGTTCTCTCCCCTCCCGTCCCCCTCACCTTCCCCCCAACCCCCCCCCCATTCCCATCTCCTCCAGGGCAAAGCCTTCCCCACAGACTGAGGTCAACCTGGTAGACTCAGTCCAGGTAGGTCTAGTCCCCTCCTCCCAGGCCGAGCCAAACAATCCTGCATAGGCCCCAGGTTTCAAACAGCCAACTCATGCAATGAGCACAAGATCTGGTCCCACTGCCTGGATGCCTCCCAAACAGATCAAGCCAATCAACTGTCTCACCCACCAGTAGCACAGACTCTGAGAGAAACAATCAATCAATGGGACCTCTTGAAACTGAGAAGCTTTTGTAGAGCAAAGGATACGGTCAACAAGGCAAAGCGACAGCCTACAGAATGGGAAAAGATCTTCACCAACCCCACATCTGACAGAGGACTGATATCCAGAATATATAAGGAATTCAAGAAATTAGACATCAAAATGCCCAACAGTCCAATTAAGAAATGGGCTATAGAACTAAACAGAGAATTCTCAACAGAGGAAACTCAAATGGCCGAAAGACATTTAAGGAACTGCTCAACATCCCTAATCATCAGGGAAATGCAAATCAAAACAACTCTGAGATACCACCTTACGCCTGTCAGAATGGCTAAGATCAAAAACACTGAAGACACCATTTAGATTTCTTGAACTACCTGATAATCTTCACAGATTTTCATCCCCAGGGTTAGTGGCAAGAATTCAAAATTAACCAAGTTAACTCAGTCTGAGGCCATCTATTTTTAAGGGGACTCAGCTTCTCCCCACTATTTCTGATTTCCTCCCTGCCTCCTTACACTTCCTCCTCACTGGGTATTCGGATGAGAAGCTGGAGGCAGGATCACATGGTACTATGGTGACAATGAAGGGAGGGACTTCCTCGGGTCTATCTGGTCAGATCCCATCAATGAATCCTGACTCTTCTGGTCTCCATGGAGATGACCCTGTCTGCCTGGTTGCTGAGCTTCTGGCTGGCAGTCAAGAAGGAAGCCAGTGGATGCTGAACTTGAGCTCTGTGCTCTTCCAGCCCAGGCAGACCTTGGGACAGGTTCCTTTCTGCCTCTCATTCTATATCTCCGCCTGGGGTGGACCACTTCTTGCAGATGCCAATTCATGTGGTTCACCTGCAGCACAGGACTGTGCATTGTGTGGCCTTTGATGTACTAACAAAGTCTGAGCATCCTTGTAATTACCAGATAACATCCAAATCCCTTAGTGACTCAGAAGAATGCCAGGGCTTTCCATCCTGTGCCAGAATGCAGAATAGCAATAGAAGGCAAGAGGAGGAGGGAGGATGCATTTTTTATAGGGAATCCGTCCTGTTGATAAAGAGATGTAAACCTTTCTGGGAGTTTTTATGGCCTAATTACCTTTCTCAGGTCTCCAACCCTGCCTCCCAACACTGATCTATTGGAAGCATGTTACCAAAACACACTTGGAGGGTGGTATATGTAAATCAAAGTCAATATGATTTTCTACAAAACAGAGAAAATATCCCTTTAAATTTCCTAAAATCTTACCCTTATAAGTGATCAAATATGCAAGTAAGACATTTGGAGAGTATTACAGATAAAGCATAAGTGGCAGAGAATTTCTTAAAATAGTTAGCACATTTAGGGCAGATTAAGTTCTTGATTTTTTTTTTAATTACTGTGGTTGCAGCTGGGCATGGTGCTGCATATGCCTGCAATCCTAGGACTGAGACAGCGAAGGAGAAGTTTGAGTTTAAGGATAGACTGGGCCACATGGCAATAAAACAAAACAAGGGCATTATGGGTAATCCCACTATGAACTATGGTGGCTGGAAGGATGACAGATGACACACGAGCCTCTTCACAGCTCAGCTGACACTTGGTCACTCGGTGGTTTGACTGGTGTCGACCTCAAACATGAATGTGATTGCCAAAATTCCCTTCACGTCTCCAGACTTACACAAGTCTTCATAAATCACTTCTGTAACAGCAGCTACAATTGTTTGCACTGGCTGCCCTCTTGAAGATGTTGCAGCTTAAAACCCAAACCAATGTCTCTGTCACTGGTACACCATTCAAAGTGAGGAAGACCTTAAACATCAAGGTTGTCAGAGCCATGGAAACAGTCCCCTGTGAACACCAGAAGTAACTGGAGATTGGAATAAAAGTTGGTGGTGGGAAGAACCACAGATCAGGTTTAACACAGGTCATTTGGACTAATTCAGGAAGGTCAACATGGGACAGTCCCATGCCAAGAGGAAGCAGGGCTTTGACCCCACTGCCAACATTTTGGATCTGCTTAGTGAACTAACCTAGGCAAATGTTGCTCTAAACAAAGCTGGTGCTGTCCAAAGCTTTGTTATGGCATGACTGGGTTGTTCATTACACTTCTGTAGCCGTAACCAAAATGCCTAGCTGAGTGACTTGGGGGTATGGCAGCTTTTACTGGACAGATGTGGACAAATGACTACTCCACCTAGATAAGGCACTGATGGTAGCCCAAAGATAGAATTCTACCTCAGTCCTACTTAGTGAGAATGTCTCTCTGTATGCTGTGAATATGTGTGGCTCCCATTGGATAATAAATAAAGCTGTTTTGGCCTATGTCAAGAAAGCTTACAGCCAGATAGGAAATCCAGGCAGAGATACAGAAAGAAGGGTAGGGCAGAGTCAGGGTAGAAGACACCAGCCTGCCGCTGAAGGAGCAACAATGTATCAGCAGACCGGTAACACCATGGCCGGGTAGCAACATGCAGATTTATAGAAATGGATTAACTTAAGATGAAAGAGCTAGCTGGTAAGAAGCTAAAGTTGTAGGCCATACACTTTGTAATTAAGATAAGCCTCTGTGTAATTATTTTATAAGTGGCCACAGGACTGCGGGTGGGAGATATTTGTCCTGACTGCTGGGCAAGGCAGGACCAGAGAAATTTGTCTACAGTGAGCCAGTGAGTGTATTTGGCTTACTTACAGGGCATGGGTGAGATATTACTTATAGGACTGTAGGTCTCACCAGCACATGGATGATGACTTCCCCAAACCTGCACAGATTAAGCTCCCATCCATTAGCTTTCCACCCACTGCATACCCTCGGACATCCTAGGACTGCAGATAGCTGGGCAGAATTACACACATTTGAGAAGGGCTTCAGGAGACAGTGGCTGGAATCTCAAGTCCCTAACGACCCTCCCCTCCACTCTTATGTGTCCAACAGGCCTAATCTCTCAGGACTCTTGCAAGAAATTGCAGCTGCTCTGATGAAGATAGGATGGCTCTTCTGCTCAGAGGACAGTGTTTGCAGCCAGAAGGAAAAAATATTATTTTTTTTATTAAGAGATTTTCTATTCATTTTACATACTAACCACAGATTCCCCTGTCCTCCCTCCTCCTGCCCCCCAGCCTTTCCCCCAATCTGAGGAAAGGATTATTTTAGCTCACAGTTTCAGAAGTATCTGTCTGTCATGGCTAGCAAAGCATGGCAGAGCAGAACATACATGTCACAGTGTCCAGGAAGAGAACAAACTATGGAATACAAAAGGGGACAGGGAAAGAGAGATCCCTCACGGACATTTACCCAGTAACCTGCTTCCTGGGACTAGACCACATGTTCTGTAGTTCCACCACCTCCCACAGACTATTCAAATTCTGAATTCATCAAGGAATTGCTTCATCCATTAGGTCAGAACCTTCAGGGTCTACTCTCTGTAAATGTCCTCACAATCCCACTGAGAGATGGTACCCTAAGCATGACCCAGTCCAAACATGTAGAAGGACACTAAAACATTCTGAGGAAAGGAAACCTAAAAGCATCATCATGGTGTCCAAGTTCTTCAGCAGATTTGTGTGTGTGTGTGTGTGTGTGTGTGTGTGTGTGTGTGTGTGTGTGTGTGTGCATGTGTGCATGTGTGTGTGCGTGTGCATGCATATCTATGTGTGTATGTCTGTCTGGTTGGCTATCTGTTCCAGGATATACGTATTACCATGGTGGTTTGAAGTGCTAACAAATACTTTAAGAATATGAACAGTCCAAGTGAAAAGCAGTCCCTTGAGGCCACTCTGCCACCTCTTACCTCAGAAGTCTTTGCATACACACCGCCTTCTAACTTTTACTTTCAGCTCGACTAAAGAGAAAGAATTTTCTAGCTACTGATTTTTTCATCAGTCAAAGGTAGTTCCTGAGTTAAGTCACTGAGTCTGATGGTTATGGGTAGGAAATTTCCAGCTCCTTCCTGGCTGTTCTTTCATTGAGAGCATGCCAGCTACTTTCTCCCTCCCTGCTTCTTACCCATTAGTAGACTCAGCATCTTCCTTAAAAATCACTCTTATTCTCTTCTGTGAACATACCTTCACATACCTCAGGAAATTAGCTAATATGTTCTTACAGAAATCCCTGGGCTTCATACAGTGCATGCCACCATGTTGTATGTATTACACAGTCATTTCTACTTTCTCTAAGAGAACCAAGTATGCCACACTCTGTCAGTTTAGGTCAGGAGCTGTCCACCATGAATCCCCAGTGAATCATCTGTGAAGGTTTAAGAAAAGTAGCAGACACCTCAGAGAACCTATGGGTTCTGCTTTTGTTAGTCATGGGGTTGACATTAGCTTGGATGTTTCAAATTGGAATTTTCTTTTCTTTGTTATACAGGATCTCATCCTGTTGCTTAGCCTGGTCCAGAACCCCAGACCTCTTGTCTCCATCTCCTGAGCTTGGGATAACAAGCAGACCTTATCATGCCCAGCTCTTAAAGTCTCTCTCTCTCTCTCTCTCTCCTCTCTCTCTCTCTCTCTCTCTCTCTCTCTCTCTCTCTCTCTCTGTGTGTGTGTGTATGTGTGTGTGTGCTCACACGCAATCGTGTGTGTGTGTTCTCCTGCATGTGTGTGAGCATGTGAGTGGACTTGCAGTGTGTGCTTGCTTGTATGGAGGCCAGAGGTCAATGCTGTTGGTTTTGCCGCTGAGCTGCCCCTCGTGGCTGGTCACCGCCCGCGGCGGCCATGCCCGTGGAGGAGCGTGCTGATTAAAAGAATCATAGCCATGATTACCTTTTTAGAGCTTTATTGGGGGGGGGGGGGGGGAGGAGAGAGAGAGAGAGAGAGAGAGAGAAGGGGGGGGAGAGGGAGAGAGGGGGACCGACGGGGGGGGGGGGGGAAGGAGCACAAAGGAGAGGGGACAGAGAGAGCCCACAGAGGGCCCACCCCCTTTTTAGGCTGGGAAGCCGGCAAAGGCTGATGACGTAATTAAGGACGTAAATAAGGACCAAAACCTTACAAATGCCACTTGTCTTCCTTGGTCATTCTCCACCTTATTTTTGCAACAGGATTTCTCAATGAACCTGGAGCCTGGGATTCAGTGAGGCTGGCTGGCTAGCAAGCTCCAGGGATCTGCCTGCAGCCACACAAGGCCCAAGTGCTGGGATTACAGAAATGCTGTTTTGCCAGACTTTTCATGTTGGTTGGGGGATATAGACTCAGACCCTTATGCGGTAAAATACTCTAACAACTGAGCCACTTCCCTGGTTCCCCAAACTGGATGTTTCAGAATATCACAGATCATTTGAAAGTACAGCTGAGGCTACGAGTCCCTGTCCTTTGTCTAGCCAATGGTTTTATGTCAGACATTTTGCCATTTAACTGTTTCATGATTTTTTTTTAGTTAAATTCTATTAACCTTTACCCAGTTCCCCCTACAGCTGCTGTTAGAATGAGTCATCAAAATATCATTTGTCCCTGAAAATATAAACAGAGCTTTTGAAGTGGAAATCTTCATTGATCAGTGCAATCCTCCTGGGGGTGGGGGTGGGGGGAGTGGGGAGATGGGGGTGGGGGGGTGGGGGGATGGGGGGGTGTTCAGAAAAATACTCAAGAAAAACAACAATCTCTTTCTTTGAGAGTCGGGGCAGCCTGTTGACATTATCTGTACACAAAGCCCACTCAGACCCTAAACAGCAGTCTGGGGCCAGACACAGAATGCCTAAACAACTACAGCTGCGCTGGCCTATAGCTCTGGAGCTGCCCTGGAATGATGGAAGTCTGCTCAGTCTGCCTCCTCCAGCCTTGGAATCCAAACCCTGTTCAAAGCACTTTGCTGGTCATTCCACACACATGAAGAAGGCTTGCCCCAGCGGGGATGCATAGGCATGGTGCTGTTCACTAGTGTGACGCTCGGGTGTGAGAGCAGAAAGAAGCTTTGTTAGCAGGGAAAATGATCAACTGGGAACCTCTAGGGAGACTTTGTCAAATAGCCTGATGTCACAGAGGAGAGAAGACCCTTGAAAGATGTCCACCTCAGAGATCTGTGCACAGATGTCCTCCATGCTTAGACTGTCTCTAGCCAAACTGGAGGTGCTCTGCTGGTGATCATGTGGAACCCACTTGTGTCCTGAGCCAGCGGTGTGGAGTTTCACACCCCTGCCCCCTTCTCCCCAGTCTTACCTGCGTTTTCTAAGAGGTAAGTGATTTTTAAACCCAGTAAGAGCAGACATGCTCTATCTCTTGCCCCTTTCCTTATTTGAAAGTCCTATTAACCTGATCTAGACTGAACTGATAAAAGCAATGGGGCCAGCTTATGAGGGACAGAGCCATTTCTTGCTTGAAAATATCTTCTGCTGCTGATCATCATTTAAAATTAATTCTCAGCATGTATGGTAGTGACTATTGTGCTACACTGCCCCATCCCCAATGGAAATCACATCACCCTTCTGGGGCTAGAGTGAAATCCTAGACAAAATTACCTAGCATATGAAAGATAGGAAGAGGGAAAAGGCTTACTCTAGGTGCACAGCACTGGACACTAGGGAATATTCTTCCCATTGTAAAGACAGAATACATAAAGAGGCAGTGCAGGGAATTAATAATCGTTATAATTAGCAGAACGCAAGCATGGTCTGGAACTGCTGAAGAGATTGTATACTTGCTCTATTTGATCCTCTTAATAATGCTGAGAAAAAAAGACTACGCCAACCATCACTCTGACTTTGCAGGCGAGAAAATGAAGGCTTTTCCTAGATGTATACCGCTGAGAAGTGAGGCAGCTGGGGTTCCACTCCAAAGAGTGGTGATGGCCTGTGGGAGATGGCTGAGTTGGCTGTGCAACCATGAGGACCTAAGTTCAAATCCCCAGCACCCACATCAAATGCCAGGCATGCAAATGTAGATGTAGCTAAGCTCTTTTCTGAACATGTATGTTTAAAGCCGTAGACTAGTGAATCTCTTGGCCTTGGTCAGCGTAACTTCTTCCAGCAATGAGGTCAAAGCAGGGACTCAGGTCAGGTAAAGTGCTGAAAATAAGTGACTGTTCAGAGTGCTTGATCACAATAGAACATTGATGTCACTTCACCTAAGCCCAGGAAATGTCAGGGAAGAGGGGAAGAAAGGAAGGACTGCGGGAGCCAAAGGATGGGGAAGAGTGTGATGGAGTGCTGTCTTTTGAGCATGACATAGCTGTGTAACTAACTGCCTAAATGGAGGCGGGGAGGGGGGCTAGTTTGGAAGAAGAAAGGGCCAGTGGGAGTGGAAAGAGGGTAGTGGAGGGGGTGAATATAGTCACAGTGTACTGTATACGAGCATGATTTGTCAAAACTAAAAACTACTGAATATTTTTTCAAGCTGGATATGATGTACAGGCCTGTAAACTCAGTGGTGAGGAGTGAAGACAGGAGCATCTCTGAGGTCTGCTGGCCAGCCTGCATGAAAGAAAAGCTGTGAGCTTCAGGCTCATCAAGAGACTTCTCTCAAGGGAATAAGGCAGAATGTGGAGCAGGACACCTACTTGTTCCTCCTCCACCACACACATGGCTGCATACACCATACACATAAACACATATTTCTTCCTCTACACACAAAAAACAGTGCTGCTAACCATTATGCTACATGCCTCCATTGCTATAGAGGTGAAATCTCGACATCCAGGAAGAAATTTGAAGTTCAAAAGAGATAGAGTGCCCAATGAGATGAATATATATAAGCAACCCCACATTTGACCTCTGTCTTCCCTGGATCTTTGGTCTATATTCTACTAATAGCCACGATGACAATTTGGTATCCATTCCAGGTATGAATACAGCCATGAACAGCCTACATCAGATCCGTATCCACTGCCGTTCAGCCCGTCAACTCACCACTATTTATTTATTGCACTGGAGGATTCTTTGAAGTGGGAGCGTCCCTGGGCACTTGAGGATGCCTAGCAGCCTGTAATCACTGGTCCCTGCAGCTCCCTCCACCTCAGTTGGGATGATAAAAAAATGCCTACATGCCTGGCTAATTGTCTGCTAGGAGAACCCGCTCTCAGTCAAAAATCCCGTACTCAATATTTAGTACGCAAATAGTCTGTGCTTGAAAGAACAGGTTTCTGAAGGTCTCAGTTTTCTCTTCAAATATACTCACTAAATAGATAATCACCACCTTAATCATAAGAAATAATACATGTGAAATCATGATTTTTCACTTGCTAATTAAGTCTTCCCTAAAATGCATTAAGGTAACTAAAAATTTCCACGTACCACCTAAGTGCATCTGTACCTCCTGAGGTTTATGTTATCTATCACACCTTGGTGAAGACTTAGATATTTGTCAGGGAGCCTTAGAAGCTGTAGAGTGTTACACAAATTCAAGGTGCTCTCCTCTCCTAGAACGAGGCAGGGCACTTGTCCTAACTGTCGAGAAAGAGAATGGACGGTGAGGCTGGAGTGGCCTCCCTGGGGCAAATGACGACTACAGCAAGGCGATTCCCTTGCTCATCGGTCAGGTTGGAGCCTGGAGTACCCGTGTGAACCTGTTATGGCATCTCCTTTCAGAGCTTCCTCTAACATTCAGGAGTACAAACGCAGTGGGAGATGATGAAGTGAAGGGAGCCAGGAGGTGTATACTTAACACTCCCAAGGTCCACCAAGTTTCAGTTATCTCTGTCACAATTATCAAGAGCAGGTCCCACTCTGGGAGAGACCATCAGTAGCTGCAGCACAGTACCTCCCAAGGAGAATGCTATTTCGGAGGCTTGCCAATGTCTGCCGGGGGTAAACATGCCTTCTCTGTGCTCCCCTGATGAGACAGCTGTGTGGCTACTGTATCTTCTTGGATTCATCACAGGCCCCCAGGAAACCGTTTCTCATTTGAAACCAGTGTTTCTCCCCTATGTGAAATTTAACTCACCCAAAAACCTTTTTAAAAACTTAACGTATGAACCCAGACCCCAGACTGATGGAACCAAAGCCGTGGGCGTGGACACAGACACCAACAGTTTGCAAGCCCCTCAGCTGACCGCAGTGCACATCTTCGGTTAAGAACACTGTTTTGATGATGGAGGGGAAAAAGTCTTGCTCTACTTGAGTTCTGTAACCAAATTATACGCTTCGTTCTGTTCTAAGATTTCCGCAGCCTGGCCTTTCCTTCACCACTCCCTGAGTGGAGAGAGCACTGGCCTTGTGTTTCTCTACTTATTTTTTTTTTCACTTCAAGTTTCAAAGAAGGGGCTAAATGACAATACTGAGCATTCATTGGGCACTTGTGTTGACAAATGGGGTCCTGTTTTGTGTGTAATTTGCTGGGTCCTCGAGATGTGTAGATATTATTATACTATAAACTGCTTTGAAAAACAGAGATGTGAGTTGCCTTCTAGAATGTGCCTTTATTATTTTGCAGAACATCACCTATCTCCCACCTACAAGGTTCTACCAGGAGCTGCCATTTGGTACAATATTTCTCCCAAGCCTGTGAAAATAGTTGAGTGGGTTAGAGACAAATACAGACCATTTGTCAGAGTGATTATTCCCTTTCCAAAAACCATCCAATTAGCTGGGCAAGAGAAAGAGGTGAAAGAGAAGGGAAAAGGAGAGGAGGGATCTGTACATCAGCATGGGGCTATCTCCTTCAACGCACAGCAGAGGTTAGGTGCAGTTGGCAATGTTCTCATATAAGGAGGGGGACAGGAGGCTAGTCTACATCGGGCAAGAAAAATGAATCAATTATGTAGCTCATGTGATAGGTGGAGAGGAAGTCTCCATGGCACTCAACATCTCAGCTGCTTCTGTTCACTTCTGACACATTTGCCCTTGAACTCTGGGAAAACCTCAACAATGTACAACAGTCTCCCCTTTTCATATGTTAATCTGAGTAGGTCTCTATTACCAGCAATCAAAATAATGTAAATCAATATGACTGTGTGTGCAATATGAGGAAGGTGTTCAAAAAGGTATAAAACTCTGACAAGTACCAATCAGAAATTTACAACCCAGGAAATACAAGGTGCAGGTCAACTCCAACGCCACACTCAATAGCCATGGCATCTTGATGGGCATTTTACTACTGTGGATCACAGGGGTTTGATCTGTGAAAATTAAACACTAATATAACGTGGTACTTTGGTGGGGTCACCACTAATCATAATCCCCACCCCTGTATTCAACTTGGAAGAGATTTGTGAAAGCACAGAGGTGATTTCCGAGGGCGTATCACCCAAGACTGGGCATGACCTGGGTTTCATGTGATCAAAATCACCTCACCTCTCTCCTTGTTCGTGGCCATGAGAGAAGAGGAAGGCTGCCATCCGGTCACCCAAAGAGGCAATTTCTATACTCCTGACTCCATGCAGTCCAGGGGGTATCAGAGCAGCCAATTAGGATGTTTTATCCTCAAAGTGTTCAGTGAAGGCAGGTGGGAAGAACAGGTCACAGAACTCCAGGTGCAAAAAAGGAAAAAGTTCACTAGGGCATGTGCTTTGAAAGTACCTTATTCTAAAATAAAAAATGATTTAATAAAAAAAACTGGGTCATTGAGTTGAAATGCATCAGGATCCTCATTAAAAGTTTAGTTTTCCTCATATGGATCCCCAAAAATACAGGAATGTGAGAACATTCTATTTTGGGGGAGATCATAGAAAAAGTTGGGCCTTTGAAAGTAGACAGACCTGAGTTCAAGGTGGGGCTTTGTTAGGTCAGTGGTTTCCATTCATGTACCTCTGATTCTCTCTCTCATAGTAAAGCATCCTAAAATGCATAATACATTTAATTAATAAATTTGGGCTGGGGAGATGACTCAACTGTGCAAGCATAAGGATATGAGTTCAATCCCTAGAACACACTTCAAAGTACCAAGTGTATTGGCAAGCAGTGTAACCCCAGCTTTGTGCAGGCAGAGAGAATGGGACCCTCGGGCTTGCTGCCAATCCCATCTAGACTACTTAGCCAGCTCTAAGCCAATGAGAGACTGTCTCAGAGAAAAGGTGGTTTGCACCTGAGGGACGAAAGCAGAAGTTTCACTTTGGCATTCATACATACATGTGCATATGTACCCTTACACATAAGTAAGTTAATTAATTAGTTTGTTGTCATATGTCTACAATGTGCTTACCATATATGTTCAATGAAATTAGTCGCCTCTCCTGTCCCAAACACACAGATTCGGTGTGGCCCATAAGAACATGTACTCTGCGACCAGACAGGGCTGGCTTTGAATACCCCTTCTACTTTGACAATGCTATGACATCATTCTCCTTTCAGACTCTCATTTCTTTCTCAATAAAAAGGCAATGACAACACCCACATGAGAGAGACCCTGATGACTCTCACTCACCCAGTTCCTCTTCCTTCTGCACAGGAGCACAGTTTCACTATTCATTTCCAAGGCTGACCTAAATGGCATGGGGAAATAGTGTTCAGTCCACTATCTCAGAGACCGCTGTAGGACACTGCTCTGGCCAAGGAAACGGGGGTGGGGGGGCCCTCGGGTGTGTGCTGCAGACTTCTGGGAAGGTCTTTGTTCCTTCTTCCAGGCCTCTCTTACACATCTCTTCTTGCCTGCTCTGCCTCTGCTGCCTAGGATTACAAATCTTCAGGACAGACTGTGGATGAAGCCAACAACCAAGAAAAGCAGAGAAGGCACGTCAAAAGATCCTGGGGACGTGTATGGTCATTTATCCCTCAATCAACCCATACTGAAACCTGCCTTAGACTGAGTTTCCTGTTCCTGGCAATAATAAATGACCTGTCATTTCAACCAGCTGCAGTTGCAATTTCTGTCGTTGCATCCAAAAGTATCCTAGCTGATGAGGGTTAATTACGATACTACACGTGTTAAATCACTTGTCCCAGTCAACCCTGGCACCCCAGTAAAGGCAAAACAAATGATTATATCTTATCATTGACGCCTTCATCATGATCATCATCATTACTAGTCACATAGCTCCTCACAATAAAAACAACTGCCACAGCTACAAAAATAACATCGACCACTTCCTCTGTGCCAGCCACAGTTGTAAATGCTTAACATATTTAAATTATTTAATCTTCACAACAGCCCCATAAGATAAAAGTTATAATCATCCCAATCTTCCAGATGGGGAAAATGAGGTGCAGAGGGACCAAGTAATTTCCCTAAGGGCACACAGCTGGCAGGTGATAGTTAAACCCAGCAGCTCAGCTCTGTGACACAGAGGGAGGAGAACCACAAGAAAGTTGATTGGCTTCCTGATGCGGCCTTTTCTTACCAGCTGCTAAGTAAAGCCAAGGCAGGTGAATAAGGGTTCTGAGGAAGCGCTAACCAAAAGATGGAAGGTGGGGTGGTATGGGAGTCAGGTGTGCTTTCATGACCTGAGTAAGATGCATAATCACACTGACACTAAATTGCCTACACTTAAGAGGGCTGGGGATATGACTCCGTTATCAAAGTGTGCCTAACACACAAGAATGAGGACTTGAATTTAATCCCCAGAAACCACTTTTAAAGAAGAAAATCCAGACCATGTGGTGGGGAAGTGGATGTATGCAAATCTCTGGGGTTCCTTAGCCAACAGTCTAACTGAATCATTGAGCTCCAAACCTTGACTAAAATGAATGTTAGCTTTGAATCTTCAGATATGTGTGTTTCATTTGGAATACCCCAAAAGGTCAGGAAATTAGTGAGGACCCTTAGGGTGGAAGGTTTCAAAAGAGTGGTTGAAGAGTTAAAAGGGAGTAATGGAATGGAAATTCAGTGGGGATAGAAGGGTATGGTAGAGGAAGAATGAATAACATTAAAAACCTTTCAAAAAGTCATATGGAAACCTAATACTGTCGAAGATTCCAGATGGGTAGGTAGGTAATAGACAGATAGATGATAGATAGATAGATAGATAGATAGATAGATAGATAGATAGATAGATAGAGACAGATGGATGATTGATAGATGACAGATGATAGTTTAAATGAAGTTACTCTATGATGAGGGAACAATGCACCTACTAGGCATCACAGGCTAACAGATAAAAATCCCAGTAACAGGAATGGGTTACCTCTTTTAGAATTGCTGGTCATTGAATTTCCATAGATCCCCCCAAACATTACAACCGTTGACAATCCTAGTGGATTGTTAGAATTCAACAGCAAGACATCACATCTTCAGTCACATTTGAGTCATAGAACACAAAGAAGTCAATCTGGTACTAACCTGGAGACTTCATCTCTGCAGATATCTTTCATAGTTCTGGAAGGGGTTGTGCACAACACTAGTATAGAAAACGAATCATCAGTCTTATGCAGCTATGAACTGAGAGCGCCACAATAATGAATGACCTGACAAGACATGCATACTGCTGTAATAGTGGCATGAACATTGTGGGAATAGCTAACTGCTTTCTGATTGATTATTAAATCCACTCTGGAAGAGAACATACATACCTAGCACCATTATTGGGCCAAGAACCTGTGTATAAGCCCTAGGGGAAAACCTACTACTATTACTCTGCTAAATGGACATAATAATATACCAACTCCTAGTAAATTATCATGGATTGGTGTATCTCTCAAGCCTCATCAGAGAAACTTCTGCTTGCATTAGATGGTAAATGACACCAACACCCACAACTGGCCAAAGTGTAGAGAATAAGAGACTAGGAATGCCTAGCCCTAAATAGGACACACACACACACACACACACACACACACACACACACACACACACACCACCTCCTGCTGTCCCAGAGCTCAAGGATCACTGTGGGAGAGAAAGAAAGAGTGTAAAAACCAAAAGCAGCAGTAGTCACAGGGAAAAATGTCTTCAGGATACAGGAAGCTGTTGTACATATGAGCTCACACAGATAATGACAACATACACAAGACCTGTACAAGTTTAAGCTGGACCAAAACACAGCATGGACAGAGGAAATGGACTCAAAGCTCAACCCCTAACCAAGGAACCATTGGCAATTGATACCTGCCGGGATGGGGAGAGTAGCTATTCTTTAAAACTGCAGCCCCTGATAAATGAACCACACTCCAGTGGAGGGCTACATATCTAAAACTATGTGGAAGCACAAGTTGGACTCGATAGGTTAAGCACATAAAGGAGACAGAGTTGGGTGGGTGGGATCGTCTCATTGTTCTGGGAGGAGTGGGGGGGGGTGAGTGTCATCAAAGTACATTGGACAAAATTCTCAAAAATACTAGTTCAAAAAAAAGGCAGACGGCATCATCTAAAGATGACACCTGAAGTTGACGTCTGTTCACTCATGTTCTTACAGGTTCATACACACCCTTGCACATGAACACACACACACACACACACACACACACACACACACACACACACACACACAAATTGGAGGTAGAAGAAGGATCATTCCCTTCCTGAGGGATTATTCTGAGAACTGAGCAGAATGGTGCAAGTCCAGTAGCTTTGCAGAGCCCATACAGGCACTACTGAAGAAGAGCGATCACAGAGCTTTGCTGCCTCGCCTTCCTCTTCCTTACCAGTTGTCTGCTCTGTCTCATCTAGGGATGACACAAAGAAGAAGAAGTACTTCAGGAAATTGTATGAATGCCAACCAAATCAGTTGTTACCTCTTTAATTTAAATTCCCTTCTCTGCTGTCCTCACTGAGGAGTTTGTTAATTCCCTTCCAGGTTCCATTTCATAAGCAGGGTCAGTTTGACTCATTATCTCCCCATAGGCACCAGGAGAATGAAAGTCAGCTGTCATTACTGACTTATCCCTGCTCTGAATAGAATCTGGACTGAGAAGTCAAGGGTGAATTCCCTAGTACATGGGTTATTAACCTTGCAGGCAAAGTTCAAGGATTCTTGGATGACCCCCCCACTCAACAGATGGAAGACCCTTAGTTCCTTCCAGACAAGTTCGGGTGGTGAGCTTTGAGGAGGAAGCTTGAGGCCACTACTAAGGAAACATTGTCGAAGGAAGCAACCCATTGTAGAACCAAACAGAGCATGGTACCCAGGTTTGGTCACAGTGAACTAGACAGGATGCAAAACAAAGCAGATCACCTGGACCAGCATCTAAGAGCTTCCCTGTGGACAGGCTAGGTTGTGTAAGTTCACTTAGCATACAGAATGGGGTGATTTTATTTATATATGTGTAGTTATATATGAATAACATGTGTGTACAAATACATGTGTATACCATCACACACTACGATAAGTTTTTAGAAAGGCATTAGTAGATTTCATTATTGTGTGATTTTCGTAGGGTATACATTCATAAACTAAGACAGTGGGGATATCTGACAAGATAGACTCTTACAGACCACCATCAAATATGTGGTTTGTTGTTAACCAAAAGGTCTTTATGCAACACATGACTCTATGTGTGTTTGTGTACAAGAATGTTTGTGTGTTTATGTGTACAGATGCTAATCAATATTTCTCTTACGTAGGAAAATGCCCTCCATTCGTCTAGCAGCTGCTTTCTAGCTGTGTCTCCCTTCCTTTCTGAATCCAAACTTTCAGCTTCTTTCAAGCCCATGCCAAATTGGTGTGTGTGTGTGTGTGTGTGTGTGTGTGTGTGTGTGTGTGTGTGTGTATGTGTGTGTGTGTGTGTGTGTGTGTGTGTGTGTGTGTGTGTGTGTGTGTAGGTCAACCTTGGATGCTACTCCTTAGGAGTCATCCACCTTGTATTTTTAGTCAGGGTCTCTCATTGAGACCAAAGAGTTTACGCTGGCTGGGATGCACCTGTTTTCATCTCCCCAGCACCTGGGTTACAAGCACATGCCGTGAAGACCACCTTTCTGCATTGGCTTGAGGGACTCAAGTCAGGTCTTCATGTTTGCACAGCAAACACTTTCCCAGCCCCACCTTCCCAACCCCTTTGGTGTAGTTGTTTGTTTTTTCGCTTTTTTGAGGGAGGACCACCACCCAGCTCCCAAATCACACACGGAGGCTCATTCTTAATTATGAATACCTAGCCATAGCTTGGCTAGTTGCTTGCCAGCTTTCCTTAACTTAAATTATTCCATCTATCTTTTGCTTCTGGGCTTTTCCTTTTCTCTTATTTCTGTAAATCTTACTCTTTCTCCGTGGCTTGCTGTGTAGCTGGGTGGCTGGCCCCTGGGGTCCTCCTCCTACTCTGGCCTCCTTTTTTCCTTCCTACATCCCTTTTCTTCCCAGATTTCTCCTTCTCTTTGTCCTCTCTGCCTACCAGACCTGCCTATTTCTCTCCCCTGCCTTGCTATTGGCTGTTCAGTTCTTTATTAGACCATCAGGTGTTTTAGACAGGCAAAATGACACAGCTTCACAGAGTTAAAAAATGCAACATAAACAAAAGTAACGTATCTTAAAATAATAACCTACGACATCTTGGCAATCCTGACTACACAAAACCTTTTCTTTTCAGACTTCTGCTGATCTCTCTCATTCGCTGAGTATTCTACCACATGGAACATGCTTTCCACCATGGTTCCTGCCTCCTTCCTGTGACTTCCATCTACATATTATCAATTTTTTCTCAGGATCACTGTACTTCCACAAATCTGTTCTACCCTACCTCGGCCCAGTTACACGGTTTCTGCCCTAGATTCAAGACCTCAAACTTGATTCAAGACCTCTGTGAACACTCTCTTGTTCTTACAATTCACCTTTTGTGAACTCCCTAATTCAGTAATTCAACAGTGAGACCTCTCCCTAATGCTTCGCTGTCAGTGGTCACTCTTTATTCACCTTTACTGCCTTCTTCAAACAGCTGAAATTCATGATCAAGAACTGGATCATATCATTTGGGGAATGCCATGAATTTTCTTACTTCTTCTCTTCCTAATTTGCTTCTCTAGCCAAGGCAAGGCCAGAAGTCACCTATGATGGGCCTGAAGCCTAATAGCCCAGCACGGTTAAAGAAAGTGTATGCCAAGATGACTGACCTCAATTTACTCTAAAAGCATAGAGTCACACAGAAAAAAATACTACTGTGTTTCCTTGGAAAGTTTGCCTTTTCTATTTTTCCAATAAAGTTAATAAAAATCTCTCCTAACTTCCAATGCCTCCTCATTTATCCTTGGAAACCTGGTGAACTTTCTCTATTGTTTCATTGATAAGTAGCATTCCTAGAAACTACCTCAGCATCCTACTTCCATCACCCCAAACGCAAGCATCAGCACTCAGCCTGGGCTCCCCGTTACACAGGTTACTATCAAAGGCCAGGTCCTGCACTTCTGCACTTCCTCCTGCTTTCTTCTACAAGAGCACTGCTGCTGCAGTTGTCCCAACCCTCTCTATTAGTGCTGCTCTCTTTGTGGAGCATTTCCATGAGTGCACAGTCATGCTGTAGCTCGCTCTCTCTCTCTCTCTCTCTCTCTCTCTCTCTCTCTCTCTCTCTCTCTCTCTCTCTCTCTGTGTGTGTGTGTGTGTGTGTATGCATGTGACTACTATGTTCATGCTTACAGAGGTCAGAGGGGACATAAGGCGTCTGCTGTATCACTTTCTACTCTATATCTTTGAGACAGGATCTCTTTCTGAACCTGGAGCTAGACTGGCTGCCAACAAGCCCCAGCAACCCTCTTACCTCTGTCCCATACCGTGCAGGAGTTACAGGCACACTCAACCATGTGCAGCTTTTCTTGTGGGTGCTGGGATCTGAACTCAGGTCCTCATGCATGCACATGTGCTCTTACCCACTAAGCCATTTCCCCTAACATGCAAAATTTTAAGAATACTTTCCTTGATGTGTTATGTCCCTCTAATTACCATCTGTGGTGGTTTGAAAAGACATGGCCCCCTATAGACTCATGTGCTTCAATGCTTGGCCCATAGGGAGTGACCTATTAGGAGGTGTGGCCTTGTTGGACTAGGTGTGGCCTCGTTGGAGGAAGTGTGTCACTGTAGGGGGAGGCTTTGAGGTCTCATATGCTCAACCTACACCCTGTGTGGCATACAGTCCCCTTCTGCTGCCTGCAGATGAAGATGTAAAACTCTCAGCTCCGTCTCTAGCACCATTTCTGCCAGCATGCCACCATGTTTCTCACCATGACAATAATGGACTAAACCTCTGAAACTGTAAGCCAGCCCCAATGAAATGTTTTCCTTTATAGGAATTGCTGTGGTCATGGTGTCTCTTCACAGCAATAAAACCCTAAGACACCATCTCATTTATTTTTCCAATTTATAGTAAAATACCCTATTCTATTACCATATATCTCTTATCCACTCCACTTCACAAAGTCTGTTCCTACTAAGGTCACCAATAACTTTCACACTGTTGAAATCAATGGTCAATTTTCAATCCTTGTACAAGAATCCTGAGCATTCTCTGATGAATTTAACCACCCTAGCTTGTGTTGTCTCCCTGCCTTGGGAGATGTCATCCTCACATCTGGAAGCTCCTCTTTTGCTGAATATTCACTATGTGCTGATCTCTAAATGCTTGCGTGCTTCAAGGCTGCCCACTAGCCTGAGCTCCCTTTTCTCTCTTCTCTTCTCCATTTGAGTTAGGTAGACTATCTATTGCTGTACAAATACATGTGAGAAATTACTTAACAGGGGAAATTCATCTTAGCTCATGTTTTCAGAGGTTCTGGTCCATGGTCAGCTGGCTCCATGGTGACATAGTGCGTAGTAATAAAAGGGCAGTTGACCACAGTGGGGTAACTGCCAACAGCACAGCAGCTAGAAAGCAGAGAAGAGCAGGACGGGGCCAAGGGCTAAAACACACATTTAAAAGGCACATCTCTGAGCAAGCTGCTTCCTTCACCTGGACTCTTCACCACCTCCAAACAGCCTATTCAAACCATTGAGGAGGCCAGAGCCCTCCTTATCTAATCCCCACTGGAAAACCCTCCCTGACACACTCAAGGGTGTGCTTCCATAATCTTCTAGACAGCTCTCAATCCACTCTGGTCCGCAATCAAGAGTAACTTTTGAGCTCCTGCTCTAGGTATAGAAGGGACTACTTGAGAAGAAGACGGGGACCAGTGGGGGGGGGCAGGAAGAACCAAAGGTATTAGGGTGTAAATAAGAACAAAGTCTATAATACACCCATATGAAAATGTTATAATGGAATTCATCACATCATACAATGAATATACCCAAATAAACAGACAAATACATTAGATTACAGAAGTTTCTCTAAAGTTTATTTCAATCATCTTTGAGTTTAGAATTGTTCAAATGCTGTATGGTGCTTGACTTCAATCCTCTGTCTGTTCAGATACGGTCTCACTTTGCACCCTGGACTGGCTGGACACTCACTATGTGGCCCAAGCTGGTCTCAGTTGCACAGCAACCCCCTGCCTCAGCCTCCTGACCACTCAGTTGAGAGCTGCACATCATACCTGGAGGCTTTGCTTGTTTTCTGCTGCAGAAGAAATGGTGGGAAAGAGAACAGCACATTGGCACTCATTGGGGTTCCTGAGCCTACACTCAGTGCAAATCCTGAAAAAGCCACTCACTTTTGGATAATTCCTCGGGGCAGAAGGCACATCTTTTCTTTCAGATGGCCCTGTGATGGAGCGCCCTCTGAGAGCAAACTATGCATCCCAGTCCTTGCCCCTCTGCCAGGCTTTTGTAACTGTGAAACACATAAAATCTGGTGGTCACAAGAGAAAAATGGTGCTATTACCAGACACTTGAAGTACAAATCTCTTCACAACCATTTCACAAATCACATCTTAGATACTGTCAGAAAATACATGGCAAACGACAATAACAATATTTGTCCTTTGGCAAAAAAATGGATTTTAAAGTTTGTCTATGTCTGTGGGAAGCTTCCTTCCCAACTGCACCATATGTTTTTGCCTTCTAAACTAAATGGTGGTGATGGACTGAAGTGGAGGTGGTGGGACAACATTCTAATGAGGACAAGCACAGGAATCAGGAAACAATATGGAAAAGTGATCATAAATTACAGACCTTTACAAACCACCCCCACACCATGGAGTTTCAATTACAGAAACACACAGTTTACACAAGTTATTACTGAAGAAATTATGGGGGGAGCACATCCGTTCATGGGGTTATTAGGCATTGATTCTCTCCCCTGATTGCATCTTGAGGTCTAAGTGTGGCAATCACAGCTCCTTACAAAGACTTTAATAACACAATCTTTTGGGGAATTAAAAAAAAATCATTGGATGTGAACTATGTGAAAGGACAGAGGAAAAGGACAGATAAAATGTTCATTTATTTCAAAGCTGGAACTTTAGCAAAACTTTGGAACTTGACCACTCAAGAGCCTTGCTCTAAATGTTGTTGAGGGTTTCTGGCATCCTGGTAGGATTAGAAGACATTACCTGCTGGGACAAGCCTACTAAACAAACTTCCTGTTGCTGTTGGAGTGTGACAGAGGCCTGGAAGACAATTCAAAGGCCTTTCTTCAACTCAATATCCAGTGTAGAGGTATACAGCATGCCTTTATGTTCACATGTGTATATACATAATAGGCATATATACAAATGGAGTGGCTTGAATGAGAAATGACCCTTATAAGTTCATGTGATCAAACACTCAGTCTCTAGTAGGTGGAGCTGTTCCAGGAGGTTCTACAATCTTCAGGAGGTGGAACCTTACTGAAAAGTGAGTCACTGGGGTGAGCTTTTAGATTTTATAGTCCCACCCTACTTCCTATTCACTCTCTGCTTCCTGAGAGCTCATGTAATAACTATGGTCAGATGATTTCCCTGCAACAATAGACAGTGTGTCCTCAAAATAACACTGTCTTGATGAAATGCAGATATTTTGCCACAGAAACGAGAAAAGCAATCCATGTGCACACATGCACGTGTAGGCAAACCCCTTACAGTGGACAGGCATCCTACCAACTTAACAGCACAGGCTAATTACAAAGCTTCTGCCTGTGCGTCTCACTGTTGCATAACAACTGCCCACACTTTGCCCGCGTGTTCACTGCACAAGTGTGGTGCATGCATTCACTCTGCCGTCGCTTTGTGAGGAGCTGTCATGAAAGACGTAACAGATATTTGAAAGACTCACGTGTACGTTCATTCTGATTCCCATTTCATCACTGAATAAACTGGGTGTCAGCAAAATTAGACAATGCATCTCAGGCCACCCAACCTGCCAGTGTAAAGCCGGGCTTTGACAGCACAGCAGAGGCTGAATGCTATGACATTTTTTCCCTTCCAGCAGTAGCATTGGCCACAGTACCTTTGCTGTTTCCATCAGTGACTCTAAAACTCCAAGAGAGCTAACACAACTGTGACTGAAACATCAGTGTCTGGCTGAGACCTTTCACTAGCCACTATGCAAAGGGAACAAACGAAGGACAGGCACACATGTTTGCTTGTTTTGAGACAGGATCTTGCTAAGTAGTCTAGGCTGGTCTTGGAACTCCCAGAAATCATCCTGCCTCAGCTGCTCATAGTTACCACATTTTTAGATATGACTTTGGTGCCCTTCAGAATAGAAGGCTGATACTGTCTGCAAATTAGCCCTTTGTTGTCATTGTCACTGTCCTCGTAATTCTCCTAACTTACCGCATCATTACAATACCACTAGGGCCACTAGTAAACGACCCGGCCAATGCTGGGCCCTAAGTCATGTGCTATGTGTTTATATTCCACTTTCCTCTTCACAGTGATTCTGCGATCTAGGTGATATCTACCTCTGTTTTGTCATTGAGTAAACAGGGTCAGAAAAGCCGAAGAATTTGCCAAAGACCACACACATGGAGAATAATAAGGAGAAGTGACTTCACAATCTACTCGAATCCACAGTACTTAGGACATAGTATTAAGTACATTCTTGCTTTACCAGATGGTATCATTGCTATGGAAGCAAATAAATACCTCTTTAAATCAAAGAAAATAAGGGGAAATGCCAGAATCCTACTGAATGTGATCTCTTCACCTGGGAAAGATGTGCAGAGGAGCACATCTCTTTAAGCCTGTGTACTGAAACAAGTGAGAGTCTTGTTCATGGCCATTACCCTAGGTACTAGAGACCTACAGACAGTTAATAGCTCTTCCCTTACCCTAAGAGGGAAGCAGCTAGTTCTGGAAGCATCCATTGTTTCACACACCACTGTCACTTACAGTCCCCATTTCTCCAGTGCATTTATGTGTCTCTCCTAGGATCCAGCCACCTAACCAACAGGAATCGTCATGCTATAGCCTGTCATAGGTGCACCTGGAGCTCTGGCCTATTTTTTACCACTTACTTTTGTACCCATACCGTAATTCAGAGCTGAGGACCAGCTCTGCCATCTAAGGACAGGAATAGGCCAAAGCTCATCGCAAGAAAAGAAAGCATTTCCTCTCTGCCTTTGTGTTCTATTCACGTGCTCAGTGGAGTGTTGGATGTCTACCCACGTGGGTGAGAAGGAATCTGTCCTCCATTTGATTCTAGGTCTAATCTCTTCTGGAAAAAGCTCACAGACACATCCAGAAACAATGCTTTAGCGGCTATTGAGTTGATGCATAAAATTAACCATCATAGGTAAAGGGCAATAAAATGGGCTGGCCTCCCAGGAAAAGAGTGTGGGATGAGAAATAATTCTGATGGTGTATGTAAGGATGGCATATAAATAATATTATAAGGATTAACACTGAATGGAAGTGAGGAGAAAGAATGAATCACAGGAAGAGCTAGAATATTCCAGGAAGAGGGAACAGCAAGTGCAAAATCCCCAGCAGGAGAGGACTTGGAGGAACAGAAAGAGGTCAGCATGGCTGAACCAGAGAGGAGAGGCCAGGCATTCACACCTTCCTGTATGATTGTTAAGCTCCATGGCAACCAGACCCACCTTGTTTATAGTTCTATCTCTAGCCTTTGGAGAGTTTCCTTCCCTGGGCCTCAAGTTTCTTCATCTGTGCAGTGTAAATTTTAGGCTAGGTGGCATATGTCTTTGCCCATTGCAAGTACTCCTGAAAACATGGTTAAAATGCACTGCTCCCTCCAGCAAAATACCTACCTCATTGGTATTTTTAAGTCTGTCAAGTGGCAAGTCTTATACATGGATCAGCAAACACATAGTTAGGCTGGTGATTTCCAGCACATTCTTTAGGATATTCAATTCTGAATGTAGACACAGCAAGACTCTGTGAGTAAGAATCCAGCTCCTGTGACTCCAGGCCTTTTGGGGATGTCAGATTTACTAGAAAGCTTTTAAAAATAGTTACCTAACTACTTTACAAAAATCTCTCATTTTAAAAGTACCAATAAGTGTTCAGTGTGAAACAGTAAGGAGGGGCAAATTTACTAGCAAGATATTTACTTCCAGAGTTCAGATGGTCTTCATCCTTGCTTCTTTTCCAATGTGGCTTGTGGGGAGCACACATTTGGCCTAAGCAGCAATGGGACAAAGATAAATGTCCACTGAAAAGCTTTGCTTCTTCTTTCTTTGATACACACATATATGCATTCACACATATACACACACATCCCTACAAACATACACAAATGTATTAGGTGCACAGCATTGATAACATTCACTGAAGACACACAAGCACCAGCATGAACTTAAGTTCCAGTATTCAGTAAATTCACAGATATCATATTCATGCATGCTGACAAACATATGCATAAGGAATTTAGTGCTCTGAGCACAGTAGTAATAATGCATAAGCAGATCAGCTCTATGAATTCACACACTCACAAACATGCAAATTCAAATAGGAAACCATCTATATACACACAACTTATGTATAAGTAATAAATTACATAGATATAGGTTGAAGCATAAACCCTGAGATGCGCATACATGAAATGGCATAGGACAACTAAACACACACCACAGGATTGCAAATGCAACCGTGGGTGGATGCGTGAATATATACTCATGTGCATAAGAAATTAGAAATAGTCACAAAACACACACCCTCTCACACAAAGCATTCACATACATAAGAACACATACCAGGGGGCTTTCGTGTCATTCCCTGAATTAGCAAGTCAAAAGAAACATGTTTAGTAAAGGGTTGACCCTGCATTTTGCTTCTACTTTGGACTTTTCTGCTATGATTCAGAAAATCACCTGTAGTGGAATAGGTGAAATAGACAGGAAAATAAGACGCACACATCTTGGAATGAAATCAGAGGTCTGGTGTCATCTCTGCAAAGAAGAGAGTGTGAGTTCATGCTCCACAGGGAGCTGGTTTTGTGCTCTTAAAATTCATGGACTCCTACAGAAGGAGTCTCCCAGTTGCTCTTCAGAATCCCTAGATCAATATTAATGGCATCCATGCATTAATACATCCATACATCCTTTGGCTTTGGGTTGGAGATATCTGCTATCTATGTTCTTTATATACTTAGGTCTCAGTGAAGGTGGGAAGGGCAAGTTGCATAAGAGGCAACAACCACTAAGGTGTAGTCATCAACAGTTGTACAATTTGAGGTGCCTGGCCTTGCTGCCTGCACTCAGTTCATTCTTTGCAAAAACCCAAAGAAATAAACATATTACCACTGCCAATCTGCAGACAGATAAAGTGAGGGTAAGATCAGTAATAAGTTGCTCAGGGTCATGACTAATGTGCTGATATTTGAATCTAGCTCAGCTTTGGAAAGACAGGCTCAGGGGGTGGTGAAGGCTGGAGTGTTATTTTTAAGCCTTGTGTTTTTAACAGTCTGTTTTGATTGAGTATAACCAAACCCACTTCACAAGGCTGGCCAGGCTCTCTTTGCTACTGCCTATTGGCTTTTGTCCTGTTACAGCTCTCCACAGGAAGGAGACTTCACAAAGGATCAGAGGACAGACACTGAGGTTATTGAGTGCAGCAGCTCTCCACCATAGCACTATTGACACTTTGGGTTCAAATGATCCTTTGTAGGATCTGACCTATACTTATGAGATATTACGTTGTATCCCTAGCCTCTGCACACCAATGACAGACAACTGCACACCTCCATCAGCTGTGGCAATCAAAGGTGTCTCTAGATAGTGCTAGACAGCCCTTGGAAGACAAAACTATCCCTGCTTGTGAATCACTGGACTACACATTCGTGAGCCTACTCTGTGCCAAGCATCATAAGGTATATTCAATGCACTTTTTCTCCCAACTGTTCTGTGGAGTGGTTCCTATAATACTCATTCTTCTGGGAGCGAAACTGAGTGGCAAAACACCTCATAAAAAGCAACTCCAGAGAGGAAGGGCTTGTGCTGGCTTACACCTTGAGAGAATCAGGTTGGTCAGCGTAGAGAAGGCATGGCCACAGGGACAGCAGGCTCTTGGGTCACAAGACATCCACAGTTGGGAAGCAGAAGTGAACAGAAGTGGAACCAGGCTGTACCTTCTCAAAGCATGCCATCAGAAGTAACCCATTTTCTCTACCAAAGCTCCACCTCCCCATGGGTTCCACAGCCTTCCCAAACAGTGCCACCACTATCTAGGGACCAAGTGTTCAAATCCATGTGCCTGTGGGAGACATTTCACACTCAAACAGCAATCTCTGAGAGAATAGACTATTCCGCACAGGTTCAATTATCCATCTCTCCATCATCTTCTGCCATCTCATACATGTGCATGAGAAATGGTGTAACAAGATTTGAAAGCAAATAATTTCCTGTGTCCCTATGGTTGAGAATTAACCATGATTTCCCTTTGAATCACCACCAACCCGTTATCTATCCTTTAGTTAGTGCCAATTAACTCTCTTACAGCTGAGCACATTTTTCATTACTACAGGGATCGTGGGGAAGCACAGAGGTCTTGGCATTCAACCAGATGTTGACTTTCATCTCTTTGTGACATTGAATAGATGAACCTGGACTATTAAAGATTAAAAAACATTCTGTTCAAATCCATTATGTTCCAGGTCCTCTAAAATTGTGCAAGACCAAAACTTCAAGTATTCCACGGAACACACTCTCTTCCAGGGAAAGTTGAAGGTTTAAAAAGAAGAAACAAGAAAAATAAATACAATTGGCATCTATCCCCTTTTTTCTGGGTAATTAAACTCACTTTGAACTGAGTATTGTCCTCTTGTAACATCCACAGTCTTGCTCAGATCTCCATGGTGGGCTCCAACTGGCTTGAACCAGTCTCCACACTCTTGGGAGCCACTGTGATTCATTTAGCCAGTTGATATCATTTGACCCAATAAGGTAAGAGGAGAAAGGCCTGTTTGCTGGAGGGGGAATCTCTGCTGCCCTAGGACAGAGAGCATGAGGACAAGGAAGCACTGACTTCTACTCTCACCAGCCACATTGACTCATAATGACGATGGGTCAGAGGGATGGTGGCGAGGAGACATGAAGAACAAGTTGTGACACCACTGAGCACCACTTGAAGACAGACCTCCTCATGGAAGACGCAGCTTTACTCAGTATGGATGATTCCCAACTTAAAATGGCTTGACTTTTTTCCCCCAATGGTGTGAAACTGAAACACATTCAGTGGAAACAGTGCTTCAGACTTTGAGTCTCTCAGATATGGTTCTGTCCCCAAGCTAGTACTACGCAGAATGAGACTTTCACTGGGGGCAGCAAGATGAACTTACAGTGCCTGATACAACTGCCCTTACCTTGTTGTGTTTGGTAGATGGTGTGGCATTAATGCAGTTTTATCTTGTGATATTTCTTCTTACTATAGGTTGGTTAAGACGTTTTCCCAGCTCAAATAGAGGAGAGTCTGTAAATATCTTCTGTGGCTGAAAGTAACTTGAATTGGATTTTCTAGTAATTTTAAACATAGTTTCTGGAATCAAATTCCTATCAGCTAAGAAAGGGATTTATCACCATATCCTATGGTTTTAGGAAAGAATGAGATGTGACTTCATGAACGTGCTCATGGCAGAAGCATGTACCCATGACTCTCTTAGTCTTCAAACAGTCCTGAACCACGTGTGTCTGTTGCCACTTTACAGATAAGGAAACTAAGGAAGGAAATTTATCTAAAGACTCACAGCATTAACAGTGTTTAATTGAAGTTGCCCTCCACAGGGGATAATGCTCCTCCCAGAGTCACTGGTTTCCAAGTAAAAAAGCAAACAGCATATGTACAACATCTCCACTTTGAGTCATTGGTAAGAAGTGTTCTTAGAATCCCCAAAACCATACAGATGATTAGCATTGCTCTTGGGTACCCACCAGAACTTGGTAATAAGATCCAATCACTGAAAACACCACATACTTTAGTTATAGGACATGGAAAAAAATCAGGATGGCCCTGTCCAGGAAGCTTCCTTCCTACTGGCCATCTTTCATAGTACTGGTGCTACACAGGTCACTGCGGTGGGGGCAATCAACAGTGTCACCCAGCTGTGAACAGGACTAGCAGGACAAGATACATTCATGGATTCAACACTGGCACAAATATTATAGGGTAATAAATAAAACTGCTTTCTAATTGGACTCAAGGTCTTTTTCATAAGAGGAAGTATATACCTGGTATTATAAATCTGGCAAAGAATCCAAGGTTTGGGAGCCTATAGTCCCTATGGCCAAACCTACTATCATTATTTTGTTAAATGGACATAGTATCAAACTGCCCTCTAAATTCTTATCCCTATAGACATATTAGCTAGTGCAGCCTGCAGACCTCATCAGAGAAGCAACTAGTCAAAGTGCAATCGAATCTAGCTGGGTTCAGTCTCTTTCTCTAGGTTCAGACCTGTCGATGAGCTCATGAGTGAGAAGCAACCCAGCACTCCTGGTTCTCATGTTTTCCACTTTTTCCAAGAACTAAGAGGAATGCAATCATTTCTCAAGTTTTTGCAGAGGTCTAGATGAAGGCTCACTGCACCTGGCTAGGCCCCTTTACAGTCAGGTCCTCCTTTGTGTCTACTTGGCATATGTGAGCATTCACTGCACTCACTAAGCACTTCAACCAGACCCAAATCACACATACAAACTGCTGATGTTTAACTAGATGCATTGTAACCCGGTGCTTGCATTATCTCTTTTACTGATCAGGACCCTGCCAGAGGGGGTGGTTAAATGACTTGTCTAAAGTCACACAACCTCTAGGCACCAGGAAAACATTTGAATAAAGCCAGGTTCCAGAGTGTGTATCTCAACCAGTATATCATCCCACTTGTCATGTAAGTGACCAGTGTATGTCTGTCTTGGGAGTCTATCACTTGTTATTCAACTCTTTCTCAGTATGTGAAACAATGGCTGGCATATAGTAGTTATTCAATAAATATTAATAATGAATAATTGAACACATATGTGCTCAACAGATCCTTCTCCAATCCTCTTGTAGGGAAAAGGGGGTGGCTAAAGAAACCCACCCTGACCCTGGAGCCCAGAACTAGGGAAAGATGACCCAGATAAAGCCAGTTAAAGAAACACAGTTTGGCTCAGATCAGAGCCATCTCTGCTCCTGGCCAACTGACTTGTGAAACCAACCAATTACAGAGCAGGACAGTAGAACCCTGGCCCTGGGGCCCAGGACCAGGGAAAGAAACACAGCCTGGGTCTGGAACCTGAGCCACAGAAATGAACACTTTATCCCCAAACTCAGAACCAAGGAAACATGCTCTGACTCTGAAACCAGTACCAAAGAGACACTCTTGGTCCCTAGAATCAGAGTCAGTGAAAGAAATGTACCCTGGCCTTAGAATTAGTGTCAAAAAACCAAGTAAGGTCAATGAAAGAAACACAGTTTGGCCATGAAATCAGGACCATCTCTGTCCCTCACCCACAAAACTGGCCAATCCCTGGGCAGAAAAATAACTAACCAATCACTGGTTTACTCCACCCCCAAGATATCCTATATAAACCACCCTGCCTGGTCAGTTGTGAGCTGTTCTCTCCACCCTGGTAGAGGCAGCTACTCTCCTAGACTGCTCCTTCCCAAATAAATCTCTTTCTCAAAAGCGTTTTGGGTGTGAAGATCTTCATTCACTGGTGTAGAGAAGATCCTTGCTGAGATGTCCCTCAGTGGACAGAGCAAGAGAGAGCTGAAAAATCTCCTCTGGAGTCAGAAGAGATTGTTGTATTTCTGCAGGGGTTTCCCCTTTTGCAGAGTGAAGCAAAAGAAGCAACATCTTAGGCCCAAGAAGCAGAACTCTGCTAGAAAGCCCCCTTAAGTGGGGGCTGAAAAAGCCCAGTTGTAGCAGCTCTCCAGAAGAAGAGTAGGATTGCTATATCCTGTGG
This sequence comes from Peromyscus californicus insignis, assembly GCF_007827085.1. Taxonomy (NCBI): domain Eukaryota; kingdom Metazoa; phylum Chordata; class Mammalia; order Rodentia; family Cricetidae; genus Peromyscus; species Peromyscus californicus. Next base: position 104,551,370 of record NW_026294551.1, read on the forward strand.
GGAGACCATCCCCCATCACACCAGGTATTGCCTGACTCTCCTGAACAGTCAGGATACCCTTCCTGGATGAAGCAGTCCCAGGTCTGACTCTCCCCAACAGTCAAAAAAATTTCCCCTCCAGAGCAGAGCTGTCCTAAGCGGCACATAGCTTCCAGGATACCTTGTCTTCCAGCTGTCAGCTGTTCTAAGCAGCCACCTTGCCCTCCCTGGCTGCTGTCTCATGGCAGCTCCAGCCGTCACCGGACTCCCAAGTGGTCAGGATACCCTTTCCCAGAGTTGCAAAACTCATGTTTTGGTGCCAAAATCTGGGACCAAACCCACAGAGTTGCAACAAATTTACTTACACCTCTAGCCATAAGGATTTAGTGAAACCAGAATACAAACTTTTTACCTTCTTCTTGAGTCAGCAACATGGGACCAGGGTTGCACACAATTCATCCATGAAGATGAATTCAGATAAGATAAAAATACATTCCCATATGTCAGTTCAACGGATTTTTCTAGAAAGACATTTGGCTGGAATTTCATCTGAACTCAAAGCTCCTTTGAGACCACTAAGGAGGGCTCAGCCTGGTGATGAACAGGATGTTTGAGTGTTGCAGTTAAATGATGATTAGAAGATACCCAGATAGAGCAGGCTATAACAAGATTAACTTGGGGGTGAGGAGAGGCTGGATGTGAAATTGCCCAGAGAAGACTCCAGGCACTGTTGCCCTGAAGAGCTGAATTTTGTGTTATTTATAGCCACTTCTCAGAAGGAGCAGGGCATGGGGCACTGAGGACAGAACCATACAAGGTGCACTAATGGAACTTTGAGGATAATTTACTGCTCAAGTTCAAGGAGTTTGCAATAACAGAGAGTCTTTCAAACTCCCAGAAACCTCTGTTGAGGGAGGAGGCTAATGGCAGCTGTTCAAGGCTGTCTTTTGGGATTCAGATCAGCTTGAGCCTGCATGTTATGATAGCAGCCCCTCACTAATCCTCTTCCTTTTTGTCTGTCCCCTGACTCTCACCCCTCCAGCCACAACTGGGAACCCCCATTAAGACTGACTTGGGAGGTTGGGGAGGTAGAGTTCGGGCCAGAATTCAATCCTTAGAACCCAGGAAGTCTGATGTGGTGGCTCGCATTTGAAATCCCAAGGTTGGGGGGGTGGAGCAAAAGATCCTTAGGTCTTAGTGGCTGCCAATATAGGTGAATCAGTGAGTTCCAGACCCCCTTGAAAAAACCCAGTCTCAAAAAACGAGACAACCATGCCAAAGTAGATGATCCTGTGAAGTGATGCATGAAGCTGCCCTCTGGCCTGCACACACACGTGCATACATGTGCTCCTTCATGTATACTCATGTACATACACACACACACACACACACACACACACACACACACACACACACACACAGACTCAGACCGTGAACTTTTTCTATCAAAACCCTTCACCAGTTTTCATTTCACATTTCACTCAAGGTAAAGCAATGCTTTGCCAGAACCCACAAAGCCCTTCCAGTCAGGACTCTCACTACTTCTTCAGCCTCCTCACCTCTCAATGCACTCCCTGCTCACTTTCCTGGGGCCGTCCCGCAGGATCTCTTTCTTGCCCTTTGCTGGAACCTGCTTATTTCCCGTGAGCTTTTAAGTGCAGACTGCCTTTCTGGCTCTTCTGCTTTGCTTCCCTGTGAGTCTCTGGCCGCATCTGACACAATGCATGGCCACTTCTTGTTATCATCAGAAAAGTGGCCACAGGATCTCAGTCAGCAAATTCCAAACCACTACTTTTAGCAAATAAAGGTAAACCCTGAATGGTTCTGTTCAGCTTCCGGTCACAAGAATGTTATCAGTCAATCAACTCTCACCTTGGATCTTACGTGTTTCTATTTAAAGATTATTTAATATTTGTGGTTCACAGGCTTTGGACCATGGCCAAAGGCACTAGAACACATATCTGAGCAGCCTACTCAGAAGCGTGTGCTTCTTTGCCAGATGGCAGGAGAGATGGCTCTGTGGTGAACCATCATCACCCATGTCTGGTGGCTCACAACTACCTGCAACTCCAGCTCCAGGGGGACTCAGCGCCTCCATCTGTGTGCACCTGCATTCATATGAGACACATAATTTAAAAGGAAATAAAGACATTAGATGGCTTTTAGCACTATGCTTGGGTGTAAATTTAAACAGAAAACTCACCAATCACACACATACACACACCACATGTGCCTAAAAGACATGGCTCTAAACAGACCACAAAAGAACACCTGTTTGAAGCACTATCATTGAAGCATGAGGGCAGGCATCAGATGGCTAAGCATCAGTGAGAATCTGTGCATAAAGACCCACAGTTTTTCTAGGTCTATAAAAGGCCATGACAACAACAAATGCAACTGTTTGTATTGATCTGAGGCATACAAATAACTCAGCAAGTAATTTTCTAATATGAAAGCTGCAAACAATAAGAATGATGTTATGTCTTCTAAGCCATCCCCAAATGTGCCCCTCTCTGTTCTGTTACTTGTGTCTATAGCAATGAGAGCACAGGAGGTGCTTAGCAAAGTTGGCCACAGAAGGAAGCCTTCAGTTGTATGGTTTGAACAGACTTATATGTACAGAGACGTAGAACGTTAGCCATGGGGAGGATTATGGAGAATTGTCAGCCATCCCCCTCACACTGCAGATGAGAAGCAAAACTCAGAGAGGCATGGTGAGTAGCCAGGGTCTCACAGCAGTGGGAAACAGAGAACTCAAGGTTCCTTCCATTTCATTCTACTACAAGCACCTGGCCAACTCCGTCTTTGCTGTTATTGGGACGTCTTTGAGCATCTGGCTCCTTGCTCAGAACAAAGTTAGTGTTCAATAAGTACTGACAGGCTGGATTGCAGAACAGGTAGGAGGTACTCCCAGAAGAGAAAGAGGCAGATGTGCCTTCAGCCAAACTCAGTCACACCAATTGGAATGACTGACTTGATTTTAAGTAGTGGTTCTCACTGGGAAAGGTTCACAGGAGGATAAAGTGGAGCTCTGTGCATCAGTGAAGACTTTATACACCCTAAATAGTGAAAAAGTAAATTCAGATTGGCTCTAAGGTGAACAAGAGTGAATTCATCACCCCATGCAACAGAAAAGTCCAGGCTGAGGGCATATTTCAGGTGTGGTTTCCTAAGATCACAACCATTGAGTCTGTAGTACCGAGGTTCCACTTCTTGCAATTCTAGCCACTGTGTCTGCAGAATGACTTCCCTCATAGCAGCAGACTGTCTGCAGAGATATGGAAAGATCCCAGTGGTCCAGGGTTTCTACCAAAGACCTGGAGATTCCTATGATTGGATCAGCTTCTGTCATAAAGCCATCCCTGAATCCATCACCACAGTCAGGAGGCTAGACGCTGCTCATTGGCTGGCTGGGTCACATGTTATAACCATGGATCCAGATATGGTGTTAATATCTAAAAACATCTGTCAATATTTAGGGCTAGTTTTAAGAGGGGACAGGAAATGGATCCTAGCTAAACTTAGTTTCTACTGTAGAACACACAGAGATGGGTTGAGGACCTCCAGAGACTCCAATGTAGGAACAGAGTTTGAGAAACTGCTATCCTTAAGTAAAATTTGTTTCCCTATAGACGTTTTCGACCAAGTCTCGAGGCAGTGAAAAACTCCTGATTCACAATCCACAATAAAGTTCAGGGATAACTCACAACAGCTGGATCTTATGACACACGGAAGAGGGAAAGAAAGCTGGGGAAACAGCACCACCCCACCTCCCTTTCTCTTTGCTACATCTTTCTGAATCTCTCTGTCTCAAACACACACATACACACACACACACACACACACACACACACACACACACAGAGAGAGAGAGAGAGAGAGAGAGAGAGAGAGCAGAGAGAGAGAGAGAGAGAGAGGGAGGGAGGGAGGGAGGGAGGGAGAGAGAGAGAGAGAGAGAGAGAGAGAGAGAGAGAGAGAGAGAGAGGAGAAAACCCTGCAGTGTTACATGAGCTCATCAATAAATACACAGTTTCTTAGTGAGTGTCTTTGCATGTATATATGTGTGCTTATGTGTGGTGTCGATATGTCTCCCACATGGTTCTGTGGTTATGAAGGCCAGAAGACAACCTTGGGTATTGTTATTCAGTGTTGTTTATTTTGGCTTTTGAGGCAAAGTCTCTTATTCCCCTAGACCTTTGTAGGTAGGATACACTGACCAGCCAAAAAGTGCCAGGAACACACCTGTCCTCTGCCCACTTCCCCAGCACTGAAATCACAGGTGCTTGGAATCCCCACCACCCCCCTGCTTTTCCTCATTTGGGTTCCGTGGGATTCAACCCATGTCCTCATGTTTGCAAATCAAGCACTATAGTCCTGAGATCTCACCTGAGTCAGTGGCCTTCTCTATCAGCCAGTATGCAGTTTCTTTCAAAATGTACAGGGTCTTAAACTGGAAGAATGAGCCTCACATCCACAATACTGGAGGAAAAAAATCTCCATGACTCTCTTCTCTTGCTGTGGTCAGACAGTTCCCCCAGTGCTAAGCCCTCAAGGGAAGAAAGTGCCCTGAGCAAGAGCCTCCCCTAACTATACTGACAGCTGCCCGGCAGGGAGGAGGCAGGGGGTGGGGTGTGGGGTGGGGAGGCTTGCAAACCCTCGCCTCATGTGTTTTTCTGGGGTCTGTGCTGAAGTGCATGAAGTCTTTGGGACTCTGTTTAAACTCAGGTGCCAATGATCCAGCAACACATCAGTGATGAGATGTGGGGAGCTTGGGGTTGGAGGAAAGGGTCCCAGAGAAAGTACTGCTCCCATGAGTTTGCTGTATAATGAAGCTCAAGGCAATGATGAGAGGAGCCTTCAGGGCAAGGGCTAAGCTAATGCAATTTCTCTTGGCACACATCTTGGAATAGAGTGGATGGTAAGTGTCAAGTGACAAAGAAACACAGTGGAGTGAATGAGTGCCAGATATGCTTTATTTATTGGTTGCAACTCAAATTAGCTCAAGGGAAAAAAACTGCAAAAGACAGATGCACTGGCTGCTGGCTCTGGCAAGTTAAAGATAGGCCTGCTTCCATGTAGGAGTGGATCCAGGGACATCACTGAGGAGATGAGTGTGCTCTCTCCCTCTCTTTGCTTTTCTGAAGGGGTGGCCTTATCGTCATCTTCCACAGACAGCCTTTATCCAAGTGAAAGGAGAAACTGTTGTTCCTGGTCACTACCAGTCTTTCAGCTTAGTAACATGAAAAGCAATGCCTTTCCTCCCACACTGAATTGGGAATTGCACAGGGAGCTCTCTGACTGACCTGGCTTGGGTAGGCTTCCAATTTCTGGTACACACAGTCTGAGCCAAAGGCATTGATTCCATGATTGACAGGTCTTGGAGTGCACATGCACCACAGTATTAAGGTTGTCCAATAGCAGATAGAAATATGATGCAGAGTGAACTAAAAACTGATTAATCCTCTTTCTGAAATTCAAGCTCAAATGCTTGCCTTGTATCTTAGCTGGTATCTTAAAATGGAAGCCAGAGGAGGGTTCTGGGAATGGAAATTTGTCAAGCTCACCTGCTAGGGAAGAGGATAGATAAATGGATGGACAAAAACAAAATTTCCCTTTGGTTTGGTTTCTCATTAACATGCTTCTGGATCCAGAAGAACTCAAACATTGATGGAGAAACTGGAGAAAAATAGAATTACAAGCCAGTGCTTTATAAACATTCCCACAAGAGGCTATGAAGATGGCACAATTGGCAAGTGCCTGCCGTACAAGCAAGAGGACCTGAGTTCAAGTCCCCAGCATCCTCTTAAAAGTCAGGTATAGCAGTATAGGTCTGTTACTCCAGAATTCAGAGGGCAGAGCCAGGCAGATCCCTAAAGCTCATGGGCCAGCCATCTAACCAAATCAATGAGCTCCAGGTTCAGGAAGAGGCTCTGACTCAAACACTAATGTAGTTGGACTTTCTTCCAACTGCCAGCTCCCAAATAATGTCAAGAAGACTTTTTATTAATTATGAAAGCTTGGCCTTAGCTTACACTTGTTTCCAACTAGCTCTTAAAACTTAAATTAATTGCCAGATGGTAGTGGTACATACCTTTATTCCCAGCACTCGGGAGACAGAGGCAGACAAATCTTTGTGAGTTCAAGGCCAGCCTGGTCTACAAAGTGGGTTCTAGTACAGCCTGGTCTATACACAGAGAAACCCTGTCTCAAAAAACCAAACAAACAAAACTTAAATTAACCTATTTATTTTAGTCTATCTTCTGTCATATGTCTCATTACCTTTCCTTGGTACTGTATATCTAACTTCCTCCACATCTGGCTGGTGAATCACCTGCCTTTCAGATTCTTCCAACAGTTCCTATCTCTGCCTGGAAGTCCCACCTATCCTCTCCTGATTAGCTCTTTATTAAACCAAGCAGAATGTGCCTTAGGTAGGTGAGGTCAAACAGTGACACATTTGTACACAGTGTGATCAGACAACCAACAACATTTCCCCCTTTTTGTCTAAATAAAAAGGAAAGGTTTTAACTCTAACACAGTAAAACTATATACAATAAGAACAATTATTGTAAGTAAACTACAAAAACTCTGGGTTTGGTGTCCCGGGTTTCAGCACCAAAATGTTAGTAAATTGATGGCTGAAACTGCAAGGAGACAGTTCAGCCCTAGAGGGCGAGGTATCCTGGACACCTCGAGCTACTTAGAATAAGAACTCTGCCTTGAAGGTGTCCCGGACACCTGGAGCTGTTTAGCACAGCTCTGATGGCTGGGACTGCAAAGAAATAGCCCAGCCTTGGAAAGGAAATTTTTCTGACTTCTCAGGAGAGTCAGGCCTGGAACTGCTTCAGCAAGGAAGGGTATCCTGACTCTTCGGGAAAGTCAGGATATACCTGGTGTGATGGGGGATGGTCTCCCCACAGGACACAGCAATCCTGCTCCTCTCCTGGAGAGCCACAATCTCTGGCTCAGTATTACCAGCTCTCTCTTGCTCAGTCCACTATGAGACATCTTAGCAAGGTTCTTCTGTTCAGCTCCCCCTTGCTCAGTCCACTATGGGATGTCTTAGCAAGGTTCTTCTGTGCACCAGTGACTGAGGGTCTTCACCCAAAACTCTTTTGAGAAAGAGGTTTATTTGGGAAGGAGGAGTCCAAGAGAGTAGCTGCCTCTACCAGGGTGGAGAGAACACCTCACAACTGACTGGGCAGGGTGGTTTATATAGGATGTCTGGGGGCAGAGCCAACTGTGATTGATTAGTTTATTTTCTGCCCAGGGATTGGCCAGTTTTGTGGGCAAGGGACAGAGATGGCCCTGATTTCATGGCCAAACTATGTTTCTTTCACTGGCCTTTCTTGGCTTTTTGACACTAATTCTAAGGCCAGGGCACATTTCTTTCACTGACTCTGATTCTAGGGGCCAAGAGTGTTATTTTGGTACTAGTTTCAGAGTCAGGGCACATTTTCTAGTTTCTGGGTTTGGGGATAAAGTGTTCATTTCTGTGGCTCAGGTTCCAGACCCAGGCTGTGTTTCTTTCCCTGGTCCTGGGCCCTAGGGCCAGGATTCTGCTGTCCTGCTCTGTGATTGGTTGATTTCACAAGTCAGTTGGACAGGGGCAGAGATGGCTCTGATCTGAGCTAAACTGTGTTTCTCTCACTGGCCTTATCTGAGCCATCCTTCCCTAATTCTGGGCTCCAGGGTCAGGGTGGGTTTCTTCAGCCAGCCCGTTTTCCCTACAATTATCAGATAAAAATTACATTCACAATGTCCCATCCATTTGTATTTGGCAACTTTGGAGAAAGTACTCTATTATAATCCATCCTATCTTGTTGGGTCCAAAGTTTTGTACCTAAATCACTTTCAATCATAACTTGTATTACCAACCTAAAAATAAATTAGACCTTAAAACATTTTTTTAGATAAACAACTTAAACTTTTATGTCTCTCAACCTCATAAACTTTACATTTCCTCTGTGAGTTTCCTTTCTGAACTTGGTAACAAGGAAAACTGTAAAACTATAACTATCTAGTCATCAACACAATCAGAGACCTGAGAAGGATAAACTATTACCTGAGTAAACAGGTAGTGCAAAGCAAGCAACTTCAAAAACTATAGAAATGACACAGACATCTGGCTAGCTGGACAGTCACCCAAGTTTCCTCTGTAGCATTGGGGCATCCATCTTCAGCCTGTAGGCCTAGAATATCTGACAGACTTTTCTATGAAGCAGGAATTTTGAAGGACTGGCCCACCTTGGCAAAGGTTGGCATCCATTTCCTTTGTTTTCTGCCTGTCCAATTTGGACAGCATACTGTCAGCAGTCAAGGTAAGAGAAATTTCTTGCCCATTGGATAGCTTATCACATTGAAAGCAAACTTAAGAAGCAAACTTCAATGCCCATCATATTCTTTGAATTAGATTGGTGCTGCCAGGAGTAGATGTATTTCACTGTCATAAAAAACCTTAAAATATTTTAAATGCCATATTCTGTGGATCTCTGAAGTGTTTGAAGACCACCTATCTATCTAAAATATATCTCTGTTTAACCTTGAAAACATACCTAACATGACTATAAGTTTGATTGTTATAGATGACAAACTACTACTAACCCACATTTCTTAATTATTATAAAAAGGTTGTAATAATAGTTTTCAAGGACTAGAACTTTACATTACATTTTTAAATGAGCTGCATAGGTACAATACAGTATGTTACAACAAAAATAACCTTAAATTTGTATCAATATATAAAAATCCATACCAATTTAAAATATTTAAGTAGTTGCTTTTTAGTTTAAAAGTAGATTCAAGGGCTAGAGAGATAGCTCAGAGGTTAAGAGCACTGACTACTCTTCCAGAGGTCCTGAGTTCAATTCCCAGCAACCACATGGTGGCTCACAACCATCTGTAATGAGATCTGGTGCCCTCTTCTGGCCTGCAGACATATGTGCAGGCAGAATACTGTATATATAATAAATAAATAAATCTTTAAAAAAAAATAGATTCAATAATCTACCCGTTTATCCTATCATTCCTATATCCCCCTTTTTTCTCTTCAGAAAGAGATCTCTGGATCTAATCTCCTTTGCTTAGTTTTCTTCCTGACCATGACCAGTAACAACTTGCAACCAACCCCCGTAAATAAAGAGAAACATCCATAATCACTGAATGACCAAAAACCACCACCCCCTTTCAGGAATGTGGGCATAATGTTCTTAAAATTACTTCTTGATGTCTGGGGATGATGATACCTTTAGCGGACCCTGAGAAAATTGGGGTAATTGTCAAGTTCTGGGACAGCTCGCTGTATCATTTGTTGTCCAGTCTGTGTGTGATAGGAAAGTGTAGGTCTCATGTGAAGTCTTGGCTGGAGTAGTCTATTAGGCTGGACCATCTTAGCTAGCCACTTTGAAGTTGTTCTGAGCAGATTTTTGAGGAAACAGCAATGGAGGCACTTTGTGAGGCTAGATCACTTAGGCTACTTGTCTTGCCTTCATTGGTGCTGGTTCTTTTTTTTCTGAAAACACACAAACTTTTAAAGGTAACATACATATCTGCATTAACACAAGTACAGAATGTGGGGTGTACACAAGTCATCTAAAGATGATTTTCTGTTCCATGTTTGAGCATGTGAAAGGCATCTGTCAACTTTATAAGTCCATTTGGACTAAATAACCAAACTGTAATATTCATCCATGCCATATGGAAGAATGGCATATAATAATAAGTCATGAGGACTCCACAGCCAACAAGATTAATCATGTCTCATCCAGTCACAGAACTGTTCCCATGTAGAGGGATCAGCATATTCACCACCTGTCTTGTAGTTTTTCTTAGTTTCTTCCTTCATGTCTGTAGTTACAATTTTTAGGAGATCTCCCCTGGTCAAATCTTATCCTTATTAATTTCCATAGCTTTTCATTTCCTGTGGAAACAAAGGCATTACATCTCTCCCAATGCAATACCTTGCCTGACTTCCATTCTGAAGTTAAGCCATGGAATAAGAGTAAGATTTACAGAAGTAAGAGAATAAGAAAGCTGAGAGGCAAAAGGTAAACAGAATAATTTAAGTTAAGGAAAACTGGCTAGAAACTGAGTCAAACAAAGGCTGGGCATTTATAATTAAATGTGAGCCTCTGTGTGTGATTTATTTGGGATCTGGGTAGCAGGCCCCCAAAAAGAGCAGAAATAAACAACAACAACCCTGTTCTATTATTGAAAGTTCATGGAAATTAAGAACTGAGAAAAACTATGAAGGAAAAATAGGGCACTTTTACCAATGAAGATATAGTGTGGGAAGATGATTTGACAGGCTGGAAAGGGGCCTCATTAATCTTGACCTCCAGGCACAAGCTGCGTACTGCTAACACCTTCCCATTCACTCATTCAGTTGTTTCCCAATGGCCTTTAATGGCACACACAGAAGTTCTGAAGCTAATAACTTCAGTTCTTTCTCAATTACTCAACAGAGAGACAAAGCTTAGAGAAAACAACTTGACTGCATTAACCTCACTCCAAGAAAGGCATTGCAGTGTGAGGTTTTTGCCCTCTACACTGCTCTGCCTCATACTTTTCTCAACCACACTGTTGCTGCCTTCTCAAGCAGCTCCCTGCTTCTTATCTGAATGCTCGTCAAACCCTGCCCTCTGCCAAGCTTCCTCTAGTGAGCAGGATCCAGGAAGCGCCTGTTCCCTTTGTTCTCCCGGACCATCCTCCACCTTATGTTTGATTTCAATATCTCATTGAAAATTGGATATTGGTAGTTGCCTGTGACGATAATGAACCATTCATGTCTCAATTTGAAAAGGCATTTGAGACACCTGTTTTCATTAGTAATTATAGATAATTGCTATGGTGGAGGGTTTTTTCTTTAATTACTGCACAGAAAAAGGTCTTAAGAAATGGAACAATTAATTTCCTGAAACCATACTGAGAGCAAATTATGACGTTAGCCCTCACTTTGTGAAGTATTTCTAGGCAGTAGAGCCTGGCTTCTTGCATCAGGAAGAAGTAAATTATGTTTTAGAGCCAGCCTCCTGGCATATCCCAGCCGCAGCTAAGTATTTTTTAATGTATTCTTCAGAGTCCACTGACTGCACATCAACTGCCCTGTTAAATGCCAGGGTGGCAGTGCCTCACTTTGTTCACTCACCTATTACACAATCATGGTGTGCTTGGCACTGGATTGTGCACGGCACTGGATTGTGCACGGCACTGGATTGCGCATGGCACTGGAGTGTGCATGGCACTGGAGTGTGCACGGCACTGGAGTGTGCACGGCACTGGAGTGTGCACGGCACTGGAGTGTGCACTGCACTGGATTGTGCACGGCACTGGGTGTGTAAAGCGCACTGTAGCTGTGAAGTCGTAACAGACAACAGGCGTCTGCTCTCCTAAGGAGGTGTTCCTACTCTCTAGCCTGCTTTCCACATCTGAGTTTGCCTAAATTGTAAGAGTCAGAAGCAATCCAAATATTTATCAAAAGAAAGAAACTGTTCAATGAATCATAATAATCTGTAATCATTAATAAATGTATTTCTCAAAAAAGATACAAGGAAGTGATTTTTGATACATTGAAAGGGATAAAAAGCCTATTAAACAATTTCAGTTTTTCAAAATAAAAGAGACTGGAAGAAGGACTAGGGAGATGGCTTAGTGAGTAAGAGCACATGCTGTGTAAGTGCGAAGACCTGAGTTCAAATCCCCAGTGCCCACATGGGAAGCTGGCATAGCTGTGTGACCCCAGCCTCAGAGGTCAAAGACAGGAGGACCCCAAGAATTCACTGTCCAGCTGCCTAGCTGAGGAGGGGAGCTTCCAGGTCAGTGAGACACCCTGTCTCAAGGAAATAAGGTAGACACACCCACGAGAGGCTGGAAGAATATAAGTCGAAGGAGGAGGAGGACACCAATAGCAATGACGACATCAGCAAGCCTGAATCTGGATATTTGAAATGAGGATCTTGGTGAGTGCCTGTAATTGCAGAACGTGGAAGGTCGAGGGAAAAGGATCTCCAGGCTGCCCTGGGAAGCACAAGGAAACTGTCTCAAACAAAACAAAAAATAACATAATAAAAGATTTAGAAGAGATATCAACATTCAGTGTTAATTTCAGGACAATGTGGAAAGTAAAAGACTGAGCAGCCTGAACATCCTTCCTCCTGGAAAAAGCCTGCAGCACAGGACAGCTTGGATTAGTGCTAGGACAGTGGGTTGTGGGAGCTCACTAGCCAGCCAGCCTAGCCCACATCTGAGCTTCTGGTTGAGCAGGAGACCCTCTTTCAAGGGGATTGGGCAAACTGACAGGAGTTCAGATGTCCTCTTCTGACTACTGCATGTATATGTAGAGGCACACAGACACACAGACAGGCACACAAACACTCACAAAATTAAGGTTCCCAGGCATATGAGTCTTGTAAGATACAGAACTAAGCCCTCAAATGATAATTCTATCCCTAAAGACAACAGTAGAGATTCCTAAGACCCCAGGGTGGGAGGCAACAGCAGGGGGTTGGTTCCCTCCACACCCTTGAGTAGCCTCATCATAGACCATTAGCCTGGAAGGTTTTTAAATCCAGAATTCTTCTGTACAACCCCCAAGCACACACATCTCAAGAGATCCATCCTGGGTGGGGCCAGGCATTGGACTGATTAGATTCCCAGCTTGTTATAATGTGCAGTCACCAGGACTGGTTCTCAACCAGGCCATACATTAGAATTGTCCAAGACATCTTCCAATGAGACTGATTCTGGTGCCACCGCAACATTCTGCTTTGGCCTGCCTAAGTGTAGTTTGACTTCTTGATTTTTTTTTTCTAACACCTCCCCCAGATGACTCTAGAGTGGAAGCAGTTAGGAGGACTGCTGTCTCCCCTGTGCAGAGGTGGCTCAGGAGGCAGCAGTGGTGGTACCACCTGGAGCTTGCAGGACATGAGACTCAGCACCCTCCTCCGATGTGCTCCAGTGTAACTGCTGTATTAGCACACTAATGTTAGTGTGTGTGTGAAGTAAATAACTTCCATCATCCAGACAATAAAGTTAGGGCCGCCAGCACTCAAGTCAAATGTCCACATGCTCTCATCTCTAGCCCACTTCCATCTTCTTGAGAAAACAGAAAACTAACTTGAGTTTCACAAAAGACAAAATGGGACTCTGTTCTTACTAATCAAAATTCAGACTTTCAGCCACCTCCCCCAAACCCAGCCAGAGGGCATGCATCTGCTCCTAGAAGCTGCAGGAGCATATTGGGATGGACAGAGCAGCCCCAGAAGAGGACATTTCACCACAGATCAACTTCAGGAGGCCTCCCCTGGGTCCTCAGAGTCCCTTAAAACACATCAGCAGCTGCTAGCTTATCTGTACTTGAGTGCATGGATATGGAAGCCAGCCAGGGTGCACATGGTCTCAAGGAACTAGAATAATTAGTCCCTCGCTCTTGACATTCTGGGCTGCCACACTCTGAAGGTGCAGCTCCTGTCTCAGCAACCTCATGAAGGATTTAGGTCATGCCAAACACCTGGACACCCTGCATTAGAAGAGATCAAATGGAAGTGCATTTTAAAGTGCCCAGTGTGCACTGTGACTACTTGATGATAAGATTAAATTTTCTTCTGTGTTTTGCAGCATCTCTGGAAAGAGATTCAGAAATACCCTTTGCATCATTAGCTTTGAGCCACAGAAGCCCTAGGCCTGATGTAAGGTGGGAGATATGCAGCTGGTATTTGCTGCTCTGTAGCCATCTCCATCTTCAGCACCATTAAGAGGCTTAGTAGTACCCACGGAAGTACATGTCTGCTGTATTTTGACGTGGACTCCAAAGCAGACTTGCACGTCACAAGCATATTTTCTTTCTTCCCTCTGGAAGGAACCACTCCCTCCCAGGTGTAAATTTGTATAGTTTCGGAAGAATTGACCAGATTAGAAAATGAAAACAGGAGGTTAATCTTGAAAACATCTTAAAATAATCAGGCAGCATCTTGCCTCCACGCAGTGAGACCACGTTTGATTTTCACCACAAAGGGAAATGTGGCTACACAAGAGGAGCTAGGACAATCCACATCTGAAACCCTGAGCAGAATGGGACTCCCCCTGAGGCCTTCAAGCCATGTGAGTTAGGCTTGTTACTTGCAAACATATGCATTCTAATTGGTTCATGGGTATTTCTGTTCAATTCTTGTCCATGGTACCACCTGAATTCTGCTCAACACATCTTCTACACTGGAGACAGAATATCACAGCAATGCACTCTTCCCAGCACCACTGTGGAGGACCTCCTTTGTGCTGGGCATAAATGGTTGCTATAAGTGAGTTTACATGGGCTAAGATTAAGAAGATTTAGGGTGAGGCTTCATCTACAGATGAAGAGCCCAGAGCTGAGATGTTTACCAACATCCCAAGGCCAGGGAAAATGGTAATATTAGAATTCCAGTCTAGATCGGTATACTTCATCATCCTGGATTAAAGACCTAACACCCACCCCCCAAAAAAGAAAAAAACTGGCAAGATCATGCCAAAAGATGATTTTAATTTGCACCACAATTAAAAAAAAGAATTAGAACTTCAACCATCATTAAATTATTTTTTACACAGGCCCTAATTTCTTCTGTGTGCATGTGTGTGTGCAGGTACTCCTGGAGTCCAAAAGAGGCCATCAGATCCCCTGGGGTTACAGGTGGTTGTGAGCTGTTCAACATGGCTGCCTGGGTCCTCTGAGCCACTGAGCCAGCTCTCTAGCCCAAACCCAGATTTCTCACTAGCCTTGAAATGTTGAAAGTTATGAAGTCAATAGACCAGGATCCCCACATGGCAACACCTTGTTGATGTGAGAAGAAGCCCACACCCTGGACCACAGTGGCCTTCTTCATCTTCCCTGTCCCTTCCTGGATCATCTTCCTTACTTATGTGTGCTTCTTTGCCCTTTTGGATACTTGAGCTTGCAGACTCTGTTATGAGTGCTGGGGGCTGTTCCTCCTTGTCATTGACTGTGCTGTCCAATTTTATGTCAACTTGACACAGGCTAGAGTCTTATAGGAGGAGGGAACCCCAGTTGAAAAAATGCCTCCATAATACTGGGCTGCAGGCAAGCTTGTGGGGCATTTTCTCAATTAGTGATTCATGAGGGACAACCCAGCCCATTGTGGATGGGGCCTTGGGTTTTATAAGAAAGCAGGCTGAGCAAGCCATGATGAGCAAGCCAGTAAGCAGCACCCTCCATGGCTTCTGCCTCAGCTCCTGCCTCCAGGTTCCTGCCCTGTTTTAGTTCTTGTCCTGACCTCTTCTGGTGATGAACAGTGATATGGAAATGGAAACCAAATAAACCCTTTTCTCCCCAAGTTGCTTTAGTCACGGTGTTTCAGCACAGCAATAGAAACCCTAACTAAGACACTGACATATTCCCCAGGGCCCAGCACAGAATCCATGGTGAATCACTCCTTTTTCTATACATGGGAAGGAAGAGGAGGAGATGAAACCCAAACTCTGAGAAGGAAGTCACCTGTCTTTCTGACATTGGCATATGACTGAATCTTCAGGAAGGATTGTAAAGGAACATATGGAACTGGCTTGGGGACACACAAATCCTGCTGGTCTCCCTAATTTCTGGACAGGAAATGCAGAGGCAAAGGATGTAGCCTGGTGGTAGAGTGCTGGTTTATGATTCCCCGGGGTACGGGGTTTGATCCATAGTACTTAAAAAGGAAAATAGAGAGAAAATGCAGCCCATGCATCAAACAACCAGTGTCTAAGAACAATAACACAGAGAGAGCTAATTCAGAGATAGAAAAACCTCAGACACCCCTGGAAAGGAATGAAATGGTAGAGCAGGACTTACCTTCACAGTGTGAGGGTCATTGAGGTGAGACCACACAGTCTGTCACTGAACATCTGCTGTGTGCCAGGCTCTGCACTGAATGCTCACCCTCAGAGAGCTCACATTCTATGGAGGCTCAGATGAGATGTACAAGCTTGGGATGCTGTAGAGGCATAAACAGCAAAGTATATCAGGAAGTAGTGAAGTATGTATGGCTGGAACACAGATTGTAAGGAGGTCTGGGGAATCTAGATGATGAAGTTGGCAGAGGACAGATCATGAAAGTCCTACATTCCATGTTGAATCCTGTTTCCATAGTGAGTTAAGGAAGTGAGCTCCAGCACCATGGAGATCTGGAGGCCAGTCCCTGAATCTTATGTAACTTGCTGACTCACCATGGGCAAATGACATGACTTCTGTGGGCCTCAATTTTCCCATCTGTAGAGTGGGAAAGTAGCAGGAATTATCACACAGAACTGTGTTCAGATGTTGTCTTGGTTTGAATATAGTATGTCCCCCACAAACTGGGAGTGTTGAAGATTTGATCCCCAGTACAAGTTGCAGAGGCAGGTCTTGGGAAGAGTGGTTGATAGTGCGGGTTCTGACCTAATCAGTGGAGTCATCCATCCATGGATTCATAATTTGGTGACATTCTTGAGAGATAGTGGAAACCAAGAGATGGGGCCTAATTGGAAGAGTAGGTCCCTGGGGCATGCCCATGAAGCATATGCTTGCCCCAGATCCCTCCCTTACTCTTTGCTTCCAAGAGACATGAGGCAAGGTCCTTTGTTCTATCATGTACCCTCTGCCAAGATGCTCAGATCCAAGATGTTGGGGACAAACAACCACCAGCTTCAGCCCTGAAACCATGAGCCCAATGAACGGCCTTTCCTTTAAGTTGTTTACCCAGTTATTTTCATGCAGGGGACAAATACAGACACTGGCTGTGCCTTGCATTGAATGATTTTTAAAGATTTCTCTTAAGAAATTCAGTCCTTCCACTCCCATTGAAGACCTCTTCTGGCCTGCCCATTCCCACCCCAGTCAAGAGATACATCAAATAACTAAGGAAGACAGTTTTGAGAGTTCTAGACTTAGAAATGAAATGTGCAATTGGCTTTTCAATTTTCACTTTTATGAATGTGTTATTGCTGTGGGTCTCTCTGAACAATGCCCACGACAGAGTGGGTGCTCTGGAGTGGTGTTTTCAGGGTGATGTCGATGTCACTTGGAAGTCACAGCAACACTTGCACAGACACACCAGAAGTTGCATTGTTTTGAAGACTTAATCATTTAAGCCTGCTGCAAATGAGGAGGGAAGGAGTGATGGAAGTAAGAACGTGCTGGTGTGCACTTGCAACTTGCATCCGCAGTAAGAAGTGGCCTATGTGACAGCTGCATGATCAGGGCTTGAGAGAGTGGGGACATAGGGCAGGGTCAGTCATCCCACTGTCCTGTCAGGCTGGCACTGTGCCTGCCACTCCACAAATACTTTTACTTGAATCCTAGTCTTTTTTGAAATTTTCAAAACGTGGCTTAAAATTATTTTTAGTATTTAGTGTATGTGTGTATAGTTTATATGCATGTGAGTATGAGTGTTCACATGTGTATGTACCTGAGTGTGCATGTTGAGGCAAGAAGTTGATGGCAGGTGTCTTCTTCAATTACTCCCCATGTTATTTACTGAGGCAGGTGTGAGGGCTCCTGGAAATACTATGACCATCAACCATCAGGGAACTGAACTATAAGAGACAAGAAGGAAATCACATCCATCACAACTTCCTTAGCCTGGCTGGCTCAAACCTCTGGAGTCTGACACCAGGCATTTTATTTCAAACACATTTAAATACAGTACAACTTTGAGAAAAAGTTCTCTGATAACAATTGTCTCAATCCTGTGTGCACGATAAAGCTTAGGATGTGACTATATCGAAACTCTTTTGCAAAGTACATGTACCACAAAGTACAATCTACCATGAAGATTGGTTCTACAGCTTAAGGGACTAGGATCTGGTATGGTCTCTGATGGAGATAGTGTAGAGATCACTAGGCTATAAAGTACATGTGACATCTCCCCAAGGATGGATTCACTGACTAAGAACCAATGCTCAAGATAAAGGTCTAGGGAGACTCTGGGACACTCTGGGGACTCAGATGTGGGCTGGCCCTACACCAGATCACCAAGCTAACAATCGCATCCACTCCCAGGCTTCTGGGTAAGAAACAAGTACACATTCCTTCTGTTGAAGAGACAAGTATGTGTGTTTAATATTCCTGTTTTCCCTAGTACTTATCTTCGAGCTTGTACCCTATGGTGATATTTTATTTGTGCTGAAATGTTATTTTATTTGTATGTTAATAAATAAAGTTGCCTGGAGATCAGAGGTAAAAGCGAGCCATTAAGCAGAAGTCCAGGGGTGGTAGCACACACCCTTAATCCGATCACATGGCAGGCAGAGTCTCTGTATAGTCAAGGACACAGCCAAGCTTGTGACCCCAGTCTTTAATCCCAGTACCAATCATAGAGACCAGGAGGTCTGCATAGACAGGCAGTGATGAGGAAGTCATGTGGCTGGGCTTAGAGCCAATGAGAAGGCAGAACAGGAAAGCAATAAAAGTCACACAGGGAGAAGCTCTCTCTCAGATGAAGGATGGCAGTGAGTGGTAAGCTAAAGGTAGTCTTAGCTCTTCGATAGTGCTCTGATCTCTTGGGCTTTTAACTCTGTGTTTCTTATTTAATAAGACTGTTCAGAATTTTGTCTACAGTACCCTCTACAGCAAAGTTTCTTGCTGAGCCTAGAGTCCATTTCTAGTCAGGCCAGTTTGCCTCAGAGATCACCTGACTCTGCTTTCTGAGTACTGGGATTTCAGGGGGTCACCACTCCTCCTGCCTTTTATGTGAATGACAGCATTTTAACCACTAAGCCACCTCGTCAGCCCCTCTTTTTAGATATTCTCTGAAAAAATACTAGTGCTCCTATCAAAAGACAAAGACTTTCAAAAAATTCCAAATATGTGTTCTTATACTTAAAAGAAGTGAGCAAATGAACTGTGGGTAAGTAAACAGGAAGCAAATAAAGGCACATTCAGCAAAGGCACTGTCATAGGAAGCATGAGTAGTGACAGAACCATCACATAGAAATAATTCAAGTAAGCAAGTAAGGGGAACATTCCTCCACTGCTGGTGGGAGTGCAAACTTGTACAGCTACTTTGGAAATCAGTATGGTAGTTTCTCAGAAAATTGGGAATAAGTCTACCTCAAGACTCAGTGATACCACTCTTGGGCATATAATCAAAGGATGCTCAATCATACCACAAGGACACTTGCTCAACTATGTTCATAACAGCATTATATGTAATAGCCAGAACCTAGGTGCCCCTCAATCAAAGAATGAATGAAGAAAATGTGGTTCATTTACACAATAGAATATTACTCAGCTATAAAAAACACAATGACATCATGAAATTTGCAGGCAAATGATGGAACTAGAAAAAAAATCATCCTGACTGAGGTAACCCAGACCTAGAAAGACAAACACGGTATGTATTCACTCATAAGTGGATAGTAGATGTAAAGCAAAGGATAACCAGGCTATAATCCACAGCGCTAGAGAAACTAGGTAACAAGGAGGACCCTAAAAGGGATGCATGGATTGCCCTGGGAAGGGGAAATAGATGAAATCTCCTGGGTAAACTGGGGGTGGGGGTGGGTAAAGGGGAGGTGATGGGGGATTGGAACATGAGGTATTGGGATGATTGAGTTGGGGGAGGGACAGAGAGGGAAAGTAACAAAAGTTATCTGGATAGAGGGGGCCATTACGGGGTTAGGGAGAAACCTGGTACCAGGGAAAATCCCAGGAATCCACCAGGATGACCCCAGCTAAGACTCCTAGCAATAGTGGAGAGGGTGCCTGAACTGCTTTCTCCTGTAATCAGAGTGGTGACTACTCTAATCATCATCGTAGAACCTTCATCCAGTAACTGATGGAAGCAGATGCGGAGATTCACAGTTAAACATTCGACTGAGATTGGACTGAGAGGGAGGAAGGATTGTAGGAGCCAGTGAGGTCAAGATCATGATGGGGAAACCCACAGAGATGGCTGATCTGAGCTCTTGGGAGTTCACAGACACTAGACTGACAGCTAGGGAGCCTGCATAGGGCCGGCCTAGGCCTTCTGCATGTGGGTGACAGTGGTCTGTTTGTGGGGCCCCTAGCAATGAGACCAGGATCTATCCTTAGTGCATGAGCTGGCTTTTTAGAACCTATTCCCTATGGTGGGATGCCTTGCTCAGCCTTGATGCAGGGGAAGGAGCTTGGTCCTGCCTCAACTTGATATGCCATGTGTTGTTGACTCCCATGGGAGGCCTAACACTTTCTGAGAAGTGGATGGCAAGGGGTAGAAAGGAGGTTGGGGGAGGGAACAGAAAGAGAGGAGGGAGGGGAAACTGTGGTTGGTAAGTAAAATAAATTTTAAAATTTAATAATAAAAAGAAGAAGAAATAATTCAAGGCCAAAAGCACAAATTCTTCGAAATGAGGGATCATAGAAGGATACAAGATGTTAATCCTTGGCAAAAATACTATAGTAATGAAACTTCCTCAGTCAACATGGGCACAAAGGAAATAAATCTGGTGCAGTTGGAATGTACATAAATGCAGAATTATGTGGGTAAATGTTGACTGTCCTTGCTACGAAATATCATGCAGGCATTAAACAGGTGTTTTACACCTGATGATATTGGACTAGGACAGAGGCCCTCAGTCATGGCTGTCCAGGGGCCTTTGAAAAGCCTGGTACTCCATGTGTCTCAACTGGTCACTGGTGGGGTTATTGAAGACTCCCCAGATGGTTCTGATGCACCTTCAGGGAAGGAAACATGCTTCTCAGGAGCCCTTAGCAGCTTCACTAAGGCAGTAAGAGAAAACATGGGACAAAAAAAAAAAAAAGAAGAAGAAGGGGACAGATAAGATCAATGACAACATAATGTGTGCTTTACTTATGCAAAGTCTTTATCTGAGCAGCGGGCGAGATGGGATACAGTATGAACACAAACATCAATTGTCGGGCTCAGGAGCAGTGGGGCTCAGACTCATGGAGGATGGTGTTTGAGTTTGTATGCATATTATTCTCTGTGTATCCTTATAGAAAGTCACCCAACAGAATCATCACTGAAAATAGTGACGGGTGAAAAGGTTCACATCTCTTTGCTATATCATCACTGAAAAAGAACTGTCAGAAGCAATTCAAGGGAGGGTGGGTTTATCCCGCCTCTGTGTGGTTCACTGAGAAGGAGATGGCATGGCAGAGTTCACCGAGCCTATTGTGGTGGAGGCTGCTCAAGTCTTGGTGATCAAGATGAATACAGTGTATGCTGGACCAGAGGTGGATACAATCCTCAAGGCCTGCCTCCAGGGACTCACTTCTGCTAGCTAAGCTCTATGTCTCAAAGATTCCACACCCTTCCCAAACAGCACCACAAGCTGCAGATCATGTGTTCAAACACATGTGCCTGTGAGGGGCACTTTACTTCCAAACAATAACAAGGTCAAGACTAACTCAAAGAAATCCCAAGTGAGCATATGACATTGAATAAAGAGGGTCATCATGAAAAGGGAAGCTAATCTTGCTGACTTGCTGTGGCTAGCATAACTACTTTGTCACAAAATCTAATTCAATGCAAATTAAATAAGCTTCTACTATGTGCCAGACTGCTCTGGCTTCAAAGATATAGCAAAGGGGTGGGGGAACCCTTACATTCATGACCTTACATTTTAAAATAACCAAAAGACATTTTAAATTCATTTTATTATTTTATGTGCATGAGTGTTTTTGCACACATGTGTATGTGCCCTTGAAGATCAGAAGAGGGCATCAGATGCCTGGGGCTGGAATTATAGATGGTGATGAGACAACAAAACTGTCAGTGCTGGGGCTTGAACTCAGGTCCCCAGGTGCACAGCAGCACTTTCCTGACCAACTGTTCTCCTCAGCCCCACAGCACCAGGGTTTTGATTTGCTTTGTTTTTGTTTTTGGAAAAAGTTTCCACAGGTGCCTATGTTTAAATGCACAGGTGTGGTTTTGAAATCTGGGGATTTGAGGCCAGGAGCCACAGCACTGCACACTGTATGAGAAAACAATATTAGAGGAAGAAAACGCTAATGGCATAAAAGGGAAAAAATTCGGATCAAAACCTAACTTTCTAAACGCTCAGAACCACATCGTCAATAAAATTTACCCGGTCAGTAGGAAAGTTTGTGTGAATTAAATGGTTTTTGTTTGGATATTTTTTTGTTTTCAGTGTGTGTGTGTGGCTGGAGAATTTTTCTCCAGCTCCTGCCAAGTCCCACCAGTTCCGGAGCCCACTTATAAAATAAACACACAGACTCTTATGTTATTTAAACTGTTTGGCCATTAGCTCAGGCCTATCATTGTCTAGCTCTGACTCTTATATTCAGCCCATTTCTATTAATCTATACTTTGCCACGTGGCTCGTGGCTTATCGGTACCTTACATCTTCCTTGTCCTGGGGGCGGCTCCTGCCGTCTCTCCCTTTGCGTTCCTGTTCCCTCAATTCTCCTCTCTGTTAGTCCCACCCATACTTCCTGTCTGGCTACCGGCCAATCAGTGTTTATTTATACAGAGCGATATCCACAGCACTTCCCCTTTTCTTCTTTTTCAGAAAGGAAAGTTTTAACTTTAACATAGTAAAATTACATATAACAAAACAATTATCGAGCAAGAATTACAGTTACAATATTAAAGAAGATATCCTATCTATCTTATATTTGTGAGTTTAAGGTTTTATATCTAACTTATCTTTTATCATAACTAAGGAAAATTGTAAGTGTCTGGTCTTCAACCACATCAAAGACCTCAGAAGGATATAATATTACCTGAGAAATGGAAGATGGATGCAAGCAACTTTCGGGAGTTTTGCAGGGTAGACAGAGACAGCTGACAGCCTGGACAGTCACCTAATGTTTCTGTGCATTGAAATTGGCTACAGGACTAGAGTATCTGACAGACCATTTTCAGAAGTAGGAATTCTGAAAGACCATCTTACCCTGTCTTGGCAGAGTACAGTGGTCACTTTCCTGTGCCCCACTTGTCCAGAAGGACAGCACTCATACTGTCAGCAGTCGAGGCAAGGGCAGTTCTTTGCCCAGTAGGCCATTTTGTGCCAAGAAGACAAACTTCTAAATAGAAATGTCTTAGAAGCCCAACATTCTCTCAGGATCAAATTGGTGCTGCCAGGAGCAATTGTGTCTCACGTCAACATCCAAAGTTCTCTTATAAAGTTGGGGCATCTGTCTTCAGCCCACAGGCCTAGAGTCTCTCAGTCACTTTTCTCTGTGTCCTGTAGAATGTCTGGCAGTTTCCTCTTCAAAGCAGGAACCTGAAGGACCACTTTGTCAAGCAAAGTTCAGTGGTCACCTTCCTATGGGTCCTGCATGTCCAGTTGATCAAGCAGTCCAGGCAAGAACAGTTTCTTGCCCAAATGGCTATTTTTGGCAAGGTGAAGACAAACTCCATATGGAGTGTCTTTGATGTCCATCCTCCTCTCTGAAGTAAATCGGTGCTGCCAGGAGCAGACATGTCTCACTGTCTAGAAAGTCTAAATTTTTAAAATATTTTAAATGCCATATTCTGTAGGTCTTTGAAGTATTTGAAGATTATCTATCTATCTGAAATATATCTATGTATACCTAGAAGACTTAACTAACATGGCTACAAATATGATTATCATAGATGACTAATTATTAATCTATTTCTTAATTATCCATTACAATTTTAAATGAGTTACATAAACATAATACCTCAAACAAGAGTAGAAATGTACACACAGTATAACAAAATCAACTTTAAGTTTGTATCAATAAACTAAAATTTATACCAATGTAAAACATTTTAAACATAATCTAAAATCTATACCAATGTAAAACATTTTAAACAAGTTGTTGCTCTTTAAAAGTAGGTTCATTAATCTGCCCTTTTATCCTATCATCTCTATATCTTATATATCTATATCATATCCCCTTTTCTTTTTTAGAAAGAGATCACATTTATAATCAACCTGTTTTAAATAAAAATATTGTTGTTGGGTTTTTTTTATGTTCCACACCAGAGGGCTCTTCTGATTTGGGACACAAGAATCTCTTAACCTTTTTTTTTTTTTTTTTTTTTTTTTTTTTTTTTTTTTTTTTTTTTTTTTTTTTTTAGCAATATGTCTGGGTTTAGAGAGGGAACGAGCCAATTCCATCTCCAAAGCCAGCTTGGTATATTTGGGAATTTGGGCGTAGCTTTTCTTACTAGTTTCTGCTGGAAGGGGGTGCTGTATCTTATGGGGACATGAAGAAAACTTTAGGATTATGGAATAGTCCATGAGGGTGTCTCATCTGAGCCAGTTGCCTTGAAACAGTTCTGGATGTTGGATCATCTGGGCCATGGTGTCATCGGAGACCTTTCAGGTGGTCTTGGCTGGTCAAACCTGATGTATCTTAATCTGGAACAAATCCATAGCCTCTGGCTTTCTGTGGGAACAAAAGCAGAGCCTCCTTTCCAAAGCAACATATCCTTACATCCAAATTTTGAAGTCAAGTTACCTTTAAAGTATACATTTTGGCATAACTCAACAGCTTTTACAATCAAATGTTTTTCTTTAGTTACGAATATCAAAGACAACATAATCCAGATTCTCTGTGTGATAGCCATCTTTACGTGGCTTATTATCTTTACTGTTTTTTAAAGACTTTATTTTTAAAAACTATCTATTTGTTTATATAACTGTATATATTCCTTTTTCTCTCTCTTTCAAGCCTACGTACATTTTTACATACATTGTAAACTATTCCATCTGAATCAGTCTTATTGTGAACCTATTGCTTTAAACTGCAGCAGCTGTGGCTGCTGGATCCACCCACTTCAGCTTCCCAACATGGAGGTGGTACATTTTCCGCCAGCTCTGGGAGCCATCAACTCACAGAAATAGTAGGTCTATGTTTCTATCAAAGCAGCATGTAGCCCAGAAACCTCTTTTTGTTTTGTACTAGCAAAGGCTTAATCCACCACACAGCAGCAGCATAATGTGTCACTTGCAGATGCCTCATTCCTGCCATACTGCAGGTCAAGCGCAAACGCCAGGAACCCGCCAGTAGCACAAACCCACGTTTTGCGGAGTCTAGCTGTCTGTATGAGACATGAAGCAGGAACCTGGTTTTGGCTCTGTTTAGAATTGGTTATTAAATATTCTCAGGTTTAAGGTGGAAACTCGAGCCGTTATTAGAGGAAGAAAACACTAATGGCATAAAAGGGAAAAAATTCGGATCAAAACCTAACTTTCTAAACGCTCAGAACCACATCGTCAATAAAATTTACCCGGTCAGTAGGAAAGTTTGTGTGAATTAAATGGTTTTGGTTTGGATTTTTTTTCAGTGTGTGTGTGTGTGTGTGTGTGTGTGTGTGTGTGTGTGTGTGTGCCCTGTGAAGACCAGCATGTGTGTGCCACAGCAGGCATGTGGAAGTCAGGGGGTCAGGGGAGAACTTCTGGGGCTTGGCTTTTGCTTTGTACCTTGCTCACACTGGTCTCCTGTTGTGCTGCTATGTGTAAATTCCAGGTTAGCACACCCTGGAGCTCCTAGGAGAGTCTCCCATCTCTGCCTCCCACATTGCCCTAGGAGTGCAAGGATTACAGATGTTCACGGCTCCCACATCTGTCTCCTGCTCCTTTCAGTTTTACTGTGGGCTCCAGGGATCAAAGTCATCAGGTTGCCAGGCTTCTGCAGCAAGGGCTTTTCCCCATGGAGCCATCTCCCTGACCTTGAGAGGGTGGTTTGGCTGACTAGCTGGTTGGTGTTGTCGTAAAATAATCTGTCCATCCCGAGGCATTATTGGTTTGCAGTTCCATTCCCCATGTGCCTTTCCTACTAGTATGACATCCTCTCTTGCTGTGGCACACCTTGGTCTCTGTTATCCAGGAAAGCTGGCTGGAAAGCCTCCATGCCAGAGGTGGGGGGCTGCTCCCTCAGAGCATCCTAACATTCCTTGTCTTCATCTCAGAGAATAAAACTCAATTTGGAAATCTGCCCCAGCCTGGAAGTTTCTGTTCACTCAGTCAAAAGAAAATTGTATTTACATAACAACAGTATTCCTAGAAACTGATTGACTGCCCTAATTTGCATACTGCTTCTAGATCCATTATGGTCTTGATATCAGTTAGACTCTGTGTTGCAAATACCCAGAATTCTCAGGCCAAAGGACCAAGCAAAATAACAAAGGGAGCTGGAGCCGTATCTCAGTCGGCATACTTGCATTACAAACATAAAGCCAAAACTGGATATGTTGGTGCACACCTGCAATTCCGGCATTCCAGGTGTGGAGGCAAGAGTATCAGAAATTCAAGGTCATCCTTGGCTACATAATAAGTTTGAGGCCAGCCTGGACTACATGATACCTGGTTGTCACATAAATGAAAATGCAAGAGTAGTGTAATCTTCAGTCATGCCTTGATTTGAGGACTGAATTGGGAGCTTCGTTGTTTCATTTCTTGGCTGTGCCAGCCACTGGGCCGCTTTCATTTCCAGGCCCCATGTTCAGCCCGGACTGTCTGGCTCATGATCGCACTAAGTACTAAGTACAGAAAAGACCAATGGGGCTTTGTGTCTCTTTGTGTCTCCCTGACTCTTGTAATGTCACATGATCATCCTTGACTCTGCCTCTGGTCAGCCAGATGCAGCTTTGCTGACTCCCGGCAATGAGAGGTGGGTCAGCCTGAGCCCTTCTCCAAACTTCACTTTCCTCTTCTCAAAATAGGGATTAATGGCGGCCATGTTCTGAGACCATAGTGGAATATGGCAGAAAGGGGGCAGAGCAGAGGGATTGCAGGGGGTGGTTGTCATTCAGTACCATGGCAAGTACATATTACACATTGTTATATGATGACATCATTATAACCTGGGTCAATTAAATTGCTGCTTAGCATGCTCTTACCATTCTTGTCTGCCTTGAATTGGGTTGCCTAGAAGCAAAGCTTGCAGCAGAGATGCATGTGTAGATGACTTCTTGAGGGAGCTGCTGTCTGGACTCACCTGCAGTGAAGAAAGGGCAATAGGAGAGGACGTAACAGGGAGAGTGCACAGAAATAGTGCCAGAGAAAGTCCAGCCTAAACCCGATTCCACGAGATGCTTTAGAACTTGGATCATGGTATAGAGTGTCCTACTCAGAGGGCAAAGAGCTTGGCTGTGCAACCTCATGTGAGCTAGCACCCCCACCCCCAAGTAAAAAGTCTTTATTTCCCCAAGCATGTCTGGGAAAGTAGCTAATCCTTCAGAGAAGGGTGTATCATGAACCAAGCAACAGTAACTTTGAGACAACACAACAGCAGAGCACCAGCATCATCTACTCCACCCTCTGGAACATCTTGATTTGCCTCTGGAAGACCATTTATGTGCTCTCAGCCAAATTCTCAACTCAAAGGATAAATTTTGGACCTGGGACCTGGCCCAAGACTATCAGATCTGGCTGACCAGAGGCAGAGTCAAGGATGATCATGAGACATTACAAGAGTCAGGGAGACACAAAGAGACTGATAGGAGCAGTAGAAGACAGCCCCATTGGTCTTTTCTGTACTTAGTACTTAGTGCGATCATGAGCCAGACCAGTTGGGGCTGAACATGGTGGAGCCTGGAAATGAAAGCAGCCCAGTGGCTGGCACAGCAAGAAGTGAAACAATGAAGCTCCCATATTGTAGTGGTTGCTGCTCAGAGACATGTCCAGTAATCGCCACACCCTGACACCCCGACACAGCCATCACTCCATCTCCATCTGCAATGCTGTGTTTGTGTGTATACCAGACGCTGCCCACTTTAGACACCACCTCCTCCAGCTCTCACAGCCATCCCAGGTCACAAACAGAGATGATGAGAAAGGATGACAATCTGAGCCTGGAACATCTATGTGGAGGTCCACGTTCCTGCTTATACTTGGATCCTGCCAACTGAAGTTCTTTCCAACTTCATCCAGACACAGGAAAACTGAACAAAGGAGGTTCCTCCCTTTCTTTCTGAGCCCAGACTTCCTGGACAGGTAAGAAAGCACACAGATGTCTGGCTCTCAGTCAACATAAGTCAATTCCAAAATTTTTCAGAGGCAGATATCAAACTATCTTCTTCATGCTTACAAACCCAGAAAAGACATTGAAAATCATTTTTTTAAATGGCAATCCATTTTCTTGACTAAGTAAAAAGAAGTTAGTGCTTTTTAAAAAGACACAATTATCACATTTTCCTATAGTTTCTTTATTTTCTGAATCTCTCTAACATCTTGGGTCCCTGAAAATGGAGTCGTCTCTGTCTTATTTACCATTGCCTCACACTGACGTGACCAATAACTTGTGCTTTAAAAATCTCTTCAAATGAGTACATTTTTTTTTATGGGAGAGCAGAGCATCCACACCAGGCTGGGTGCCCTTGATGTTGAAGTCACTTTTAAAGAAGAGAATTAAATGATAAGGTTAGAGGTCTGCCAACTCCCCACAATTCTACCAGTGATTAAAAGCCAATAGTTCTGTTATTTTGTTCTGTTCTGTGGTTTCTAGAACTTAATTCTATCTTGTAAATTGAGGTCAGAAAAGTGGTAGAGAATCGAAATCCTCTGGGCTGTTTCTCTCTTCCAGACACTAAGGTAGCCATCAGTGCTGTCTTAATGACTCTCCACTCTATTATTTCCTCGCTGTGGAAAGGAACAGAAAACAGAAGGAAACCGAGACACATTCTCCAGTGGGGGCTCCTTGTCTAATTGATTCTTTCTGCACAGCGTACTCTCAGATGGCAGGGCCATATTGTCAAGGGGGTAGCAGGTGGGGGAATGGCCTGTAATGGCACTGTCCGGAGATTGATGTGGCAGGAAATTCCAGTGAAGATGTTTGGAGCACTGAGTCTCTAGCTGCTGGGAGCCTGGAACATTTAAACTTACCAAATCAACTTAATTCAAGTGGGAATTAATTAATCATCTTCTCTCAAGCCTCCTATGACTGTAAACTCCTTACTCCATTGTTTCATTATCTTTCGCAAACTGAGGTGCCTACCATTGGTCCCACACCCATCTCCCATTGCAATGCAAAAGGAGCACTGATTTGATGAACTTCATCTACACCTGGATAAGCATGCTACAAAGAGGAATTCATTCGATCTACACAACTACTCAACTACGCAGCAGGGCAGACAGGACTGCCATACTCATTTTGCAGAGGAAGGAACAGAGGCTTAAGCAAAGCCCCACATCCTAGCCAATGGAGGAGGCGGGACCTCAGCTCTGGCAGCCTGACTCTGTCACAGATCAGCACCTTTGCACATGCACCCTTCATCTGGAATTCCCTTCCCTTCTCTCCCTCCTGGACATCCTGGGTGGACACCAGCCCCCCAGCACATCCTCTGCAAGGCCTCCTTTGACTCTCATGGAAGAAGACAGCACCCACTCCTCTCCTTTGGCTCCCAGAGCACTTTTCAGACTCTTTGGATCACAATTTGAGTTTTTCATCATCACTCTTTGATGTGTTCCCCATGCAACTTGCTCAGAGGTAGAAAACTCTGTTCTCCTTGATATATAAAGGATCTATCTAGTATTCCTTGCCTTCAACCTTTGGAATTTTATCTTCCTGGGGGATAGTTGGTGATATCAAAAGACTTTTTTCTGTCATTGTCTTAGGAGAGAGGGAATGCTATTGGTTTCTACTGAGTGGAGTTCAAAATGCTAAATACCCAACAATACAATACGTAGGATGAGCCCTACAACAAGTATGGTCCAATGGTGGCACTCAAGGAAGCTGGCAAGGCAGGAGAATCATCATAAGTTTAAGGCCAGCCTGGGCTACATAGAGGAGATCCCATCTCAAACAACAGAACAAGCCAGACCAACCTCATACTCAAGTCTGTAACTCCATCTATTTAGTAGGTTGAGGAAGGAGGATCACCATGAGTTTAAGATGTGTGGACAACTTATGAAGACTTTTGTCTTAAACAACAATAAAAAAAGCAGAAAAAAATTTGCAAAGGCTCCAGGTTCAATCCCACATCATGAAAATCAAAGAGGAGATTTACTCTATTAGAGGGATTGGTTCAATTAGAGTGTCACTGCCTCTTCAAACAACTTCAGTATTAAGTTGTTTAAAGTAGAATATGGAGAAAACCCAGATCCAGGGCTTACCCTGGAGACTAGCCATGTCATACAAAGTAAGTGTTATGGCTTTCAGATCATATATAGCTAGAAACTTAGGTTGTAAGGGGTATGTTAGAAGGTGTCACCATTGAGCACCCAGCTGGAAACTCAGACAGAGTTTGTAGGCAGGGTTTCTCTTCAGGACCACCAGCTCCCCAATAAATAGCATAGAGACTTACTATTAATTATTAATACTCAGCTGATATCTTGGGCTTATTACTAACTAGCTCTTACAACTTATCTTAACCCATAATTGTTAATTTACATGTTGCCACATGGCTCATGGCTTGTTACTTCATTTTCTACACATGCTACTTCCTCTGGTTCTGGCTGGTGACTCAATCTCCTTCTTCCCACCGTTCTTTCAGTCTGGTTCTCCTGCTTAACCTCTTCCTGTCGAGCTATTGGCCAGTTGGCTCTTTATTAAACCAGTGAAAGCAACATATCTTCACAGTATACAAAAGGATTATTCCACTGCAAGAGTTAAAGATGTTAACTCAGGACCCTGCTGGAGGAAATCTGAACAGCTGCATCCTTCTGTCTCTTTCTCATGAGGCATGTGAAGAACATAGATGGGAAACCTTGTGTGGCTGAATATCATTCCAAAGAGAAGCTACATGTTTTCATTGCTACTCTAAATGCTATCCACTGTGGAGAGGAAGGATTGTCAGAGACACAGAACTCTGTATGGTGAAGACCGAGATTGCACATGAGAGTCCGAAGTGTTCTAGAAAGGGCTTTAGAAAGGAAGTGTACATCATGCATGCCCTTAAACAAACAAAAGATGTGTTGTATTAAGTTGTTTAAAGTAGAATATGGAGAAAACCCAGATCCAGAGGGCATAAAATTATGGCAGATTAAGTACTCAACAGTTATTTGGAAACATTTAGGAAGAACCAAATGGACTAATGATGGTTACACAGGAAACTCCCCTGGGTAGTTATGTAATATTTATCAACTAAGTTGTGACACTTAAAATAATGGGAATTGTGTGTATAGTTTGTGAGAAGTAATAGTTCTATAACAGCGTCACTTTCCTGCCAACTTAACACAGCCTGGACATACTAAGTATGAGGGACTTTCAACTGAGGAATTATCTCCACCAGATTGGCCTGTGGCCCTGTCTGTAAGTCATTTTCTTGACTAATGATTTATGTGGGAAAGCCCAACCCACTGTGAGTGGAGCCACCCCTGGGCAGGTGGGCCTGGGCTGTACAAGTTGTATCTGAGCAAGAAATGGAAAATTGCAGCATTTTTCTTTTGTCTCTGCTTCAGATCCTGCTTCCAAGTCCCCTCAGTGGCTTCCCTTGATAATGGGCTGCACCTGTAAGCCAAGTTGGTTTTGGACAGTGATTGTCATAGCAACAGAGATGCAAAATAGGATAAAAAGGTATAAACTGAGAATGTTCCAGAAAAACCAGAAACTGAAAAAAAAAATTCTATGACAATTTTCAGTGTTATTTATTCTACTTAGGGCAGCAAGTGGCATATGCATGGCATGAATATGGCCATTTCTTATTCCTGAATCTGTAGTAGACATTATCAATTGATTACAGATCTTTCCCTCATTTGAGCTAGTGTTTGGTGGTAAAATCATTGTCAGTCCCTATTATTGTCTGTAAAGTCAACAGCACTATACGAGAGCAGATCTTCTGTGAGCAAGTGCTCCATGTTCCCCTCTGTCTGGGTCATCTCTGTCTTGCTCTTCCCCATGCCTCAGCTCTCTCAAAAACTGAGAATCCCTCATCCTCAGATTCCTGTAGGGAGGGAAGATCCCATCCTCAATGGCTGCTAGACAATGTTCAGAGTTATTTTAATATCTTGTGCTTTTTTAAATGCTTTACGATATTTTATCAATTTAGTGTCTAGGGTCAATTAGGCACAAGTATGAAACTAGATTTTCAATTAATAGTTAATAAAATAGAACCCTCAAATGAATTTCTGCTTGTTGGAAGTTGTAAGGTTTGATTAAAACATGAATTTTTTTTCGAGGAGAGATTCTGATTTTTGTCTTGGGAAATGCACCAGAGAATCCCAATGTATGAACTAAGGACAGTGATTGATGGGTTCAAGTCATAAGCAATTATGGGGCCCATTTCTCTTTATGAATACTATCATCTACCCTTTGGCACTTGGGAGGACAAGGCCACAGGGTGTGGCAGGAGCTTTTCAAAGGTGATACACTAATTTGGTTATTTCAATCTTAAAATGCATCAGTTACCAGGAAACAAGGTATCTATTTTCTGTGGTAAAATACTAAGCCAATTTGCTACAGAGCGATCTAATTCCATATTGGTATCCAGGGAACAGTATGAGGTTTCCCACTGAAGTTTTACATCAAGCTCCCAAATTAGACCTTAACAGAATCCCTG
This sequence comes from Peromyscus californicus insignis, assembly GCF_007827085.1. Classification (NCBI taxonomy): domain Eukaryota; kingdom Metazoa; phylum Chordata; class Mammalia; order Rodentia; family Cricetidae; genus Peromyscus; species Peromyscus californicus. The sequence goes on from NW_026294551.1 coordinate 104,583,736, forward strand.
TCAATGTGGTATGGTTTGATTGCTCACTAAGAAATGTGGTACTTTGTATTAATCAATCTTATTCATTGTAAATTAAATGTTTGTTGCAAACAAAATACCATTTTAGCTGTAAAACATTTAGTTTTCTTTCTCAGATTGACAACAGATAACTATCCTGCAAATGTGTTTTATTTAATTCACACAATACATTAGAAATTGTGGAGTTTTCCAAAGTCTTGAAGCCTAAAATTGATGAATGTTTATGCATTAAATCATATTTTAAAATGATAAGTTTTAAAGATGAAAAAGTAGACCATCCAGAAACACTGTTTATCCATCTACCTAAAGACACTAGGTGTTTTCCAACCAACCTCACTTGTTTGTCGTCCTTCCTTCTAGACCCTGAGGTAGTTTAGTTTGCAATTCATAGTTTTGCTTAATAAGTCAGTCACAAAGTAATCAACCATGAAATTGAAGATGCAGCTACCCAAGAGTGTATTTTAATTTAAATTTAACATTAACGAATGCTTCAGACTAATGATGAACATTATCCAGCTGTGCATGGATGAACATTATCCAGCTGTGCACAAATGCACACACACACACACACACACACACACACACACACACACACACACACACACACACACACACACAGGGTTACAGACTGAATTCTGTTCATTCAACCAAACTGATAGTTATTGGGTGCCTACTATGTGCAAACGTGATGTCAGGTGTTTTCATAACAACATGCTCTTAATTTCTTTCAAATGTCCCAGAGGCACACAGAACAAAGCCATAACATAAGTAGGAGGGTGCACAGCAGATAATCAATGAGTCAAATTATATGAATGCTGATGGGAAATATTTCTCTCTAAGTTTTTAAAGGAACCTTGTCCAGACTCATTCTGGGGAGAATAGGGATTAACAACCCTTGAGACTTTCCTTTTGAATTTGAATGACTGTTTAGGAATGATCACATACATTGAGAGAGATACATCCATACACACACAGAAATGAACATATGAATTATTCTGGAGAGACTAATTTCACATGGTATTTTTAAAAAGTAAGTCACTTGGAAAATATTAGGGAAGGTCTGGAGAGATGGCTCAGTCCGTGAAGTGTTTCCTTGCAAGCTCGAGGGCTTGGAGTTTACCACTGAGACCCACATTCAAAACATATGTTTGGATCTAAACATTGGGGAATTATGCTTGCTTTCCAGCTTGTCCTGCATGGCAAGTTCCAGATCAGTGACAGAGAGACTACCTTTAGGAAAAAAAGAAGTTAATGATTGTCCTCTGGCTTCTACACTCATGTGGATACAGATTCACTTGCACCTGTGTGTGTGAGAGAGAGTGCATGCATGCACGCACACAGACACAGACAGACAGACAGACAGACAGACAGACACACACACACACACACACACACACACACACACACACACACACCCTTAGGGAATGATTGGCTTTGCTTCTAGCCACTGCTTTTTAATATTCCGATTCCAACAATGCCTTTAAGATCATGATGGTAGCAAATATGTGCTGAAAGTTACTTCCATCCTGTGGATACTCATCTAGAAAATCTCCCCATCAACATGATTATCTGTGCTTTGGGAGAGGGTCAGTCTAGATCATCCCACCACCATTAAGGGCTCAGAAGAGGCTCTCTTAGTTGTGCTGAACCAATTTGTGTTTGAAAATACTGAAGGAACAGCTAATCTCAGAGTGAAAAAATCAAATTGAAAAAGGTCTCACTAAACTGGAACATGAGGCACAAGGTAAAAGATAAGCATTGGTTTGTCTAAATATCAATTTGCAAAAAAAAAAAAATCATCAGAGCTGGAGAGATGGCTCAGTTGGTAAAGTACTTGTTGCACAAATATGAAGACCTAAATTCAGATCCCAAACACCCCTGCAAAAAGTCAGACATGATGGTGCACATCTGTAAGCCCAGTCCGGGGGGGCAAGCAGAGACAAGAGGCCCCTGGTGCTTGCTGGCCAGCCACCCTAGCTGAAAGGGGAACTCCGGGTTCAGAAAGAGACTCTGGGTGCAGAGCAGGAGGAATATACCTGCTTTGAGTTCTGGCAAGCACACATGCAAACACAGGCAAAGACTGAGGCTACAGGAGACGTTTGTATGAACAAGAAGTGACACATAACCAGACGCTAACATAGAAATTGCTGCCGCTTGTAAGTAATAACAATGCAACACATGCACCAACTAAAGCAATAGAGAAAATGTACTGAGTCAAACATGTCACAGTCTAGGGAGGAATTTTTAATATTAGCCAACTTTTAAATAGTTAAAACAAATGTCTTCCAAATCTTAGTGGCTTTCAACAACAAACATTCTTTTAATTCTGTTTTCTTTCTTCCTTCCTTCCTTCCTTCCTTCCTTCCTTCCTTCCTTCCTTCCTTCCTTTCTTTCTTTCTTTCTTTCTTTCTTTCTTTCTTTCTTTCTTTCTTTCTTTCTTTCCTAGAGGTCTATGAGATCGGCTGAGTCTGATATACTCAAAACCTGTGTTGATTCTGAGAGCTGCACCCACATGAAAAGTCCACAGCAGCTGGAGTAGAGCCACCTCACAGCAGGAAACACAGACACTTTGAAGATTATGCTTGAACACAGCGATATCAGTCACACTGGCCTTGTGACTAAGGCCACTATAGTACATCCTACCCTGCTTATTGAGAGGTGCTGTGGTTAAATGAAAATGGACATGATGTGTAATTGTGTATGTTTTCATGTATGTTTGGTTATATGAGTGTGTACAGCTGCATATGACTGAGTATGCATGTCTTAGTTTGAGCTTTTATTGCCGTGAAGAGACACCATGACCACTGCAACTCTTACAAAGAAAACATTTAATTGAGGTGGCAGCTTACAGTTTCATAGGTTCAGTCCATTATCATCATGATGGGGAGCAGGGTGGCATGTAGACAGATGTAGTGCTGGCTACATCTTGATCTTGACCAAAAGTCAGCAAGAAGTCGAATGACTGTCACACTGAGTAAAGCTTGAGAAAAGAGACTTCAAAGCCTGCACCTAGAGTGACACACTTCCTCCAACAAGACTACACCTACTTCAACAAGGCCGCACCTCCAATACTGTCACTCCCTTTCAGGGCCATTTTCTTTCCAACCACCATAGTACATATAGGTGCATATAGGACACACTGGGTGGTATTCTTTTGGTACCATCCACATTGTTTTGTGACGAAATTTCTCACTGGCCTAGAGCTGACTGACTGAGTAAGAGTGGCTGGCCAGTGAACTCCAAGGAACTTCCTGCCTCTGAATACCCAGGTTTGGGGATTTTCAGAGTGCACTCCTTCATCAGCTTTTAGTTTGGGATTAGGGTTTGTTTGTTCATTCATTCATTCATTCATTCATTCATTCATTCATTTATGTCCTATGCTCATAAGGACCTCCCCCAGCCTCTATGAATATAATTCTAATGTAGGGAATGGATGATTCAGCCCCATATTCTGGCTTCAGTGTGTCAGGATTCATTAACTCAAATTATGCTAAGCAGGATCTCTCTTCCTTCTCTCGGTTTTCTACTATGTTGTTTCAAGTCCTGAAATCATATACACTCATAGCTTTCTGTCCATGTTTATAGGAATCTCCTATTCTAATGTCTTCATTATCATAATCTGACTCTTCTAGAACTCATGCCCAGAAAGAGAAAAGTTGCATTTAACCTCATAGTTAATTCAAGCAACTTCATAAAAGACCCAGGAATTCTTGCACCCAAAGCATTAAGCGGCTTATATCCAAGACAATTTAATCTCATCTCAAATCATTGATTGTTTTCTGTGTACCCATTCTTTCTGCTGTTGTTGTGCTGTTCAGTCCACAGTCTTCCTATGTGGCCCATGCTAACCTCAGACTCACAATCTTCACCCCACAGACTCTTGAGTTGAGATTGCAGCTCTCCACCACATATCACCTACTATATTGCAATCTGTACTAAACCTAGTGAAACAGAAACCAGCCTTAAATCAGAGTTAAAAATATTAACACATATCTAAATTGGGTCATACCACATCTGAAAACCAGAACAGATTCCATTAAAGTAGTGTCTCTTCATTTGGTAAAAATTGGCTCAACTTGATCATATCCGAAGATGGTTTTGATGATATTTTGGGGAGTCAGCATTCAATGACCCCATTTCTCAGGTTAACACCATAAAGAGGCAGTAGCAGCCACCAGATCTTCCAGGTTTAACTTATAAAATCTGAGCACTGCTAAAAGAAAGCAAAGAAAAGCTATTTTATAAGCCAAAGTAAGTAAGCCCTAAGTAAGGTGTCAATAGATCAATTCACATGTCCCACCATAAATTGGTGAGTCTGAGGAAATGTTGGGCTCTGATTGTTCACACCTGAATCTCTCGGTCACTGCTGATGGTGACACTAAAATATATCCCTTCCAAATCAGTAAACTGAGAATAGGGATATGGGGTTCTCAAGAGGAAAGCATGGCATTTAATTTCAGAAGGAGAAACAGTGATTGAGTAGGTGAAAATGATGAATGTTTGCTACAGCATCAGCTGATGTTCATCATAGAACTTACTGGATCCCAAAGAAGAGGAGAAGAGCTTTATTGCCATGCTTAATCCTGACCCATGACTGCCGAGGAGTGTGTAAGATCAATAGACACCAAATGAATGGTAGTGGTTACCATGTTTACCCAGAGCAACACTATAGTATCATAAAAATACTTTGGCAGCCAGGTGGTGGTGGCACATGCCTTTAATCCCAGCACTTGGGAGGCAGAGCCAGGCGGATCTCTGTGATTTCAAGGCCAGCCTGGGCTACAGAGTGAGTTCGAAGAAAGGGGCAAAGCTACACAGAGAAACCCTGTCTCAAAAAACCAAAATAAATAAATCAATCAATCAATAAATAAATACCTTTGACCTTTGGCCCTTGTCCTGGCTTAGTGTTCCCAAAGCTTTTGGAGTTTAACAAGTGACCAAGGTGACAGGAGAATCTTCTTCCATAGTGAGAAGGTGGTGTAGGGAGCTTCAGGTCGAGGCTGGTTGCCAGAAAAACAAAACCTAAATTAGAAGTAACCAATACCCGGGCTTTAAAATGTGCTACATATACACAATGGAAATTTGGTCATCTGTAGGAAAATGGATTCAGTCAGAGATACTCATACCAAGTGAAGTAAGCCAGTCTGAGACAAACATTGTGCGTTTTCTCTACTATATTGTTCTTAGACTTCATGCAGCTACTTAAAACCGTATATATGTACCTATGGCAAGAAAGTGAAAGTGATGCTGTCTAGGAACAGAGGGGGAATAGTGGAAAGGGGCAAAAAGGCAGAAAAGGGGAAGACAGTGTACAGGGGTAACATGGTTAGTGTACCATGCATATTTGTATGAAGTGTCCTTGTGTAGCACCATCATGTATAAAAAACAGATGCAATGGAAATTACAACCCACCCTCCAGCTAGAGGGAGGACTAAAGACAGAACTAATCCCTGATGGCTGATGATTTGATCACGTAAACATCTTAGAGGGGTAGAGCCCCCTCTAAGAATGCTAAACAACCTGTTGACACACAGGCCCAGCTCCTGAGAATGGTGCTTTGGCACAGCCATATCTGAATGGAATGGCAGAAGTTATAAAGCCAGCACAGCTGCTTGACAAAGATCCAGCAGGGCTGAGCCACATGATGGCTGCTATGCCACCTTTGGTTTTCATCTCCACCTGTTACATACTTGGGGCACTTTTAATGTTTGTACAATTTGAGGATGTTGGATTGACGGAAAATTCCTTATGAATCATTTATGCTTCTCCCAGGAATGTTGCTTCTAAGCCTATCCAGGAAAGTCCTGAACATACTATTCCCCCACACACACTTTGAGGGAGATATCCTTATCTACTTGAAGGTCTTCCTTATGCCTTGGAGGTTGTGGCACGTAAAGAAGAAGCCAGAGGTCTCTTCATGAGGCTATGAGACATTCTTGAAACATCTGTCCCTCTACTTACACAGGAACAAGATATTCAAAACAAAGTAAATTTAAAAAGGTCAACAAGATCTGGTTGGCTAGAGGAGTTGGCCACAGTTCAGATTACAATCCTCTTCCCACTGTACACTCAGACAATTACGTGGCATACAACTCTACCCTACATAGAGACATATTGATAAGTAAAGTATGGAGTGGAAAGATGATAAAGGTATGAGGTATTAGGACCTCCCTCTCTTAGAAGTTAGCTCATGTAGAGCCACTATGTCATATGACCAAGGAACAACAGAATGCCAGGATTAGACATATAGACAAATTCTATAAGGATATAAATGTGAACATTGATTGTATTATGCCAGAATTTGAATAATAACTACAGCAGTTTTAGCCTGAGGATTTTTCCTGGGCACTCTGACCACTAAGAGTTAATAATACATTGCTTGAGACATGGCAAAATGCCCAGGGTGGTTGAAGATTTTTGTTTTGGTCTAATGTCCTTGAAGCAACCAAAACAACCAGCCTGAGCACAGGCTGTCATATGCCTCTAGATTCTCAAAAATTGGGTTATGGGGTTTATGAGTAAGAATGATAACTCTGTTTATTAATGATGTCAAAACTTGAGGGAAAATGATTGGAGATGATAACTTTGTTCTGTCATAGTTTATTAATGATGACTAAAAGATGGGCAAAAGGAAGTGAAACACATGACCAAAAACAAAAATGATATGATCTATGTTTTGGAACATCATGAATGTATCCCTGCTAACTAAATTCTGTATAAATAAAGAAACACTCTGGCTACTAGTCAGTCAGGCTGCAAGATTCTCCCAACCACCATGGCCTGGCTCACTTCATTCTCCCATGGACTCCATACATCCTTTGACGGACCCATCCACCACCAGGGAATGGCTCCCAGCAGTGCTTCCTAAGGAGGCCCTGGCAGTTCTTCACTTCCCTACCAGCATGGCTTTTCTATTTAGCCATTTCTGAGTCGTGCTTTTCAAGATAGATAAGTAGAAGAATGCAAGGTGTTTCTTTGAGATTTGTGAACTATTCTCAGGAATTATTATGCCTGGAGAAAGGGCTGTGGAAACTAAAACACATGTTTAACTAGAGACAGGATCCTTGCAACTGGTGTCTGAAGTCAAGGCAGTCTTGAGGGACAGTCTTTCAACCTGTAGGGGGTCTGACATTAACTCAGGGTGTTCTGTTAGACAACTGGAGAGGTGGCTTGGAAATGATGTCATATATAGGTATGGGCGGGGGTGGGGGAACTCCCTAAGAGAAAATCTTACATTTCTGCCATGTACAGACTTAATTCACTCCTGACTCATCTCCTTAAGTGCTACAGAAAGTGGATTTCAGGTGAGTTTTCTGCACAGCACTTATGATTTCAGCAACATTTGACAGACTTCTTCACACCAAATTTTGACTGTAGCAAAAACCTACCCTAAGCCAAGGGTCAGATGCCAGAACTATGTCCCAAAGGCCCCAAACTGTATTAGTGTTAAGAACAATAAATCAACTTTAGAAATAAGACTGAAAGGAATAAATAGAGCACAGCACAGTCCTCAACATTGTATCAGGGCACTGTATAGTATTCTAGGCTTACTTATTTGTGTGTGTTGTGTCACTTTGTATGAGTGTATATCCTTGAGCATTCCCAGAGACCAGGAGAGGGTGTCACCCACCTGTCCTCCTCTCTCACTTTCAGCTTACTTCGAGGCAGAGTCTTTTCTTGAACTTAAGACTTGTATTTTCTCAGCTAAAAAAACAGAAAATCCCAGTCATGCCCCTGTCTCCACCTGAATATAGGTCACAGGCTAGCTGAGCAGCAAGTGTTACTCTTAACCATTGAGCTGGGGTTGTAGGTATGCATGGGATGCCTGACTTATGTGGGTGCTGGGATCTCAATTATATGCTCAGGACTATGTGTCAAGAGCTGCTGTTAGCCACCAAGTCATCTCTCCAGCTCAGGGCAACTTCAGTACTGGCTGAATATTTTTAGATGTATCTGCTGGGTATAATAATCTGGGTTGACATCTGTGGATTTTCAGGATTGGGATTTATCTTTCCAAGCCTTTCTGCCTTTAAAGCATTATGATGAGCAATCCAGTATATTCTAATGGGCCTGGCCTTGTAAGTGATGTGACCCCCCCCGTCTCTCTCTCTCTCTCTCTCTCTCTCTCTCTCTCTCTCTCTCTCTCTCTCTCTCTCTCTCATTTTATTTTTTGAGAGTTTAATTTAATTACATTTTCCCCTCTCTTTCCTCCCTCCAAATACTCCCATATACTTCTCTCCACTCTTCTTCAAACTTTTGGCCTCTTTTTTCTTTAATTGATATTTCTTGTATTTATATTTATATCCTAAATATAACCCATTAAACCCATATACTATTACTTGTATTATGTTTTCAGGGCTGACCATTTGGCACTGGGCCCTTCCCTGGGGAAGACACCTCTGCTGCTCCCAGCTTTCCTCGTTGCCTATAGTTCTGTGTAGTGTTGAGGGCTCATAGGCTTTTCCCAGTCCAATCTGGCATGTTTGTTAGCATCATGCTTGCTCAGCTCACGTTTGAGTTGTCAAATTGGTGAGACTTCATGGGTATAGCTTCTGATGTTACCAGGGGACACAATTTCACAGCCAAATCTGTGAAACTCTGGCTCTTACAATCTTCCTAGCCTGTTCCCTAAGCCTTGGATGTGTGTTACTGGATCCTAATGGCTCCCTCATGGGGGGGGGGTGCAGCATCAATGACACAGACACTGGGAGGCAGTTGAAGGCAAACAGCAGACTTGTTTATTCAATAACAGGGAAGGCCTTATATACCCTTCTCCAGCACCCAGGCTGTGTCCCAATCTGGTAACATTGCATGGTCATCCCTCATTGGCTGGGCACAGTCAGGAACTCTAACAGTGTCTGGTGCTAGGCCTTCAGGCCGAATCCAGGTTGGCTCATAAGGAAGTATGTTATGTGCATGCCTTGGCAACTGGTTTAAGCCAATTTCCTCGACCCTATAGGCCTATTCTACTATAGATGTGGGGGTGTTTTATAGATGTATCCACTGGGACTAGGCCACAACTCTGCATCTTGATTGGCTGTGGTTTTCTGTCATAATCTCTGTCTGTGGTGGTTTGAATGTAATTGGCCCCTATAAGCTCATAGGGAGTGGTACTATTAGGAGGTGTGGCCCTTTTAGAGGAAGTGTGCAATTGTGGGGGTGTGGTTTGAGATTTCCTATGCTCAAGCTACACTCAGTGTGGACACAAACTCCTTCTGCTACCTGTGGATCAAGGTGTAGAACTCTCAGCATCTTCTCCAGCACCATGTCTGCCTGCATGCTGCCATGTCCCACAATGATGATAATGGACTAAACCTCTGCAACTGTAAGCCAGCCCAGTTAAATGTTTTCCTTATAACAGTTTCTGTGGTCATGGTGTCTCTTCAAGGAAATGGAAACCATAACTAAGACACCATCTGTTGCATAGAAGCTTCCTCAAGGAGGGATGAAGACTGCACTTATCTGTAGGTATAAAGACAAATGTGCATATATTATTATTAGAAATTATGCTTATTTAGTAGATTAGTGGTTGCAGATTCTCCTCCAATAACCATGACTTCACTAGCACTGAGCTTTTAGCTAGGTTTCTGGTACCAGGCAGTTTTCCCTTTTGTTGAGCAGGTGTTAAGTCCATTAGAAAACAGTTGCTTATAGACAGGGTATGTGTGCCACTACTGCATCCATAGTGTTATTGTGCAATGCTGGGCATTGATGTGGTTTAGAGGCATCATGGCTGGGTAGGACTATTGGCTGATTCTCTCATAAGAAAGCTTGCATTGTGTCTGGTACCATGAAAGCTAGTCCTCGGGGAAGGGGCTACTCAGGTCAGTTCCAGCTTAAAGGTCTTTGGGCTCTGTTTCTGAAGTATATGGTGTCTTCAGCAATAGGAATTTTCCTTCTACCTCTGTAAGGTAACCAAGGGCAACAGCAATAGGCTGTATGTTTTGGGAGTCTCTTAGGCAGCCCTGGCCAAGAACTCAAAAGAAGGCTTCTCATGTCTAGTTTTGAGGATTTTATTAGGTGGTCTTTGATTCTTGGAGGGTACACCATTAGCCCAGATGAGAAAAGTTCATTAAAATATATACATATGGCCTATGCTGCCACCCAGAGCCCTGGTGTTGTCCAGGTCCAGGCTGCTTCTGAGGTCCATGTCTGGGTCCATGGCCTTACAGCAGCCAGGGTCTGAGTCAACATCTGTGGCTCCTGTTGCAACCAAAGGCTATGTGGTTGCCCGGGGTCTGATCAAGCACCTGGGACCATTGCTGATGCCCAAGGACCAGGCTGCAGTCAGTGTCATATAGATCTGAGTGGCACATACCCAGTGCCATGGTGATGCCCAGGCCAGGATTGAAGCTGGGGGCCATATCTGGGTCTGAAGCCCTACTGCGGCTGAGGTCTGTGTTGAAGTTTGAGGCCCACATTGCCACCAAAGGTCACACAGAACCTAGAGTTGGAGCCACAACCTATGGCCTTGCTGGTGTCCGGGGGCCATGCTGATCAATCAGCAGAGCCATTCTGATCTGAGTGGTCACCGGAGCCAAATGTCATCCAGGCTGAGCTGCTGTCTTTGTCCATGGTTCAGCTGCAGCTGAGATCTGTGTTGACGTCTGTGGCCTGTGTTACCCCAGGGGACCATAATAACCATGTGTGATGAAATCAGAGGGCCATGCTAAGCTGCCATCTTTTGCTGGACCTGCCTCTCAATGGACACTGCAGCAAGAGAGCTAGCTGGTCCTGACCCTCATGGAGAGCTGACCCCTGCACTCCAGAGACATGGCCACCCCTCACCACAGGTGAGGGAGAACTGACCATGACAGCATGGGCATAGGGCGGCTGGTTCCACTCCCTCTCCTGTGGTGGGTGGCCCCAGTAGCCTGGACTGACCAGCTTAGCTACCACTCTGGCCCACAGCCTGGCCTTGGGTTGGCTCACCCTAATATCTGCCTTATCTAGGACCTGCTGGAGATCTTGAGGGGCTGGTTCTGTAGAATAACACCCACTGGATCTCCATGACTCCAGGCAACTGCAGGATACACCAGTTTCAGTGAGGATCAGAATCCAGAGGCCTTGAACCAGATCAATGATTCATTGCAATGGACATTTGCTAGTAAAGCTGATTGGACAAAAGGGTACACTACGTGACTGACACATTGCTTCCTATGCCACCAGGATAAGGAAGAGGTAGGTGTTGGAGAGGCGGGAAAGAAGGAGAAGCAAAGAGGTTTTTTTTTTTCTTTTGTTGTATTCTTGTTTTTGTTTGTTTGTTTGCTGTATTGTTTTGTTTTTAGTTTTCTTTTGGGGGGCACTGCAGGGGTGAGGGGAGGATATAGGGGAACTGGACAATGAGCTCAATTGGGGTGCATGATGTGAAATTCCTTGTGGATTTTTCAGGTATCTGTATTGATATTTTATCCCAGGCCCTCCTTCTGCTGTGCCTATCTCCTCCCCAACTCCCTAAGGAGCACCCCCTTTCCCCATTTTCCCTATCAGAACACTTGTGTTCTGCATTTGCCTTTACCCTCTCTGCACCTTCTCCTGTATTTACTTCCCTCCCTAAGGCCCCTTCTCTCATCTCCATGATCAGATTCTTATACCCTGCAATCCACTTCCCTATTGCTTCCCAAACCCCCCATCCTGGCAAGGGTCACATTTTACTTTTCTGTTTTCTTAAGTTACTATAGGTTATGTACCCACATCTGAAGATTTGGAACTAGGAGCCCCAAATAAGAGAGAGCATGTGACACTTGTCTTTCTATGTCTGAGTCCCTCACTCAATATGATCTCTTCTAATTCCATGCATTTCCCTGCAAGGTTCATGATTTCATTTTTCTTTACAACTGAATAGCATTCCACACTGTGTAGGGACCATGTTTTCATTACTCATTTGTCAGTTGCAGGACGTTTGGATTGTTTCCACATCCTAGCTATTGTGTTTACAGCAGCAATGAGCACGGCCGAGTATCTGTGGAGCAGGATGTCAAATGCTGCATCATTTGGTGGATTCATTTTTGAGAATTCTCCATGCTGATTTCCATAGAGGCTGTACCAGTTTGCAGTCCCACCAAGAGTGAATGAGGGTTCTCTTTTTCCTGCATCCGTTCCACTGATCCTGCCATTCTGACTTGGGTAAGATGAAATGTCAAAGGTGTTTTGATCTGCATTTCCCTCATTTCTAGAGATGATCAATATTTTTTTAAATGTCTTAGTCATTTTTTTCTTCTTTTGAGAACTTGCTATTCAAGCCCCAGGCCTACTTTTCAAATAGGTAATTTGATTTTTTTACTTTGATTTTAGAATTCTTTGTATATCCTGGATACTAACCCTCTGTCAGCTATAGCTAGCAAAGATTCTCTCATTCTGTGGGTTTCCTCTGTACCCAGTGACTAGTTCTTTAATCATGCAGGTGCGTTTGGTTCTGTGAAGTCCCACTTGTTGATTGTTGACCTCAGTTCTTGGGCAAATGGAGTCCTATTCAGCAAGTTCTTTCCTATACCTGTATCATGTAGGGCACTGCCTATGTCTCCTTCTAGTGGTTTCAGATTTCTCATTTGGGTTTTTTATTTATTTGGAATTAGATTTCATGCAAGGTGACAGACTTGGGTTTAATCTCATTCTTCTACACGTGGCCATCCAGTTTTCCCAGCACCGTTTGTTAAAAACGTTTTCTTTTTTTTCCCCCAGTGTTTGCTTTAGCATATTTGTCAAATATTAAGTGGCTGAAGTTACATGTGCTCATGTTTGGGTCTTCAGTTATATTCCATTGATCTTTATGTCTGTTTTGTGCCATTACTTGTGGCTTTTAATACTATGGCTCTATAATGTATCTCTGGAATTATAATCCTCCAGCATTATTCTTTTTGTTCAGGATTGTTTTGGCTACCTGTGATCCTTTGTGGTTCCTTATGAATTTAAAATGGCTTTTTTCTATTTTTGTGAAAAATGAGATAGGTGTTTTGATTGGGATTGTAAACAGTCTTTTAGTAGAATGGTCATTTTCACAAGGTGTATTCTACCAATCCATCAGCATGGGTTGTCTCCACATTTTCTAGTGTCTCTCTTTATCCCTTTCTTCAGAGGTTTAAAATTTTTCATTGTAGAAGTTCTTCACTTTCTCGGTTAGGTTTATTCTTAGATAATTTTTTGAGGCTGTTGTGAAGGGAGTGTGTCTATGATCTCCTTTTTTCATATGTTTGTTGTTGATATAAAGAAAATCTACTAATTTGTCCAAAGTTCTCTTGTTAAATAGACCTTTCTATAACTTACATTTTTAATGTTTTAACTATAGTACTTTTTGGACATTTTTCTTTCTGTTCAAGTTTATTTGGTGTTCTGTGGGCTTTTGTACCTGGATGGGCATCTCTTTCTCTAGGTTTGGGAAATTTTCTTCTATGATTTTACTGGAGATAGCCTCTATGCCTTCACTATGGTTTTCTCCTTCTTTTTCTAGACCCATAATTTGTCAGAATATCCTAGAACTTTCCTGAATTCTGTTCCTATATATATTTTAGACTTCTTGTTGGCCTTTGATTGATCCAGATCTCCTCTGTCTTCTACCCCTGACTCTTTTTTTTTGATACAACCCATTCTTTTGGGGAAGTTTCCCACTGTGGTTTTTAATTAACATTGCATATTTCATTTCTAACAATTTTCAATTTGAGTTTTCTTTAAAATTCATACTTTATTTTCATGTCTTGGCTTGGCTTTCTTATTTCATTTATCTTTTTGTTTCTGTCTTCTTTGAGTTGTTTGACCATGGCCATAATCATTCTTTTGAATTCTTTGTCTGGAAGTTCTTTCATGTCAATTTCATTAACTTTGATTTGTATTTTTCAGAGATGTACTATTGTGTTTTTTTATGTTGTTTTATTTCTGTGTTAGAATTTGTACATCTAGAATTTCAACAGAGATGTTTACAGTGTTTAGGAAGGGAGGGCTAATTCATAGAAGAATTGGGATGCCAATTTTCTCTGTTTGTCTAGTATTTGGGACTACAGCCTTTACCCATATCTTTTTGCTTTTCAGTTATACTCAGGTTGCCTTTAGTAGTTTGATCAAGTAGCTTGGAACAAGTTTTCTGTAGCAGTGTCCTGGGTTTTAAGGCTAGATAGGGCAAGCGTGTGTGTGTGTGTGTGTGTGTGTGTGTGTGTGTGTGTGTGTGTGTGTGTATGTGTGTGTGTGTGTGTGTGTGTGTGCCTGTAGGTCCATGTCAGGCAGCTGGCAGGGCTGTGGTAGGGGAGATCTACTAGCCATTCATGTTGGCAAGAGCCCCTTGTGGGAAGTAGGTTGAGAACTGGTGAGTCTCAAAATGTGGGAGATGGGGCTGCAAGGTGAAAATAATCCCTTTCAGGCAGCCATGGTGTTATCTAAATGAAGAGGATCTCTAAAGGGGAGCATGGGTAGCCTGCTTATACTTCTGCACCATATGGGCAGACTGGGAGGGCCCTGATTGGTGGTGTTTTGAATCTGGAGAGTCCCAAAAGGACATAAAGGGGACAGTAGGTAAATTGAGCAGTCTGGCTAGCAAGACAGACCAAATCTGTGAGTTTGGGGTTGAAATGAGAGATTCTACCACAAAATATAAGATGAAGAATCATGGAGGAAGAGACTTAATGGCAGCCTATGCTCTACACACATGTGCACACATGTGTGCTAATACAAAGGTACAGGTTCATACACATTTGAACATACATATATGTGTGCACCAAATACATACATACATACATACATACATACATGCATCCATACATAAATACATGCCAAAAGAAAGATTCATGGCAGAGAGGGAGAGAATAAAAAGGGACAGGAGAAGGAAGAAAAGGAAGAAGGTAGCATAAGATAAGCAGATTTCTCTATCAAAAACTTACTGTAAATGTTTGGGAAGAATTTCTCTGGAAATATGAAGTATTAATGGGAATCAAGGGAAGGAAGGAAAGCTGGGGGTGGGGAGCTAAAAGGCCCATAGTCTGGGGTTAAAAAAAGAGCAAGCAGACCTGAGCACTCTTAATAACCATTGATGCATAGAAACAATACAGGGACTTCCAGGAAGTCCCACAGACCCTGAAAAGAGAATAGAAGGGATGCTTATAACCCTCATCCCCAGTCAGGCTTGCACAAGGCTTTGATGTCTGCATAAGTTGTCAAATGAGTCCCATAAAAGAAACAGCTAAAGGGCTCATCCCCAGAACTTGGTGTCATCTGAGCTACTTTGCAGCTCAGTTTGGGAGATCTCAGGATGGGAGAACAGTTTAAAAGTCTGACAGGAAAGACAGGTCTCCAGAGCTGGTGCCAAAAGGATCTAATTAAATCAGCATAGTTAAAGGCATTGGACATCATGTGGGTTCTACTTTGAAGGGAGGGGCTTTAGATAATAAGCACAAATTGTTACTCACTTGATTTCAAATTCCATCAGGCAAGGGGAAATTAAAGAAAAGGGAAAGCTTGGGTTAATGTTGCCATGATATTAAGCCACTCATCAAAAAGTTAGAACACAGCTGAGGGAGGGTGCTTCTGTAGGGCACAGAGGTCTTTGTTAGTGAGCTTTGACTTGTAGCTTTGACTTCTGACAAAGTGCTTTATTCATGTTCAATCCAATTCATGTCAGATATGTGAAGAAGTCAAGCTATAGTTTTGACACTGATGAAGGGGAGTGGTTGAGAATCGCAGTGATGATGATAAAGATAGATGATGGTGATGATGATGAAGATAGAAGATAGTGATGATGAAGAAGAAGATAGATGACAGTGATGATGATGATGATGGTGATAATGAAGAAGATAGATGATAGTGATGATGATGATGTGATGGTGGTAGTGACTGTGGTGGTGGTGGTGGTGGTGGTGGTGGTGGTGGTGGTGGTGGTGGTGGTGGTAGTGGTGGTGGTAAAAACCAACTCTGGGAACACTAAGACTGGATTTTATACCTGGTTTTTCTATTTCTTGCTTTGTGATATTTCAAAAGTAGTTCAATTTCATCTGTGCTGGAGAATGATAATGGTCCCTACCTACTATAGCTTGAATGTATGCATGTTCCCAAATGCAGAGGTTGAAAGCTTACTCCCACACTCAAGGTGATAGATTTAAAAGATGGGGCTTGTGAGGAGTGAGTAGTATGACTCCATTACCTCATGAGGATGCAGTCCCCCCTTGTAGGAGGATACTGTTTCAGGACCATAGAGATGGCTCAGCTGTTGGCAGCTCACACTGCTCTTGCAGAAGACCAGAGTTCAAGTGCCAGCATCTGGATCAGGCAATAACCTGCAACTATAGTTCCAGGGTATTTGGTGCCCTTTTTTTGGCCTGTGAGAGCATCTGCACATCTTTGGTATTCACACATACATAACACAGAAATAAGAATAACAAAGCTAAATCTTGAGAGAGAGAAAAAGAAAGAGAGAACATGTAGTTCCCTCTTCTATGCCAGATCAGCAATACAGACGAGAGCTTTTGCCAGGACTCAACCACACCAATGCCTTGCTGGAGCTCCCAATCTCCAGAACCTGAAGAAATGAGTTTCCATTGTTTTATAATTCACACTGGAAAATCAGTACACAAAGCAGGGTGATGCATATATAGTTCAATCAATGTTATCTGTCACTATTGTAGTTATTATCATGATATTAATGATCATAAAGCTTGCCTATAATTTTTGATATTGCCAAGATTTGATTTGAAATTATACAGAGTCCTTTTTATTTTCCTGTTGCAATTTTATTTTCAATTGGTTTCAAGGAAATGCCAGTGTGTGAGGGGAAAGTACACATCTTCATAACTGTCACTTACTTCTAAGGATCTAGAGGTGGGATGTATTTTGAGGCAAGGGGTGACAGGGTAATGGGTAGCTTGCTTGCTCACTCCAGCATTTCAAAGTTTCAAAATGTTAAGTTCTTCTAATGTCATCCTAGATCTACCTGCCAATCAGTCACTCTAATTCTCGTCACAGAGCCAGGACAGACTCAATACTAGAGGTCTCCTAATACCTGGAGGAGAGGCCAACCTCCCAATGACTGACCTACCATAGGCTGAGGAACAGGGCACAGTCACACAAGTTCTGACTTATAAGTTTTGGGATATGGGGTACTTCCTTCTTTCTCACAGTTGTTACCATAATTGCACCAGAATTTTGGCATCCAACTTGGCCTCTTCAGGAGGTAAACATTCAACTGTTAGGAATTGGGACATTATCTCAAGTGAAACAGAGTGCAAGATGGCTTGAATGTATAGGTCCAGAAGGACAGAGAGGAAAATTAAAACCATATGTGGCTAACATAGCTATGAACCTGTGGGGTCGAGACTTGCTGCAACAATGGAATACTCAGATTAACATTCCTCCAATCTCAGAAACAAATCATAAACTAGCACATGTTTCTAAGAGAAATATTAGAAGGCATTATTCTGAGTGGTCACCAGCCATCCATATTATACAAGAACAGGGCACAACAACTGATGATCTTCCAAAAACACCAATAGCTCTACCTTTAAAATGGTTAACAGCCGGGCGGTGGTGGCGCACGCCTTTAATCCCAGCACTCGGGAGGCAGAGCCAGGCGGATCTCTGTGAGTTCGAGGCCAGCCTGGTCTCCAAAGAGAGTTCCAGGAAAGGCGCAAAGCTACACAGAGAAACCCTGTCTCGAAAAACCAAAAAAAAATAAATAAATAAATAAAAGGTTAACAGACAAGCCTGTATGGGTCCAGCAATGGCCTTTAACAACAGAGAAACGTCAGGCTTTAGAAGAGCTGGTAGAACAGTTAAATGCTTAGCATATAGAGGAATCAACCAGCCCTTGGAATTCTCCTGTATTTGTTATTAAGAAGAAATCTGGTAAATGGAGAATGGTAACAGACCTTAGAGCAATTAACAAAGTAATTCAGCCAATGGGCTCTCTACAATCTGGAATTCCTTTGCCTACTCTGTTACCAAAAGGATGGCCTCTCATAGTTATTGATTTAAAAGATTGTTTCTTTTCAATACCCTTACAAGAAAAAGACAGAGAAAGATTTGCTTTCACAGTGCCTACTTATAATAATTCTCAACCGGTTAAAAGATTTCAGTGGAGGGTCCTCCCACAAGGAATGTTGAATAGCCCAACACTGTGCCAATATTTTGTACAACAGCCATTGGAAGTGATGCGTAAAAAATTTCCTAAATCTATAATTTATCATTATATGGATGATATTTTACTAGCTGACTCAAATGCAGATACTTTAGAAAGAATGTTTGAAGAAGTAAAGAAAATTTTGCCTTGCTGGGGATTACAAATTGCTCCTGAAAAGATACAAAGAGGAGATTCTATTAATTATTTAGGATATAAAATAGAGCTACAAAAAATTAGACCCCAAAAGGTGCAAATTAGGAGAGATAGACTACAGACTCTTAATGACTTTCAAAGATTATTTGGAGATATTTCTCATCTATGAACTATTGTTGGGGTAAAAAATGATGAACTGCATTTGTTCAAAACCTTGGAAGGTGACAAGGACTTAAATAGTCCAAGAGAATTATCACCTGAAGCTGAGAAAGAATTGGCCTTGGTAGAAAAGAAAGTACATGAAGGGCACGTGGATCGTATTGATCCAAAGCTGGATTGCATTTTGGTTATTTTACCTTCTAGGCATTCTCCTACAGGAATATTAATGCAGAGGGAAGATATTATATTGGAATGGATATTTTTACCAAATACTAATCTCAACTCTTTGATTCAATTCTGATTCTTTAAAACTTTTCTTAAAGTATAAATTTTATATCAAAATTTACAAGATTAATATATATAGATATATAGATATATATACATTTTAAACTTTATTAAGATATGAATGGTCATATATAGTACTAATCAATTCTAGAAAAAAGGCTTCAATTAGCTGCATATATATGTCTTTGTGTTCGAGTCTCTTATCAGTTTTCTGCAGGAAATCATGGCCAGGTCTAACATCAACTGAAGTCTCCAGGAAGAAGTTGGGGCCCCACAACAACAACAATTCCACGTGAACAATAATAACATCACTAAACTGACAAACATCATCTACAGATCAGCTTTGAACTATAAGGTGCTCAGAGCAATTTTGAGATGACTAGCTGAGATGATCCAGTCTCAAAGACTACTTGAATAAGGACTTGAGATAAACCCTGAACTTTGGCATTATACACATACTGGATAATGAAGGATATAGTTACCTTTCCTAGAATTTGACAATTAACCTAAAATTTTTCTTTCAGGATAAAGATAACTTCGCCCATACCCAGCAGGAAGCAATTTTAAGAATACGGCGCCCACATTCCCAAAGATGTGGTGTGGGGTGGGTGGTTTTTTGGTCTTTTTAATGGGTTTTGGGTCTGGGATAATTTTCATTGTTTAGGGGGTTGGTTACAAGTTGTTGTCAAGGGTTAGGAAAAAAGCTAAGCAAAGGAGATTAGATTTAAGGTTCTTGTTTAAAAAAAAAGAGAAAGAAAGAAGAAGAAAAAGACAGTTACTAGTTTTAAATATTTTACATTGGATTGGATTGTTTTATATTGTATAAAAATTATATATATTGAAATTGATATTGTTAGAAAATGCTATATGTATATTTCTAATTGTACTTATACCGTTCATTTAACAATGCAATTTTCTGATCCTTGAATGTTATTATTACCAACTATTAGGATATAAAGAAATGAGAGTTAGTAGTTAGATATTACAATAGAACTTGTAGTCATATTAGATATGTTTTAAAAACTGAGCAGATATATTTTAGAAAGGTCATCTTCAAACCCTTCAGAGATCTACAGAATATGGCATTTAAAATGTTTTAATAACTTAGAAAATTTTTCTTTTTTGTTATGATTATGAGACATGTTGGCTCCTGGCAGTACCAATCTACTTCAGAGAAAATATGGGCATTGAAGAAACTGCATATGGAGTTAACTTTCATTGTGGCAAAAGTTAGCCACTGGACAGCAAAGTGTCCTCGAATCAACTGCTGACAAAATGGACAGACAGGACATGAAACAAAGGACTACTGATTCTTGCCAAAACAAGTGTGGTTATGGCTTTATCAAAAGGCATCTTCTGAGGCCAGGACAATATTCTTGAAGAGTAACTAAGCTCATGCCTCTCAATAGTAGACTGGCATTTGATAGAGGGATGTGGAGAAGAATGGGATGCTGAGTTGAAGCCATATATACACAGCCAAGAAGAATGGACAGCTGAATTAAAAAACCAACAACAATTTCCAGAATTTAAAATCCTGAATCATGACATGACACTAGTGGAATTCAGGTGTTTCTGGTACATGGACTGCTCTCACCCAATGTGAGGTTGAACTGTTGACCTTGTGTACATCCTACTTCACAAATGAGTCTGTCAGATATGTTAAGCCTATAGGCTGAAGATGATGCCCCAGCATTGCGGAGAAACCTCAGGTGACTGTCCAGGCAGCTGGCTGTTTCTGTCAACTCACAAATTTTTTGGAAGTTGCTTGCATGCACTTCCTGTTTTTATTTTTGTTAGCTAATATTATTTCCTTCTTGGGTCTCTGAGAGAGTTGAAGATTAGTTAGTTATATTTGAAGGTTAGTTATAGTTGAAGATTAATTAGGATAGAAAGTGAATTAGATACATTTTGGACTTAACAAAATAGGATAGATAATGAAATTATTTTCTCTGAATTTGTCAAATACAAATGGACTAGACATTGTTTAGACATTTATTACTTGTATATATTGTATATAGTCATTGTACTTTTGTATATAGTTTTTCTTTTGTTAGTTATAACCTTTTTCTTTTTTTTCCTTTTTATTAAAATAGAAAAGGGGAAATGTGGTGGTATTTTACTTGTACTGAAATGTGATTTTAATTGTATGTTAATAAATAAAGTTGTCTGGGGGTCAGAGCTATTAGAGCCATAGCAAGTGCGTGGCGGCGGTGGTGCACGCCTTTAAGGACCTGGAGGGCGGTACATTCAGGCAGTGATGAGGCAGTCACATGTTTGGGTTTACAACCAATGAGAAGGCAGAACAGCTAGACTATATAAAGACATACACACAGGAAGTAGGTCCCTTTCGGAGAGCTCTCTTGGCTGAAGAGGATCCCTGAGTCAGGAAGGGTGAGGCTCTTAGCTCTGACCTCTTGGCTTTCTTCTCTGAATCGGCTCTGTGTTTCTTATTTAATAAGACCAGAGACTCCTACAATAAGCTGTGTGTAGTGGTATTTGCTCCACCAATGACCTTGGGCTATATGGCCAAAAGGAGGCAGTGCTTCCTGCCATTGTACATGGCCTCTTATAAGGACTTAGAGAAGGGTCACATGCCTCTTCTCCCTGTTCCTGCTTGTGAGGTAGATTCACTCTCAGTCAGATGAGAGGACAATTTCTGCTGTCTACTCCATTCTGTAATCATGAATGTATTTCCTCAATTTATGTCTTAATAAATTCTGTTACTGATTTAATAGACTCATGTGGATTGATCATGAGCCCAACACGGGGCCCGGACCCACAACCCCGAGATTAAGAGTCTCATGCCTTACTAACTTAGCTAGCCGGGTTTTACAAGGTAGCAATGAAGAGTTAAATGAAAAGATTCTTTCTCTGGAATCTGCTACCCAGGATTTACAAGGTAGTAATAAAGACTTAAATAAAAGGATCCTTTGTTTGGAATCTGCTAACTTACTACAAGAACTTCAGTCCATTAATAATAAATGTACAACCAGATTTGATTCTATTGATAATAAATATGAATACTTAATGGATAAAACAGTAATTCTCCAGAGTAATGTTGCCACTATTCAGATACTTTATAAGGAAGAAAGATTACCATTAACTGGTAAACTAAGGGTTATGGAATCATGTGTTTCAGAAGAACATAAAAGGTTGCATGATTCCATGAAATCTCTGGAATCCCTTACAACAGAGGAGATTCACTCACTGCAAGTGACCCTAGGTGTTCAGTTGCAAGCTCTGGAGGAATCTCTCAGTAAAGATGACAAGGAACCTAATAGGAAGAAGGGCAAAGCCATACAAGTCATAACATCTCAAGATGACTCTCATACAATGACTTATCCTGCCATCATTCATGAGAGGCCAGCAGATGATAGATATCCTGAGTCATATGTGGAATATATGTTGCAACCTATTCCTATGAGAGATTTTTTAAAACATTATGGAAGTGGTATACCTATGGTATACACTAAACACATGTAAGTCAGATGTTAAATATATGGTCTCCCACAAATAGAATCATACAAGATGATTGGAATTAGTTAATCTCACCTGTTCTAGAATATATCCAGCAGTTACAATGGAAAAGCTGGTTGAGAGAGGAAGTAAGAGTCGTAGAACAACAGGGTAAGACCAGAGGGTTTGAGGTCTCCCAAGATAAATTCTTGGTGAGGGACATTTCACTTATAGAAATATACAAGCCACTTATGATGAGCATACAATATCCCTATGCTGTACAACAACTTTAAATGCTTGAGAAAAAATTCCATAACCTGGTAAACCAACTGAGCTATACACAAAAATTTTCCAGGGAGCACAAGAACCTTTTACTATTTTTTTTTTACAAAGGCTGACCACAGTTATAAAAAAGATAGTGTCAGACAAAGAACTAAGACAAGTATTAACTGAGTCCTTGGCATTTAACAATGCTAATGCAGAATGAAAAAGAATACTTACACCATTAAAGGTCAGGTTATCACCTCTGGATATAATATACCTCAATATAAAAGTCTTGAGTCTCTTAACTATGGTAATGAGACTTAGATAAGAGGGGCAATTTCCAGAGGTGGAATGAGATCTTGAGGTACCAAATGTTTTAACTGTGATACACCAGGTCATATGAGTACAAACTGTACACAGGGTGCACCTAGAAGTAATAATCCTTCTAGAAATAACCCAAACAGGAGACCTCAACCTTCTGGACAATGCAGAAGATGTGGCAAAGGCTGGCATTGGACCAATGAATGTAGATCAACAATGGATATATGAGGCAACCCTTTACTGGCAGGAATCACCTCAGGGGGCCTTTCACAGGCCCCCAAACTGAGCATGGTTCAAACATTTCCAGCCACTGTGGAGGAAATTCCTCTCCATGACAATTAAATAACCCAGTGTCTAATGTAAAAAAATGATACTGCACTGGACGATAGAACATCTATGACAGATGGATCAAAAAATTTCATAAAACAAATATTTTGGCAGACTTCCACAAATGAACAAAAACCAAAGCTTAGACCTCGAATTAATGGCATTGTCCTAGAGGGCCTGGTAGACACAGGTGTGGATGTGACTATAATTACACCAAAATCATGACAACTGAATTGGCCTCTTCAAGAGGTAAGTGTCCAATTTCTAGGGATTGTAATCCTATCAAAGGTAAAACAGAGTTTGAGATGGGTTGAATGCACAGGGTCAGAAGGACAGAGAGGAAGGCTGAGGCCATATGTGGCAAATGTGGTGGTGAATCTTTGGGGCCAAAATCTATTACAGCCATGGAATACCCAGATTGAAATTCATACAATCTCAGAATGGGAATACAGACCAATGCATGTTTCTATGAATAATATTATAACATACTATAGAAAACAGCCACCAACCATTCAGGCTATACATAAACAAAGCACAACTGCTGTTGAACTCTCAGAAGTACCAACAGCCCTACCTTTAAAATGGCTAACTGATAAGCCTATCTGGGTTGGACAATGGTCTTTGACAAAAGAGAAACTACAAGCTTTAGAACAGCTGGTTCAAGAGCAGTTAAATGCTCAACACATTGAAGAATATACCAGCCCTTGGAATTCTCCTGAATCTGTTATTAGAAAAAAGTCTGGTAATTGGAGAATGCTAACAGATATGAAAGCTAATAATAAAGTAATTCAGCCTATGGGCTCCCTACAGAAAGGGATGTCCTTGCCCTCTCTGCTACCCAAAGAATGGCCTATTATAGTTATCAACTTAAAAGACTGTTTCTTTACCATACCTCTACAAGAAGAGGATAGGAAAAAAATTGCCTTCACAGTGCATAATTAAAATAATTCCCAGCCAGTCAAGAGATAGCGATGGAAGGTCCTTCCACAAGGAATATTAAATAGCCCTACCCTGTGACAAGATTTTGGGCAAAAACCATTGGAAATAATTTGTGCAAAATTTCCACAATCTCTCATCTACCATTATATGGATGATATCTTATTAGCTGATCCAAAGTTAGGTACCTTAGAAAATATATTTGAAGAAGTAAATAAAGTTTTGCCTTGCTGAAGACTACAAATTACTCCTGAAAAAAATACAAAGAGGAGATTTTATTAATTACTTATCATACAAAACAGAGCTATAAAATAATTAGACCCCAAAAGATACAACTCAGGAGAGATCGATTGTAGACTTTTAATGATTTTCAAAAATTGTTAGGAAGCATTTCCAACTTCTGTGCTATCATTGGAATATCTAAAAATGAACTAGTAAATTTTCCTGGTACCATAAAAGGGGACAAGGACTTAAATAGTCCAAGAGAGTTATCAACTGAAGCTGAAAAGGAATTGGCACTAGTAGAAAAGAAAATACAAGAAGTGCATGTGGATCATGTGAATCCAGAATTTAAGTGTATTGTGATCACAATCCCCTCCAGGCACTCCCCCACAGGGGTTTTGATGCAGAGGGAAGATATTACATTGGAGTGGATATTTCTATGTGGAAAAGATCTCTGATTTGTTTCTAAAAGGAAAATTAAGACTTTGTCAGTTGACAGGAATGGACCAAGCAGAAATTGTAGTATCTTTAACTAATGATGAAATTTCCTTATTATGGAAAGATAATGAATACTGGCAAAGAGCCTGCAGTAACTTTTTGAGAGAAATTAACAACTGTTATTCCAAAAGCAGGAGAATAGAATTCATAAAGAAAACTGAATGGGTCCTTCCTCACACTGTACAGCAAAAACCAATCTCTGGGGTCCCCACATTCTATATTGTTACAAATAAATCAGGAAAGGCAAGGTATAAATTAGGAGACTTAAGTAAAGTATTTAGAAGCCCCTATAATTCTCTACAAAAGGCAGAACTGTATGCCATTCTTATGGTACTAATGGACTTCATGGAAATTCTCAATATAGTTACTGATTCTCAATATGCAGAGAGTTTGTTTTACACATTGAAACTGCTGAATTTATTCCTGATAATACAGAATTAACTTCACTATTCATACAATTACAGGAAATCATCAGAAATAGGAACATCATATATATATATATATATAATATATATATATATTATATATATATATGGCACACATCAGATCCCATACATGATGAGATTGATCAGTTATTAATAGGTAACATGCTAGAAGTCTCAGAATTTCATAAGAAACACCATGTAAATAGTAAGGGTTTGAAGAAGGATTTTGCCATCATTTGACAACAAGCCAAGAAAATTGTAAGAAAATGTCCTGCTTGTTCCTTCTATAACCAAACTTTATTACCCCCAGGAGGCAATCCAAAAGGTATACAAAGAAATGAAATTTGGCAGATGGATGTGTTTCACTTTGCAGAATTTGGAAGATTAAAATATGTACACCATACCATTGACAACTATTCAGAATTTCAATGGGCAATTGCTATGAGGTCTGAAAAGTCTGACTCTGTGATTACACACCTATTAGAAGTTATAACCATCATGGGAATACCTGTAAAAATTAAGACTGACAATGCCCCAGCATATGTCTCAAATAAAATGAGATGGTTTTTTGCTTATTACAATATAAAACATGTTACAAGTATACCACACAATCCCACAGGTCAAGCAGTCATAGAAAGATCCAATTAAACTTTAAAGGATACACTAAATAAACAGCAACAGGTAAGAATGACTCCTAGAAATAGATTGCATAATGCTTTATTAACCTTGAATTTTCTCAATGCTAATGAGAAAGGAACAATAGCTGAGAAGAGACATTGAATGACAGACAAAACTTCTGAGCTAAAACAACTGGTTTATTTCAAAGATGTGTTGACCTCAGAATGGAAACCTGGATACGTCTTACATTAGGGAAGGGGTTTTGTTTTTGTTTCTGCAGGAGGAAAAAAAGCTATGGATACAAACAAAATTAATAAAATTTGATTCAAACAGGAGAAACCCCTTGATGAGGAATAGTAAAAGCTGAACCACCAATGTGACATCTCTACAAGTTGTTAGAAAAATTTAACAAACAAGGGTTGGGGAAGGGTTCTGTTTTCTATCTTTACAGGATAATAGAAATACCCATCTTCAAGAAATCATAAGGCCTTGGACACCCAGAAGTCTATAGCAGAAGGGAAGAACTTATTGGTACCAATATACTCTACAGGGTATATCTCACTGCCTAATGTCAATATCTCTTTAAATGTAGAATAGTTGTCATCTTGGTTCAGTTATAAATCAAGCTGGCTTTGGAGTTGGAATGTGGCTCTCTCATTCTCTAAACTCAAATATGTTGTTAAAAGAAAAAATTAAGAGATTCTGTCTTATATCAGAAGAGCTAACTAGTGTGAAACAGAAGAAAAACAATAATCTAAGGCCCATGTTATCAAGATTCTATTTCCCTCCATGCTTATTCTTGATTTCTCAGATCCTTCCTCACATGTCATGTCATCTTTAAATCCAAACCTTCCATTTTGATATTAATAACGTTCAAGTTTTCCACAGTGAAAATAAGTCTTCCCAATAGCAATCTCTGACATCTCCAGAAGGAAGATGGGGCCCCACAACAGTGACTCTACTCAATCCAGAAAGGTGCCATGGTACCTAGTAACATTACTCAATGATCAGCTTTGCACTGAAAACTCTTCAGGACAGTTCCAAGATGAGATGGTCCATCATACTACACTTCTAGCCAGAATCTCAGAAAATCTAATCCATTACTGAGACTGGCTGCAGACTCTACCACTAGCCCTATTGAGACCTAACAATCTAAGCTTTCTTACGGGACCCCTAAGAGTTACCATCACGCCCTAGACAGCAGGAAGTAATTCTAAGAAAAGGATGCTCCTCTCCCAAATGTTTCATTTTCTCAGGGATATGGATGGATGGTTGTAGGGTTGAGAGTGGAACAATAAAATTTAGACTCAGTATTCTCCTTTAGAAAAGAAAAAGGAGAATGGATAGGTATAGGATATTAAGGTAGATTATTGTATTTGCTAGTAAACTACTTCAGTAAAATATCAGCCTTAGATAATTTGCACTGATATGGATTCTTGTATATTGATACAAATGTAAACTATTCTTATATTCCTATTTAAGATAATTTGTATATTGATACAAATACAAAACTATATTTGTTTTATTGCACACATATTCCTACACCTGTTCGTAATTTTTTATATTGATACAAATGTAATATTATATTTGTCATACTGTACATATGTTCTACCTCTGTTTAGAATATTTTGTATATTGATACATATTTAGGATTATTGTCATATTGCATATTCCACTATACATTCCTACCTCTGTTTAAGCTATTTTGTGTATTGTCACAATTTTGAGGTCATTGTCCTTATACTGTTCATCTGCTTTGTTAATGTGAAGCCTTAGTCCTTAAGTTATTTAAGTAGAGAAGACTTATTGAGCTATAGTCACTCATGCTTGTCATTTCTATAGTTATGTTAGTTAGGTTTACAGAAACATATGTCAGATGGATAGGTAATCTTCAAACACTTCATAGACCTAGAGAATATGGCATTTAAATGTTTTGATAACTTAGAATTCTGTTGACATGAGACAGGATTGCTCCTGGCAGTACTGATCTGATTCCGAGAGAATGTTGGGCTTCTAAGACATTTATGTTTAGAAGTTTATCTTCTTCCTGGCACGTAATGGCCTGCTGGGCAAAGAACTGCCCTTGCCTCAACTGCTGACAGTACGAATGATGTCCTTTCTGGATGAGCGGGACACATGGAAAAGCAACTACTGAACCTTGCCAATACAGGGTAAGATAGTCTTTCCAAAATTCCTGCTTTGGAAAATGGTCTATTAGATACTCTAGACCTGTAGCCAATTTTTATGCACCAACAATGCTAAGAAACCTTAGGTGACTGTCCAGGCTGCCAGTTGTCTCTGTCTACTCTCACAAGATTCCTGAAAGCTGCTTGCGTCCATCTCCTGTTTTCTCAGGTACTATTATGTTCCTTCTCAGGTCTTTGATGGAGTTGAAGATTAGATAGTTAGAGTTATAACCTTCTCATATCTTAGCTAGAACATGTTAGTACTAGAGTCAGAATCTTCAGGATAGGACAGCTATTGGAGTAATCTCGGTAAATTGCCATTTACCTACATCGTGAACATTTAGCATGTCTTTCTTGTTTAATGTTATTCTTGTTGGTTATAGTTCCATTTTTGTTTAAGTTATCATTCTTTGTTTTTTCAGGACAATACCTGATAATCATTCTTATTGTATATAGTTTGCATTAAGATTAGAACCTTTTCTTATTTAGACAAAAGGGGGAAATATAGTGGTATTTGCTCCACCCATTGACCTTGGACTATACAGCCCAAAGAAGGTGGTGCTTCCTACCATTGTACGTGACCTCTTATAAGAAGTTGGAGAAGGGTCACATGCACCTTCTCCCTGCTCCTGCCTGCGAGGTGGATTTGCTCCCAGTCAGATCAGAGGATGACTTCTGCTGTCTACTCTGTTCTGTAATCATGAGTGTATTTTCCCAATTTATGTCTTAATAAATTCTGTTACACGTGGATTGATTGTAATGACTGTGTTTTCTAAATGTGTTACAGCTACAGCATAATGGCAGTTATTGCTTTCCAGAAATGGGAATCTAGCATTGCCAGAGGTGCCAGATGGAAAATACCTGATTTTTTTTCAGTGTAAGATCTCCCTGTTTACAGATGTTGGAAACTAAAAACAAACATACAAACAAACAAACAAACAGAACCACCTCTGTGGGCCAGATCCCTTAGTAGCCCAAATGAGGGCTGTTGGTTAGCAGCCTCCTACTCCTGACTTTAAACAAGCCCTCTACTCCAAGGCCTTCGCAGGCCTCCGCCTACATACCATTTCTTTCTCTTACCTCTTTACAAGTCTAGTTTATACTTCTTAAGGATCCAATGTTCCTGGTCAATGATCCTGAGGCTGTGGAGTCTAGGATGGGAGATGAGGAACACAATAAGCATTGTTTTGAGGTTTTTCAGTAGTGTTTTGCACCCTGCAATAGGCAGTAAATTACATTTCCTTGCGGCTCTGTGTTCCCATTAGGAATTTTCCATTTCTCTGAATCCCTTCACATGTGGTGAGTCTCTCCGTACCTGTTACATCATCAAGGTATGAGGAGTTTAGGGTGCCTACTCTTACCCGGCTGATCAATAATTAAGACAAGGACTTTACTACAGCTACTTCCATGCACACACACACACCAAGGCAGGGACTTCTACTGTACTTATTTTCTTGCTCATGGATAGAAGTAGTATTCAACCCCTGCTGCAGAAGGCTTTCATGGATCGTTGTAGTCTAACAGATGGAGAAAAGTAGGAGAGGTAACCTGGTGGGACACCCCAAAGCCACACAATCCTGAATACTGTTAGAGATGACAGCACTCAGCTGAACGTCCCTCTTCCACTCTGAGCTTTTTTCATCTTTTATTTCTTTAACTGATTGAGAAAAAGACCTGCCAAGCCTAGCTGGTATCTATACAACATGCTCCTGGTGTGTTTGCCTCATTATGGAAGATCCCAATGTTCTATCCTGGAACCTCGAGCTTCTGTCTATAGCCACTTCTTTATTTGTTAATTTTCAGGTCCTTAAACTCCATTGTCACCAGCCTTGACATCTCTCCTGATTTGAGACACATAGCTGTTTACTCACCATCTGTCCTTGATGTCCAATAGGCACTTAAACATGAGCAGGTTGGGCCTGGAGAGATGATGGCTCAGCAGTTAAGAGTACCTGTTACTCTTGCACCACATGTGATTCTAGTACAAGTGAACCAATGACCTCCTCTAGCTTCTGTGGGCACCAAGGATGCATGTGGTAAACATACATACATGCAGGCAAAACAGTCACACATAAACAATAATAAAAATGTATCTAAAATTGTAAAAGCCATGAACAGGAGTAAAGCTGAGTTTTGGGTTATGTATCTTCAGATTTGTCCCTCTAGTCTCAGTAAATGTCCACACCATGTTCTACTTCTCAGACCATCATTGAAGCTTCCTTTGGCTCCTCTCTCTCTTTCCTATCCTGTCTCAAATCTGTAAGAATTTGGTTCCTCCTTTAATAATACATCCAAAACCCAACCTTTTCTAAACCCTTAGTCCACACTATCACGATCTGTCACCTGAATTCACAAGTAACAGCCTCCATGCTGGCCTCCCAGATTCCACCTTTGCCCTTCACAGTCAATAACCATACAACAGTCAGAGCATCAGGGCATCCTCGAACTCTGTCCAACCTTCCCATGGCCCCCACTTCGTTTACCAAAAGAGCCAAACCCATCAGTATCCTGTGATCTGCCCTTCTCACTCTTATATCTCTACTGAATTCCTTATTAGTCTTATTTTGGTTCCTTTACACTTAATCAGTGGGGTTTTTTTTGTTGTTGTTGTTTTTGTTTTTCAAAATGCACACTTCACCAAATAATCCCATACAAGCTTCCAAAGTTCACTCAGATGTTACCTTCACAGTAAGATATTCCTTTCAGAGTTCAGTGTTAGCAGTTGTGACCTACTCACCTCATCTTCACGTAGCATAAATCTTAGAGAGTCTTATTAATAAAATCAAAGCCAGGGCCAGTTATTGAGGTGAAATGCTGGATGGTCAGACTCCAGCTACATCTTCCTTCCTCACCTTCTGTCCTTTCTAGTTCCTTTACTTGCTTTATTTTTTCTATAGTGTTTATCACCATCTAACACCCAATAAGATTTAGTTAACTTTCCTTGATTTAGAGCTATCTTGCTTTTCTCACTAGGTCCTAGAAAACAAAGATTTGTTCTTTGATACTTTTTTTTCTATTTTTTAATCACTAGCACCTAAAACAATGACAGGCGTAGTAAGTACTTAGTAAATATGTGCTGGATGAATGAATTAAGAAGTAACAGGATACGAAGTAAGAAGATCCAAAAGATGGGGGCTGGAGAGATGCTCAATGGTTAAGAGCTCTTTCTATATTTTCAGAGGACCTGAGTTGGGTTCCCAGCAACCACATCAGAAGGCTAACAATAGCTTTTAACTCCAGAGGGGTTTAATTACCTCTGTTGACTTTCACAGGCAACTGTATTCAAATGTCTATATTCACACACACACACACACACACACACACACACACACACACACACACACACACACAGTTAAAAATAAAATGAAATCTTTAAAAGCAGTATTCACAAGGTTAGCTCTCCTTAAAGATCTATTGTGGAGATCTATCTCCCATCAGAATAAATACATTTCTGCTTCACCAAATTAAAGTCAAAGAAAAATTATGTAAGATAAGAAAAAGCATGTCTGCAATGAAAAAAATGTATGGAGTATTTTTTTTGCCAATATACTGATAGAAGAATGGTGAGAGACACAAGCAATCAGTTCACAGGTGGGAGAGGTGGCAAATCACTGAAGAGATGCTAACGAAGACAGCTAGACAATATTTTCACCCAACAAGCTAGAGCAGCATTAAGAAATGCATCGAACACATTAATGAGGCCACTGGGGAATAAAAAAAAAAGGTGGGGGCAAATTGAGGTAGTCCTGGGAAGGCAAGTCTGCCATCACTGTGCAAAGGACAGCATACACATCCTGCAACCCAGTAGGAGTTTATCTTTTTCCCTCCAGAGATGCATCAAGATATATGGAGATATATGTACAAGGAGGTTTATGGCAACATCAATCATAAAAGCCAATGACTACCAACAACCCAAGTCTCTTTCAGTAGAAGATTGTTTAATTTCTACTGTTCCATTTTACAGGTAACAGTATATACCTACTTGAGGGGGTTGTGAAAAATGCAAGCTGCAGAGCATGCATTTCCTTTATCCCCCTTATTAAAAGTGAGGTGGGTGGCATAGGTATATATTCATATCCTAGATTATGTGTGCACTAAAAGAAATAGTTTGAAAAACACTCAAGGAACTATTAACAAATATCTATCCTGAAATGGGAAATTAGAAGTGGAAGAGGGGCTTTGATATCGCTTATATTTTCAAGGTACATGAATGTTTTGTAAATCTTCTAATACAAATATTTGTTTGAAAAATATCATCCTGCACATAAATAAACACTGGGTATTGGAAGACACCTTGAGACCCATAGGAGTCACAGACTCCCAATCTCTCCACTCCAGTGCATATTTGTGTTCCCTTTTACTGCCATAGCCTTACTCCTGTCAATCTGAGTACGGGGGGGGGGGGGGGACACTCCCCCACCACCACCCAGGACCTACCGCAAACCCTTCCTATCTGCCAGTCACAAAGACAATTGCATTTAATGGCCTGTTCCCCTCTCCCCCAGCTTGGTCCTCAGCATAAGCTTTAGGAAAAAGAACAGCCAAGGGGACCTTTTGTCCCTGTTTTAGAATGCAGTTCAAAAGCCCTGCAATGATCTAGAAAATAGAAAAGAAAGGCTGAGTGGAAATTGTAGGCCCAGGATGCTTTGCATAAAAATTACTAAATTGCACATATTAGGATAAAGGATCAACCACAAGTATTCATCCTTCTCATTTTAGGGCTGAAAACCAAATCCAAGCTTGCATGTTAAAATAAGCATCTTATTGAACTTTACTGATGTCGATACTCATGAAGATAGTGAGCTTGGGAATGCCTTATGTTTTATCCTAACTTTTCATGGGAAAGTAAGTTTTATATCCATGTTCAGTGACAAAATTTAACCCTCATAGGCTCTGGGGAAGTGGTTAGGATGGGAAGTAGGAGAAAAGCAAAAGTCATCAAATACAAGGAATTGGTCAGTGTTGACTGCCAACTTGATTAGATTTAAAAGCACCTAGGAGATTAATGAAGATATCTTTGGGGTCGTCTATGAGGGAGTTTCCAGAGATGGGAGGATCCTGAGGGCTCTGACCTGATGAGTTCTTGGTGGATTTATAATGTCCTTGAATTATTGGGATGTGGTGAAAGGGGGGAGGTGGGGTCCACTAGAAGAAGTAGGTCACTCTGGGGAAAAGGGATGTCCTTGGAATGTATCTTGCCCTGGGTACTTCTTATACCCCGTTTTTCTCTGCTTTCTGGCCACTATGATGTGAGTAGCTCTGCTCTGCCACACCCTCCCCACCATGAAGGTCTGATACCTCTGGAACCATAACAAGAGTAAACATCTTCTCCCCAAAGTTATTAGGCATTTGGTCACAGCTGCACAAAAGTAATTAGTACAGGAAGTAACAGTGACTGGGAACAGCAAAGGAGGTGGCTTGAGATTTGGAGTCACACAACTAGCAGGTCCATTTTCTGTTCCCAAAATGATCGAAGAGGGTGCAGTGTCCTTCATAAAGTCTCTAAATCTGCCAGGGCCGGCGCTGCTCATCTTGTGATCACGGATGCTGTTCCTGTTGCTGTTCTAAACCCAAAACTCTCAACCTAGGTCACTGTCATTGGCCTTCTCTTGCTTCCTCCTGAAGTGCCAACCCCTGACACCCTACCAGCTTTGCCATTTTCAATCAGCTTCCCTGACAGCACCATCTTGGTTGTCTCAGTCACACCAAGCTCAGGGTTGGAGAGATGGCTCAGCGGTTAATGTACTTGTGCTTGACATACATGCAGCCAGAATAAGGACCAGAGATCAGACTCTCGGAACCCACATCAGTCCTAGGTGGATGTGGTAGCTTTCATGCAATTCTGGCACTCAAAATGTGGGACAGGGGATCCCCAGCACAAGATGGCTGGCTAGATTACCCACATCAGTGAAGTCTGTCCAATTGAAAGATCTTGATTCAATAAATAAGGCCTCCATACTATCCACACACAAGCACACACATGCATGTGCATGTGTAATTCCATATATGAAAATTCACATACATGCCTATACACTACATACATCTATACATGCATATATGTGTGTGTTTGCACATGTGTACACACACACACACACACACAAGTACTTTCAGTTCACTATGGGCACTAGTCATATTTCAACTGCTCAATGGTTCCATGTGGCTAGTGACAATCATAATGGACAATACACATAAGGATGCTCCTGTGGCCACAGCAAGCACTATTGGATAGGCTGTAATGAATGATTCCAGTGCCCTGTAGTTTTCTGAGATCGGAGACCTCATTGGAGGCATTGCCAGCAGCAGCCAGATATGCCTGGGATGTCATCTATCTCAATGTTCCAATTCCCTGAAAATCCATTAACACAAAGAAAGGCACTAATGACAGCTCATGAGGACCCCATGTCTTGTGTCTCATCGAATTGGATGGTTTGAGATGTCACATAGTCTAACATGTGAGGCCTATGCTTGTCCAGCTTCTAAAATACATTTCTCTATCCTTCAATAAGAGGTACAAAAACACGGGACTCTTCAAAGGGATAGCTATGTGCTTGAAATGTTGTCTTTGCAATTTTTTCAATAAATGAAGCAATAATAAAAAGTCCTAACAGTAGAGTGGAGAGGTTACCAGGCTATGAGAAGGAGAAGATGGTGAGCCAGAGAAATATACTGCAGGGCCCTAGGGAGGCAGCCACAACTGTTTTGCTCCTGATGCCGGATCTTTCCTGAGACACTGCTTGAAAAGCGGTGGTACATCTAAGCTGCCAGTAGAAGTACTGCTTATTTAGCAGCCTACTGTTTCCCCAGGCTCTGAGTCATGGTCTGTTCCCCAAACATCATCCAGCTAAGGTTATTACAACCCAAATCAGGCTCCACCCCTCCAGTTTCTCCCATCACATTTAAAATACAATCTAGACCAAGAAGGGCACTGATACTGCTTCTCTGCCATGACATCCTTTCACTCACCTGTCACCCAGTGTACTCCATATCCTGCTCTCTTCCAGGCCTTCGGCAGGTCCAGTCCGCTTCCTCCCGAGGCAGTCTAAGAGCTCTTGCCTCCACTTTGCTTCTTTCTGGGCCACTGCATGGACAGGTCCTTCCCGTCACACAGCTATTCGCTCTAACAGTCCCCTTCTGTAAGGTTTTTGACACTGAATTAAAACAAGACCTTCTTCCCAGGCCATGATTAGTCTTACATCTCCTGTGCATCTTCCCTATAGCCCTCATTTCTCCTGGAATTATCTCCTAATTCTGCCCAGGTTCCCTGGCAAGAAAGTCTGGGGATTCTTGCGCAGTGACTGACTCCCTGAGGGACTTGTCTCAGACAAAGCTTGCAAGGGACTGAGGAAAGTGAACCAGGGCATGAAAGATGATGAGCAGAGATGGATTCTGATGTTGTCTGGGCCTCTCCTTCCCTTTGGGACCCCCACAGCAGAAAACGTTTCCCTGAGTCTGCTTGCCTTTGCAAGAGAGACGATCTCTTGTCCCACACAGCCATCAATTAATGACTGATTGCTGCCCTGGGGAAGAGGACAAAAAGTTTTAGGCAGTCCTAATTGTGTGACACCAGGCTTCTGCATAAAGGTGGAGGTGTGGGTGGTTAGGGGGTGCCAACTAGGGAATGGGCACACCAAGGGGCCCTAGAAAGAATCTTCTCAGCTTGCCACAGGCTCATTTACTAATCTGTGTTCATCAACCCTGCTAGATTTCACGTTTCATGATGGTAAGGATTTTGCTTGCCTCATTGACTGTGTTTTGTCCCTTAACATACAGTAAGTACTGATAAGCACAAGTAAATACTGGTTGAAGAAAGATACAATGGGTTAATTCACATGCTAACATACTTTTGCTTATTCCATCAGATAATCTTTACAGCCATCCTGGGAGGCAGGACTTTCAAGCCTGAGTCTGTTCCAGACTTAGATCCAAATATGTCTGAGAGCCAATTAGTTCAATAGGTTGGATAAAAATAAACCACAAAGTCATTTTTTTGCAGCTTTTAACTGGAGCCTCTCTCCAAATCCCCATGACTTCTGCCATGCACATAAACACTTTCTTTTGTATTTCAAAATATTTATTCCCCAAGCCTCAGGCCATGAGACCAAGAACCACGGAGAATAAACATAGGATTGTGTTCTTCCATGTTCATCTTTGTTACCACGTGTGTTAAGATACATTTTAAACAAACAGTAGTGGACAGCAATGTGGCATATCCGGGGCGGGATGGGGGGGAGGTATAGTTGCCTAGGTGATGCATTAGGGGGCATTAATATTATATAAGGTTACATTTTAATATTAAATATTAATATTTCTGTGGCTTATTTCTGTAATCCTAGCTCCAATGCCTTAGTTAGAGTTTCTATTGCTGTGATAAAATGCCATGAACAAAAATGATTTGGGGAGAAAAGAGTTTATTTCTGCTTACAATTCTCAAGTCACACTCACTAAGAAAAGTCAGGGAAAAAAACTCAAGGCAGGAGCCTGTAGGCAGAAACAGAAGCAGAGGTGATAGAGGCATGCTGATTACTGAATTGTTCTTCATGGCTTTCTCAGTCTGCTTTCTTATAACATCTAGAAACACCCACCTAGGGTAGCAGTGCCATGGGCTGGGCCCTCCCACATCAATCATTAATTTTAAAAAGTGCCCCACAGGTTTGTCTACAGAGGCTGATCTTAGGTGGCATTTTCTCAACTGAGGGTTCACCTTCTCAGTTAATGCTAGCTTGTGTCATGTTGACAAAATCTAGCCGGCACATCAAGGAAGGAGGAGATAGTAGGGTCCCTGGGGCTATCTGGCCAGCTACTCTCGCTAAAGCAGTGAAATTTCAGTCAGTGAAAGTCCCTATCCCCAAAAGTGTGTTGGACAGCCATTGAGAAGAACCTGATGTTGACTTCTATAGGGATGTGCACTCACACCACATGCACTCAGAAGGTGTGTGCATGAGCACATACACCACTCACAAGCACTCACCCCCATATCCGCATGCACTCAGAAGGAAGCACATGTGTGTGCATGAGCCTACACACACACACACACACTCACACACACACACACTTTCTTTAACTATGTTGGAGGCATTATCTAGCCACCAACAAGAATATTCCCGAATGCTTCATCCCATGTTCATTCATTGCCAGGGACTCATCAGTCATGTTAAAGCATAATGCTTTGAGACTTGACTCTATTTTAAATATATTCTCATTAACTTCTTGATAATTTTATATAATTTGTTTTGATCATATTCATCCCACTCTTTCTCCTAACTCTTCTCAGATCTATTCAAATCCCTCCCTTAACTGTATGCCCTCTATTTTTTTTTAATATATAGCCCATTGAGTTCAATTTATAATGTCCATATACTCCTGGTTGTTGGTCAACACTCGAGGGACCATACCCTTAAAGGAAATTGAATCTACTTTTGTCATAGATCCTCAGGGTTGGAAGCCTGTGAGCCCTCTTCCTTCTTGTACAGCTGCACTGATTTTATGAGTCCAGGGAAGGCCTCACTCTGGTGGAATCTAGGTTCTCTAGATTTCTACCACCTAGAACAATGGAAGAGCATAAGAGGAAACTATATCCCCTCACTTCTGGCTTATAAGAGTCAATTTGGTACTGGCCTCACCAGTACCACGTGAACTTCCTAGAAATGCAGTGAAAGACTCCTCTCCCCTAATGAAATACCCCCAAGTGCCTGCCTTGAGGAGATTTCTATCAGGGTCCAGAACAGATGCTACAAGCGACTAAGGATACTATCTAAGGGATATCAAATGAATCTAAGCACACTGAGTTCTTTAGTCCATTCACTTTATTCTTCTAAGTCAATTCTGTCTACACAGTTTCAGCCCTGTCCTCACATTCAGCTCCTCTCTGTGCCCAGTTTTCCTGTCCTCATAGTTTTAAGTAAGCTCTTATGCTTTTGACCTGATCTTCCTCCTCTGTCCCTTTGTCCTCCATCTATCCTTCCTGGCTCCTTACCCCTGGCCTTGATAAACTCTACAAGAGATCTGCTTTACCCTCTACTGAATCTCTGTCTTCCTCTCCTCTCTTAGGCCATGCTTTCTGTGTCTGCCTCTGGAATTCCACTCCAGTCCTTACTACACCTGGTTATGCAAAAAGCCCTATTGTCCCCAGTCAGTCTTTCTGGCACGCCCCTAGGCATGAAGGAAGAGGGTGGTGTGAGCTTCATTTGCACAAGAAGCAAATCTACAGGGGGCAGGGGAGTTTCAGCTACCTAGAGGTTCAGCAGCTGAGAAGCTTAGCTGTTTGCCAAATGGTCTATAGTATTTGAACATGCAGGAATTTCATAGCAGAAGACAGCTGAAATAATTAAAAACTGAACAACATTAAATATTTCGTAATAAATGGCTTGCCTTTTGACAGACCCTTGGCTGGTCAAAGTATAGCTTTAATACACAGCAGAATTTCTATAATATATTATTGTGGCCTACAAGACTCCCAAAAAAACTTCTGAACAAATCTGCACTTTAACTGATCCTCGGGCTACTCCTGTGCAGGTGAGGGTTTTAGAAGCATTGCCCTGGGTGCTTGCATGCAGACTTTGCCATTGACCTTCCTCTGGTGAGGTTAATCTGTCCATCACACACTTCTGTGTTCTCTAGATTTCTACCACCTAGAACAATAGAAGAGCATAAGAGGAAACTATATCCCCTCACTTCTGGCTTATAAGAGTCAATTTGGAAGAGCTGGCCTGGGAGTTCACACTTACAGCCTTGTGGTGATATTTTGTTTGTGCTCTAACAAATTAAGCTTGCCTGGAGATCAGAGTGTGGAGCTAGCCACTAGAGGCCAGGAAGTGGTGGCACATACCTTTAATCCTAGCATTTAGGAGGAGGAAAAAGAAAATGATATGGCTGGGCAGGGAGAGGAAGTGATAAAGCAGGGAGGAGACAGGAGCTTACCCTTTTCCATCTAAGGATCTAGTAGAGGTAAGAAGTCTTTCTAGTTGTTGACTGCTCTGCTTCTCTGATCTTTCAGCTTTCACTCTGGTGGAATTAGAATTTATGTTACATAGCCCCAGTGTTCCAGAGGCTAGGAGTTCAAGGTTAGCCTAAACCACAGAGTGAATTCAAGGCTAGCCTGGGTTGCATAGTACCCCAGAATTATTTCAGAAATAAAAAAGAGTCATCAATGTGGGGTCTTCAAAATTAGTTACTGTTTGGTCTTTTTGGTCTTCTAAAACCCCATGTGCTCAGAGCTTGGTCCTCACTGTGATCTTGAGAAGAGGTGTGAAGCCTATTAAGAAGTAGAGCTGAGAAGGAAGTGATTAGATCAATGGGTTTGCTGCCCTTGGGAGGAATTTCTGTTGTCTGGAAGGCTAGCATGGCCTCTCCCCACATTCTGCCTCTTGAGCTGTTCATGTCATCTCTCTATACACACATTCCTGTCACTATGATGTCACCTGACATAACGTCTTCAACCAGAGCCATGCTAATAGAAGGACCTTGCCTTTGAACTTCCAGAACTGTGAGCTGAATCAACCTTTTTCACTATAAAGTAGGAGAGGGACTGAGTCCCTTGTCTTGGTTCCAAGTTTTCCAACGGGTAGCTGAAAGGGAAAAATCAGTAGCCATCTTGAGAGATGCTTCCCCCTCCCCTCCTCCAAAAGTATTTGCTGACCAGTGTTGCGGTAACACCCGCACTACCCATACCTGTTCACCATGTCCGAGCGAGGGGCTGTGGATTAAAAAATAAGAGACAAGAGACAGCAAGTCATTCGCCACAGCTGAATGCCGAATGTCATTTATTGAAAGAGGGAGGAAACCTTACATGCAGGCTTACAGCACAATGGCGGATCCCCAGAGGCCAGAAGTTCGCTACATTCTTGCATCTAAGCTGTTTACACCAAATGCAGGATACAGGAACAAAGAACCTCCGGTAGAACATTAGGTGAGAAGGAAACCGGCAGGGAATCTGAATAGGGAGGACATCTGGTCAAGGTCGGCAAGCAAGGCAGCAGCCACTCACAGTGGGAGCCAGGGCCCACAGGTCTCCCCTTTTTACTAAAAAATGAGCTTCTGACTTAGGTTGCGTGGGACGTCAGCAGGTCACCCTACCCGTCATGGAGACACCTGCCCAAGCCACACAAGTGCTCTGTCTTAGGTTGATGATCACCCCCAAGCATTACCCGTCTCTGAATACTCATTATCATACAGACTCAAACCACGTGAGCTGTAGAGTTAACTGCTGCCAAAGATCTCAAAGTGGCGCTGGGCTTGCAATCTGTGTGACACAGAAAAGACCAACAAAAGTCCTAACCCACCCATAGCCAGGAGGCTAAAGGCAATTGAGCCATTCCCTTCCTAAACGAGCCTTACTGCAAATTGGAGTCCTTGTAAGGTGGTATCCCATAAGCAAATGGAACTTGAGTTTAAATAATTTTTACAACTTTCAAAGTCAATTTAAATGTATAATTGTAGAATTAAATTTATCATGCCCAATAAAATAAAAGATTAACTAACTGTGGTAGCTACTTTTGCTGCCAGGGTCTCCATTGTGCTAGCTGTAGTACCCAGTTATGAAATATTTTTCCCAGAAATAGTAGCAGCAGTGGCCACCACTGCTATAACAGCAACAATAGCAACAGCGATGTCAGATTCTCTTCTGGAGCGTGTGAGCATCATCTGTGTCTAACTGCCATGGTCCACTGGCATGGACGCAGCTCCAGGAACACGAACCACCAAGGCCCATTTTTCTTGATCCCAGCACTACTTAGGCTGGCAGCTCTGCAAAAGAACAACTAAGAACCACAAAGAAAACAAAAACAAAAACAGTAAACAAGGAGCAGAACTAATGGTCTCATTAATGGCTACATTCAGGCTCACAAATTTTAAGGTATCTTTAAAAAGGCTAGATGAATTTCAGGAGGCCAATAAATGTTTGCACAGAGCCATTCCTGAAAAGTAGGTACTACACCAGCTTGAAGAGGGTTGCAAAATGTGAAAAGGCTTAGCTGGCATGCTACTGTTAACAAATGAAGGTCATTGACCTTCAGAGTTATCCTTAAACTCCAAGGTGTCTGGGTGACACATTCTCAACATTTTTTAAAAAAAGTTACCATACATTACCTTCTGAAGAATCCAACCACATGGCTACAGTTCCGAGGCTTATGTTAATGCTTGCCAATGCTGGCCATATTGGGCTCTCAATCCCCATTGGCATCAGAAGGGGAGAGTTCGTCACAAAGGCCCAA
Source organism: Peromyscus californicus insignis (assembly GCF_007827085.1). Taxonomy (NCBI): domain Eukaryota; kingdom Metazoa; phylum Chordata; class Mammalia; order Rodentia; family Cricetidae; genus Peromyscus; species Peromyscus californicus. The sequence goes on from NW_026294551.1 coordinate 104,624,903, forward strand.
TAGGTCTCTGCCATGTTGGGATTCAGCAGTAGCCACAGGGCGCATGCAGCGCTCAGGAACCCAAAGAGGAACCTCATTGTCTTGCAGAAAACACAAACAGATCCCCGGGTCCACACCAACACTGGATCGGGTCCCCTCCAAGTGCCAGTAGAAAGATCCTTCCATCGCACCAGAGGATGATTTGCAACAGGATTTTTATTGGTTGTATAATCGAAGGCTGCTGTGCAGTGACCCCTATGGAATAGAGCCTAATCCTCTAGTATCCCCAGGACCTCTAGTGACACAGTTTCTGTCTGTCACAGGGAGTGGGTCTCCTTGTAACATTTTCCCTAAGCCTCTGTCCGGGCAGTAGCCCTGACTCTTTAGTATCTGTTGTACAGGCTGTGTAGTAAGCACTGCTCCCATACCATCTAACACAACCCATTCCCACAAGTTTACTGGAATGTCAGGTAGCACAAAGTGTTGAAAAGTTCCTGCATGACCTTCTTCATCCTTCCAATTTAAAAGTAGCCTGCTCTGTAATGGCATCTGAGCTGTAGGTTAGAGGTAGAATTTTTAAGGGGCCATTTGGGATCTCAGGATTCTTGTGAAATTATAGATATATCCAGCACCAGAATCCAATTATCTTTTAATCTCAATCCCATATAATTTTATTTTAATTTAGGCTGTTTATTATTATTGATAACTGTTTGTCAAAACACCTCTTTTTTTGTACCTCTAAAGCCTCTAGTTATACATATAGGCACCATTTTGCATTTAAAATATGAAAGCAATAATAATTAAGCAATTCTATCACCAGCTTTTATTTCCATGGTCCTTTTTACATATGCCAGTTATAAAAGCATTAAATACAATCTCTATAGGATTTGAAGAGGTAACTTTAGGTAATACTCATTTAGAGTATTTTTATAAAATCTTAAAAAGAGGATCCTTTTTTATAGATTTTAAATAACACGTTAATGCAAATAGCCAATTATTAACAATGTGGACCAAACAATTTACCTGTATTTTATTTACTGGAAAAATAATTTTGTAACCTCTTTATCAGTAAGAGATTATTATTTATGGGTTTATCTTAGCAACATTATTTAATAAGCTAACAACCCAATCTATTTCAGGTGTTATATTTCTATAGAATTAAACCAAGAATTTCTAGAAAGCAACTTAAATGGCAGAGCCAAATTTTCAGTAGTGATCAACAGATAAGAGCACACCTAATATATACTTCAAAATTATGAATCCTGTTCCTTTAGTTTATCTACCATGAAAACCCAAACATTTATCCAAACATTTATTAAGACAATCAAAAGAACAAAAAATCCTTTATTCACACAGCATTGACTTAGCATTCTATGTCCTGACCGAAGCCATTTTTCACCAGAAGTTAGGCCCCGTTTAAACTTTTAGCACTAGTCCCTTCCTGGGCCTCTGCTAGCTTGGCGCAAGCTGAGGCTGTGGCTTAGCCTTGTTCCACCCACTGCTCGGCTCTATTGCTGGCGCCTGCCCAGGCCATGCTCCATCACAGCTCTGCCTCCCACCGGCGCATACCTGTCCGCCCGCCGCTCCGGGCTATCTCGTACATGCCTTTGTCTGCCTCTGCTGCACACACACAAACTCACGTTAAACTTCCTACTGCCATGAAGGGACTAGTTAACAATGAGTTATTCCCACCATGAGGGAAAAACAGAAAAATATTTCCCATGAAGGGTTCCTAAATATTGAATTATTCCCACTCCGAGGGAAAAATAAAAAAAAACATTTGAACCAAAATAAGCAAACAGACAGCAAAACTTCTAACCTCTGGGCTCGCTTGCTGTTCAGCCAGCAGCAATGAGGCCTACCTGCTGATTCTTTGTAATTCAGATGCTGCACTGCAGAAAGAGCTCAGAGTTTCAGCTATCCTGAAAATTCCACAATTGGAAAAAGTTTTTTCTTTCTCCATCACTACTGGGAAGAGGCTTCTTTCTTTTCTTTATCCTTCCTCTACAGGGCTCCAATCTTTAGGCCTAGTTTCAAAATTTTTCCCCTTTTTACCGGGAAAATCCTTTTTACTTGATTAAAATTTTTTCTCTCTTTTCTAACGGGAAATTTTCTTTCCTTCCTTCTTCTCTTTTGGGAAGATTTCCTTTTTTATTTAAAATATTTAGCTGTCTTGCCCTTTCTTAACTTCAGTGCCTTCCTGCTTCAACAGTCCAATCAACTGACTGTGAGCTAGCTGCACCCATTTCAATTCACCCTTATCTTTTCTTTTTTCTTTAAATTGCTGGCCAGCCTTACCTTTCGGGTGTCCATCAGTGACGTCCCTTCTTTTTCGGTTCTTGGTAGGAACCTCCATTTGTTGCGGTAACGCCCGCGTTACCGATACCCGTTCACCATGTAAGAGCGAGGGGCTGTGGATTAAAAAATAAGAGACAAGAGACAGTGAGTCATTCGCCACGGCTGAATGCCGAATGCCATTTATTGAAAGAGGGAGGAAACCTTAAATACAGGCTTACAGCACAATGGCAGATCCCCAGAGGGCAGAAGTTCGCTACATTCTTGCATCTAAGCTGTTTACACCAAATGCAGGATACAGGGACAAAGAACCTCCAGTTGATCAGTGTAGATAGCCGTGCACGGCCGCGCCTCAAAGATGGCGCCGGCGTCCAGCTTCCACCTTCCCGATGGCAGGTGTTCTCTGGGATAATCAACTCCTTATTTGGCTTGGGCGTGGAATCTGGCTTGCTTGCGTATGTCTGACGTGGCATTGTCCACGTGGCACTACGGGGTTGGTTGCCCAGTGGCTATAAAGGGCATGGGCTGGCTTTCCCTGAAGTCAGAAGATGACTTTCCCCGGGGTCAGAAGATTGTTCAAGGTTCCTGAATAAACTGCTTGGAGAAGAGCCTGGTGTTGCGTCTTCCTTGCTGGTCGAGGCGGACGCAACAAGTGGTGACCTGTACAGGGAAACTTTAAGGCTCAGAACTCTTCGCAGTCAGGGCAGTGCACTGGTAAGTCCCCAGGTAAGGTGGGGATCCACGACAAAAGCGGGAAAAATAAGTAGAGCCGCGACAAAAGTGGACAGGAAAATTAAAGAGTGGAGCTGCGACAAAAGCGGACGGGAAAATTAAAGAAAGTGAAAGCAGGTGAAGGCAAAAGTGCTGCTAGTATCATGGGCGCAACTTCTTCGCACCCAATTTTTCTGGCTCTTAACGAGCTGCTCCTTTCAAAGAAATTAGAGATTAAGAAGAGTGCTTTAGAAAGATTTCTAGAGGAATGTGATGTCGTGGCACCCTGGTTTGCAGTTTCCGGAAGCCTCACAGTAGCTTCCTGGGAAAAGTTGGGCCATGATCTAGACTTCACTGCAGAACAAGGGACGCTTAAACATGGGGTTAGACCAGTTTGGAAATTAGTGAGAGGGTGTCTCGAAGACCAGCGCTGCAGCGATGCGGTGGAGAATGGGCAGGCAGCCTTAGAAATGTTGCAGGAGGAAAGATCAGAAAAGGCCATGTCTGCTAAAGCAGCGTCTACCAGAAGTAAAACAAAAAAGGGGGAAGAAAAAACAAGGTTATATCCTGACCTTTCGGACCTAGAGCGTTCCGAGTCCCCTATCTCTTCCCCTGATTCTGATGATGTAGAGTCATTATGTGAAACCTTGCAGAGCATGAGAATATGAAAGAAAAGGGGTAGAAATAAAGGAGAAAGAGAAAGAATTAAAGGATGTGAGTCTGAGTGTGGAGCCGCTCCCTCAGCTCCTCCACTGTATCTGGAATCTGCCTCCATGTCTAGAGTTGTCTCTATGGGGAATTCTTTTAACCCGGAGGTTTGGAGATAGGTTAGAACTGAAATGCAGCTAGCTTGCCCAGTGTTTCTCAATGCCCAGACTCAACAGAGATACCATGAACCTTTGGATTTTAAGGTCATCAAGTCTCTAGCGGAATCTGTCCGGACGTATGGCATCACAGCCTCATATACTGTTGCTCAAGTGGAGGCTCTGCACAGATTTTGCATGACTCCATCCGATTGGATGAATCTTGCTCAAGCATGTCTCAGCGCAGGGCAGTATTTAGACTGGAAGGCATTTTTTATAGAATTTGCCAGTGCTGCGATTAACAGGGCTGCAGGTGGAGGTCAAGCAGCTTGGGATGTAGACATGCTGCTGGGACAAGGCCGATTTGCCAATCAACAAAATGGATATCCACAGCAGGTTTATGACCAGATAAATCAACTAGCAACAAGGGCATGGAAGTCCCTACCTAATAAAGGGGAAGTGAGCGGCAACCTTACTAAGATCCTTCAGGGACCTATGGAAACTTTTTCAGATTTTGTGGCCCACATGGTCGAGGCTGCAGGCAGAATCTTTGGGGACCCAGATGCCACAATGCCGCTTATAAAGCAGCTAGTTTATGAACAATGTACCAAAGAATGCAAGGCTGCGATCACCCCTTATAAGAACAAAGGTCTAGAAGTATGGATGAAAGTGTGCAGAGAATTAGGGGGACCTCTAACTAACGCAGGCCTTGTGGCTGCAGTTATGCAACTTAATAACAAGAAAGGAGGGAACACTGGGGCATGTTTTCGGTGTGGAAAAATGGGCCATCTCAAATGTAGCTGCCCTCAAGGAGAAGGTAACCAAGGAATAGGGAGGAGCCAACGCCCTACACAGCCTGGACTTTGTCCTAGGTGTAAAAAGGGGAAGCATTGGGCAAATGAGTGTAGGTCAGTCAAGGACATAAATGGTCAGCCTATAACAACGGGCAATCTTTCAAAAAACGGACAGCGGGGCCCTCGGCCTCAGGGCCGCAAATATATGGGGCAGTGGAGAATCAGGAGCAAGGCGGGAACCTGGAGCAGTGGCCAACCCTCCGTCATCTGAGGAACCGCGGAGAGCCACTACAGGCTCAGCAGGGTTGGACCTCCGTGCCACCACCAGACTCGTACTGACTCTGCAGATGGGAGTACTATTAGTGGAGTCTGATTTTAAAGGCCCTTTGAAGCCGGGCACAGTGGGTTTATTGATAGGAAGATCCTCCACCACCATAAAAGGTCTTAAAGTACACCCAGGAGTGATTGATCCTGATTATACTGGGATCGTGAAAATTATGGTTGAGTCTCCAAAAGGAATTACTGCCATTTCACCAGGTGATAGGATTGCACAACTAGTTTTATTACCCAGTTTACATGAGTCCTATCCAGCCGCTGATTGAAACAGAGGAAATAAAGGTTTCGGATCCACGGGGACAGATTTAACTTTTCTGTCCCTTGATTTAGATCAAAGACCCACCTTGCAATTAACTATTAATGGTACCAAGATAATGGGACTCCTGGACACTGGTGCAGATCGGAGCATCATTGCCTGTAAAGACTGGCCCCATGGGTGGCCAGTGCAAGTCTCCTCTCAAACTCTACAAGGGCTAGGATATACCAATTCACCAGATATTAGTGCAGGACAATTACAGTGGCAGGATGAAGAGGGCCATTCGGGTGTTATGCAACCCTACGTCCTCAAGCTTCCAGTGAGTGTCCCTTTGGGGAAGGGATCTTATGCAATCTATGGGATTCAAATTGAGTAATGAATATTCTAAGGAGTCTCAGGAAATTATGATGAAGATGGGATGTCATCCTAGGTTTGGTTTGGGGAAGCTTCTCCAAGGCAGAAAAGATCCAGTTCAGGCGCAGAGTAGACCACCTAGGCAGGGATTGGGTTTTTCATAGGGGCCACTGAGGAAGGAATTCCCATTTCCTGGAAAACAGAGGACCCGGTATGGTACCTCAGTGGCCACTTTCCTCTGAAAAGTTATCAGCAGCAGAAGAGCTAGTAAAAGAACAGCTTGAGGCTGGACATATACGACCCTCTGTGTCCCCTTGGAATACACCTATATTTGTCATTAGAAAAAAATCTGGAAAGTGGCGATTGTTACATGACCTTAGGGCTATTAATAATCAGATGCAGGTCATGGGTCCAGTGCAGTGAGGGCTACCACTTCTATCGGCTCTGCCAGCCTCCTGGCATATTATTGCCATGGATATAAAGGATTGTTTCTTTTCCATTCCCTTATGTCTCTGTGGATACTTGTTCAGGGATTATACATGCCTCACCTATGACTGGGGAGAAAGCATTGAATGTCATTTCCCACTGTCTGGAAGCCTGGGCAGCATGGGGAAAACCTCAGCAATTAAAGACTGATAATGGGCCGGCGTACACAGGACAGAAATTTAATTCCTTCTGTCAGCGCATGGATGTGCAGTTAACACACGGTCTCCCTTATAATCCTCAAGGCCAAGGCATTGTGGAGTGTGCGCATCGGTCCCTTAAAGAAATTCTTCAAAAACAAAAAGGGGGAATAGGCCGTGACCGAACCCCAAGAGAAAGACTCTCTCTGGCATTATTCACCTTAAATTTTTTGAATTTGGATGTCTCAGGAAGTTCATCAGCAGATAGGCATCATAATCCACACAGCCCTATGAAGGGCATGGTGAAGTGGAAAGATATCCTCACAGGTAGCTGGCATGGCCCCGATCCCATGCTGACATGGGCACGAGGTTCTGTTTGTGTTTTCCCACAGGACCGGCTAGACCCTATCCGGGTACCTGAACGATTGGTGTGACGGGCCCCTCAGACGGAGAGACGTGATGACACCTCAGAAGCTGATGTGCCTGATCCTGATAGCCCTGATTCTGACAAGCATGCCAGCAGGAGCAGCTGAGGATCGACTCACGAGTGGAACCTGATCAGTGGAGTTTGATAACCTGACCCAGATCCTGCACAATGAGATCATTGCGGTCAACTCCACCCATGTGCACCTGGCCTCCGCTGCGGAAATGATGTCTTGGCTGCGAAATTCTATCACCTTTTTAAAGGAGTGGGCGGGATTAGGTGCCCTGGCAGGCCTACTGGTACTTGTCTCCCTGGTGTGCCTGTGGTACATTGTTCATTTAAGGGTTTCTCAGCAGCGCAATGCAGCCATGATTATCTAAGCCTTTACAGCCATAGAGGCTGGACAGTCTCCCCAGGCCTGGCTGGCCGCATTAAAAGCTTGATCACGCAGGATGCAAGGCTAGTGCACTGCACTTGGGTCTAGCTGTATTGCAAAACCCAAGAAGAGCAAGTCTAATTGCATGTGGGTTGATGCCCTAATTCCCACCTCTGCAAAAAAGGGTATCGGACGGGTCAAGTGTTCTCTGGGTGGATGACACCTGGACTAACACCAGTACAATGTCCAAGTTGTATTTTGGCAGAGATTAGACCTCTGCTCTTGCCTGCTGCTTAAAACAATAAAGGGGGAACTGTAGAGAGCCGTGCATGGCCACACCTCAAAGATGGCACGTCCGGCTTCCGCCTTCCCGATGGCAGGTGTTCTCTGGGATAATCAACTCCTTATTTGGCTTGGGCGTGGAATCTGGCTTGCTTGCATATGTCTGACCCTATCAGCATTGTCCACGTGGCACTACGGGGTTGGTTGCCCAGTGGCTATAAAGGGCGTGGGCTGGCTTTCCCTGAAGTCAGAAAATGGCTTTCCCCGGGGTCAGAAGATTGTTCAAGGTTCCTGAATAAACTGCTTGGAGAAGAGCCTGGTGTTGCGTCTTCCTTGCTGGTCGAGGCGGATGCGACAGATCAGTTGATCGTTAGGTGAGAAGGAAACCAGCAGGGAATCTGAATAGGGAGGACATCTGGTCAAGGTCTGCAAGCAAGGCAGCAGCCACTCACAGTGGGGGGCCAGGGCCCACAGACCAGCAGTTTTAGACATGATCAGAAATTGAACTTATAAGGCTGGGATAATAAATCTGTGTATCCTGGACTTGGCAAAACAGGATATGGGGAGTAATGGGCTCAACTCATCGGAAGTTGACCTTAGAGGAGAGTAGGACTACAACAATAAATCTGAATGTGTCAACAAAAGCAGGACATAAGGAATAAAAATTTATGTCTCTATAGATACCCTGAATCCTGTTAGCAATTAGTAACCTTACACTTACCTCACCCCTGGCCCTCTTGTCCAATCCCAAGCTGCATGTAAACTTTTCCTATATAAACCCCTTAAAGTGAGTGCTCAAGCTGTTCTCCTCCACCTGCTCTGTTGGATGCTGGACACTGGACCAAGCTTGCTTGTTTTGTTAATAAAAACCTCTGTGTGCTTGCATTGGATAATGGCCCTGTCGTGGTCTTGCTTGGGGGTCTTGCAACCTCTGGACAACAGTAGCATCTCTGATTCTGGACAGACAGACTTCTATAGATGTCACAACCCCAATTCCTCCATGCTCCTGAACATCATACATTTCTGGTTTGACTGTGTTATCTTTTTCAGGTCAACATAGTGACCCTCCAGAGGCCAGCAGGCCAGGTATAAACTGTACTTCTTTATCATGAGGAAGGGTGTTCTTTGAGCATCTGCAGGAACAGTGTTCTGTGGAATCAATTTCAAAGTTTCTGTTCTTCAGGGATGGTGATAACACTCTGGACAATTCTGAAGATGGCAGTGCTGGGAATTGAACCCAGGCCATCTAAGTGGGAGACGAGCTTTTCCTCTGAGCTACATTGATGTTATGAGATAGGGTCTCACTATATTACTCAGACTAGCCTTGGACTCACTGTGTAGCCCAGGCTGCCACAAACCCATCATCTCCCTGCTTCCACCTCCCATCCACACCAAGCTGAAGTTTTGTTGTTACTTTTTGTTTTAAACAAATTCTAGTCAAAGTGGGAACTGATGAGTTTGGTAATTACTACATGCTAGAATTTTCCAAATTTACTTGATTATTTGTTAATCACATGGAACACATTTAAAATGCTAATTCCCAGGCTCATTTCCTGAAGAGTCAAACACAGGAGCACACAAGAATCTGTAAGCCATTGAACCAACTACTTGCTGAAGAAACAAGGCTCTAAGATCCCCATTATCTTGTTTTGTGATTTTTGAGTGTGCTGCTCAAGTACTCTCCAGCCTCATTCCCCATCTAAATACTAGGTATAAAAATATCCCCTTCACAAGGCTGATGCAGCAAAAAACTGCAAAGTTATTCTAAGCAGACATGGTTCAAACTCTGCTAAGTGCTGGGGCAGATATAAAACAAGTCCAGTTTTCAGCTGATTGTGTTGTAATGGCTCCCAACATATCCAAGATGATTAAATTATTCTGTTCACAACAGAAACGAGGGGATCCTTTTTTAAAGTTTATTAAGAATTCATAGATGGGGACAGCAGAGTATTAAACCAAGCACCCCTTCTAAGCTTGGTAACCTGAGCAGAGGACATGTGACAAACACGTGGGGTAGCTTTATTAATCTCTGCGGACTCTTCATTTCTGTTGCTGTGATAAAAGGCACCTTGGGGGAGAAATCATTAGTTTTGGCTCATGATTTCATATTACAGTCCATTACTGCAAGGAAGTCGAGGTGGTAGAGGTTAAAGGAACTAGTCACATGGCACCACTACAAGAGCAGAGAAAGAACGTGTGCATGCATGCTTGGTTCCTGTGCTCCGCTTGACTGCTCCACTCTTACATAGTTTAGGACACCTAGCCCAGAGAATGGTGCTGCCCACAGTGGACTGTGTCTTCCCACATCAGTAAACACAGCCAAGCCGCAGGCTCTTCCACAACCAGTGTAGACAAGCCTTCACTGAGACCCTTTTAAGATGATTCGGGGCTCTGCCACGTGATCATTAAAGTTACCTCTCACACCAGGTGTTCAGGATTAGTGAAGATGATGGTAACATGAAGTTCACATATGAGAAGCTCTTAGCATTTCTAGTGCTTCCTCCATATAAGATGGGAGTGGATGGGGAGCTGGGGAGAAGGGAGGTGGAGGTCGGGGTAGGAAAGGAGGGAGGGGAAACTGTGGTTAGTATATAAAATAAATGAAAAAGTGTTAACTAAATAATTTTTTTAAAAAGGTGGTTCGGTGTGATTCCAACTGGCTCTGTTGACACTTGAGAGATTGTCAAAAACTATGATCAATGATGATATACACCTAGAATTCTAGCAGTTGGAAGGTGGAGGCATGAAGATAGGAGTTTAAGTCCAACCTGGGCTACATGATGAGATCCTGTCCTATCTCAAAAAACAATAAAAAAGAATCTGGTCTCTCAGGCTCTTCTTTTTAAATATTCAAACTAGTACATGTGAGACAAAGGTCAAGAATCTGGCTCCTTAGCAAAGCTAGGGATGGAGCTCCACATAGGACACTTGCCTTAAAATGCATGAGACTCTAGGCTCAGTCTGTAGTGCTGCAAAAAAATAAAGAAATAAAACATTGTGCTCAATCTTTAAAAAGTATTCCTTTTGCAAATTTCTAGCATCAAAATAAGATCTGGAACACTTGGGTTAAGTATTCGTTTCTCCCCTGGCATTATGAGGTGAGGGACATCAGTAGCTCCCTTTGTGAATGAGCAAACTGAGATCAAGACTTTGGTCAGGTTTTGAGGAAGGTCAAAGCTGGAATTGAACCTCAGGTTTCCAAGACAGAGCTTTGCTACATGCCACAGTGGTGGTGGGGGAACCACCTCGCATCTAGGCTTTTTGTTTACATCCAGAAGAGCTGGCATTTATCAGATGCCAGCCTAACCTTCAAAAAAAAACATCTTTGGTGCCCTCTAGTCAAAGCTATTTTTTAAATCTTGCCTCTTTAAGTCAAAGGGGAAGGAAGAGCAACCTGACCTTACCTCCCCAAAGCTATGCATTTATGATTGCTTCCTTTGCTCATTACCCTCTGTGTTACACTACCTGGCAGTCCCTTCTGCACCTTGAAGCCAACATGATCAGGGAAAAATGAAGCCACAATAGCATGTCATACCTGTCCTCAAAATCTTCCAAGTCCTACTTCATTTAGTGCAGTATCCTAGGCACACACAACAACCTACAAGGACTCGCATGACCAAAGTCTCCTACCTACCCCATCCCAAGATTTCCTCCTCTAGAATGATTTGCCTTTGTCCACTCAGTCCCAGCTGCACCTGCTGACTCTTGCTGTCTCTCAGATGTGCCAGACCTGCTCCTGCCTCAGGGCTTTTGTACAGCTGTTCCCTCTGACCAGAATGCCAGTCTCCATACACTATATAATTCTCTCCATTGACTGGTCAAATTAGCATCTTCCTACTGAGGCCTTCTTGATCATCCCTCTTTGAGCTGGGACCACACTTGTCTCTCCCAATGCATATTATTCTCATGTTTAATTCTCTGTTGACTGCCTTCTTACATATGCAGCAATTTTAATATATGTACTATATGTTCCCACCACTTAGCACACCAATATAAACTAGGTAAAAGATTCATGCTCACAACATGCCTCCAGTGCCTCTTAAAAACCATAGTCAGCTCAGATTAGATGCTCAACAAATATTTTTTGATAGAAGGAATGCTATGGGGTAGTCTTTCTGTACCCTATGAATATGTGTTGTTACCATTGGTTAATAAAGAAGCTGCTATGGCCTATGGCAAGGCAGAATAGAGCCAGGTGGGGAATCCAAGCAGAGAGAAAAGGAAGAGGCAGAGGCAGAGGAGATGCTGAGCACTGCCAGGGGGGCAAGATGTAATGGAACACAGGTAATGCCACAAAGCCGCATGGCAAAACATAGATGAATAGAAATGGCTTAATTTAAGATGAACAAGCTAGCTAGCAAGAAGCCTGAGCCATAGACCAGTTTGTAATTACTATTAAGCCTCTGAGTGATTATTTTATAAGCTGCTGCAGGAAAACTTCTGGCTACAAATAAATATGTTCATTCACTCACTGAACTATAAGTTCTAGACCCAGGATGGCTATTGATCATGCAGAAATAAGCAAGACCCACTTCTCAGGAAGACCACATCCTACCCAAACTCAAATACATAAAGCTAGGAACTCTGAAGAGAATACAACAGAGGTTTGCACAAACAAATGTGTGTGTTTATGTCTGTATCTCTGTGTATTTTTGTGTCTGTGTATATGCACATGTGTATATAGTTTGTGTGTCCATTTGTGTATCTGGATCATGTATATGTACATGTACATGTGCATTTATTTGTTGTCTTTGTATCTATCTCATCTTTCTGTGTCTGCATGTTATGTATTTATGTGGCTATGTCTATGTGTACATGTGTCTGTTGTGTGTCTGTATGTCTGTATATATGTATTTGTGTGTCTATGTCTATGTGTGTGTGCATATCCATGTGCTGTTGTGTGTGTATGCATGTGCATGCATCTATTGTGTCTATTTATATGGCATAAGGCTGTGATAGAGAAAATATGCACATGGAGGTCAGATAGGTTGGTATCAAAATCCCAGCTCAACCTGCCCTCCTTGGCTCAGATCCACAGTGCCTTGCTGACCAGCAATCTCTTCCTTTTAGCAGAGATTTAGGGGAAGACTTGGCTCTGAGAGTCACAACAGACCAGACTAGGCCACCTGCCCAAGAATGGTTTTCTTTTGATAATTGTGAAAGGCACAGAAAGGAGATTTAATCAATGTGTACAGTGTGAAGAGGAACACATAATGGGATCTGGTGACCCCAAGTTCTCTTTGGCATACTGGCATGAGCTTTAGCTTTAAACAGAGAAAGAATTGGGACAGGAAAAAATGATGTATGCATAAAGAAAACTCAATTCTAAATGAATCAAGGGCTTCAACATAAGACCAGGTACTGTGAGACAGAAAAGAAGAGAATAGGCTTGAACCCATTGGCACAAGAAAGGACTTTCTGAACAGGAAACTGATAGCAGACAGTGAGACTAGAAATTAATAAACGGGACCTCATGAAGCTAAAATTTCTGTATAGCAAAAGACATCATCATTAGAACAAAGTGGCAGACTATAAAATAGGAAAAGTTATTTACCAATTAATTATACATCTAATATTGTATATCTCAAATGTAAAAAGAACTAAAAAACTTAACATAAAGAAAACAAATGACCCAATTTTAAAATGCATACAGAACTAAGCAGAGAATGTGCACACGATGAAACACAAATGGCTGAGAAACACTTAAAGAAATGATCAACTTCCTCAGCCATCAGAGAAATGCACACCAAAACTACTCTGAGATGTCATCTTACTCCAGTAAGAATTGCCAAGATCAACAAAACAGCCTACAGTACATGCTGTCAAGGAAGCAGTGAAAGGGGAAAACCTATCCATTGCTAGGGAGAGTATAAACTGGCATAGCCACTATGGAAATCAGTATGGAGGTTTCCCAAAGAGATGAAAATTAAGCCGCTACAAGACCTAGTTATACCACTCTTGGACATCTACCCAAAGGGCTCTACATCTTACTACAGAGATATTTGCTCACCTATGTTCATTACTACTCTATTCACAACAGCCAGGAATTGGAAAGGGTCTAGATGTTCATTAGGACAGTGAAAATGTGGTATATTTACACAATGGGATGCTATTCAACTGTTATGAAAAACTAAACTATAAAGGTTCACTTAAATGGATAGAGCTAGAAACAATCATTCTGAGTAAGATAACCCAGACCCAAAAAAAGACAAGTATTGCATGTTTTCTCTTATACTTGGATGGTAGCTTTTAAGTTTTAGATATGTGTGTTTCAATCAAAAAAACCACAGAGCTTAGGTATCTGAAAAGGGACCAGACTGAGGGTGGGAGTGACTTCCAAGGAAGGGAAAATAAAATATATTGTTATAAAGAGATAAAGGGAAACTAGAACAGGGGGATTCAATGGGGAGAGGGATGGGAGGGCAGGGCAAAGGAAGAAATATGGGAAGGAATAACTAACATTAAAGGCCTTTTTTAAAAAGGCATATGGAAACCTATGGCTGTAGAAGCTTCCTAAAATATACACACATGTGAAAGGAATTTAAATGGTATCACCATATAATAGGATAGAAAATGCCCCAACTAGACAACTTATGCAACCAATAAAACCTCCAGTGCCAGGAATGGGTTGCATTTGGTTGAGTCATTGGCCAAGGAAGCCCACCCCATAAATCTCCTCAAACATCAGAGGCTATTGCCAAGATTACTGGTTACTCTCCATAACCCAATGATAAGGGCCTGTTGCTGAAGACACCACTTATTCATGTCATTGAACACAGAGAAGTTGAGCTGGTACCTAACTAGAGGCTTCATTCCTAGTATGCTCATGGTACTACAAGGTATTTTGCATGCTACTAGAGGAGAAAAGTAATCAATACCACCCAGATATACATCCTTCAGCCGACAACAGCAGCCTGCATGCAGGCTGGACTGGTGCAACTGGGGCACAAATGTTATGGGACTCACCAACTATTTTTCAAACACTAGATTTAAGGCTGACTCAGTGAGATGGAACCCATACCTGGGACAATGCTAAAATGGCCCCCCAAAAAATAGGATAGGCTGTCTTAGTCACTGTTCCATTGCTGTGAAGAGACACCATAACCACAACAACTCTTACTAAAATAAATAATAATAATAATAATAATAATAATAATAATAATAATAAAGCATTTAATTGAGGGCTTACTTAGCTTCAGAGACTTAGAGTCCATTATCATCATGGAAGGGAGCATGGCAGCGCCCACAGTGCTGGAGCAGTAGCTGATAGCTACATCCTGACCCAAAGGCGGCAGGCAGAGGCGGGGACAGAGAGAGAGACTGGGCTTTGCATGAGCTTTGAAACCTCAAAGCCCATACTCTGACACACTTCCTCCAACAAGGCCACACCTCCTAATCCTTGTAATCCTTTCAAACAGTTCCTTCCACTTCCTAGTGACCAAGCATTCAAATATATGATCCCATGGGGGGGGGGGGATTCTTGTTTAAACCACCACATAGGTTGTGGGTCCTAGGGGAAAGCCTACTGCTATATGAGGACTTATCTACATTGGATTGGCCTGTGAGAATTATCATAATTAAGTTCACTGATGTTGGAAGACTCAGCCCAGTGTGGGGCAGTACCATTTCCTAGGTAGGGCAACCTGAAATATACAGGAGTTTAGAAATCAAGTTAAGCATGAGTAACAAGTAAGTGAGCGTGTGTGTTCATTCTCTCTGCTCGTGACTGTGACTGTGATGTGAGGAGCTGTTTGAAGTTCCTGCCTTGACTTCCCCACAGTGATAACTGCAAGATGGAAATGTAAACTGAAATAAGCTTCTTTCTTCCCTAAGCTGCTTTGTGTCGGGTCATTTTGTCACAGTAACAGAAACGAAACTAGAATAGATCCCTCAGTTACTCTTTGTGCCTTTAGCCTTGAAGGACAAAAATAAGAGTCTCCATATAGACACTCCTGGAATGATTAAGAAGCCTATATATAGAATTGAGCAGATGACAGCAACAAAATGAGGTAGCAATACTAGGTGTTCATTCAGATTTTAGCTACCTTGTAGGGCCCATCGAGTAGTCAATGCTTTTAAGCAAAAACAAACAAAAACAGCTTCTAAGAACCAGGTATACTCCCTGAAAAACAATCTCCTTATATTCCTGGGTTCCTTAGTCTTTAGAGCCCCTGATCTTCTGCAGAGAAAGCAGTCTTGGGATTATCTTCACATTAGTACACACAAACATTCTCTATTGAAACCAAGATAGGAAAGGTACTTTAAAATCTCAGACTCCTTTTGTCTTCCAAACTAGTCTGTGTAAGTGAAAAACAATTCTCCCACCTTTTCCCACCAGATGCATCTGCTCTACCTTCACACCTTAAGAAGCAAATTGAGAGACTATTTGGGCACAAGGGTTCTAGATATTTCTTTCACCCGATACCCTGAGATGACTCTGTCGACTTTTTCTTGCAGTCCTGTTGGGTAGTATTTTTCAGAAGAGGGTCTTAAACCGTTGTATGCCAGCACATCAACAACAGAGCCAAAGCTCAGGTCTGGCTGAGTCCAAGGCCAAAGCAGCTCATGCCCATCACCACTGAGACACAGAAGAGCAACCTGAAGATGCCAAAGCGGGGCAGAGAATGCATCCTTTCCTATCTCCTTCTTCTGTACCTATATGAAATATTAATTCCCTTAGTCTTTGTAAATACAAAAGTTGACTAAGACACACATCATAAAATATGCATGAGAAAATGTCCACCTTCATTTCAGTTTTGTATTGAAAATGCATATGAATGACTCTCTTCCCTGCTGCCTGTGTTGAACTGGGGATCGTCTCTGCCCAAAGAACACGGTGCCTGTAGAGTAGCAAATAATCAAGGACAAATTCCCATCAGAACCTGACAATCCCAGCTCTGGGCATCAACCAACACTGAACTTCAATTGCTTTAGGAGACAAGAGGACCAGAAGGGTCTCCTATCCAGCCAGCCTAGATGAGGAGAAATTGAGAGGAACAAATTGGAAAGTTAGGGTCAGAGAATCCACAAGGAAAAAAGAAAGCCACTGCTTGTTAATTTCCCAAAGGAACGGGACTTCTACCATTGCTGGGTTTTTTAAAGTTGATAACTTTTTACCACCTTTTTTCTTGGAAAAAAAAATATGCTATGACCAGATATTTCCAAGATGAAAGTGTATACAAAGAAGAGAAAAATTAACTGTAACCCCCTCAAAACAATGGTGGCCACTCACATTAAAACAGTCCCTATGGGAGTGGGGTTGTAATGAGAAAGAGATACACAGGAGCTTCAGTTGTCTTCATAACTATTTCTTTCCTTGACTCAATGTGAGATACCTGAACGTTCAGTGTATTGCTTATCTGATAATCTGTTCATACATCTTAGATATTGCAGAAGAAATGTTTGAAAGACTGTCTTGCCTCCTGCTCCTGATGCCTCCCCTCCCTCATAATGAACTTTGTTATCAGACAGAGCCCACATAAAAAGCTGAGTGTGGTGATACATGCCTGTAACCCCAACATTGAAGCAGAGACAGGAAGTTCCCTCAGCCTTGCTGGCCAGTTAGTCTGGATGAATTGGTGAGCTCCAGGCTCAGTGAGAGACCCTGTCTCAAATAATAAGGCAGACAGGAACTGAGGGAAACACCCAACCTGATGTCAACCTCCAGCTTCCAGAAGCATGTGCACACTTATGCACATATATGTGCATGCACACAGAGAACTAGAAGTAGTTCTTGGATGGATGAATTAATGAACTAACTTTAAGCTTTACATTGCCTTCATTGAGAAGGCAGACCTGGCCATGTCTATCCTGTAAATGTCATGAGAGTTGGATGCACTGGCCTCTGTAGATTGTCTCTCCAGTTCCCTACCTGCACATAGCTGACAGATGAGAAATGGACCTCACTGTATGATTATTTTGTTCTTCCAACATTGCTGCCTTAGTTTATAGAGAGAGGTGCCCACCACCCTACTTACTGAAAGCGCTCTCTCTCGCTCTCTCTCTCTCTCTCTCTCTCTCTCTCTCTCTCTCTCTCTGTGTGTGTGTGTGTGTGTGTGTGTGTGTGTGTGTGTGTGTGTGTGTGTGTGTATGTATGTAAGGCAGATACAGTAAAGAGCCCTGGGATATTCATTTTAATATAATCCCTTTGAACCTCAAAACACATTTGACAGAAAACACGATGGCATATACAGTTCTACCTTCCTTTCAGCTAACTACTGTTTACAAATGTTGCTTGCTCCAGCTTAGCTCAGGAAAGCTTTGCAAGGCTCTGGTGGTTAATTATAGCTGGGACTGTGAAACCTGAGCCACACTTGGAGATCAATAGCTTTGACTAGACTGGGAGGGAAGAAGTGTCACTCAGTCTAGAAGAGCTGAAAGTTAGCAATCCCAGGAACCAGAGTTTCTGTAAGGTAGTGGGCTCTCTCCAAGTTCTATTTGCAACAGCTCCTGCAAACCATAGCTGGTACAAAAACAGCCTGTGTTTCTCAAAGAGAACCTGGTAGGTTAGTCACAGTTCTCTAGAGAAGCAGAAATGATCATGTATATTCATGTAATACATAGTATAATAAACACAACATACAAATGCATGTAATAAATATAATATGCAAATATATACTATATACCACACACAGTATATACTGTGTGTGTAATACATAGCTATCAAGAAGCTTATTGTAAGGTATTGGCTTCTCCCTAAAAACTGGAGACCCAGGAAGGCTGCTGAGAGGTTCTAAGGCCTGAGAACTAGAGAATCAATGGTGTAGATTTCAAGCTGAGGCTGATGGCTTGAGAATCAATAAAAGCAAGTTCAAAAGATCAAAGAACTAGCTCAAAGAGTGAAACAAAAAAGAGTTTCATTCTTCTCCTCTTCACTCTTGGTTCTATTCAGGCCCACTCACATTAAGGAGGTCAATTTTTGTTACAGTCTCCATCAATTTGCATTCTAATTTCTCCCAGAAAGACTCCCAGGGACACCCTGAAATAGTGTTTCACCAGGTTTCTAGGCATCCCTTGACACACCCCGCTGACACATAAAGGTAGCCGGCACATTTGGTCTCTTCTGTGGTGGGGAAACTATGACACGATTCATCTATTCAACAACTACCTACTGTGTGTCCACTCTAGACTGTCCGTCCAAAACCCCATATCTTCATGAAGAGAAACAGAAGGCAAATAGAAAAAGGGAAAAACAAGAAAACATAGAGGATGAGTGCCTTTTCAAATAAATTAAAATGGAATGAAATAATAAGGAAGGGCGGGGCAGCTACTAACACTGCGGAAGTGAAATGTGTAGTGGAGGGAAGAAACAGGCTTTACAAAGTCACAAAAGCAAACCGGCAAGAAAGAGCAACTAACACGAAAGCCCTGCATGGCGCCTCAGTCAATCTTCTCACCTCTGTGACAAAAATGACTCAAGCCACTCAAGGGAGAGGGTTGCTTTGCTCCTGATTTAGAGGATACAGTCCACCAGAGCAGGAAAGACACCGTGACAGCAAGGCCACTGGCCCAGTTAGCTTTAACTGTCAGCCTGACACAGTCTAGAGCCACCTGAGAAGAGAGGCTCACTTGAGGGATGGCCCGGATCAGACTGGCCTGTGGGCACGTCTGTGTGAGACTGTCTTGATTGTTCGTTGATATAGGAGGGCCCAGCCTTCTGTGGGTGGCACCGTTCCCTGGGCAGGTCAGCCTTGGTTGCAGAAGCATGGGTCTGTGATATGCGAGCCAGCAGTATTCCTCCGTGGTTTCTGCTTCGAGTTCTTGCTTGAGTTCCTGCCCTGACTTCTCTGTAATACAATGTGAAAAATGAAATAAACCCTCTCCTTTCCTAAGTTTCATTTTATCAGTGTGCTTTAACACAGCAACAGAAAGCCAACTCAAGAAGGTACAGTCGAGCAGGAAGCAGAGAGAACTCCAGTAGGAAATGCAGCTAAGTTACAACCCTCAAAATGCCCTCCTCCATCAAGCCACTTCTTCCAGGTAGGCCCTACCTGTTAAAGGTTCCACAGTGTCTTAAAAAAGCACTGTCAAGTAGGGACCAAAATGTGCAAGACCTTGAGTTATTCAGTCATTTCACATTGAGCTCACGACAGATGGGCACCGTAGTTTTGGAAACTCAGTAAGTGAAGTCAGAGCTGCAAATAATATTAAGGTGGTAGGGAATTGCTTTGAAAACCATGTCAGAGTTGTCATTTGATCCTAAAAAGTATAAAGAGCCTTAGAAGGGCCTTAAGCAGGGGTATAATGTGGTGAGTTTTATGTTTTCATAAGATTGCTCTGGTTGTTTGTGGAGGACACGCCATACAGGGTGTGTGAAATTATAAAACTATCCTGAAGGGCAGATCAAAGGGACTGTGATGAGCCTGAACTTAGAAAATGCCTTTCTTGTTTGCTATCCTACTAGGAAAAAACCTCTGTACTTTCCTAGGGTGAGGATAAACCTGGGCAGCAGAGGCATGGCAAAACATCCAAGTTTCAAGTTTATGCACCTGTTGTGGGCAAGAGGGGGCGGCTAGTTCAAGCTCCAAGCCCCATGCAGATGTTGGTGGATAGAACCTGTTATTAAACAGGACAGAACTTAAACAAAGTTTGCAACTCACACGTTGTAGCGTCCGCATGCTCTCTTGGGTTGGAATTTTGTCCATTTATTTCTGTAGTTTTATACTCTTCCGAACAATTAAAACATCAGCTCCTGGAGGACAGGAACTTCTTTGCTTTTTCTTGACCTCTGTGGCTAGAGGGATAAGCACTTGGAGACACTGATACTTCTTGTTAAATTACTAGATAATGCAAAAGGCCAGAAAGGGTAGCAACTGAGTATTGATAGAGATTTCTCTGTAAAGACATTGTGGAATCGCTTTTCATGCATTGTTTTTATGCATTTTCATTTTTGCCAATTTTTATTGAGTGATATGTTTCTAAACAGAATGGGTATAGTTTGGATAAATTCCAAGTGATCACTAACATTGACAATGACTAACTAGTAGCAATCAAGTTCAAACTTGTTAATGTTCACATGCACTCACTGGGTAATAATGACACAGTGCTGCATGGTTTCATTTATTCTTTCATGCCACAACATTTATTGCAAGCCATTCTACAACAGTCCTTGTCCTGGGCAACAGAGAAAATTGTTGAAGTATAATTTTTTTAAAAAAAAGGTAAAATTATGCAGATGCAAATTAAAACATGCTGGAGAATTTACTTGTTAGTGAGGTCCTCGTTAACACTGTCAACTTCACATAGCCTAAAGCTATCTGAGAGGAGAACCTTCTTTGAGGAACTGCCTACATCACATTTCCCATGCGCTTGTCTGCAGAGGGCTGTCTTGATTACTAATTGATGCGGGAGGGCCTAGCCCCACGGTGGGCATCACCATCCCTAGGCTAGTGGTATTGGGTTATATAAGAAAGTTAGCTGGGTGTAAGCCTAAAAGAAAGCAAGCAAGCAGTATTCCTCTATTGTTTCTGCATCAGGTTCCTGCTTGAGTTCCTGCCCTGATTCCTCCCAATGACAGACAGTAAGCTAGAAGTATAAGATGAAATAAATACTTGGTTCCTAAAGTCGTTTTTGGCCAGACTGTTTTTATCACAGCAACAGAATGAAACTCTGACAATTTGTAAGGCAAGTAACAGATTGCTAGCATCTCAAAAGAAGAGGCAGGCTAGATACATGTATCAGAAAAGCTGAAGTGATTCTGCAACTGGTGACAAGGCTGACTTCTTCCACAGCCAGGAAGCACCACTGCACAGAACTAGACCTCTGGTGCAAGCAATTTTAGCATACAGGTAAACAGGAATTATTTTAGATTACTACTAGTTATTTACAGCTAGAAGTGCTGTCTGATAACTCAATACAAAGAGAGGCCAGAGACTAATATGCAATAAACTGGAAGAGCAGACTCGAGACAATGAGTTTTCTATGGACCGTAATTTTTCCATACATAAGGAAGACAGTTAAGACATGGTCTCTCACTTCCTATCAGTGGCTAGAAAACATGGATCCACAACAAGCCTGCTTTGCTCTGGATAGGAGAAGGGTAAAGTCTTTGTCCTTTTCTGTTTATGAGGCCAGTGTGAGAAAACACAAAGACTCGTGTGTGTGTGTGTGTGTGTGTGTGTGTGTGTATGTATGTACACACACACACACACACACACATAATATATATATATATATATATATATATATATATATATATATATATATACATACATATATATGGATCTTGTCCAAAAGACAGAGGGGGAAAGCTATCATTTGTTTCTAAAGGGCATTCTGAACTTCTCTGCTTTAATAATTTTATTACAAACTGATAAGGAAATACACACTTATAAAAGTAAAATGCAAACCATTTTCCACGGGAATGAAGGAAATTATATCTTGGACTTCCCATCTTCTACGAGTCTTATTTCTCACCCACTGAGGGTGCAACTAGCAGAAGGCAATAGTGTGCACAAACCAGATGAACAAATAAGTAGACTAGAGGTTAACTAGGGATGAACAAGAACAGCAAGCTAAAATGGTCCTCATCTAAAACACATGAGAACACAGGGAACTGAGGGTCGACAAATGAAGGAAGGTGTCCAGAGGAAAACAGAGAAGGCTGTGTCCTCAGCAAAGCTGGGGGAAACGCCTCCTGCAGAAATGTTGAAACTGAGATTTCCTATTCTTCATCTCAAGTCATTGTTTACCTTGTTTCACACTGTGACTTCCCACTATTAGCAAAAACAAAACAAAACAAAACCCTTCAGTTAATGCCTGCTCTGGGGCTAGAGAGATGGTTCAGTAGTTAAGAGCCTTTACCACTCTTCAACAAGACCCAAGTTCAGTTCCCAGCACCCATGTGAGGCAGCTCACAGCCACCTCTAACTGTAGTTCCGAGGGTTCAATGCACTCTGACCGCTGTGGGCATGGCACTCACATGGCATACACTTGTGGAACATACACAAACCACTTAAAACTAAAATCTTGATGAAAAATAAGGAGAGTGATTGAGGAAGACACCTGAACAGACTTCTAGTCTCCCATGCACACACACACACACACACACACACACACACACACACAAATATGTATGTATATCTCCCTCTACACACACAAACACGTTCCAGCTTGCAAATCCCACGCATTATGCTAGCAGAAGTCAAGAAAAAACACTTTTTGAAGGGTTGGCTCTTGTTCCCTCCCTGTGATTCAGTTCCTGAACAATAAAATCCATGCATCCAGTTCAGTTTGGAATGACTTCCCAGGCTTGTCCTCAAGCATGCGGAGTTTGTACAGTGTTCTGAAGGTATAAACACATCCTTAAAAGACTTCACTGCTTCTACAGATGAACTGAAGACCCAGACAACTGGCTGTGAGTGACAGAATGAATAGTAGTGTTTCGATCTTTTTCCTCTACAATGCTTTGCTTCTCTACATTGGATGGAGCTTTTAAGATTAATACCAACATTGCCTGGAGTGTGGGCCTGTGTTTCAGTCTTCAGGATGGAGAGAAAATATATAACAACATGAGCTAAAGTTGTCTGGATCCACTGGGAACCATGGTCTCCCAGCTTTTTCCAGGCTGGGCTCAGAGAATACCAAATCTCCGAAGGTTCTCCTATATCTCTTGTGATTTCAAGGTAAGTCCCCTTTTCCTCTGACTCTGCCCCACTGACAAAGCACAGTTTTCTTTGTCTTCTTCATATCATTTCCTCTGTGCTTTTATCTTCTACTCATCTTCCTTCCACAATCATATAATGTAAAGAGTTTCCTGTAAAGATTTCTAGAGTTCTTGATGGATATTCTGTGGCTTGACTGTAGCAACACTTTCATTATGTATGTGTGTATCAAGTATTATGTTGCAATGCCTTCAATGTGCAATGAAAGCTGAAACTAAAAAAAAATATATCAAAATATATTGTGTTCATATATGAAATTTCAAAGAATAAATAAATAAATAAGTATGGTGCTCCAATCCAACAGAAGGCAGGAGCCGAAAATCTTTGCCTTTCACCAGAGATTCTTGGTGGAATCTGGAATCAGCTTAATGGGTATTTCTTTTTCTTGTCTTTTCTTCTTTTTTGGTCTCTCTGTCTCTCTGTGTGTCTCTGTGTGTCTCTGTCTGTCTGTGTCTTTCTCTCTGTGTGGCGTGGTATGGGTGTGTGTGTGTGTGTGTGTGTGTAGGTACCTGTGGTGCTGAGTTACAGCTTTACATGGGTTCTGGAGTTCAAATCTCAGGTTCTAGTACTTGTAAACTATCTCCCCAGCCCCTTCTCTTGGTTCTTGTTATTTCTAGTTGTTCAGTAGCTCATATTTTGTAACTGTTATGTCAAAGGAGGAAAATGGGCTCTGAACAGATACAGTCTCCAACCTATCACAGGGTAAAAGGGAAAGAAGTCCACCCTGACCCTGAAACCAGAGCCAGTGTAAGAAACACACCCTGACCCTGAAACCAGAGCCAGTGTAAGAAACACACCCTGACCCTGAAACCAGAGCCAGTGTAAGAAACACACCCTGACCCTGAAACCAGAGCCAGTGTAAGAAACACACCCTGACCCTGAAACCAGAGCCAGTGTAAGAAACACACCCTGACCCTGAAACCAGAGCCAGTGTAAGAAACACACCCTGACCCTGAAACCAGAGCCAGTGTAAGAAACATACCCTGACCCTGAAACTAGAGCTAAAAGGTTAAAAGGGGCCAGTGAAAGAAACATACTTTGGCCCTGAAACCAGAGCCAAAGAAACACATTCTGCCCCTGATCAACTCATCACAAAACCAACCAATTCCTGAGCAGGAAAAACACCAATCCCTGAGCCAATCTCTGAGCTTGTCAAGCTCAGTGGATTGAAATTTGACCAATTCCCACCCTGAAAATCTTCGCCCTGGAAAAACTCCACCCCTAAGAAGCCCTATATAAGCCCTGTGCCTGTTCAGTTGGCAGCTGCCCTTCTCCACCCTGGCAGAGGCAGCCACTCTCCTGGATTCCTCCTTCCCAAATAAAGCTCTTGAAAGAGTTCTGGGTGAAGACCTTCTTTTGCTCCAGAGCAGAATCTCGGCTGGGATTCCCTTTAAGGGATACTCCCTTAAGGGAGCAGAGCAGAAGTTAACTTTTTGCCAGAGCCGGAACAGATTGCTACATTTCTGCCGGGGTTTCCCCCTAGCAGAGTGAATCAAAGAACAGAGAAGTCACAATTGGCCAGAGCGGAGAAGAAAGGGACATCTCTGCTGGGAAACTCCCTAGTGGAGTGGAGCAGAGCTTAGCTATAATGGCTC
The DNA here is from genome assembly GCF_007827085.1 of Peromyscus californicus insignis. Taxonomy (NCBI): domain Eukaryota; kingdom Metazoa; phylum Chordata; class Mammalia; order Rodentia; family Cricetidae; genus Peromyscus; species Peromyscus californicus. The sequence goes on from NW_026294551.1 coordinate 104,649,393, forward strand.
GCTCTCTCTCTCTCTCTCTCTCTCTCTCTCTCTCTCTCTCTCTCTCTCTAACTCTCTCTCTCTCACACATACACACACACACACACAAACTGTAGGTATTGTTTGACTTCTGGCAGTCAGGGTACCTGTCCCTCCAGAGCTGTAACACTTGCTCACAATGGAGCAAAAGCAATCTACATTCAGGAGAAACATTCCATTTCTCCTGAGTTTTTCTCCACCCTAATAGCTTGATCCTCTCTTACCATGCTGAATGGTGGCTGTACAGATTAGGTGTATTAAAAGCACCTTTGGGGCTGGGGTTAGAGTAGTTGACTGGCATGCATGAACTCCTGAGTTCCATCACATAAACCAGGCACAATGGCAGGTGCCTGAAATCTTAACACTAGAGAGGTAGAGCGACCAGGATTAGAAGTCCAAGGTGATCCTCTGCTAAGTAAAGAGTTCAGTGCAAACCTGGAATACATTGACACCCTGTCTCAAAAAAGGAGGGGGGCAATGATGATGGGACTCAGTGGATAAAGAAACTGCTATCCTAGAGCAATAACCTGAGTGCAAATCCCCAGAATCCATATAGAAGCTGGAGCAGTAGCATGCATATCTTTAATTCCATAGCTCCTGTGCTGAAGTGGGCAGCAGAGACAAGAAAACCCTCCAAACTGGCAGGCCAGCTAGCCTGACTTCCACAGCAGGGACACTAGAGATGCTGTCTCAGATAAAGTAGAAGGTGGAATGTTGTGGAATATTAATTTAAGATGTGTTGCATTCATTTGTATTTTGGAATATTTGTTTAATGATGCAAAGATATGTTACACTTGTTTGATTAAATAAGCAACTAGCTGACAGGAAATGGTAGGGAGGAACTAGGTGTGGCTAGGGTTCTTAAGTGGGGACTGAGCAAAAGGACACCCTGTTTTGGGGGGAGATGTGAGCTAGGAGAGAAGGTTAGCTAGTTGCTTGCTATTCAGCCTCTCTGAGGGAGCAGATTTTCACCTCAGCCTTTGAATCCTGATTTCTACAGAAGGTTAGAGATCTAGATAAAGTTCCCTTTAGTGGCTGTGATGGAGCCGGTGCCTGAAGGAACAGAATTCCCGCCTGGCTATGGCCAGTGCAGCTGAACCACTACTGGTAGCTGCAAAGTTGCAATTGCTAATTAGGACAGAAGTTGCTTAAGGGGCGGCTACTGAATTTAATGAACAACAGTGGAGACTGGTACCTGTGGTTATTCTTTAAATATGGACACTGAAGGCATACATGTAGGGGACTGTGGGGCTGCTCAGACACTTTCAACTTTCAGGTTTATTGGACATAACCCACCAAAAATCAAGGATCATTTGCTTCATCATGGGAGTGGGAGTTTTAAAAACATATTAACCACATACAATTTTCACTGACTATGAACTTAACAGAAAAAAAACACAAGGTACAATGGACAGACAACACAACAATGCACAGGCACCCTTTCCTCCTCCTCCTCTGTACAGTGTGAAATGCTGGGAGCTGGTTTGATGCTGAACATTTCTTCTGGGCTCTGATGATCCCTGAACCCACATCAACTCCTTCCCCAAGCCTCAGTCAAGTGAAGACCTTCACGTGCAGATGCTTGGGCTCCTGCCAGCCTTCCAGTAGGTGCTTGCAGCATGTCAGACAGTTCTCCGGACACACAAGCAGGAGACAGAGGAAAGTGACAAGTGCTTCTGTGGATTAAGACAATCTGCTCAGACAGTTTAAGCAAATTCAGTATGGTGAGCTGAGGGTACCAACAGCAGAAATACAACATGCAAATACAACTGGCGTGTTACTGGGTGGTGGAGTTCCCTTCTTGTGATCACCATAAGAAGAAATTTAAAAAAATAACTCAGAAGCTTAAGGACCACTTTATTACCATTTGAAAGAAAAAACAGGGCAGGCAAGCTAAAACTCTCAGCAGCTTAGAAGAAGAATGAAAGGTAAGAAATAATCATGCCCTTTTGACTTTGGGTCCAAAAGAGCAATGGATAGAATCAGTGCAAGCATGCTCAGGACTTTGGATGGCATCCAGAGAACATATAGAAAGGGCAGCATGCCTTCAGATTCAGGTTTCGTTAAATATATGCTTTGGGCAGCTTAGAAAGTTATGTCTCTGCCCAAGGCCAGAGGTAGAACTCAGATTCTATTCTTGTCCAGAAAGATAGCTTTCCCTTAACGAACCTCAAAATAACCCTGCTTTCTTCACACACTTTCATGTGGTATTTTAAATTTTGATTTGAGGGGCAATTATGCTTCCTTTTCTTGACATTGGTGTTACCAGGGAAATGAGTGTTGGGGTCTAAAGCTGGCCCTCCATGAGGATAACAGATAACAAATAAATTAAAACAGTGCCCTCCTTAACAGCTGCATGGGGGACTCCTTTGCTTTTCTTTCTTTCTTTTTCTTTCTTTCTTTCTTTCTTTCTTTCTTTCTTTCTTTCTTTCTTTTTAGGTTCTGGAAGTTGTCAGCAAACTGGCTTATTAGATACATCATTTATACAAATCTCTATCATTGCAGATATTCCCTGTCTCTGTCTACTTCATTAAAAGATTAGTGAGCAGTCTTTATAATCAATTTTATTGTAAAAGCTTGAAAAGTACATAAGTACATTTGGGAAGCACTTTAATCTACCTATCATTATGGCACACAGGAGCAAGGCAGGGACATGCCTCAGTCTAACAGGATCCTAGGCAGGCAGAAGGGCGTCTGTCTTCCAGCTTGCTTTCAGGCCTTTAACCCTTTGCTTTGGAAGGCTACGCTCTTGCCGACATCCCTGCTGAATGGAATCCAGCTGAAGACTCCTGAGTCATTTATTGCCTTTCTCCTGGCTCCACCCAGGCCTCTGGGCTTCCTGCGTGGGTCCCTCTTAGCAGCTGTTTGAGTCCACTCAAGAATGACCCCCAATGCCATGACCTCATAATTTACAGGACCTCAGGGCCTCTGGCTGGCCTCTGGCGGGCCTCTGGCTGGCCTCTGGCTAGCCTTTGGCTTCCTGTCTTTTCCTGGATACCTCCATTTGGGGCCTGACTCTTCTCTCAGATGGCAGGCAGCAGAAGGCCCGTAATAGACTGGCCCCAATCCTCCTTGCCCACCTCTTACAGCTTCTCCACGCACCTTGGATTGTGTCTGCAGTCCCGCTGTGCTGTGTCCCTGTGGGGTCCCGAACAGCACCACAAGCGGGTGTCCTCTTCTGCAGGCAGTGGCGGGGGGCAATTATAGGCACAGTGACACTTCTGAGCCTTTGCCCTACCTTCTGGCTGTCCTTTGCAGAGTCAGTTTTCAAGGATAATGAGAGAAAGGATTGAAAGACTGACACATCAGTTGTCCTCTTTCGGCACCCAGGGAAGGCGACAGGATCTGTACGCATGGGAAAAGGTGTTGTTCCTGGTTGCACTGCCTTGGTTTGCCTAATCAAGCCACCCTGCTGGCGTGCCCGGCATTGCAGTAGGCCATAGGTTGCCATGGGTTCATTGAAATACCTATGGAGTACAGATTTCCGGATGTCACGTGGGTCGAACCCCATCTCTGCCATGGCTGCCATGATTGCAGGGTCCGGGTGGCTAGGGCTTATCTCATCACATGGGCATGATGAACCCTCATCTCCTTCCCTAAGCCAAGGATGCCCCATAACGTCCTTTAGTGTTGGTCTCTCCATAGGGTTTACAGTTAATAAGCGGTGGATAATGTCCTGCAGCTCTTGTGAGAGGTGGGAGGGAACTGCATACAGTCCTAGTAACACTTTGCACTGAAGCTCTTTAAAGGTGGAACCATCAAACGGCAGGGTCCCGGTCACCATAAAATATAGGAGAACACCTAGGTTCCAAGTATCCACTTTGGTGCCATCATAGGGCTGGCGCAGGAAGAATTCTGGGGCACCAAATTGTAAGGCACCGCAAAACCTAAAAAGCTTCCTCCCTGGCCTGATTAAGGCACCCAGGCCAAAGTCTATAATTTTGACTTTGCCCGTAGCATCCACCATGATATTGTCTGGTTTGAGGTCTCTGTGCACTATGCCTCGGTCATGGCAATAGCACATGGCATGTACGATCTGTTTGAATATCTTCCGGGCTATGTTCTCCTGCAGGTGGCCGACTTCTTGAATCCAGTCCCACAGCTCGCGTCCCTCAGCCAGTTCCAGGATCAGAAAGATGTTCTGTTCTGTTTCAATAATCTGGAGCAGTGAGATGATATTGGGATGGTTCATCCTCTTCATTATCCCCACTTCAGACCAAATCCGGAAGATCTGTTGCTTCCGCTTCAGCAGGACTTTTATTGCCACTTCAGCGCCCGTGAGGCGGTGTTGGGCTAGCTTCACCTCGGCGTAGCTTCCCTGACCTATGGTCCTCAGGATTCTATACTGTGCCAGGAGAGTCTCATACCAGTGGATGGGCACAGGGCTGGGCCCTATTGTCAACTCATCCCTTGGGCCACACATTATTGGTAGCAAAGCTACCTAAATAATTAAACAAATAAATAAAATTTAAGATTAAAATGAAAATAAAATTTCAAAAATTAAACCAAAATAAAACAAAATCCCCCCTCTCTAACACACACACACACACACACACACACACACACACACACACACACACACACACACACAAATTCACCATGTATCAGTCAAATTTCACTAAACACTGCACCAACCAGAACGCCTCTCAAAACACCTACAGAAAGCCAACCTAGTTCATCCTCCCTTATACCTGCTGGTTCAGACTTCCTCACAATGGCCCCTCCTCATGAGGTCATATTAGGACATAGACCAATTACTATGGGCACAGTTCATAGTAAGGGAAAGTAGTCAAGACTCTGTCTTAGGTAGGCTTAGGAGATTGGCATTTGAGCTTTTAGAAATGTAAGTGTTAATATCCTCTTGGTTTCTAGTTTGGAAGTCTCTAATACCCTCTGTTTTCAAGACCTCTTGACCCCTCCATTCACCATTACACAATTTCTTTCAAATCTGACTAGTTGGTTGCAAACAATTGTTACCACTTAACTGATAAATTGTTTATAAAATGTAATATAGTAATGTGTTACCTATGAAGCTAATCTTAAGATACCTTTTATATTTTTAAATACGTGTAATAGTACACCATGACTCTTTCACACTCTATGAGGTGACAACATCTTTTCCATCACCAGTGTAGTGGCAGCTCACCATGGCAGCAGCTGCCTTGACCTTAACTCTACCACATTGTAGATGACCCTGAAGAGCATCCAAAGCCTTATAGAATAGAGTGTCAGTTGGGTGAGCATGGCACCTTGATCATCAATATCCACAGTCCTCTTCAGCTGATGTTTGATCATGTTGAGAAGGGTGTATCCTGCCCTTGGGATACAAGGCTCTGTCTCGAAGCTGTCCACCATGTTGCTTCTGTCTTGAATCCTCACTGAATTTCCCTTTGTGCAGCCCTAGCTCTGTCTCTTTGGCATAGTGGCTGCTTCTGCCTTTAGTGACTGGATTTTATATAACAGAACTGGGCAGTTATTTGGGGTTTGCCTGTTGTTTGTTACAGTGCCTTTATTTAGTCCCCAAACCATCATACACCTCAAAAGCTACCATCGTGAAAAAAAAAAAACAACAACACATTTTTGGTTTCTATTTCATTAAGTTTTCAAGTTTTTCTCAAGAGTATGTTCTAGGTAGCATGTATTCCTCTCCTGCCTCATTCTTCCTACCCTTCCTTTTCTTTCTCCCCCAGTCCCTTTTGTTCACCTAGACAATTTCACTCCACTTCTACCTAATCCATATATACATGATTTTATGTGACTATATAAAATTTAGGAAAAATGTGCTAGGTTTGTCTTTCTGAGACTGAGTGCCTTTCCTGATCTATCTCCAGTATACACAGACGACAAAACACTGTTCTTTAGGGCTAAAATTTAGGGCTGAGTGTAGAATACATTCCTTATCCACTTTTCCATTATTGGACATCTGGGCTAATTCTGTACCTCTGCTATTGTGAAAAATGCTGCAATAATCATCGATATACAAGCGTTTCTGTGATACAGTGACTTTGGGGTCTTTGGAGTAAATACCTGGAGGATAGCTGGGTCAAATGGAAATGCTGTTGTTTTTTGAGAAACCTCCATATTGGTTCCAATAAAAATACAAATCCTGTATTTCCTTTTGTTCACAGCCACACAAGCATTTCCTGTTATTTGTTTTCCAATCTGACTGGGGCAAAGAATAAACTCAATGTGGTTTTAATTTGCAATTTTATGACTAGTGAAGTTATACATGTTTTCATATGTGTGCTTGCTGGCTATTTGAATCTCCTCTTTTCTGAACTGTCCACTGAATAAGCCCACTTGTTGACTGGTCTGTTTTCTTATTGCTTGGATGTAGAGCTGGTCAAGATTTTCTCTCATTCTGTTCATTGTTTCTTTTGCTGTGTAGAGGCAAAGCTCACTCTTCTAAGCATAGCCATTTATTTAGACCCTTTCTGAGGCAATGAGACTGCATCTTGGTTTGGTAATATTTACAGAGACCTTACCTAGAAACATGATAGCGGTCAAAAGTTTCAAGGAGAAATTCATTTGGAGGCCACATTATGCCACACAATACACACATTTTATATACTGCTCTGGGAGTCTGTTGTTGTTCATTTGTTAGAAACTTTTCTTACAGCAGCGGTGCTAGTAAAGGTAAAATTAGCTGAAAGTGGAAGAGACAGAAGTTGTCTGTGATGCTTCAAATCTTAACAACTTGACTTTACTGAGAGATGCTGAGAAGATTGGGAAAGCACACTTCTGGGTATATCTCGGAGGGGGTTTCCAGAGATGACTGGCATGTGGGACAGAAACATAGTGTGGAAGACCTGACTGTAGACAACACCACCCTGCAAGTGAGGGACTTGGATGAAAGGGAAAGGAAAAAGACAGTTAGTGTGGGCTCCTATTTCTTCTCTGCCTCCTTCCTAGCCATGATGAACCAGCAGCTCTTCACCAGCTCTTCTCCTATGAGGGCTCATCTGGTCACCTCACTACCAGCCAAACAACCTTGGCAGCCTCTGAAACCATAAACCAAAGTAACATTTTCCTCCTTTTGAGTGGTCATGTGTTTGGTCATGTGTTCTGTCACCAAGATTAGAAATTCACAGTTTGAAACTGAACACATCCAGTTTGCCTGAACTCAGCTACAGGCAGAGGTTGGAAGTGAATCAAAAATTAGGTGGGAAGGAAAACAAACAGATGTGCCGCAGAAGAGACTGTTCTGCCCAATATACTAGAAAAAGTGGGGATCAGAGAGGATTTATTCTCAAGAGCAAGGGCTGGGAGGCAGAATACAACCCACAAATCCTGCTCCACCCCAGCCACCCATGTGCTACTTCTAAGGGTGCTTGATCACTTCAGCATTCAGAATGGCATTCCACCTCTTCCTAGGGCATCTTTCCACATGTAACAGCCTTAACACTGCTATAGCACACACAGACACATGACAATGCTGGAAGAACCCATCCACACAGTGTTACAAAACCTAATTGTTAAAGCTCTTATTAGGAAGCTGAATGGGAATCAAAACCCAACCATAGTTAATTAGCTTCTATGCCTCCTTGATTACACCATTGTGGAATCTTTTGGCTGCAAAGAACTAACTAGACTGTAGACAACACTACAGCTATACACACAATGAAAGAGAATCAGAGACAAGGACGTCAGTGCTGGATAATGGTACAGGTTCGGGGGTCTCACAAAAGCAGAAGGACCTGAGAAAGAGCCACAGGCTCGACTCCTTTTTTCTTAATTACTGCCCTGACACTGCAGCCCAGGAATAGAAAATCAAGCATCATTTTCTTGCCTAACCCCACAGTGATACTCCCAAGAGTTGTTCATCACTCACAGCATAAAATAGAGCATAATTTTTTATTTTCTGCTACTCTATATCCCTGCATGTCTTTGTAAAGTAATACTTGACCAGTCAGTGAAGCAATGAAACTTAAAAGATTTTAGTGTTTGTTTTATAATTTAAAAACTAAACAAAACAAAAACCTCTAGTCCTTTGGAGAGATATTTATCCCATTCTTCACACACATTTGAATGTGCATCATTATGGAGATTGTTCAAATGTTGCTAAACACTCTAAGATTACACATAAAAAATAATATATGTAATTTTTTTGTTTGTGAGATTTCTTTGAGACTTTGAGATTTCTCCTGTAGCCTAAGTTGGATTCAAATTTACTCTGTAGCTGAGGCTAACTTTCCTTCCACTTCCTGCCTCTACTTCTCCAATAGAATTACAAGCATGTGCCACCAAGTTCAGACCACACACACTGTTTTATGCTTCCATTGTCTCTGTGGTATCAACTCATGTGACCCACACAACACTCATTCAGTTATTTACCATGCCCATTTCAGACTCAAAAGGACTGAAGTGGAGGAAATGTGGTGGGCTTGCCCAAATAATGCCACAGTATGGAAAAAGCTCACCTGAAATTTCAAGGGCAAAGCCTCTCCTCTTTCACCAGGTTTCCTATTTGCCATATTACAAGTCCAAACACAATCTGTAACAGGCACACACTTCTCTAGAAAGGGGAAGAAGCTGTTTTGAAAAATATATTGGTGAAAATTATGTATTTGGAGTGTTTTGAAACTCAAAAAAAAATAAGTCTACTCAGAGAGGGAAAAAAATCACAGTGACACATGTCAAGTGTGGAGAAAAAAAAAATCTAACAAAAGTATAGTATAAAAAAATCCATTGCTCTATTATGATTTTGATCTAAAGTGTTCCTCTCAAATACCATGTGACTGAAGTTCCCCCCATGCAGCAGTGTTAAGGGTGGTGTTTTTAGAGGGCGATTAGATCTTGGAGACTCTGACCTTATCAATGGACTAATAAATTAATAGATTCTTAATTTGGTGGAATTACTTGGAAGTAAGTGGCAGAAACTTTAGAAAGTGGGGACTATTTGAAGGAAGTAAGTCACTGGGTATACCCTAAAATGGCATCCTTCCTCTAGCTCTCAGCCTCCTGTCTGCTATGGCATGACCCACTGTGCTCTGCCTCACCGTGGACCTAGAGTCAGTGGAACCAGGTGAAGATAAACTCACACCTCTGTTTTTGTCAGTTACTTTATTACTGGGATGGATGGAAAGCTGACTCAACCTAACCACCTTCATTGAAACGAGCACAGAATTGATAAAGGTCTAGACTATCTTATGTAGTAACAGCAGCGATGTCTAGACCAATGGTTCTCTACCAAGAGTGATGGTTGTCACAGTGATGGGAAGAGTGTCAAGTTGTCCAGGAATAGAGAGAGGCCAGGGATGTAGCTAAACATCCTTGATAAACACAAAGCTGATGGTTGGTGCCTAGTAAATAATAGTACTCAATAGATTAACATGGTCACCCCAAGAATATTGCCCTTGCATTGGCCATTGTATCTCTAGAAATAATTCATAAGCCAAAGCAAACTGGGGGAGACTCCAGGCTTAACTGAGAGATGTGACTGGCTGGTGCATGGAACGAGGTCCCGGGGAGCCTTCTGCTGGCTTTCTATTCTGTGACGTGCTGGTCTTATTTTATATAAACATCAGTCATGGGAGGGTGTCCAATCAGATTCCTTTTTCAAAGCTTCTTGGACCCCAAATGGATAAGAACATTGGCAAGCTTACTAATTATGTTCTCTGAGATAAAAATCATCCTGTCCCTCATAGAAATCATAGGTGATCCAAAGAAAAATCAAGATGACAGGAGCCTCTTTGTACTTTTGTATTTAGTTCTTCAGGAATTGAGAAAAGAAGACACATTTGTTTACTGTAGAGATTGTTAGTCACTTCCCCAGCAGCTGTCACAATCCCCTTTCCCTCTTCTTATGTCCGTGATGATGGCCCATGTGTTCCCTAGTCTTGAAGCCACAACTTATCAGTTTAAGACACCCTGACAGTTCTTAAAGCAGCCCAGGACACACACACACACACACACACACACACACACACACACACACACACACACACAGTCATCCTTCCTGTGCTTCAGGCTCCTACCCACAGCCAGCTCCACTCGGCCTTTCTTTTGCTGTGTTCCAGTCAGGAGGTGAGTCCCTTTGCTGTGGACTTCACTGGATTTTCACTTCAAACTACAAAATGTGTGCTTGGGGCCACAAGGCAGAGTTTACAAGGAAAGGGGCAGCTGTTTCTCTTTCTCCTCTCTTGCCCAGTGCTTTTCTCTCTCCCGGGGAGGAAACCAACTTGTCCTTGTTTATCTAGCTGTATGAAATGGTGTGCAGACCTGGTCTCAAAGCAGTGCTCACCTTGTCTGGGTTAATATGTAGTGCACACAAGTTGCTTATATACATTCCTTCCTTTGAAGATGATGCGCAGTCCTCAGCACTGTGCTTCCAGTCTCTTGTAGCCAATCTTAATTGCATGAAGAAACACGCTAGTGCACTTATCTCTACACCCTAGTGCTTTTATTTTTATAGAGAACATTCCTCAAGGTTGGCATAATAAAGATGTTTTTATATCTCATTTTTGGGGATTTCTTAACTTATCTTTAATTGTGTGTATGTGTGTGGGGTACGGGTTTATACATATGCATACAGGTGCCCACGGAGGCCAGAGGAAGGTGTCCCCTGGAGCCGGAGTGATGACAGCTGTGTTATGAGTGCTGAGCCATGCCTCTGGCCCCTTCTGTGAACACTTAATAGACACAACATCTGTGCATGTGACCATCCATCGGGTGGTCCCAGTTCACCCTCTCCATCTTACCTCTTAAGTGAGTCCAGGATCATCTCTTTTAAGTAGCATTATATTTGAGGGTTTTGTTGTTTGTGCATGCAGTAAATCCTAGGCCTTGGGCATGCTAAGCAAGCACTTCATCCCTTACATACATCCCCAATACTTGTATTTTCACCATTTATTTTGAGACCAGGTACCAGTACATTTCCTGAAGTGGCCTTGAATTCATTCTATAACCCAAGCAGGCCATCAGCTTACAAATCGCCCTGCTTTAGCCTAGCAAGTAACTGGAATTACAGACCTATACAAAACCAAACAAACAACCCAGAGCATTATATTCTAATTTCTTCATTGTTTCCATTCCCCAGGTGAGTAATTGAGAAATGGAGAGACAGCTTTTATTAAGGATACACATGCATAAAAAGTTACACACAGTGAAGGAACAACATCTGGATGCTGTGGTGTCCTCAAGTCTCCCTGTGGGCTTCACACCTGGACTAGAGAGTCTCATTTTAAAAAACTCACTTGGATATACAGGAAAGACCACTGCCAATGCAAAAGAGTCACAAACAGCCACTCTGGAGCAACCTGCTTTAAGTAGGTCATCTTGGAGCCTATGGTACAGCTCAGTGATACAGCAATTGCCTAATAGGCACAAGACCCTGGTTTTATCTTCAGGAATAAGTGCATGTGTGCACACACACACAACTCATTTTATTATCCACATTTTGCAAGTGGATAGAAGAAACTAAGACTCTGGAAGATTGTCACTATACGCCAGCCACTAATGCTAGAGAGGGCTTTACAGCCTAGTCTTTCTGACTTCAAATCTTAGACTCCAATCATTATTTTTTAAAATAATACTACATTTAAAAAGCATAATATGCTTTTACTTATGCTTCTTAGATGTTATATAGACACATAAAATCATACATGACAAGGCAGTGGACATGACATGACCTGGCAGGGGACGTGACAATGCTTAAGAGATACAAGAGGAGAGGGAGGGGAGGGAGATATGTTGACACACAATCTACAGTTGTATAAAAGCTTATAGGAATCAGTAAACATATTAAGAATTCATTCTGTTGAGCATGTCCCTCCTTTGATGGATCCATTGCTTTGTAAACACTGCCCACTGTAGGTGAATCACTCCATATTTTCACAGCAGCCTTACCCCTACATGAATCTTATGAATGGACCCAAGCTGTCAAGCTCTACAGTAAGCGGCACTCGATGTAGTGTTACCCCAAATCAAGCTTTCTGTGGCTAATTTTTCACAGGGTAGCAGGCTTTAATTTAGCTGTCAGACCCTAGGTCTTTTGCCAAGGCTAATGGGGAACTGTGGCAGGGATGGTAATTATTTCCAGACTCCAGCACCTCCTTCCTCCCTTTACCTTCTAGTCGCAGATACTCTGCAGCTTCAAGCTAATTTCCTCTCTTATTTTCTTCATTAGTTTGCAAACTACCACTGCCAACAAAACAACACATCTGATTAAAAAAAAAAAGTCAACATGGAGTGCTTGAAATAAAAAAACTGTCAAATAAAAATTGCATTTTTATATCCCAGCTCAAATAGGTCACACATGTGGAAAGTGCTTTCTAAAAATAGATTGTATAGATTACAAAGTTGCTGAGATTTTTTTGTTTTTAACCTATAAAATCAAGCCCCACAGTGATAGTTCTTGTACATGTTGGTTCAATGTCTTCAAAATCAACTTTCAATCTACTCTTGGACAAGACTGACCTTTGTCTTAATGCTGGTGTCAAATGTCCTCACACAGATGAAGGCTGTGGGGTTGCACTCAGTGACTTGAACAGGAGAACTACCTGAAAGAAGAAACAAGGGTTTGGCTTGCCCTTTGTATTTCATTCTCCCTACCACTAAATGATGGGGACAGACGGTGGAGCCTGTCCACCAATGGCTATTATCCAGAGTGCCAGTCTCTAAAACCTCTCATAGGCTGACCACCTTTATTCAAATTGCTAGGCAGCAGCTAAAATTGCATATGAGAATAAAAGCAACAAAGATAAAAGAAAACCAGAGAAGAAAGGTAGGGGTCGATCCATTTCTTCTCCATACATGACCGGACAAAGTGAGACCTATGATCATCATCTTCACTTTGTACATGAGGAAACTGAGTCACAGAAGATTAAACAATTTGACCAAAGTTCCATAGCTGGAAGACGTGGAGCTGGGATGTGATCTAGGCAGATCTGACGTTGAGGTTAATGTCCTTACACGACAGTACCTTGAACCCCTGCTGTGCTGCCATGTGCATTGCACACTTATTGCACACTTATTTCTGCACACAAAGCAAAGTGATATGGAAATTTCCAAAGGAATCAAAGAACCAGAAGATCATCTTGTAAGCTAATTGCCCAGGGGCGTGGTTAATATTGCCAATTTGACTGGACCTAGAACCACTCTGGAGACCAAATTCTAGGCGTGTCTATGAGGGAGTTTCTAGACTGGTTAGCTGAGGTGGAAGGAGCCATTTTGAACACAGCAGCACCATTATGTGGACTGAAGCCCCAGGAAGAATGACAAGGAGAAGTCTGAGCAGCAGCATTCATCTCTGGCTCCTGGATGCAGGTGCAACGTGGCCAGCCACTTCACACCCCTGCTGCATGGTGGGCTGCAGATGCAATGTGACCAACTGCCTCCCTCACACCCCTGCTGTGTGACTGCCTGTGCTCGCAAACTATAAGCTACAATATAACTATAAACTATAATACACCCTTCTTTAAGAAGCTTTTGTCACAGGAGACAAAGTTTGTCACAGAAGCAAAAATGTCACCAGCACATCCAGTTGCCAGGAGGAAGCTGCTTTCTCCATGGTAGCACTTACTTCTTGCCTGTCCTGTTAGTGTGCATCCCAGTTCCCAGGACTATTCTCCACCATATATTCCCTTCCAAGCCCTTCCCATAAATCCATGATAAATCCCTGATAAATCCTTAATAAACTCAAAAGCTCTCAGAGCTAGACTCAACCAGGTCATGTATTGTGTTTGCCTGTTTGCCGGCTGGAGTTGGAGATGAAAATGAGTCTGTCTGTGCTCTTAAACAGGTATCATCAGCAAGGGAATGGTCCAAAATAACAAGCCATATTTAAAACTGTGTTGCTCATCTCAGTGAGACTGTGAAGTTTTCAATTTTTATTGTCTGCAAAGGATGCTGCAATATAGGCAGCTGTAGTGAAAAAATAAAGGAGGTATTCCTGACCCAAGGCTTCAGAGCATTCAGAATTACTAATGAAAACACCTATAATATTTTTATTCATAAAATTATTAATTAGAGGCAACCTTCAATTAGCAACAATCTCCATGGCCTTGGCTTTATCTTACACTTTCAATTCAAGATAATGTGAATCTAATAAACCTACAGCTTCAATGTCATTCAAAACTAATGGATTTTCTTAAATCATTGAAGGTTAAGCTTCCTTCATTTGTATGCATTATTTGAGAATTTTGGGGAGGGGAAACATGAATATCAAAGTAGGCCTCTGAGCTTTTTCAATCACAGTCGTCTCCACTGTTAATAACTATGAGTTCCTCTACAAGAAACTCTCTAGCTCTGTTTGGTTTATCAAGTTTCAGAGAACTTGGACCTATTCATTTGAATATGAAAGAGAAAGGAAATGGGGAGATAGATTATAGACAACAGAGAGCTAGACAGACCAATAATAAAGATATGTAAGTAAGTAAGTAAATAAAATAAAAGCTAGATAGATAGACAGAAAGATAATGGATGACAGATAGATGATAGACAGATAGATAGATGACAGGTGACAGATAAAGGCAGATAGATGATAGACAGATGATAGATAACAGATAAAGGAAGATGATAGATAGACAGATTGATGTATATAGATGACAGATGATAGACAGATAATAAATGACAGATAAAGATAGATGGTAGACACAGATGATAGATGACAGATAAAGACAGATAACAGACAGGCAGACAGAAAGAATATGCTAGATGAAAATAGGCACAAACATTTATGTCCAACCACAGAAGAAAACACATAGTAAAAAATAACTTTGCTAATCCTCTTAGGAACACTGTATGAAACTTAAATTTATTTCTTTGTTTGCTTGATTTTGGTTTTTAAGAGAGTATCTCTCTATGTAGTCCTGGATGTCTATGTGGAGCTTGCCACATAGACCAGGCTGGCCTAGAACTCACAGAGATCCTCCTGTCCCTGTCTCGGGGGCTGGGATTAAAAGCATGCACCACCATGCCCCAAAAAGCTTAAGTTTTAATCCTTATTTATATGAGCTAACTGAAGCTGAGAGAGGTTAAGTAATTTGTCTCAGGTTATTCAGCTCGAAAGCAAAGAAAATTTTGAAAATGATGTTGATGGCTATGGTAATAATGATGGTGCTGGTGTTGGTGAGGATGTTAATGATGACGACAATGGTGATGGTGATCGTGAGGGTGATAATGATGGTGAGTGGTAGTGTCAGTGGTGATTGTGATGATGGTGATGATGGTGATGGTGATTATGAGGGTAATAATGATAGTGGGTAGTGATCATACCTCACAACAACAATTATTTAAAAATCTATGTGGGTCTGGAGAGACAAAGGTGCTCACTGCTAAATATGACCACCTAAGTTCATCTCTGGAATAAACACAGCAGAAGACCAAAAGTTCTCCTCTGACTTCCACACAGACATCCCCCCTTCTTCCTCTCTTCCCTCCCTCCCTCCTTCCCTCACATAGTAAATTAAAATACAAGAAAAATACAAAAATGTCAGTGTGCTGGGTATAAATTTATACATGTATATATTATGTGTCATAGGCACAATAACACAACTTTAATTGACACTTTCTAAAGTAAGGAGCTACAAGACTGATGGAGCATAGCGCAAGTCACAAAGTAAAAATGGGGGCTTCATAGCCAGAGCTCAGGTTTGTCTGTCTCCAGAGCCCATGGCAGTCCGTTGCTACATAGCATACCTTGTCTCTATTCACATGGCCTTCTGAAATGTTCATCAGTACTGAAGCCCAAACCCAACAGCTTTGTCTGTGCCTACCATAGAAGTCTGTTGGGAGGTCTGGGACACTTACTGCACTCTTCTGCTTCTGTGCTTGCTTACAGAAATCACCACTACAGAATGTCAGAAAGGCTCTGCTCTGTAATGTCTCCTGGGTATTATACTTTGAGAGTTGAGTAAATAACAGCCTCTTTTAAAATGTTAATACCAGCAGAAATTTAAAACCTATTAGAAAGCCACACCTTAGTCTAAAAGATAATTTGGTTTAAAGCTGAGTAGCATACTCAATGAGTATGTGACTGTGATCAAATGATTCAGTTCCTTTTTCCCATTTAGCCTGGGACATTGCAAAAGAGAAAGAAGAAGTTGCTTTCTTTTTTAAATATGCTTTTCCATTTTTGACTAGGTCTGGATTTATGGAAAAATCATGACTATAAGGCAAAATTAGTACTGTGTATTTATGTGTTTATCAAAATTAACCAATACTGATACAGTATTATGAACAACAATCTGTACTTAATTCATGTTAACTCTGTGTCCATCTGATGTCTTCTACCTGCCCCAGGATCCCATGTGGGCACAACAACACATTGAATCACAGTGTCTCCTTAGCATTCTTTGGATGTGGATGCTTTTTATAATCTCAAGTTTGTCAAGTGTCTTTGACTGCTCCTGTAGGATTGTAAGAGGAAGTACACTAAGATAGATGGGAGGGGGGGGGGCGTGCAAAACAGCTTGACCACACAGCTGCCATGACAGGCTTCGGGGCCCCAGACATAGCTGCCAGGACAGGCTTACTGACAGGCAGCACCAAGATCCAGGAAAAGCCCTAAGCTGACACCACCCAGGAATCTACCCAGGGATGGGCCAGCATCTAAGGGGAAGAACCTGACATCCCAAACATTCCAACCACTAGATAAGATCATCAGATGTCCCTGAGCCTAGCACACACCTATTTTCCTTTTACAGGTACCCCTAGACAAATGTCAGCCAATCAGGGTCCTGAACTCAGGAAATGCCCAACCTCTGCTATGATAGCACCCCCCACTCCCCCAACCCCCAACCCCCCACCCCCCACTCACCCATCCCCACCCCCACTCACCCACCCCCACCCCCAGCTCTCTGTTCTCACCGCTATGTCAGACACACAGTCCAAGCTCAGAGCTTGAAAATAAAGGTTCTTTGCTTTTACACACAGGATTCAGTCTCTGTGGTGGTCTCTTGGGGATCCCCACAATCTGGGCATAACAGTAGAGACATGATATGGTGGGCACACATTATCAAACACATTCCTCAAGCCTTGGTCTTGACAGAGTGCTGTTTTCTGAGTTTCTTCATTTGCAGGGTTGGTAAATACTTTTTTCACTGCTATGATAAAATACCTGACAAGAAGCAGCATAAAGGAGGAAGGGTTTTGTTTTTCGGTTTTGGTTTTTGGGTTGTTGGGGTTTTTTTTTTGTTGTTGTTGTTGTTTTTCGAGACAAGATTTCTCTATGTAATTTTGGTGTCTGTCCTGGATCTCGCTCTATAGACCAGGCTGGCCTCGAACTCACAGAAATCCACCTGGTTCTGCCTCCCGAGTGCTGGGATTAAAGGCATGCACCACAGCTACCTGGCTAGGAGGAAGGGTTTAACTATGTCTTACAGTTCAAAGGGATACAACCCATCTCGGTGGGAGTGGCATGTGGCAGGAGCAATAGGCCACTGGACACGGCACTCTCAGGAAATGAAGGGTGAACAGGAAGTGTGGCCAGTCCATAAAAATTCAAGGCTCAGCCCTAGAGACCCACTTCTTCTGGCAAAGCACTGCCTTCTAATGCTCCACAGCCTTTCCAAACAGCAGCACCATCTGGGGGCCAAGTGTTCAAACACATGAGCTTCTGTGAGGCAGTTCACATTCAAGCCACAGCACAACATGGTTCCTCTTCATGCCACACTCTTTAGACGTCAGTACTACATGAGGCCCACACTTACAGAGTAGAGATTCACACTTTCTTCCTAGAAGAAGTAGTGGCTATATGAATTATTTGGGTTCCTTCTGCATCGGGGAATTTCTTTGTTCCATCATTTATTGGCTTATTCAATTTATTTATACAAACACAGACACAGGTGTATTTATTTTATGCTGTGGTTTGTCATCAAACCCCCCTTTATTCTTGTGTTTCTAATTGTTCCAGCTCTGCCCATCACCATCCCCTCTTTAAACTGACTTCAGTCTGTCTTTGCCCCATCATTTTGGAGTCTGTCTGTAGTGGTTCCATACTTCCTGTCACTGTAAGGTGCTACAGTTTGTACTGTGTATTTTTTTTCTCCAGTTTTACAACCACACCTCTTCAAAGATTCCTAGTTTCTTTCATTAGAAATTGGCATTATTAGAAGATGCTATTGTAACTAGGATAGTTACATTCCTGGGATGTTTGTTGCCACTGGAATGTCATTGTTTCTAGGTCAACACAGCTGGCAAAAGAGTATACTAACAACAGTGGATAGATGGAAGATTAGATACAGATACAGATAGATAGATAGATAGATAGATAGATAGATAGATAGATAGATAGATAGATTCATCCATAAGCACTTCCATATATTGTATTTCTATTAGTTCCAACCATTGAATCTCTATTAGTTAAACATGAGTTTGTACAAATGGCTGAGATAAGCTGAATTGGAATCAATTGTGGCTTGCTCAGGAACAAAGGCACCTGATGCCAAGCCTGCTGACAAACTCAATCCCTGCAAGTTGTCCTCTGACTTCCAAATATACATCATGGCATGCATGTACCTGCACACATACAAGAAATAAATTAATGCACCTTTCCTTTTTGAAAGAATAAATTATTTGAACCTAGCAGGTGGAGGAGCTGTAGAGCGCTGGTAATATTTTGTAAGTTCCCCAAGAAACTGAAATGTGCTATCATCCTTCAGTGTCATGATGGAAACAAGAGAGCAGGTACAAAGGCACTATGAGACATTCCTGGGGAAATCACTGGTTTAAATTATCAGTAGATGAAAGAAGTTTTCCTAATCTCTCACACAATTATACAATTAGAGTTTTCCTAATTTTTAGTTGATTCTATATTCGTTTAGAGCCCTGTGGCAGCAGAACTGATACATTATAAATAAGAAGAAACAGAGGCACTCAAACCTGTTATCAGCAAGATCCAGGTATGAAGAAAATTCCAGATGGATAAAACACACAAACAAATATTCATAATTCCCAAGGAGACATAACTCACCAAAACACAAACAGGTAATGAACACCTATGATATGTAAAGTGCTGGTCTAGGTATCTGTGTTGGAATGTCACACAGCAATAGTCACCATTAAGAACAGTACACTGAGAATATATAAGTATTTGTTCTTTGCCTTTGTTCTTTCCACTTGGTCCTTAGCACAAAGTCAAAGCCCACTAAATTTCTCTGAGTGGCAGAATTGCCTTTGTTTTGCTAATGGAAGGGGCCTCTGGAGAACTTCAGGCTGATCACCAGAAAATCAACCAGAGAGCTAGACGTGGTCTACCTACACCAGAGCACAGAGAGCAAGTGAAGGGACTTGGAGATTGAATTCAGTAGGTGGTTGCCAGAACACAGTCCATGAAGGAAGCTGTGTAAGATTTCTGAGAACTTGTGAGAAAATTCCAAGTAAACAAGACAAGTCTTGTGACCTCTGTCCCCCATAACATGCATTGTTCTTGGAGGGAGCTCCCTCTGTCCCTCCCTGGTGTAATAATTGAGTGGGTTTACTTTAGATTACCCATCATTTTACACATTATTATTCAGAATGATGTTTATACTCTAGAATATATACAGAACTAATGTGACCTTGCCCTCTACATGGTATAAGCCTAAACTCATGTGACCTTGCCCTTGCGACTGTATACAATTTGGTTTCAAATGAACTTGTTCATATGACCTTGCTTCACCCTCAGAATGCCCTCACAATATAAATTGCCTGATACCTTGAATAAAGTTAGCTATTGCATGAAACTTTAGTTCGTCTCATTTTTAGGCTCCTTTCTCCCAGGTTCACACAACCAACTAGAGCAGCAACAGTAGCTAATGATCTCATCAACCAAGCCTAAGTAAAGAAGCTTCCAGAACAGCTCTGACCACCAAAGCTCAGGAAGCATCCTAATTGTGACCATATCAATGGTCCAGGATGTAGGTGCACCAGGACTGCACCAAAACAGCAGCTCCTGAGCGTGGGACCATTCTCAACCTCCTCATTCTCACAAGTCTCCGTGTGGCTGTTCCTGTCAGTTAGGTTAACATGGTGATGTTAAATACAGTACTTCCAGAAGTAAACACAGTTTCTATGCTGTTACTCAACAGAAGAGCAGCTTCTTTAAGGATATGTCACAGGCACTGAGCTTATGGATAAGAGTGTTCAGGAGGTGTTTGACTATTAGGTGGATTAGAAAGGCCACCAGCAAGAGTTCTCAGTTGAACAAGCTGACTCAGACAAAAGAAAGTCTCTGACACACATGGTGGAAAACACATTATTCCCTTGAGTGTTTCATAGTCGATTGGAATAAGCCTGACCATGGGACATGCCATGCTTTTTGGCTTGGAGAGTTTGAGAAGTAACTATGTAAGTTTTCTCACACTGTAACAAATACCTGACAGTAGCAACTAACAGAAGGAAGGATTTCTTTTGGCTCCTGATTTAAACAGTACAGTTCACAGCAGACACCCAAAATTTCTCAAAACAGTCTGAAGGCAACTGCTGCTTCATTTCTTCTCAGAGCAGTGATTGTACACCCACCCCAAATTTACACAGATCTATATTTCAGATTATATACAGATAAATAATTCCAAATTATATTCAGATATATCTAGATTGCCTATCCAAAGAGTGACCTTGATCTCTCTCTCACTCTTCTCAGGCTGCTATAACAAAACACCATAAACTAGGTGACTTAAACACTAAACATTTATTGCTGAAATTTGGAGGCTACAGTGTGAGATCAGGTGCAGCATGGCTAAGCTCTGGTGAGGACTTACAGACTGCCTTCGTCCTGTGTTCTCACAGGACAGAGGAGTGTGGACCACAGCTCTCTCTGATCTCTTTCCTTACAAGGATATTTATTCTATTAGACCAGACTGTACTCTCATGACTTCATTTAACCTTAGTTACTTTCAAGCGCAAACATCACCACATTATAAGTTACAGCTTTCCTATATGAATGGAAAGGGTGTGCAAGTACTTAATCTATACTCTGTACACACAGCATCCTCTGCATGTATGAATTGTTAAAGCCCAACAGGTATGCAATTCCACTGACTTGGATACAAATTATAGTGGTGAATTAAATGCCCACAGAGTGAGAAAACCCTGCATCTGGATGCAGAGGTGGGTGTGGAGCAGTACACCAACCCTCTGTCTCAGGCCAGGGAGGAAATCAAACATCTGCTGCAAGATGGAAAGCCCCACTTTTCTGTCTGTGGAAACTGCTTCTCACAAATAAGAGATAGAACTTAAGGCACATATCAAGTTTGATGCAGCCTGAGCCGAGTCAGCCAGGAAAGGAAGAGGGTGAACTGCAAAACCTCTAAGAAGAGACACATTTTCACAAGTCCCTGAGCTGAACTGTGACAGGAAAGGAAGGAGCCACTGCCCAATAGCCTATGAAATGCATCACCCACTTGTCTATGGCAGGTGACATGAGGTAGACAAAGAAACAAAAGTCTTTAGGGTCAGTGGAGGTCAAGCACTGAATTCTACTTTTGTAAAATACAAATTCTGGACAATGAACTTGCCCCAGACTGATCTTTGCAGGTATGTAAAACAGATAATGGTGTGTTTCTCCCAGGAACCAATGGGAACACTGAGTTCAGTATTTACCGTGGTTCAGGCATCATGTCAGACTTACATAACCCTCTCAATAGTTTGTGAATTAAGAATTGTTTTCCTTTGTCTTGAGTCTTGGATAAGTCAGCAATTTGTTTCCTCATTGCCATGCTGCTAATGAGAAGAAACAGATCATGTAGTACTAGGAAGGCTCTCAAGAACTTCCTCACCTGGGTTTTTCTCACTGCCACTAATGAACTTTGGGTTTGGGGAGCCAGGCCTCTTTTAAATGTAAATATTTTAACTAGGACAAATAGCACATCAAAACATATCATCCATGAAATTCAATTAGCTTAGCCTCATGTTTTCTAAATTTCCCTGAAGATAAAAATCACCTGAGGCACTAATGTATCTCCCCATTTCCCAGGACCCTCCCCTAGAGATATTAAGGTAAATCTTGGAGGAGTGGGGCAAATCTGTGTTGTAAACATGATATGCTTCACAAGCATATCATCTGATTCTGAGGCTCAAGAAGCTAAGGAGATGGCATACCCACCCCAGCCAACACAGAGAACACACCTAATGGGAAATATGTGTCTATTTAAATTGCAGCATCAGCAGGGATCATAGACTTGGTTTAATCACATGTCTTCATTTTATTGATGGAAAGACTCAGTGTCAGTGAGAGGAAGTGACTTGCCCAAGGTCACACAGACTAGATACATGAAGCTTGGGAGCTAGAGTGGACATGGTGACTCTTCAGTCACTTTCCTCTGTTTTAACAACATTGTCTTGAAGAAAGCTCAATGCCCCCACGACCCAGGGAGAAGCCCAAGAAGAACAAGCATGGCTTTCACAACACCATGACTCTAGTTGATAGCAAAGCATCATACACTTGACTGTCTGTGAGGTAAGGTTGGCTGTAGCTTGTCCTATTCCTCTGATTTCTCAGTTTTAACCCCAATATCTGACTCTGGGTTTTTATTAATAAAACTGTTTAGTAATTTGTCTTACATCTGGATGCCCAATGTTTGTGGTAAGAATTCAGTAAAAAGCCAACTTGTGGCCTTATAGGCCCCCAGCTCAGGCATGAGCTGCATGGCTCAGGCCCGAGCTACACGTGGACAAAGTCTCCACCCAACATGGCTTTTTCTCTCCTGGTGGGTGGTGAGCTATCTCTGGATTCCCATCTTGGACTCCTACCACACTAGGTAGCTATCTTGAAACTCCCTCAGACTTCTACTGGTCTACTCAGTCAACAGACTTAGTGAGTCAATTAAGATATCTTAAAGGGAGAAAATAGTTAAAAGAGGAATTTTTTCCCACGTTAAAAAATGGGAAACATTTTTACAATGGAGGGAATTTGGTCTCTGTTTGATAACACATTAGGCAGTCTGAAAATGGAACAATTAAAAGAGAGGATAATTAATGTTGATGGGATTTACATAATGTCAGTTATGAATATTATTTGTTTGATCGTTTTATTTTAGTATTAAAAAGGTTGGTTAATTTGAGTGCCAAGATAAAAGTTTCAGAAAAATTTGTTAAAACAAATTATAGAGAAATTCAGACCCAGACAGAAGAATTTAAAGGTGAACCTATCTCAGCATTGAATTATACAGTTACAGAGACACAGCCTAAAGTTACCAGACAACAAACATTAATCTACCCGGTAACCATACAGGAACAGCCAAATGCTCAAGGCTGTATATGAGCTAACTGGATTCCAGTAGAAATGTTAGATTTGAGGAGATTTAAAGAAGCTATAGTACCATATGGTATGCATTCTCCATTTGTAAAGCAGATGTTAAACTTGTGGTCAACTTGTAATAGAATTATCGCTCAGGACTGGAAAGATTTGTTTACAGACCTAGAGGCTAGGCCACAGTTACAATGGATGACCTGGTGGAAAGAGGAGGCAAAGATGTAGGGCTAGAGGTATTGGAATTTCCCAAAATCAACTTCTTAGAGAAGGCAATTATGCTAATATACAAAGACAATTTTGTATGATAACCACCCCCTAATTCTATGCTGCATGGCAGCCATGAATGAATGGGACAGAACTGAAGAAGCAGGGAAGAAAACTGAGTCATTTACAAAAGTTATACAGGGCCCAAAAGAAACCTTCACAGATTTCTTACAAAGGCTGTCTTCAGCAGTAAATAAGCTATAGCAGAGAGAATAGAAAATTTAAGAGAAACCATAAAGCAAATTTTTTGGCAAACTTATATAAATGAACAAAGACCAAAATTAAAAATATGAATAAATGATATTCTCATGGAGGGTCTTGTAGACATGGGTGCAGATATAACAATAACTGCACCAGAATCCTAGCATCCAAATTGGCCTCTTCAGGAAGTAAATGTTTAGCTGTTATCTCAAGTGAAACAGAGTGCAAAATGGGTCAAATGTATAGGGCCAGAAGGACAGAGAGGAAAATTGAAACCATATGTGGCTAACATAACTATGCATTTATGGGACCATGATTTATTACAACAATGAAACATTCCTCCAACCTCAGAAAGAAACCACAAACTAACACATGTTTCTGAGAGAAATATTAGGAGACATTATAAAGAACAGTCACTGGTCATCGAGATTGTATAAGAACAGGGCACAACAGTTGCTGTTCTATCAAAGATACCAACAGCTCTACCTTTAAAAATGGTTATCAGACAAGCCTGTATGGGCCCAGCAATGGCCTTTAACAGCAGAAAAACTACAGGTCTTGGAAGAGCTAGTACAAGAGCAGTTAAATACTCAGCATATTGAAGAATGAACCAGCCCTTGGAATTCTCCTGATAAATGGTAGGTAACAGACCTAAGAGTAATTAACAAGGCAATTCAACCAATGGGCTCTCTACAATCTGTAATTCCTTTGCCTACTCTGTTACCTAAAGGATGGCCTCTTATAATTATTGATATAAAAAAACTGTTTTTTTCCCAATACCCTTACAAGAAAAAGACAGAAAATTTGCCTTCACAGTGCCTACTTATAATAATTCTCAGCCAGTTAAGAGATATCAATGGAAGATTCCCCAATGGGGAATGTTAAATAGCCCAACCCTGTGCCAATATTTTGTAATACAGCCATTGGAAGTGATATGTAAACAATTTTCTAAATCTATAATTTATCATTACATGGACAATATTTTACTAGCTGATTCATATGCAGATACCTTAGAAAGAATGTTTGAAGAAGTAAAGAAAAAATTGCCTTGTTGGGGATTACAAATTGCTCCTGAATAGATACAAAGGGGAAATTCTATTAATTATTCAGGATATAAAATAGGTCTACAAAAAATTAGACCCCAAAAGGTGCAAATTAGGAGAAATCAATTACAGACTCTTAATGACTCTCAACGATTATTCAGAGACATTTCCCATCTATTGACTCTTGTTGGGGTAAAAAATGATGAACTAACTAATTTGTTCAAAACCTTAGGAGGTGACAAGAACTTAAACAGTCCAAAAGAATTATCAACTGAAGCTGAAAGAGAATTGGACTTGGCAGAAAAGAAAGTACAGGATGCATATGTGAATTGTGTAGATCTAAAGTTTGATTGCATTTTGGTTATTTTACCCTCTAAGCATTGTCCTACAGGAATTTTAATGCAGAGGGAAGACATTATATTGGAATGGATATTTCTACCAAATAAACAGAGTAAAAAATTTAAAACTTATGTGGAAAAGATCTCTGACTTGATTTTAAAAGGAAAATTGAGACTTTGTCAATTAGCAGGAATAGACCCAGCAGAAATTATAGTACCTTTAACTAAGGATGACATTGACAAATTATGGGCAGACAGTGAGCCTTGGCAAAGAGCTTGCAGTAATTTTTTGGGAGAGATTAACAGCAAATATCCCCAAAGCGATAGAATTCAACTTATAAAGATAGCTGATTGGATCCTGTCTCACATTGTATGGGAAACACCAAAATCTAGAGCCCCTACATTCTATACAGATGCAAACAAACAAGGAAAGGCAGGTTAAAAATCAGAAAATATAAGTAAAGTGATTCAAAGTCCTTATAATTTGGTTCAAAAATTGAAATTGTATGCTATTCTGTTGGTATTAATGGATTTTTCTGAACCTCTCAACATAGTTACTGACTCTCAGTATGCTGAAAGGGTGGTCTTACATATTGAGACTGCAGAATTTATCCCTGTTGAGTCAGAATTAACTTTGTTATTTATTAAGTTACAAGTTATAATCAGAAATAGGAAGCATCCTTTATATATAACTCACATCCGATCCCATATAGGTCTGCCAGGCCCTCTAGCACAAGGTAAAGACAAGATCAATAAACTATTGATAGGAAATGTGCTAAAGGTCTCAGAATATCATAAAAAAAAATCATGTCAATAGTAAAGGTTTAAAAAAGGATTTTTCCATAACTGGCAACAAGCCAAGGAAATTATAAGGAAATGTCCTACTTGCTCTTTTTACAATCAGACTCCACTACCAGCAGGATGTAACCCAAAGTGTACTCAGAGGAATGAAATCTGCCAAATGGATGTGTTTCACTTTGCAGAATTTGGAAAACTGAAATATGTACACCATACCATTGATACTTATTCAGGATTTCAATGGGCAACTGCTTTGCATTCTATGGTTTTTAGCCTCCTCTTTAAATCATGTTCTCCATTGTAATTGTGAACTGGCCTCTAGGACAGCTGTAATTAATTCTTTCCAGTCCTGAGGGATAATTCTGTTACAAGTTGACCATGAGTTTAACATCTGCTTTACAAATGGAGAATGCATGCCATATGATACTATAGCTTCTTTAAAACACCTTAAATCTAACATTTTTATTGGAGTCCAGGTAGCTTGTCCATGCCCTTGAGCATGTGATAGTTCCTGTAAGGTTACCGTTTAGATTAAAGTTTGCTGTCTGGTAACCTGAGGCTGTTTCTGTGTAACTGTATAATTCAATCCTGAGATAGGTTCACTTTTAAATGCCTCTGTCTGGGTCTGAATTTCTCTATGACTCATTTTAACAGGTTTTTCTGAAGCTTTTATCTTGGCACTTAAATTGACCAAACTTTTTAATGCTAAAACAAAAATGATCAAACAAATAATATTCATAATTGATGTTATGTACATCTCATCAACATTAATTATCCTCTCTTTTAATTGTTCCATTTTCAGACTGCCTAATGTGTTATCAAATAGAGACCAAATTCCTTCCATTGTAAAAATGTTTCCCATTTTTTAATGTGGGAAAAAATTCTCTTTTAACTAATTTCTCCCTTTATGATATCTTAATTGACTTATCAAGTC
The DNA here is from genome assembly GCF_007827085.1 of Peromyscus californicus insignis. NCBI lineage: Eukaryota > Metazoa > Chordata > Mammalia > Rodentia > Cricetidae > Peromyscus > Peromyscus californicus. The sequence goes on from NW_026294551.1 coordinate 104,676,162, forward strand.
TGTTGACGGCGTAAAACAGTAGAAGTATGAGGGAGTTTCAAAGCAGCTAGTGTGGTAGGAGTCCAAGATGGGAATCCAGAGATAGCTCACCACCCACCAGGAGAGAAAAAGCCAAAGAGACTCCAGTCACATGCTGTGGCCTGAGCTGTGCAACCAGACCTGAGCCAGGGGCCCTGTAAGCCCACAAGCAGCTTTTTAATGAATTCTTGCCATGTTGGAGCACCAATTGTAGACGAATTTCTAATCAGTCTTATTAATAGAAAACATGGAGCCAGATATAGGGGTGAAAACCTGAGAGAGATCAGAGGAATAGGAACATCCACATGCTAACCTCACCTCACCAACTCAGCACCTTCCAAATGTGAGATACTTCATGTCTACCCATGCCTATATGCCTTGCTTTTCTGCCATCCAATTTGCTCTCTCTGTCCAGCTACATCACTTCCTCTTTCTGCCCAGCTCTGTCACTTCCTGTCTGTCTGTACAGACCTCCAGACCTACATGGTTAACTAGTGTTGGAATTTAAGGTATGTGCCACCATGCCTGGCTCTGTTCCCAATGTGGCCTTGAACTCATTTAGATCCAGACAGATCCCTGCCTCCCAAGTGATAGAATTAAAGGCATGTGCTAACATTGCATGACTTTTGTGTTTACTTATAATGGTTGGCTTTTTCCTCTGATCTCCAGGCAAGCTTTATTTATTAGAGCACAAATAAAATATCACCACACCCCAGGACCACCTGCACACAATGGGCTGTGCCTTCTCATATCAATCATTGATCAACAAAGTACACCACAGACCATAAGCCAGTCTGACAGAAGCATTTGCTCAGTTGAGACCTCTTCCCAGATGACTCCAAAAACATCTGGTTTCAGTTATCTACATTTAACATTTTGGCCCAAAATACTAAACGGAAAGTTCCAATGGGGAAACAAAGCTGTGAGCTTTAAATGGTGTGCCATTCTGAGCAGAGCAATGAAACCTTATACTGTCTTCTCTGTCCTCCTGAGCATGAGTCACCCCTCAGGTTCAGGGCATCTGTACTGGAAACACCACTCATCCCATTAGTTACTTATAGCTATCTCATTTATCAGATCAATTGTCACAGCATCCAGCTACTGTGTTCAATTAACCCTTATTTTTGCTTAATAACAACTCCAAAGCACAGGAGTTATGCCAAAGAAAAATCACAAAACACTCTTTTTAAATAATAGGGTGAAGAAAAACATAAATAAATACTGAGGTTGTGAAGATCAGTAGTTAGGACAAATCTTCTTGTGAAATTGTGAAGAAGGAGAGAAAAATCCAAAGTGAGGAGCTGGGTGGGCAGGGAGAGGCATGGATCTGGAAGGAGTGGACAAATGGATGGATGTGATCAAATACATTGTACAAAATTCTCAAAGAATTATTAAAAAATTAGAAAAAATGCTAGCTTTGCTGTCACATGGTGGTGATACGGGAAGAGGAACAGAATGCAGATCCCTAGCATCTACATAAAAAGACAAGCATGGCAGCATCATCTGTAGTCCCAGCTTTGGGGCTCGGGAGGGTAGGTTCAGAGACAGGAACATGCTGCTGCTCTCTGACCAGGCAGCCTAGCTACATCAGTGAGGTCTGGTTCCAGCGAGAACCTGAGTCTCAAAACCGAAGGAGATTAAGGATACCTTGTGTCAACTCCTGGCTTCCACATGAACACCTGCATACACACTTGCACACACAATGCACATGCAGTTTTCCACATGAACATGCACATGCATCAAAGAGGAGAGAGAGAGGGAGAGATGGGGGTGGGGAGAACCTGTGTACTCAGGAAAAAGCAGATTGTGCACAGGGCCCAGCACCAGCCACAGATGCACATAGCCCTTGAGGTCTTGAAACATACCTCCTGTGGGTATGGGGAAACCATTACTAAGAGGCAGGGGCTTCAGAAAATGATTCATTCAGACCAGCTCTGCCCTCGTGAGTGGGGGGTTCATCTTATTAAGGAATAGGTCTTCACTAGAAAGCAAATCTGCTGGTACTGTGGAGTTCCTATTAGCAACAACACAGTTCCTCATTTCTCTAGTCTGAAATATCCTATTTTTTATTATTTATTTTATTTTATAATTTAATTTAATTTTACATATCAGCCACGGATTCCTTTGTTCTCCCCCATCCCATCCCCCCCCCCCCCCCCCCCCGCCTTCCCCCCAGCCTAAATATCCTATTATAGGCGCCTATAAGGAGTAAGACAAGCACTCACCTGTAAGGACTAAGACAAGCACTCGTGGTGAAATTCACCTGAAGTGAAAAACCGAGTCCTCCCTCGAGGACGTTGCAGTGTAGCCTTAGGGACTGAGGATATGGGCATTTTCGTTCCTGTCACTGATGTGAAAACACCCAGTGTGTTTTCACAGGCTCTCTTCAATGTGCTTATCATCACTGATGCTCTAGTACCCTCGTAGAATTCATCCTTGAATGTTTTTAATACCTGAGTTACTTCAAGGCTGACTTTGTAAGTCCAGATGGCTTTCATAATTATTTCTCGTTCCTTATACACCATGGGAAACAGAGATGTCACAGAAAAAACCCCTAACCAAGCTCATTAACCAAGCGATACTAGAGAGATTGTAGGGGTTCAGCCTCCTTATGCAATACTACTACCCAAAAGACAAAATTGCTATAAAAATGACTGAGATAATTACGTGAAATAACCAGCATACTGTCTAACCCATGATCAGCCTTCACAAGTGTTAGCTCTTCAATCCGCATGCCTACTTATGCTTTCGAGCTGTGACTGCCTTGGCAGATCTTCCACAGTCAGTAGGAAATGTGGCACTCATACCTCACAGTGGCTTTTCTGGCCCCTGTCACCTTTCTTTTTGTGTTCTTCTCATAGAGATGTATCTTACTGTTTCCACTGGGAACCAAGAGGCTTTGAGATGACCTGACATTAAAAAACAATATTAACAGCAAAGAAAAACAAAAACAGCACCCTGTGGCACAAGTAATGTTTCAAGTCTGTTGGTTTAGCTCCAACATTTGAAGACCCTTCACTTCCCACTGTCCTTGTCTGTATTAGGATAACTTACAGCCATTTCTTTGAAAATGACACCCTCAGCTCTAGTTTGTAGATCGTTAAGCACCAGTCACTATGTCCGTGGCTTGTGTGGTGCTTTTGTCTGCCTCTGGACAGAGTGGTCGGAGGGCAGGTGGTGAAGGAGCACTCCTTATGATAATTTGAATAGTTCTGTGCATCATCTTAGCCCTTAAACCTGGCTCACAGACAGAAAAACATAAATTACCCCAAATCGAGTATTTGCTCTCTGCCTTTTCACTGTTTGTTATGCAGCTGTGTTGCTTTTTACAAGGAAAGTCCAAGATCACCCCGAGTTCCACGGTGGGCTTCCCTTATTAACTGCCAGGGAAGCTCATCTTCTTCTTGAAGCCTTGTTATCAGCTGATTTGTTCTCCCAGATCCACTTTACTCTACCCTGGCCCTGGGCATCATTATCCTGGTTTAAAAGAAAGCTACAGATGTGTCAAGTTTGTTGAGTAACCCTTACTACCTCTTCCTGCAATTGTTAAGAGTGGGGGGATGTTGACTAGCAGTATATGTCAAGCATTCTCAATTAATGATATTTACTGCATGGTTTCCTTGGTAGATTTGGGGCTGGGCTTGCTACTACTAAGCCTGACTATAGGTGCTTGATGCTAGTTAATTAGGTGACTGTATTAATTATATTTCTCATCACTGTGGCCAAATACCAGAAAGGAAGCAACTTAAGGCAGGAAGGGTTTGCTTCAGCTTGTGGTTTAAGGGGATACAAGCTACCACATTCTCTGTGATGGTGAAGACACAGTATCAGAAGAAGGAGGTGGGTGGTCTCATTGAATCTAGCTAGGAAGCAGAGAGTAAGCAGAAGTGGGACTAGGCTGTAGAGCCTCAAGGACCACCTCCAGTAATACACATTCTTTTTTTTTTTTCTTTTTTTTTTCTTTTCTTTTATTTTATTTTTTTAATTTATTTTGCAATACAATTCAGTTCTACATATCAGCCACGGATTCCCTTGTTCTCCCCCCTCCAGTCCCCCTCACCTTCCCCCCACCCCCCCCCCATTCCCATCTCCTCCAGGGCAAAGCCTTCCCCACAGACTGAGGTCAACCTGGTAGACTCAGTCCAGGTAGGTCTAGTCCCCTCCTCCCAGGCTGAGCCAAACAATCCTGCATAGGCCCCAGGTTTCAAACAGCCAACTCATGCAATGAGCACAGGACCCGGTCCCACTGCCTGGATGCCTCCCAAACAGATCAAGCCAATCAACTGTCTCACCCATTCGGAGGGCCTGATCCAGTGGGGACCCCTCAGCCATTGGTTCATAGTTCATGTGTTTCCATTCATTTGGCTATTTGTCCCTGTGCTTTATCCAACCTTGGTCTCAACAATTCTCGCTCATATAAACCCTCCTCATTCTCGATAATTGGACTCCCAGAGATCCACCCGGGGCCTAGTCATGGATCTCTGCATCCAGATCCCTCAGTAGTTGGATGGGGTTTCTAGCACAACAATTAGGGTGTTTGGCCATCCCATCACCAGAGTAGGTCAGTTCGGGCTGTCTCTCGACCATGGGCTGGAGAGATGGCTCAGCCGTTAAAGGCTAGGCTCACAACCAAAAATATAAGAGTAATACACATTCTTAACAAAGCTCCATCACCTAAAAGTTCCACAACTTTGCCAAACAGTGCCACCAGCTGGGGACTGAGTATCAAAACATTAGAGCTGTGGGGGACAGTTCACATTCAAACTAAAATCAGGACTCAGGTTTTCGGTGTGGCACTAGACATCAGACCCAGGGCCTTGCAAATACTAGGCCAAGGGTTCTACCACTGAGCTGCATCCCCAACTATGTGACCATCAGCAAGGTGAGGAGTAGCCTCTGCCAGGTATAATTCAGTTCTGTAGCAACTTCTGCCCTGTCTCCTCCAAATAGAACTCCTCTCCATTTCCTTCTCCATCTCCAGTACCACCCTTCCAGTCCAGTCACTGACACTTCTGCACTGGATTCTTGGAAGTTTCCACTCCAGCATCTTAGCCTACCTTCCTGACCTTCTGTGATCTAATTTCCAAGCAGAGAAATCTTACATGAGATGCTGTGTATGTCCTGACAATATTATACTTTCACCTCTGATTCCCAAACATTCTTGAAGTGACTTCGCCTCCAGTGTAATCTTGGTCCCTCCACGTCTGTGACCTCTTTCCTTCCCTCTGCTCTCATCACACCAACCTCTGCTCCTCTTCTTCAGAAATTCCACACTTTGCACTTGCTGGTCAATGTCAACGCAATGGCCCTCCTGCAGACATCTGTGACTGCCACTCTTTCTCCTTCACAGTGCTCCATGTAAGTGTCAAGCCATCTACTGTTCAGCATTTTCACAAACAAATCTGTTTGTATAATACTTTTTACAAATTAAAATGGTCTAGTTAGTATTTTCTAGATTTCCTAGCAAATGTGTTATCAGAGCAAAGAACACGAATATTTTGAAACACATAAATTCAGTAGGCACAATTCTGAGATAATTCAAGACCCCAGTCTTCTACCTCTCTGTAGTATAAATCTTGTTAAAGTCCCATCCCTTGAACAGAGGTTGGATTTATAAGTAAGATGGGAATTTACACTTATGATAAGGTTATATTGTATGAGAAATGGTAAGACATCCTGAAGATAACAACCTTGGGAGTTGGCAGTGGGGCCATGTTCCTAGCTGCACTTGACTTAGGCAAATGCTTAAATGATGTCAGAATTAAGTAGCAGCAGTAGGATCCTGTCCCAAACCCTGAAGAAGTTAATATTCATCTTGTGAGAAGAGATGTGACAGGCTTTGGGGTGGCCGTGGGAGCTGAGAGTGATTCCCAACTAACAGCTTACAGCAGGGATCTACAACTTATAACTGCAAAACAAATGAATTCTACCAATAGTCTATTGAGAGCTTAGATGAACATATCAAGCATCAGAGAAGATTTCTGTAGCGTGAATCTTGAAGAGTCTTATTAATAAAAACAAACCTGGAGCCAGGTACTGGGGTCAATGCTGGAAGATCAGAGAAGCAGAACAAGACACAGTTTCCTCACCTCGCAATTCCTCAGCTGATCCTGTTTCCTCAGACTGGAAGCCTCTGTGTCCTTATCCAAATGGATCTCAGCTGAACTGCTTCTCGAATGCCTGAAAGCTTAACCAGGCCAAAAGCGTCTAGTTCCTGGTTGCTTTCTGCCATCACTTCCTGGGATTAAAGGCTCACTTCCTGGGATTAAAAGTGTGAGTCACCATGCCTGGCTGTTTCCAGTGTGACTTTAAACTCACAGAGATCCAGATGGATCTCTGCCTCACAAGTGATAGGATTAAAGGCATATGCGCCACCATTTTCTGGCCTCTGACCCCAGATAAGTTTATTAGGCTGCACAATAATTTGGGGAACACAATTATCACCACAGATTTCAGTTTGTGCAAAACATAGATTTTAGCCTGATGAGACACTAAGGAGAGGACTCATCTAAGCCTAAGCTGTGACTGACTCTTGATTGACAGGAAGTTCAGGCTAACAAATATGTGTTGTTTCAGCTGCTCTGGTGGTTGCTACACAGTAATAGACAGCTGAGATAAACGTTAAAGTACCTGGCTCCTATTAGGCCTACTGTGTGTGCTGTCAAGTGAACAGCTATCTCATTAGTTTTTCTATGCATTCCTGGAGGTGGAGGATACATTTAGATATGGAAATGGCTAGGGACATGAGGGAACTGAACACTGAGTGAGGGAACAAACAAGGAAAGGGAAAAAAATTACTGACAGGCCCCACAGCTGCCCTGAAGATGAACTCTGCCCTTCTAGGGCGGCACAATTCAAGTAATCCAATACTTTCTGCTAAAACATCTGAGCCTGTTTGAAATACCAGGCAGGTAGAAAGGAAGATTCTACCCAAAACTACACAGCAAAAACTCAAACAAGAATTCCATTCAAAAGTGCAAAATATTGCAATTCCAGAAACTCAAACAAAACAGATTTTTTTCTCAAGTAAGCCCTGGTACACTCTGAACCCAAGTTAATGCTCAGAGAAGAGGAGCCTCCTTAGCTTTGCTTGTGCTGTTCTTCTTCCCGACGAGATCTTGAGCCTATTGTGCACATCTTAATTAAAGTAACAAGCACCGCTCCTAAAACCCGTCAAGCTGCTCCAAAGGCCTCAAAGCACAACAGCCTGTGTGAGTGGACAAAGAACTCCAGCAAGGTTGGGGAGCATTGATTTGCTTTGCAGCTCCTGCACTGGGGGGCCAGTGACAAGTCCCTTCACTTCCAGATCCTGGTCACTACACAAGAGGAGCAATCCTTCAAGCTATCCATCACCACTCCACAATGAGCTCAGGTCACATGATACAGAGACAAGTGGAGGGAGCTGTGCAAATGTTCAGCTTATGAAGAGTAGGTCACACAGAGCAGTCAGGAAACCATTTACTGGCCGAGATCTTGCCCCTCTCTGTCTTCTTTCAGGCAATCAGCAAAGGGGTCCAAGGAATAATTGATCTCCCAAGGTTGTTTCTAAAGGACTCACTCTGTTAGCTTGTCCAGGGAGCTAAACACTAAGAGAATGCAGAGCATCCATTGACCAACTGGCTGCTATTGTTAGACTGATCCTAATGCAGGCTTTGACTTTCTATTTATGCAGTGGATGAATATTCAGTATATTGAATATCTGAGAACAAACACCAGGTGTATGACAGAAAACGAAATGAACCCCTCATCTTCACGGAGGTTGCAAGGTTGAAAGGCAGTCTTTATGACTTCAGTCTACCCACACAAATGTCCAAGTCATACAAGCATACCACATTGTGGAGTCACCTCTTTAAAAAAGACGTCTCTAGGCCTTCTGATTGTCCTCAGAATATCCAGATATACACATCAGGTCAGGAACTCCTTGAGAGCTGCCTTGTCTTACATATTTCTCTTCCCCCCCACTCCTTTGAGAAGTTTAAGAACAAATAGGGTACTTTGCAGGGCATGTTATCTGAACCCAAAGAGTGGCCATCAATATTAATGGCTCTCAAGTTCATTTTACATAAAGTTTTATGTAATTTTCTTTTCATAAAAGTATAAAGCTTATAACATCTTTAAAAGATGAACTAGTAGGCTATTTAAGGTCATCCCTGTCCTAGTTCATTTCTTGCTGTTGTGATCAAATGTCCTGACCAAACAGCTTTAAGGAATGGTTGATTTAGCTTACAGCTCTAGGTTACAGTTCATCCTTAAAGAGAAGGAGGCATGGTAAGAATTTGAAGCAACCAGTCAAGTCCATAGTAAAGACCATAGAAAGATAAATCCATGCATGCCTACTACTCAACCCACATTCTCCACTCGTACATGGTCCAGGACCCAAAACCCAAGGAATTGTGCCTTCTGGGCCTTCACATCAACATAAGCTCCACAGAAGTGCCTGTGGGCCAACCTGATCTGGACAATCCCTCACTGAGACTCTCTTCCCAGGTGGTTCTACGCTGTGTCAAGTTGACAGTTTAAACTTACCAGAACAGCCCTAGAGTCACATGAACTTGACTAGTCTCTTGAAGGGAGGATGAAGAGGTAGCATTGTCTCAGGGAGTAATAACCACACATGAGCCAAGAGCATCAGTGAGAGTGTGCTATTGTCAGAACTGTCGTCTGTGATTGTCAGGATATGTAAAAGTAACTTTTTACCTAGATTATATGATTTCTGCAACTAAACTAGCATATGCAGTAGTGCTGTAATTGAATGTGAAAAGGGCCCTATATCTTGGTGGTTCCCAGTTAGTGGCACTATTTGGGGAGGTTCTGGGACTTTTAGGAGGTGAGTCTCAGCTGGAGGAAGGGTCACTGCTTGGGTGAGGGGAGATGGTCTTTGGAGACTATCTTGTCCTGAACAGGTCTCGTTCTCTCTCTCCTCCTCTTCTCAGCTCTACCTACCCCTCCCTGTCTGTCTTCTCTCCCTTCCTTCCTCTGTCCCTCTTTCTGATTCCCAGCTACCACAAGTGATGAAAATCCACCTTACATGCCCACCACCAGGACATCTGCCCTACTATAGGTCTGAAACTAAAAAAGTGCACAACTATGGAATAAAATCACTGAAGTCATGAAGAAAAGGAAAGTCCTTTTGTGAATTATTTCTCTTGGGTGTTTGATCAGAGCAACAAAAGCCTGATTAACAGAAGTGGATAGAAAAAACAATCTCTCTAAACTGTTTATAGCTAACAAGTGTTCATAGATTGGCTCATAGCCTTCCAGATTCTTCTGTGCCCATATAGCACCATGCACTAATCTGGATCCACACCTTAAAGTTCTACTCTATACTCTGTAAAGCACAATGGCAGAGCTCACTACATAATGTACCTTCCTTTAGTCTATCCTCTATGGAGGACTTGGGCTTTTCTCCTTTTTCTTCTGTGTTTGGGCATGTTTATGACTGTATAAATTTATTATCTTGCTTTGTTTCCAAACAGGTCTTATTATGTAGCCCAGACTGCCCCCAAACTGCTCGTGCTGTCCAGGATTGCTGGACCCTCTGCCTCAGCCTCCCAAGTACTAAGATCTCAAGGGTTTGTCACTATGCCCAGATGGCTGCTGTGTCATTTTTATGACAACTTTTATTAGACAATGAAGGCAGTTTAATATCGGTTTTTGTTAAAATGACACTGCAGCAAAAACTTCGGTGCATGTGTGTCTGTGTGCTAATGTGACTGGGTTTTAGAAGGCAAAATTCTCAAAATTTCATTTATCAGTGTCGCAATTCAAAGAGCACCTTGCCTCTGGCCCTGCAACACTACTTCCTAAAATCTGGGACTCCTCTATGTGGTCCCTCTCTACAATGGATTTCAGGACAAAGCTTTGGGGAGAAAAACTTTTGTGATGACCAAAAGACATAATGATTTGTATTCTGCCAATGACCGTGGAGGCCGAACGGTTATGGTACCTGCCAAAGATGGACAAGCTAAACAATCGTGTGCATTCCAATTTCCTTTGGCTTCTTTGAGGATTGTAGTCTGAGGAAAACCTTCATGATGTGAAAGATTTGCAATCTGATCTAGAAAATGTCTAAGGTGAGGCATCCTCATTGCCCTCCCTTGCTATCTGTCATCTACATCTCAGACCCAGCTAGTGGGATTTTGGGATGTGCTCCTTGGTGGTACCCTAGTCTTCGGTATTACGTTTTCTCTAAAGCTCCCAGGAGACAGTAAATACAGAGGAAAAGGTTAGACAAGCCTTGTATCTCCACTGGTAAGTTGGACAAAAGACTCAAAGGCCTTTCTTAGTTATTCCATCCCTGCTGCCTGCACAGACAGGAAATTTAGCATATCCGAACAGATCTGTGAGACCAGTGTGATATCTGAGTGGGTGAGGGTATTTGCCACCAAGCCTAAAGATCTGAGTTCCTGAATTTGATCCCCAGGCCTTATACAGTAGAAAAAGATAACTAACTCCTAGTGTCTTCTGACCTTTTTGATGTACCTATCGTGCGTGCGCGCGCGCGCACGCGCGCACACACACATACACACACACACACACACACACACACACACACACACACACTAAATAAATAAATAACTAATAAATAAATAAATAAATAAAATCATTAACAAACAAATGAGTTATTCAACCACACTCTAAGGTGACCCATGGGAGCCTTCCTGGAAATGGAGCTGTTTGCACACCACCACATGACTGGCTTGGGCAGAGGCATCATTATGAGCTCTCAGCACACAGCAGAATGCATAGTGAGTCCCTGTTACCCCAGAGGTTTCAGGCCGAGAGAGAGACAAGCCAGTTGAAATTCTGCTATTTTGTCAAGCCACCCATGGACTTGCTCAGTGTCCGCACAGCAAGTGTGACCACATGGTCCTGTGCTTCCCAACCACGGATCAGCCAAACTGAAATGGAGAAGCAAGCACATCCCACCCTAGGAGCTCACTACTCCATAGTTTTTCTGAATGGCAGCCCAGTGAGGGCATACCACCACTCATCAAACTACTGTGAAAAAAGAAAGGTCCATAAAGCCAATAACGTAAAACTTTAAATTGACACAGAACACAAAACACCTTTCCCACCAGGGTCATCAAGGTGCTAGTCTATTTTATCACTTGAAATGAATATTTTTAAGTCACCTCTTATCTGCTGTAGCTAATGAGGCTGTGTAATAATATTACACAGGAAGTGGCACAGGAGGGAGCTTTTTCAGCTTGGACATGTTGAAATTTTCCTTTCCTGCCTACAAGGGATAGAAATAAAAGCCCTCCTCTTTTCACCTAAGCTCAAACAGAATGCAGAAGCAGCAGTAGGTGAGACACAGAAAACTCCATAGAAATAGAGAAGTTATTTCTGGATAATTGGCAGCAGACATGTTGCTGAGCACATGGGAGGAAGGGTCTCCATGGCAACACAGTTGATGATGGCTCCATATTTAAATAAAATGTTGAGCTTTTCTACTTCCAGAGACAGAATTTTCAGTAATTTTTGTATTAAGTTCTCTAACTCAGGAAAAGCATTCTAGCTGAGGGCACAGAAGACAAGGGGAACATGGGAAAGTAAAGAAAAACTCAAGTCAGCTCTGAACAGAATTGGTGGCTGACACTTAGCATGACTCCTCATGAGGACCAAGTGGCCATTAACTGGATCTGATAACACTGTATGTATAGTTTCTCCTACATAATTATGTTCATAGTAACAGTGAGACATTATACGACAACATTTATTTATTCTTAGTAAGTTCCTTTTGTTCTTCATAGAGAATTTCAAGATAGAGATATAGGTGAATAGAAGCCAGCTCATAAAAAGGCCTGGTATCTGTTGTAGGGACAGGTTGACAAACAGTTCTCTTTTGTTTGAGTCATCACGTTAGAGCAGACAACACATCCCTCCCACTGCAGGACACGTCAGTTTATAGTGTATATTTTGGTGTACAATTACCTGCTTGAAAATATAATGAGCAGTGGCATAACCATGATTTTGATGCCCCTTGGAGTTTAGTCCTTTACTCATTTCTTTTTAAGGACTAGGCACATTAAAAGTTGGCCGTTGGTGGACCCAGAAACTCATATCATCGCTACATATCACAACCCGGTAGCTTTAATCACCTCCTGCCAACTGGTCATATTGTCTTCGAACCACTGGCCATGACACGTCCACCAATCTAGTCTTTTTTTAAAGATCCAGTAAAATTAAAATTGTTTTTTACTGTATAGCCTTAAACTGTTACTATTCAAACTGCTAAGGGTCTTTTAGTTTATAATATGTAGATCTTACATATGTTTAATACAACACTTACAAGAATCTAGACTACAGAGAAGGTTCAGTAGGCAAAGTTCTTGCTGTAAAAGCATGAAAACTTGAGTTTGGATCCCCAGCACCCAAGTAAAAAGCCAAGTGTGGCCATCTACTCTGTAACTCAAGTGCAGGGGAGAGGTAGACACAGACAGAGTCCAGGGGCTACCCAGTCAAACAGTCTGGCCTAAATGGCAAGGTCCAAATTCAGTGAGAGATGCTATCTCAAAAAATAACATGGAGAGCAATAGAAGAAAACAGCCAAATCAGCCTCTGGTATCCACACATATGCAAGGCAAGCACACCCACGCACATACACATGCACACACAGACATGCACACACACACCCCACACACAGAAGGGACATTTTATGTGTAATTTAATTCTCTTCATTTTTTAAAAGAAATGATTATAAGGAGGTTTTCTTTTAATCATCATGTAGGATAAATATTAATGGAAAGAGAGAAACATAAATTTGCTGCTTAAAACATAAACCTTGTGTATATATGTAAAGAAACTTGGTGTGTGTGTGTGTGTGTGTGTGTGTGTGTGTGTGTGTGTGTGTGTGTGTATTTCCTTTGAAATAAACTTTTATTACATTCTGGATGTTACTTTTTTCAGTTAATTGTAAATTTCAGAAAGCAAAGTATAAGATATGAATAACAATCACTAATTTTCTAATTGTCAATAATATTCAGCTGCATGATCAGACACAAATATAAGACATGTTGCTGAAAAGAACAGTCTGAATAAGGCATCCTCAATGTGGGCAAAGGGTAGTATCATCCTCGATGTGGGCTATGGTGCTGTTTGTGTGAGTCTCCAAAGGAGAGCCTGACATTCAGCAGCTACTGGATAAAGTGACAAGAGATGTTATCTCCAACTACTATATTCTACTGTACTGTGAAGACGGATGAAGTAGTCATGATTGTTATACAGTGTGACTAAGTGTTACAGCAATACAATAATCACAAATCCAACCTTCATTTTCTTCTTTGACAGCAAACAGCAGTAGAGACATGTTTTTAAAAGACTAAATCTCTAAGTGTTAAGTCTTTGAGGACTAGCTCTTTAATGAAAGGAAAAATGTTGCTTCATCAGTTTGAGTTTATACAAGATAAGAGAATTCTTAAAGTACTTGTTGTGAATAACATTTTGCATTTTTGTATTATTTGATCCAGAATTTCCATTCTGGTAATTCATCCTAAGTCATCTGAAATATGAAGGATTTTTTTTTATCAATGTTAATACAATGTCATTTTAATAGCTAAAAATTGCAAATAATCTAAATGTCTAGTAATTAAGTAAATTATGATGTATTCAGTTATGATGAGATAATATCCTGAAATATTAATCTTTTTTCTATTCCATTATACATGACCCTTCTCCTAGATAATCAGAGGCATTCAAAAGAAATTGGAATTGTTATGGTAAGATTGGAAAGAAATGGTCAATAGTCAGTTTTTTCAACTTCCAAAATAACTCTTGCTGATCACCAGAAGTTAGCTTAGTGGGACAGATGGCTGATGAAGTTTATGTAACGATAGCTAGCCAGAAAGGAAAGAGTACGTACTCATGAGAGCCATCTTTCCTGATATTCATGTTGAGAGAAGTAGAGTGTAGTTTTAAGGGAAGGATAGCACCTGAGATCAGAGGTGTAGGCAGTAATCTGATGGGGAACCTCAAGAAGGCAAGGGATAGGCCAAGCACCCACTTCTAGAAAGTCTACTTTAGAGTAGATAATGAAGCCTTATGAGTGGTCCACACTGTTGTCAACAAAGGCCTCCAAACAAAGATCACCTGCACGGTGCTCAGTCATCTAGTGGGAGATGAGCACCTGTATCCAGACCTTTGAGGGCATCTGAACTACTTTATGTGGACCAGTGTTTCCTGAACCTCTCAACCCAGACTTTCATGCCCTTTATGTACAGACAACAATGAGAGGTTCCCAAGGAAGGTCCCAGCACTGGTGCTTGGGACCAAAGGATGGTGAAACTCACCCTTTTGTGTGCAGGAAAGAAATAACCAGCCGGGCGGTGGTGGCGCACGCCTTTAATCCCAGCACTCGGGAGGCAGAGCCAGGCGGATCTCTGTGAGTTCGAGGCCAGCCTGGTCTCCAAAGCGAGTTCCAGGACAGGCGCAAAGCTACACAGAGAAATCCTGTCTCGAAAAACAAAAAAAACAAAAAAAACAAAAAAAAAGAAATAACCACTGTAATTTACTGCTTAACAATCACAATTCTAAACATTGTGCAAGTATCTATTTTCATTATAGCCCTTCCCCTGCTCGAGTTTCCCTGTCTGTAAAATAGACCTGTAACATAGATACTGTCATAAATGGTAGTTTTCCCCTTACTAACTACCCAGCTAAAAATTAGCACATGCAAAATATAAATGGATGCAGGATGACCCTAGAGTCAACAACCCTAATTGCTATGGTAGTCTATATCCGGTGAGCCATTAAAATTTATATATTCACAAATTGGTAAAAATATACGGAAAGAGCTAGTGTGTCTCATTTGGACTACTCAGAACTCAATACTACACCCACAATGTAAAACAATACACCGGGGCAAGAGAGATGGCTCAGCAAGTCACAGCGTTTGCCACCAAGCATGACAATTTGACTTTGATCCATGGGCCCAACATGGTAGAAGGAGAGAGCAGATTCCTACAAGTTGCACACACACAAACACACACACACACACACACACACACACACACACACACACACACACACAGGAAGCCAAGTAAGCAGGGAAGAGGAACATGCTCTTGTTATCCTCTGAGGCATTTGCTTTGATAGGGAACAGGACCTGGGTGGCAGAGAAGAGGTCAGCACAAGTCACCACATTGAGCAGATCTGCCACCTTACCACATGCCTGCAGCTTGAGAGGGGCAGTGACATCACCAGTGATCAGCTTTGTACCTTCATTTTTCATTCTGTGTATGTCCTGTGACAAGGGCTTATGCATAGTATGTAGTTCAGTTCACACTCATATTCTTCATCCACTACACTTTCTTGTCTTGTTAAGAAAACTTTTCATGCTTTAAGTTCATGAAAATATCCATTCATTTTCAAAAGCAACAAAAAATCACCTCATGATGTTTTCCCTTTTACACTAAGATACTAAGAACACTGAGAATTCATTCTGTGCACATGTAGAGAAGGGTCCAACTGAATTGTTCCACATACCTCTGGTTCAAAGGCCCACTCTTTCCTTACCTGCCTGTGAGGCTGCCTGCTTCCCATGGGTCTTGTTATCTGTGCCTATGCCTAGCACTTGACTTAAGAAATAACAGCAACACTAAAATGTGAAACCTCATGCATTGCTGAGATCCAGATGGGGAGTTCACTTTGGCATCTCCAATTTTAAACACAAGCAAATGGAAGAAAAGAGTAGGGGTGACACTCACAGGTGTCAGTGCCCTGTTGTTAGGTGAAGGTGGCCTTGTATTTCTTTGTGGTCTCTTCTTCCCCCTCCCCTTCCCCTACTCTTCCCCTCCCTCTCCAAATGAATGCACAATTGTTCTGGACTCATGATTCCTCATATATCAGGCTCACCATGGTAAAAACTAGAAAACAATCTGAGAAGACTAAAAAACAACACCAACTGGTTAAATAAGAGAACCAAGCTATGACTAAGACAGCTGCAGACAAGCCATGCAAAGCCAAGGGGCCACACCCATATCTCCTGCATCTGTATACACACCACCCAAAGCCAGGGGGTCACGCCCAGATTTCATTGCAGCAATTTAGGCATGTGAGGAAATTAGTTTATCATTGATATGTGGAGTCTGCCAAATCACCCCAGGGATAGCCTGCTCTGAATCACCTTTGGCCACTCTCCAGGCAGCAGTTATGCACCTAATCCCACTGAATGAGTCAAAGATGGTTCATTTATTCTTTTAAAAAATGGACAGCCAAGGTAGCTATTCTCTTTAAAGATGGGTTCTCACTCCAACTTTCATTAAAATAAAACTTGGGTGAACAAAACAGGCAGCATCTAACAGACAGAACTCTGCTGTGGATAGCCCTCATTAGTACATCTGACTTCCATCTAGTGACACAAGGTCACTCCTAATTCCATCTCCAATAAATATTCAAGACATTTTCTCTTCTCAAAATAAAAACAACAGGTAAACTCAGCTCCTGAAGACTCTCTGTACAGTGACCCAAGAATAAGGTCATGGTGAGCTCACTGCTCTGGGGCAAATGAGAACCTCCTTAGTTTTCTTCTGGAATATTTCCTGTGATAACTGGTCTGGTTTTAAAAACAAATTCTGTTCTAAATTTTATTTTCAATAAACTGAATGGGTCATGCATTTGCACAACCAAAGGTACACAACACAGCTTGTCTTATTCTCGACAAAATATTCACAGGGGAGGGAACTGAGTGTGGAGGATTCTGTTATCAAAATGAGGAAAGGGATGTGGGCTGATTTTCAGCTAGGCAATGAGCTGGTCCAGGCCTCTCCCCAGAAAATGGGCATGTGAATACGAAGTTCAGTGCTTGCAGGTTAGCCACTGTCTTCCTACTTAGTGATCTAGCCATCTAGTACACAGGGAAACAATAAAAATGCTTTAACAAATGTCTAGAAAAGTAGTCATTTGGCTACTTACTACTCTGCCTACTACCTACGACCAGCATGCCCATCGACCAACTCTCCAAGTGTCTAATTTCAGTTAAAGTTTTCATTTTGAATGAGAAAGCAGATGGTGGTGGTGGTGGTGGTGGTGGTGGTGGTGGTGGTGGTGGTGATGATGGTGATGGTGGTGGTGGGGGGTGGTAGTAGAGGTGGTGATAGTGGTGGGGGGGTGGGGGTGGTAGTGGTGATGGTGGTGTTATGGTGGTAGTGCTGCTTGCTATCCATTGATATCTTTCCTTCTGGTGATTTATCCATTCCCATAGTTTTTCTGTTGACTTAAGTACCTATATTTTTCATAAGTACTTTGTTCTCCAAAAAAATGAAATATAGTTGCCTGCATAATTCTAGTCTTCTCTAACATATCCAAAACCAAATATTTTATTTCCCCTGTAAGCCGATGCCTCCTTTGTTCCTTTTCATCAACAAAACTTCAAAGCCAAAATGTCCAAGAGTCACTTGGGGCTGGTCTTTGATTTTTTAATTGACACATAAACATATATATATATATATATTCAAATTAATATATAAGCATATACATATGTCTGTTAAGGGGTTCCACATGACATCCTATTCCATGTATATACTGTATAATATTCAAAATCAGGGTAATTATACCTATTTCCTTGGTGGTCATCATTTCTTTGTGGTGAAAACATCCAAATTCCTTTCTTCTAGTATTTTTTTTTAATAAATAGCGCACTACCATTCTCTATATTCACCCCACTGTGCAATAGAATACCCTAACATGTCTCCTAACTGTAAATTGCTACCTCCTCCATCTTCCCAAGTCTCTCCTCTCCTCAGCCAGTGTACTCTAAACTTCTAAACACTCAGCAGCTTTAGACTCCACACTAGAGAACATGCTACATTTATCTTTCTGCTTCTGGTTTATTTCACTTGGCATAGTGTTCTTCAGGTTCATCCATGTTTTCACAAACCACAGAGTTTCCTTTATTGTGTTTATTATTTGTCCATGGTGAGTTGTCCTTGCATTCCTGGGTGAAATACCTTGGAGAATGATATTTTAATGTGGTACTAAATCTGGTTTGTTAATATTATATTGAGGATTTCTGCATCTGTTATTCAGAAATCTCCTCTCCCCCGACAGACGTCTATCTGGTTTCAGTACTAAGGTAAAGGCTGGCCTCATGGAATGCTTTTGGAAGAATTTCCTTCACTTCAATTCTTTTGGAAGGTACGGAAAATGTTAATTTTCTTTAAGTGTTTGGTGGAATTCGGCAGAGAAGCCATCATGTCCCAGGGCCTTCTTGTTGGGGGAATTTTTATTTTAACTCCTTACTGTTGATGATCTGTAGGATTTTTGTATTTTTGTATTTCTTCATAATTTAATCTTGGTAGGTGGTATACATACAGAGATTTGTCTATTTCTTCTAAATTATCTACTTTGTTATGTAATTTACATACTTATGTCTTAAAATACTTAAGATACTTGATATTCTGTAGTATAAGTTGTAACTCTCTTTTTTATCTCTCATTTTTATTTTAGTTTTCTTTTATATAAATTTGGCTAAAGCACTGTCAATTTTGTTTAACTTTTTAAAACACCATTTATTTTATTATTTTTTTAAGATTTCTACTTTTAATTTGTCTATTTCTGCTATGACTCATTATTTGCTTCTTCCAACTAGTTGTGGCCTTAGTTATTGTTTTTCTAGTTTTCTTAGCTCAGTCTTTAATTTTTTTCTGAATTTCATACACAAGTAGTATGAAATTATTATTACATCATTTCCTCTCCCCAACTCCTGTATTTCCCCTACATACTTGCTCTCGAGTTCATGACCTCTCATTCTATAATTAATTATATATGTACATACACACATACATATATACCACATGTATGTGTGTGTATATCTAAGCTCACTTACTGTTGCTGTTTTTATGTCCAGTCATTGCTATAAACTTTTATTGCTATATCCCATAAGCTTCCATGTGTGTTTTTGCTTTTGTTTCCCTTAGGAAAAATTTGAATTTCTCTTTCAATTTCTTTATCTATTTAGTGATTACTCAGGAGCATGTTGTTTAATTTCCATGAAATTTTGTATTTCCCAAAGTTCTTCCTTTTATAGCCTCTAGTTTTATATCACTATGGTTAGAAAAGGTAGCTGATATTATTTAGTTGTTTTTTTTTTTTTTTTAACTTATTAGGCTTGGCTGTATTGGCTTAATGAACAAAGTGCTTGCCTCCCAAGAGTAAGGACTGGTGTTCAGATCCCCAGAACCCACATAAAAACAGTTGTATACAGCAGTGAATGTGCTGCCAGGGCAGATGGGAGACAAAAGTAGCAGCATCTGGAATCTTGAAGGCCAGCTAACAGCGGGAACAAGAAAGCCCATTCAAACCACATGGGAGACAAGGACTGGAGCTCTACTAAGAGCTGTCCTCTGTTCTTCACAGGAGTGTGCATGTGTATGTGCACACGTGTGTGCACACACACATTTTGTATTGCAGCATATGCTCTATCCATCCATGTATGTTTGAAAAGAATGGCTCTTCAGCTCCTGGGCAGACATTCTCTGTCATTATTGGGTCTAGTTGGTCTCAAGAGAAGTTTAACTCCAATGTCTTGTTTCTTCTAATTCATCTCTGTGGAGTATTGGTCCATATGTGGAAGTTAGGAGCAGACATTCCCTGTTGGCACATTACCTACCCCTACTGCCTGGCCTCCTTCGGATCTGATGTTTTAAGACACTTGATATTTCTGTAGTATAAGTTGAAACTCTCCTTTTCATCTCTCGAATACTGCTTGATGCCATGTGCAGGTGCTCCAGGACTAGCTGTGTGCATGTTCTCAGCTGCCGAGTCTTCTTGCCGAGTTGACTCCTTTGTCATTCCATGTTAGCATTCTCTGTCTCTTCTAACAATGTTGACTTAAGCTACAGCAATGTCTGCCTTTGTTTTAAGATCTGTCCCTTGACTTTTTCCAGTGTGTCCCTACAGGTGACATAAGTCTTTTATAGGCAGTAAAAGGTGAGTATTGGGGTGTTTTATGTACTGTCCATGTGCTTTGATTGAATAATTTAATTCACTTGGGAGTTAAAGACTTCAAATTGTCATTAGTTGTTTTGCCTTCACTTTATCCCTCTACTCTTCCCCTCCTTCCTTCCTTCCTTCCTTCCTTCCCTGACTGTATTTCTGAGTGGTTGGGTGTTTTTTCTCTTATAGCATGTCTTGCTTCCTTACTTTTAATTTTTAAAATATTTCTCATAGGTTTTTGCTTTGTGGCTACCATAAGGGTTATAAAATTGTATTAGTTTTAAAAGGATGCTAAACTGACAACAACTTAACTTTAATTGCACAAATAAAATCTCTGTTTTTGTTGCCTCAGACCATTTTGAGTTTCTGGTGTCACAACTTACATCAATGAATTAAACTAAGAAGAATTATCTGTCTATGCACATAACCCATCAATGTGATACAATGACAACTTGTGACTCTATCTTGCGACTGATGACCATCTCATTCAACACCTTCACGGAGCAGTTTTCGGATGTGCCTGACATTCGCCCATCAGCTCTACTTCTTCCAGAGACAGAATGAAAAGAATCCAGTCTTAGTATTTTCTATTGGTTTGTATCAAAAACCTTACCTCAGATATTAAAGGGTTTATTCTAGAATTGTCAGCAGTAAGGTACCTTCATTTTAAAATGGACACTGGATGTCACAAAATATCATCTGTCACTTCAGTCATCAACAGATACTTTCTAATGCTAGATGTTAGTTGCCTTGCTGACACAAACAGCAGACTGAAACCAAACATCTATGATCTACCCACATGGCGTCCTACAATCAAACAAGAATCACGTGGCCACACTCAATTCTTGACCAATTGTTTTTGTCTTAGAACTGGCCATGGAGCATCTATTCTATGAAGAGGATTTAAAAGGAGACAGAGGGAGACTGTGCATGGGGAGATCCCAGTATCCCCACACTGCCCCAACTGAGTGTACTCTGTTCACTGTGGCTACACAGGCTGCCAAGGGGAAAGCCAAAAGTCTGTCCCCTGAAGCCACTCTTGATCATGTCAGCTGCTAGCTTCAAAACACAACTGAGCCAGAACACTTTCAGCTCTCTGGCTCCATTAAATCATGGCTTTAAAAAAATCTTTTAAAATCTCCAAAAATAAAGGTGTAGATACATTTACAAATGTACTGCCTGAGAGCTCAAATCTAGTTCAAACTTGTGTGTTTTAAAGCCATAGACTGTTATTAGGCTTTACATTAAATCAACTGGGTCTGGAACACACTTTGGAGACCTTTTGACACAGTCGTAATGGGTCCCTTTATAACCTGTGGAACGCTCTGTAATCATTGTGAGATTGGCTTGGGCGCTCTGCTACATTCAGATGAAATGAACGAAGTTTCAGACGAGCCCTCTAGCTTCAATGAACTGATTGAAAATCCCTCACTGACTGGGTTTCATGATGTCATGGATGAAAACATGCAGCTTCCTCTGACATATATATGATAGTCCAAGGTGCAAGGACTGGCTTTCCAGGGGAACTCTTCAAGGACATGTTAATTCCAATTATCATCTCCTACCTTACTGCAAGTATTTCAGTTATGTCATATGCATATGCATTTGTCTCCATACAAAGAAAATCAAAAGAAGAAAATCCAGGTGAATATGCAGTGGTCCAAATGCACAGTTCAATCCTCTGCAGCCACTGAAAGCAAAGATACAAGCTGTGCTTGGGTATAGAATGTCCTCCAAATTACATCATTGCACAAGTAGAGAAAGATTTAGAGCAACCAGTGTGCCATGCTATGATTTGGTTTACAGAAAGAGAAAGATTTACCAAAAAAAAAAAAATTCCTAATAGCTGTTGTTTCTGTGGAATCCAGCTACACAGCCTCCTAGGAATTGTTTTAGTCATATGACTTACATTGAAATAAATAACTGTTCAAGAGGTAAATATCTTTTAACTTAAGGGAAGGTACATAAAGCACTTGTGGTTGACAAAATCAGCCCTGTTTCTGATCTTGAACAAGCCTGTGTGATTGGCTATTAATTGTTGACAATGGCACCTGAGTCCCCATTCCTCACACTGGGTTAATTCATGCAAGATGTCCTCCAGGGCACCTTGGAGATCAAGGTGAAGACTTCAACGAGACGCATCCTTGCTGAACTTTCCCTCTGCCTCTTATGCCTCCTCAAACCACTCTCCATTAATCACTTGCACAACAGGATTGCAGGGGTAAAGACAGGATATATGTATTATATATTTATATAGATATTTATATAGATATTTGGAATATCTATATAAAATATTAAGGTCATTCAAACAAATACATAATCTCTCTATGTGATGTAACCAGTAATCATTTGTGTGTGTGTGTGTGTGTGCGCTTATAGGTGCACATGGATGCATATGCACATGGAATCAAGAATCAGTCTCAGGTGTTGCACCTCCAAGTGCCCTCCACCTCTCTTTTTTTTTGAGACAGGGTCTCTAGGTGATCTGGAACACACCAACTGGGCTAACCTGCATGGCCCATGAGCTCCAGACACCTGCCTGGCTCCCCCCGCCAGCACTGAGTTTGCAAGTGCTCACGATTACACCAGCTTTTTATACAGGTTCTGGGAATCAAATCCAGGACTCTGTGCTTATAAGACAACCTAGCTCCCCAGATCCCTTTCATTCTTTTGAAAGTTCAAAAATGATCCATTTCTCCAAATCTTCCATAAATTTCTATTTTTCTCTAGAAAAAGTCATTTTCTTATCAAACTGCAGTAGATCCCACACATCTGTCCCTACAGTACCCACGAATTCCTCTCCCTCACAGCACCCACCCTCTCCATGACGTCCACACTGAGCTGATCTCAGTCTCTTCTACTTTCCATGCTCCTTCCACTGGAGAAGATGTGCTTTTCTCTGCAGTGCCCCAATGTGTTTGGATCAAATCCACGCCCCCTCTCTCCCTTCTGATGCCTCCCATACCCCACCAACTTTTCCTTCTCAGCTTCATGTTCTTTCTTTAACCCACTGAGTCCACTTGGTGCTGCCAGGATGTGGAGTGGTATGGAACTGGAATATGACCATCCCCTATCCAGGGCCAGATCTGAAGAAAGAGACTCTCCTTCTCACAGCAGTCAATTGCCAATAGCTCCTCAGTGAGGGGTAGGACTGCATGAGCCCTGCCCACTCCCACACTGCAATCTAGGCTGGCCTGATCTTGTGCAGGTCTTGTGCATGCAGCCACAGACACCGGGAATGAGTTCATGTGTATAAAGTCCCTGCTATGACAGGAAAACACTTTTCACAGCAGTCCTTCACTGCCCCTGGCTCTTATAATCTCTTTACCCTCAGATAGTGTTTTCTATACCAAAAACGATCATTAAGTATTTGTTGAATAAACAGATTTTGTTAATGACTATAACTAGCTAGAATTCAATACTAAATTTCATCCTAGTCTGCTTAACAACCAAAGAACATAAATGATTCATTATTAATTCTTAGTGTCTTTAGGCAAAATAATTATTCATGAGATGGATAATGTCTGGTGCTGAACAAAGAAAAATATCCTATGCCATGTGCCCATGCAAAGTGACTTTTTTTTAATGGAACAATGTGAAAACTATTCACACAAGTGAAATAATAAATTTACAGTGTTTCCATAATTCATCATGAACAGATTCATTATGTACCTATTATGATCCAGGATCCATGTGGTCCTCTGGGCCACTAAGCAATTATGAGTAAGAATATATAAAATTTCTGTTCTCTTGGATTTTACCTTGCAAATAAGCGAACAGAAATCAATAAATCATGGGAGTGTGTGTAAATACAGCAAAGAAAGACACATCCAGAGAACCATACACTGAGACATCCTGGACCAGGGAGTAAGAAGTTGGCTTGACTTGAGAACTGCAGGCCAGGGAGATGTTTTCCAGGCAAAAAGAAGAAGGAAGGATGCTCCACGTGAGTCTGTTCCACAGAAGAAGCCTGCAGCAGCTCCTTCAAACTGGATGAAATCAAAAGGCAGTAAATTTTAGAAAATCTGAAGTCTAAATTGCTAATAACTTACAAATGTATATCACAACTGAACCTTTGGTGGAGTCTTGAGCTCAGATTTAAGGTATCGGGAACCAGGATATTGACAGTCACTAAGTCTACAATAGGGGAAGAAAAGACCAGCACAGGCAAGAGTGGGACCATGGAGCGTTGGTCCTGAGACGATTGGGCAGCAACTGGAATGGTTTCAGCAAGTGTGAAACACAATCAGTTTTCATTTTGGGAATAACATTTGACCTCTGAGAGAGAACATGCATGAGACACAAGAGAATCAGGTGTAGACTGATGTGCAGGAGAGTGAAGCTGGGTCCTGTAAAATCTACATGATCAATGGAAGCACTTCTGCACGGTGATGAAGGATAAGGAAAGGATGTGTCTGACGTAACTGAGTGTCATAGGACTGAAGCAAAACAGCAAATGCCAGGTACACAGCTCCTGATATGCTTTCAATGAGCTGACTGAATGATTAAGGATAATTTGTAAATGCACCTCACGACTGACCTTTTGAGGGGCGTACTGAGCTCACCTTTAAACCACCAGGAACAGGATTTGGACAGTCATACACAGGTTGTTGTGGGGAAGGGGATAATCAAGAATTAACATCTTTGTACAACATTAAACTTGCTATATGTAATTGCACATATTTATGTTTATGTTTGAATGGATATGCTTAAGCTAATTGTAAGTAAATGCACTCACTGAAACATTAAAATAGGTCTTCCCAAATAAAATTTCACTATCTTTCCAACGTCCTTAGACCACAAAAAATATTTTCAGGTTTAACAGAGAAACATCCACGTCAAGTAGATCTCTGAGTTCGAGGCCAGCCTGGTCTACAGAGCGAGTTCCAGGACAACCAAGACTACACAGAGAAATAGTAATAAATATTTAATTAAATAATTTATATTAAAAAAGCTTTGTCTGAGTAAAGGGCAATCGGTGAAGTCATCAGTACCGGATCCCTACAGCACGGGGAGAGCATGGAAACAAGGCAAAGAGAAGGTTTGTTTGGCAGGAGAGTAGTCACCTGAGCTAGGTTGCTCTGTTCCATTTGTCTTACTGTACACAGTGAGCCATGTTTCAGTTTGCTTCTTAGGAACTGGGGGTGCTGGAGCCCCTCCAGCCTGATACGCCTTCAGTGAACGGACAGGCCTTGCTAGAGCACAACCACCTCCAGAGTTCCTGTGATGCTTTCACACTTGACACTGAATAAAAAGTTACCAAGCTTATCAAGAGATGGGAGAGAAGGAAAATAAAAGGACAGCATATTATCAAATAGATATATAGAGATTTCCAAGTAATGCCAGTATTTTCAATAGAAAGCTGGGTATGGTGGTGCATGACAATTATTCTGACACTTGGGAGATGAGACAAGAGGATCCAATGGAAATTCTTGAAATGAAAAATGAAGAATTCAACAGACATTTAAATATCAAATTACACAAACACTCACACACATACACACACTCACACACTCATACACACTCACTCACACACATGTTGGTGTGAGTCAGTATGGCATATGAAGAAGGAAACAGCATGGTGAGGAGCATTCAAATGCAGACTTCGGAGGCTTCTTTAAAACTCTAGCATCCACATGATCAGTAGGAGGAAGGAGACACAGCTGGAATATGGGAAAAATTTCCCAAAGCTGCGTAAGGTATCAACCAACAGATTCAAACACTCTGTGGACCCCAAGTAGGGAAAATACAAGAAGTAAGCAAAGAATCAGCTAACCTTATACACAATATATCACAGTTTCTAAAACCCAATTGCTATGAGGTTTTAACAAGGAAGTCACCCTCAAAAAGTAGTAATGAGTGACAATTCTGCAGCAGGACAGTGGAAGACAGCAGGAATCAGAGCTTTATGTGCCTAAGTAAATTTTCTGTAAATAAAACAGAATCTGCCCTGAGGAAGGATGTGGGGTGAGTGGAAGGGAGAGGGAAGAAACAGTCAAGGCAAACAGAAACAAGAAGGGACTCGATCCCGGTCTGACTTCCAGCCCCATTCCCTTAACCTCCATAGGATGCTGTGTGAAGGAATATGTTTTAGTTCAGGCCATCTGAATCACACCTGGCATTCTAGAGCCATAGATGCAGCCCCACTGCCCATCGTCTAAGGAGGAATCTTTTCATCACTCCATTGGAACAAACAATCTTCCTCTGAGATAAAAAGTTAACAGTTCCTGAACGAGACAGCATTGTTCCCCTCGGATGCAAAATGCCTGGTTCATCTATTCATGAGCTAATGTGCAAAAGTCTACTTTACAGTCAAAGACCTAGCTCAAGGCAAGGGAATCATGTCTGTTCCATCTGTAAACAAAGCGAAGGCAACAGGCGTTGGCCAGATAACCCCTGTGATGAAATCCCCTCCCATGACACAACAGTGGGAATCACCAATCCCATTTGTCCAACTTGGAGTCTGTGCAACATCAGAAGAGATGGAGAGAGCTGTGTGGCTGTCAAAGTTACTTCAGTCTTGCTATTTTGGTGACTTAGACTCATGGTAAGATAAAATAAAAACCCAGGTAAAGACTCCTGGGGCTTTGCCAACTGTTCACTTCTCTTATTTAATGATTAACAAGTCACGAAGGGGTTCTTTTTCTCAACCTTCTGAATCAGAGTTAATGAATATACATCAAAAAGAAGACAGCTCTTCAGACATTGCACAGGCCCTTCATAATAGACTCCAATCCTACTTGTCTAGCAGAAGTGATTCATTTAGTTTCTGAGTGGTGTTTTCTTATTTTGAGCATCCATTTCACCATCCAAAAACACCCTGTCAAATCAGCCTTAGACACTGCCTATTAAAATGTTAAACTTCACCTGATAAAATATAATTATAGCACGCCTGGCATTTTAACATAGCACACACATGCTTCAAGCCAAATTTGCTACAGTTAAGATTATTCCTTTGGATGTGTGAATGCATGATGAAGCTGTAAGGAAATATCAATATGTCAAACTCTAATGTAGTTGAGAAACTGCATTCAAAATAAATTTTTAAAAAATCAGAATATGGATTAAAGGAATAAAAATGGAGACAAAGGCCACCAAATTACTGGGTGAGCTCACCAAATTATGCAAGTAAACAGTTTCCTATGGGAGCATCCAATGATTGACTACTTTAAGTTCCATGAGCCAATTTTTTTAAGGTTTACCGGGTCTGTGGTTCATCACCTGAAAAGCTCACAAGAATAACAAACATCCTTGTCTCATAGCAGAACATAGGAGTCACCATTTCTGGAGATAGAATTTGGAGGTAAACCCAAAGTATCAGATACCTTTTTTCAAGACTTTTTTTTTTAAATATGTGCTGTGAGCCACCTACCATGGATTCTGGGACCCAAAACTGGGTCATCTGCAAGAGCATCACTCTTAAATACTGAATCATCTCAGCAACCCTAGGATGTTTTTTAAGCTACACCCTCCCAAGTTATGGTCTTGTAAACATTGGTCCGATTACTTTGTAACAATCATTACATAATTAATAACTGATAATAGTTAAGTGATCAGGTCAGTCTGCTTATACTGTACCCTTGAGTCTGCATTTGAACTTATCCATAACCCAGCTAATCAAGTGTTTGAGATAAGGCAGGAGTCATGGCATAAAAGATGAATATGGATTATTTTGCAGTCCTCCATTAAAAAGATGGGGCTTAATTCCCCCCTTGTTGAGTATGGGCTAGATTGAGTGCTTCACTTCTAAAGGACAGGATGTGACAGAACTCACAGTATTTAGCATCTAACCTTAGACCATGAAAGGCATCACAGCTTCCCCCTTGCTGTTTATGAGATCTTTCATCTGGAGAAGTTGGTTGCCATGTTGTGAAGGCACCCAAGTTATGCCAGAGAGACCCAGACAACAGAGAACATGGGTCTACTGTCAGCAGCTGTGTGAAAGTCATCCTATCAGTGGAAGTCCCCAACTCAGGTCAGGCTTTTAGACGGCCACATCTCCAGTCTTCAGTCTCATGAGACTCTCTGACTCTGAGTTGGACTGCTACATTAAGATCTGCTGCAGTGCTGACCCAGAGAAACCCTGACATAACAAATGTTTAGTGCTACATGGAAATAAACAATCAGTGCAGAAGGTTAACCACTCTTCCAAGAGAAACCAGAATGTTAAAACCATCTACCTGTCCATCACTAGACATTATACCTGACATGTAGTAGATGTTTAGTCATTAGTAAATGAATAAATGACCACCCTCTATATTTGTTTGAATAATGAGAGAAATTTTCTTCTCTAGAATTCCATGGAGTAATAGAGATTTATATCTATTACCAAGGACTCTGTCTACACCAAGCCTGAAAGTAGAAAAAATTGAGGTTCCAAATGGGGAAAGGCCTTACTGTAAATAATATACATATGTTCAGCCTAAGCTTGTTATAAAACATCTGCTTGTTACTTTTGCTTCTTTGGAAAATCATCAGTGAACTGAATATCACATTCATGGCTTTTCATCTTAAAATCCATGTATTTTTCCTTGTCTCCAAAAATCCTGGCCCAGCACTGAACCATCTAATCTTCTTGAATCTAGTGATTGATCTACATTTGGTTCCTAATAGAACATTCCTTGCCTCTCCCAAGATGCTCAGCTTCTTTCTCCCATCGAGCCTTGGGCCAGCACCATTGCCGTTATTCATTTCTCAGCACGTCTTCCATTTCATTCATCCCTCCGGCAGAGTGATCTTCCTCTTTCCCCTTTGGCAAGCCTTCCAAAGCCCAGACTCCTATATCTTGCATAATCACTTGGTAAGCTTGATAAATGTGAAGCTGGCTAGGCCTTGCTTCCACATTTCCTAAAGTCAGGAAATGAAGGAGGAACCCAAATCCATACTTTTAACAGACTATGTTTGAAAAAAATCCTTCTGTTTTTATAATCTCAGTAAGGTAACCATTGGCAAAAAGCTTATTTCCTACTCAAAGTTGATGTTACTGTGATGTGGGAGAATAGTCCTCTCCTTGCCTGATCCTAGGCACTGGAAATTACAAGGATAATTTAACAAATGAGGAGACATACTTACTATAATGAAAAGTGGGGGAAAATAGGAATCCTTTAACATACTGATGCCAAGCACAGGGCAGGGGAAATGGATCAGTGGGTAAAAATGCTGAAGCACCCACATAAAAGGTTGAACATGGCCAACACATACCTATAACCCCAACAATGGGGGTAAAGATAAGAGAGTGACCACCTTAGCTTTAGGTTCAGTGAAAAACTCTGTAAAGCGACTGTTAGAGAGTGATAGAGTGGGGTGTCCCTGAAAAGTGTGCATACACAACACACGCTGTGGTGGTATTGTGTTCCCCAATAAACTTATCTGGGGTCAGAGACAGAACAGCTACTAGATATAAAGGCTAGAAAATGGTGGCACTCACACCTTTAATCCTAGCACTCCAGAGGTAGAAATCCCTCTGGATCTCTGTGAGTTCAAGGCCACATTGGAAACGGCCCGGGCATGGTGACACACGCCTTTAATCCCAGGGAGTGGTGGTAGAAAGCAGAAAGGTATATGAGGACCAGAAACTAGAAGTATTTGGCTGGTTAAGCTTCAGGCTTTCGAGCAGCAAGCAGTTCAGCTGAGAGCCATTGGGATGAGGACACAGAAGCTTCCAGTCTGAGGAAACCTGACCAGCTGAGAAGTTGGCCAGGTGACGTTAGCTGTGGCTTGTTCTGTCTCTCTGATCTTCCAGTGTTCACCCCAATACTTGGCCTCAGGTTTGATTTTATTAATAAGAACTTTTAAGATTCATGCTACAACACGCAGACAGAGAGACAGAGAGACAGAGACAGAGATAGAGAGACAGAGAACACTTGAGCTAAAAAAGAGGACTGTGGATGGTGATTAAATGGCTTGCTGTGTAGTCAGTGCTGTAGGCACTCTACCCACAAGGTCCAAAACTACTTTCTCCCTTAAAGCCAGCCAGCCAGCACTGGGGCTTGTCCTTAGCATGATAAGGTATGGCCCAGCACAGTCAGCCTTTCTGTCTTTGTTCCTCTCTTTCATTTTGCTTAATATTTTATTTTTTATTTTCTTTTATACTGAGACACAGTTTCTCGGTGTTGCTTGGGCTCAAGTGAATAACCCCTCCACCTAAGCTGCTCCAGTTGAGACTACGGGTGTGCTACTCAGGATCTAGCACGACATCCCACCTCTGAACACTGAATTAATGAGGCAGGGTCATGAAAGTGTCGAGACAGGGCAAAAGATCCAGAGAAGAGCCAGAAGTGAGACTATTCTAGAGTTACTGCAGCGACACACAGAGAGAAGAGCCCTGCACTGGTTGGAGGACACAGCCCTGTTGAGATGCTAGCCACACTGAGAAGAAAAGATTCACTGTCACCTGCGTATGCCAAGATTTGAAGCTTGAGCTGGAAAAGATGCTGGTTTGGTTTGGTTTGAGTTTTTTTTTCTTATTGTTGTTGTTGTTTGTTTGTATTAGGAGCTAAGTGAGTGTGACTAGTTTCCATTGGGCTTTCTCAGTAACTGATTGGTCTGTCGCTCTCTTCACTGCTAAGGTGTCCCCACAAGGCTTTGTCAGCCTTACAGTCAACTACAATGAGAGATGCATTTTCTTGAACTCAAAGATGAAGAAAGAGAGGATACTCATAACTTACTGCAGTTTACACTGGTATCTGTTTCCAGGGGCAACCACCTTCTTCTAAACTGGTCAAGAGACTTCAGCTCAGCAGTGTGCCCCTAAGCTCTTCCAGCCCCCACATGTGGATTCCCAGCCTGTTCCCACCTAGAGAAGATACATGCATGGAAAAGGAGGTTCAGCCAACAGCTTGTCCTTCCAAACACACTTCTGCCCTTGGCAAATGGGCTAGGGATTGTTTCCAGAAGGATTCAGGCTAGGTACATTTAGGCAAAATACTACAGTTCTCTCCTTTGTCAGCTTGGGAGGGATGGTGCCCCAAGGCACCCATGGGCTCCCTTCTCACTAACCGCTAGCAGGAAATCAATGGTTCTATTGTGACTGTCACATGGGCATGCTGCCTCCCCTGCAGGAGGCACATCAAGCTGACTTTTAAAAAATATGCTTGCTGTCTCTGCCTGTGTTTGTTTGGTTGGCAGGCTTATAGAGTGCCAGGGCTCCTGGGGAGCTGCAGTCTGGAAGGCTGGCCAGCAGGGCTCCACCCAAGGTGAAATGAACACATTTCCACATGTTGTGAGCTGTTTGTTGGTCCCTGTTCCTCTCTGCCTCTGTCCAGAATTCTCCATGATGCTGCCTTGCTTAGGAATCCACTGAGTTCTTTGCTCTCCAGATGGAGTTGGGAGAAGATTGGGTCTCTTTCAAAACAGGACATAATATTATTTGTGCCGGAGGTTTCTAATGTTTTCTTTAAGATGCACAAATAGGGCTGTGCATAATAATGAAAATTCTCTGTATCTAGATGTGTACAAAGCTTATATGATTCCATACTTGAGGGCATTTTGGAAATGTAGCAGTGGAGAAGCAAAGGCATTTCAGGGGTTAGGAGAAGGCAATGGCTCAATAAAAATGGGCCAGTGTCTTAGCTACTTCTATTGTTTTGATGAAACACTGTGACCAAAGCAACTTAGAGAGCAGTTTATTAGGGGCCTATATTCAGAGGGTCGAGTCCATGACCATCATGATAGGAGCATGGCAGCAGGCAAGAAGGCATGAGCTGAGAGCTTACATCCTGATCCAAAAGCACTAGGCAAGAGGAGAGAGAGAGAGAGAGAGAGAGAGAGAGAGAGAGAGAGAGAGAGAGAGAGAGAACTAACTGGGAATGGCAAGGCCTTTTGAAACTTCAAAACCTGTCCTCAGTGACACAC
Organism: Peromyscus californicus insignis; assembly: GCF_007827085.1. Lineage (NCBI taxonomy): Eukaryota > Metazoa > Chordata > Mammalia > Rodentia > Cricetidae > Peromyscus > Peromyscus californicus. The sequence goes on from NW_026294551.1 coordinate 104,707,968, forward strand.
TTCCTCCAATGAAGCCACATTTCCTAATCCTTCCCAACCTTTCCATTAACTGGGGACCAAGCACTAAAACGTCTGAGCCTATAAGGTCATCTTTACAAACCACCACGGGCGGTGTGAGGAATTTTCTAAGCTAATGGACAATTGTCATTTGGTTAAGGCAATGGCTACATGAACCTACCTACCCTAAACTTCATATAACTGTTCACCAGCAGAAAGTCAATATTATGTAAATAAAGTTTTAAATCATAAGTGAAAGAAATGAATCTCTCAATTCCAGTTCAGGTAAATACAAAAAGATTCATGAGATGAGCTTTTTGAACACCAGTGAGAGTACTTGATGAAAGTGAGAAATTACTGCTGCCGCCTTCTTCAGTGATGTAGGCTCTGAGAGACTGTCTCGATCTGGTAAATAAACCCCCATTGATGCTCATGATGCAACTAGCATTAAAGTTGGAGGCTTAAAATAATAAAACAGCAGCAAAGTAGGAGTGTACTTGATGGGAAGATAGGTCTCGGTAGAAGGAAGCAGGGAGCAAGTGAGGGCAACGTATACACATGTGCAAATCTGTCGAAGGATAAAAACAGGGCAAAGAAAATTTTGGCTATTTTGAGGGTCTGATAATGGTATTTGGTGATATTTTCTACAATGGCTCTTTTTTTTCACCTTTTTTAACAGCTTATGTGTGAATAATTTGACCTTCCCATAGGTCCACAGGTCAAATCATGGCCATGGTGAGATGATAAGATCTGGTTAAGGGAAACCCCTGCCAACTAGCCATTTGAACAACTGTGCAGGTTAGGCAACCCCACTGGCCCCTTCAGCCAAGCCCCATGTGCTGAAATGGCTCACAGTTCCACATCAGAAGCGGTGTAGACACTCTCTAAGGCTGATTGACTTCCTCTGGTACTCATCTGGAGCATCTGGGTTATTGGCATGGAGCCCAGCAGCCCCGTCTAACTTCTGACACCTGCATCCCCAAGGGAACTCAAAAGTCCCGCCTAGAAGTTCCCAATAATTTTCATTCTGAGACTTGCATCAGCCCTCTTCTTCGGTTAGTAATGTAAATGAGATCGCTTCTCATGGCAACCAGCTCCTTGGAGCACGAAGCCTCTGTCAACGGGGTCCCCCTAACGAAAGTGAGTGCTGTTTATCAAACTGATGTCATAGGGTAGCCATAGGCTTTTCCAAAGAATGTGAGGAAATGCGGAAATGCCACGCTGGCTTCTGGTGCTGGCTGGAAGATCCGTTCCCCCCACATCCAAAGTAGCACAGCCTTCCACCTAGGTTGCCTGTGCCTCCTGTCCCACCTCCCCTTCTGGAGTTGGAATAACAAGACATAGACCTGGTTCTCTAACCTCGGACACCAAGTTCTTAAGTTAGTGAACTGATTCAAAGACTCACACTAACTGGCACTTTTTAGGGAAAAAAAATTGTTTCTAAGGTTCCAAGCGAAGCAGAAGCTAGGTTATTTACAGGAGCTGCGCTTGCTTTTTGGGGGTGGGGGGTGGGGGGGGGTTGTTTGGTTCTGTGTTGTTCCTAGTGGGTGTTTGGTCAGCCTCCCTTGTCGAAATCTCATTAATTCACCAGCATTCAGCAGTTTCCTTTGCCCATGTGGTCTCTCTCCAGCCTATCCTCTCACTTGCCTTGCTGCGATCAGCTGGCCATCAGTGCTCCATCCAGACCTTTGCACACAGCCCCACCCTTCCAACCCTTCATTCGTCTGCCAGCCATGTTTTCTGCCTTTCTTGAAGGGAGCCTCTTTAACCCTCCAGTCCCATGTGATCTAGCACAGATTCTCATGGTTGCCAACATCTCCCCTTCTGAGAACAAACAGCACGATGACGATCACAACCATGAATGTGATTATTTTTTCTGTCCCCTCTTCCTTTAGCTTATGACCTCTTTCAGGGCCAGGACCACATCTGTCATGTTTTCCACTAGAAGATTCAATGCCTCACACATGGTAGACGTTCAGGAAAGACTTGCTGTGTGAATTTGATGGAAATGGGGAAGGAACGAAAGGCGTAAAGAGGCAGGAAGCCAGAGCATTTTAGCACAATATGCAATGAGAAGCGCTTCAGACACCACGTGCACCGCGCTTAGTAACTAAAATAAAGCACTCCTTACTGGTTTTCACCTTGCCGTCCCTCTCTCTGCTACTAAGAATGTAAGAATATTCTCACATGTGATTCTGTAACTCTTCCAGGTCTTTTAAAAGATTTTAATTTGCTTTTAGTGTGTGTGTGTATGTGTGTGTGTGTGTGTGTGTGTGTGTGTGTGTGTGTGTGTGTGTATGTCTGTGTGGGTTTGTACACATCAGTGCAGGCTCCTGCAGAAGCCAGAAGAACGAACATGTCTGATCCCCTGAAGCTAGAATTACAGGCAGCTATGAGCCACCCAGTGTTGGTGCTGAGAACAGAACTCAGGTCCTCTGCAGGAACAGTGTGTGCTCTGAACCAGACTGAACATCTCTCTAGCCCACTCTACCAGTCTCTCTTACGTGGTTAACCAGGCATTTGCTCTCAGTAACCAAGCAGATGTCCACGAGCTGTTCAAGGTCATGCAGCCTGTCAAACGTGGCACCCAGACCTACAGTACACGGTGTACCTACTGCCAAAGCCCAACCTGGTTCTTCTCTCCCACCCTGGTCTCCATTTCAACCCCCAAGGGAAACATCTTATAACCCTTCTCCAATGCTTCTCTCCTGTTCCTTCAGAAAAGAGGTGTCTGCCACTAACGGAGCTGTTAACGCTGGGAGCTGTGATGTGCATGTCTTGTAAATAAAGATGAGACTGCTCTGGTCCCAAGGGCCATTTAACTCTAATTGCAGTCAGAGCAGATCAGCAAGTGAGAGGTGACTCAGCTGTGATGCGTGGGGCGGGGATTGGATTGTTTTCTTCCCCTTTCTGCAAAGTGCAGTGTGAAAGCTGACTTGCATTTGTGACATAAAATGACAGTGTTGTGAAGAGCAGAGGGGTTTTCACACAGGACACTCAAAGCGGCCATCAAATGAAAATGGAGACATTTGCAGATCTGCCTTCGCTGCCTCACCTGCAGAAAAAGGCTCTCAGCAAGGCAGGGGAGGAGGAGGGAAGGTGGCTCAGCTGATAAAGCACTTGCTGAACAAGCTTGATGGCAGAGTTCAGATCTCCATCACCCATGTAAAAAGCTGGACACAGTGACAGGTGCCTATAACCCCAGGACTGGAGAGACAAGATGGGAGGGTCTCAGTGTCCTGCTGGCTCGCTTAGCCAATCTACAAGTTCCAGTCAGTGAGAGGCCCGTTCTCATAAAAAATAAGGTAGAAAGTGACAAATACCACTAATGTGGAACTCTGGTCTCCCCATGCACATGCACACCTGTATGCACATGTATAGATGCATACCTATAACATGCACATCTGTATGCACATGTGCACATGCACTGAACACATACCCAAGGTACAAGGTGAAAGTAGGCATAGCATTCATGCCCTAGTTTTTATGGAGCCCTATGTGTGATGATATTGTGTCTCCCAATATATTATGCACCCCAATAAACTTATCTGGGGGTCAGAGAACAGAACAACCACTATATTAAACATAGGTTTAGGCAGTGGTAGCACACGCCTTTAATCCTAGCATTCCGGAGGCAGAGATCCATCTGGATCTCTGTGAGTTCAAAGCAGCTTAATGGCTTTATCATAGTCCATGTGAAATCATCATTGTGGAATCCCGTCATCCTTTTGAAGATTTCAAAATTGCTCTTAGACATGGTCATGGTTCCCTGCAGATTGATTGATTGATTGATTGATTGATTGTGCCTCCTCTGTGGTTTGGAGTAATAACAGTCTGGTAAATGTATGTCTCTCGGAACCATGAATGTTCTTCTCTAGAAAAGAATATCTTCACAGCAAATTCTCCCTACCACTTGCCTCGTCAAACTTCTCCAAACTGACCTTTGCCGATGCTTCCTTGTAAAACAATGGTTCTGGCAATTCTTCTCTGAATGAACAGCGGTAAACCCTTGTCTCTGGTGGTAGCGTCGCCATCACCACCAACACGATGAGAAGCAGCCAGCAATGTGGAGCAGAAGCAGCCACCTCCACCGTCCTGCCGCCACCTCCACCGTTTGTGGCCCAGCTTCGTCCACAGCTTCTCCTCAGCAAGCCTCCCAGGCTGGCCTCAAACTTGGGATCCTCCAGCCTCTAACTCCTTCAGCAAATCCTACCAGTGTGCACCACCACAACTGGCTACGTGAAGCTTGGCCTGAGCTGGGGACTGCTTTTTCACAAATTTGTACCATGGACACTGGGCACCAGATGTAATATGAATCTCTAAAGGTCTTATTAATAAAAACAAACCCTGAGCCAGATAGGTATTGGAGTGAAGGCTGAATGATCAGAGAACAAGCCACATCCAACCTCACCTTGCCACTTCCTCAGCTGATTTTGTTTACTCAAACTGAAAGCCTCTGAGTCCTCACCCAAATGGATCTCAGCTGAACTGCTGCTCAAAAGCCTAAAAGATTAAAAAACCTTTAGTTCCTGGTCCCCACACCTTATATACCTTTCTGCTTCCTGCCATCACTTCCTGGGATTAAAGGTGTATGTCACCATGCCTGGCTATTTCCCCGAGTGGCTTTGAACTCACAGAGATCCAGATGAATCTCTGCCTCTGGAATGCTAGGATTAAAGGCATGTGCTACCACTGCCTAAACCTATGTTTAATATAGTGGCTATTCTGTTCTCTGACCCCCCAGATAAGTTTATTGGGGTGCACGATATATTCGGGGACACAATATCACCACACCTATGGTTTGCCACACAGAGCTTGAGCACTAGGGATAGAGCTCAGGGCAGAGTGAATTCCAGCCTCTGTGGAATCCAGCATCACTACGGAGAGCCGCAAAGCCCTAGCTTATCATTGCTCCCACACCCATGTGAACATCCACTAGATGAGCCATGCCCAATCTGCTCAGCTGTACAGAACAGCCCTGAGTCACCCTCAGTACTACTGTCCTAGGCTAATGGAATGGATGCTGTACCTTTCCATCCTGCCTCCCTGATTCTGCTATCCTTCTCTTCCTCTGTTGTCTTTTCTCACACAACAGATTAAAACAGATACTGCCACACCTCTCCTCACATCCCCAGACAAAAAATAAACGATCCTGCCTCTTCCTGGGCCTCCCTTTTCTTTCCATACCATTCTGCCCCAGCACGTCCTTCCCTGGTTATAAGCACCTGCTCCCTTCTCCCTCCAAGACTTGCCTTTTTAATTTTTAAATGCTATCATTATCTGGGGACAGGCCACAGCATGTGTGGAGGTCAGAAGACAATGTGGAGTCAGTTCTCTGCATCCACCTTTAGGAGGGTCACAAAAGTGGGACCACCGTCTTCAGATGTTGATGGCAAGCAAGTGCTCTAAATACCCGCCAGGCTTTGTTCGTGTGCCATGTGCTCAGTCACAGCTTTGCTGACCACCTAGACACACACCACCTAACCCCTCACTGTCATCTTCCTTGTATAGCAATAAGACTTTGACACCACATGATTCTACAACAGTATAATTCATTTGTGGTCTGCTTATTACCCCATGAAGGGACAAGCTCCACAGAGGTAGAAAGCAAGTGTCTGGAATACATTAGATGCTCAGCAAAGTTGGACTAAATTATAGACAACGAATGACCAAATACACATTCATGTGTTTGTGCAAAAATATATATGCATTTGAGAACTACGAGTATCATAATACAAACCATATATGTGTCTATTAACCCACAGATTGCAACAGGAATAACCAACAGGCACATGTACATAGTATATGTGTATATATGTGTGTATATCTGCATATGTATGTGCATGTATATCTGTGTATATCTAAGTTTGCTTGTTTGTCTCCTACCTATAATATATTCATTCAACTAGTCTTTCCTTGAGCTGGCCACATGTAACAGGACTCTCCATGATGCCCAGCTGTGAGTACAGTGTTCTGAACATGTTTAAGGCTTGATGCCAGCACTGGCCTAGTAAACACATTTTAGTTTTATACTATTTTCAACCTACAGTGAATTGAGAAACAACATTGTTAAAAGCCAAAAAGCATTTGTACATTGTGTGTACTCATATAGGCAAGTGCATGTACATGTAGATACATAAGTGTGTGTATAGAGATTCATGAGCATGTGTATATATATGCATATATTCATGAGTAGCCAGGAGCCTACTTTAAACAGCCTCCAGAACAAGTTTCCAGGAGGGCTTAGGCACAGCAGGGCCTGCAGAGAGGGGGTGGACTTCCCTGAAAACCTGCTCAGTGTTTGAAGTTCTGCCATGGCATTATCTGACCAATCTCCCTTGAGCCACACAACCATGCAGAAGGTGGAGATTATTATCACTTCCAGCTCATAGATGGGGAAACTGAGGCACAGGGATGGTTGTTTGCTTGTTTGTTACAGCCCCAGGTTGCAATGATGTAGTGTCAGTACCACACCCAAATTCCATCTGGTTCTCCAGATTCTGGCCCTTTGCTATGCAGCACAGCCCCTGCAGGAAGAACACAGGGGTCACTTGGACACGTAGGAAGCATGGACTCCACCATGGCCTGGCTGGCAGAAGAGCATTCAGACAAGATCCTCAGCTAGTCCACTAGCCTGAACTAGTAGCTGTCAAGTGATATGAGCACAAGAAGACCCAAGAGAGATGTAGAAGTCCTACATGTCCGTGCTGTACCTTTCACCTGTTAACTCGCGTGTCTAGAGCACTGTGGAAATGCCAGTCTGTCCTAAACCTCCCTGGTTATTCTAATACAAAAATGCTCAAAACCAAATTTTAGAAAGATTTTCTAACAAAAGAAACTTATTAGTCCCCTTGCCATGAAACTGAGGTTGTCAGGAGCCTGACAATCTACATGCTTAACAAACAGCTGAAGCCATTGTTAAGACCTGTAGATTTGGGGACACAACTTTAAAGATGAGAGTCAGTGGAACCTTGGTGTCTGTGCTCTGCCTAGAAACTGAGTTATTAAAAATATATTTAATGTAAGAAACTAATGAACACACAAAAACAGAGTCTGCATGAAGGCACAGGGCAGCCAGCATTTAGAAAGAGAATATACATGTAACCATTGGCCAGTAATAGAACACAGCCAACATTCTCCAACCATGGTGTCCCTTCTCCCTGAGATGTAACCTCCATCCAGCCTTTTTATAGGACTCAACTATCTCCTTACCTTTATAACTTGGCTTCTTTTGTCTGCAGACCTAGACAATCTATGAATTCTTTCTGGTTTTTCACTTTATGTGAACAGTGTCTCACTGTATGTCCTTTATGGGGTATCATTTCTTCATTCAACATTACATTTAGGAGAAACTTTCTTTTTCATTTCTGTATGATATTCTAATGTATAGTAAACACAGTTTGGTGTTGATGTGTATTTTCTTTTGCTCACATTCTGAGCTTTTCCAAATACCTCTCTTCCTCTTCAGACTGGTACATCCAGAGCATGTCCTTATGCATAAATGCATATGATTCTCCAGGTTATTGTATATGTGTTGTACCAACTCTGCCTAAGCATGCCAAATGTGGTGGAGCATTTAAAACTTCCTGTCATTTCACATATCTGCTCATTTGATGGTGATCCTTTCCACTGACCATCACATGATTTCTATAAGGAACAGTCAGATGGCAGCTTTCTCTGACATTTTTAATCTCTTACCCTCTCCATCTTCCTCTTTGTCCCTACTCCTCTCCCTCCTCCCCGCCCCCCAACCTCATGTGATGGGCACACTAGTGTCACGGCATGCATGTGGAAGTCAGAAGTCAACCTCAGGTGTTGGTCTTGTCTTCCATCTTATTTAAGATTGGGTCTTTTGTTGTTCAACCTCAGCCTATACCAGGCTAGCTGGATGATGAGCCTCCAGGGATGCTCCGTCTCCATCTCCCAGTCCTCCATAGCAGTACTGGGATTACAGATGCATACTATGACATCTGATTTTCCATAGATTCTGGAAGTCCAGAATACTCACATCTGTGCACCAAGCTCTGTGCCTCCTGTGCCTCCTGTGCCTTCTCACCACCTCACTGCCATGTCTGGCCTTTACATGGGTTCAAGAATCCAAATCCAGGTCCTCACACTTGCCTGGCAAGGACTTTATCCACCAAGCCTTTTTTCCAGGCCAACTTTCTCTTTCTCAGAGTAACAAAAACCCTAGCCCCATAGGTGGAGGGGGAGACAAATGGCACACAGTGGCAGTCTCAGGAGTTGTTTAATGATGAACTTGCTCAGGGGTAAGCCTAACAACCATTTCCTCTGGGTTTCTCTTAATAACTCTATAAATGGAGACCATCCATCAGGGGCAGAGGCATGTGGAGTGATGAGCATGTGTGCCATAGTGATTTTCCTTCCTGTTTATCATGAAGACGATGATCAATCAGAGCAGGAGCACTGGAGGGGCTTTGTTGCAGAATCTGTGACAGAACAATGAAGTGGGCAGATGACACAAGCCACAGGATCCGGCGAGCAGCAGCACTTCCGTCTTGAGCATTAGATTATTTGCCTGGTGCTGGTCTAACTCACTGAACAGTGGGTACATTTGTTTCCCCTCATCTTATTCACTCATTCAGTCTGTAATTATGGGAATCCTATCAAGCACCAGTTATTCAATAGTGAGCAGGCAGTCAGAGCTCTGCCTTTGAGGACTTATATTCTATTAGAAATATCAGTGTTCACTAACTAGTGCTTGTTGTTCAGAATGAGTACTGAACATGACATGATCCCTATACTCACAGATCACAACAGAGTTTAACCTGTTTCCACAGGGGCTTGTGGTACAAAGGACACAGCACAGCCCAAACAAACGTCACATTCTGGACCCAACATGCCATTCTGTTAGCAAGCATTAATTCATAGCTCTCCCAAGCAGGAGAACAGAAGCCTGAAGGGACATCACCCTCATGTTTTGGTAAGCAATTTTGGAGGAGAATATTAGCTGGATAAGATATGTGAGCCACTTTCCTGTGATCAGAACCTCATCAGCCAAGAGGAAGTTTCACACTAGAGAGAAGACACACAAGTGTGAGACTCCCTTGAACTGCCCTGGGTCTCCAAAACTGCAGATGCCATTTGCTAAGCTGTTTGCATGGCTGTCTCACTTAATCCCACAGCTCAGCAAGCAAGCATCCCAGTCTCCATTCTACAAACATTGAACCTAAGGCTGGAGACATTATCTTCCCAACTCATGATGTCAATAGGTTATAAAAAAAATCACAATGAGAAGCCAACCCTTATTGACTCTAAAACAGTTGGCACTGATCCTGTCAGCCCTCAGCAAACAAGATGTATAGTGTAGGGGCTTATTCAAGCATCACTTACCTCTGCTCCAAAAGGTCAAAGCTGTCTCCACTCTGGTCTTGCATGACTGTGCCCAGTCTAGCTCACAAAATAGAACGTATTGCATTACTGTGTGGTTCTGACCCCATGGGGAACTCTCACATGCTATCTGTGTGCTGGTGAGATTAACATGAGGTTGAATGTGGGGTCTGTAAAATGTAAGTCACCTTGGAACAGAAGTCTTTGGCCCTGACTGCTGCCTAGCATGGTATAGGCTGGTCAGAGCTGCTGTGTAGGGATTCCCTCTGAGATATACATTCCACCTTGGGGGAAAGCTCCATGAGACCCATGTTCCATCCTGCAGGACAGCACATTAAAATTCAAGAAGTAAAAAACTCAAAAGCTCCAAGAAGTCCTTGAAACTCAACAGATTCACAAGGCTCTTCCTTCCCCAAGGTTGTATAAGCAGAAAGGATTTCTGAGAGTCGCTCAGACCAGCTGAGCCGCCTGGAAGAGACAACCTGGTGGGCAGTCTGCAGGCTGTCATGAGCTGTCATCCACGCTAGCGTAGACTTTTGGTGACACAAAAAACTGTATCTGTATCATCCCTGCTCCTATAAGTAATCCCTGACACACTCCTGCAAGTAATCCCTGACACACTCCTGTAACCCCTGACACACTCCTGTAACCCCTGACACACTCCTGTAAGTAATCCCTGACACACTCCTGCAAGTAACCCCTGACATACTCCTGTAAGTAATCCCTGACACACTCCTGTAAGTAATCCCTGACATACTCCTGTAACCCCTGACACACTCCTGCAAGTAATCCCTGACACACTCCTGTAAGTAATCCCTGACATACTCCTGTAAGTAATCCCTGACATACTCCTGTAACCCCTGACACACTCCTGCAAGTAATCCCTGACACACTCCTGTAAGTAATCCCTGACATACTCCTGTAACCCCTGACACACTCCTGCAAGTAACCCCTGACATACTCCTGTAAGTAATCCCTGACACACTCCTGCAAGTAACCCCAATAAAACCCACTGCCTCACCAAGTTGGACGTTGGTGCTGTCCTTTCTTTGGACTCTCATCAGTTCCTTCTTTGGGCAGGTGTTTTCTCGTGTCTCACACAAGAACATCCTGTGGCACGCTGACCCTGACATTAGCCTCTGGTGTGTGGGTCAGAGATCCCGGCCTCCTAATCAGTGCCGACACCTGTTTCATTTATCCGAGCTTTCAGGTGCCGGGACTAACTCATCCAATATTCACTGACCACATTTATTACGTGACAACTGTATGGTAATCAGTGAGGAGAAGACGGTAGCAGCACAAACATGAAGCAGAACCAAGCTATTCATACAGAAAGATGCAAATCACAGCTTCAAGAGAGAATCATTGCCAGCAGCACTATCACAGATAGCACCATCATGAAATGCTTGTTCAATGCTCAGTGTATTCTTGCTTAACAGACCAAGAGGCTTGCTTCTTAGAGACACTCTATGAGACTGATTATTGTACTGGTCCTATTAAGTGGATAAGGATATAGAGGGTCAAAGTGGTTAAAATGGGTTAACCACAACTACATTAGCAGTCAACCAGTGGAACTAGAACTGGATATAAGGATCAAAACTGAAGTGAAGTTTTTTTATAAACACAAAACCCATCCAAGGGTAGAAAGGAAAATCTCTAAGTTCAGCAGTGAGAACTTCCTAAATGTTTCTATAAAATTATACTTCAGTCAAATAGTCTACAAGTGTCAAAGTGGATAATGCAGATCTGTGCATTGACTCAGAAAGATATTTATGACATACTAAACACCAGGTCAGATGATTGTATTATATTGTTTATAATAGTATTTAAAGAGGTTTATATTTGTGAATGTGAAGAGAAAAACAAGGATACAGGAGACATGAGAGGGCAAGGATTCTTCCTCTGCATTTCAACAACTCAAATGGCACCTGTCCCACAGTCAATGTCTGACTACTACTCATCAATGAGATGAATGGCTACTCAGTGAATACATGAATGAGTAAACCAGGGACTGAATAGATAGGTGAGTGGTCATGAATGGATAATGAATGCCTGTATCCCTGGCCGGCAGGATTGGGAGCGACATTTTCCCTCTTTGTGTTTATCTTCACACTTACATTCTTTTTTTCTGTCAATGAATATAGATTAGTTGTGTAATTAGAAAGGAAAAGATACCCGATCTTCTCTAGGATTAATTACATCCTGGAAAGATCAGGAGCTGACAGTCCTGATTGCATCACTGAGTTCAGAGCTCAACTTGTTTCATTAACTTACAGAGATATCAGTGTTCCATCTCAGTCAACACGGTTCAGGGGCAAATACCTTGCTTCTGTCATTTCTGAAGAGGCATTTGAAATCTGTTTCACACTTTCCTGTGAACCAGCATTTTCCAAACTTCAGATAAAAATTACTCTGTTTGGGCCACTTTGGGGTTCCTCCAGCATCATTATTTTAATGTATTTTTTTTCCTTTCAAGCAACTTAGATTTTCAACTATAAAACACTTATTAAAATATAAAACCACAACCATAAGTACGATAGTATTATTTGCCATTAATTCACAAACAGCAAATTTTAAAAAACAAAGAAGAAAAGAATATTGAATTATTTCTAGATAATGTTGTTTCTAAAGGTTAAGAACCTGTGTCCATGTCTCTCTTGCTTCAGTTTCCTGCATGAGACCAATACAAGACCAGGTAGGTCAGTATTCCTTTCCATCATAGAGGCAAAAAGGTCTCAGGAGTCCCCACTCCTCTTTGAAAAGCTATTGGCAGTTATTAGATTGTGAGGAAAGGAGTCATTTTCTTCAGTGGTGGAGCCACTGGTAAACTGCCCAGATTCCACTAAACAATCCCCACCTATAAACAGCCCTAATTAAAGTCAGCAGGCCTCACACACACACCTACACACACACCACAAATACACACACCACACCACACATACCACAAACACATATAACACACACACCACAAACACACACCACAAACACACACACAACACCAGTACACACCACAAACACATAAACACAACACACACACACACCACAAACACACATACAACACAAGTACACACCACAAACACATAAACATAACACAAACACACACACAACACAAGTACACACCACAAACACATAAACACAACACACACAACACAAACACACACAACACAAACATACAACACAAACATGTAAACACAACACAAACACGCCCCACAAACACACACACACACACACACACACACACACACACAACACACACAAAGACAAGAAAGTAAGGAAAGGACTAGCCTGGAAGGAGAGAGGAGAAAGAGGAGAGAAAAATAGCATGTATGAATCTGATCAAAATATATTGTACAAACACCAGAGACTACTTGCTCGATATGACTGGGATTAAAGAAAATTGGAAAAGAAATAAATTTTCCCTCAATGACCTGGAATTTCGTGTGTATGTGACACTAAAAGTGAATGTAGAGTACCACCAGACCACATCGTGCACAGAACATCTTGTCTTAAGCTGTCCATTGCAGATATAATGAGAATAGTACATGATATCAACTACAGGAGAAGAAAACCTGATAGAATGTAGTGTATGCCGTAACCCATGACAGTGGGATGCAGTGGACACCACCGTATTATAGAGGAGGAGATTCTGAGAAATTGTCAAATCAAGATTACAAAGCTAAAGGGCAGATTCTGAATCTGAATCTAAACCCACTTTGCCTGAGTTCAGTGACCGTCAGGAAGTCTGAAGAAGAGCAGGGGCTCTTGTGAACTGCTCAAGAGAGCATAAAACGGAACAGTAGTTTTTGGAAAATGACTCACCTATTGGCTAAAAACACATGCATGCATACCCTACAACCCAGCAATTGCATGCCTTAGTCAAGAGAAATGCAGACCTATATCCACACAGATCCTTGAACACGAATACTTGTAGCTACTCAATTCATAATAGACAACAAATGCCAGAGCTTAAATAGTCAAAGGGTTATTGAATAAGCACATAGGAAATGAGGGGGTACCCATTATCCACAGAAAGATGTCAGCTATGGACACAGTAACAAAACAGATAGACTTGGGAAGCACTGTTACTGTATAAACAGTAGGGCATATACTGTAGCATTGCATTTACACAAAGCTCAAGAAAACCTAAGAGCAGCTGGGGATAACTCAGTATGTAGCACTTGCATAATGTGTATGAAGCCCTGGGTTCAAGCTCTAGTACTAAAAAAAAAATAATCTAAAACGACAGAATTTCTCTCAGGGTGCAGACTCACAAAAGGACTTTCTGGGACAGTTGCAGCTAGAGTTTTTCTCTCCAGGTCCCACCAAGCCCTGGCAGTTATTTATCAATCAATCATCCACAGCAGACAGTAGTCTGCTGTTTCATGAACAGATGACAAGGACACATGTGACACTTAGCCACACTCCACATTAAGATTTGTGCATTTTATTCTATGGAAATGATACCTAAAGAAGGAGATGATAGCAGTGCCTGTGTGGCTCAGCACAGCAGCAAACTGGCCTCCAGTTAGCTCTCTAAGAAGCGTGCAGGTCTCCTTACAGTTCTCCCTCTACTGCAGCCCAGCTGTGCTTGAGGGTTTACTGATTTCTGTACTTGTCTTACATGAGAAATAGCCCAGAGAGCAAATATGTGACCTATAGAATGCAAGAAAATATTATATTAATAGCCAGAAAAATGTAAGGAACTCAAAACACTCACTAGCAAAAAGAAAGAAAAGGGAAAAAAAAGAAGAAGAAGATTTAAAGGCATCAGCATCACTAATCCTGTGAGCCAGATGAGCGCTACGAGCATCTCTCCAGAAAGAACAGCTGTTATCTAAAGGACAAAGACACGTGCTCAGGAGATATGCAGAGAGGGAACAATGCACAACGCTGGTAGGTACAGGCCATGGAGACTCCAAAAAATTCAGAATGCCAAATGATCCAGCAGCCCAACTATCAAACACACACAGAGAGTCGCCAGCACTCTGTTCACTGCAGCACCATTCACAGTAGCTAAGGAATGGGAGACACTGTCATTGAACACCCATCAACTGACGAACGCGAAAAGAGAATGCCCTGCCCATGAAATACTATTCAGTCATCAGAAGCATGAAATACTGTCAAAGAGCAAATTTTTAAAAATGAAATGATATGTGTTCACGTACATATGCATTTAACCTGATTTCAACATTATATAATATGCACATGAATTCACATTTTACACGGCACCTCTTTCATGCATATATATATATATATATATATATATATATATATATATATATATGCTTTCGTGTATCGTGTAAAATAATATGCTTGAGACAAGGGACCAAACTCATTAACTGCCCACCCTCAATTGTGTCTTCCATGGAACCATACAAATATAGTAGTTCTCAATAATATATGCTAGGATGAAATTTTAGATTTCAAAAGCTATTTACATAGATGTATCAAATTCATCTTATTGTTAAAGTTGAATTATAAATGAACAGATACAGCTATATTCTCATTTATTTGCAAGCCCTCTGCTGCCACAGCACCCACCCATTCAACTGCAATGGATAATAGTCGGGGTAGCGGAGGGACGAGGTTCTAAAGAAGCTTAGAGCTAACAGTTCTTGCAATGTGGAATTCTAATTTTTTTGTATTTGTAATTATTATATCATGGAAGATGCCATGAACATCTAGTTTGTCACTGATTATGAGCCCAGTGGCAATAAAAGGCAAGATAAACTAACCCAGGTCACCTAGCTATCACCAGTCAGCCTACCAGAAAGCATCGGCTCCAGATGCTGATGACCTTTGACCCTCAGCAAAAATTAGTGTCCAGCCAAACTTGGGCATTGAGCTTCCAATGTGTGGTCTCAGAACTTACTAAATTTGTACAAAATAACCCACATTATTCAGTAATGGATTTAGGGGACGTGACACGTGAGAAGGGGCAGAATCTGGTGAGCAGACTAGGTGGGAGTTGGGGCAAGCTGGTGATGAATGAGCTAGTCCTCAAAAGGACCACAGGGTTCTCACATGTCTCAGATGAGCTGTGAAGTCCACCCTGATACTTTTGGGGTGTATCCGTCCATTTCCATTGCTATGACAAAATCACTAAGAATAACAGCTTAAAGGAGGAAAGGTTTATTTTGGCTCCCAGGGCCAGAGCTTTCAGTCTGTGGTTGCTTACAAAGACCTGTTGCCTCTGGGCTGTGATGAAGCAGTGCCTCACAGAGCAAAGTCAGTCACCTCATGGAAGCTGGGAAGTAAGGGAGGAGACACATGGGCCCAGAACAAAATATAGCCTGTTAGGGCATATCCACAAGGACCCATTCCCTTCAACTAGACCCTCTCAAATTCCCATCACCTCCTAATTAGCCTATCAAATGATGCACCCAACATGCATTAAGCCATTGATGAGCCTTTACAATCCAATCATTCCCATAAAGTCTCATTCACTTCTGATTTGTTTGCTTTGTTTTGTTTTGTTTTGATTGAGACAGGGTTTCTCTGTGTAGCTCTGGCTGTCCTAGAACTCGCTCTATAGACCAAGCTAGCCTCGAACTCACAGAGATCTGTCTGCCTCTGCCTCCCAAGTGCTGGGATTAAACGTGTGTGCTATCACACCCAGCAAAGGCCCATTTTTTAACTTTACTGCATGGAGAACCAAGCCTTCACACATGAGCCCTTTGGGAACATTTCAGAATGAAACTGTAACAGGATCAAGTAACTAAAGATGGCACCCGAGCCCAGTAGTAGTCAGAATGGTGCAACATGGTTCTCATCTACTGCAAAGTGCACTCAAGTCAATACAATAATCTGACTGGGATCGATGCTGCAGATCACAGCTGGAAGACAAAAGAGAAACTATCATATCTTTCTTTAGATTGCATCTTCCTTAGAACTCCATTCAAACCATATGTGTCTATAGCACAAATTGCTAAACAGTCTTATTAATTAAAAAAAAAAAAACCTGGAGCTAGATATTGGGGTGAAAGCTGAAAGATCAGAGAAACAACAAGCCAGCCACGTTCTTACTTCTACAAAATCCTCAGCCTCAAGAGAGAGACTTCCTGTTTACTCATGCCTTATACACCTTTCTGTGGCCTGCTGTCTTCCTTCCTTCCTAGTGCTGGGGTTAAAGGTGTGTGCTACAAATGCCTGACCTCTATGTTTAATATAGTGGCTGGCTTTGTCCTCTGATCCCCAGGGAAGCTTTATTGGGGTACACAATATATCACTACATGTGTCCATTTTCCTTTTTAAAGGGAGCTAGTATCAAATGAATAATAGATAACATTTATCAGGTGATTTCTTGTTTCAGGTACTATATTAGGCAATTTACACTGCTCCATATTATCACCACAATGTCCCTGGGAATAGATATCACTCCATGTAAGAGCCAGGGAAACTGAGGCTCAAATAAGTTTTACCTAGGTAGTGGTAGCAATGAGACATGAAACCAGACTGTCTGAAGCCAGAGACCAGGAAATTCAAAAGAAATTGAAATAAACTTTTTCTCAACATCCAAAATCCCTCAGATTACTACAGGAGCCAACAGAGGTTTCCATTATAGAGAAAGGTGGAAAGTTTGAGAGTGATTCTCCTTTTGCCACTAAAAATAAAAATGACCATAATTTCTGGGGTAAGTCAGGATTATGCTGAGTGCTGCCATTGGAGCACATGGCTAAGAGAATCATTTCATCATATCAACTTGCAGCATGCACTGGACACCCAAGGAAGTAATGCCCATAACACCTTCATAAAGTGTCATTCAAGTTTTGGAGCATTTGTAACAGGTCACTGTAGCATCCTCCCCATGAACTTCATAAAGAATAAAATGTCCAAATTTCTTGATTTGTATTCTGAGAACTGTTCTCTATAAGGTCAGAAGAACTAATCACAAAATGAGCTGATGTCATCTCCCTTCACTTGGAAATAAATGAAAATCTGTGATCACTTGCTCACTCTCCACTTCCTGGGGGAATTTGACAGTTCCTGCAATTCATTTCACTATCTACCTCACAAGTGCCTGGCAATGAAAATCATGTGGAGCGCCTCAGGTTAACTCAATTCTGGGTTTACATTGTTCTAAGAGATATGGCCACCTGTGCTAGAGTGCTTCTGTTCCCAACATTACCTCTCTAGCTGCAACCTTATTTCTCCTTCTTGCAACTGATTAAGAACTATGCTTTCCAATCTAGAATCTACTATCCAAGATATAAAGAAAACATACATGACAAGGGTCTATTATCTATAATATCAACATTTGCATTTATTCTCACTAGGAGCTGCAAGGAAGGGGAAAATGGCACATAGAACAAAGAAGCCATCACATTCTCAGAACACTGTCTTCTATAGAACATCAAAGCCACTGGCCAATCAGTGATTTATTTATTGACCAATCAGCAACACACTTGACATACAGACCATCCCACAGCAAGTTTCCATTGAGATGTGCACTTCTGAAGTATCATGAGGAATTCCATACTACTATAAGTGAGTGAGTGAAAATCCAACTGTTTTTAAAGAAAAACAATGAGGTCCAACATGGTGTCACAAGAGAATGGAAGGTAGGAACAAAGGCATATACTCTATAGAGCTTCCCAGAGGCCCTATGAATAGTTGCATAGGTAAAACTGGAAGCATGTAAAAACTGGTCATTATTCCAACTGAAATTGGTACCAGGAGTGGGGTCTAATTCTGAGCTGCAGGTCATCTTTTACTTTTCAGTTATGGCATTATCAGTTCTAATTCGTCTGTGTTTCAGACTCTTGTCCACACTAAGTTCTTTTTCCATGTAGTCCAGGCTCTCGTTGACTTCTGAATGCTCTCATCTCATTTTCTTTAAGCATCTTTCCAACTGCAGGCAGAATTATCTTCAAAGGAAGCCAGTTTCATCCCATCTTTTCTTTATATATTCCTTAACTGCCTGAGTCCTACAGGATAGAAACCCAAGTTTCTTGTCCTTGTGTAAAAATCACATCATCATTTCACTTTGTATCAGTTTTTCATCTTGTTTCCCAAGATCTTAATCCTAAGAGTGTGTGCTCTAGAGCTGCTGAGATATGTGATGTTCTCTGCATTAGAACACGCTGTTTTTCCAAATGTTTTGCTGTTTGAAATGTTTTTTACTTCTAATTTTTTAAAACTACTTTGTTGAGATGTTATTGATCTACAAGAAATTTGGACCTATTTAATGACTATGACTGTATCCTGACAGGCTTAGAAGTCAGTATATACCAAGAGACCATCACTATAATCTATGTCAAAGGCATATCCTTGTTCTCCAAAAGAGTCTTCCTATACTATTTATTACTTTGTGTGAGTTAAGAAAAAAAACTTAATACATGGTCTACCCTCTTAGCAAATATTAAGTATATAATGAAACACTAACCTATAGGCACTTTGGTGCACAGCACATCCTTTCGGACTTATTTCTTTGGGTAAACAAAATTTTGTGCCCTTTAATTACTGCCTCCCTTTCACCTCCTACCCCAGAATCATTCCCTGATAGACACCATTCTACTCTCTGTTTTTATACAGTTAACTATTTCAGATATGTTGTACAAGTGAAATCAGGTCACTTTTGCCCCTTATATCTGGATCAATTTATTTACCATAATGTCCCGTTTTATATTTTTATGTAGTTCAGGTTCTCATTGACTTCTGTGTGGCTTTTGTTTCATTTTCTTTAAATTATCTTCCCAACTGTAAGCAGAATGATTTTAAAAGAAGTCAGTTTCATCCTTTCTCTCCTTCATTTATATATTTATAAATTCCTCAACTGCTTGATTCTTTGTAGGATAAAACTCCAAGTTTCTTGTCTTTGTATAAAAAAAGCACATTATTATTCCATTCATGCTGTTGTAAAAAACAGCATTTCCTTCTTTTTCAAGAATAGTAAGAGTCCACTGTATGGATATACCAAATTTATGCTACCCATTCATCCATCAGTGGACATTTCAAGGTTGATTTCATATCTTGGTTGTTGTGGATAATGCTGTAATTAGTGTGTGAGTGAAGTTAACTCTTTGAGATCTTTATTTAAATTCCTTTGGATGTGTGTGCAGAGGTGGGACTCATAGGTTATATATATAGCAAATCTGATTTTAATTTTTTAATAAGCTTCCATATTAGTTTTGCATATTG
Source organism: Peromyscus californicus insignis (assembly GCF_007827085.1). Lineage (NCBI taxonomy): Eukaryota > Metazoa > Chordata > Mammalia > Rodentia > Cricetidae > Peromyscus > Peromyscus californicus. Next base: position 104,727,456 of record NW_026294551.1, read on the forward strand.
GCTACCCCCAATTTCCAACAATAGTGTTCAAGGGGTTCTTTTTCTTCATAACCTTCTCAACACTTAATATCTTTTGGGTTTTGAATCCAAGCAGACTGTAATAGTTTTCACTGTGGGTTTGATTTGCATTTCCCAGATAACACTGGATACTTTTTCATATACTTGATGACCATTGGCATGTCTTCTTTAGGTTCCTGTGAGTGATTGGTTGGTTAGTTTGGCTTGTTATTTTCCTATTTTGAATTTTTATATATTTTAGGTATTAACATTTTATCAGATACATATTTGCAAATTTTTCCCACCCCATAGGTTTCCTTCTCACTATGCTAATCATTTTCTTTGCTATGCAGAAGCTTTTCAATTTGATAAAGACCCATCCATGTCCTGTTGCCTCTCTGGCCTATGTTTTTGTCATCACATTCATAAAATCACAGCCAAAACTCCCCTTGTGCTTGCCTCTAATAGTTTCATGACTGCAAGTCTTGCAATAATGTTTTTACTTTTAGTTGAGTTTTGCTTATAATGTGACATGAGGGTCCAATTCCATACTTCTGGGTGTGGATGTTCAATTTCACAGCTATTGAAGAGTCTATTCTTTTCCTGTTCTGCATTCTTGGCACTCTTGGTGAATATCAGTTGATCTCAGATTGCATGTATTTATTTCTGGTCCCTCTATTCTGGCCATTGGTCTGTATATGTTTGGCTTTATGCCCGTGTCATTACAAACTTGATTACTGTACTTCTGCAACCAATTTCGAAATCAAGAAGTATCATGCCTCCAGCTTTGTTCTACTTGTTCAGAATAGCTTTGGTTATTAGAGATCTCTTGTGTTTCCACACAAATTTTAGGATTGTTTTTCCTATTTCTGAAAAAAAAAAACATTGGAATTTTGATAGTGATTGTATTAAATCTGTGGGTCATTTGAGTAGCATGAACATTCTAAATAATAACTATTCCAACCCTCAAACAAGGACTATCTTTTCAGGTGGGTTTGCTTTGTTTGTTTGTTTCGTTTGTGTTTCATAATTTTGCAGTGTGGTAGTCATCTGCATCCTTGATTAAAAATATCCCTAAGTGTTTTATTGTTCTGGATGTCCATGAGATTGTTTTCCTGGTTTCCATTTTAGTTTGTTAACGTGTTTAAGTGCAGTTGACATTGCTATGCTGAATTTGTGTCCTACACCTCAAAACTCCCCTTTTTCCAGCCTCTTTCTCCCTGGAGAATTTCTCTTTATCAGCAGCACCATAAAGGTCACCTTGTTCAGAGAACCTCTCCTACCAAAGCTAGTGACCTCATAACTTAGAACATTTGTAAAGTTCTGTCTCAGTTTGCTTTTCATTGCTGTTATAAAACACTAACCAAAAGCAACTCGGGGAGGAAAGGGTTTATTTCATCTTACACTTCCAAGTGACAGTCCATCTTTGAGGGCAATTAAGGCAGGAACATGAAGGCAGGAACTGAAGCAGAGATCATAGAACATTCCTTACTGGCTTGTTCTCTCTAGTTTTTTAGACTACCTTTCTTATACAGCCTAACACCACCTACGTAGGGATAGTTACCACCCACAGTGGGCTGAACACTCCTACATCAATTACAATTGGGGAAAATGCCCCACAGATAGGCTCATAGGTCAATCTACTGGAAGCAATTCCTCAAATGAGGTTCTCTCTTCTCAAGTAACTCTAGTTTGTGTCAAGTTGACGAAACTGACCAGCACAGTACTTAGCACAGTCCCATCATAAGTATCCAATAAGTTGGTAATGCTATATTGTTTGTTGGAGTTACAATTTGGTAACTATTTTCTAAAACTTTTTAAATTATTTATTGTGTATGTGTCCATGTGCACGTGCATGCATGCTGAGATCAGAAGACAACTTGAAGGAGTTTGTTCTCTCCTTCCAGCATGTGGATCCCTGGAACCAAACTTAAGTCTTCAGGCTTGACAGCAAATATCTTCATCCTTTAAGCTATCTTACCAGCCCCATTGAGTAGATTTTTTTTGAAAGATTAATTTCTTTTTATGTGTGTGAGTGTTTCATCTGAATGTATTTATATATACCACATGCATGCAGTGCCCAAGGAGACCAAAAGAGAGCATCAGATCCCCCTAGAACTATAGTTACCATTGTGAGGTGTCATGTGGATGCTGGGAACTGAGCCACAGTACTCTGCAAGAGCAGTCACTGTTCTAACCACTGAGCAACCTCTCCAGTTTTAAATGTGATCTCATTACCATTCTCATTTGCATGTCCATCATCTTAACTCTAATGTTGAAAAGAGTAACAACTACTGTTCCAAACAGTTCTGCTTCAGTCCTCCTTGCTTTTGCTCAGTGACAGATACAAATAATCTTGAAAGACTCAGGTTCTGGACAATGGCTGAACTGTGGTTACTAGAGAATAAGGTCAAACAGTCTTAACCTGCCTACTCCAAGAAGCCAAAGTCGCAAAGCAGTGACTCAAGTCATCTGGACCCTGTTCTCTTAACAATTACTGAGGTATATCCACCCCTTCTTCTTATAGCACATGCTAAGAACTGGAGGTCTAAAACATAGTACACTACTCAGTCAAATTTTAGAGGGGGCTATATACTTCTTTCAACCCACATTACCAGCAAACGACTGCTCTCAGCAGAATCTTAGCAAAGCCATGCAAGGCGATGACAGTGTTTTATCTTTGCTGACATCTTTGTGACTGTTTCACTCCAGAAATCTCAAAATGTGTCTGCCCATAACATCTGGATTTTTAGATTTATGGAAAGAGGAGCAGATGCATATGGGTTGGGTGCACATGGGTTGGGCATACATGTGCCTGTGAAGGCCAGAGATCAACTCCGGGTATCAATTTTTCAGGAGCCACTCACCTTGTCTTTTGATATCTCTCTCTTGGGGAAGAGATCTGGAACTCATCAATTGGGCTAGGCTGGCTAGTTAACAAGCCCCAGGGATCTGCCTGTCCCCACCTCCCAAGAGCTGTACCTAGCTTTTTCTGTGGACCGTGGGGATTGATCTCAGGCCCTTGTGCTTGCAAGGCAAACACTTTAATGTCAAAGCTCCACTCCCAAGCTACCCAGTCTGTTGATTTGTATTTTGCACAAAGGAAGTTTTCAGTGGATCCTGGGCAGTGTTAAGCATCCCCCTAAAGATTTCCTGGCTGCTCTCTACATAGAGAAAGAATATCCAATTTCTGCCCAAGGAAATTTTACTGCCTTGCCCTATGGCTTCCCATCAGATCTAAAGCCAGTTTTGGGGGCTTATTCTTAAGAAGGATTGATGCTGTATCAAAAACATATAGGCAATAGGAGCATAAAGTTAATGGCAAACACATAATCAATGTTTCATAATATTTTTAGAACAGGGAGCTATGTAAGGTCTGCTCTATATAATTTCTTTCCCAGACCTCATAAATAAACAATGATTCTTTTTCCCCATGCTCGATTGATTTATATGGAGATCTTTAAGTGGAGTGTTTCCATCCATTACTAATGCTTTGTGTACCTCACTGTAATGAGTGAACACAGCTCCAGTATGACTGTATAACATATTAATAACGCATCAACATAATTTAAAACAACAACGCTTTCACTTTCCACAAACAATCACTACATAAGAAACATAGTGAATTATGGGTGAGAGACTGGCATTCAACTACAGAGAGCCAGAAATCGAGACTTCTGATAAGAGAGCCAGCTGAACATGAAGATGAATTGTAGTCGAATTTCTAAACAGTCTTATTAAATAAGAAACACAGAGCCAAATACAGAGGTAATAGCCTAAGAGATCAGAGAACTAGCGAAGAGCCACAACTACCTTATCTTACCACCTCACCGCCGCCGTTGCTTCCCCAGAGAGAGCTTCTTCTTGTGTAACCTGTGTTTTTATTGCCTTTCTGTTCTGCTTTCTCATTGGCTCTAAGCCCAGCCACATGACTTCCTCGTCACTGCCTGTCTATACAGACCTCCAGGTCTCTATGGTTGGTACTGGGATTAAAGACTTGTGTCACCATACTTGGCTGTGTCCTTGACCACACAGAGACTGCCTGCCATGTGATGGGATTAAGGGTGTGGTCTACCACTGCAGGACTTCTGCTTATGGCTCACTATGTGACCTCTGATCTCCAGGCAAACTTTACTTATTAACATACAAATAAAATCACATTTCAGCACAATTAAAATATCACCACAATGAATTGATCACTAGAGGCAGAGTTTCAAGGCCACTGCTGACCAACCGGCCTGAGGAACCATCCTGCCCCCAATTCCTCACACTGGCAATGGGAGTCAGCTTTCCTTCCCATTGCGGAATACAGATCCATCACCACAGTCACGGGACAGAACCTCCTGTAGGAGGCCAGCAGGTCCATTTTCCAGACCTGACGTGTTGAGCTGATGTGCAGCCTAATGGGAAATTAGACAGGAGCTCTTCACCAGAACAGAATTAACCCTGGTCATTTAATATTTCATGGCATCTCATGGCTCCCTAACAAGAACAAACGGCTATGGCTGAAATAAGGCTAATTTATCCTGAGTGGGATTTAATGGTTACGATGGCAGGGCTGAGCATTTCAGGAAACATCTTACCTGCAGCCACAATGCAGTGGCATTGTATTTATCCTACAGTAGGAAGAATTGATGGCCCTGCTTTCCTAGTTTGGAAACATGAGAAAATTAGCTATTATCCATGCCTAAAATGAAACATAATTCAATAGGAAGAAACATGACTTCCCTGCTGGAGAGCAGGGTGTAAGAGCAGGGGCTGCTTTTGTTAATGTAGGATGGCTACCTTTCTGGGCTTTCATTTTCTGCAGGCTCAGTTCAGTTGTGCTGTGATCCGCCAGGTGAACATCTGTTTTATGAGCTCCACTCTGACAATCCCTTCTCCTCATCTTTCAGATGATAAACTGCTTCTACACTGTGATGGATGAACCTCAGAGCTCTCGCATTTCAGATGTGGTTGGTAGGATTTCTCCTGGGCATATAGCCTTCCAAATAAAGTAGAGCAACATGTGTTCAATTTATATGGAGGATGGACAAGAAGGATAGGTCACACTGAGAGGTGTGAACTGCTCTGTAAATGACTAGCTCATCACCAAAAGCTCATTCTTCTTTTCACAGAATGTGAACTTATTTCCTGGAACATCAATTCATCCAAAACCCATGTACCTCAATGTCCCTCACAACATGGTGTGGTCACATGACCTATTCTCATCAACTGAACTTGAGCAGAAATGCTGTACACTTCTTTGATGCGAAGTCTGTAAGACGTGATGTTCCTTGTCTGTTTTTCACCCCTCTGGACAGCAAAACATAAAGGGTTCTGAATACTAAGAAGAAAACAGTCTACAAAATGGAGGGAGCCTGAGTCCTTGAACAACTTAGTAGGATGCTCATTGATGAAGCTCTTCTTATGAGCAAGAAATAAATCTCCCATAAGTGAAGCCCCTGAGACACTCAGGAACATCAGCCACAGGAGCTAACACTAGTCTGATTAGCACACACATCAAAACTGGATGACAAAATAGTTTGGCTCAAGTGATGCAGAACAGACCTGTAGTTATCCACCTTTCAAATGACCATCTTCCTTGCCTTGCTGCTCTTACGATGCCTTTACCAGTCTTTGGTTTGTTTGTTTTTTACTATTCAAGCAGGGTTTCACATAGCTCAGGCCAGTCTCAAACTAACATTGTAGCTGAAAATGACCCTGAATTTCTGATTCTCTTGCCTTCACTTCCAAAGTGCTGGGATTATAAGAATGAGCCACCACATCTGGTTTATATGGTATAGAGACTCACACCCAGGGCCTCATACATACTAGGAAGCACTTCAGCAAACTAGCCACATCCCTAGCTTTCTGGCATTCACGGTCAGCCATCTTTATGAACATAGCTAACGGCACATGTTCATGGTCAGCCATCTTTATGAACATAGCTAATGGCACATGTTCATGGTCAGCCATCTTTATGAACATAGCTAACGGCACATGTTCATGGTCAGCCATCTTTATGAACATGACCAGCTGTCTTTTTGAGTTGATTATATGATATCCTCCTGTACATTCCGATCCCAATATTCTCTAAGCCTCAGCTCAGTAGCAGGTTTTTAGGGAAGCTAGCCTGTTCCAGAACATCACAGAAATGAAATTAGCCAATATTTTTTGTTGTTGTACGGAGGAGCAATTTTGTTTTTGTTGCTGGGTAGTGTTCCTTTGGGTATACATAGTCACCTGTCTTTTCACACATTGATGGGCATTTGTGTTGTTACAGTTTGTGGCTGTTATGAATAAAACTTCTATGAAAATGCTTGCATACATCCGTGTTCATTTTTCTTGGGAAAATCCTAAAAATGGAATTGTTGGGTCATAGGCTATACCATTAACTTTTAAAGAAATCACCAAACTAATGAAGTCTATGTACTTTACTTTGGTCACATCAGTTTAAGAGAATTCCAGTAGCCCTCATGTTCTCACTAGCTAAGATCACTGGTCATTCTAGAAGGCACAATGACATCTCACTCTTACTGTTACTTTCATCTGGTAGCTGATGGTGCTTGAATTTTCTCCATGTTCATTAGCCACTCCCATAGCATCTCTACAAGCTGAAACATTTCACCTGATTCCCTTTAAATAAATGAGAAGAGGAAGGAAATAAAGAAACAAGGGACAGAGAAGGAAGGGAATGGAAGAGGAAAGAAAGGAAAAGAAGGGAAGGTAGGAAGGAGAGAACAGGGAAAGGGAGAGGAATGAGAGGGGAGGAAAAAAGGGAGGGCAGTGGTTTATAGAGACTTTTAGCACAGCTAAGAGTCTCCCACAGTTTCCCATAGGATTAAAACTGAACTGGATCCAGACATCTAAATGCAGCTTTAAATGGGACCCTACCAATGGGACTTGTTGATGTTGGTTCGGTTGTTTGGCTAAGCAGACCTAGAAGTTGCCCTACATCTATCTGAATGCCAGAAATACTAAAAAGATACACAAGGACAAGCCAGATGGAGAATGAGTATCCCTTACAGGAAGAAACACCGGCAGGTGAAAGGAGTTATTAACCTGCTGGGGTACGATGACTCCCAAGTGGGCAATGGCATCAGCATCTGCAACAATCTCAGGTGGCCTGGTGACCAAGAGCAGAGAACTGTAGCACCACATGCAGGGAAGTAGCCATTATCCTCATATGGCCACTAGAGCTAACAGCACCTAGCTATCAGGGGACTGAAACAACATCCATTTAAGACGACATCCGGGCTGTTGGGTGTTTTTAAATTTGGCATGAAGCTCCAAAGTTCAATCTTTCTTAGAAGGAAGCAAACTGGGTGCATAGCCATCTGAGGGCTCAGTTATCATGTTTGCCCCCCACAATTAGGAAATGACTCCCACTGATTGGGCAATTAGCAAGGGCAAATTGACAGCATGAGTTCTGCAAATCAATCTGCATATGAAATGCGTGTCCCTTTACATCTGCCACTGACTGCCAGTCACAAGGACAGCCAATAATAGCCACCTCTTTCTGAGTGAATCCTTCTAATCAATGTGGTTTCTGATAACTAAGTCTCATTGATGACATTAACTAATAACATAGTTTGTATGACACCTCATACTAAACATGAATCATGCCATTTACTTGACAAAAACATTAACTGAGCAGTGAATCTCTGCAGACAGTTAAGAAGGGTAAGTTGGTCTTTGTGAAGAGGGGCATCGACTCCCAAGAAGAAAATGCTCAGTAAGAAGAAGACATCTAAAACTTTCTAAGAGTCTGTCTGTGCATGTCTGTAGTTCCCATGTGCCGTGATTAATAGGCATTGGCTCACTGATCCTGTAGGCACCTTGTGAAGCAGCTACTGTTAGTAGCCTTGTTTTGAAATGAGAAAATTGAAGAACTGAGGCAGTAGGGTTAGGGTTAGGGACATGAAGGCCACAGAATCTTCCAAGTATCAGAGTCAGACTTTGAACCCACCTCTTCCTCTCCCTTCTCATCTGTATTCCAGTTCTGTGGATTCCTCAGCATGGGTCCCTGAAGACAGAAGGAGGCTAGGAACTATCTCTTTAATTTCCTCCCAGTGAACTCATGTTCTTCTCTACTGCCAGCAGCCTGGCTCTGACCCTGCCACTTAACAGACCTCACAGCCAGTGAGGCCTCTCCATAATGCAAACCTCGACTGTCATTTTTTTCTTGCTAAAATGTTGTCACTCTCTGTTGACATTCGAGCCCCTTTGGGTGGGAACTGAACCTCATCACGGTCTCTCACGGGTCACAGAGAAACCACTAGAACGCAGTTTTGCAGACAGCCTGTTGTCATCCACTCACCTATGGGAAGCTGTTGTCAGAGTTTTCTCATCTTCCTCGGGTATTTATGACCGTTTTACAACACATACAAAGCTCTGGTTCCTGGATATTCCTGAAATTTGATCCTTGATGTCACAGTCTCTGGTCTGTCTTCCCATTGGCTTTTCCTTCTCACAACTGTGGGATCCTGTCTGTGGGTCTATTCTCTTCTCTGTAGATGGAGGTTTCTCTGGTCCTGCCCCGCCCTGCAGTCTGGACAAATCTCTCCCACCCACATCCTGCAGGCACTTGGTCCCAAGTAAACACACAGAGGCTTATTACATAAAAAAATTGTATGGCCTAATGGCTCAGGCTTCTCACTAGCTAGCTCTTAAACTTAACTCATTTCTATTCATCTATATGTTGCCACATGGTCACAGAGTTACCAGTCTGTGGGCACCTTGTTGCTCCTTGGGCGGCAGGCTGGCATCTCCCCCCAACCCACAGTCATCCAAAGTTCTTCTGTAATGGGACATCTATCTTCAGCCTACAGGCCTAGAGTCTCTGACAGACTTTTCAGTGAAGTAGGAAATTTGAACCATGTCTTGTCTCTTGGCAAAGTTCATCAGTCACTTCTCCCTGTGTCCTGCAGAATGTCTGGCAGTCTCCTCTGTGAAACAGAAACCTTAAGGACCATCTTGCCCTGTTTTGGCAAAGTTCAGTGGTCATTTTCCATGGGTCCTGCATGTCCAGTTTATGCAACATACTGTCAAGCAGTCCAGAAAAGAGCAGTTTCTTGCCCAAATGACTAACTTTTGTCATAAAGAAAGCAAACTCCATAAGGAGTTTCTTTGATGCCCATCATCTTTTCTGAAGTAGATTGGTGCTGCCATGAGCAGATGTGTCTCATTGTCCAGAAAAGTCTAAGTTCTTAAAACATTTTAAATGCCATATTCTATGTCTTTGAAGTGTTTGAAGATTATCTACCTAATTGAAATATATCTATGTATACCTAGAAAACTTAACTAATATAACTATAAGTTTGATTATCATAGATAACTAGTTATTAATCTGTATTTCTTAATTATACATTGTAATTTTAAATGAGTTGCATAAATGTAATTCCTTAAACAAGAGTAGAAATATATACAATATAACAAAATTAACTTTAAATTTGTGTCAATAAACTAAAATCCATAGCAATGCAAAACATTTTAAACAAGTTGTTGCTCTTTAAAAGTAGATTCAATAACCTACCCTTTTATCCTGTCATATCTGTATCATATCCCCTTTTCTTCTTTAGAAAGAGATTGCATTTATAATCAACCTCCTTCAAATAAAAATAAACATTTATAAGCAACATTTTGGGAATTTGGGCATAGCTTCTCATACTATTTCCTGCTGGTTGTGGGCACTGGCAATCTTATGGGGATCTTGAAAAAATTAAGAATTATAGCTAAATCTTGGCTGTAGTAGTCTGTGAGGCTATGTCAACCTTTCAGGGGGTCTTGGTTGATCAAAGCATATTAGCCTGGAAGCAATCCACAGGTTCTCATCTTCTGTGGAAACAAAAGCAGAACCTCTTTTCCAAAGCAATGTACCCTTAGACACAAAGTTTGAAGTCAAGATACCTTTAAAATATATGTATTAGTTTAACTCAGCAGCCTTTACAACCAAATGTCCCTCTCCAGTTAAAAATCCCAGAGAGAACACAATCCAGACTCTCTGTGTCATTCCCATCTTTACATGGCTTAAAGATTATATTACTTTTACTGTCTTTTTAAAGACTATTTTTTTAAAACTATCCATTTCTTTATATAACTGCATATATTACTTTTCCTCTCTCTTCCAAGCCTATGCACATTTTTACACACACTGTAAACCATTTAGAGTTTTATTCCATCTGAATCTGTCTTATTGTGAATCTATAATCCTTCTCTGACCAGGAGAGACTTTAAACTGCTAAGCTGTGTGTCTAGGACCAATGTGGCAGCCTTGGCTGCTGACCCTGCCCACCTCAGCTTCCCATCATGGCAGAGGTATGCTTACTGCCAACTCTGGAAAGCAGTGGGTCTATGCCTCCAACAAGCAGCATGCAGCCCAGAAATCTTTTTTTTTTTTTTTTGTCTGTACTAGCAAAAGCTAAATCTGCTATGCTGTGTGGCTTGGAGACACCTCTGTGTACCAAAGCAGGAGTCCTCCATGCTGTAGGTCAAACCCACATGCTGCGTGGGAACCTACCATACTGTAGCTCAAGGCAGCGCACCTCAGCATCTCTGTATCACAGCTTCCTGAAAGACAAAACTAGGAATCTGTTTTTAGCTCTGTTTCAGAATCTTTTTTTTTAAGCTTTCTTAGGTTTTAGGTGGAAATTCTTGCTTCCATGTCTGGGTGCCAAATGTAGCCGGAAGTTTCTCCAGTCCCACCCAGCCCCACAGTCCCGCTTATAAAATAATTGCACAGAAGCTTAATATTAATTGAAAATTATATGGCTTTTATATTTATTCTCATAATGATCTCTAGTGTTAGGTCTCAGGAAGTACATATGTCCAGAAATAAGTCTTGGCTCAGTTCAAGCTAGACTATAGAAGGATTTATGGTGGTTAGATACAAGCCAGCATTCCTGAGGAACTTGTTAAATGGGTTCCCTTCAACCAAAAGGAGTCATTTCCCTGACCTCTGGCAGAAGGGATACATGGCACTCCATTAACATATACCTGTGGTTGCATATCACAGCCCATGCTGGCCTCCAGGCTCCCACCTTCTCTATTCACACTTTCTTGTTATATGTTGCAAAGCCCACACTACCATCTCGGCCCTTCTCACCTCCTCTACCCCTTTCCTACTATTGCTAGCCCCAAGGCTACTTCAGATGCCCACTCTCTATAACAGCAAGGTGTCCCCAACCGCCCCCTCCCCCCATGCTGTTCTCTACTCTGTCTTGCTATTCTCTTGCTTCTCTCTGCTCCCAAGAGATTGCCCTGGCCATGTTCTGTCTGCTTCTTTTTCTCTCTGCTCTGGACTCTTCCAGATGCCTCTGGATGTTCTCTCTCTCTCTCTCTCTCTCTCTCTCTCTCTCTCTCTCTCTCTTTCTCTCTTTCTCACCCACTGTGCCCTCACTTAAACCATCTTACAACAAGCACTTTAGATGTGATTCTCCAGTCATACACTCAATCGTAAGCTTCATACTTGAATACCTAACGACCTAGTGAGGCCTCTATGTGCATGTTCATGGGCACTGCAAGCTTAGCATGGCTGAGAAATAGTGTCTCCATCATGTTCGCCTGACATTTTCTTGAGCAGTTGTCCCCTTCGGAATCATGGGCAATAGCACTGTTTCAGTTTTTCTCAAGTCCCACACACCATCCATTGGATGACCCTGCAGAATGTGTCTCCCACTAGATCATTCTTCAGCCATGTCTCAACAGTGGCCCATAGGCACTCAGTGGTCCAAACATAATCTCCATCCTCCATCTCCCTGGTTCAGCTTTTCTCCTTACTGCTCATCTTGAAAACCGTGGAGTGACATTTTCAAAGCATAAACACCATGTCACTCTCATGCTCGGCACTCTCCTCTCAGCCACATTGGTTTCCCTAGAATCCTAAATATTTTCCAGAGTTCTTTCCTCCTGCAAGTGAAATTGTCATTGTACTTGAGCCAGCCTCCTTATCCCACATGCAATTCCAGCTCTCACTGTATCCAGCTGCCCTTCTGATCAGTATTGACCGATATAGAGGCAACAGCGGTCATTTAGTTAGTGTGAGCTGTGTGCTAACCATTTATCAAGCTTCGTTCCAGAGTTTAGAACTCACTCATGTCTAGCATTGCTCTGTTTTGGCTAGCTTGACACTCATGAATGTCGTGGGTAAGACCTGGTGTCGCACTAACAGAAACCAGACACAATGCAGGCAAGGCTGTACTAATTTTGTCCCCCTTGGCACCAAATCCCTGAGACTCTTAAGCACACAATGGCTGATGTGATCATCCACAGAGACCAAGTCAAGTCCCAGGAGGTAGTAAGTAGATATTGTTTTACCAAGCTGCTGCTGCACATCCCAATCTCCAGCAAGATGGAGAGAAAGAAGCCTTGGAATTCTTGTTGGCCTGAACCCACTAGAAAACAACAGGCAAGTCTGGCTCAAGTCAGGACATGTAGCACTCTGATCGCTGCCTGACTAAGCTTCCTGTCACCTCTTCCTTAGCAACCACAATCTACATTGTTTTGTAAGGTGCCTGACAAACTCTTTCCCAGATTCCTCTGAAATAAGAATTAAGTATGTGACCTGCTTCTGACTAATGAGACATTAGTAGAAGTCTGCCTAGTAGGGCTTCTGGGGAGGCTTTGATTGTCTGACAAAATGGAACAAGTTCATCAATATTTGTTCTTCCCCTTCCCTCTTTCCTAGAAAAGAGACACAATGCTTGGCCATACATATATATGTAAAAACGGTTGATGTGGAACAAAGCCCAGGGCCCCAGGAGCATCTCTATAGTGCCACACTTCTGCTGGACTCCTTCTATCTCCCTAGCCTTTCACTGGAGGAGAAGAATCAGCCTGTTCTTTATTTGAGCCTGTGGTGTTAGATCCCCAGTTTCACCAACTGCACACAAATCATGTCTGATGGTTACAATTCTCATTTGTCCTAATTGTCTCACCAGGCTGAGTATGGAAGTGATGCCATTCTCCTAACAAACAAACCAGTCTTTCCCACCTTCGTAAATCAGTGAAACCTCCTGAGGCACTGAAGTAACAGACAGACTGAGTGCCCCCATGTGCTGGCACTGGGTAAAGGAAAAACATCATAGTAAACAAAACCTCCTAAACCCCATGACCTCAGTTCCCCAACAAGAATCACCAAACACCGAAAACATACCAAAATCCCCTAACATACCATGACTTCAACCCCTTCACCCCAGCAAAATCCCCTAACACCCCGTGACTTCAATCCTTGTCTGAATAGGTGTTAGTGCACTCTTTTTGTTTTATTTTATTTTATTGGCTTACAAAACAGAATTTTGTTTTATCACAATCCTGAAGGCTAACAGTCCAAGGTCCAGGTGCCAGTATGATTGGTTCCTGGTGAGAGCGCTCCTCCAAGCTTGTAAACAATTACCTCTCTCCAGGTCCTAACAAGGTATAAGGAGAAAACAGGCTCTCTGGAATCCCCCTGCCTCTTTCCCCTCCTCCTCTCTCCTTTTTTCAACACACTAGTTAAAACTTTATTCTTAATTGACAAAGTTTCAAATTGTCACTTGGCAAATGACAATTATCCAACAAGACTTTAATTTGTGCCACAGCCCTTCTCACCCACAGCTTGGCACTTCTCCCCCTTCCCTAGTGAACACCTTTAGCTGACCCCCAGAAGCAAGCTCAGGGGAGGGTCACAGTTCCATGTAAATGTTTGTGCAATCTCTTGTACTCTTCCAACACTGGCAAATGAAAGCATCAGGCTGCTTCGAATCTCCTTATAGTCTGAAGTTCCTTAAGAATACATATTCTGAACCTCCTGTAACTGGCTCTCTTCCCCAGCTGTCCCCTACTGTCCACATGCACACACACACACACACACACACACACACACACACACACAAAAAAAAAAAAAAAAAAACAAAAAAACGCAGAGCCAATGTAGAAATGCCACATCTGCCTTGAATTCATACATAAGACTAAAACTATTATACCACATTATTTTCACACAACCAATGAACCATTTTTAAATTACAAGTAAAGAGAAATACCATTTATTCCCAAGAGAATGAAATATGAATGCTAGCTTTAAGAGCAAGAGAGAAAAACAGCTTTGAGGATCCTGAATAATTGAAAATCAATACCACATTGATGTTTTTGTCTTAACTTGCTCTCTCTTTCTCTCTCTCTCTTTCCCTGCCTCCTTCCCTTCCTGTGCCTCTGTCTGTCTCTGAACTCTATGTCTGAGCTATAGAAATTACTCTATGAGCTGTCTCTCATAGACACCTATGTGTGAAACCTCAATCAAGAGAACCGATTCAATTAACTTCCCTGTCTGGGCATAGATGCCCCTAGAAGACAAAGATTACCTTTAGGAAGGAACAGTGAAATCTGGACAAGTAACTTAACACTGCACCCCCCATATCAGTTTCTCATCCTCAATGCTGTTGGCATTTAGAGCAGTATAAAGTCTGTCATGGAGGCCTGTCTTGTGCATGGTGGGATGTTTAGCATCATCCCCAGCTAGACACCAGTAGCACCCCCACCCACCCTTGTCACTCAATTGTGACAACTGAAAATATCTCCAGACACTGCCAAATATCCCCCAGGGGATAAATTTGCCCCAGTGAGAACCACTACCCTACAGCAAGCAGACTTAAGCCTGGACAGACTTCACTTCAGAGTTAAATTAGAGTGTTAGGTCCCACACATTCCTGAATCATATCTTGCCAACACCCACTCCTGCTCAAAGGGACAACTGGTTGCCTTGTGGAGAGAAACCTGTTCAACCCTCGCCATGCATAGAAAAATTTTGTAGGTGCAACTTTATCACTAGAAACAGTGATGCATGTGCGTATGTTGGTGGTTCTGATTACACGTGTTCCTTGGGGCATATGCCACCAATGCATTCCTCTGACTTGTTCCTAGTGCATGGCAACCCCTCCTTCACCTTCTCCATCACCTCCTTGTCTCACCACTACCCACCAAGTCCCTTCACAGAAGCCACAGACTCAGCCTTCCATCGTTTTTCCTTACACTGTGGCTTTAAACACCATCCAATGACCCCAAGTTTTGCTTCTGGCCTAAATGTTCATGCTGAATCCCAGACCTTGGTGTCCTGACAGCTGCTTAACCTCTTCCTATGGATGCTTCCCAACTTCTCACACTTAATAAGCCGAGAACCAAGTCTTGTTCCTTCTACCCCCAGTTGTTTTACAGTCAGTCTCTCTTCATTCATGAAAATGCCACCACCATCCCTGATGTCACACAGATTACTAGCCCAGGAGTCGTTCTTAAATGTTTCCTTTCTCAGGGTCCTCTTCTGCGGTTTTGTAGCCATCAATACATTGTCCACCACTCACATTCCTGCAGGGATTCTGATTAACCACATGGGGTCACACAAAAACAGTAAGACATCATAGTAGGAAGAAGGCTTGTGGGAAGAAAAAGGCTCTCAGCAAGAGGAGATGGGAGAGCAATAGTGTGAACATAACCAAAATTCATTATACACATGAGTGAAATTGTCAAAGAATTTTTTAAATCTACAAAAATTTTTCAAAGAGACCCTCCCTCTCTCCCCAATATCACCCATGTGTGGATCCTCCACCCACCACCTCCCTCTGCTGCTGCTGCTGCTCTGAGACTCGGGGTGATTGGAGGCCAGAAATGTCATTGGCCTGTCTTGCAGATTAATGATGCCCCTGGAGCCGTACAGTGACCAATTGCACCACCATACACAGGAGTTCTCATTTCATGCTCCAATCTATATCACCTCTCAGCAGGATACATGAGCAAGCTCTCCCACACTTCTCTGAGTTTTCATCTGTCCCCAAGAGTCCACTCTTCATCTAATAACCAATGTGATGGTTTTGAAAATGTGCACCTCAAGTAATGCTGCCATCCAACTTAAAGGACTCAGTAGCTCTCCAGCTCTCCTCATAGAAAACCCAAATGCAATTTCCATGTTCCCAGGACGTGCTTGATCTGGTTTGTCTAAGTATTCCCAGTTATCTGTTGGCTTTCCTCCTCTGTCTCTCTGTCTGTCTTTCTGTCTGTCTCTGTATCTCTCTCTCTCTCTCTCTCTCTCTCTCTCTCTCTCTCTCTCTCTCTCTGTGTGTGTGTGTGTGTGTGTGTGTGTGTGTGTGTGTGTGTGTGTGTGTGGTTGTGTGTGTGGAGGTGCACATGTCTGCGAGGGCCAGAGGTCAACCTTGGGTATTGTTCCTCAGGCAATACCCACCCTTTTTTTTTTTTTTTTTTTATCAGTATTTTGAAGACAGGGTCTCTTGCCGGCCTGGATTTCACCAGTTATCCAGGCTGTGTGGTTGGCAAGCTCCAGGGATTAATGTCTCTGCTCCCTGGTGCTCGGTTTACAGATGTGCACCACTATGCCCAGCTTTTGCACTACCCAAGTCCTTCTGCCTGCTCAGACTGTACTTCATCAGCTAAGAGATCTCCCCCAAGGCCATTGGCCTTTTTGCTCCATACTAAAAAACTGTCTCTTGTGTCTCCAAATATGATTTCTTTGCAGCCCCAGGGTACTCACAATACTTTTTCTAACTCACATTCCCAAATTCTTTATAAGTTCAAGTCCTTCTGCATCCTCAACCTCAGTTTAACTTGGATTGATTCTATCATTATAAACCAGGCACACCCTGTTTTCTTGAGAACACATCTCAGAGCTGTGCCTATATTCTGTCATGTGTTTTGTTCATCTCTGCATTCCTAGAACTTAGCGTGCTGCTGAGGCCATGGTAGTCACTCAGCCAACACTCTTTAAGGTAAGTAGACAAGTAAGCATCATCACTAGGAGATGGCCATTGCTAATGCTTTGCTGTGTGCTATTTCTATTTTAACACTGCCATTTGTTAGTGCTAGGAATTAAGATGTAAGTCTGTAAAGTGCAAGAGAATTAAGAAGTAATTATGATTTAGGTATGAGTGCAAGCGTCATCTCCTTAGAGACCCTCACCCAGCATCTCAAATGGAAGGGACCCTGCTCTCTATCATGACTGCATCACCCTGTTCCAGCTCTTCAGGTGGCACCTCCAGTTGATTCATGTTTTTATTGTGTATTTATTTCTCTCTCCTGAGACTCCAATGTACTCTCCATGAAGCCAGGGATCAAGATCATCTTGTTTGATGTTAAATGCCCTGTGCTTAATGGTCCCCTGGTGATAGCAAGTACTCAATAAATGTTTGTTGAATGATGACTGAATATCTGAAGTTTCTCTGCCCAGGAAATCTTCTGATCTTGATTCAAACTGCCTGTTGGACTGAGAGGAGAAACCCTTTAACCGTACTTAGCATTTTAAGGCCCTCATCAGCTGCACAGAGACACTGACAGGCTTAAGATGTGCTCTGTCTAAAGCTGTTACATGCACTTGGCCCAGCCTGCAGAATTCAGAGTGACATTTACACTGATAAAGGATGAAGGCTTTGCCTTTCTGGTCTGGAAATGGGGCCCTGTAGCCCATCTGTCGACAAGAGCAGTTCTGGGCTCTTCTATCTCCTAATCAGGCTGACAGCGGACATCAGCCTGAGTGCCTCTGGGTGATGCTGTGGCACTAGGACCAGAAGATTTAAAATGAAGATGCTGTTGAGGGAAATAGAAGAATAAGGAAAAGCGGCCAGGACTGTCTCAAGTCAGAGATAGGCAGGGAGATGAAAGGAGCCGTGACATTCATGCACACTGGGTTCCGGAGTTTTCCATGTTCCAATCCTTGACAGAAATAGCTCATCTCTCCATCCCAACTAGGGGTAAAAACATAAAATAGGATACAAGCCTGCTCCACTGTCCAGGTGATGCAGCGAGCCAGGGGCCATAGACCGCCAATGCCAGACTATCCCCAGCACAAAAGTGTACTCTGTTTGGCCTGTCCAGTGTTTGTTTTAAAAAGTTGAATGACTTAACTGTCTAAATTGCCACATTAAAAGGAAGAAGAAGAACAACAACAACAACTTGTATTTTCATGTGTCAATATCAGTTGAACCAGGAAAATTCCTGCAGGTTTTGTAGGCTGTGTGAGCTCATTTCCTGTGTGAGCTAATTTCCTGCATGGCCCCTTTAAGTGTTTGTATCATCACCAGGCCTGACATTTGGGTTGGGGCTCCCTGCATCACAAAGAGTAAATAACTGTGCCTCCTTGTTCTTAGACTTCCAAAGTAAGTGCTTCCCAAGACTTGCTTCAGGTCCTCAAAGAGAAAGATCCAACTCCTTCCTCCACTTCTTGTTCCTCTCCACAAAAGGGAAATGATTCATCTGATGGCTAAGTTTCCTGAAGACCCTGCCTGTAGGTACTGGGCTCACTCTTGCTTGAATAGCAAGGGAAGAGGCTCCACCAAGCTATGAGACAGGAAAGCCCGGCTTTACCTGTGGGTTAGACCCCAGGGTCTTCGCTGATCTCTTCCTACAATGACTGTAAGGTACCAAAGTGGTCAGGGATCCTTCACTAAGCTAGCTAGGTGAGAATCCTCAGGGCATGTTTGCTATCTAATGACGTGGTTCATGCCCCTGATATGGAGGATGGTAACAGGAGAGCTCAGGTCCAGGCTTTGCTCTCCAATCTGCCTTTACTTAGAAATGCTCTTTTTGAGGGCTCCGTGGGCGCTGGTAACACATCTGCCTATTTCTCCATCTAGGTCCTAGTACACTAGTGTTCCCCTCTGACTGGCCTCGTGAATGAGAGGAGGTGTCACCCAGAGTTGGTGGACTTGGCTGGGTACGGCTTTTGCGTTGCTGTTGAGGGAGGGCAGTATTGTGGATAGAATTGGGCTTTGGGCATGCTAGCCTGGTGTCTGCTACTCAGCCATATACTCATCCTCTTTTTACTTTTTATTTTGATATAAGGTCTCACTAATTTGCTCAGGCTGGCTTTGTACTCACTCAATAGCTGAGACTAACCTTGAACTTGTGGTCCCCTTGCCTCAATAGCTAGGATAACTAACTCCTCAGTACCTAGGATAACAGACCTTAGTCTCCAGACCTGACTATGATGAGGGGAGAGGGTACAGAATTCTTAAGGTCAGTATAAACATGACATATCTTCTTAAAGTGTTTATGTCACACAAAGATTTGAGAAGCATGTTTTAAAATTTTTGAGCTTGTATGCATTCCCACACACAAGTAATAAAAGATTGTTTTTCTAAGTTGATCAATCTTGAGGAGGCTCTTCATGTGTAATTACAAACCTTTTGCCTGCATGTATGTCTGTGTACCATGTGTGTGCAGTGTCTACAGAAGCCAGAAGAGGGCACCAGGTTACCCTGGGACTGGAGTTACCAGGCAGTTGTGAGCTGACATGTGAGTGTTGGTAATCAAACCAGGTCCTCTGCAAGAGCAGACAGTGCTCTGCATCTCTGAGCCACCTCCTCAGCCCCCACCTACATTTTTAAACAAGGTTTCGCTACACACACCAGTTCCCCACCTCTTAATTCCACAGAAAATCCACAGCTCTTACGTAGTTTGGCCTTGCCACAAACTTGCTTAATTTTTTTTGTTTCATCTTATATTCATTTCCCACAATAATGAGATTCTCATAAAACAAATTGACCAAAACTTGTAATGTGTCACTTTGATTTTAGTGTCACTCTTCCTGTGTCTTTTCACAGGACAGGAGCTTATAAACTGTGTTGTCAATTTAGAATGTGCCTTAGGGTTCAGAACCCAGAGACTTGATGACTAAGCCTGAAACAGTAAAAACAAATTCAAAAGAGCCTGGAACCTTCTCCCTGCTGACATTGAGAACTCCTGAACTGGTGGTAGATCACATTATGTGGACCTCACAATTCAATGTGCTTAGGTTTAGGACCTGGAGAGTCCACTCAGAGTGCCTTCTGCTCTTTCGGGGAACCTGAGTTTGATTGCCAGCACCCACATGGTGGCTCACAACCACCTGTAACTCCAGGTCCAGGGGATCCAACATCTCTTCTGGCCTCTGTGGGAAACCGCACTCATCTACACATATCTACACACTGATAAACACGCGTACACATAATTTTAAAAATAAGAAACATGTATACCACTCACCAGGAAGGAAATAATGCTTCATGCTGGAAACCTAGCCAGCTTCCTTGGGCTACTGAGGTATGAACCTTAGAAAAGAACCTACTAGCACCACTCTGCTAGACCAGCATAACTCTTCATTGAATTCTAGATCTTGCCTTATATCAACAGATAAGTGCAGGTACCACTCCTCATCAAAAAAGCCCCTCTTGGCTATAAATTTGAAAGACAGCAAGGAGGGGTACATGGGAGGGAGGAAAGGGAAGGAGGAAATTATATAATTGTCTTAAAATCTCCAAAAATAAAAGAAATATTTTTTTAAAGAGCCTCTTTTTATAGCAAATGGAGACCATCACAGAAAACTACAACTAAACATAATATAGAAATCTATATATACAACTAAATATAATATAGATTGTGGGGAGTTCAGTCCCAACAAATACATTTAACTGCTCATTTATATTGTTCTTAGTTGTAACTAAAGGATTTATCTGGAACATTTGTATATATTCTTTTTCATTGCACATGAGAATCTTTGGGAAGGTATATAAAGTTAGACTTGAGCCTTCAATTCTTTTAATTGTATACTTTGAAGTCAACAGTAACAACAGCATTATTCACCCATGACATTTTGCGCTAAGCGACTTGTCTCTTATTTTCATCACTGTTCAGGGGAAATAACTTTTTTAAGTGGCAAAATTTTAGGTGGTTTTAATACTAGCTTTTAAATATAAATGGTAGATGCCTTGAAGGTGCATTGTATTGCACAGCTCCCTACAGAGGGGAGTGTTGAATAGAGTTTTCAAACTAAGAGCTCAATTGTTCCATTTCTTCCAGAGGATTGAAAAGACTTAAGATCTGGCAAAACCCAGAAAAGGTGAATTAGCTCCATGCTCGGTGTCAAGGAGGGGCTCTCGTGGAGCTGGTTTTTTAGCTATTTCTTTTCAAGCATCAACACCTTCAGCCACAAGTACAAAGTCAAGGAATGTTTTCAGCATCTGTCTAGGGCTCTGCAGAGCAACTGTGCTCAGGAGCTGGAGGAAGGCTCATCGTGGAGCATATGAACTGTGGCTACTAGGTCAGTTATACATGATCAAAGTCACAGCCTTGCTCCTTCTAAAGATCAGTACCTCCCTCTTCCCTGCAGAAGTCCAGGGGTGCATGTTTCCTTGAAACATCCCAGAGGACATGTTATCTAAGCAATATGACTTCTCCACTAGACAATGTCCCTGACAAAATGACTCCCAGGCCCAGACTGCCTTCCCCATCTCTCCAGCAGCCCCATGGCCTTCTTGCTTTGGTAATTACCCTGACATGCCTTACCAGTCAGAGTGTAAGCCAACCTACCTTCAGCCACATTTATACTAGTCTATGTCCCAGAACACATTCGTCAAGACAGGGAGAGAGCAGAAGGCTGGCCCAAACCCTTCATCAATCTCTGATGTCTTCTATAATTTAATTGAATAAGATATAATAAGCTTTGAGATTCATAAAACTGATCATAAAGCCCTTTGATACCTACACTGCATAATTCAAACAAAATCTAGATCCCTGACCATGCAGCAAGACTCTGAACATCCAGTGAGTTTCATCACCTTCTCAATGGACCAACCACACTGCTACCCTAGTTCCTGCAAGGGACAAGCTCTTTACCAATGAGGGGGTTTTGCTATGTTCTCTTCCCTCTGTTTAGAATCCACTGCCTGCTCCCCACCCCCAGTTCTTTGCAGGAAAACTCCTCATCCACTGACTCCCTAAAATATTCAAAATCCTCAGGAATTATCCCTGACCATCCTACCAAACTGGTCCCAGAGAAGCCTGGTGCTGCAAGTCAGTGGTCCTAGTTTCTTAAAAGGCTGAGGAAGAAGGACCACTGGAGTCCAGGAGTTCAAGACCAGCCTGGCCAACATATCAAGACCTCACCTCAAAACAAGTCAGCTATGGTGGTCTAAACCTATAATCTGCATTTGGGAAGTTGATGCGAGAAGATCATGGCCAGTTTGGCGTATATAGCAAGTGATCCATGCTATGTTCCTGATTGTGTTTTGTACTTCTCCAGAACAGTAATCACAGTTTATAATTGTGATTTGGGAACATTGTATGCATCTTTCTTGATTATGATAAGTCCCATGAGAACAAAGCCATTTCTATCTAACCTAGAAGTCAGCAAACATTTTTCTGTTAAGAACTAGACAATAAACATTTTGCAGTCTGACAGCTACTCAACCCTGGTGTTCTACTATGAAAAAAGTATCACATACAACTCATAAATTAATTGGTGTGGCTACATTCCAATCACACTTACTCATAAGATCATGGCAGTGAGCCAGATTCAGCCCAAATCTATCCTGAGATGGAGTCTTGCTATGTTGACCAGGCTAGGCTTGAACTCCTAAACTCAAATGACCTACCTTCCTAATCCACCTAAAGATCTGGGACTACTAGTGTGCAACACCACTTTTGACAGGATGCTTTGTCTAGCTCCTTATTATTGCCACAGTGCCGAATGAAGCATCTACCACATAGCACAACACAAACCTATTGGATAAATTAGTATATGAATGTGTGGTCCACAGTCAGGTTAGGCTGGGATTTCAGAATTTTATTCCATATTCTATTTGAGTCTAGTCAGTTTTGTTCCTTTCTCTTCAGCACTTCCCAACTTGACGTTCATTTGCTGTCTGACAAGTGGCTTTCTGTCCGTGAGCGTCACTGAATTAATCTCAGAACCATCTTTTGGCTGTTTAGTAATGTCTATGATTCGTCTCAGAGACTTGGGTTAAACATGTGCATTTTTACCCTTACCATCTCAACTCCACTCTATTAAGTGGTTAGCTGCGTAACATTTTTCAGGAATAAGAAGGAAGATAAAGGAGTGTGAATTAGGTATATAAAAATCAGTTCATCTTTATGAAGGCAACGAAAACTCACTACCTATTAAAATTATTTTTTTTTAAAGATTTATTTATTTATTATGTATACAGTGTTCTGTCTGCACATATCCCTGCAGGCCAGAAGAGGGCGCCAGATCTCATTACAGATGGTTGTGAGCCACCATGTGGTTGCTGGGAATTGAACTCAGGACCTTTGGAAGAGCAAGCAGTGCTCTTAACCTCTGAGCCATCTCTCCAGCCCGCCTATTAAAATTATAAATGTGCCTGTCCTGCAACTCAGCCATTCCTGGAGAATCCCCTCTCTTGGAGCTGTAGCAGGTTTACTAAGATTTGATGAAGTGCCAAGTTAAAGGGTAGGCCGCGCTAGCCAGGGACTGCCAACCACCCCAGTGCCCCGACCCTAGGTTAGCTTTAGTTGTCTCCCTTTGGATATAGATCTCAAAAGCACAGAACTCTTCTGAAAGAAGGGCTTTGGTCCTTTGTGTTCATTTTTGACACGGCCCCAGTGGTACCCAGTTACTGGTATAATAGTCCCTAGGAGAACAGACTCAACTTAGTGACTTCCTCTTAGAAAATCACTCCCAAGATTAGTTTACATAAGACTGGTTTCTGTCCTGCTAATTCCCTCTCTCTCTCTCTCTCTCTCTCTCTCTCTCTCTCTCTCTCACACACACACACACACACACACACACACACACACACACACACACATCCATGTGTACTGATAAAGCAGGCTTTCACATTTAAGCTTCTATAGGGAGAAAGCATCCAGCAAGATATTTAGGATGGCTCAGTGGAGAACTCAAGCCTTCAGTCTTACAGCCTACAGGGACTGCAATCTTGCCAACACCGTTGAGAGTGAGCTAGAAACAAAACTATCTGTCCTTGAGTCCTGTGGTGACATCAGCCAGCCCTAACTGTAGCCTTACAAGAGACCAGAGACCCAAAGTCAAAGGACGATGCTACATCACAATCAGACTCCTGATGCACAGAAATTGGAATAAAATAAATGTCTGTTCTTGGTTAAAGCTCTTTCCAATGTGCTCATCTCTGGTCTGATTTTGTACCGGTGCAGAGCTTTTATTTATTCTTTCTTTCATTCATTCAAACAAATGTTTGCTGGGTTCATTAAACTCGGTGTACACTTGCCATTTCATCTCACTCGATCTAGACCTGTCTCTGTTATTGCTCTTTCTATGCTGTGAGAGTTCCTAGGTTGTTATAGAGTATGCCAACACTTTGCTGTTTCAAATCATTGTGTTGCGGCCATCTGGTGTACAGCAATAACTTCTTCTGCTGACATGCCACCACTGAGGCATGCGTGTACTAGGCCTTGGTTCCTCCCTGTTGCATTCTCGAGAGTAGAACTGTATCCCTTCCTTCAGGCACCAAAAGATCCCCTAGTCTGGGAGGAGAAAGGAATCTCACTCTCTTCTCACATGGCTAGGACTCTACTGCTATGGCTCTCTCTTGCAGCACCTTGCATCTCCTCTGCAACACCTCTCAATTCCACTGGGGATTAAACTTTTTTGAAAATAAAAGTACCTGTTACCTGCAAGTGCCCTGCCTTCAGCGCTTACCACATCCATCCTAAGAGGCAACAGAATATGGGGAGTCTTCTTTTTCCTATTAACTTTTCAGTTTAAATTCATTTATTTATTTTACATCCAGACCACAATTTCCCCTCCCTCCTCACTTTACCTCCCTTCCCCCACCTTCCTCTGTCCTCCTCATCCACTCCTCCTCTGTTTCTGTTCAGAAAAGAGCAGGCCTCACATGGATAGCAACAAAACATCAAGTTGCAGTAAGACTAGGCTCCTCCCCTTGTATTAAGGCTGGGCAAGGCGACCCAGTAGGAGAAACAGGGTCCCAAGAGCCAGCCAAAGCCTTGCGGGCAGTCCCTGCTCCCACTGTTAGGAGTCTTACCTACCTTAACTATATGTGGACAACTGAATATGTCCAATGTTACCCAAAGATGGTAATAGATTTATGTTGCAATATTGCCTTTCAAATAAATATAAAATCTGCCCACAGTTTCAGTTGAATGTTTCAGTCTCAAAATCACCATTTCATAATTTTTCAAGCACTGTTTGTTTTTCACTATAATAGGGGGTGGTAGGTAACATCCTGCAAGATGCTCCTCCAAAACATTTCTCTGCCTAAAGTTCAGAAAATGTTGCACTCTACAGTGTCTCCCTTGGAAATCTCTGAGACCTGTAAGAAGATTTAAGACTTATAAGTTCCCTAATCACAAAACCAATTTGTAGGTTAGCCTAAAGTTTTTCTAATTTCTTGAAACATGGACATTTCTCTTTCCTTTCAACCTGTGAATTATCTGTGAAAAAAAAAAAAACACTTTCAGAAACAAAAGTGTCTATTGGAAGTGTCACAACTCTGATGGAAAGTACCCTGGCAGTCGGGAGCCAAGGAATACCGCCGTCACACCACACAGGAGGGCAGCTGCCTCTGCTTGGGGGAGAAAGCAGAGAACTGAACAGAACACACTGTTTATACAACATTTCTTGAAGCTTTACAGGGTGGCCTGGGATTGGAGGGATTATGCAGCCTGATCTTGGGCAAACTCAGGGATTGGTGGGATTATTTTCTGTAGGTCAGGGCCTGGCCACTCTCCCTCCTCAGGAGGCCAGGAATGGCCATTTCAGCTATTAGGGGAAAAGGCCACTAGAGAAATCTGGGGGTGGAACCTGGCCACTGGAGCTCCTCAGGGACAGGGAAAGCCACCCCTGGTGCCTAAGTTATGTGAATAGCCAACATTCCCCCCTTTTTTGTTTACTACTGATAAACAGTCAGGGTTGGAAGTGGGGGGGGGCAACATTATCATTAGACTACTGCCTTTTGAATTGGGATGTTGAATTCCTTGGGGCAAGCTTAATCCTGGCCATCAGTGTATAATCGAGTGTTGCAGGCCACTGGCTTCATAGTTTGGGGTTGGTAATCCTATAATGGCAACTGACTAAAAGTCTGGCTAGAAATCTTTTGGATCTGTTTTTGAAAAAAATCTAGACAAGAAGTTTATAAGGCAGGGTGTGGCTAGTAGGATTAAGAAAAAGAGGAGAAGGGGAGTTAAGAAGGGTAGTACCCAATTCCATATTGGACTGTCAATGAGCCACTGGCCAGAGACGTTGAGTCGTTTCTTATGCCTTTGGATAGCTGTATGGAGTTGTAGGACCTTATCTGCTTGGTTAACTGTATGGAGTTGTAAACTCTATCTGCTTGGTTAACAAAGAAGCAACATTCCTCCCTGAGGAAGAGGCAAAGACCACCTCTCTCTGCTGTTAATAAATCTAATCCAATTTTGTAGCACTGTGGCAGCCAGTGAGTCTATTTGGCCCTGGAGGATGAGGATGATCTGAGCCTCCCACTGGAGATCCTAGATGAACTGTGAGGAAAACAGATGGTGGACAGCTAGGGAGGTAGTCAATTCCACTGCTCTAGTGGCGATGCCAGTGGCTACACCAGGACTGCTAGAGAGGGTCTGACCTGAACTGCTCCTTTGTCATGCCATGCCATTATAAGCCCTGTGATGGGAATCAGCAAGGGTTCTTCACCAGGCATCAACCCTAGTTTTGGAAAAAGGAATACCAGGGCATAAGTTCCAGACCACCCAGCAGGTAGGCAGCAATAAACTTGAGTGCCACAGAGAATCGAGGCATTGTAACTGTTTGGGCATAGGGGCTGGGTGGTAGTACTAAGGGTTATGGTATTATTGCAGTCTATGGAATTGTGTGCCCACAAAGCATGTTCTTGAATTAAAGCAGTCTGTGATACCAAAGAGAGAGATGTGGGGGAGATAACAGGAGCTAGTGGTATTTGGCTTAGAGCAATTAACAAGTGGTGAGGTAAGAGAGTTTAATAAGACAATGGGTGAGGCCACAAATGGTGGTCATGAGTTTGACCCAGGAGGGACATGCAACCAGCATTCTCCAAAGCAATCAGGCAGAGTGTTATTTAATAGCTGATATCAGAGGTTAAGGTCTGAAACAAGAGGTGGTATGACAGGGAGGTGGGATCAATATCACCTAAAAGGGGTGATATTAGGGATGTAAAAACCTTTGAGGAGCTTTGGACCACTTCATCTATCGTGTGTATACCTAGGGGTTGAGAGAGTGGGATGTGTACCCTCTGTATTTTGAGCATGCCTGTTGCTGTGATAAATGCTATAGTAAAGTTTACCAATGAACCCTGTCTCCCATCTGGGATGCCATGGATCCTTAATTGGGATATAAAAGATTCCCCATTCTTCATAAAAGGTAGAACACCTTCCTGAATATGCATCATGTATCTTACAGGACCAATACTGGCAGCCTCTATAAGTCTCTGGCCAGTGTCAACAGTAATCTCTAGTGTGAACATAGAAAAAGCAAGCATA
The DNA here is from genome assembly GCF_007827085.1 of Peromyscus californicus insignis. Classification (NCBI taxonomy): domain Eukaryota; kingdom Metazoa; phylum Chordata; class Mammalia; order Rodentia; family Cricetidae; genus Peromyscus; species Peromyscus californicus. The sequence continues at coordinate 104,754,687 of NW_026294551.1, forward strand.
GGGGGCAGGTGTTTTAGAAATCAATTTAGGTGTTACAGGGATGAGTATCTGCTTTTGGCAACCTGCTGGTGAGCAGTCTCCAAACCCCATCATGTGAGTGGTCTGGTTAAACCTCCGAGTGTAGATTTCCTGAACTTCAAATCTCCATGTATAGAGTTTGATACCTATGTATGGGTAAAAGCAAGAGGAAGTAGAAGGAGAAGAGGTAGGGCATAACTCAATAGGGTCAGACTCAAGTCTTAGCAGATGTATGAGACCTCATTCGTCTGAGACTGGAGGCAGGCTGGTTGACCTTTGTATCTTCTGAAACCTAAGAGAGCAAGGTCCTGTTGGGGTCAAAATGTAAGAAGGAGGGTTATCTTGGGCTGATGGTGTAAAGGGCTTGAGATAAGAAAAATGAATCCAATGAGGGAAACCCTTGAGCTTAGCAGTGGTTGGGGTAGTAAGGGTGACCCTGAAGGGGCCTGTCCATTTTGGAGAAAGAGGAAGGGGTTGTGCCCTGGAGGAGAGAGAGGACTAAGTCCCTGATGGTGATGGAAGAGAGAAGGGGCGGGGCTGAGGCAAATGGTGGTGGGTGAAGTTCCAAAGGAAAGTGTAAAGATAGTGCAACGAGGGGGTAAGATGGGGATCAGGGAGAGAAGATGGCTGAGACATGAGGCCAGGAGGCAGAATCTGCCATCCATACATGAGCTGGAAAGGGCAGGTGTGGTGGTATTGTGTTCCCCCAAAATATTGTGCACCCTAATAAACTTACCTGAGGTCAGAGAATGGGACAGCCACAATATTAAACATAGAGGATAGGCAGTGGTAGCACACGCCTTTAATCCTAGCATTCCAGAGATAGAAATCCATGTGTTCAAGGATACAGCCAAGCATGGTCACTCATGCCTTTAATCCCAGGGAGTGAACCTTTAATCCCAGGGAGTGATGGTAGAAGGCAGAAAGATACATAAGGCATGAGGACCTGGAACTAGAAGCATTTGGCTGGTTAAGCTTTCAGGCTTTCGAGCAGCACCGTTCAACTGAGAGCCATTGGGATGAGGACACAGAAGCTGCCAGTCTGAGGAAACAAGACCAGTTGAGGAACTGGCCAGGTGAGGTTAGCTGTGGCTTGTTCTGGTTCTCTGATCTTCCAGTTCACCCCAATACCTGGCTCAGGTTTGATCTTATTAATAAGACTCTGTTAAGATTCATGCTACAGGCAGGTGAAGAGGGGTTTCTTTGAGAGGGCTCTTAGTCACAGAAGAGCCAACCGCAGGAGGTTTATCCAATCTGTATGGAGCTCTTGGGAGAGTTTGAGAAGAATGTTTTTGAGAGAGCAGTTGATTTGTTCCACCTTGCCTGAAGACTGGGGATGGAGGTGACATGGAAACACCGTGGGATGTTAAGAGCTTTGGCTAGGTTTGATAGATTTGAGAGGTAAGTTCAGGGCCATTATCTTATTGAAGGGACATTGGAATCTGAAACAGGAGCCAATCTCCCTGGAAAGGAGATCAGAAACTGTCTGTGCTCTTTTATTTCCTACCCACTCTGAGAATGTATCCACTGGGACCAAAAGGTATCTGAACCATCTAACTGTGGGCATGTGGGTGAAGTCTAGCTGCCAGTTGGATCCAGGGAGGGATCCCCTGGCTTGATGAGTGGGGAAAGGGAGACTCCGATGCCCAGAGATGGGATTAAATGTTTGATAAATTTTACAAGAAGCAGTGAGTCTTTAAAAAGGGTAGATCCTCAGAGGTAGGCTGTAAATAGGTTTTAATAAAGTGGACAAATCCAGGCTATTGGGGTGAAAGATCTGGTGTGGATAGAATAAAATCTGTCTAGTATCTAAGGATGATGATGAATATGTAGGTTGTAAAATGAGAATGCCTTGTGGTGTGTGAGAAGGACCCAGGCCTCTGAGAGCCACAGCTCTAGCTGCCTCGCCAGCTTGGTTATTTCCCTTGGAGATAATGGAATTGTTTGCTTGGTGTGATCGGCAGTGGACAATTCCTATGGTCATGGGAAGATGAGAGGCCGCTAGCAGGGCCATGATACGGTCTGGGTTGGTTATGGACCCTCCTTTTGTTGTTCATAGCCCACGCTCCTTCCAAATAGCTACATGTGACAAGAGAAGGTGAGACGTATACTTGGAGTCTGTGTAAAGGTTTAGGGATTGTTCCTTTGCTAGTTGTAAGAGGTATTAATTCGGCCTGTTGGTTTGTGGTTTGGACTGGCAGGGTCTGTGCTCCAACCACTATGGTGTCTGAAACAATAGCATATCCCACTTTATGAACTCCATCATGTAGGAAGGAGCTTTCATCTGTGTACCAAGTACAGATGACCTGAGGTAGCACTCCCTCATGTGTATATGTAGGATGAGATAGTAACTCTTCTAGGGTCTCAATGCAAGAGTGAGGTGGGGAGTATTCTGGGATTAGTTGGGGGAAGAGATTGAAATGTTAAGAGGTGAGCATGGCTGAAAGGTAAGTGTGGTGACCTCTACCTGAAAAGAGAGAACTGGGGAAGGGGGGTAGTGTCTGGAGGCCCTTGTATGTTAGAAGGTGGGACAGGTGGTGAGGAGAGAGGACATAACTGGTGATCCAAAGGTTACCTCCTTTGACTCACTAGAAGAAGTTCAGCTGTGACCAGAGGGTGCAGACAAGGTGCCCATCCTTGGATAGTATGGTCTAATTTTTTCAGTAAGTATGCAACAGATGCACAGGGAGGTCCCTGTTGGTGACCCAGGACTTTGAGGGCATATCCCTAATTTTCAGTAACATAGAGAGAGAAGAAGAAAGTTAATTCAGAAGATGTAAGACCAGGACCTGGAAAAGGGCCTGTTGAAGCTTATGAAATGTCTTGGTAGTAAATACAAGAAGGGTTTCATGTGAGGGGCTAAGGGCCACCTCATAAAGGTGGCAGGTGAGAAGATAGAAAAAAGGAATCCAAGAGTGTAAGAAGCAATCCCTAGAAAGGATAGAATTTCATCCTTGGTGGTGGGGACTGAGAGTGACTGGATTAACTGTGTTCTGTCTATGGTAATGGACTTGTGAGTTAGAGTAATAGCTACTCCAGATAAGTAACCTGGGGAGTGGACAGCTGGACCTTAGAGGGTGAGGTCCTATATCCCTAGATGGACAGAAAATTTAATGAGGTAGAGATGTCATTCTGGCTAATTTGCAGGAACAAGAAAAAGAGAGTAAGTCAGAAGCCAGAGTCTGGCCAAATAAATGTGGGCTGACCCAGAACCCCTGGGGTAGGATGGTCCAAGTGAATTGGGTAAAAAGGTGAGTGCCCAGGTTGGTCCAAGTAAAGGCAAAGATATTTTGTGACTGGGAGTCCAAAGGAATAGAAAAGAAGGCATCCTTGAGATCTAGGACAGAGAATTGGGAGGTCTGTGAGAGCATGGTGGAGAGGAGAGTATAGGGGTTGGGCACTATGGGGTGAAGGGGAATCACTGCTAACTTGATAAGTCAGAGATCCTGAACCAAGTGGTAGGTTCCATCAGTTTTTTTTTTAACTATGAGTATGAGGGTATTAAAGGGGAGAGAAGTGGGACACAGAAGATTCTTTCTTAAGAGGTCAGAGATTAGAGGCTTGAGTCCCCTGAGGCTTCAGAGAGAAAATGGGTACTGAGCCTGGGTTATATATTCAGTGGGGTTTTGTAGTTGAATGATGAGGGGGATGATGTTTGACTCTAGAGGGTTTTTTGGTGTCCCGTTCCTGGGGATCTACCTAAGAGACCAGGGAAGGGGAAGATGTGTCAGGTTGTGTGGTTTGGAGGAGGAGGAGGAGGGGGAAGGTGGGCAAGCCTGGGGTCAAGCAGATTCAGGGAGCAAAAGAAATAGAGGTCTGACTTCGGCTAGGAGGTCCCCTCCCAGCAAGGGGCTGGTACAGTTGGTACCATTATAAAGGAGTGGGTAAGTGAAACACCCCTAGAGATATAGAGTGGTGGGGTTTGGTGAGGCTAGTAAGGCTGTCCCTCTACTCTGACAATAGAGGAACAAAGATATTTGGGTCCCTAAAACTCAATCAGAACGAAAAATGTGTCCCTGGTGTCCAGAAGGAAGGAGATGAATCACCCTGATACTGTGATGACTACCCGAGGCTCCCTGTTGGAGATGGTGGTGGTTGGGCCAAGGGAGCCAGGACCCCTCAGTTGCCCATGGCCAGACCTAAGAGGTCCGCTGGAGGGCAATCTTGGCTTGATGTCCTCATGCCACGAGGAACATGAGGGCAGTCAACACCCCAATGCCCTTCTTGATGGCACCTTGGGGGGTTTATGATGGTTTAGACAGGCCTGTGCCCAGTGACTCTCCTGACCACATTTGAAACAGGGTCCAGGAGGTTCTCAGGCTTTGGGAGGCCAGGGATCCTGGGAGGCCAGGGATCCTGGGCATCTGCTTTGACTGGCTGAAAGGCCGTAGCCATCATTGGGTATTTTGGGGGGGTTTTTTGGTTTTTTTTTTTTTTCATCTCTCCATGGTACACCTTGAAGGCCATGGCTCAGACTTCTCCCTGTAGAACCAAGAGTCCCTTCTCTAGGCATTTAAGTTTGACCCTAGTATCAGGAAAACTCTCAGAGAAATAGGTCATAAGGACTTGTTTTCCACCTGGGTTCTCAGGATCCAGATTGATATAAGAAGGCCTTTGTGAGGAGTTCTAGGAATTGAGACAGGTTTTCATGTTTGTCCTGGATGATTTCATATTTTATAAATTATGATTTCATAATTTACTGCTTTAAGAGCAGTCTTGCAGAGATTGGCCTGGGGGCAAATTATAAATTGGTCCCTAGCTAGAATGCCTTCCAGGGTATTGTAGTTCCATTCAGGATCCCAGTTGGAGACCACCTACATCCTAAGCGGGTGGCAGCATTAGTTTGATGGATATCATCTGTATATGCCCTAACCTGCTCCCAGACTCACCTGCACTCCTTGGGGAGAAGGCTGCTAGTGAGAATTGTGTAAATGCCTTGGAAAATGAGACCATAAAATTGGGTGATATATTGGAACTCTTTCATGAAAGCGGAGGGATTAGTGATATACGATTCCAATCCCTTCTCTGTCTGAGAGAGATCAACTAATAAGAAAGGAACATGTACTCTGACCAAGCCATCCACCCCACTGACCTCCAGCAAAGGGAGAAATAGGCTTGAGTTAGTATAGGCAGGAGATGGAGGGTCCCACGGTGGAGCAGGGACAGTGTGCTCAAAGTGGGCACCAGGGCGATTTCTTTAGGGTGGCCTGTCACTGGAAAGCAAGACTGGGATACTGGAGGGGCCAGAGGAGAAGCAGCTGTGGGTTGAGGCCAATATGGGGGAGGCTCACTAACTGGATTGTAAGTAGTGGTCTGTGTTTCATAGCTAGGAGGAGTTGATTTTTTTCCCTTGGTTGGCTTATACCACATGATCGCTTTTACTCAAGATGGGAGTGAAGTCACGTGACAAAGTCCATCCTTTCCAACCCTAGCAAAGATGGCTGCCAGCCATCCTGACAGAGGCACAGCAGCTTAGATGGCGGCAAGCCACACTGAGATTACCTATGTGTAGATTTTCAACTATCAACCCCGGTATTGCAAGTTTTGAGCTAACCCTTTTGTTACATACCTGATATGCTTACAAATCTTGAGGCACAGAAAGTTCACACGATAGTCTTACATATCTTGAGATAAGATTTAAACCTTAGCAAAAGTTTTAGAGAGTTAAACCAAAACCAAAAGAGTGTGAGATGAGCAGCAATAGTCCCCATTGGGAATAGTCTGTCCCTTTGTTTTGTTTTGCTCTTCTTTCTCTGTCACACAGCAGATGGCTCGCCTGATATGGGACAGAGATTTTTGAAGAAACCTTTCAACAAGCATGCTTGGGTCTAAAGGAGGGGGAGCCATACCCTAACTCTAGAGCTAGACTTTAATTCAAGTGGGACAGCATAAAACAACAGTCTAATGCCACTCAAACCTAAAAGACACCCGAGTCCCTGTAAAACTGAATCCAGTAAGCTAACAAAGAAGGCTTAAGGTAGGAATTTTTGAACCTGGACACAGACAGAGGACACTAGAGGAAGGAGCTGAGGGATGCGCCAGCCAGGGAGGGGTGTGTGCAGGGTGTGTGCATGCTGTAGCCGGCTACTCCTGTGCTTCCTCCCGCTCCTGCCAGATCTCGCTCCTAGCCCCCACTTGGCAACAAACTTACAGATCCATCTATGGTAACTTAAAAACCAGGACATTTACACAGTGTGTGGGGGTGGGGGGCTTGGAGCAGAGAAATAAGGAACCCGGAATCTCTTTCCATTTTCCTGATCGCTCACAGTATTTGTAAAAGTCCCAAATAATATGGGGATCTAGGGTGCTGTTAGGCAGTCATTTGGATTGATTATCTAAGGAATATTGTGGCCAAATTTGACTGCAAAAGTGAACTAATTTAGGGCCCTTCAGGTCAGGCACCAGGTGTAGAGACTGGAAGTTTTCTAAGAGGCATCCCAAGACGGGATGAGAGTATTTGGAAGACACAGTTCCCATGGATGAGAGAGAAGGAAAATGTCACTGCAGCCTGTAGTCCTGTTGTCAGAGAGGACGGAATGAGGACCAAGCCATCCATTAACTGGGTTGTCACCACACTCAGCGAGGATCAGGGATTTAGCCTGGCTAAGCCAAAGAGGAGAGTCAGGGCCTGGTACCAGGCTTTTCGTGGAGGCCAGAAGGCGAGGACAAAAGTGAGCTCTAAGGTAGGAGTCTCAGCCACAGGAAAGGGTCAGGGATTGAGCTCACAAAATCCATGAGGGCCTAGAGGAGCTGATGGATTACAGGCAGCCCAGGGTTAGAGTTAGGGAAGACTGGAGAAGAGGGCAGGAAGGGGCACAATTGCCTGGTTGTGTTTAAGAAACTGCAGGATCACAGCTCCAAGGATGGGTAGATGGGGTCAGGTGAACAGCGCCAGCCTTAAAGACTGTGGTTGGGGGTACCTCTGCCTCCAAGAGTATCAAAGGGGTGCCAGATGCTCAACAGTCAACTTTCTCACACTAAAGGAAACGTTTACACTGACCAATGAGGAAACTTACCTAATTGCCACTGGTGGATGGGGTGCCGAGTGATGGGTGAGCTGGAAGTCGAGTCTATTGCAGGATGAGGGGTAGGGTCCCAGTGTGGCTCAGACCCAAGGAGGAGCACAGACACCAGGAGAGCCTACCCAAGTTACGACAGCAATGTAAATGTCACAGCTGGTATGCTGGCAGTTAGGAGCCAAGGAATGCCACAAAGTCGTACAACACAGTAAACTTCACATAAGACATTTATTGGGAAAGAAAAACACAAGGGTGGCTGCCTCTGCCTGGGTGAGAAGCAGCGAGAACCGAGCAAACACAGGGTTTATATAGTTTTTCTTGGGGGCAGAGCTTTCCAGACTGGCCTGAGATTGGGGGAATTATGTCACCTGGTCTTGGGACAAGCTCTGGTATTAGTGGGTATTTTTTTTCTGTAGGGTGGGGCCTGGTCACTCTTCAACCTCAGAGGGGCTGGGAAGAGCCAGTACAGCCATTAGAGAATGGCCATCAAAGAAGTCTGGGGACAGAGCCTGGCCAGTGGAGGTGGGGGAGGGTGGCACAGGGAAGGCTGCCCCACTGCATGAGTCTGTGAACAGTCAACATCAAGTTATCAGTTTACCAACCGACCTTACACTCTCATACTTTGTTCCCTGGCCTCAAAGAGCTTCTAACCTGTGAACTGCTAACTAGAAGTTAAAAACTTTTCCATGATTCTGAATATACCCTGACAGACTCAATTAAATGCAGCCTTTCTCCAGACCATGGGCATCACTCCATGGTCCATTCTTGATACTTATTAAAAGCAAATGTACATAGTCCCATCGCTATATGAAGAGCTTCAGGTGGTCAATGGCTGCTGAGAGAGAGAATCAGTTTCTTCCATGATGAGCTCCCATAGAGGCTGCCCAAATCCCGAGTGGTCAGCCCTGGGAAATATGATATGAGCAAAGATAAGTGGACTCAGGAGATTATATTCACATGTATATGCATATGTGTGCATACACATGGAGCTCTGAGTTTAATCACACCTGCTAACACTCCCCACCAGGCTGTTTACCTCTGGAAAGTGAAGCCACAAGGATGATTTGGGGTGAATGTGGAAAGGAAGAAAAAATAAGAAAGAAAAATGAAGGACAAATATTGCGTTTCCTCTCTCATATGCAGAATCTAAACTTAAATACTTATATGACATATACATCACACGAAAGCAGAAGGGAGATTACTGGTGGGAAGGAAGAGGACACAGAGGGGCAATGGAGGGCAAATAGGGGCAAGGTACAATGATGGGTACATATAAAAATATCATTTTAAAAATGATTACTTTTTACAGTTTAAAAAGTGGAAAGATCCCTGGGAGAAACACACCACAGATAGACTGTTAAACTAGAAAGCCTGTCCTTTAAGATTGCAAGTTTAAAAACCCAACATGACTTCTGACAGTCTTTACATTCACAGCTGATTCTAGATGTTTCCATCTCAGATGTAACATCATCCCAGCCTCACTGTGGGGAAGGTGTCCTCGTGTGCATCAGGGCAGTGATGGTCACAGACCACAAGGCAAATCCCTGTAATGTTATGTGACTCAGGGCTGGGGAATTTGTCCATCAGACCCCACACTCCATATCCATCTCTCTCCCTTGTCAAAGCCATGTGACAACTGTAGCGACTAAGACATCTTCTTTCTCTTCAGATCTGTTCTCTTCATGCTTCCTGTTCCCCACTGAACCTTCGCTGGCTGCCTGGTTGCTGCATTTGGCCTCTCAGTCTCACTCTAAAACTGGTTTATTTCTTATATCTGTCTTACCTGTGGCTCTCGTTACTTGAATCTCTCTTGCTTGCACTTGAGAGTTTATCGTATTTCCCACTTGGCTGCCTCCACCCAACACCTAGCTTCACGTGCTCTGTCTTCCTCACCCTGGTCTCTCTTCCAGAATTTACCTAATGGGAATCATTTGCTGCCTATCTTTTAAGCAAAGTAGCATTTTCTTTTCTGTTGTATTGGAAGTTTTTGTCTCCACTCAACAATTCATTTCTTTTCCTTTCTCTCCATGTTCCCAAAGATCTCATTCTCTGTATTTATGACAGACTTGTTAAATGTCTTTTCTACTCCCCAAGTTTCTATAGTTCTCCCTGAATCACAAGGTGTTTGAACAGTGTAGCTGACCATGCCCGATCAACATTGGAAGCAGTTGTCTCAAAGAGAAGACTGTGTTGCCAGATTTTGTCCTGGACCTTGTGAGGTTGCTGCAACAATGAATGCCCAAATCCTGGGGGAGTGGGGGCTCCCTTGCTACAGAGAGTCATCTGTTCCACGCTTTTCCCCAGACAGGAAGCACCCCAAGAGCACAAAAGACCTTCATTGCCAAAAGCCCTCAAGTCCCCAATCCCAAGGTCCCTTAAGAGCTTATTGGGCGAGGGGCGCTATGACCGCTTTAGTCTGACCTGGAGCCTTGAGAAGATAATGTGGGTCTTAAGAAACAGCACTTTGCGTCCCTAGGAGCAGGGCTCTTCCCCTGGTACTACCAGCATGGTCTGGGTTAGGAAGCCATGTCTTTCCAATGAGAAGAAAGCTAATCTGGTGCCTTTGGGCTCTTCACTTGTTCTTACAAGAACAGCTTAAAGTAAGAGAAAAGTATCTTGAATTCTGGTATGGTGTATTGCCTCTACCAATTACTGCTTCTTAATCTTCATGGGATCCTCACATATAAAACTGATAATTGTGGGAGGAAATAGGATCACTGTAACAATCCAAGTGCCCGAAACACCTAAGTAGGATACCATGAATATGAGTTATCATCACTAAGAATGGGAGGAGCAATGTGCTGTCCGTTATCAGCATAATGATAGTCATAGTAGCGTCTGCTGACTTTCTACACTCAGTGTTGTGTTCTAAGCAATTCACACGCACTGACTCATTTTATCTTCTCTACAACTCTGTGAGGTAATGCAATGATAAATTTTGACTGTCAACTTAATTGGATAGAGATATACATAGGATTAGTGAAGCACATTTCTGAGTGTGTCTTTGAGCGTGTTTCCACAGAAGATCAATGCAGGGGGGAAGACACGGCCCGGATGGTGGTGGTGCCATCCAACTGACTAGGCACACAGCAGAATTAACAAGAAAGACCACTACTAGTTCAGACAGTATATTCTCCCACTCTGTCTCCCTGTTCCCCTCCCCTTCTCTCTCATTTCTGGCTGCCATGATGAGGACGGTTCTACTCTGCTCGGCCATGGCCTCCCTACCATGGTGGACTAAAATCTGTGCAATCATCAGACGATATTGTTCTCTTAGGTGTCTACTCACAGCAATAAAAACTCTGAGTGTCGGGCACAGGGGTTAGTGTTCCACCTCACAGATGAGGAAACTGAGAGGCACACACAAGGTACCCAAGGTTGTAGGCAGTGCCAGGATGGAAGGAAGCTGAATGAAAAGCCATCATTCCTCATCACCCAGCCATTTTTCCTTCACCTTCTCTCTAGTCACAGGCGGCCCTGGACCTGACATGAGACCAGGCAAACATTGGCAAGCTGATGCTTTTGTCTTTCCACATTACTTGGTTCAAGTACTTGCCACTGTCAGAACATTTCTCCACCTTGCAGGCATGTTGGAAACAATTACAAGCTTATTATTAAATTCTTATTAACTCATTATGAAATTAAAAGAAAGCCCATGTTGTCTAAATTAAGCATGCCAATTAAGCGTAAGAGCCTCCTCAGTCTCTGCATCCTGGTTCTCACTGAAATAGCACGTTATGTGGTTGGGAAGATAAAGAATCATATTTGGGCATCACAATCTCTCTCAGTGTGAGGGGCTAATGTCTTTCAGGGACTTGCAGTTCTGAGATGAAGAAATGAAGCCATGCTGTGAGTGACTTAAGCTTTCACATATACTCCTCTGGATATCACTTATAATAAGTAAATATTTTTCAATATTCAGATTTACAGGTCCTACAAATAAAGTTCTCCAAGACAGTGTTTTCTATGACAATCACGATTCTTTGATAACAAGTAACAGAAAATCAGCTAGAACTGAATTGGGCCCAAAGCAGAGGTGAGAACAATTGACCACACCGTGTTTGCGGTCTTAGTCAGTGTTCTATTGCCGTCAAGAGACACATGACCACAGCAATTCTTGCAAAGAAGGAGTGTAATTGGGGGTGACTTACAGCTCAGAGGTTTAGTCCATTGTGGTCGTGGTGGGGAGCATGGCAGCATGCAGCAGACACGGTGCTGGAGGAGGAGCTGAGAGTTACAGACACTGGACCTGGCTTGGGCTTCTAAAACTCAAAGCCCACCTCCAGTGACATACTTCCTCCAACAAGGCCACACCTCCTAATCCTCCTCAAATAGTGCCACTCCCTGATGACAAAGCATTCAAATACATGAGACTATGAGGTCAATTCTTATTCAGACCAGCACATTTGCAAAGATCTGGAGCAAACGGAACAAGTGCTACAGCCATTATTCAGAGAAAAGAGATGATCTGACAATTGCGTAGCAGAATGGACATGTGCTTTGCCCTCTACACATGAACCAACACTGTGCCACTAGGAGAGGGACCCCCATAGGCTTTATTCCTGTGGTTGTTAAGCACAAGAATCATTTGATCTGAGACAGGTACCATTCAATAAGGACAAATAGGACTTTAATCAGGTCACCCCAGGAGCTTAACAGTCAGGTGGTCAAATGCTTTCGGCATATAATGTCAACCTTCTTCAGTGGGCTACATTCAATTCTTTGGTGGCTCTAAAGTGACCCGTCTGTTAATTTCTCTTTTAAAGCTACTCCCAGGGTTAAACATGTCTGTTTGGTAGGTGAGAAGTGTCCAAACTTCTCAAACAAAACTTGGATTACAAGATCTTTGACTGTATCTCAGATCCAAGAAATAGTTATAAATAACATTTTGTAAGAGAATGGGACCTAATGATATGACTGTGTCGGGGAGTGTTTTCTTGGGCACAGTGAACGCCCATGTCAAAATGAGATAGTCCCTTGAGAAGTGCATGGGAAGATGTGTGTTGAGCCTGAGAGTGACAGGCTGTGTGTGTGTGTGTGTGTGTGTCTATCTGTCTGTCTGTGTATGTCTGTGTATCTGGATTTGTATGTCTGCATGTGTGTGTACCACAGCATATATGTGAAGATCAGAGGATAATCTTGGATGTCAGTCCTTGCCTTCCACCTTGTTTGAAATAGTCTATCACTCTCTGGTTCTCTTCTGCACATTCCAGACTGGCCCATGAGCTTCCTGGGGTTCTGTCTCCACTGCCCACCTCCCTATAAGTGTGCTAGTGTCAGAGAAACCTATGCTCCAGTATCCAGCTTTTATGCAGGTTCTGGGCACCTCAACCCAGGTCATCAGGCTTGGGCAGGAAGCACTTTACCTGCCAAGCCATTTCCTCAACCCAGCCTGGAAATTTCTTTACGAGTTAAGTATATAACTGACCATACCACTAACCTTTACATTTCTAGGAATTCAGCCAACAGAAATGACAGCTTTCATCCATACAAAGACTCATATCCAATATTTATGGCATGGTAATAGTAAACTGAATAATAAAAACTAATAGTAAAAACTGAAAACAGAAGTAAATCTCCAACATCAGAGAGCAGATAAACAATGGAGTGCCTGCTCAGTAGGAGAAAACAGGGAATGTTGATGCATGAGCAGCGTGAATGAATCTCAAGTTCACTAGGCTGAGTGAAAGAAGCCACATAAAAGGAATGAGCTAATGTATAATTCCATTTTATATAAAATTCTAGACAATAAAAACTAAATAATAAAAGAAAATAAACCAGTGGTTCCTTGGAGCTGGATCCAAAGGAAACTTTGGGGATTTGTAGCTTTATCATCTTGGTTGTGATTTCATAAATATATATCCATTGACTAGCATATGTGAAATTGGCATTGGTTGTTATATGTTAATTATACCTCATTAAAACTGTTAAAAAAAAAAAAAAACAGGGAAGATTCTGAACCACAAGACCAATACGCTTCTTATCGAAGAGCTGTTAAAATCAGGAACAAGTTGAACCAGGGATTTAAAACTGTCTTGACACTGTTTCTCGACTCTCCCCTAGGACAGTCCTACATGGTGGGCTTATTCTAAATGACTTCGCACATGGGAGACTCAGTGGCTAGCAGCCCTGGACAACCTCACTACAGTTTAGTAACCTAAGAACAGCCCTTCCCTCTCCCAGTTCCAGCTTGAGGAAGTCCAGAGATACACTCTATATACAAGGTCAGCTCATGCCAAGTGCCCTTCCTTAGGCCAATCACTGTGGCCAGTGAAGATGATTGACTCAGTTTGGGATGTTGCTCAACTCTGGGGTTGGTGTCTCAAAAAGAAACAGATGAGAACTCTTGCAAGCCAAGCTAACTTTTGACTATTCTGCCCTCTTTAAGAGGGCTATAAGATACATATCTAAATGCATTTAATTGTTACTGTCCCACCTGAGCAAGCACATACCAACAAAGAAGAAATGTATTTACCTGCAGCTTTCAAGTGCTCTGTCTGGGAGGATGTTTCATGTTATTACTCAAGGACAGTCTAAGAAGCCTCTTCCCCATGCAGGTTCTGGGTCAAAGATGACAAATTAATGGCCCTCATGTCTCCATTTCCTTCCACTCACACCCAAGGTCAGCATCTCATAAATCAAAGCATTGCTCCCCTGAAACTCAGTGTGGTCTCAAAGCCACATCCACCCTTCAGGCATCTGTTGCTAATAAGCCCAGTTTCCATCTTTTTAAAATTAACCTCTCACTTCCCTTTTGGGTGGAGATTCCCTGAACCGCTTTCTTACTTGGAGTTTTTCTCTAGATCTCTTCCTTATTGCTCTTACGTGCATTTGTTCTTCATTCATCTGCCTCTTCTTGTCTTCTAAGTGTAAAGTCCCTTCCAGACATGGAGATTTCCAGCAATAGGACTGCACAAACCACATAAACTCCACACTATTGAAAACTGAGACTATTCACAGTACCTGCTTCACAGCGTTGTGATCACAAACCAGATTACAGCTGTGAGTTGCTTAGCAACAGCAATGTGCTCTGGGAAACACATACTCAGGTAATTTCATAACTGTGTGACCCTCATCATGCTTGCACAAACCCAGATGACATAACCACAGTCTGTGTAAATGTGAGAGCCAAGTTACATTTTAAATTTTAATGACTATGCCTTAGCAATCCATGAAACAAAAATGCCTCTGATCTGCAAGCCCCTTGCCCAAGGACAGATAGTTCTTGAAATGCTGGAGGCTATTGTTTAAGGGAGATAACAAGCCACATGTTTTCACTCCCCTAATCAAGTTTGTTTGACACATCTGCATGGCTGTGCTTGATCACATGTTGGTGTGAGGTTCACAGGCAGGAAATATGTCAGGATGTATGCTTGCCCCTGACTGGACCTGATGGGAAATACTTAAGTTGCTGCAGACTGTGAATCAGGGCCATTTTCTGGGAACCTGGGTATAGACCTGGTCGGAGCCCATCTACCTGGCCAGTATTTAATTAAAGCTTGCTTCAAAACTGACTTTAAACTGTGGTAGTAGTCTCGACCGGTAGGATTAACATGGTCATGCATGCAATCTATCACTGATTGAAGCATCATTATGGGGTTTTTGGCTACATGTGGGTGCATTAAGCACAACATCAGACATGCAGCAAATTCTCTATAAATTTATGGATAACTCCAAGTTCCTCCTCCCACCTCAGTCAGAACTTAATCATCTCAAGTTCACAGCCAGCCTGAGCTCCAGAAAAGACCCTGTCTCAACAAATAAACAAAGCTTATCTGTCCTTTATACCATGGAAAGCTGGTCTATCAGATAATTGAACAAATCAAGATTTACAACAAATAATCATCACATGTTTAGGTTTTACTACTCCCTTGGTAATATCTTTATTTTAAATAGCTATTTGACATCTTCATTTTTATGAATCAGTAAGATAGGAATTGCAGGTAAAAACAGGGAAAACCTAAAGGGAAAATGAAAGACTTATGGTAACCCCAAACCACCCACCTTAGGTTGTCATTTATTTATTCCACCTACTTCTACAATGTATTTTCTGGACAGTGATTATATTCATTTTTAATTGTTGTATAACATGTTGCCAGGTGCTTGGTAACTCAAAAAATTACATATTTATTATTTCCTAGTTCCTATGGGTTAGACACAGCTCATCTGGGTCTACAACTCAGAGTTCCCCAAGGCTGGGTATCAGTAGGATATTTCGTCATCTGAAGTTTGTCTATAGATAGAGGTATTTCTAAACTCTTCTGGCTGTCAACAGAATACATTTGTTCATACCTGCATGGTTTCTTACTGGCTGTAAGCTGGAGACTGCCCTCAGGTCCTGAAATGCCTGTTGTGATCTACCCCATGGCCCTCTCCATAGATATTCACAGGATGGCTGCCTACTTCTTCAGGGCTGGCGGGAGATTCTCTCTACTCTGCCTAGACTGAGACTACTAAACAAAATGTTGTCAAGAGTTGTCCTTTCAAAAAACTGTCGTCATCTGTTGGTTGGGAGAAAGTTTAAAGGGTGGTGATATGATGGTGGCATCACACCAGGAGGCGGAGCTTGTGGGAACCTAAAAATGTTGCCTTTTCAGCAAAGATGGAAATAAAGAGTGAGATCACAAGGCTTTGGAACTGAGCCATAAAACCACCTTTGCCCCTAAAATCTGTCCAAGCTGCTTCCTGGGATGCACAGAACTCTAAGTTCTGACCTAATATGACCTCTGGGTGGAAGAGCCAAAGAGTCAAAAGCAGGGCCTCTCAGGTCTAGATGAGAAGCAACAGGCACTTAAACAACTTTGGGATGGACAGAAACCTGACAGTTCCACCTGACCAAGTACAAATGGGGTCTGTTCTACCAAGGCTGTAGGTTACAACCCATCAGCCCTCTGTTTCACCCTATCCTGGGCCACCTGAAGCCCTTCACTGGCTCAGGGGAGCCAGATCTGAGCCAGCTTCTCTCTCTTTGTTGCTCAACTTCTACAAATGCTCTTTATACCGACTGTTGCCATAGTATTGGCTTCTATGCACAAAGCCTAGTGAGCCCTTGTGCACTGGCACATTCCAGATTTTTCTCTCTTACCCTTCCTAGTTCTTTTCCTTCTCCTTTTTTCTCTCTATTCTATTCCTCATGGGTAACTAGTACAACATGTTTTATTAATTTCCTCTGTGCTAGACAACTTATTTTATAAGCACTATGGATAAATCTCCCTAGAATTCATGGGTTGTGTATCAATGCAAGGAAGATGTATTAGTTTCTTATAGCTTCTGTAACAAAGATCACGGGCTAGTGCTTTAAAGTAATGTACAGCTATTTTCTGACAGTTGTGGGGTCAGAAATCTGAAATCACTATGCCCAGATCTGAGTGTCAGTAGGACCACGGTCCATACCCTACAGAAGCACTACAAAGTGGGTTCAACTTATTGGCATAGTCTAGCTTCTGAGACAGCCTTTCTTACAGTGTTTGGCTCCTATCTCCTTCCTCCAGTTTCAGTACCAGTATCTTAACATCTCAACTGAAGTCCCAATGGTCTCTCTTCTCTGTAGTGACTCTGTTTTCTACTATACTCTCAAAAGACCCCTGTGGTTGCATCTAGGGCCTCTCAGTATGTTAGCCAGCTTTCTGCTGCTGTGGTAAAAATCAGCTTAAAGGATGCAAGATTCATTTTGGCCTTGTGGTCCATCATTACGAGAATTGTGGTAGAAAGTGCTTGGTAGAATAAAGCTGCTCATTTCACAGCTACCACAAAGCACAAAAGGAGAGGTAGGTGTCCTGAAGACAAAATGCATCCCAAAGACCTGCTTCCTCCCGACAATCCCCACTTCCTAAGCTTACACTGTCAATAGATAAATCCATGAATGAGGTCCAAGCCTTCATGATTCAGTCACCTCCCAAAGGCTATACACCACTGAAGACTATTACACTGAGGACCAAGCCCTTAATACAGGAGCTTTGGAGAAACATTTTGGTTCTAAGATCACCTCCATATCTTCCCATCTCTTAACTAAATTACGCCTTCAAAGTCCCCTTTTGATGTAAACAGCAGAATTTATAAGTTCTAAGGACTGCCACCCATGTGTTTCTGGGTATCATTATTTAGTTGGCCTCAGGTGCATTTGTGAACCTTTGAACTTCTGGAGAAGTAAGAGTAGCTGAGACCAGAGCTACTGTATTAATTGCATTGATCTGCTATGAAGTTTCTTCTCTAGCTTTGATTTAAAAGACTTCTGGCTCAAAACCTGGAAACAACCTAGACATCACTCTACTGAGGAATGGATAGAGAAAATGTGGTACATTTACACATGGAGTATTACTCAGCTGTTAAAAACAAGGACACCAGGAAACTTGAAGGCAAATGGATGGAACTAGAAAAAAATCATCCTGAGTGAGGTAACCCAGACCAAGCAAGACAAACATGGTATGTACTCACTCATAAGTGGATATCAGCTGTAAAATAAAGGATAACCAGGCTACAATCCACAGACCCAGAGAGACTAGATAACAAGAAGGGTTCATGGGGAATGCACCCAGATCTCCCTGGGAAGGGGAAGTAGAAGAGATTTCATGAGTAGACTGAGGGCAGGTGGGGATGGGGATATGAGTGATCAGGTTGTGGGGGCATGGAAGAGGTAAGTGCTGAGAAGGATGGTTGGGGGGGCATTTCCTAGTAGGGCACAAGGGACCCTCCCAGGAGTCTATGGAGATGACCCTAGCTTAGACTCCTGGCAATGGTGGATAGGTAGCCTACATCCGGACCGAGAATCCAGACCCCACAAATTTTGTGCTCAGATTAGTGCCTGGCCCAATTTGTCATCAGAGAGGTATCATCTGACAGTTGATGGAGGCAGGTGCAAAGAGCCACAGCCAAGCATTAGGCAGTTTGGGAATCCTGCAGAGAAGGAGAGAAGAAGTGGAGGAGCCTTGGGAAGGACACCATGGGAAGGCTCACACAATCAACTAACCTGGGCTCATAGGGGCTGGCAGAGACTGAATGGGCAACCAGGAAGCCTGCATGAGATTGACCTAGGACTCTGCATATATGTGACAGTTGTTTGGCTTGGTCCTCTTGTGGGATTCCTAACAGCAGGAACAAGGGTTGTCTCCAACTCCTTTACTGGCTTTTGGGACCCTTCTCATGCTGGGTCGCCTTGCCCAGCCTTAATACATGGGCAAGCTCTTAGTCTTACTGAAACTTGATATGCTATGTTTTGTTCATACTCATGGGAAACCTGCCCTTTCCTGAATGGAGACAGAGGAGGAGGAGATTGCCAGGATGGGAGAGAGGACTGGGGGAGAGGAACTGGGAAGGAAAGATGGGGGAGAGGCTGTGGTTGGGATGTAAAATAAATAGATGAATTTTTAAAAAGGGGGGAAAAGAGTTCTGGCTCCAAACCCACCAAAAGGCAGGCCTGAGCTTAGGGGGCTCCACAGAATGTCAGGCAAGAAACCAGAAAATTCTAGAAACTAAGGAGCCCTTAGCAATCACTAGCCCTGTCCTGATACCTTGGCCATGAGGAGACCCAGGTGAAGAAGGTTGGTTCTCTGTGGTCAGAAGTGTGCTTAGACAAGTTGAGGGAAGAAAGCAATCTTAAGCTCTTTCCACAGCTCAGCGATACCTTTTGCCTGCAGTGCGCCATGATCAGGGTGGCAAAGCCTTTGTCCCCAGTAGATCCAGAGCTCCTTGGGGGCATAGAGGAAGTATCAGAAAACTTGGTTTGCTAAGATTGAGTAAATATCTTAGATCTCAATCCAGGTGGCCTTTGTCCCCACTGCTCAACTCTCCTGTCACAGATGACATGGAAATAAATGGGGATGGCTGTATTCCAATAAAATGTTATTGATAAGCATAAGCAGTGGGCCAATTTGAAATAGAAACTGATTAACAAATTATTAGTATAGGGCCAAAGGTGTGCCTTGTGTGAGCTTGTTTAATCCTCATTATTTATATAACATACATTATGATCTCCATATTGTGGCTGAGGAAACTGAGCTTCAGACAGTTGACAACTCATTAAAATCATAAAAGATGCATGTTTTTAAAAGAGCTATGTAGGTAGCAAAAGCTGACCTCAAATTAACTATGTAGCCAGAGACAATTTGAATTTTTGAGACTCCTGTCTTCACCTCCGGGGTGCTGAGATCACAGGCATACCAAGTTCTATGTGTGCCAGGGATCAAAGTGAGGGCTTTCTGCATGCTAGACAAGCACGCTCAGCTAAGCTCCATCCTGGAACCCTAAAGGATGCATCTCAAACTACAAAGCTGGACCGAGAATCCAGACCCCTCAATTTGGGTGCTCTGTTTTTCACCTCTAGGCTGAAGATCCTTAACCCTGGCTACAAGTAGAATTTCTGACCAATTAAAGCAGATATTCTGGAAAAGTCTGGTAGCACTCATGATGTTGGAGTTACACCTGTAATTCTCCAATTTTAAACTATAATCTGAATCAAGAAACACTACTCTGAACTAGCATGTGTTAATTGTGAGTTCAAAGAAAACATGAGCATGAAGAAGAGGCAGGAATGAGGAGGGGGAGGGATGGAGGGAAGGACAAGTAAGAGCAAGGCATTAGTGGCATTCAAAAACTTTCTGCTTTGGGAAAGAAAATTAATAT
This sequence comes from Peromyscus californicus insignis, assembly GCF_007827085.1. Taxonomy (NCBI): domain Eukaryota; kingdom Metazoa; phylum Chordata; class Mammalia; order Rodentia; family Cricetidae; genus Peromyscus; species Peromyscus californicus. Next base: position 104,774,342 of record NW_026294551.1, read on the forward strand.
TCAAAATTTACAAAACTTATAAATTGGAGAAGCTGTGTGATTAGTTATTAGAAAAGGAATTTTTGCTTGTGTATGCGGTTCTCTAGAGTGCTCTTAACAGCTGTTACCTTTTGGGTGATCAAGCATGCATTTGAAGAACTTCCATTGCTTGAAAGGGGCTCTGAGAAGTAGGAGACTCAAGTCCTGTATGTGCTACTGCTGGTCAACGATTAACAGAAATAAAAATTTAAAACCTCTACAACCACAGTGTGGATGGGAAGCACATCTTTCTCACCCAGCCTTGGGTCTTGTAACCATCAGTACTGCTGGTTGTCTCTACAAACATGTGGAAGGACTGGGAGGACCAGGCATTGCCATGAACACCTGCACTGCGGACCAGCAGCCTACCTTCAGGCCTGCTAGTCCCACTTTCTACATAAGAGGAATTCTCACACCAATGTCCTGGGAAGGGAAGCTACTGCTGGTTGGTCCCTCCTTGTTCTTTGTGAATGAGTAGAATGGAGGAAGAAGTAGGATATTGTTTCTATGGCTGCCATTCAATCTAGACAGATCAGCTTTGCCTCCAGGTAAAGAAGAATTGAGGCCTTCAGCCATTTAATCCTCATTAGCATGAGCTGAGCCTTTTAAGACTTCAGATTTCGCATTTAAACAGAATGCTGGGAAAGAGGCCAACCTGAAGATGAGAGCAATGGGGACAAACACTTGTGTCCTCCTTATAGTCATAAGACTTCACAAGGAAAAATGCAGGGTGCCAGCTAGTTTTGAATAACCAAGAAATAATTTTTGAGGAGAATAGGTTCCAAATAGTACATATGACATATTTATATTGAAAGTGATTCCTTGTTTATCTAAAACCTAAACTTAACCAGGTGTCTCTTCTCTAGCAACCTCAGATCTTGTCTCTTCACAGCTGTCTCTTGAGCCCTAAGATAAAGACTCATTTTGAGTTTCCTTTTCTTTGGGTACAGAGCTGCATCACTGTGGTGAAGGCCAACTGTGGGTACTATGGAAATAATCTCCATCCCCCATCCTGTATGTTGAGGACAATGAGCCAGCATTTAAGGGGCTTGCTTCCTTTGTGGAAGCAAACAAGGAGCAAGTTAAGATATGACCCTCAATAAGTGGGAAATCCTCCACAGGGATTCATGGGCATTTCTAGAATCTCCTAGCACTGACTGTTGTAAACTTTCCATCTTGTACAATTTCATCATTGCATACACCAGTGTCATCAAACACAAAGAGGTCTTTGAGCAAAATCTCTGTCAACATGTTTTGTCCTTTTGGGGGCTGATACAACAAAATCCAATAAACTGGGCAGCCAAGGAACAACAGGAATATATTTCCCATTGGCATGGGGGCTAGGAAGAGCAAGACCAAAGTTCTAGCAAAACTCTGTCTTGTAAGTGGCTTTCCCCTGGCATCTTACTGGTGGCTACTTACTGTGTCCTCACAGGAGAGAAGGAAGCAGGACAGCTTCCCTGGGTTCATTTCTAGAATGAATCCCATTCTAGAGGATTTGTTCCCATGACTTAGTCACCCCTCCCAAAAGCCACACTTCTAAAGAGCATTACATTAGGCATTAAGATTTAACATACAAATGACCTAGTCACTGCCCCCCCCAGGCCACACCTCCAAATAATATCACATTAGGCATTAAGATTTAACATACGAATTTTGGGCAAATGCAAACATTCTATTTATATCACAACTCCCTTGGGGCAAATGAAGACTGACTTAAATGAGTTTCTTGGATAGACATCCAGAGATGTTCTGAGAACATCATATTCTCAGAGAAGCCTAGCTTGGGCTAGAATTTAAGGTGATCTCTTGTCATAACTAAAGTGAGATGAGTCTTCAAACAGCTTGGCATCACTCAAAAAAATCTGGTGTCTTCATTTCTCAGCTGCAGTGGAGGCTGGCTCCTAGGTCTACAGAGAATTCCATTAGCCCACCGCAGTTGTTCAGAAGGCATACAACACATGCACAGTACATGGCCCTTCAATATGTAATTGTCAGGGACAAGGAGATGTCAAATGAGAACCAATGTTCCCCTGTACAAAGCTGCCTGGAGGCACCATGCAAAGTGGCATCATCTCACCAAAGAACTGAACAGAGGAATCAAACTCAGCCTCCAGTCTCTGCCCAAGGAAGAAGAGAAGAGATGTCTGTCACTCTGACAGATTCCAGGCTTCTGGCCAAGGGCCTCTGTGGTTCACTTAGTGACAAGCTGGAACCATGGGCTTTGGTTAGAAGTGCCAACTTTGCCTAGAAGAAAATCTAAGGGAGAAAACAAGTGATGGCCACATTTTGCTCAGCAGTGTCAACTGTTCGCCGTCTCCTCTTGCTAAAACCGAGCCAGTTTCTAGAGCCTTCCTTCACTTATTTTATCAGGAAGGAGAGGCATTTGCTACAGTGGCTGTTCTGCCTGTGAAGCATCCTGGCAACTGAACCATCCCTCGTTTCTATGATACTCCACTCAGGTTTATGCAGTACTCACCCTAGAGCAGGAGCCGTGATTTAACAATGAGAAAAACGAGAGAGCTCGGACTCTAGAGAGGAGAACCCAGACACTAAACAGTGAAGGTATCATCCACATGCTGTGAAATGCAAGAGCTGCAGGAGGAGAGGCACCTGATAGGGAGACCGTGGGTAGGCAACAAGAAAGGCTGCCTCTTCACAGTTTCCCTACAGAGGCAGAAGAGCTGAGTTCTGTCCTTAGTACTTCTCTGGGGATTAGAATCAGTCCAGAGGTGCAAACGTAGCCACCTTCAAAGATGCTTCCTCAGCTGAGGCTGACCTTCTCACACAACTGTAGACAAGTATCCAGGGCAACCACACCCATGGGATACCCTCGGCTGCCTAGTCCTGAGGTCAACTCCCCAGCCAGGTTTCTTCACCTTCTCTGTTTCCTGCTTGTTTTCTAACCCAAAGATCCATTTCTGACTTAATTTTGCTGGTATCCTTTCTGTCATTTTGTGTGCAATAAGTAGCTCAGAGCAGTGCACTTCTGCTCGGAAAAGCATTAACTAGACTATATGCATTATACTACTCTTGCATGTCCAGCTTTATTAAAGCCATCCAGAGAAACATTCCCAGCCCACGTAAGTCTCTTCTCCCACAGAATATCTCCCCAGTGAGATTACACAGAAAATGAAACAAATATCAGTTATCAGTTGTTCTGAGAAAGAGGTAGCAGGGACAAAGAGAAAAATGTGTCTCAGCTGCATTAGTTTGGACACAAATAAACAGAAACCAGGTAGGTAGATGTCAAGAGACAGACCAGGATTTTTGAAGCTTTTCCCACCCCAGTAACCAATTATCATATGCAAACTGACGAGGGAATAATTCCATGAAACCTCTCAGCTGAAAGAAGCTCGATTATGCATGTTTTTTCCCCCTCTGCCAAATACACACAGAAGGCAGCTCTCCAGAATGGGGTCTGTGCAGTGGGGAAGGAAGTCAATTTCTTCCCTTCACAGGACTTCACACCAGGTAAATATTGATTACACTTTCCTGGTGCCTCTAGCCATCATTTCTGTTATGAATTCCCCCCTTGTCTCCATGGGGATAGCAAAGCTTGGCAGAAAGACATGTTCTAATTACAAGCACTGAATTCTTATTCCCAATTCTAGCATCCTTGGGAAATGATGGCAAGTGTCCACTCTGAGGATGACCCAGAAAGCAGAGGCAGACTGGAATCCAGACTGTTGTAGGGGATGCCAGGGCACCAGTACTTGGGATTCTCAGGTTAATTACTGATAAAGCCTCAGTGATCTGCACAGTGGGCAGCAGAGGATATCGGGGTGAGAAGACAGTGGGTGTGTTATCTTGAAACTGGCAGGGGCAGTCGACTAAGCCTTCAGATGCATACAGGGTGTCAACACTCGACCCAGTATGGAGGCAAGTGAGCAGCCATAGACATTTCTTGAACAGAAATGCTAGTTTTATGCAGGATGCCCACAGACATCTTTCTGTGACACCAGCTTTGGGTTCTGAGTGGGAGAGAGGAATGGAAGCTGAGACTGTTGGCTGAATGCTTTTCATCAAGGCCAACTGCAGAATCTAAGTGCCAGTCAAATGCAAGTACTCATAGCAAAATTGTAAAGAATGTGATGGGGAAATTGCCCTGCCCTAGGTTGAGTTCTACCGAGGATGACAAAGCACATAGCTCAGCACTGTCCCACAGCTCAGGACTACAAGGCTGCAGGATTTGTTCATGAGAGCCATCTGCTGCTGGGCAGCTTCCGGGACATTAACTCCTTGGCACTTCCAGCTTAGCCTTTGCACTGAGCATCTGCCCCTCTGTCCAGAACAGAAAAGTCCTTGGAAGATGGCTGCAGGTACATGAAGTGAGCAACCTTGCAACAGGCAGAGGAGACTTCACGAGTGACATGGCCAGGGCTGTGAGAGCATCCACGGCACTGCATCTCTGCACTGAGGTGCACTTTCGGTTAAATCCCCGTGTGTGTGTGTGTGTGTGTGTGTGTGTGTGTGTGTGTGTTGCCACAGGAACAGCATAGGATAGCTGTTCAAGTTTTGTTTCTGTTTTTTTTTTTGTGTGTGTGTGTGATAAAACACTGACCAAAAGCAACTGAGGGAAGGCTCCCACCTCCGGATCACAGTCCATCACTGAAGGAAGTCAGGGCAGGAGCTCAAGCAGAAACCATGGAGTAATGCTACTAGCCGGCTAGCTCACAGAGGCATGCTCAGTTAGCCTTTTCTTACAGCCCAAGACCACACGCCCAGGGATCAGTAGTGATGTAGGCCCTCCTACATCCGTTGACAGACAAACCTGACCTAGGCAAACCATCAGTTGAGATTTGCTTCTCAGGAGCCTTTTCTGTGTCAGGTTGATGGCTAAAGCTAAGTAGAACAAAGGCCCAAAGAAGTCTGCTTTGCACTACAAAGAGAAGAGAGTGTGTGAAAGAGGCTGGAGGGTCTCCTTCAGCTCTCACCTGACACCTGAGAAAGGGCTGCCCGGCTCACAGGCAACTGAGGAATGCCATTGCGTCATGCCATCTGGTCCCTGTCAGATCTGTCGACAAGATAAATCAATAAATAATAAAGCCCACAGTATAGCCAGAACCAAATGGAGATAAGCATATGTTTGTGCAAACGGGAAGACCACCTTCTATGGAAGAGTCTAAATGTATCAATAAAACCAGTTTCAGACACATGCTACAGAGAAAAACTGCTAATTACTGATATTACCATTGATCTCTATTCATCCGAGACTTTTGTTCAGGAAAGGCAATCGCTTGGTCCCTTACATAACCAAAACCAAGAGAATGTGCAGGGAATGGGAGGGGGCATTCTCAGCTGAGGCTCAGACAAAAGGCTGGAGGGAAATGAGGCAAGTGGTATTTTCTGGGGACCTACTGAGAGGAGTCACACAGAGAAGAGAGAAGCTGGCCTAGCTCCTCTCAGACTTCAGTCCTCTCAGCACTGTGCTCTGCATAGAAATGGCCGCTTTCAAAGAGTCAAACAGAGACTCTTAAGGAGGGACACTTTACAGTGAGGGGTTGCCTCCTTCTCTAAAGAGATTTTTGTTGTTAGTTGAATTCTTGGAGGAAATGCATAAAATCAGAGTTTAAACCCTTAAGAGCAAGGGCTCTGAGGTCGGACCTGGGTTTGAGACCCACTGCTGTCCTGCCAGGACTCAGTGACACCTAGCGACTAGCTGATGCTCTGGATCATTTCTCTTCATAGACATGCAGGATGCGACTCTGTGATGTGCAGCCCACAGCTGAGCAGGGAATGGAGGCACTGGAGCAGTGCTACCAGCAGAACTAATAAACCAAGGATAACTGAGGACTGAGATGCTCAGCGGGACCCAGGGCAATCCCGATCCCATGTAGCACACTTAGAAGTCTCGATAGATGCCAACCAAGATGTTTAACAAAGAATCAAAATTCAAAATAAAGGATCCAAATTTATATTTGCACAGATCAACATCTATTGCTTCCTGATGACAAAGAGAAATCCAGTAAAATCCTTAGGACAAGGGCATAGGATACATTTTCAGGGTGCTACAGTCACCACCATTATAATATTTTCATCACCCCAAAATGGAGAGCCCTGCAGCCCCTGTGAATACCTGCTTCCTAGTCTGCATCTCCCCTAGCCTGTGCTTTCTGTCCTTAGGGTCTTCTTGTTCTTATCTTCAATGTAAACAGAATCACACTGCATGTGTCTGTCCCTGGCTTAGTAAATTTAGCATAAAGTTTTTAAGGTTCATCCAGGTTGCTGCATGTTAGAATACTTTCATACTCTATGTGGCAGTATACTATCCCATAATATACCACATTACATTCATCTGTCCACTTATAGGATGTTTGAATTGTTTCTTTTCCATTTGGGCCATCATAAATGGTGCTGCTATGAACACTCAAGGCTGTCTGAGCACCTGTTTTTAGTTCTTTGGATTGTACACCTGGGGATAGAAATGATGGGTTATCTGACCATTCTGTCCAGCCTTTTGTGGATTAATCTAACATTGTGTTAACAACCATGGTGGCAATAGAGTTTATCCTTCCAGAAAGATCCATGAAATGACCATGGAGTCTCCTTGATCTGTTTTTGGTCACATGCTCATCCCTGAAACAGTCACTGTGGGCAGGAAGGTGGAACACCCTGGTTGGTAAAAATGTGTCTACTCTTATAAGGAGAATCTTTTTATTCAAACGGCCTGCACTTGGATAGACACTGATCAGAAATCAAAATGGGGGCCTGGAGAGGTGGCTCAGTCAGCAAAATGCTTGATGTGCAGTCATGAGGACCTGAGTTCAGGTCCCTAGCACCCGTGTAAAAAGGCAGGCACAGCAGGGTGCACCTGTAACCCCAGAATCATGGAGACAGAGACAGGTGGATCCCTGGAGCACACTGGCCAGCTAATGCAGCTGAATAGGTAGGTTCTGAGTTCAGTGAGAGACCCTGCTTCAAAAGATAAGGCAGAGAGTCACTGAGGTAGACTCCCAATGTTGACTCCTCCCCTTTACATATGCACACACCCACATGCACACATGTGCACAGACACAAGAACACATGAAAACACAAACACCACACATAAACATATACACATAATCAAAACTGTATTTACAGGAGAAGAATGAAGAGAACATAAAAGATAAAAATAAGAAGTGTCTACGTCGCCAAAAAGCAATAAAATAACTGTTTTGATAGTGACATGGGAGTGTTGGCCAGCGTCTGCTGAAGAGTCAGCATTTGACAGGACTTCACAGAGAGCACTGATCATCCCCAAAGCACAGATGAGAAAACTGGAGCCAAGGGAACTTTAGTAGTTCTCTCAAAGTCACCAGGAGAAAATGATTGAGCCTGGATTTGAACCTCTGTGTCTCCAACTGCTAAAGCTCCTGTCTTTTCCTCTATCCCAAGCTGGTGTTTTACTGAGTAGCAATCACAAGGCATGAAATAGTCTCAATGGCAGCTTTGGTGACCCTCTGAATATTCACTGTTCTGGGTACCAAAACCTTCACTTGCACCTGTGGACATGCATTTATGCAATCCCCTGGTGGCATGGATGAAAGCCTCCCACTTTGGCACATGAAGCCAAAACAAAATACCCTCTTTCCTCATCAACACCAGGACGGCATTCCTCACCAGACAACGGATCTCCAGACATGGTCAGAACTACAGCCACTCACTAGTGCCTCCTGCACAGCACAGTGGAGTCAGTGCTCTCAGAGAGCACAAGTGAACGCATTGCCCTGCCTCTCAGTTCCCTCAAAAGAGACTTTGGGCAGTTGGTCCACATTACTTCTCTTGACTATCAAAGCAAACTGGTGTGATTCAGTGCCATGGGACTGTGGTTCAGAAATGGCTAGACCTGACACTTCCATGCTCAGCTCAGTTGCTAAAATGGTGCCTTGTCTCCCTCCTCTGTCTGAGCATGGAACAGGAAGAAACTGTTACAGTGCCAATCTCTTAATAGGATTGCAGTTTTTCTTGCATAGTGCATCTCAGGGACTGTTGTCATTTGCCTTCTACAAGTGACAGCCCTGCTCTCTGGGCTCCCTGGTGGCTGGGGGAGAAATGTTACTGCACAGCTCATCACTAGTGGTACTTCATAAGTACAGCAGAAACCCAGTGTTCACAGAGCTGTCTGACCAAAGATACCTCAGAACCCCAAGGCCAAAAAAAATACCTGATAGCTCCCCATTCTGATGATGTGCATGTATTACTTTTATGCGTGCTTGTTCATGCATGCACAAAAGTAGCCATTGTCGTTAGGGTAGTACTTCAATCAGTAAAATGTTTGCCTGCCAAACATGGGGACCCGAGTTTGATACCCAGAACCCACTTAAAAAGACACGGTAGTACATACTTGTGACCTTAGCAATAGAGAAGAAGAGAAAAGAGGTACTGGGCTCTCACGCCAGCTAGTGTAGTTAGTGAGCTCCAGGCCAGTGAAGGACCCTGTCCCAAATGATAGTAACTGAGGTTCTCCTTCAGTGTCCTCTTGGGCCAAATGATGCCTCAGGGGAAACATGCGTACACAATTCACACACACACACACACACACACACACACACACACACACACACACACACTCTTATCTGAATATACCCTCCAATTGCCTTTGGAGACCACTTCATCTCACGGTGATATCACTCTGGGACAGCTCCCTAGTTTGCTTTCTATTGCTGTCATCAAACACCATGACCCAAAGGAACCTGGAGAAAAGAAGGGTTTGCTTCCGTTTACACTTCCACATCACAATCCATCATCGAGGGAAGTGGGGCAGGAACCCAAGGCAGGAGCCTGGAGGCAGAAACTGAAGCAGAGGCCATGGAGGAGTCTGCTCACTGGATTCCTCCCATGGCTTGCTCAGGCTGCTTTCTTTCACAGCTCCGGACCAATTGACCAAGGTAGCACCACTCACAGTGGGCTGGGCCTTCCCAAATCAATCACCAATCGAGAAAACGCCTCCACAGACTTGCCAAAGGTGAACATGATGGAGGCCTTTTCTCAGTTATGGCTCCCCTCTTCCAGATGACCTGAGGGTGTGTCAAGTGGATAAAGGAACAGCCAGCACAGAAGGCGCCTGGCTGCATCTGCCACCCATGTTCATTCTGAACTCTTTCCACTTCTCACACTTCAAAGGTCAGGGTCCTGGTCCTCTTTTTAACTTTATGCTAACTTTGAGGAAATAGATTTGTAGAGGACAAAACAAATGACTGTGGGGTTCTGTCCACATCCCTCCCTCCAACTGCCACTCTGCCCCTACCACTGGCCACATGCTGTGTGTCTCTGAGGATACTCCAAACAATGGCTTGTGTGGACCACAGAAAATAAGAGCTCTTGCTGTTTTGAAAATCATTCTGTATGCATGAGAAGTTCAGGAAAGCAGAAACATGAAGGTGATCAATTAACAAGACAGCCATGAGCCTTGTTTCAGGATAACATCTTTACTTAACCTAAACCATGAAAACTCTCAGGCAGCTAGCCATGTGCTGAAGGTTCTGCTGCTGAGGACAAGACAACCGCCTAGCACCGAGCTGACCTCAGCTGCCTGAGTGCAGCTGCGCTGATGCTGTTCGCACAGCCGGACCCTGACACACCGATTAGCAAAAGTCCTCAATAGTTGCTTCACTTGTCAGCAGGCTTGGGAAGCAGCAGAAAGTTTTTGCTCTGGACTCTGGATATGAAGCCCAGATCTACCAGAGGGAGGAAGCTGCTTAGGAAGCAACCATGCTCAGGGGAGAGCACTTGCTGTTGCAAGCCTAACAAACCCAAGCCCAGGGAAAAGAGAAAGAGAACCGGTCCCACAAAGTTGCCCTCTGACCGCTACTACACATCAATACACTCAGAGTAATAATAAATATTGCTAAAAGCTACTTAATGTCAACAGGGTATGGTGGTACTACATGCTATAGTGTAGCACAGTCCCTGGTGTTCCTAAGTTCTCAACAGATTTGGCTTTTTATTATGATGGTTATGTCTTGGCTCCTTAACTATTCATGAAGTATTTAAAGCAATGGACTGAATATCACCCTTAATTATACCCTCAACTGGCTATAGACCAAGAGCATAGGCACAGACTCTGCAGTAATTCCGGCTGAATTCACACTGGCTGTGCCGTGTGATACTGAGCAACTCACTTGACCCTTCTGAGACTCTTTCTCCTAATTTGTAAAATGGACCGTCAGAGTTTCTCGGTGTTATCCATGTACATCTGTATGTAATACACTGAAATAAGTATAAACAGCAGTCACTGTGAGCACAGCTACTAAACTGAGAACAGAAGGTCTGACTTGTGCTCATACATCACTAACAGTTTATAAGAGTTAGGAATGCATTTTAAAGGTGCATGTGTGTTACTGCAAGTGTATGAATGCCACATCATGTGTGTATAAGTCTGAAGAAAGCTTTGGGCATCCGTCTTGGCCTCCCATTTGATTGAGACAGGGTCTCATGTTTGCTGCTGGGAACCCCAGGCTAGCCCAGGGGCTTCCAGGGCTTCCCCTGCTTGCTCCCATCTCTCCACAAGAGCACTGGAACTACAGATGCTCACTACCATGTCCAGCTTTATGTGAGTTCTGGGCATTTGAACTCAGGTCTTCCTCTTTGCATACCAAGTCTTTTACCCACTGAGCCATATCCCACCTGAGTGCATTTTAAGGACAAACAGCATGTGTTTTGTTCTTCATCATGGGAAGGATATTTCTATAGAAAGATTTGATGATATTCCCGTGATCGATTACTTTAGGTGATTATGTCCTAACTTTATCCCTGACACACTGATCCAATGGTGCAACAGGGGTTGCATAGGTCAAAATAGGACTCAACATTATAAATTATTCTAATGAGGGGAAGTCATATTCTAACTGTGGACCTGGTGTAACCATTATATTTGATGACCAATGCATTGAATTTGAGTCATATCCCTGTTCACACACATAGTTTTGGAGAAATTTGGAGAATGTTGGCATCATTCCCATGTACATCAACCCCTCCTGAGATACACTGTCTGGCACATAACCTTTTGGAAGTTCAAGGAAGATTCATCCTTTGCACTTCATTGTTTCTAACTGAACCTTAATTAAGACTGGATGAGATATGGCAAGAAAAATGAGGGAAACAGATTATTGCTTCTTGGCCAACAAGATGCCAAGAGCAAAGCATCTAAGAAGGGTCTGTGTTAGGATGCTGTGCCCTAAAGAAATGAACTTCCTGCAAGCTTCACATGGGTAAAGCCTCAAGTCGGGATCACACTGGTCATACTGTTCCCTGGAAATACAATTAGTCTCTAGGAATTATGGCACTTCTCCCTGCCCAGAATCCGCTGTGCATGCAAAGACCTCACTGAATAACAGCACTGAAACCTAAGGTGCCGGTGCCTTAGACACCAGGAAGTGTCCTTCCAAATGTCTTCCACATTTACTGCCTTGAGAGCAGCAGAATGCAGCAACAAAGCACACTCTGGGGAGTGGTAGTGGGCCCCAAACTCGCTTCTAAGCAGGAAGAAGCATGAAATAAAGAAAATGAAAGGAGTATACCAATAAGGCTAAATAGTAGATAAAAGTGGATTCACATCCTATCACCACAACACCTGGTGAAGTCAGGACACATATTCTCCACACCCCAGACTACTCCCCTGCAAGATGGGAATCATCAGAATAGCACAGAACTATGAAGATATCAAATCACATAATTCATAAAAGTGCATGTATTGAGGCCAGTAAACAATGTGTGTCTGTGAAGGTCTATATGTATACATTCTGAGATATGATATGTATGATAACACTCAATATTGCAACTCTATGAGATAGGATTTCTCCCTCCCTCCCACTCTCCTGTCTTCCTCTCTCCATCCTCTCCCTCTCTCTCTCTCATCTGTTTTTAATTCTGAGATTTAAAGAACAAAATGAGGCCAAACTGTGGGATGCACCTGTAATCTTAGCACTTGGAAGACTGTCTCAGGCTAGCCTGAGTAGCAAGACCTTGTCTCAAAGGGAAAGAACAAGTAAAAGGAATTGCTGTCATCTTTTACAGCTACGAAGTTACAAAGCCATGCTTAAAACACCTCAGCTAATTTTTATCACCTGTTAATGCAAAAATACTCATGTTCTTTGTAACCCCTGATCCCAGACCTCAGTGAAGGATAGGTTTGGCCAGGCCTGTTCCACCCTGTAACCAATGACATTTAGGGCACAAGTACAAAGTCTAACCCACCCAAGAAGACTATTCCATGAAAGTGTAAAATTATATATTGTCATAGTTAATATCCCAGGGGATGGAGTTTATAGACTAGTGACCTTGTATCCCCTTCACTGGACAGCTTTAAGAAAGGCAAAAGACTGAGTTCAAACTGACTGAGCACTTACTGTCAAGTCTCATGCCAAATGTTGCAGATATTATCACATCGTCCACCAGTAACACTGAAAGGAAGGAGTTAGTAGCTCTGCTTTGCTGGGAGAACAGTTAGAGACAGAAGTAATGTGACTTGCCCAAGGTCACTCATTAAAAACCCAAGTTTGTTTTAATAAGCTCAACCCCCCTCAGGGACACCATTCACACAGCGAGTGACAGGATTTGCACCCTGGATATGTCCCCAAAGTACTTCTCAAACATCGCACCAAGCTTTCTGGAAAAGGGTTGTGCTCAAAAGAAGCTAAATGTCGGTGTCATTATAGAAAGAAGACTGGGTATGGGGGCTCAGGACTAGAGACCCTTTCCTAGAACACCACCCTCCACAGCTGACTGCAAGATTCCGAGCAAAGCAGGAGCTTCATTTTGCCCTGCTAAGCAGTGTGCTCTTTCTTCCCTGCACTCCCGTCTCCTCCTCACCCTGAGCCCAGCGGAGGGAAAGTTCTCCTTCACTGTGGTCTCTATGCTCTTAGAAATTACAACATGTTCAACATGAGCTTTAATTGTGGAAAAAGAGGTGTGCAGTAGAAAAAGTCACACCTGAAGATTCTCCATGCAGCAGACAGACCCCAGTGGCATGACAATAGCCTTTGCTAGAGTTTGGGACGATAGCGAAATTACAGCCGTATAAATTACACCATGTCAAGGGAGATCCTGCGTTAGTGCTTCCTGAGCAAGCCCATGTTCCTATGACTTACTAACACAGCTTCAGAAAGTACTTCCAGGAGAAGACCTGGCTGGCAAAACACCATGTTTACCTTATGCATCCTTTAAGGAACTCACCAAATTAAAACTTACCATTTTTAATCAAAGCAACTTTTGATATTTATAATAATTCTGAGCTGACCCCTTCCATACTGAGAATTTTCAAGAGTGCTTTCAGGAGGAAAACAGCTATTAAATGATCGGTCACATAAGCCCCGCTTCTCCTGGGGACAGCTAGCTAATTGGAGCCTCACTGCCACCCCAGGAGCAAAGGAAGAAACACTTCTAAGTTACAGCTTTTCGCAGCTGCGTCCAAAAGCGGAGGGTCACGGAGAGAACTATCATCCAAGATAGTGACCACAAACCACAGTCAGCTTTTGAGGCCATGGCATGTGGCTGTAACTTAGGAAATAAATTTTGAATTATATATCATAATCTAAGCCACTTATACCTCAATTTATATGACACATATAATCAGGGTGTAACACATTGGATACACAATTACAGAAAAATATCTGTAATGAACATGGACATAAATATACCAAAAAATTTGCAAATGGGATCCAGTGTGAGGCCATCAGGAGCCCCAACCTCACACTCCCACCACCATTGACCCTGCCTCCCTCCCGTGGTCTCCCTCCACCACTGGTCCACTCAATACCATGCCTCCCTCACGCGGTGGACTGTGTGCCCTGAAACTGGGAGCCACAGTGAATCTAACTATGCTGCTTTTGTCACAAATTCTGTCACAGTGATGAGGAAACCACTAATACAGTTACTCGGGATTTACTAAGAACTGTGTTAATGTTAATATATATAACATTATATATATATATATATATATATATATATATATATATATATATATATATATATTGGGTTTTTTGAGACAGGGTTTCTCTGTGTAGCTTTGTGCCTTTCTTGGAACTCACTTGGTAGCCCAGGCTGGCCTCGAACTCACAGAGATCCGCCTGGCTCTGCCTCCCGAGTCCTGGGATTAAAGGCGTGCGCCACCACCGCCCGGCAAATGTTAATATATTAATAACATGTTAATAGCCTGTTAATATCTATACATTAACTACATGAATACTCAGGTATTAAAATTCACTTCATTGGTATTCATGTTAACTGTGTTGCCATTGCTTGTGGCTTTATTTTTCTCCTTTCTTTCACTTACAGAAAGGCTCAACTGCCTCTACAATGCTTTCTGTACCAAGAGCTCTCAGCCCTGTGTCCAGAGGCCCCGTTCTCCCCAGCTCTTCCCTTGCACCAGCAGGTCGCTCGCTCCTCTCCCTGCATGGAGCAGCTGCTCTCCCGGCTGAATCAAGTGCAGCCCAGTGAGTAGGCTTCTCTCCTGCTTGTCTCAGCAATTTCCTTTTCCCTCACTGCACAAGCTCCCAACAGTTCCAGCGGGTCCAAAGGTGAGTGCTTCCAAACTTGCATTATTTATATATGAGAAACTCGGCGGGCTTTCTCTCGCTGTGTGTCATGTCAGCAGTTGGCGTCCCAAGTACCACACTCCTTCCTGCCCAAGCTGCTGCTTGCTTCTGACAAATTGTAGGAAATTGGATCTTGGGGGGAAAAGATCTTGGGATGGTTAATGAGATAAAGAATCACCTGTGAGATGGGCCTCTGGCAATGACTGTGGGGATCATCTTGATTACCATAACTAAGAGACCCATGGTAATCTGTGGGCTGCAGCCTTCCAAGGGTGGGGATCCTGGACTATAGAAGGGGACCGCTGTGAGAGCTAGAGCTTACTCTCTGCCTCCTGACTGTGGTTGGAGGTGATGGGCATCTTCAGGCTTTTGCCACCTTGACTGCTGGGCCACTGTGAGCAGACATAAACCCTTTGTCCCATAAGTTGCTTTTGCAGGCCATTTTATTACCACAGCAACAGGAAAAAGGCTAAGGCAGATGAGTCCGCACTTGCCTCCCTTCCTTCGGTGGCATCAAAAGAAGGAATGAAGCTTTACTTTCCTTGGATGGCCTATCCGGAGTACCCAGGAAGAAGGGGGCAGAGGAAGACACAGGTGGATGTGACAGCAGTATGCGGGGTGTTTGCCAAGGGGAGGACAGAATATATTTCTCTATACTGAGTCAGCAAAGCTGGAAGAAGGAGAGAAAAACTTCACGGTTCAGATGAGGAAAAGATGCTTTTGGTTGCAGTGGTTTGAAGGGTGGAGCTTGTCACTGCCAGAGACCACAGTTATTTTGGCTCCACATAGCCATGGCTTTGTATCAGTTGTCATTTTGTGTCCTCATTTTTTTAAACCCTCTTTTAAAATTGTAGGGTTTAGGAATAAAACCAAGTTACAGACAGATTAAAGTCTTTAACTCTTAATTAAAGGTTTTCATTCAGCCATATGCATTCAGCCTCAGAATTTTTCATCCAGACTTCCCCACAGCCATGGAGAAAGAATGAGACAAATCTAAAAATAAGTCAGCTGCATGCACAGTCCCCCTGAGGTCAGGCATTGTCCCCAAGGAGGACACAGCTGTTGTTATTTCTGTTGTCATGCCACTGTGGACAGGGACATCTTCTGATTAAAATCCAGTGGGACAGAACTACCAAAGAGGACCCTAGGGTTGGGTTGTTCTCAAGTGACCCCATGTTCCAGAAAAAACTCCCCCCCCCCCATCTTCTTCCCCTCTTCCTGAGCTCTTCTGCTTTCCCTACCAAACTCCCCTCAACGGCACCTCAAGCTTCAGTCACTGATGCCAAAAGCCTTGGCTGTGATACCTCCCTTCCTTTCACACCTCACATCCATCCATCCACAAACTTCGTTTTATCCAGGACTGGGTATGTAACTTCTGGAGTGCAGTGTAAAAGTTAGCCCCTGTTCAGAATTAAAAATTGAAAGATGGTGACAACAGAGCATTTAAATCAAAAGCAAGGCCCTTGTGAGTGAGAAAGGGACTTGATATGACTGCAGGGGTGAAGCCAGCCCCTGAAGACCCCAAGGCACCCAGAATCATGCCACACAGCATCCTTGACTGGAACACTTATCACCATCTGGGCTGCTGACATCACATTTACACTACCCCTCACCTGAGTTTGGACAGCTGAGCAGCCAGAGAGATGCAAGTGACCTTCCTCTTCTGCTCAAAGCCTTCCACGGATACTACCTGTTGAGCAAAGCAAAAAGATGAAGTTCTCCAGGACCTGTGTGAGCTGACTCTTGACACCACCTCCTCTGCACATTTTATTTCAATCCATAGCACCCCTTACCTCCCCAACCCAGCCAGGCATCACGCAGCATCCCTGACATCCCCCAACCCAGCCAGGCATCACGCAGCATCCCTGACCACCCCAACCCAGCCTGTTATTACACAGTGTCCATGACCACCCCAACCCAGCCGGGAATCACACCATATCCATGACCACCCCAACCCATCCAGGTATCACACCACATCCATGACCACCTTCAGCCCAGGGAAGCATCACACAGCATCCATGACCTCCCCCAACTCAGCCAGACATCACACAGCATCCCTGACTTCCCCCAACTCAGCCAGGCATCACACAGCATCCATGACCACCCCAACCCAATCAGACATCACACAGCATCCATGACCACCCCAACCCAGCCAGATATCACATAGCACCCCTGACCTCCCCCAACCCAGCCAGGCATCACAGCACCCCTGACAACCACAACCCAGCCAGGCATCACACAGTACCCCTGACCTCCCCCAACCCAGCCAGGCATCACAGCACCCCTGACAACCACAACCCAGCCAGGCATCACACAGCACCCCTGACCTCCCCCAACCCAGCCAGGCATCACAGCACCCCTGACAACCACAACCCAGCCAGGCATCACACAGAACCCCTGACCACCCCAACCCAGCCTGTTATTACACAGCATCCCTGACCACCCCAACCCAGCCAGGCATCACAGCACCCCTGACCACCCCAACCCAGCCTGTTATTACACAGTGTCCATGACCACCCCAACCCAGCCGGGAATCACACCATATCCATGACCACCCCAACCCATCCAGGTATCACACCACATCCATGACCACCTTCAGCCCAGGGAAGCATCACACAGCATCCATGACCTCCCCCAACTCAGCCAGACATCACACAGCATCCCTGACTTCCCCCAACTCAGCCAGGCATCACACAGCATCCATGACCACCCCAACCCAATCAGACATCACACAGCATCCATGACCACCCCAACCCAGCCAGACATCACATAGCACCCCTGACCTCCCCCAACCCAGCCAGGCATCACAGCACCCCTGACAACCACAACCCAGCCAGGCATCACACAGCACCCCTGACCTCCCCCAACCCAGCCAGGCATCACAGCACCCCTGACAACCACAACCCAGCCAGGCATCACACAGCACCCCTGACCTCCCCCAACCCAGCCAGGCATCACAGCACCCCTGACAACCACAACCCAGCCAGGCATCACACAGAACCCCTGACCACCCCAACCCAGCCTGTTATTACACAGCATCCCTGACCACCCCAACCCAGCCAGGCATCACAGCACCCCTGACCACCCCAACCCAGCGAGGTATTACAGCACCCCTGACCACCCCAACCCAGCCAGGCATCACACAGCATCCATGACCTCCCCCAACCCATCCAGACATCACACAGCATCCATGGTACCATTACACCTGCTGTGCCTTCTTCCTTAAATTTTTCTGCCACACATGTACACCACATTTGCTCTCTCACTCCAAGCCTTATTCAGTCAGCAAACATTAACTGAGTACAAATGATGCACCAGACATTTTTCATGATGATTAATCCTGGCCATCTGAGCAGGTCTGTGGGGTAGGAAGGACCTTCCCCAGAGTCCTCAGTATCTTTATGTGGCACCCCGAACAGGGGCAATGAACTAGCATCTCTCTGACTGAGTAAAGTGTCTTGTAAAATGACTGCTTTACAACTCTCTCTGGAAAATACTTTTTTTCCTAATGTAATAAACAGTAACTCAGTTTACACTGTTGTGAAGCACCATTCTAATCCCTGTAAAAGAAAGCTGTTGTTTCTCCAAGTTTAAAAATGAAGAAACCAATTAAGTGATTTTCCCAGGGTCACAGACCCATTTTTCTGCTGGACAACTGTTTATTATCATATTGATTTAGAGAAACTCTTTATATGTAACAGCTACTATCCTCTTGAGTGTTACATGTTTAGTATGCATAGTATGAAAATACTCCCCTTGTTGTGGCCAACTGTCTTTGCAGATTGCTTCCCATCCACCAGGCTACAAACACCAACTCAAATGAACGTTTTATTTAGCCTTGTCTATCTATTGGTCATCTCTTGTGCAGCCAATTATACTGCATCGCTAGCAACTTAAAACCATAAACGTTTATTATCATGTCCATATTCTAAGAGTCAAGGGTGTAGGAACAGTTCAATTAGGAGGTCTTTCATAGAGGTTGGGGCAAGCTGACAGGCAGCATCTCAAGACATCATTGGGTTGGAGAATCTCCTTGTGAGCTCATTCATATGGTCTGAAGCCTTCACATTCACCTTCTGTATAGGCTGTTCCATAGAGCTGCTCAGGGTGTAACAGCCAGCTTCCCCTCTTAGTCACCCAAGAGACAGGAGATAAAAGATCACTTGGTGTGGGAACTGAATCTTTTTATAACTAATAAAACCCACCTTCTCTTCTGCCCTTTGCTATTTGTCACACACACCAGCCGTGGTACAAAGGGTGGGGAAGAAGTGCCCACACAAGGAAGCAGGGGTCATTTGGTATGGCCTTAGAGATGGACTACATTACTGGTACACTCCTATCCTCCACAGGTCACGTGCTATGGACACACAATCATCGTCTTAGTTTCAGTTCTGTTGCTGGGATAAAATGCTATGACCACACAGCAAAGGAGAAACAACAGGAAACACGGAGGATGCCGCCTGCTGGCTCAAAAGCCAGCTTACCCTCAGTCATCTTTCCTATACAGTGCACGACCATCTGCCTAGGGATGTTGCCACCCACAATGGGCCAGGCCCTCCTACATCAGTTAACAATCAAGACAATTACCCAGAGACATGCCCACAAGTCAATCTGACCTAAGCAATTCCTCAATTGAGGCTTTTCTCTCAGATTACTCTAGGCTGTGTCAAGTTGATGGTTCAAATTGACCTGGCAGTTGTGCACATCAAAATAACCATCCCATGAGCAATGAGTCACCAGTGAAATAGAAGACATGTAAGAGAATAGCAGACATGTATTACCAAGGTGTATCTCAATATACTCTATGATGTTTGTGCAATGATGAAACACCTAGTGATGCTTCTCTCAAAACTCATCCTGTCATTGAACAACACATCACACACACACACACACACACACACACACACACACACACACACACACACACACACACACACACACTGAATGGTGCCTTTAGAAAAGGAGAAACTTGGGTTTATGGGCTTAGAAAACTTAATCTCAAGGATGTATTTCCCAAACTAAAGAGTTGGTACCTTCCAAAATTCCTCAAGACAAAGATTTTATATGTATCATGAAAGTCTCTGGTTATTTGAAGCAATGTGGGGAGAGTTGTTTAAAGGAAAGGATATTGGACAACTTACAAAAGCTCCAACGTGGCTGCAATGTTGTAAATTCAAAGGCAGGTAGAATGTGGAGGGTCCATCTCAAGAGGATATCCAGTGAGGACATCACAGTCTGCAACCCCAGCACCTCCAACACTGGACAGCTGCATGGCCACTGGATTTCAATCTACTGTACTATAGGACAGAGGTTCTGCCTCTGCTGGCCAGAACCCATTCTACGTGGTCCTCCGCAGGGGAATGTCTAATGCAAAGTCTAGGACGGGAGCATTTGATCGGTAGAGCCGTTTGACCAGTCATGAGTCGGTGCCCTAGCGCTGAGGATCACTGAGCCAATACTTTCAGGCTACATGTGAGGAGAAAGCAGGTCATCCCTCATCTTTTAGATGATTCACTCAAACATAAGGACCTCAGGCATCAAGCAGCCAAAGGAAACCAGAAGTTTCCACTACATCTGCAAAATGTGGCCTCTTGGAAGCATGGCATCTAATGAACCTGGAAAACTTCTGACCTGCGGGATATGTAGAAGATTAGCATCACAGGCACTAGTCACATAGAAGAAGACTGAGGCTCGGCCTCTAGCTTCCCAGCTCCCCGTTTTCTCATCCTGTGACTAGAATATCTGATGAAGTCATGGGGAGGGAACGGTTGTTTTGACCCATGGTCTCAGGAAGTGAAGCTCATCTTCACAGGGAGGCACAGTGAGGGCAGCACCATAGGTTCTGAGGAGAACTTCTGGCATGGTTGGTGACCACAAGGAGAGCTGGGCTAGTCTCCAAAGGCCCTACCCACTGTGACACACCTCCACCAGGCCTCACAACCTCCAGGGACAGTGCCACCCACTGGGAACCTTGTGTTCTAGCACCTGAGCCTGTTGGGAGCATCTCACAAGCAAACCATAGTGACAACCAAGTGACATTCTCCATCAGTAGTGTGAATGCCTTCAGCAATTATGTGAAGACCTTGAACTCTTCTGGACATAATTTTTTTCAATGGATGACACAGGCTATGTTGTACTACGAAGGAACTGAATTGTATTGAAATACAGTTACAGAAGTGTTAAACGAGCTTCTGACAGAGCAGCATATATGCAATACACATTACCCTTATTAATACTCTAAAGAAAAAATGTAGCAATAGGTTCAATAGCTACTACAATTTCAACAACATGATGAGAATAAAGGACATGGGGAGGTGCTGCAGCAACTGTAATGAGATATGGAAATAATTCTGTAGTTTCCGCTGGTGACAGCTGTGGGTATCAGATGCGGCTGTGTTAACCGCACAGTGGTTTGTTGTCCACATCTGCAATTGAAGGAGTTCTGAAAATCAGAGGGAAATGAAAAACACATTTCCTATGCAAGTTGATGAGTCCTTTATTTTCTCTCTAGAGAGCTGTAGGGACTGGCATGTTCATTGTGGGTTAGGAACCCTTGAGCTAGACAGTGAATATGTCCAACAGCCTAGCACTCTGATTAGAGACTGGAACAGTGCACACAACAACCAATGGCACAGATAAAAATATGAAATGAAAGGGGGCTTGGAGGTTGCAAGCTAACCCTCATATATGGGGAGTATGGTATACATGCGGCTTTGTGTGTTTCCCATTACAAGACAGCCCTACATTTGTATGGGGGTACCATGGGGCTGAAGAGATGACTCAGTGGTTAAGAGTGCTTACTGCTTTTGTAGAGGACCCAAGTTCAGTTTCCAGCATCCATATCAGGTGACTCACAACTTCGTGTAACTCTGGTTCCAGGGAAGCCAATGACATCTGGCCTCCTCAAGTACTTGAATCAATAAATAAAAATAAAATCTTTCAAAATAAAAAAAGAAATGCAGTATGTTTAGTTACTGCAGACATGTAACATCAGAGCCCCAGTCATTTCAGGAGTACCTAGGAGATATCTCCTGACCTTCTCCAATGCTGACACAGCAATCTTTACTATTTCATTTCATAGGTGAGTACATCAAACTATGGAAAGATGAATGAAATAATTTACCCAAGGTTACCAGGCTTCTAACCAAAGGGGCTGGCGTTATAGTCAGATTGCCTGGCTCTAAAGCCCAGGTTCATATCTCTTCTGTGGAGGTAATTTTTAAACAACAGCTTGTTTAAAACTCCACATGTATGTGCAGGTGAATATCTGTATGTCAAGAGAAAGTTGGAGGAGTATTTTCGCTAAACTTGCCTCTGATGAAAATAACAAGGAAAGGAGTTGGGAAGGCAGAAAAGACCTTTGTAAAAAACCCAAAGGGAATAAAACCATTTTAAAGTGAATGAGTGATTGTTCCTGGGTGACTCTCACAAGTAGTATTGATCAAATGGAATGCACAGCTTCAGATGTGGTATTATAACCATAAAATAAAATGATATGGATCCTTAATACACAGTAGAGTAGAAATGTGACATGTGTGAGGTAAAGAAGGGCTAGGCTGAGGCTTAGAAGGTAGCCTGTAGTTAAGAGCCCTTGGACCCAGGTTTGGTCCCCAGCACCTATGTTGTGACTCACAACAGTCTGTAAATCCAGTTCCAGGAAATCCAGTGCCCTCTTTCTGGCTTCCATGGGCACTGGTTGCATGTGTGGTGCACTTACATATGTGCAGACAAAACACCAATACACATCAAGTAAAGTGAAAATAAAAATACAAAAATAAGATTAATATATATATATATATATATATATATATATATATATATATATATATATATATATATATATATGGCCAAACTTAGGAGATAATCAATGGGCGGAAAAGGCCAAGGAAGTTTTCATTATATTGGTTGTTTTCTTTATTAAGCAGTGTGCACATATACTAAAATTGGAATGACACAGAGAAGATTAGCATGGCCCCTGCACAAGGATGACATGCAAATTTGTGAAGTGTTCCATATTTTTGAAAAATGGGCCTTGGTGGTTCGTGTTCCTGGAGTTGTGTCCACGCCAGTGGACCGTGGCAGTTAGACACAGATGGTGCTCACATGCTCCAGAATAGAATTTTACTTCACTGCAGCTGTTGTTGCTACTATAGTGGTAGCAGCCACCATTGCTACTGTTTCTGGTATTGCTATTTCATAGTTGGTTACTACAGCTAGTGCAGTAGTGATCCCACATACACGGAATTTTGATATTGTTTACATTTTGACAATGTCACTTTTCTTTTGCTATTTAAAATAAGAAAAAGTGGGATGGAAGAAGGGAAGAGGGGCCCATTGGTGGGAGGAGTATGACAAGTCTTCTTGGTACCAAGCAATGTTCTCGTTCATGAGTGTGATGTCCTTGCAGGTCATCTTAGTAATATCTGATGTTCTGCCTATGAATGATCCTTTTCTGAATATGTGTTAAACATCAGAAGTATAGCTACATGAATATGTCATCTTGTGACTATCCAAAAGAGGTAGAACATCTAAAACCTGGTACCAAGCCATCCCTGGACTCAGGGGTCACTCAGTAGGTTTACATTCCCATTCAAAGGCTACAGGCACCAGACAAAAGCATAGCACTAATTTAAGACTTTATCACAGCTCTCTGGGAATACCTGTAGCATTCTCCATGGGGTGGCTTTTGTCAAACAACTGTTGACATCATAAGAGCCCAGAAAAACCTAGCCATATGGCCAGGTTCTGGAATGGAGGAGCCTGAGGCACAAAGAAAGAAAAATAAGATTCTAAGTGGCACTAGAGATCACATCAATTATCTTCTCTTGTGGTTTGAAAGAAAATGCTCTCCACAGGGAGTGGTGCTATTAGGAGGTGTGGCTTTGTTGGAGGAAGTGTGTCACTGTGGGGGTGGGTTTGGAGGTATCATATGTTCAAGACACTGCCAAGTTGCTTCCACTGCCTGCGGATGAAGATGTAGAACTCTCAGCTCCTACTCCAGCACCAGCATGATGTCTGCCTGCATGCTGCCATGTCCCACCAAGAAGATAATGGACTAAACCTCTGAAAGCCAGACCTAATTAAACGTTTTCCTTTGTAAGAGTTGTTGTGGTCATGGTATCTCTTCACAGCAATAGAAGACCTGAGATGGAAGTTGGCACCAGAGACTGGGGTATTGCTGTGATAAGCCTGACCATGCTTCTGTTTAGAGGAATTTGGATTTTGGAGTTTTGGTTAGAAAAGCAGTGGAATGCTTTAAGCACTATTTAATGGATCGTAGCAGGAGGAGCATGGAAAACAATGGTGCTGAGGGTGATTTGAACTGTAAGGCCTGGCTCAAGAGGTTTCAGAGAAGAATATTAATATGTAGGCTAAAGACTGTTCTTATGATATTTTGGTGAAAATGTGGCTGCTTTCCGCCCTTGCCCAAAAAAAGTCTGCCTGAGGCTAAATTGAAGCGCTTTTGATTAATTGCTTTGGCAGAGGAAATCTCAAAACAGTCAAGCATAATAGACTCTGTCATATGGTTATTAGTGGTAACTCTAATGAAGATCTATAATGAAAAAAAGCAAACTGAGAAAGTAAAAATACCAAATGTACAAGTTGAGGAAAAAAGGGAAACCAAGAAGTGGAATGGAGCTAAGTAAGTCCTGTGTTCTGAATGGAGGCCCAAAGAGGCCATTGTGTGAAGCTGTGAAGATGAAGCCTGGATTGCCTTGGAGACCCCGAGAGTTGTGGGAGAGCTTCTAATAAGAAATGGAACCAGCCCAAGAAGACAGACATGTGTTGAAGTCAGCAAAGCTGAAAGGAGCTGGAGATCTGAAGAGTGTTTTGACATCAGACATGGAGATGCAGAGTTTGGAGTTTTGCTCAGCTGGTGTTCTATCTGGCTTTGGTCCAGTATTTCCTCACTGTGCTCCCTTCCCTAAATTTTGGAATGGTAGTGTAGATCCTGTGCCACTATATGTTGGAAGTATGTGATCTGCTTTTTGGTTTTGCTTTTTCAGGAAATTACAGTTAAGAGATTGCATGAATCTCAGAAAAGACTTTGAACTTTAGACTTTTAAGTAAGTTGAGACTGTTATAGACTGTGAGGACTTTTGAAGTTGAACTGAGTGCAGTTTTGTTATGATATGGCTACAAGCCTATGAGGGCCAGGGAGCAGGATGTGGTGGTTTGAAAGAAAATGGCCTCCAAAAAGAATGGCACTATTAGGAGGTGTGGCCTTGATGGAGTAGGTGTGGTCTTGTTGAAAGAAGTGTGTCACTGTGGGGACAGGTTTTGAGGTCTTCTGTGTTCAAGCTATGCCCACTGTGGGACATAGTTCACTTCCTGTTGCCTGGAGATCAAGATGTAGCTCCAGCACCATGTCTACCTGCATGCCGTCATGTCCCACCATGATGATAATGGACTAAACCTCTGAACTGTAAGCCACCCTAATTAAATGTTTTCCTTTAAAAGAGTTACCATGGTCATGGTGTCTATTCACAGCAATAGAAACCTTAATTAAGACAGAAGTTCTTAGGAAGTCACTATAAGCACCTGTCTATCCTAGTTAGGGTTTCTATCACTGTGAAGAGATACCACAACCATGGAAACTCTTATACAGGAAAACATTTAATGTGGTGGCTTACAGTTTTCATAGGTTTAGTCCATTATTATCATGGTGGGACATGGCAGCATGCAGGCAGACATGGTGCTGGAGAAGGAGATGGGAGCCCTACATCTTGATCCTCAGGCAACAGGATATGAACTGTCACATTTGGTGTGGCTTGAGCATATATGAGACCTCAAAGCCTGTCTCCACAGTGATACACTTCCTCCAACAAGGCCACACCTCCTAACAGTGCCACTCCCTTTGGGGGCTGTTTTCTTTCACCCCACCACGGTACCTTTAGTGGTTTGTCTTCCAGCCTCTCCTCAAGAGCACAGAGGATTTCTATAAATGAAGACATTGCTCCTGCAAGTAGAAAGGAAAGAAAGAATTAAAATGTTGGAGGAAGAACCATGATTCAGAATCAGGAGGCCTAGTATACTATCTAGTTAGTGCTGTATAACAAACTGCCCTAAATCTCAGAATTTCATAGGAATGAGCATATCTAATTTCCTATAAGTCAGCTAGGTGTTTGGGTTGACCTGGACAAGTCTCAGCTGATCTTGGCTGTCATTTCACAGTCATCATCAGGATAGGTTGCCTGGAGCTGACTGTCAACACCTCACTGGAACCTTGAGTGTTCAGTGGCCAACTGGCTGTGAGCCAAGGTCATCTGTGTTATCAATCATCCTGTAGATTAGACCAGAATTTTCTTAGAATGCTTGGAAAAGACTCCAAGAGAATAAAAGGAGAAGTACACAAAGAAGCTTAAGGTCTTAACTCGTAACTGTCATACTGTCACCTCTGCCAGGTTGTAATGGCTAAAATAAATCACAAAGTGAGCCTAGAATTAAGGACAAAGAAAGTAGATGCTGAGTCTTGGTGGATGCTGGGAAGGAAAGACTCAGAGCCATTTTTACAACTGGCACTCCATACCTGCAATATGTTTCAAACTTTGTAATAGTAACCAGCTTTGTGACTTGGAATTACTTCTTCTCTTTGCATTTCCACTTCCATCTTTATCTGTGAGGTCAGAACACTGAACTAAATCAAGGATTGGTGCTGTGACTTGGCTAAGTTTTCCCAGGATTCCAACACATAAGGGTTACACTCCAGAGTGGTGGTCCTGGGAGGGTCTGCAGACCTCAAAGAGAGGGGGCCTTTTAGAAGGTCCTTAAGTCACTGAAGATGGGAGCCCTTGAAAGGAATTCTCCCTCTTCACCCTCTCCTTTTCTCTCTCTCACTGCACCCCCACTATGCTGTCTCAAGAGTAACTGCTTGTTACAGCCTATATTGCATAGCCTACATTGTACAGCCTCCATTGTATAGCCTATGTTGTACAGCCTACATCCTACAGTCCACATCGTACAGCCTGCATTGTACAGCTTACATCATACAGCTGGCATTGGACAGCCTACATTGTACAGCTTACACTGTACAGCCTACATTGTACAGCCTACATTGTACAGCTTACACTGTACAGCCTACATTGTACAGCCTACATTATACACCTTATGTTGTACAGCCTACGTTGTACAGCTTACATTAAACAGCCTACATTGGCAGCTGAAACAGATGGCAACGTAGTACTGAACTTGAGTCTCTGGAACCATGGCCAAAATGGACTTCTCTTTACATCACTTGTAGCATGTGTCAGTTTTTTGTTGCTGTAGAAGTGCCAGAAAAGTGACTGTTGGCATAGCATGCATTTGGCACACTATGACCAATTGATCACCTCGTTAGCCAATAAGCTTTTACGGGACACCTACATGTTAACACCTTGCCTGTAGCTGCTTTTGTGCTAATAGGACAGGTTTGAGTAGCTGTGAAAGGGACCACAGGACCAGCAAAGCTGGAGTTTTTGTTTTTTTTTTTTATTTTGGGACCTTTGGGGTAAGTTTGTGGATCCCAGAAGCAAAAGAGTTCTTGGGTTCCCTCTGACAATTGATGTAGTCTGCCCTGAGCTTCCCATGGAGCTCAGTAGTCATAGTAACACTGTGGTTTGTGGTACTTCATTGCCTGTCTCAACTCTGTGATAGGGAGCAATACAGAAGAGTAGTCCGGCTGGGAGATTCTGGGGCCTATCTAGAACACTAGCTCTGTAATAAGGTCATTTTTGGCTGGCCACAACTTATTTTCCCACCTGTAAAATAACAAGCATGGTACTCCTCCCTCATGGGGCTCTCCAGGGTGGCACAACCTTAGGGACAACTCTCTCTTTGAATGCTGAGGAAGCAGAGGTCCACAAAGGAAAAATGATTTCTTCAGCATTACTGTCTCCTGAATCCTAGTTCAATACTTGCTTCTTGTGTGAAGATGCTCAAAAAATAATGGAGACTGTAGGGAAAGGGGGCTGGCTACAGAAACCCACCCTGACCCTGGAGCCCAGAACTGGGAAAAGATGGCTCAGATCATGGCAGAAAGAAACACAGTTTGGCTCAAATCAGAGCCATCTCTGCCCCTGACCAAGTGACTTGTGAAACCAACCAATCACAGAGCAGGACAGTAGAACCCTGGCCTTGGGGCCCAGGACCAGGGAAAGAAACACAGCCTGGGTTTGGGACCTGAGCCAGAGAAATGAACCAAGGAAACATGCCCTGATTCTGACAACAGTACCAAAGAAACACTCTTGGTCCCTAGAATCAGACTCAGTGAAAGAAATGTGCCCTGGCCTTAGAATTAGTGTCAAAAAGCTAAGTAAGGCCAGTTAAAGAAACACAGTTTGGTTCAAATCAGAGCCATCTCTGCCCCTGACCAAGTGACTTGTGAAATCAACCAATCGCAGAGCAGGACAGTAGAACCCTGGGCCCCAAGTCAACCCCTGATTGACTCCACCCCCAAGACATCCTAGGTAAACTGCCCTGCCTGGTCAGTTAAAAAAGGGCTGTTCTCTCCACCTTGGTAGAGGCAGCTACTCTCCTGGACTGCTCCTTCCCAAATAAATCTCTTTCTCAAAAGAGTTTTGGTTGTGAGGATCTTCATTCACTGGCATAGAGAAGATCCTTGCTGAGATGTCCCTCAGTGGACAGAGCAAGAGAGAGCTAAAAAAGTAATATTTTCTCCAGAGCCAGAGGAGATTGCTACATTTCTGCAGGGGTTTACCTTTTGCAGAGTGAAGCAAAAGAAGCAATATCTTAGGCTGAAGAAGCAGAGCTCTGTTAGGAAGTCCCCTTAAGTGAAGGCTGAGCAAAGCCCAGCTGTAGTGGCTCTCCAGAAGAGGAGCAGGATTGCTATATCCTGGGGGGAGACCATCCCCCATCACACCAGGTATAGCCTGACTTTCCTGAACAGTCAGGATACCCTTCCCTGCTGAAGCAGTTCCAGGCATGACTCTCATGAGCAGTCAGAAAAACTTCCCTTCCGAGGTGTCCAGAATACCTTGCCCTGCAGTGTTGGGCTGCCTCTTTGCAGCTCCAGCTGCCAGAGCTGTCCTAAGCAGCTCAAGGTGTTGCCTGACTCCCCAGGTAGTCAGGACACCTTTCCCCAGAGTTGCAAAACTCACATTTTGGTGCCAAAACCTGGGACCAAACCCACAGAGTTGCAACAAATTTACTTACAGAGATGGATGGAGAAGGGACTCAGTTGGCAAAGTGCTATTGCACTTTATGAGTATGAGGACCTGAGTTTAAATCCCTAGCATCCATGTAAAAATAAGGCACAGGATAGAGTGAGATGGCTCACTGGGCAAAGACTTTTGCCATACAATCCTGATGATCCATTTCAATCCCTGGAGCCATGTAAAAGTGAAAGGAGAGAACCAATTCCATAAAATTATCCCCTGACCTTCATATCTGTCCTGTGGCACACTCACATATCATACCCACATATAACACTATTTTTAATAACTCATGTGCAGTGGTATGTGTCTATATTCCGAGGATGGGGAAGGGAGCACAGGCAGCAGATTCCTAGGACTCACCAACCAGTCAGTCTAGCTGACTAGTAGGTTCCAGGTTCAGTGAAAGAACTCTCAAGAAAAGAAAGAAAGAAAGAAAAGGAAAGGAAAAGGAAAGGAAGACATGCAGATTAACTAAAGAAGACAGTCAACATCAACTTCTGACCCCCACACCACACACACATACACATACACACACACACACACACACACATACACACACACACACACACACACACACACACGAGAGAGAGAGAGAGAGAGAGAGAGAGAGAGAGAGAGAGAGAGAGAGATAGGCCATTCATGACTCCATCACTAAGGGATGAGGGAAGAGACATGAGCAGGTAGGAAGGTAAATGGGGTCCTCTCTGCCCAGGAGGCTGCACACTGGGCATTGAAGAGAAGACAGGAGAATGTGAGGAGCAGGAAGGAAGATGAAGCCGTCAAATGCCTGCTGTCACAGCAGCCTTCTCCCTTCTGTCTCCTGTCACTGCAAGCAGAGACGTTGGGGTTTGTAGGGGGAGAGGAAGGGAAATCAGAGTCAAGAGTCAATGTGGATGGGTAAGGAAGTAGGTTCAGGACTTCCTTGACCCATGAGGGTAGAATTAATGAGGATACCCCTTGATGTGGTCCTGGGGAGGCAGTTATGTTCCTCAAAATAATTTCCCACATCTCATGCCCTCCTAGTCTCCATAAAGCCTGCTCCAGATCCCTTCCAGCCAGGGCCAGCCTCATGGCAGACACACAGATGGCTCTAACTTTACAGCCAAAATTACCTTTCCAGGAAAATGCTTCCACCTTCTGCAAAGGACACAGAAAATAGTGTACAAAGAAGATTGTGAACTTTTGAAACAGAACATTCTGCTCCTGAATTAATGCCCATTTAATTTCTGATGAATGGCTCGTGTGGTGGGGCACATCTTTCAGCCCAGCACTCCAGGGTCAAAAGCAGACAAATCTCTGTAAATTTGAGACCAGCCTGATCTACATATTATATTCCAGGTGAAGAAAAGAAGGAGGAGAAAGAGAAGGAGGAGGAGGAGGAGGAGGAAGAAACATTTGAATAGAACATAGTGAGGCTACACAAAAAAATATTTTTACTGGATATATACACATAAACATTACTGTGATGAAAGTTGCAGGACGGGGACCATGGACCCACCATGGTGAAGAGTCACGACCAGCTGGTAGTATTGTTTAGAGGAGGGATTGCGATCTTCAGGATATGAGGCCTAGCTAGCAGAACTACTCCTAGTCACACGTCCAGAAGAAACTTCAGCAGGGAAAGATTTGTTGCATCTCACAGTTTTATCTTATCACTTATCTTGTAAGATCACCAGGGCTGGGCCTTTGAAGGGCATAGCTGGGCACTGGCTCTGGTGCCACCCTCTGTTTTCTGATCTGCTGTTCTGTGATGAGCCTCCACTGATCCTCCCCACAGCCATGGACTGAACTGCTGTACCTGCCTTCTCTGCCAAGATAGAATGAAGCCCCTTCAAAAGAGTGAGCTAGCAGAGCATGAAGGCCTGTAGTAATGCTGGGGAGGTGATGTCAGGAGGATCAGAAGTTCAGGGTCATCATCAGCTACACAGAGCCGGAGACCAGGCTGCATTAAAAGACCTTGTCTCAAACAAACAAAACCTAAAATAAGCTAAGAACTGTGGGCTGCAACAAATCTTTCCCTTCTTGAGTTTCTTCTGGAAAGTATCCTGGTCATAGCACTGCTAAAGAAACATGCGGGAGGAACATAAATTAAAACAAACCTAACACAAGAACAAAAGCTAAGCTACAGAGCAAAGCTTAACACCTGAGAATGTTTTAACTGCACTAGCCCAGTGGCTAAAGTGCTAACCTCACGAACATGAGCACCTCAACTGGATCTCCTGAACTCAGGTGAAATACTGGGCGTGGTGGCACAAGCTTTAAACCCAGCGCTGGAGAAGCAGGGACAGGCAGAGCACTGGGGCTCACTGACCAGACTGCCTAACTTAATTGGTGATCTCCAGGCCAGTGAGAAACCTATCTCAAAGACAGCCTTCTGGAGGCACACACATGCACAAGCACAGATATACCTACATTAAAAATAGCTGCACCTTGCACTCTCCTGGACTCTGGCTGGTTGTACCCTTCCCCTAGCCTTAAGTAGCTGGTGTACCCATTCTATGCTCCTGTGTAACAGTCTTGTAATAAGGTACTGATTCAAAACAGCAAGCACTCACTCCCTCCACCATTCTGAGAGTCAGGTATTTGGATTGGGCTCTGTTGGAAGGGTCTTCTGCACCTGGAGACTTGATTGTTCTCCAGTGAGATTCGTGCTTGTGTCTGTGATCAGTTAGTAGCTGAGTGAGGCTTCCTGGAGATGACTTCAACTCCTGTGGCTGATGGTCTGCTATAACAGGAGCAATGAGAGTCTATGACCACATGTCTCACATCACCAATCATGCCAGCCTGGGCTTCTTCACATGGTGGTAGACAATTCCAGACAATAAGAGAAAGCTGCAAGTACTCTTTAGCCTAACAGTTCAAAACTGATACTCAACTTTCATGTCTTCCTTTTGGTTAATTTATGTGACTGTACATGATTGAAAAGAGAGATAAATAATTTCACTTGAAAGGTGCAACCAGTCTTTTACTCTACTTCAGAAACACAGAACTACTTTCCAGAACTGGAGAGAAGAGTTCATTTTGAAATTCTCAATTGCCTAGTGATTAATGGGGCCACTGTTATCCATTGATTTGTACCCACAAGGCTGGGAGATAAGAACTTTGTATGTGCAGGTCCCCCCACCGTGGGATGACTCACCCCTAACAGGCTGGCTGGAGGGCCAGACGGTCCAAACAAGTAAAAAAGATACTTTCTGAGAGCCAACCTGGGTCTGTCTAATGGCCTTAGCAACAGCAGCTGAAACATGATCTGGAGATGACCCGGACCAATGAGAGGCAGCATGTCACACCAGCAGATGCATATTCATCAGACCTCCCACCAGGGTGGGGTAGAGGGTATATAAGGCTTGCCTCTTCCTGAATAAACTGAGCTTGTTGTTTCGACATTCTCCCAGAGTCTGTGTGGTTTGACTCTGCGCCTACTTGACCCCCACCCCCAAAGGGAACAACAGCAAAGGACCCTGCCATACCCCACTCTTCTGAACACACTCCATAAAGACACACAGCACAATATTCTGACTTCTCTGCTTCCAACAACCTGCAGAATCAAAAACAATAGCATTCTTCCATCAAAGCCCAGGTCCCTGAATCCTTACTCACAACACCATCGCTCACCCAGCTCTACTTGCTGCTTCTCTGGGAGGACCTCATGTCTTTTCCTCTGCAGGTCAGCCCAGCACAGAGGGCTAAAAAGCTTAAAAACATGGGAGAGAGTTCAGGACACAGATCATCCATCATCCAAGGTAGGCAGTGCAGCAGTGATACCCACAGGCTTGGAGGAGGCACACCTCAACTACACTTCTGCCTGAAACCATGTTGACAAGTTATTCAGCCTCTGTGAGCCTCAGTTTCTTTACTTTCAACATGGAGTTGCTTACTAAATAATACCAATAATAAAAACACACAAAGAAAAAATGCCTGTGTGCAAAGGGTGGTTAGAGCTCTGTAGCCATAGTAACTGCGATGGCCAGCTCCAGTTGTCACCTGGAAGAAACAGTCACCAGGGAGACAGGCCTCTGGGTATGCTGGTGGGGGATTATCCTCATTAGGTTAATTGAGCTAAGAAAATCCACCCACTGTGGGTGGCACCATTCCCTGGGCTGGAGTCCTTATCTAAACAAAAAGGAGAAAGTGATCTGAGCACAAACATTCCTCTCACTCTTCTTGACCAGCTGCCCCAAGCTCCTGACACATGACTCTCTGGCCATGGTGGATGGTAACCTGAACTGAGTCCAAATAAACTGTTTTTCTCCCTTAGTTGCTTTTGTTATTGTATTATAGCAACAGAAATGTAACTAAGGCATTAACTCATTTAATCTATAATGACTCTATTGTGGAGGCCCACAGAGGCTTCCTAGTGAGACCTTACTCAAGGTCAGAGAATCTGAGCTTGCCTTACCCAGCAGGGCTGCATAATGGAATGATTTGGCCACGGGAGTGTTCACCAAGTGTTTTAAAGGGTCTACACTTGGCTGTACGTTGTGCTTTGATCTTGAAATGGGGAGGTCTTTTGCCTCGCCCTTTGGCATTGTACAAAAAGCCCTTTGGAATAAACCTCAAGGGGACTGGGTATTTACCCAGGGCCCTTCCAAAGCTATCCTGCATCTCTGTCTTTCTCTCTGTCTCATTCTATCTTTCTAATACTTACTTCCTCATTCCTCTCTCCTCCTCACAAGAACCCTTCAACAGGTCGGAGCAGGACTCTGACAGACTCCCACACTCTATGAGGTAGGCACTGTTTTTATTCTTATTTTCCACAGGAAGCAAATTAAATTGCTAGAGGTCAGTGGCTCAGCAACAGCCAAACAGCCACAGTGTTGAAGACAGGACTCAAGCCTAGACATTCTTGCTCTCAAATGTGTGCTCCAGTCACCATACCTAATTCATATGTGACAGGTAGGTTTCCCCATTGACAGAGCTTCCAGGGACGGCATTCGGGATGCTGTGAAGTATGATGTATGTTTAATGGAGAACATGCACTCACTACAATGTCTGCTGTGGACACAGGAGACCACGGGGATGGTTCTCTATGCCATCGTCATCAGTCTGCTTCCAGCTGGTGTCAGATTGGATAAATATATGATTCAGAAAAATCTGGACCCAGGGTGACGTTATGAAATTGCACATTGAAGAGGCCATCTTACCTCCACTTACCCCACCCCTGGACTTCCACATCTGACATTTCTGCACAACCCCCATCCTCCCCCACTTAGTCACACCTCAACGCGGATTTAAATCAACAACCACACTGAGGAAATGGACTTGTTCCCAAACACATTACACAACATTGAATCACTCTGTGTCCTGATGGTTTCCTTGGCCACAAGGGACAAATGCTTAGAGTCCCTGAGAATGACTTTGCAAATGAGCAAGAGATTTCTCTCAAATCTTATCTTTAAAAAAGTGATTTTTTTTCATTTTCTGCATATTATATTGTACTGGCTGTATCTTAAGTTCTTTTTTTAAAAATTCTTCTCTCATACAATACATCCTGACTCAGTTTCCCCTCTCTTCACTCCTCCCAGTTCCTCCACCCCACTTTCCCACTCCTCCATTTCCCTTCAGAGTTCTTTATTGTGTTGTTTTTATCACTTTCCAGCAAGAATAAGGGATGGCCTTCAAAGATGGGTCTCATTTTTCTCATACCTTGTCACAAGCATGGGAACCAGCCTCATCCCTTCTACTACAAACGTTAGCCTGCAAATCATGCCATACTGAAAAGTTTTTAATGTTCACGAGCCAGACATACCTGGGTTCAGGCTCTGGCTCCCCTGGTCACAGGCTGTATGGAGGACTTTTGATAAATTCCTCCACTTTTTACACCCTCCTAGGCAAAAGAATTGAAGAAAGCACCACTGCTGGAGTCCTGTACCTGGAGAATTGTTAAGAAATGCTCCTTTCTTTCCTGTCCTTTCA
Source organism: Peromyscus californicus insignis (assembly GCF_007827085.1). Taxonomy (NCBI): domain Eukaryota; kingdom Metazoa; phylum Chordata; class Mammalia; order Rodentia; family Cricetidae; genus Peromyscus; species Peromyscus californicus. Next base: position 104,808,945 of record NW_026294551.1, read on the forward strand.
AACACTGCTGGCTATTTCAAGCTCTCTCAGCAAGCATGGGTGTGTGTCACGAACCCCCTCACTGAAGAATTAATGCAAAGGGGATCCAAGACTTCTCTCTGCACCTTCCCCTTGGGCCCTCCTCCTCTCTATTTTGATTCAGCTCAAAATAACTGAACTTGAATTGAACCAGTTGGAATAGCTCTCTGTATCCAGTAGCTCCACAAAGGCGGTTAACCCAAACCCCACAGCTGTGGTACAGTTGGAGCCAGATTCTGCCTGGCTACCTTTTTTTTAATCTTAAAAACATGTGATTTAATGATTTATAATTTTAAATTGTTTTAAGTCATACATGCAATCTTTTTCTAATTAAATAGAATGAAAGAATTTGAAATGAGTAATTCTTCTTAGCTAGCTATTCTCAAAATACTCCAAGAAAGTGTTCTTTAAAGTGTTTTTATTAATTCTTTGAGATCTTCCTACAAATGTATTTTGAGCAAATGCACCCATAATTCCTCCCTTAACGGCTTCCAGATCCACCCACCTCCCCAGTGCCCCTGACTTCGTGTCCTTTTTTTATTAAAAACCCCAATTTGTGCAGCTTCGCATAAACATCTGAGTGGAGGCCACCCACTGGAGCTTCATCAGATTCTTCTAAATCTTGACACACTGCAATGTTTACTCAAAGTCAACACAAGAACTATCAGTATAGTTTTAGATAAGTGTAGATACAGATGTAAGTATATGTATAAATGCAGATATAGATTTAAATATCAATATATAGATTTAGAGTCCTACTAAAGGAAACATACTGTGTTTTATGGCTTCAATACAAATGTTCCCCACAGGTGTGTGTGTGTGTGTGTGTGTGTGTGTGTGTGTGTGTGTGTGTGTTGAATACTTGGTCCTCAGGTGGTAGCACCATTTTGGAAGGTTCTGGAACTTTGGAAGGCAGAGCCTCTTTGGAGAAAGTAGGTCACAGGGAGAGTGCCTATGAGGTCTGTGCTTGGTACCTGATAACTCCCCCTACTTCTTTTGCTCCATGATATAGAAGCCACCTCTATATGCTTCAACCACCAAGATGTTCAGCCTGACCATAGGCCAAGAAGTCCACAAGGTGGAGAAATCTGCCCTCCTGGAATCTAATATCTACAGCAATACACTGATAAGGAGCGCTCTCTCTCTCTCTCTCTCTCTCTCTCTCTCTCTCTCTCTCTCTCTCTCCCTAGATAGAAAGAGGATTGGGTAGATGATAGATAGATACATGATAGATGATTGATGAATAAATGATAGATGAATAGATACATAAACAATTAGGTGATAGATTGATTGATAGAGATAGATAGATAGATAGATAGATAGATGTATTGTGTAAATTTAGAGAGTAAATCATAAAACATTATGGAAAATATGTTCCTTTTTGGGGAGTTTGGAGGAGAATATAAAACCATGGTTAGATGGCAACAGTAATTGACCCCTCCCTCTGTTAACCTCCATTTTGAGAGACATAATTTAATGGACCATTTCCACCCCTGCTCACTCCCAGGTTAAACTCTGTAGCAGCAGCATCAGTAACAAACACAATGTTATGACTCTCCTAACTCAAATATTTCAGAATGTGATGAGGAAACATGGCCTGCCATATCTTCTTCCTCACCAAATCCAACACCATACATGCTTGGGAACACAATTAGCTTTAGAGGGAACTTTAAACCCTAGAATCAGCTGTAGTCTCAAAAGTAAAAAAAAAAAAAAAAAATAGCCTGGAGCTCAAAGTGTTGGGGGTAGGGCAGGGCAGAACTCAATGCTGGGCATGCAGATATTGCTTGGTCAACAACAACAACAAAAAAAACAAATGATGTTTTGGCCACACCTGCCAGAAAACCAGATAGTTGCCCACAGACCTTCTCCAATCTCTCAGTTCCCCCAAATCTAATGCCTCAGTTTCTTCCCTTGTGCTGTAAACAAATCACCAGCTGCACCCTCTCTCCACAACCCCACCCCCACCCCTGCAACCTCCCACACCTCCTGTGAGCCCACAGACCGTTGTCTCATAACTTCCTCCCCACACTTATCACTGCATCACAGCCTCTAACACCAGCAGGCATTCCCTGGGAACATACCAGCTAAGCAGGCCACTAAAACAGGTAACACACAACCATCTACTCTCCAAAAAATCCAGAGAGGGAACAGAAACCAAGGAACAAAACACCCACCAGGAGGCAGTTGGGGAGTGGGACAGAAGGCTAGGGAGAAGCCTGGTGCCAGGGAAACTCCCAGGAATCCACAAAGATGATCCCAGCTAAGACCCCCAGCAATAGAAGAGACGGTGCCTGAACTGGCCATTTACTGTAATCATATTGGTGACTATCCTAATTGTCATCACAGAGCCTTTATCCAGTAACTGATGGAAGCAGATGCAGAGATCCACAGCCAAGCACTGGGCTGAGCTCTGGGAGTCCTCCTGAAGAAAATGAGGAGGGATTGTACAAGCCAAGGGGGTCAAGGTCATGGTAGAGGAACCCACAGAGACAGCTGACCTGAGATCACGGGAGCACATGAGCTCTGGACCAACAGTTAAGGAGCCTGCATGGGACCGACCTAGGCCCTCTGCATGTGTGTGACAGTTGTGTAGCTTGGTCTGTTTGTAAGACTCGCAGCAGTGAGATCAGGACCTGTAGCTGGCACTTAGCTGGCTTTTGGGAACCTGTTCCCTGTGCTGGATTACATTGCCCAGCCTTTATACAGGGGGAGGAGCTTGGTCCTACCTCAACTTGATGTGCCAAGCTTTGTTCAAATCCATGGGAGGCCTGCTCCTTTTTGAATGGAGATGGAGGAGGAGTGGATGGGGAAAAGGGTAGATGGGAGTCAAGGGGGAGGGAACAGAAGGAGAGAGGGGAGGGGAAACTGTGGCTGGTATGTAAAATAAAGGAGAAAATGTTAATTAAATAAAAGAAAAAAAAGAAATGAAAACCAGACTGAGAAAGAAATTTCTTCAACTCAACACATTTCACAATAGCCTCAAATAATATGAAATATCTTTGGAAAACTCAAATCAAGCAAATGAAAAACTTGTAAGATTAAAAACTTCAAGTCTTTGAAGAAAGAAATTTAAAAAGATGTCAGAAGATGGAAAGATTTCCCATGTTCATGGATCACTAGGATTAACATAGTAAAAATGGCTATCCTACCAAATCAATCTATAGATTCAATGCAATCCCCATCTAAAGTCCAACACAATGCTTCACAAATTTTGAAAGGACAATTCTCAATTTCATATAAAAATACACACACACACACACACACACACACACACACACACAAAAGGAGAACTAAAACAATTCTGAACAATAAAAGAATTGCAGAAGGTCTCACCATTCTTGATCTTAAGTTATACTACAAAACTATAGTGATAAAACAGCATGGTATCAGCATAAAAACATACATGTTGATCAATGGAATAGAATTGAAGACCTAGACATAAATTCACACATCAATGGACACCTGATTTTTGAAAAGGAAGCCAGAAATATGCACTGGGAAAAAAGACAGCATCTTCAACAAATAGTTTATGTCGAACTGGATGGTTGCATATAGAAGAATGCAAATAGATTCATATTTATCACCTGCACAAAACTCAACTCCAAATAGATGAAAGATCTCAACATAAACTCAAGTATACTGAACATGATAGAAGAGAAAGTAGGGAACAACCTTGAACTCATTTACACAGAAGATTTTCCAAACAGATTGAACACCATTAACACAGGCACTAAGATGAACATTTAATAAATGGGACCTCATGAAACTGAAAGATAGATGGCTAATATCCCAAATACATAAAAAACTCAAGAAACTAGATATCAAAAAACCAAATAATCTAATTTTAAAATGGGGTACAGATCTGAACAGATAATTCTCAACAGAGGAAACACAAATGGCTGAGAAACACTTAAAGAAATGTTCAACACCCTTAGCCATCAGGGAAATGTAAATCAGAACTACTTTGAGATTTCATCTTATACCTGTCAGAATGGCTAAAATCAATAACACAAGTGACAGCTCATGCTGGAGAGGATGTGAGGCAAGAAGAACACTCCTTCACTGCTGGTAGGAGTGGAAACTTGTACAGCCACTGTGGAAATCCTCAGAAAATTGAGAATTGATCTACCTTAAGATCTATACCACTCTTAGGCATATACCCAAAGAATACTCCATCCTGCTCCAAGGACACTTGCTCAGCAATGTTCATTGCAGCTTTATTCATAACATCCAGAAACTTGAAACAACCTCAACAGAAGAGTAGATAAACAAAATGTGGCATATTTACACAACGACATATTATTCAACTGTTAAAAAATGGCACCATGAAATGATAGAACTAGAAAAAATCATACTAAGTGAGGTAACTCAGACCCAGAAAGACAAATATGGTATGTACTCACTTATAAGTGGGTATTAGCTGTTAAGTAAATGATAGCCACGTTACAATCTATATATCCAGAGTAGTTAGATCATGAGGAGAGGTCTGGGGAGGATGTATGGATCTCCCTGGGAAGGGGAAATAAAATAGATTTTATGGGTGGACTAGAGGAAAGTGGGGATGGGTGCAGGAGGGATGGGGTCAGGGAGATGGGATGGAGTGAGAGAATGCAGGGAGAGACAGCTAGAATTGGGAGCATTGGGGGCAAAAACCTAGTGCGATGGAAACTTCCTGGAATTTATGAAGGTGATCCTAATGAGCACTCCTAGTAATGAGAGACATGGAGTCTCAACTGGCCATCTCTTATAGCCAGGTAAGGATTCCAGTGAGTTGCATTCAATTGAGGTATTGGCAAAAGGAGGTCCCATGGAAATCCCCAAACAATGCAGGCTGATGTTAAGACAAAAGGTTGTTCTCTGAAAACTGACAGCAGAGCCACATTGCCAAGGACAACATCTATACAACTCATTGAACCTGGAAAAGTCAAACTGGTGCCTACATGGAGCCTTTACCCCTACATTCCAGTCTCTTTGGTGCTTGTCTTAGGATTTCTATTGCTATAAAGAGACATCATGACCACAGAAACTCTTATAAAGAAAACATTTAATTGGGGTGGCTTACTTATAATTTCAGAGGTTCCATTATCATCGTGGCAGGGATTATGGTAGTGTGTAGGCAGACATCATCACATCTTGATCAGAAGGCAGCAGGAAGTAGACTATTTGTCACATTGAGAAAAGTTTGAGCAGAAGATACCTCAAAGCCCGCCCTCCATAGTGACACACTTCCACCAACAAGACCATACCTACTCGAACAGAGCCACACCTCCCAATAATGCCACTCCCTTTGGGGGCCATTTTCTTTCAAACCACCACATTCTGCTCCCTGATCCCCCAAAGGCTTGAAGCCATATCATAACACACACACACACACACACACACACACACACACACACACACACACACACACAATGTATTCAGCTCAATTTCAAAAGTCCCCATAGTCTGTAACAGTCTCAAACTTGTTTCAAAATCCAAAGTCTCTTCTGAGATTTATGGCAATCTCTTAACTGTAATCTTCCTGTATAATCAAAATCAAAAAGCAGATCACATACTTCAAACATACAATGACAAAGGATATACATTATCACTCAAAAACATAGGGAAGGGATCACAGTGAGGGAATACTGGACCAAAGCAAGATCAAAAACCAGCTGGGCAAACTCCAAACTCTGTATCTCCAAGTCTGATGTCAAAGCTCTCTTCAGATCTCTAACTTCTTTCAGCTTTGTGGACTGGAACACACCTCTTCCTCTTGGGCTGGTTCCACTCCTTGTTAGCAGCTTTCCTCAGCAGGTATTCCATGGCTAGCACTTCTAGCATTTGGAATCTCCAAAGCAATCCAGGCTTCAACTTCACAGCTTCACACAATGGCCTCTTTGCTAGGCCTCCATTTAGGGACACCTGGACAAATGCCTGGCTTCATTAGCTTTCTTTAGGTGTGGAGGCAAATTTCATAACCCATTTCTTCTATCCTTAACTCTAAAACCAGAACCATGTAGTCTTAATTGGAAGCTTAGCTAGGTGGGATCTTGCCCTGAGGTCACCACTTCCTTTATTCCATTCTTTTTTTTTTTTTTTTTTTTTTTTTTTTTTTTCGAGACAGGGTTTCTCTGTGTAGCTTTGTGCCTTTCCTGGAACTCACTCTGTAGCCCAGGTTGGCCTCAAACTCACAGAGATCTGCCTGGCTCTGCCTCCCGAGTGCAGGGATTAAAGGCGTGTGCCACCACCACCAGGCCCTTTAGTCCATTCTTAATCTGTTTATCTCCTTGAACACAGGATTAACTCCATCTGATTTCCTGGTTCCCCTTTTCTCCTCAATTTGTATATTTTGTATTTTTACTTTCTCAGCTTACTCCTTTTCACTGTAAATCTTCATTAGAGTTATTACTAATAACCACATGACAAAGTCTATACTAGGCTGTTGTGAGATTTTCTCTGCCAACTGAATTAACCCAAAACTTTTCACTTTAGCCCCTGACAGACTTTTCAGACAAGGGCAAAAGGCAGCCACTTTCTTCACCAAAATATCACAAGAATGATCTCTAGGCCACATACTAAAATTCTTCTCCTCTGAAACCTCTTGAGCCAGTCCCCTACAGTTCAAATAACTCTCAGCACCACTGTCTTCCATGCTCCTACTAGTGTGGCCCACAAAGTAGCACTTAAAGCATTCCACTGCTTTCATAACCCAAAGTACCAAAGTCCAAATCCCTCCAAACAAAAACATTGTCAAGCCTATCACAGCAATACCCCAGTTCCTGGTACCAACTTCTGCCTTAGTTAGGGTTTCTATTGCTGTGAAGGACCATGCCAACTCTTATAAGGAAAACATTTAATTGGGGCTCACCTACAGTTTCAAAGGTTTAATACATTATCATCATGGCAGGGAAAATGGTGGCATGCAGGCAGACATGGTGCTGGAGCTACATCATGATCTCCAGGCAACAGGAAGTAGGCTGGATTTCACACTGAGCCAAGCTTGAGCAAAAGAGATCTTAAAGCCCACCCCCACAGTCACACACTTCCCCCAGAAAAGCCACACGGCCTAATAGTGCCACTCCCTTGGGGGCCATTTTCTTTCAAGCCACCACAGTGCTGGGAAGTACTCTATAGTCTACTGCAAGAGAAACATGGATACCAACCAAGCCATAAAACCTTTGACCTACAATCTGTCCTGCCTGAAAAATTCACTAGGGTAACAGCGGCATAGAATTTGTGGGAGTAGCCAACCAATGCCTGATTTGACTTAAGGCCCACTCCACAAGTAAGAACCCATACCCAATACTGGGTAACCAGGAATCAGAGACAGGATAGCTCAGAGACCTAGGGTAAAACCAAACACTACTAGTCTAAAACAGAAAAAAAAATCAATAAAATGATTCCTAATAATATTCTGCTGTATTCATAGATTCATAGATCCAGTCATCATCAGAGAAGCTTCCCTCCAGCAGCCAATGGGAACAGATACAGAGACCCAAAGCCAGACACTATGTGGAGAGAAGATCTACATGGAAGGTCTCTGTCAAATCCCTCCCCTTGGAGCTCAGAAAATCCTGTGGAAGAGGCGATGGAAAGATTGTAAGAGGTCAGAGGGACCGAAGGTCACTAGGAGAACAAGGCCCTCTGAATCAACTAAGCAAAGCACATATGAGCTCACAGAAACTAAAGCATCAAGCATAGGGCCTACATGGGTCTATACCAGGTCCTCTGTGTTTTTATTATAGCTATTAGTTGAGTATTTTTATGGGACTCCTGACGATGAAAAGTAGTAGGTCTGTGATTCTTTTGCATGCTCTTGGAACTCTTTTCCTCCTGTTGGGATGCAAGGTCAACTTTTTGATAAGAAAGTTTTTTCTTCATCTTATCATGTTTTATTTTGTCATATTTGGTTCTTTATTCTTAGAAGCTTATTTATTTTTTTAATGAGAGACAGAAAGGGAATGGATTTGGAAGGAAGGAAAGATGGGGAGGAACTGAGAGGAGTGAAGAGAGGGGAAACTATAACCAGGATATGTTGTATGAGAAAAGAGTCTATTTTCAACAAATAAATAAATGTTTTAATAACTGGCTAAAGATTATTTTCAGCCAAAACCTGGTCCATTTTACAAACTTGCATAGACAACTCCAAATTGTAATAGGCTTTCCCTTCTACTCCTAATGGTAAGTGGTGAATAGTGAACAGTCAGAGAAATATAACTAATGCTGGCAATGATTCAGGGGAAAGAGAACTCCTTAACACTGCTGATGGGAGTGGAAATTAATCCAGCCACTATGGAAATCAGTAGGAAGTTTGCTCAGAAAGCTTCTGGGTACATACCCACAGGAATCGCCTGGACATCCACATGGAGATGCCTGCACATCCATGTTTATTGCTGCATTATTCACAAGAGCCAACTTGTGGAATCTGCACAGATTTCCATAAACACATGAATAGATATAGAAAAATGTGGTGTATATCCATGATGCAGTATGATCAACCATTAAGAACAAATGGAATTATGTCACTGGCAGGAAAATGAGTGGAACTGCAGATCACCATGTTAAGCAGAAAGAGCCAGATTCAGGGAGAGAAACACCATGATTTGATTCTCATGGGGGGGGGGGGGAGTATTAGGTGTGTCAAAGGGGAAGGGAGGATAAGAAAGGCTAAGAGGTGGGTAAATAAGATCAATTATATTTGACAATGTGTGGAAACTATGAAATCCCTTACTTGGTACAATTAATGTGCATCAGTAAAAGAAAAAGGGGGATGAAAAGCTAAATCTCAGGTCTACTTTCCATGAAAAAGATAAAAATTAGAGTTTTAAACTCATAATGAAGAGACTTCCCCAAGTTGGGGGGAGACATTCTTCTCTGACATTTCTAGGGCTCAGAAACTCACTTGTTGAGATCAAAGTGGGGTCCTGTAACTTGGATCATGACTGTTGATTCCAGTTCTTGCTTCTAAATTTGCACAAGAGACTTTATGTGCCCCCCCCCCCCCGACTCCTGACATCTGAAGATGCATCCCAGTTCTCCCTAACTTCCCATCGGCTAGTCAGACAACCTTAGTTCTGTCAATGTTTCCTTGTGGCTAATGGCTTTGAGGGTCTAGGCAACCCTTCCCACCACCATGACACAGGTTCCTATGCCAATATCTTCCCCTCAGAAATACACTGGGCTTAAAATGAACATGAGGCTCTTACCTGAGATACCAACTGCTCTGGAGGCCAAGAACAGAAAATCACTTGAGCCCAGAAATTCAAGGATGCCTTGGGCAACAGGATGGGATGGAGGGGGATGAACATTTTAAAAATTGTGATTCTCAGAACCAAAATACAGTTCTCCACATTTGTTCTTATTTTCCAAGATAAACCTTTTTTGTGTGAATTCTTAGCAGCAGAAAGAATGGAGATGTGGCCATGAGGAGGTTGATATAAAACCACAAACCCACATAGTCCCATGACTTCCTCCAAGACATCAAAAAAGCTACTGTGGGAGCTTGTCCATTTGACTTCCACCGTGGCCAATCTGGTAACCTATGAAAGGGAAAAATTAAGGGAGCTGGCATGCCCTTGGCCCTGTTAGGCTCACCTACAGCACTGCCCACCTGCTCATTTCATGGGGCTCCAACTGCAGCAGCCCCCCTGTGGCTTCTCCAACACTCTGGGCAGTTTTCAGCCCAGAGACTGCCCCAGCTGCTCCCAATGCCTGGCTCTTCCTTCCTTATCAAATGGCAGTTTTTCTCTGAGTTCTTCCTGCTGACCTCTTTGTTAAATTGAGGTAAGATACATGTAAGACACGATTGATGGACAATCTTAATACACAGAGCATTGACAATGCACATCCATCATCTTCCCCTGTTCTGAAACACATCACCAGCCCAAAAGGAAACTCCAGAGCCTACACAGTCCCTTCTCATTCCCAAGTGATGGCTATTTAAAAATAAAAATAAAGACACTTTAACTTAGAAGTTAAAGTGGTGGCACACACCTTTAATCCCAGCACTTAGGTGGTAGAGGCAGGCGTATCTCTGTGAGTTCAAGACCAGCATTGTCTACAAAGCAAGTTCCAGAACAGCCAGGACTATTACACAGAGGAACCCTGTCTCGGAAAACCAAAAGAAAAAAAGGAAGAAAAAGGAGGAGAAGGAAGGAAGAAGGAGAAGAAGAAGAAACAGAAATTATAGCACTCCTATTTGACTCCCTTGTTTATTATTTTTCCATGTGGGAATTCTTATAATCTCATGCACTACATACTTCAGTTTTATTTACTGTCTGCTTCTCTTACGCTGTAGTAAAAGGTAGAATCTCCTATAGAGAAAACTTAACTGTTTTGTTATTATAACCCACAGGCCTATAGTAGTACCTGACATATACGTGCAAAATACACTCAAAAAAAACAAACAAAAACAAAAAACCACCTCAAGTGCTAGCCAATGAGATGATGTGCTGACTAGTTTTATCTCAATTTGACACAATCTAGAGTCACCAGAGAGGAAGAAAACCTCAGCTGAGAAAATTCCTTCATAAGATCTAACTGTAAGGCATTTTCTTAATTAGTGATTGATGATGGATCAGTCAGTCAATTGTGGGGGTGTCACCCCAGGCTGGTGGTCCTGGGTTCTATAAGAAAGCAGACTGGGCAAGCCATGTGGAGCAAGCAAGTAAGCAGCACCCTCCATGGCCTCTGCATCAGCTCCTGCCTCCAGGCTCCTGCCCTGCTTGAGTTCCTGCCCTGACTTCCTTCAATAATGAACAGTGATGTGGTCATGCAAGCCAGATACACTCTTTCCTTCCCAACTTGCTTTTGGTCATGGTGTTTGATCACAGCAGTAGAAACCTTAACTGGGACAGATGGCTCACCTGGTAAAGGCGTTTGCAGACAAACCTGACAACCTGATTTCCACCCCAAGGACCCACATGATAAAGAAGAGAATGAATTCTTAGAAGTTAACCTTTGACCTCCACATATGCTCCATGGCTTGTGTGCTATGGCATGTAGACACACACACACACCACACACACACATACACACCTCACACATACCACACACACACACCTCACACATACCACACACACACCACACTACACACACACACACCACACACACACCACACTACACACACACACCACACATACCACACCACACACACACACACCATACACACTACACACACACACACACCACACATATTACACACACCTCATACATACCACATACACACATACACACCTCACACACACCACACATACCTCACACACACCACACACACACACACACACCTCATACACACCACACACACACGTCATACACACACCACACACACACCACACACACACACCTCACACACACCACACACACATACCACACACACACACACCTCACACACACCACACACACACACACCACACACATCACACACATACCACACACACACACCACACACCATCGCATCACACACATATACCACACACCACACACACACAGCACACACACCACACACACACACCACACACATCACACACATACCACACACCATCACATCACACATATATACCACACACCACACATACCACACACACACACACCACACACCATACCACACACACACAACCACAACCACACACACACCTCACACACAACACACATCACACACACACACACACACATACACACACACACACACACATCAAGATGAGGGTCAAGATGAGTTCACATCAGGCAGCACTGACTAAGGCTTTTTAATAAAAATATAAAAACCCACACCCATTTCTCCTGCAGATGAGTTCATGAACAGCTCGGTCACTGACAAGCCCACCCAGTGCCCACCACTACCACGTGCTCACTGCACGCGTGCAGCTCAGTTTCCCTCCCCTGGTCAAGCTTGTGGAGCTCTAGCCCTAGTAAGACTTCTCAGTCTGCAGAGGTGAGTAGTATGGTCCATATGAAATCAGAAACTACAAACCCATGTCCCAGTCCCCATGAAGCAAAGGCTCTTAGAGAACAGACATGCTGTCACCTGTCCGCCCCGTTGCCCAGCAGAGCGCCTGGCTGATAGGAGGAACTCAACACACACCTGCTAAATGAATGAGTGCTCCCACCCTTGCTCTAGCTAAGTAACCATGGCGCCTACTTCTCAAGACCAGAGGCTTTGAATGTCTTCCTTGCTCGGTGGAAGCCAGCAGGACCTGGGTTTCACCAGTGCTCACACAGATCTAGGTTGGCTGCTGGGAGAATGAAACAAACTGGTTTTCTAAAACAATCCTTCAGGGCTCATAACTTTCCTAAAACTTTAACACTTACACATGGAACTCTGCTGATCATGCAGGTCACTACTCAATTTATCCTAAAGTTGGATTTATCCTCCAAGTTCTGATAAAACTTCAGGGGACTCTCGGCTAACATGATTCAGAGAGTGTTACTGTTAGGCACCCAAAAATTAATAGGCTGCTATCTGTAGAGAGGAAGAGAGAGTCTGAAATTAATGGAACACTACCCTGGCCATCATTTAGGATTGGTACCTCATACTGTCTCTGTCCTGTTAGTCAAGCCTTACCCCGGGCTAGCTCTTTCTCCTCCTTTTTTCAGCTCCAGTATCATCCCTCTCTGAGGTCTTTCCTGGTCATCTCACCTGCCAGCCTCCAGTCACATCATCCTACCTATGCACATGTTCGTGCATGTGTGCATATGCGTGTTGTATACGTTTATGGTGCATGTATCTGTGCATGGATTTGGAAGCTAGAGGACGATGCTGGTGCCCTGCTCTATCACTGTCTATTTTCTCGCTGAACCTGGCACTGGGATGGCAGCCAAAAGCTGCAGAACTCCTCCTGACTCCATCACTCTCCTTGCACAGTACTGGGGTCACAGGTTACCATGGCCACACCTAGCTTCTACGTGGGCGCTGAGAATTCACACTCAGGTCTTCATGCGTGTGTAGTAAGTGCTTCTTCCTGCTGAGCTCTCGTTTTACTTTCTTGGCAAGGTTCACCTGTATCTAAAGTTGCCTTTTCAATTTATCTCTTGCTTGTACTTTGCTCCTGTCTGCCTAGCTGGTGTTAAGTTCTCATCTGCTTCCTCCATGCCCAGAACACCAGCAAGCGCACTGTTGAGGCTCCGTGAATATCCGAGGGAAGAACAATTGACCAGATGTCTTCCACAGTAGGCAGAGCTAGCTGGCAACAGTATGTCTCAGCCCGGGGCCCTGTAGCGTCTTCCATGGATTCTATACTTCCTCAGTGGTGAGCACATACCACACAACTCTGTAATCACTCTCTCAAATGGAGAAATGAATCATCTAAACCAGTATACTGAGGATAGCTCAGTTTGTCAGAGATGGAACAGATTTAGATGCAGGTCTGTCCCAAGCCAAGCAAAGGATCTTGAGGCCTTTGCTGATCCCATAAACCACCTGGACATAATAACAGCAGCAGCGAGAATAACAGTCAACAAGCAAGTAGTGCTTACTGTGTGCCGTGTTCTGCTGTGAAATTACTTTAAGGGGGACAGATACAAGGAAGGTCCCAGTCTATAAATTAGAGAAGCTGTCTATCAGCAATGTTCTGGGCAGAATGAATCAAAGAACAAATGGGCAACACCAGGAATATTATGGAGATTCCTGCTTACATTTCCCCTTACTCTTTCTCCTCCTTGTTTGAAAGATAGGCTTCCAGACGGAGCTTTCAGCAGCTCAGAGGGGATACAGCACTGTGTATCTGATAAATATCCACCCTAGGCCTTCAGGGAGAACAGAGGAGGTGTTTGGGGTAGATGGTGAAATGCCGCATAGTCATCTTCAAAAATAGCAAGAACACAGATGGGCGCATATCAAATGTGCCTCAAGCCCGTGACTCGGCCACCTCCCTTCTCACTCAGCCAAACATCCATCGTTTAAAAGCTGCCAAATATAATTGTCCCCTGCCAGCTTTCCAATTCCCAACTGAGGAGAGAGGGTCTTGGAGGCCATCTGAATGCTGGTATGCTTCTGGAATGACCTTGGAATTGCCTTGGAATACTACAATCTGTCTGGTTTCTTTAAAAAAAAAAAAAAAACTGTGATATATAGGACCTCTTTTTATTGGGGGGGTAGAGATGGAAGTGATGAAGTAGGGTGGGCAATAGCAGTATAGGGGAACAGAGGCTATGTAGTCATAATGTCAGATCAGAACAGATCAAGGATGCATACAGAGATGAAGAAGAGAAGAGGAGCAGGAAGAAGATAGAAGAGGAAGAGAATGGGAGAAAGAAGAAAAGTATTTGTGGGTACATATTGGGAGAATAGGGCTGGAACATCATCTCCCTCCTTGCCACAGAATGGAAAAAAACATAAACCTCCTAATCACCAGCCTCCAGACCCTGCTTATACCAAGCTATCAATTCTTTCTGGCTCAGCTACTCATTGCAGCCCTCCCTGGCCCTCCCTGGCCCTTTCTGGCCTTTCCTGGCCTTTTCTGGCCCTTCCTAGCCCACTTTAAAGCCTTGCATTCTCACAAAGCCCCATCCTCCATGAGTAGCCTTCTAGGAACTCTGCCTGGCCCCCGAGCTAGGGGGGAAGAGCTATCCTTTGGGTAAATGAGTTGCCCACACATAAGCAACACAGCCCTTGGAGCTGAAATTCTACCAGGCTTGTAATTAAATCCTCCTTGAATCCAAAAGCACTTCAGGATTTTTCAGAATCTGGATCATGAACAAGAATCTAATTGTGAACGTCAAGAAGAAGCAGCAGCCAGGCTGGCTTGAGCATATCCACTCACCCTGTCAGGGAACATCTCTGGGATAGGTGTCCTTCCACAGAAACAAAACAAACACAGATTATAATAATTTTAAATCCCAGTTATTTACTCTCTTTATTTAAAAAAAAAAGACATTTGTAGGGAAATTACTAAACAAGTTTTTAACTGGGATATCTCTTAGTATTGCTACTTTTCTCTTTGTGTGTACATGCTCGTGTGGGGGTCAGGGGACACACACGCACATACAGCATGTTGGGGCCAGAGGATGTTGTTCTCATTCTCAGGCACACTCTTTTTGTTTTGTTTTCTTTTCCCTGACAGAATTTCTCTGTGTAACAGCCCTGACTGTCCTAGAACTCACTCTGTAGACCAGGCTGGCCTGCCTCTGCCTCCTGAATGCTGGGATTAAAGGTGTGCAGCTGTCTCTTAGTTCTTGACCTAAGTTCTGTCACTGGCCTAGAGCTCACAATAGTCCGACTGACCAGCTAGCCCGTGGACCATCTGGCCCCTACCGTCTTGCACCCCAGCACTGGGAACACAAGTGCCGACCCACAGTGTCTAGTGCTGTTCTATGTGGGTTCTAGAGATGAACTCAGGCGTTCAGGCTTGTGTGCAAGCCTACCTTCCCAGCCCTAACCTCTCTCTTTATATCATCTTGTAAATCCTTTCCCCAAACTTTATACAATAAACAGATACTACTTTTATAACTTTTTATAGATTGGTTTTATCTTAAACTCCAATTATTTGCACCTTCTATATGAGAGTTACATGTTCAACAGATATTTACAAAACACCCTCTGAGCTGTATCTGAGTTGGCAAACTACAACCAAACTACATGCCCACTGCTGACCTGTCTGATAAAACTTTACTGGAATACAGACAAGTTGTTTGCCTATGTGTCATCAATGGCTGTTTTTGCTTTACCAGGGCAGAACTAGGTAACTGCAACAGAGGCCAGTGAACTACAAAACTCTTGCCAGTGACAGAAACAAGAAAAAACAAGAATGAAGTGTGTTGCTTTGGGACTGCACCTTTGGAGTCCCATATTCCCAATGCAACTGTGCTACAATTGTAGGAAATATAAGCTCAGCTGTGGTGGGTCATGGTCTCATTCTCTGCCTAGAATGGGTCCTGATGCTCCAAGGATGGAGAGACCCAAGTCTTGCTTGTGCCTTTTCCCCAATCCACCACAGCACCTCACATGTGGGTCAGACTCTCAGAAAGCTCTGGCACCAAGCATAGCTATGTTCCAATAAAGCTTTATTTATTAAATGGGGCCATAGCTCACAGACTGTGTTCTCCAGGGTTCTCCAAATCAATGGCCATTCCATGCACAGGACTCAAAACTCAAGCTGCATTTCAGAAGCCAGCACTCTTACATAAAGCCAACAGAACCCACAGGTCTGGAGAGTTTAATAGACTTCTCTGCATTTACCTGAAACAGCTAATTTTAGACGGCTTGAAGCTGAGAGTTTCAGTATGTGCCACTAAAGGCCCACAATTCCTTCCTAAACTCTAGCATCATCTAGTTTCACAACAAGAGATGAATAAAAGAAGAGTTTCCAGAGCCAAGTTCAGTAAACAAGACGACACTCAACCCACGCCCTTTGCCTCCACTGGTCCCCCATCTCCTTGGAAACATCATAATAAGCATCTCAAAGGCCGAGAGATCTTAGGGAGATCTGCTGTTCTGCTCTGCAATAGGAATGTGCATAAGTGTCCTGTTATAGAAGCCAGCTGCAGGTTGGTCTCCAAGCTAACTGCTATGCAAAAGGAAACTGGTCAGAAACAGGTGGGAGAGAGCCAGGGCTCAGCCTCCTCAGCAAAGGGAGCTCTGTGGGCAAACTCTCTGATTAGGGTCTGCAGTTGGTTCCACATTCCAGATCCTTCCACATCTGTCTCTCTTTACTCATTTAAGGAGATGGTAGGAACCTTCAATTTTCTTCACTATTTGGAATAAAAATAAATGATCAGGTAGGGCTTGGGTTTTGTTTTTCTTTTTTAAAAAAACATATTTCTAAAAGAAACTTCTGCTAAATTTAATTACAAGGCTTCTGGGAGACAGTCTTCAAGTGAATGTCAGTTCAGACCCACTACAAACACACACACACACACACACACACACACACACACACATCAGAAGCACACACTATATATAAACACACATACAAACACACACTCGCCACATACAGGGGTACACACACACACACACAGACACGCACACATACCGATACACACAGATACAGACACACACACACACACACACACACACACAGTCTTCAAGTGAATGTTAGTTCAGTTCTACCACACACACACACACACACACACAGACACACACACACACACACACAGATACAGACACACACACATACACACAGATACAGACACACACACATACACATGCACACACACACACCACAACACACACAGGCATACACATATAATCCCCCACACACACACAGAGATATACACACACACACACACAAACACACACACACACAGATACAGGCACCCACACATATACACATATGTACACACACACATACCATAGGCACACACCCACAGGCACACAGGCATACACATATTAAACCCACACACACAGATACACACACACACACACACACACACACACACACAGAATGAGTCATTCTATTTTGGAAGGATGCTCTGCCTTTCAAAGATAAACAAAACAATGATAATGATAATACACCTAATTAAGTCCAGAGAGAGTAGACATGAGTCAGGCCAATGTTCAAACTCTAAGCACTAACAAAAGAATTTAGGAAACATCACACCACCCACACTGTGGCAGACATACTATGGGGAGTTCTCCACCTCCAGAAGGCTCCCTGTGCTCTGAAGGTCGATTTTTCATCCCCCCCCCCCCATTATCTTAATTGTGTTTCCCATGTTTGATTTCTTTTTATCTCATGAAATGTTCTCTGAGGCTCAGGCTCTAATTCTGCAAGACTTTCACTTTGCCTTTAGTTTATTTAATTTGTGGTTTTGTTTTATTATAGGAGGTGTGGATATGTATGGGGTGAAATCCTTACCAGATCTGGGAGCTTGAAAACATTTCAAGATTAAACAGACAACTTGGGTTTAAAGATGTCTCCTCAGATAAATGAATCTAAACAAGTACCCACCTAACTTCTAGAGGCTTGGCTTCCTTAAGTAATAAGAATATGATTGTAGTGGGAACAGTGGGGGGGGGGCTCAGTGGACAAACCATTCACCTCACAAATGGGATGGCCTGAGTTGGAACCCCCAGAATCCACATAAAGCCATATACAGCAGCATGAATCTGTAACTCCAGTGTCCCTGTGGGAGATGGGAGGCTGTGGGGCATAGACAGGAGAATCCCCACAAGCTTGCCAACCAGCCATCATCGCTTACATACCAAAGAACAGAGACCCTGTCTCAAGCAAGAACAAAGGTAAGGACGACACCTGAAGTTGTCCTCTAAGATATACATGCAAGTCATGGCATAGAGACACCTGCATGTGAGCACATGCATCATCTATACAAATGAAGTTTTCTGTTTGTCTATTTGTCTGTTTGTCTGATTGTTTTTAAAGAGTAGTGTGGCCTCTTGGGGTTAATGTGTGAATTCAGTGAGACACTGAATGATCAGTACTGATCATGATGCTCATGAGACAGTTGCATCACAAACTACTGTCTGCTATTATTTTTTATCATTACTAGTATTATATGTGATTCTGAAACCACTCCATTCCTAGGACCAATGCTTGAAAACTCTTGATAACATCACACCTAAGTGATTGGTCTAAAATTTTGTCTTTTGTCTAAAATGTCCCAAAGACTGGAAACTCAAAAGTTATACTGGCTCTTCAAAACCTCCTTCATGTATTCAGCTGAAATTCCTCCCATGTGACCCTGACCCCTTGGTCCTAGTTCTTTACCTTGGGAACCTCAAAGTGTAGCTGGAGAATTTCTCTCCAGCTCCCGCCAAGTCCCACCAGTCCTGGAGTCCACTTATAAAACAAACACACAGACTCTTACATTATTTAAACTGCTTGACCATTAGCTCAGGCCTATCATTGTCTAGCTCTTACTCTTATATTTAGCCCATTTCTATTAATCTTTACTTTGCCACGTGACTTGTGACTTACCGGAATCTTCACATGCTGCTTGTCATGGCGGCGGCTGGCAGTGTCTCTCTCCGCCTTCCTGTTCTCTCAATTCTCCTCTCTGTTAGTCCCGCCTATACTTCCTGCCTGGCCACTGGCCAATCAGTGTTTTATTTATTGACCAATCAGAGCACATACAGACCATCCCACAGCATCAAAGATATAAGAAAACACATCCTGTACTTTATACCAGTGAAGGTTTGCTTCTACCATGAAAAAACAGGGGCGGTGCTGGGGGCTAAGGGAAAGGTCTCATTATTCAGAAAGATCCTGGGACATTGACTGGAGGAGGAACACAGGTGCGCTGAGGAGTGGGTCTCGGGAGTGCATTGTGCCCATCTCATCGGGAAGAGTCAGGAAAGCATCTATGACTAGCACAACCATTGGCAGAGCTTGTGTTCCGTTCCATGAATCTGATTGCTCACCTGAGTCGAGTGGCGGATCCTGGATCAGTCAACTCAGGGCCCAGAAACAGAGACACTTACTGTGTGGCACAGTGCTGGGAGCAGAGACACACACCTACCATGCATCCCAGAGCTGAGAGCCCACCTGTGTTCTGGGGTCTCTGAGTGCATCCTATAGATGACAAACTTGTGAGCTCTAGTCATGCTCTGAGGAAACCCAAGCCATGACAACCAAAGTGAATGTCCTGTTATTTCAGCCACTGAGGTTGGATTAGCTGTGTGGTTACTGGTTTGTTTCCTCACCAGAGAGTTGACTTTAGGACTACAGAGGATGTGTCTGTGTGTCTGTCTTGTTCACCAGCATCTCCCATAACCCTTAGCCTGGAATATGGATCATAACATGTACTCAGTACCTTTTTTTTTAGGACATTTTGGTTATTTTTCAAATGTGGCTCTTTCCCTTTCAACCAGGTTCCATTTGTGACAACAAATCTGGGCATTGGCATCTGATTTCTCTATGTGAAATAAGAGGGGAGGTAAGTTAACCTACAGGGTTTTATTTGCCCATCTCTTTTGGTTATCTGTCAAACTACACTCCAAAATCTAGTGACTTAACACAACCATCTTTGGTGACTTGGCCCATGGAGATACATTGGACAGGGTGTCGTGAGGTGGCTCGTCTGCTCCATGTGGCACCCACTGGAATAGTTTGGCTGGGGAGTAGAGAATCTACTTCCAAGACAGCTGCCAAGTGGAGGCTGACAGTCAGGAGCTCAGCAGAGAATATGGGCCACAGTCTTAATTCCTCTCCACAGCCTCCATGTTGAGAGCATGCCCAGGCTGTCTGGGACATTGACTGGAGGAGGAACACAGGTGCGCTGAGGAGTGGGTCTCGGGAGTGCATTGTGCCCAGGCTGTCTGGGCATGCTCACAACATGGAGGCTGGGTTCTAAGAGTGACCATTCAAGACAGTAATTCAAAAAGTGTATATATATTCATGATGCAACTTCAAAACTCATAGTATTACTTCCACCACAACCCAAACAGCTTCAAAGACCTTGCATTACAAGTGCAAAGGACAGCACCTCATCAAGCTATGGAGAAACTGGCAAGGCCACATTAAAAGAATCACTCATGGGATAGGAGATATTGCTGTGGCCATGTTTGGAAAACACAACTGGTCACACCATCTTTTCTCTAGTGTCACAAAGACCAGGTTGAACAGCAGCATCACATGTGCACACACTGCTGACTCATCTTCCAGTCCATCGTGTGATGTGTGTGGTCCTCCTGTTTCTGTCTCTCCAGCACTGAACAGCAGACTCAAACCACTGCATTAGCTTTCTAGCACTTCATGGACTGAGCCATCTCTCCAGCCCCTCAAGCATTACTTTTGAATCATCTATATTGGGCATAGAAATAAGGTCTATGATCCTCAGCCTCCCTAATGCTGTGACCCTTTAATACAGTTCATGTTGTGGTGACCCCCACCCATAAAATTATTTTTGTTACTACTTCATAACTGTAATTTTGCTACTGTTATTAATGTAATGTAAATATTTGATATGCAGGATATCTGATATGAGACCCCAAAGGGGCTGTGACCCATAGGCTGAGAAGCAGTGGTCTAAAGTGACCCAGAAGGTAAGGGAGTTCACAGATAGGCAACCAAGATGGATAATGGAAATCGTCCATCGTGCAGAGTGACTCAACCCGAGTGTGTGCACGTCGGAGAGGGTGACGGAGCCTTCTGGGGCAGGAGCTGAAGCCAACTCCAACACTTTTCCAGCATGCTGCTAAGTCACTGTTTTCACAGCTAGTACACATTCCCTTAGGTGAGGCATGTGCCACCCATGGTGTATGTGAGGTTGCCACACCAACCACGATCAAAAAGAACAAGAAGCCTTAGTTGACAAAGGGAAGCCACAGGTGAGACTGACGCCATGCTAGGCCCTCCTGGATGTTGAACTTTCCTTGGTGAGATCGCCCAAGAGAGAAAATTATTATTACTGTTAATAGCTTTTTAATTGATTTTAATTTTCAGAACACTTTTATACTTAAAGAGAATTTAAGAAGACAGAGAAAAGAATTCCCATGGGCCCTTCTCTCATTTCTCCTATAATTAACATCATAATCTGGTATATTTGATGCAATTACAAAAACTGTTAATACATTATTATTAACAAAAGTCTGGAGTTTGTTTGAATTACTTTAAATTTCTCTGTGTGTTCATGTATGGAGTGCATGTGTGTGAAGGCCACAATATAGCCTCAGGTGTTATTCCCTGCCTTGAGGACCATCAATCTTTTATGGGTTTGTTTGTGTTTTGTTTTGTTTTGGTTTTGTTTTAGAGACAGTATTTCTGTCTCCTGGCTGTCCTGTCCTGGAACTCACTCTGTAGACCAGGCTGGCCTCGAACTCACAGAGATCTGCCTGCCTCTGCCTCCAGACTGCTGGGATTAAAGGTGTGCACCACCACCACCTGGCTAATTTTTTATGTTTTTAAGACAGAGTCTCTCATTGACCTGGAACTTGCCAAGTGTGTGAGGCTGGCTGGCCAGTGAGCTCAGGGGGTCCACCTGTCTCCATCTGCCACCCTCCACCCCTATGCTGGGATGACAAGTGTGCACCGCCACACTTGGCTCTTTACCTGGACTCCGGGAAGCTAATCCAGGTCCTATGCTTGTGTAACAGTTTGCCCACCAAGCCATCTCCTCGGCACCAGATTTACTTTCTTACTTATTTATTTAACTTCCAATTCCCTGTTTGGTTCCATGATCCCATTAGGGACACGACATCACATGTAGCTCGCAGCTCCTCTTGGCTCTACCAGGTTCTCAGACTCGATGACCCTGATATATGCTCAGGATTACTGGATGCATGCTTTAGAAACTTCCTTTACATTAAGATGTGTTTGGTATTTTTTCCATGATTAAACAGAGGTTATGGGCCTTTAGGAGGAAGATCACAGATAAACTGACATTTTATATCAAGTCAATGGCACATTTTACAACATCTTTCATCATAGTTGACTGTGTCCTGGACCACAGGTTGAGTGTCTGTCAGGCTTCCTACAGTGTGCTTTCTCTTTTTTTTTCCTTTCTGAAATTTTTAAAAATATATTTGGTTAGTGTGTTTTGCACAGGAATGCACACATGCACTTGCTACTGCGGGTGGACGGAAGTCAGAGGACAGCTTCTCTCCTCCCATCCTATGGTTCTGGTTTGGGTGGTAGACTTGGAGGCAAGCACCTTCACCTGCTGAGCCCTCCCATCGGCCTTCCCCTCTTCTCACTTTTTATGCTGTTGACTTTGATAGGGGGCCACTCTGCACAAGGCACACTGAAGTCCTCACCCCTGCCTGTAGGGCTCTTCAGGTGCAGCCATCGGGGGAGGAGTGCCCACACCGCTGTAAGTAACGCTGCACCTGTGCTCTGTAAGGAAGGAAGCCCGGTAAACACACCGACTGTGCCTTGGTTTGTCATCGGGACCTCAGGAGGAGGGAGGGCTAGGTTTGTTTGTGTCTTCCCCAGGAGGAATTTTAGCAACACAGAGCTACCAAAGGTAGTAACTGGGATGGGAATTCAGGCTACTTTAGATCCCCTCAGTTCCAACACCCGTCATGTGACCCTCCAACCTGATGAAATACAGACACTGGCTTTGCAAACATGGGCACATAATACAGGTGAGCAATAAAAGGGGACAAAGAAGACAACTAAAAGCTCCCAGTGGCTCGCTGTTGTGGCAGTCATTTTTCATATCTTCGAGCTCCTGCCCTTCAACATGCCACACAATTTGGATAGTCAGAAAAACCTGTGGCAGTTTATCTGCCATGTGTCCCCTGTGGCAGTTTTTCTGCTATTCACTGGAGGGAAGTCATGGAAAGACCCAGTGGATGTTAACACTGAGTCAGTCACCTAAAGCAGGGTAGGGAGGCTCTATTTTGGAGCCTGAGTAGATCTTCTCTAAGTTCCTTAAATTACACTGCTCACACCACCCACTGAGGTGCAAGCCCTCAGCACAACACAGTCCCTTTCAAACCTTGGAACTCATACCTCCATAAACTCCCTCCATATTCCCCCTCCAACCCTGCGAATGCCAAGACAACTTCAGGGATATCTGATAAGAATTGCTAATCATTTTTTACACTTGGCGGATAAAGCTCAGAGCAGGAGAGAAAACAGAAGCCCAGAGCTCCTCTGGAAGCCCCAAGGTGCCCTGAGATCTTGCCAGAGACAGCATGCAATGTCCCTGTGCAGGCATGTGCCCAGGACGTGCGACACAGGCAGGCATGTGCCCAGGGCGTGCGACACAGGCAGGCAGGCCAGCTTCTGCTTCTACATCAAGCAGAGCCCGAAAGTTGAATGTGGATTGTTCACTTCCTTCCCCCAGGCTGGGCACCAAAGGTCTTGCCTCCTCTAAGTCCTGCCACACTCTCCCTGTGTTCTATTGCTTCAAACAGTAGCATCCTACACAATAAAATTCCATTCTAGCAATTTCTTCACTGCCTTTGAGAGGGGAAAAGACATTCTCCATTAAAGGGCTGCTTTTTGTTATTGGTTTCTGCTTTTGGGAAATGACAACACCATCCTTTAGATTCCTTGAAGAAATAGAGCAGAGCCAAAGTAGGCTATGGCACCCAGCTGGGGTCCAAGACCTTGTTCATAATGCCTAAGGAACTTCAAAAGCTTACAGGGACAATTGCCTAGTGTTCTATGCTCATTGAAATCTAGAGGGCCTATGAAAACTAGGCCATGGATATAATGAGAGGCAAAA
This sequence comes from Peromyscus californicus insignis, assembly GCF_007827085.1. NCBI lineage: Eukaryota > Metazoa > Chordata > Mammalia > Rodentia > Cricetidae > Peromyscus > Peromyscus californicus. The sequence continues at coordinate 104,833,014 of NW_026294551.1, forward strand.
ATACTGATAAATGAAGGGGAGATGCACCCAGGTGTCCCTGGGAGCCTTTGCTTCCTACTTCCAGAACAAAATTGGATGGGAGCAGCAGCTTTTAGGAAACGTCAAAACTGCCCTGCAACTCTGGCAGTAGCCAACTTTGTTTTCTAAATTTAAAGACATCACGGCTTCTATAATCTGCCTCCCATGAAGCAAGGCTCTTTAAGTCTTAGCTTTGTTAATAACTCACCTTGTCTACACAGTTACTCTCCCTCCCTGAGAAAATGCAGTTTACACATATGTAGAACAGGAAGACTGTGTACCTCTGTAAGGTTTTTCTACCTGAAACACTTCCTCAATGGGGTCTTGGGTGGCGTGTATGTAGAAGATGCTCTCAGGAATCCCTGATACGGATCAGAGGTTATCCCTGCCCTCCTGAAATTCAATAGCTACCAGAGAAAGTGAAATTTACACTGACTACACAGTGAAAAATAGCATAAAATTCACACACCAAAAAATACAGGCCTTAGAGCTCCTAGCAATTCACCAAGTCCAATTTTCTCCTGACTGGCATACTTCCAGGAAAAGAGCAGCTCGGCCATTTCCAAGGCAAAACGTTGTTTTCATGCACATCTCTCTTTGAATTCACTTAGAGTTTCTGGCCCTTCACTGTCCTCTGTAGGCTTCTCCTTTGGGACCAGGGCTCATTAGAATGACAGCAAACAGGGAAGCCACAGAAAAGAAAATGCAAAAGAATTATCTTTTGATACAGTAGCTATGTCTAAATTCTCATTGGTATTCATTCATTCACTCATTCAGCAAAAAAGTTACTAAAATGTCAGTGTTAAAATATTTATTTGAACTAGTCAGATACTGTTAGACACTAAGACTGCAGCAGTGAGCAAGATACACCAGGAGAAGTGGTGAGTGAATGTTGAAGGCTGTTATTGTAACACATCACTACAAGCTCTGGAATGCGGGAATCACGGCACTGTAGGACAGTCACAAGCACCTTCTCCTGGCTCCCAGGACAGTCAGGAGAGACGTTCTAGAGGAGTGACTTTAAGACAAGGGCAACAGAGTTGGCTAGCTGAAGTAGTGTGGTAAGCAGGCTTGGAGCAGAGTAGGGGGAAGGCAGGCAGGGAGAGCAAACGTACTACATTTTGTAGTGGGAGTTAACAGAAAGAAGGCTTGAGATGTAATTCAGTTGGCAGAGCAATCACCTAGTAGGCCCAAACCCCTGGGCATCATCCTTGCAGGAGTAGGCTCAGCCAGGTAGCACATGCCTGTAATCACAACACTCAGAGACAGAGTCAGGGACCAGAAGATCAAGGTCATCCTCGGCCACCCTGTCTCAAAAACAAACAAGCAAACAAAAATCAGTTTGGGCACATTATGGAAACAGATATGGTGGGAAGAGGCAGCAGGTTTACACTCTGTAAATAGAGGCAGCAGAGGGGGGACCACAGAGGATGAGACTTCCCAGGGACCCTCTCCACGCACTGTCTCCACGCACTGTCACCACGCACCGTCACCACGCACCGCCACCACGCACCGTCTCCACGCACCGTCACCACGCACCGTCACCACGCACCGTCACCACGCACCGCCACCACGCACCGTCACCACGCACCGTCACCACGCACCGTCACCACGCACCGTCTCCACGCACCGTCTCCACGCACCGTCACCACGCACCGTCACCACGCACCGTCTCCACGCACCGTCTCCACGCACCGTCACCACGCACCGTCTCCACGCACCGTCTCCACGCACCGTCTCCACGCACCGTCTCCACGCACCGTCACCACGCACTGTCCACGCACCGTCTCCAGGCACTGTCACCACGCACCGTCTCCAGGCACTGTCACCACGCACTGTCACCACGCACTGTCACCACGCACTGTCACCACGCACTGTCTCCACGCACTGTCTCCACGCACTGTCTCCACGCACAGGCACTGTGCATGGAAGAGGCAAAGCACCTGTGCTCCTTGTCCACATGGAGGAGTTGAAGTGCTAAGGCCTCCTGGCCCCAGCCTGGTTGCCATTTTTTGGTTTTGATCATTCCTTGCACTATATCTGAACCCACTATATGCCAAAAGATTGTGCTAGCATCAAACATCTCCAGATGTTGCAGACACCCCCAAGATGACACAACCATCCCTAGTTGAGAGCCATTGTTCTGTTTTTATTTTTCATGTGTGCATGTGTGGTATGCGTGTTCACATGCATGTAAGTGCACATGTAGAGGATGTGCCCATGTGGAGACTGAAGGACAGCATCAGGTGTTATTGAGATGGGCTATCTCCCTAACCTGGAACTCACCAGCAGGCTAAGAGGGCTGGCCAGAAAATCCCAGGAATCCACCTGTCTCTGTCTCCCCACTTCCAGGATTACAGGCGTGTGGTGTTTTATACATGCGTACTGGAGGTAAATTCAGACCTTGTTTTTGTAAGGCAAGCACTTGACCAACAGAGCCATTTCTCAAACACTGAGAAACATTATTCTGTTTTTAATGTGTGTGTGTGTGTGCATGTGTGTGTGACATGTGTGTGTGTGTGTGACATGTGTGTGCCCACAAAAGAGGGAGTCACATCCCCTGGACCTGGAGTCACTAGCAGTTGTGTGGCCCCTGATGTGGGTGCTGGGATCTGAATTGGGTCCTCTAGAGAATCATGAGGCTGAGTCATCCTCCTCATGGATGGAGCACACAACCATTAGAGCACACAAATGAGGCTGGCAGTGGCTTCCTTTCCTTCCAGGGTCTGTAGTTCTCAACTATAAATACAGCCTCAATTCTTTACCTTCCATTTTGTACACACACTAAAGCAAGGATGACTGCTTTTCCTGTTAAATAAAAATCATTACTGTGCTGGAAGCACACGAGATTTCTATCATCACATGTGCAATGCTATACATTTCCTTTCAAACTAGCGGGTCACTGGTATCCAGATGATCATGACTCCTGTGATATCACAGCTCGTTTCTGCCCAATTCTATGGATATTTTTGCCCCTGTCTTGGGAATCTGCCATCCACTTGATGATTTAAAGTTTCTTCCTAAAACGGACATCACAATAATTAAATGAGAGGATGAATCGATAACACAGCCGGTAAGATAAATACCGCTTTTGAAGAAGACCCAAGTTTGGCCCCAAGCATGGGTTAAGAGGCTCACAACTGCCTACAACTCCAGCTACAGAGGATCTGATGCCCTTTTCTGGCCTCTGAGGGCACTTACACCCAGGAGAATGTGTCCACACAGACACAGACACACAGACACACACACACACAGACACACACACGCACACACACACACACACACACACACACACACAATTAGAAAGAAAGTTAGGACCAGAGAGATGGCTGAGTGGTTAAGAGAACTAGTCGCTCTTCCTGAGGACTTGGGTTCATTTTCCAGCACTCACACTGGGGCTCACAACCATCTGTAGCTCAAGTTCCAATGGATTGGACGCCCTCTTCTGACTTCCAAGGGCACTGCAGGCATGTGATGCACGTACAGGAAAAACACCCATACTTATTAAATAAAATAATGTAAATAAAATAATTTTTAAAAATTTAAGGCGATAAAAATAATCTTTCTGAAGAAACTAATTCATTCATCTCATGAATCTGCATCCCAGACTACATTCTGTGGCTAATCTGTAGAGACATCTTTGCAAATAAATAAATAAAAAGGGAGGGAGTTTTCAACATGTAGCTAAATGCAGCCAGAGCACAGTGGAGCTTATTTCCTTCGCTCCCTCTTTATGTAAAAGTGTGGCAGCCAGGAGATTGTCTTCCCTCACTCAAATTACCCTGCCAGACAAAAGCAGTTTGTAGAAGAGCCCTGAGCATGTAATTTTATTACCTTAGCACTGATTTTAATATAATTCATGTAATTTCTTCCGCAGGGGAAAAGCAATTTTCCTAAACACCTGGTAAATGAGAGCTGATGGGTTTTGACTCCCACCAACCCTCCTTACAGAATTTTCTTCTAAAAGAAGCAGCACAGAGAGGGTCGCTTGGACAGCCTCACCCACAGCACCTTCCCAAGTTGGCCAGTTCGTCTGCTACACCTCAGTGTAGACCAGACATAGTTCTGAAAACACCATCGTTTACAAGGCTGGAGCCAGGCAGGATTCAGGGACTCTGTCAACCCTACATGATAGGCATTTGGGGTTGGAAAACTGCTGTTGGGGACTGCCTATATGTTATCAGATGAGTTCTGCACTGCCCCTGGCCTCCATCTACTCAGGACCAGCTGCATATCACTGCCAACTGTGACAATAAAAATGCCTACATCTTAAAAAAAAATTACAGGGCGGTGGTGGCGCACGCCTTTAATCCCAGCACTCAGGAGGCAGAGCCAGGAGGATCTCTGTGAGTTCAAGGCCAGCCTGGTCTCCAAAGCGAGTTCCAGGAAAAACGCAAAGCTACACAGAGAAACCCTGTCTCGAAAAACCAAAAAAAAAAAAAAAAAAAAAAAAAAAAAAAAAAAAAAAAAAAAAAAAAAAAAAAAAAAATTACATGTATTAACTTGTATGTGGGAGTGCGCACATGCCATGGAAGACATACAGAAGTCACAGGACAGCATGATATTGGTGCCTTCCTCCCACTGTGACTCAGGTCACCAAGCTTGACAACAAGTTCCTACACTTGCTGAACAATGTCACCTGCCCTGCCCCATATTTTTTACCGAATGAGAAAAATAGCAAATTTAATCTTTTGTTTCAGGATCTACTTCATTTATTCCTGAGACCCATCTAAATCACAGAGGGCCAGAAGCTGTGTGTAGTGCTCAGTTCATGAACAATAAAAAGAAGCAGGTACCAGGTGAGGCAGAAGAACCCAAGTCTGTGGCCTGAGCTCAGGCTAAGGCATTGGATTCTATAGTCAGGTCTCTGAGAAGTCTATGGGGTGTGTGTGGGTGTGTGTGTGTGTGTGTGCGCGCGCGTGTGCCTTTGGTATATGTGTGTATTGCTGTTGTTGTACTTAGGAAACAATTGAATTTGGACTCAGCTCCACCTGGTCTTCTTTCTTGTCTATGTTGCTTAGCAACTGGTGAACATGAGTAGGTTCCCTGATGCCTCTGAGCCTCACCTAGTTACATACAAAATGGAAGCATGGTTCCTACAGGACGACAGTGTGGTACCCAGCCATGTGATTCTCAGTCCTTCTGCTTCAGAACTGAGTCACTTCAGAATGTAGACAGAAGCATTAGAATGATCCAGGTCACCATCTCTCTCACCTTGTTGATCACACAGCCTCTTGAATGGTCTCTCTACTTATCTTCTTGCCCTGGCATCAGTTCTTCTCACATATGTGTCATTGTTCTCCTCCCTGAATTACATTCTCTAGCCATGTGACTTGGTACCTGTCCCCAAGGAAGTGCAATGTATTTACATATCCCTTGGTCTGGTCTAACCTTCAGCTTGTGTTAGTATGTAGTAGAAGTGATAACCATGCCAGTTCTGGGCCCAGACCATAAGCGATTTTCTGTGTCTGCATTCTCTTAAATACTATGTGGCTTGCCCAAGCATGAGATGACAGAGACCAGCACTTAGCATCTCACTGTGATCCCACACATATGAAAGGACCAAGCCAATATTAGCAAAGCTGATCCAGAAGTAATGAATGAGTGAGCCCACCTGGGCCCAGCCTAAATCCCTGTTACAGCTCAGATACAAAACGTCCTTCAAAATCACATGTGGTAAAGCCTTGGACCCCGAGCATCAGAATTCAGAGGTGGGATTCAGGAAAGTGATTGGATCATGAGGGATCCAACTTCATCCACGGATTGAAATCTGTGGATGGAGCTAGAACCAGATGGTTTCACTGGGACTTAGTGGAAACTAGGAGGCTGAGTATGCCTGGAAGAGGTAAGTCACCATGGGACATGCTTTTGAAAGGTGTCTGTCTCCTGTCTGCTATTCTAGGCTGTGCTAGGCCCTCCCTCCACTACACTAGGCCCTCCACCGTGCTAGGCCTTTCCTCCACCGTGCTAGGCCTTCCCTCCACTACACTAGGCCCTCCACCGTGCTAGGCCTTTCCTCCACCGTGCTAGGCCTTCCCTCCACTACACTAGGCCCTCCACCGTGCTAGGCCTTTCCTCCACCGTACTAGGCCTTCCCTCCACTACACTAGGCCCTCCACCGTGCTAGGCCTTCCCTCCACCGTGCTAGGCCCAATGTACACTAGACACTCTGCTACACTAGGCCCTCTCTGTCGTAATGACCTGCTTCACCAGAGCTCACAGCAATGAGGCCAAGCAACACTGAAAACATCTGAAATCACAAGCCAAGATAAAAGGAGTCTGTCTTAGGGTTTCTATTGATGTGAAGAGACATCATGACCATGGCAATGCTTATACAGGTAAACATTTAATTGGGGTGGGCTTACAGTTCAGAGGTTCAGTCCATTATCATCATGGCAGGAAGCATGGTGGCCTGCAGGCAGACATGGTGCTGGCTACATCTTGATCAGAAGGCAACAGAAAGTGGTTTCCAACACTGGGTGGTGTCCTGAGCATAGGAAAGCTCAAAGCCCGCCCCCACAGTGACACACTTCCTCCAACAAGTCCATACCCACTCCAACAAAGCCATACCTCCTACTAATGCCTCTCCCTATGAGCTTATGGGAGCCAATTACATTCAAACTACCACAGATTCTTTCCCCCCATAAGTCATTTTTCTCAAGTACCTGTCATGGGCACAAAAAGTCTGAGGAACACATTCATTGAGCACAAAACATGAGCAACCCATAAAGTGTTATTTTTACCTGCGGGTTCTGAAATGTCCTGTCTTTTCAGCAGCAGCTGGCTTGACCCTCCCGACTCCTACCTGCTGTGGATGATTAATTGATAAATAAAACACTGATTGGCTAGTAGCCAGGCAGGAAGTATAGATGGGACTAACAGAGAGAAGAATTGAGAGAACAGGAAGGCAGGGGGAGACACTGCCAGCCACCGCCAGGACAAGGAAGATGTAAGGTACTGGTAAGCCACAAGCCACATGGCAAAGTATAGATTAATAGAAATGGTTTAATTTAAGATATAAGAACTAGATAACAAGAAGCCTGCCACAGCCATACAGTTTGTAAGCAATATAAGTCTCTGTGTTTACTTGGTTGGGTCTGAGTGGTTTCTGGACTGGCGGGTTAGAGAGATTTGTCCTGACCGTGGGCCAGGCACGAGAACTCCAGCTACACCTACCCATGGGAGAGCCAGCATATTTGCTTACAAATACTTGTTTACAATTCTAAATCGGGTGAAGGTAGCATGTATAAGTGATCCCCTGATTATAACTCTGAAGATATTGCAGCTTACCACATTTAGAATAAAATTCAAATCCCAAAAATGACCTGCAAACTGTGTGGAGGAGCTCCTGCCCTTTTCCTGACCTCATTTTCCCACATTCTCCCATCGCTAGCCCTGCTCCCGACATGCTGATGTCAATCCTGTTGCCAGTGCATGCCCACTCTGTTCCTGCTTGGCTACCTTGTGGTTAGTTTCTTCTGCCTGGAAGACTTTCTCCTCATTGTCTTGAAATGCCTAGTTTCTTTTTGCCATGGAAGTTTCAACTCAGGACAGCCAAAAGTCCCCCTTGTTCAAAGGTACTCTCAATGCACAATCATTTTCTTTTCCTAAGAGTATGAGGTCATGGTTGGCATTGCACACTTGTGATCCCAATACTCTAGAGGCTGAAGTAGGAAGGCTGTTCCTTAGGACCAGCCTGGGTGTGATGTTAGCTTGACTGGCAGCTTGATGGGATTTAGGATTACTGTGGAAACAAAACTCTGGGCAAATCTATGAGAGATTATCAAGATTAGGCTAAAGGAAGTGGGAAGACACCATTTGCTGGGCTGAGGTCCTGAACTGAACAAAAAGGAGAAAGCCAGCTGAGCATCATTGTCCATCCATCTTTGCTTCTTGCTTGTGGATGCCTTGTGTTCCCGTGACCAATGGTAGAATTTCTAGCCACTCCCCATGACCACACATGCGCTGGCGAGACCTTTGTCATTTGGGGGACTTACGTCCACATAATCGATGAGTTGTGTGGTCACGGAGTTTGCACGCATTGTGATCATGTAATCTATGCGCATGTGTGGTGTAGCTACATAAGCCCATATGCACATATGCAGGGACTCCATGAAAGGTGGATCCCATGTACCTCTCCCTCTTTCTGCACAGTCTTTCCATAGACCCAAGCACATCTCTTCTGCCCCCTCCCCCACCTTCTCCTAACAAACTCCTATAGTGGGTTTTGTTGTGACTTTTCTCATATGGTAAACAGAGCCGCATAATAAAGAACAATCACCACATCCTCACCATGAGGGCTGCATTCCCTCGGATAAACCTTTCCTTCCTTAAGTCACCACTTGTTGGGTCTTCCATCATAGCAATGAAAAGGAACTAGGCCCTGAGCTACACATCAAGGCCCTGTCTCAAACAAACACATTTAAAAACACTCTTCAGTCTCCCAAGTTTCTGAAATGGTGCCTGCCCCCACTCCCTGCTCCCAGGGGCTCACTGAATAACTGCCTAACGAGTCAGAAAGGCAAGGCGGCCCTCTGGGTCAGGCCTTCCCTCTACCACATCCCCTGTTCACATTTCTTTCAATCTGCAAGACCCAGTGGCTCCTTGAAATACAAAGAGAAGAATACCCACAATCATTCCAATCATCAGGTGCAAAACTTGATAACAGAGTGGAACTGGAGTTGAAAATTACATCACAGGCAAGGCAAATTCATGCTGTGAGGCCTCAGCTTAACTAAAGGGGGTTGATTGTGGTTGCCTCCTAACCCTACTAACAGATCATGAATGAAAAGAGAAAATCAAACTCCCACTCCCCTGGTGGAGCTCAGTGGGGGAGGTGAAGAGATGTTGCCTCTTCAAAACTCTGGAAACCTTCTCTCTCAACCTTTTGATGCTTTTGTAAACAGCAAGAAGAAATGCACAAAAGAACAAGATGTGATAATTTTTAAAAATCACTAGCAAGACGGCTTAGGGTAAAGGTACTTGCTGGGAAAGCCTAATAGCCTGAACTTGATCCCCAGAACCCCCAGATGAGGAAGAGAACTCCCTGCCAAAAGCTGCCCTCTGACACCGCACTCACACCATAGGATGTGAGCACACACACCTTCATACTCACACCATGGTACGTGCACACCTACACTTGCACACAAGCAAAATAAAAATGATTCTAAAGAAAAGCAGGATATGGTGACTTCTCCTGTCATCCCAGATAACCAAGGCTGAGGCAAGAAGACCACAGGTTCCAGGCCTGCCTGGGCAACTCAACAATACCCTGTCTCAAAATATTAAAGGAGATGTCTTAGTTACTTTTCTATTGTTATGATAAAACATTATGACCAAGTTAACTTGTAGAAGAAAGTATTTAATTTGGCTTATTGTCTCAGAGCTCATATCTTGATCAAGGTGGGGGTCAGGGGATAGAGAAAGAGAGAGTGTGTGTCTGGGAATGGCAGTCTTTTGAAACCTCGAAGCCCATCTCCAGTGACACACCTCCTCCAATAGGGCTACACTTCCTAATACTTCCTAAACAGTTCTACCAACTGGGAAACATGTATTCAAATTCATGAGCTATAGGGGCATTCTCATTAAACGACCATGGGATGGGGACGCCTTGGGACTTAGCTCACTGGTAGAATACCCACCCCCATGCTCAGAGCCCATGTTTAATCACTAGAAGGGAAGGAGGAATGGAAGGAAAAAATGAATACATCCAACCTTTCTTGGAAATTTATGACAAGGAGACTGTGATGGCTACTCGTTTGTCAACTTGACTACATCTGCAATTAACTAGAACCCAAAAATGGCCTGTACATCTGTGACAGATTTTTTCTTAATTTAAAGTGGAAAGATCTACTTCCAGATCTTTTGAAGTGGGAAGACACACCTTTAATCCAGGTCATGCCTTCTGCTAACAGCCTATATAAAGAACATGGAAGAAGGAAACTTTTGCTCTTTGTCTGCTTACCCTCACTCTAGATGGAATGTCCATTCCTTCACTGTCATTAGAACCTACTTCTCTGGGATTCCAGTGTCTACTGAAGACCAGCTGAGATATTCAGCCTTGTAGACTGAAAAACTACTAGATTCGTGGAACTTCCATTCATAGGCAGCCTATATATATATATATATATATATATATATATATATATATAGAGAGAGAGAGAGAGAGAGAGAGAGAGAGAGAGAGAGAGAGAGAGATTCATTCTATAAGTTCTGTTACTGTGGTGGTTTGGATAAGAATACCCCCCCATAGGCTCATATATATTTGAATGCTTTGTCATCAGGGAGTGGCACTACTTGAGAAGGATTGGTAGGTGTGGCCTTGTTGGAGGAAGTGTGTCACTGGGGGTGGGCTTTGAGGTTTCAGAGCCCAAGCCAGGCCCAGTGTCTCTCTCTCCCTTGCTCCTGCATACAAGACTGGATGTAGAGCTCTCAGCTGCTTCTCCAGCACCATGCTTGCCCGCATGCTGCCATGCTCATTGCCATGAAGACAATGGACTAAACCCCGGCAAGCCAGGCCCAGTTCAATTTTTTAGAAGAGTTGCTGGGGTCACAGTGTCTCTTCACAGCAATAAAACAAGGACTGAGACAGTTACTGCAGAGAAGGCTAATACAGAGACAATGTAGCATTCCCTCAAAGCTAAACTCTACTGGGACAGAAATGGCTGCCTATGTGGGTGGCATAACACTGCTCACTTTACTCTCTGATGTTACCTATCCCAGAACCCTCCCTATGCTTTCCCCCTCTAACTTCTCTCTCTCACGAGTGTACACTCATATATGCACAAACAGTAATAAAATTAATGGACACTAAAGTCTTTACCTAGTCAACAGTGTGCAAGCAATAGAGATCTTTGTTCAACTGCTGTCTGGCATCAAATGGGAGGGACCTATATTCTGAGTTTCCCCCTTTGCCATATGCCTGCAGCCTCCTCCCTAGAGTAAAAATAGGAGACACATATCCTAACCAGTTTCCTTTCTAGCAGCATTTGCTATGATTAAATATCATTCTCAACAGACCCATGGAGGGGAAATAACATGAACATGATTATAAAGACGTTTAATGTAGTATGGATTGCTAACTGTCCAAAAGCTACTTTGTCGTGTGTGTGTGTGTGTGTGTGTGTGTGTGTGTGTGTGTGTGTGTGTGTCTGTCTGTCTGTCTGTCTGTGTGTCTGTCTGTCTGTGTGTCTGTCTGTCTGCGTGTGTATGTGTGTGTCTGTCTGTCTGTCTGTGTGCATGTGTATGTGTGTGTCTGTCTGTCTCTGTGTGTGTGTCTGTCTGTCTGTCTCTGTGTGTGTGTGTCTGTCTGTCTGTCTCTGTGTGTGTGTGTCTGTCTGTCTGTCTGTGTATGTGTGTGTGTGTGTGTGTGTGTGTATGTGTGTGTGTCTGTCTGTCTGTCTATCTGTGTGTGTGTGTGTATGTGTGTGTGTGGTGCTTGGACTGGAACCCAGGACCTTGTACATACTAGTTAACTGCTCTCCCACTGAGCTATGTTCCAGCAATCTTATTTTTACTTTTTTAGAGCAGAAAGCAACCCTCTAATTCATGCATGCCAGTGATCAGCAAGCTTTCTGCACTCTCCCCCCACCCCACCCTGCTTCTCCTTCTCTCTCAACATTTGTTTGTTGGGTGTAAGGTACATATGAGGAGGTCAGAGGACAAATGGCTGATTTTCTCCTTGCCCAATATGGGATACAGGGATCAAACTCTGGTCATCAGGCCTGGCAACAAGTGCCTTTACCCTGGAAGACATCTCAACAGACTCTGTTTTTAGTAGAGTTTCACTCAGTTGCCCAGGTTATCCGGGCACTCACTCTAGCCCAGACAGCTTTCAAACTTGCAATCATCCTGTCTTAGACTTCTGAGCAGCTGGGATTGCAGGCTTGCCCACCAGGTAAAGCTTGACAAGGGTCAGTTCTGTGTTACAAATGTACCCTACAGCAACCTAGAGTTCCCAGGACCTTATTAGATGAAGAAAAACAGAATCACCAACATGAGAAAAAGTCACAGATGACTCCCAGTCATACAATCATCAATGGTAGACACAGCCACAAGATGAACTGACATGGTTCCAAATGCAGACCTTATCCACCTCCACAGACTCATACAAATCTCTTGACCTTCCTCTCCAAATCTGTAAAATGGGTATAATGTGTGAGCCTCCAATGGTGTCAGGAGACTTACCTCACATAACATACTTGGCATAATGTCCAACACAAAGTAGGGCCTGTTCAAAATTCACATTACCATACTGAATAGAAAGCCCCCAGAAAGTCCATTGTGGGCAGACAGATATGGAATTCTTTGACTAGATATCAAAATAAACAGCCAGGGCAGAAACATGTGAAAGATAAACTTGAAGGACCGTAAACACAGAGGGAAAGTGTGGGGGACTCAGCAGAAACACAGAAATTGGTATTATATAATTTCTTCCCATCCTGCCATTACCAGCCACTGACGTAAGCCTCCTGTTAGAAATCCTCAGGAGAGAATGTCACATCACAGTTCCAGAATCTGAGCATAAAATACTAGACACAAAGAAAAACCGTATGGCATGAAGGGAAGCAGTGGGGGCTGAATGTCTCTAAGAAGCAGGACTAATAAGAGAAAGCAGAGGCAGCCACCACTATGAAGCAATTTTGAAAACACTAAATAAACAGCTCCCAGGGCACTGGGAGCCCTGAACAGCCCTCAGCCAGGAAGAACATAGCTCACACCAGGCTTCCACACACAGGGCTTCCTAGGACACTGGAGGTGGCTGCTTCAGAAGATCCTGCAGACATTTAAGATTAGCCTCTGTTAATTATGACATTTTCATACACAATATAACGCGTTCTGATTGCACCCACTCCCCATCACCTTCCCTTGTCCCCTCCCATTCCCACTGACCCCTTCCTCTTCCCATCCCCCATCCCCTTTTGAGCCCTTTTTGGAACCCAGTGATTTTAATTATGGCTAAAGGTTAGCTGCAGAAGCAACTTACCAGTGACTGTACCACTGACGAAACTGTCTCTCCTTCCCCAGCCAGCATCAACTGTCTATAGATCCTCAGGGAGAGGTGGAGACACATGAGCCTTCTCCCCAGCCACAGTTAACTGCCAGTGGGTCCTGGTGGGGGGTGGGGCTTGTGAGTCCCCACCCACAATGGAATGTTAACAGGCCCAGTCTTGTACTGTAGGTATTTAATTCTGTGTTGATTCACGTCCCCTGCTCTGAACCTAGCATTACATGCCTACATGGCCTAAAAGAGACATGTGAGGCCAGGCTAGCCTGGAGGGTCAGCCCCTCCCAGAATTAGGTAGCCAATCCCCTGCAGAGCAAACAGCTAGTCGGAGGGTGTATCATCCACATACAAACCAGCCAATCAGAGCCCACACCCTGAACTCTCCTCTTTGCTTTTTAAATTAACATTCAAAGTAACAGGTTTTTAAATGTTACATACTTAGCTTTTGTTGATTTCCACCACCCACCCACTCCTCCCTATCTCCTTAGCCCCCTCCACACTTGCACCTTCCCACTTTCCAGTCACGTGTTTTGTTATCTCCCCCCCCACACACACACACCTTCTCTAAGTCTCTTTGCTCTCCTCTCTCAGACATGGTGTTGTTTCCTTATCTCTGCACACATTCACTCCCACATAAATGCAGATATAGCAATCAGAAGCTAGACTCCACACGTGAGAGAATAAGCAGTGTTTGTCTCTCCGGGCCTGAGTTACTTCATTGATATTTCCCCATTCCACCCATTTTCCTGTAAATTCCATTATTTCAGTTTGCTCTGCAGCTGAATAAAATCCCATTGTGTATACAAATTTTCGTTAGCCATTTATTGGTTGATAGACACGGGTCGATTTCCTTTCCTAGCATTGTAAACAGAGCAGCAATGAACTTTGTGTGGGTATTGAGTCTTGGGTGTTTGCCCAGGAGTGGTATAGCTAGGTCATATGGCAAATCTGTTTTCATTTCTTGAAAAACTGCTGCACTGACTTCTACAATAGCTATGCCAAGTTCCTCTCCCCCAGGCTGAGCCTGGCCAGCATTTTAGATTTGCTTTCCTGTGTCAGCCATTTTGACTGGAGTAAGATGAATTTCACAATGGGTTCTGTCTGGAGCCACAGTCCTCTGATACAGACCGAGTACTAGTAACTTAGGGACACACACACACTGCAATCATTCAAACTGGCAGCACTGGGCTTGCTCTGCCTTGCCCCCCTTCCCCGTGGAAGCTACAACAAAGGCTTTTGCCCACATCCCCCTTACTCTTTCTTACTTCAAGGCCAGCTCTGATGCTTCCATTCATGCGATGCCCGTGGGGACACTGCACGTCCCTTCTCTCAGGGACAGTCTCTAACCATAGCAGACGAAGCTTTCTGTGGCTGCCATCTGAGATCTGATGATCCTAAATAATTGTGGTGGTTTGAAAGAAAATGACCCCCAAAGGGAGTGGCATTATTAGGAGGTTGGCTTTGTTGAAGTAGGTGTGGCCCTGTTGGAGGAAGTGTGTCACTGTGGGGGTGGCCTTTAAGGTCTCCTGTGCTCAAGCTATGCCCAGTGTGGGAAACAGACTCCTTCTGCTGCCTGCAGATCAAAATGTAGAACTCTTAGCTACCTCCATGTCTGCCTGCATACTGCCATGCTCCCTGCCATGACAATAATGGACTAAACCTCTGAAACAGTAAGCTAACCCCAATTAAATGTTTTCCTTTATAAGATTGTATGTGGTCATGGTATCTCTTCACAGCAATAGAAATTCTAAGACAATAATAAAGTCTGTATTTTAAGATATAGCCCAAGCAATCCCCACCCCAAAGCCAGTTTCCTGGTCTCAGAATCTCAGGTTGTGCAAGAACCACCTCCCATAAAACCAGCAGAGACAGAGGGACAGACTCAAAACATATTCATTATGTCGACAATGATCTTGGGCAACCTCCCTTCTCCTCATAGCCCAAGGGTATTCTCTTGAAGTCTTTGGTTCTCTTGGCTCATCCCCAAACCTCTAAGTGAAGTGTCCTGTGAGGAGGCAATGTTGGAAGAGACATTTTAAATAAACTGGGGAGGAAGAAATGATCCAGGCAAAGAAGGGCAGTGAGACAACCATAAGGACAGAGCATGTGTAGATTCATCTCCTTGTAAAAGAAGCACCTCCACGATGCTTTCAAGTTTCCTTGAGGTTAACTAAAGAAGACTCACACACACCACAACCTGTGACTCTACTTACATTCTTAGTTTAGAATAGGTAAATTTATAGAGACAGGAAGCAGACAGGTCCCCAGGGAACCTGGTCGGAGAGGACCAAGGTACGTACTTAGTGGGTTCAGTGTTCCCTCTTGGGGTATTGATAAAAGAGTTGGTAGCTGCCCAACTTTGGACTACCTGGTGCCACTGAACTTTGAAGCAATTACTGTTCACTTTGTGTATGCTCATACCCTTTCCCCAGTTGGCCCCCCACCCCCTTATAGATGCTGTTTTCTCCTCATCCTTCTTTATTTCCTCTCTCCTTCCATTGCCCTCATGAATTCATGCACAAGTATGAACACACAAGCACCAGTTCACTGAAAAGACCAGCACTCTTCCTCAAAGGCTGACCAGTGTTCAAAGAAAAGCAGGTCTGATAGAGAGGGGAAGGCTGTCTTGAACATAAGCAGCCCTGATGAAAATGTACCAAATACATAATTTCACCCATCCCAGGACTTCATTCCCCTCTCTGCCTACAAGGAAAAGGATTATAATCACTACACCCAGACCAACTCAGACCCCACTTATGGTTTCTCCAAAGCCTGTCCAACTCTAGCCTTTACCTGGAACTGACATGGTTTCCTTTCTGCTTTGTATTCTGCTCTGTGTACATCCTTCGTGCTTAGATCAGAAGAGGTGGGAAAGGGTAACAACAGTTACTTTTTTGAGATAAGGTCTCTCACTGAACTGGGACTTCTCTAATTGGGCCAGGCTGGCTGGCCCAGCAAGCCTCTGAGATGCTCCTGTGTTCACCTCCCGTCATTGGGTGTTATGGGATATTTGTACACTGGCTCAAACTCAGGCCAGCACCTCACACCTGAGCTCTAGCTCCCATAAGAGCACTTAACAGAACCGTGCTCTCTACTTCCAGACACCAGAGGCTCCTGGCTCTTGACACAGCCAAGTTCTGATTGCAAGATGGAGCTAGCCCTGCCCCGAAGTTTCAGCCCCAAGGCTAGACTCTCTTCTTTCCCATTCTGCCTTCATTGCTTCTCCTGTTGGTGCCAGAGATACTTTCTTCTCCAAACCATCTCATCACTCTAGACCTAATCCTGTCACCATTGGGGGAGTCACCGCTCACATGCCTGTGTGCTGACCTCCCTCTTCTCTGTCCAGTAACAGAAGTGGTCTGATGTGTTCATGGAGAGAGAGAGATGGGGCTCATGTGTTAGGAGCTGGGTCTCCAGTTATTGGCACTATTAGGGAAGGTTCTGGAAACTGCAGGACTCAGGACTTAGCTAAAAGAAGCAGGTCACTGATACTGGTACACCGAGAACCACCCCTCTTCAGTGACTCAGCACCAGCAGTGGGCAAATTCGACACATTTCCACCATTGCCTCAAGTCATGTATCCTTTATAAAGCCCAAGCTTTCATGGCCTGCACCCTTTTTCTTGTCCATTCCCACTCAGAGAAGGCCTTCTGTGCCGCCCTGAAGGGACTCTGGCAAGCCATACCCTTCTCCCCCATTCCCTCTGCCTTGCTAAAACCCGTTAGATTACATGCCTAAAGCTAGCCACCAAGGTCTATTTCCTCATTTGGCCACTTTCTCCTCCTAAGGCTGACTACCAAAGTCCGGCAATCAAAAGCTCCCTTTGGTTCACCTAATTAACACGCCCAATTAAACACCCCATCCCAACACTGCTTTTCTCCTTTATCTTTTTTTTTTTTGGTTTTTGGAGACAGTGTTTCTCTGTGTAGTTTTGGTGCCTGTCCTGGATCTCACTCTGTAGCCCAGGCTGGCCTCGAACTCACAGAGATCCGCCTGGCTCTGCCTCCCGAGTGCTGGGATTAAAGGTGTGTGCCACCCCTGTCCCCTTGCCCTCGCCCTCATTCCCTTCTCCCTTATCCCCTATCTCCCTTGCCATGGCATCCTAGCCATTCTAACACAGACCTCCCCCTCGTCTTCTTAAAAATCCCACCTGCAGGGCCGTTTGCTGCTGTTTTTCTGCCTGAGTCAGAAAGCAGCCACTTTAACATTTTTCTCTACTTAATAAAGGATCCCTCTGTGGAAACAGGTGTTTGGGTGTGGTTTGTACCTACTCCAGGGTCTGGGAGGGAGCCTCTACTGTTCGGGGGGGGGGGGTCTCCTTCACTCACCCCAATAATGTCTTGCATGAGGTCTGTTGTGTGGTGTGATCCTTGGCCCTCTAATCACAGCAAAATCCTAACACCTTGAGGCAGGCATTTCTGCTTCCCATTTTCTATGGTAAATATTTCTCCTCTACCACATACTCCTGACACTATGGTATTCTGTCCAAGCGACCATGGACTGAATCCTCTGAAGCCATGGCCAACATCCATCTTTCTCTGCTGAGTTATTTCTGTCAGTTACAGAAACTGACTAACCCAGGCAGGTATATGGAGGCTCTGTGATACTGGAGACTTTGCCATGGACAGGGCTGTGTACCTACCAGCACAATGACTACAACATGTGCACCAAGACTTTGGTTTGCTGAAATAAACTGTATTAAAAGTTCTCAAGGACATCAAGGATTTGGAGCACGAGGAAGTCGTGGACTTCCTGGGCCTTGTCACTTCCATAAAAATGAGCTCTGCAGCAGGGACTTTGGGAACTAGTTAAGTATTAGGACGTGGTTATGCTCAGACACAAGCACTCGTGCACTGGGTAACACACCCACAGAAGAGCACCATCAGCCCATGTTCCCCTCTCTTAATTCATTAATATTTGACTTCTTTGGCTCTCAGAGGTCTTGAATATTTTAATTACAGAATCTTATTACATGCTCAGGGATTCTTAAGAGAAACAGACATAATTTTCATAAAAGTTTTATGAATCTGACTCAGTGTGTGAATATAGTCCAATCCAATAAGTATTAATAATAATTAAAATTTATGGGACCCTCACTTGCTGCCAAGTATTATCTCATTTTACCCTGACTACCATCTTCATGAGGTTCAGAGGCGTCAAGTACTTGCCCAAGGTCACAGGGGTCTGACTCCATTAACATACAATGCCAGTTCCCAAAGTTGACAGCCTCCTCACATGTGTATTAATATCTAATAAATATGCACAGAGCCCTTACCATATGGTAAGGAATCTACCTATTCTTGGAAATGCCAAAGTCCATGCGGACCTTTTCCCTGAGAAGCACCCAACAGGCGACTGCTTCTCCCCACCTCCATGTCTGCACTCATTACCATGACTTCCTGATAGAAGTAAGCCCCACTGGCCCATCTGCATAACATCCTTTGCTAACTTCCCCTCTAAATTATGTTGCAGTGGTGTTTCCCCAAAAAGGCCCCCCAACCCAAAGCCATGCTTTACGGTAGGATCAGTAATCCTCACTAACAGGTCATCCAGAAAATACCTGCAGTGTATGAGGGTCTGCAGACAACTCAGCAGCTAAGAGTGCCAGTGTCTCCCAGAGGATCAGCTCCCACACCAGGCACCTCACTGCCTGTTACCTCCAGCTCCAGGGGAGCCAATGTCCTCTTCTGGTCTCTTCAGGCATGGCCACACATACAGCATATTCACATACAGACACTCATACATACACATGAGTAAAAATAAAAAATATTTTTTATTAAAAGAAAGTATCTCCAGCTTTGAAAGTCAAACATTCTGTCTCACACTCACCTCTACCATTGTCACAGGAAGGTCACTATAGATGACATATAAAGGAATGAGTGTGCCTGTCTTCATAAAAGCTCACTGATAGACATTGAACTTAGGATTTCACTATTTCATGACATGATTTTCTCTTTCTTTTTCTCAGTCATTTAAGAAGAGTTTTAAAGCTTGGGACTGGGAAGCAGCTCAGTTGGCAGAGTGCTGACCTAGCATGCAGGAAGGCCTGGGGTCTGTCCCCAGCACTGCATAAACACAACATGGTGGTGCACCCTGTAAGCTCAGTACTCTGAGAGGGGGGGAGGGGGGTGTGAATGCAGGGGCATCAACAATCCAAGGTCAGCCTTCACCAAAGAGAGTTTCAGACTACCCTGGGCTATGTGAGACCTTATCTCACACACAAAAAATGATAAATAATTAGATGGCTGCACATGCCTTTAATTTAAGCACTTGAGAGGCCGGAGCAGGCAGCTAATGGAAGGATTACATGAGACAGGACCATCATTGTTTCCATCACCCAGACAGAAAAAGGGGAAGCTTAAGGGTTAGTGGTGTTCTGGGGAGACGGTGCAGCAGATAAAGATGCCTGCCTGCAAGCCTGGGGACCAGAGTTTGATCCTCAGGCCCCACAAGGTAGGAGAAAACTGGCTCCTGAAAGTTGTCCTCTGACCTCCACATGGGTAACCTGGCACAGGTGTACTTGCATGTGTGCACACACGTGTACACAGGTGTACACACACACAATGAATGAATAAATAAATGAAATTAAGACATTTTATCCTACACTCATACATGTATGGGCATGACTAACTGCATTTAGTTGGCTATCAAAAATAAAAGCTATCGCCAGGCGGTGGTGGCACACGCCTTTAATCTCAGCACTCGGGAGGCAGAGGCAGGTGGATCTTTGTGAGTTCGAGGCCAGCCTGGTCTATAGAGCGAGCTCCAGGAAAAGACGCAAAGCTACACAGAGAAACCCTGTCTCAAAAAACCAAATAAATAAATAAATAAATAAATAAATAAATAAATAAATAATAAATAAAAGCTATCAAGTTGGGAGAGAGAAAGAGGCATGTTAATGGGGATATGAAGTGAGTGAGAGATTGTAAATGGGAGCTACAAATCATTATATTTCACTGAATAGCCATATGAAATTCTCAAAACAAAAGAGAAAAATTTTAAGAGGAGTTAATTTTTTTAAAGAAGAAGATTTAATGGCCTTAAATATGTCCAAGTCCTAGTAACAGTGGCCAACAGTGGCCATGATCAGTCCACTCTAGCCTGTTCAGAAACTCCCAGCATCCATCTCTTACAGTTTGAAAGTGAACTGTCCTGCCAGGCATGAGGGAAGCCCCACTGTGCCCTCCTCCACATGGTGCTCTGACACTTAACTCCAGCTCCAAGGCGTCTAGTGCTCTCTTCTGGCCTCTGCAGGCACCTCTGCACAGTGACGGGACCAAGGAACTGCTGACAGACACCTCTGAAACCATGAACTGAAATAAATCTGTCCTCATCCTATGCTGCTTTTCTCAGGGATTTTCTTTCCTGAGTTGCTGCCTTCCTCTCTCCACTCCCCACTCAGCATCTGACAGACCAAGGTGGTGACTCAGTAGTCAGGAGTGGCAGCAGCTGCTTGAAGATGGCATCGGAAAGCAGCTTGCTGCCACACACCTTGGTAAAAGCTGCTGCCTCTTCCTTTGCCTAGAAACCAAGCAGGCTCCCAGAGGAGCTCGAAGACCGGGGACAGCCAAACTGCTCACTGGACCTGGCCAGCCTGAATTTCTCTTCAGCATCTTTGTACCTATACAGTTCCACCTCTACCTGTGATTAAGAACACAGTGCATTGTGCACTGGGGACTAAACAAACCTGGAGTTGAAGCCAGCATGCCAACACTCCTGCTTAGTCAATGTAGCACAAAAGAAGCTTAGGCCATGTCTTCCCATCTGCCCAGGTGGAGAAATGAGACTACTTACACAGTCCTTACAAGGTCCCAGGCGCTGGCCTGAGACTCCGTATCCAGGAACTTATTTAATTCCACAGAAATCCCAGGAGGCAAGTGCTATTAAAAACTCCATTTTGCAGATGAAGATTATGAGAGGCAAAGTCATTTTCCCAAAGTCACTGGGCCTGTGAGTGGCTGAGTGGCCTCGCACATCCAAACAGACTGATTCAGGTATATGCTATAACCACAGGCTGCTGAGCATGTTCGGCCAACTGGACAGTAAATATTTTAAATAGAGCATCCCCTTTGCAAATTCTTTTTCATTTCTTCTAAAATGTGCAAACTGGGATGCAGAGACAGCTCAGTAGATAAATCATTTGCCTTTCAAGCATAAGGATCTAAGTTCTATCCCTAGAATCCATGGTAAAAACAACAAATTCACTCTTGTAATACAAAACAGGAGAGAGAGATGTGGATCCTTGGGGCTCAATGGCCAGCCCGCCTAGCCTCATCAATAGCCCCAGTACCAGAGGGCAACTCTGTTTCACAAAACATAAAATGGCAAAGTAGAGAGAGCCTTTGGAACAAGAGATTGTTCTCTGTCCCCATATACATGTGTGCATGTGTGTATCTGCACAGGCATACAGCACGCGCACACACACACACACACACACACACACACACACACACACACACACACACACACTAGAAGCCAGTCTTCACTGATGGGCTGTTCAAACATAGAACTCCTTGAACTATTATCCGTGGTACCAAGGAGATGCCACAACTTGAATATCTCAAATAAATTCAGTCCCTCAAATGAATTCCTTTTAAAATCAGCTATGGTGGTTTATTCCCATAATCTCACCACTTGGAAGATTTAGGGTGAAGCTTGGCACCGGTCCAAGGCAGGTCAGGGCTACAATGTGAGACCCTGGAAAGAAAGACAGAAAGACATTAAAAAAAGAAAGGATAGTGGGGAGGAAACAGAGAAAAGTGAGAAAGAAAACGATAAAAAGAATAAGAGAAGGAAAGAGGAGAAAAGAAAGAAAGGAGGACAGACAAACAGACACACGGACACTTTTCAAGACCATCCAAAATTAGTTATGAATCAAGTGTCTGAATATGGATTTGCAGGGACACACAGGTAACATTTAGACTGAAACAACAAGAATTAGTGTATCTGAAAAGACAAGCCACAAAGCCTCGGCTCCAGGCCTGAGGAGGCAGCGAGCCTCGACACGCTTCATTCCCACGCAGCCTCCCTAGACACACACACCAAGGACCACCGTGTTCTACCAAGTGCTCCCGTCACCAGGCGAACCAGAGGCAGTAGTGTGCCGACTCTTGGAGCTGCCCGTCAACACTCAATCTGTCAGCACTTCACAGAGAGAAAAGCCGAGATAAAGACAGACCCAACTCCATTCTCCCGACTTGACTGAAAGCTTTCAAGACGTCTGCTGAAGGAGCTAGCTCAGCTGACGTGCCCTTGTCTGTGCAGCCGCGCCCCCTCTGGTTCACGCTGCTGTCTCTCCCACAGTCCCTGCAATAGGAAGGAAGAGGCAAAGCCATCATTACCTCAGTTACATTCCCAGAACAGAGCAGTTTCTGTTGCTAAAATAACACCACATTAAGAATCCACTTCAGGTTTAATGTCTTGGGCTTGATTTAGGTCCAAACTATCTGTCATTTTTTCCCAGGTACCAGTGGTCCAGCCTGGTATATTAGTTAATTTTCTGTCGCTGTGATAAACACCATGATCAAAAGCAACTTAAAGATGAAAGTTTATCTTTGCTTACAGTTCCAAAGGAAGAGTCCATAACGGCAGCGAAAGCATGGCAGCAGATGCAACAAGAAGCTTGCTGACATTGTCTTTATCTGTACGCATGAAACATAGTGAGCCAGTAGGAAACAGAGTAAGGCTATAAACCCTCAAAGCCCACCCCCAGCGATACACTTCCTCCAGTAAGGCTGCACTTCCTAAAGGTCCCATGAGCTCTCCAAATACCAGAGCCAACTGGGGACCAAGTGTCCAAGTACATAAGCCTGTGGGAGACATTTCTCACTTAAATCACCACACCCAAGAATGTGCTTTTCACTGCAGTGACAGAGGTCCAGGCAAACAGGCCTGAACAGGAAGTGTATTCATATCTGCCAGTATCCCACTGGCCGAATGGAGTCCCTTGTCCCTCCAGGGTCAGGGTGAGAGGACACTTCAGAGTCACATAACAAAGAACGTGCATGGATCTCCACAGCAATGGGCTGGTGCGTGTGTGCAAACTATGAGACACACATGTGCAGATGCTGAAGGCAATCGGGTCTAATTATCTGGCAATTAGACCTCATCCTTTGGCTAAGGCAACCTGAACAACACAAGGTAGCAGAAATGTATTCCTCCAGTGGAATCATATTTTTCTCCATGTGTCTGAAGCTTTCTAGATTTGCATGAGGAATGGAAGTAGACGCTTCCTGTAGATTTAAAGGTCAAGTAAGAAAGGCTATCTGGATACCCTCCCAAATGAAGACAGGATTTGAACATCAGAGAAGGAGATGACAATGTCTGGAAGCTCCCCAAGTGGGGAAGGGTTTGTGGGAGGAGTCTCCTGCAGCCTAGGCTTGCCTCAGACTCACTGTGTGGTGAGTTCACCAAGGATGACCTTGAACCCCTGATGCTCCCTCCCTTCCTCCAGTACCATGGGCACGTGCCCTCACGCTCAGTTTATGGTTTATGTGGTGCTGGAGACCAAACCCAGGGCTTCATGCATGCTGGGCAAGCACCCTACCAACCAAGCCGCACCCCCAGACCCTTGACTCCAAATTCTGCTGAAAAATCTTCAAGGTGACTCCTCACTGGGGCACTTCAGAATTTGGGGGAGGAGAGTCTTGTTAAGATATGGGTGGAATCATTCACAGTTCACAAATACATAGGAAAAAAAAACCCTCAGAGCTAAAACTAAAATTAGGAAATAAAGGCTCAATAAGGGGATTTAGGTGGAATCATCGCCATCAAAAGCAGCAAGCATATGGGCTGTGCTGTGGAGTGGAGACCATCAAACTGAGGTTAGACTGATCGCCCAGAAGAGAAGGGAAGCTTGCCTTTTGAAAGCCCAGATCCTGAATCCGATTTCAATGCAGCCCCAGCAAGACCGCCCAGCACTGCGTCTGGCCTTTGGAGACAATGCCCGCTTCAGAACATTTGATGTGGCCCCTGGAAAACTTTCTACAAAGCAAAGCAAAGGGTGAGGCACCCCCCACCACCACCACCCAGGACATTACTCAGTAGAAGACGCCTTTTGAAAGTGTCTCTAATAGCCTGCCCTGTGTTTTAATGAGTTGGAAGGCCTGCCTCCATTGGCTGGGATTTTCAAGAAGGCTTTCTGTGGCTCCCTCTGGCTCCCACTAGTTCCTGTTTGATTCTGCATATTCATAAAATGCTCTGCAGGACACAGCGCAGTTCAAAAACTTGCTTTCAGCTTTGACGACTTCAATAAGCCTGTTCCTCTCCACTTGGTGGTTAATTCACTGGGCTCAGAAGACACTCCTACTGGGCATTTTGAGCTGAAAGTTGGCAGAACAAGGTGAGGATTTCAAGGGCTGGGAGCAACCTTAGTCAGGGACAGGTGGTAAAGGTTTGCCAGAGGGACTCTGCCCACTTCTGATTAGCTCAGGAATGAGACGCCCTCCCCTGGCTCAGTTTGCAAAAATAGTTCTGTTTTATAGTCACCTTTTTCCTTCTGCTTTGGGAGGCTCCATGAAGGAAGGAAGCAGCTGCAAAAAGAAGAGGAAGAAATGCTTAAGCAGCGAAGCGTTGAGGCCGAACTCACTCCTGGCTCAGCGTCATTCAGGTTCCTCCATTATAAAGTCATCCTGGTATGAAGTCCAAGGCCAAGGTGACTTCTCAATTGTTTCCTAGGGTCGACCTTAGCCCAGTAACCCTGAGTCTATGAGCAGGATGACGTTTCCAGAGCACAGCTCTAATCCGTGGTCCCTCTATTGGGTACAGAAAGCAGAGCATTGGGCATCCACAGTGTGCCAGGCAGTTGGGCTCCAGGCAGATAATGGCAAGCAAACAAATAAATTCCCCGCCTTCATGAAGCTCCTAGTCTGGCAGAGGAAGCCAGGTGGATCCAGGTGAGTACAAAGAAGTATGGAATTATCCAGAAAGAGTGCTGTGAGGTGGAAGAATTCAAATGGAGGCATATAAATATGTGTGTGTGTGTGTGTGTGTGTGTGTGTGTGTGTGTGTGTGTGTGTGGTGGCGGGTGTCAGGGGAAGTTTTCCTGGTAGGCAATACTTGCAATCCATTTGAAGGGAGGGTCAGGCATGAGGATTGTGCCTGTCATGCCATCACTCAGGAAGCAGAGGCAGGAGGATCTCAGGTTCCGAGTCATCCTGGACTGCACAGTGAGATAATGTCTCAAAAACGGATAAGCAAGCAAACAAAAGCCCTCAACAGTTCCCCAGAGATGGACTGGGGTAGGAGGAAGAGGCGTTTCTAGAGAAAGTGGCCATCTAAATGCTTCAGCTGTCCTTAGAAAGGACAGTACTGAGGATGCAGAGCAGCTCAGAGTGTTTGTTGTTCTTCCAGAGGACCTGAGTCCATTTCTCAGCAGCCATGGCCCCTGGTCCACAACTGTCCATAACTACAGCTCCAGCGGACCTGATGGCCTCTTCTGGTCTCCTCCACAAGCACTATATTCATGCACAAATCCATACAGAGACATACATACATCACACAATTTAAAATAAAATGAAGGGCAACAGCCCCTCCTGTGTCCCTAGTCCCTGCAGGCTCTAGACCCTATCTCATCTTCTAATTACATTCCACCCCTAAACTCGCCTCCAACCCACACCAACTCCATCTCTAAAGCCACATGTAACCCTTTATAGGGGAACGAAAGGCCCTTGGTTGAGCACACTTTCACACACACACACACACACACACACACACACACACACACACACACACACACACACACTGTAGCTGTAAGTTCTTCCAGTCCCACTCCGCCCCACAGTCCCATGTTTCTTCGGTCCTGCTCAGCCCCACAGTCCCGCAGCTGTTTATAAAATAATTGTTCAGAGGCTTGTATTAACTACAAACTGTATGGTCTAACGGCTCAGGCGTCTCGCTAGCTAGCTCCTGCAACTTAACCCATTTCTGTAAATCTATGCATTGCCACGTGGCCATGCGTTACCCGCCGGAACCTTGTTGCTCCTTTGGCGGCGGCTGGTGTTTCCCCTGACTCCACCCTTCATCTCGGCTCCAGTTCAAAGGGACCGCTGACCTAATCCTGCCCTGCCACAGGCCAATGCAGCTTTGACTATCAACCAATCAGAGCAACACATAGTCACAGAAAGACATCCCACAGCAGCACTCTCACACACACTCTCACACATACACACACATTCATATACTCTCTCACACTCTCACACTCACTCATGCACATGCACACTCACACACACACATACTCTCACATACATATGCACTTTCTCTCACACACATATGCACATTCTCACACACTCTCTCACACACATTCTCTCACACATATGCACACTTTCACACATATACTCTCTCAAACACACTCTCACACTCATACACACATATGCATACCTCTCACACATATATACACACTCTACAAACTCTCTCATACACATTCTCATGCTCTCTCACATTTACACATGTACACACTTTCACACATAGACTCATGCACACTCACACATATACATACTCTCTCACACCCACTCTCTCACACCTACTCACCCACAGGCACACTCTTACACTCTCTCACACTCACATGTATATACACTCTCTCTCACACTGGCACCCACCCAAACTCTCACTCTCACACACATATGCACAGTTCCTCACACTGGCACTCTCATACACACTCTCACACTCACACACATATGCACAGTCCCTCACACTGGCACTCTCACACACACTCTCATACTCACACACATATGCACAGTCCCTCACACTGGCACTCTCATACACACTCTCATACTCACACACATATGCACAGTCCCTCACACTGGCACTCTCACACACACTCTCATACTCACACACATATGCACACTCCCTCACACTGGCACTCTCACACACACTCTCATACTCACACACATATGCACACTCCCTCACACTGGCACTCTCACACACACTCTCATACTCATACATATATGCACACTCCCTCCCACTGGCACTCACACACACACTCTCACACTGGCACTCTCATACACACTCTCTCACATTCACACACATGCAGACTCCCTCCCACTGGCACTCTCACACACACTCTCACACTCACACACATACACACTCTCACACTCACACAGACAACAGCATCATCACCACTACAGAACTATGAAGCAGATGCCAGTGCTGCCCCAGTTTCACAGGAGTAGAAACTGGGCTTGATATGGCTGCTCACCATGCAGTGATCACCAAGTAGGATCTAGAGCTGGGATTCAAACCAAGAAGCCTGACACTGGAAACTTAACTAGATGTTACACAGCATGCCTCTAATATGGCAGCAATCAAGAAGAGGAAACAAGTGAGGTCTTGACAGAAGTTGATCCACTGGTAGAAGTTGTCCCATCCAAGTTCATAGGAAAGTTTGTTGTGATTGATTACTCATGTCTGCCGTGAGTGCAGCACAAGAAGACACAGTACATGTGCTATGTATGTATTTTTAATCTCTGAATCAACGAAATATGCACTCTAAACTCCTCCCTCGGGCCAGAAGTGTGTTGCCTATCTCCTCCATAAGACTTCCTGAGCTTTCTCTGGCCACTCCGGGTTTCAGTGTCATGTCTGATAATGTCTCAAAGTCCCCACTCTATGGCTGATACAGTCAGTCAGAGATTAACTTAGCCCAGGTCAGCTGTGTTTCCTGCCACATTTCTTCCCCCTAGGCTTTTCCTTCCCATTAGCCCCACAGCCCTAATCTCCATTCTAAGGGAACTAAACCTATCTCTCTCCTCCACACAAGAAAATCATTCCCAAGTCAGGAATCCATCTCAGGTTCTTTCAAAGACAATTATCAGCTCTTAAACACTGACTCATCTCTCCAGCCCCTGTATTTGTATTTAAAACCACCCCTTTAAAAATAATGAGAGCAAATTAAAACTTTTTAGAGGCATCCCATGACCCTTTCATGCATATAAAATCCAAAAGAAAAGAGAAAAATCTCAGACTTCTCACATTTGCTGTGGCATGGTTGCCTGACACAGCCACCACACCAATGTCTGTCCTCCTTTGTCTGTCTGCTATTCCAAAGTCATTCCTGCCAAAAAAACTCCAACCAAAGGATACAGGAACCTGAGACTCAACACACACACACACACACACACACACACACACACACACGCACAAAACTCATTTGAATTTGAAAAATCCAAGGTCGATTCTCCTATCAACCTTTTGCAGTAACATCTACCAACCCAGCTAGGTCCACATCAATGCCCAAACCTGACAAGTTTCATCAATTTATTTTGATTGCACCATCTGTACCAAAAAGAAAAAAAAAAGGAAAGAAAAAGAGCAGGTTCACCACGTGGAACTCCTTGAGTGTGTGCAAAGCATTCTGGACAGAAGTACGCATGCTCATTTCATCCTCACACCCCATCCCAGGTTTGTCAACCACTAAGAATGCTTTTGAGGACTGGAAATGCTTTCAACTGTGTTTGCCTTTTTTTTCCAGGAAGCCTTTAAAATCATCTCTCTGGGTCTAATTATCTTTTATGGGGTACTAATGCCTCATTCCTCTGTGTTCTCCGGTTTTAGCAGTCATCTTCCCTGCCTACAATATCACAAAACACATGCAGGCTGGGCTCATGGGGCCAGGGGTGCTATTACTTGACACAGAGAAAGCCAGATCCTACTCAGCTGTACCAGGTTTAACTGTGGGCAAACTCAGGTTGCTCTGGCATTCTTTTCTGCACTCCATTTTGAGGACAACTCTGTATTTAACAGAAAGCAAAGCTTCCTCTGCCTTTTTTTGCCAAGGCAATTGAAACAGAGGCTTAGGACACTCACCCTGGAATCAGCTTTCCTGGGGGTTGAATTCTGTCTACATCTCTTATTATCCACAAAGCCCTGCACAAGATGTGCAACCTCTCAGACCCGCACTAATATATCTGCAGCATGCCCCAACTCATGCACGTGAGGCGGAGCAGATAGCAAGAAGGGGCATGTCAGAACTGGGGCAGGTGTAACCTCCACAGCTCACCCCTAGTGTCCTGTGTCCAGAAGCTATGCCCCATATCCTCAAGGATCCAAGCCAGTGTCCGCATCTGTGCATCAAGTGCAGACATGAGCCTGTAGAGGACGTGTCAGACCTTCTGGTCTACGGGAGGGGTAGCTTGTGCTTCGAACAGGTAGTCACTTAAGGGGTGCTGTACAAGTGTTTGTTCAACAAAACAAATACTTTGGTTGTAAAACAGTTCTCTGCCTCAACATCCTCCCACCCTCTCCTTCCTCCCCAACTGTCAGGACCAAAGGAAACCACAATCCCCCAAACCCCAAAAGGCAGTCCAAATATCCAGAAATGGGCTCAACCTGGACTGTAGGAGGATTTCTGATGGTTAGATAAAAGCCAACATCCCCCAGGAACTTGTGAAACTGGTTCCTTCAACCAAAAGGAGTCATTTTCCTCACAGAAGGGGCATATGGATTTCTGTGGTACCTATTAGCATATTAAAGTGCATGCTGGCCTCCAGGCTCCCTCAGTATCATAAGTACCTGTTACACATGTCAGAGTCCATGCTGGCATCCTAGCCCTTCTCACCTCCTTCCCTAAACTCCCTCCAGCTCATGGGCTTCCCTCCCCATAGCCACTCCTTCTCCTTGTAACCCTGCCATTCTCACTGTTATCTATCTGTCTATCTATCTGTCTGTCTATCTGTCTATCTATCTATCTATCTATCTATCTATCTATCTATCTATCTATCTTCCCAGCTCATGCTTCTCTTGCTGTATTCCCTCTAGTCTCTATTGTCTGTTCTTCTCCCCTCTCTCACAGATAGTCCTGGCCAGGTCCAGTCTGCCGTTCATGGTCAGTCTAATTTCTCTCTCTACTCTGGACTCTTCCAGATACCTCTGGCTGTTTTCTCTCTCAAATCTACAATAAAAACCTTCCCCTTAATGCCATGGAGCATACCATAGAAAAGTTGTCAGTTTATACATCAACAAGCAGCTGAGTGTGCCTCATGATAGAAGAAGGATGAATGAGGACAGACAGACCCTGGAGCAGCCACTGCCATAGGCTCAGCTGGACATTCCTGTCATCCCTGTCACGGCAAACGGGCAAAGTCCAAGGAAACTCAGGATTGCTCATTTTTCGTCTGGATTTTTTTGGGTGTGTGTATGTGAAGGGGTCATGGGATGCCTTTAAAAAGTTTTGATTTGCTCTCATTACTTAAAAGCATGGTTTTAAATACAAATATGATGGCTCGGAAAGATGGCCCAGAAGTTAAGAGCAAGTACTGTTATTGTGAAGGACCCGAATTCCATTCCCAACGCGTGCCTCAGGTGGCCCACAACTGTCGAGGCATCCAGCCTCAGGTTGTCAGATACCTCTGGCCTCCACAGGTGCCTGTACTCATGTACACACACCCACACGCTGACAGAGGCACAAAATTAACATCAAAAACAATTTTTTAAATAAAAACACAGTTCCCTGTCTTCTCATGTGGGAAAGTCAAAACGGCACCTTCCTGGGTTCACTGCCCCCACTGCAGCCATCAGATGAGAGGCAGCTGCTCTCAGGCCCTCTGGGCTCTCTTCCGCGGCCTGCACATTTGCTTCACCAGCCTGACCCTGGTAGATATCTAAGGTTATTACCCTCACCTTCTGCTATGGTTGAGAAATATGTTCCCCAAGGCCCAGGTATTAAAAATTTGGTTTTCCCTGTTCTTGGCACTCTTGGGAGAACATGGAACCTTAGAAGTGGGGCCTCCTGGGAGGTCTTGAAGTCATTGGAAATGTCCTTGGAGGAGATACTGGGGCCCTAGTTCCTTCCTTCCCTTCTCGTTGGCTGTGAGGTGAGCAGCTTTGCTCCACCATGTTGTCCCATATCATAATGTACCCACCTGTCACAAGCCAAGAGCAATGGGACCACGTGCCAAAGCCTCCCAAACCGTTAGCAAATGTTCTCACTGTAAGTCGATCTCCCTTGGATATTTGTTATAGTACCAGACAGCTGATTAACACAACCCGGAAAGAAGAACCCCACATTCAGACCCATGCAGGCATATATGAGACAAGCTACTTCCTGTGTCTAGCTTGGTGTCCCCATCCATTTGATGGAGATTGACTAGACTTCACCCAAGAATATGCATTTTAAGTTGGAGGCTGCATATGAGATTCCATCTGGACAAATTCTGCTGCTCTTGATTTGATGAACCCTGCTATGGGATGTTCTCTATGCTATGAATGTGTTGCTCTGATTGGTTAATAAATAAAGTGCTGATTGGCCAGTAGCCAGGCAGGACAAAGAGAGAGGAGAATTCTGGGAACAGGAAGGCTGGGGAAGAGACGCTGCCAGCCACTGCCAGGACAAGCAACATGTAAAATACTGGTAAGCCACAAGCCACGTGGCAAGGTATAGATTAATAGAAATGGGTTAATTTAAGATATAAGAACTAGATAGCAAGAAGCCTGCCACGGCCATACAGTTTATAAGTAATATAAGTCTCTGTGTGTTTACTTGGTTGGGTCTGAGCAGCTGTGGGACTGGTGGGTGAGAGATATTTGTCCTGACTGTGGGCCAGGCAGGACCAGGAAAACTCTAGCTACAGAACACCCCATGCTTCCAAAAATAACCTTCCTGAAGAGGGGGAGGGATGTGCCTATTTGAAGAACATACTTGTTGAACTTGCCATAACAATATACAGCACACTGAGTAACGCTTCTCTTGAAACGTGCCTGCTCAGTTCAAAGCTGAGCTGCAGCAGCCTCTCTCACTTCCTAATCCTCGGGGAGAAATTCAGTCCCACGCTTGCTCCAGCACCTGGGAGGTGCTAAGACTGGGTTCCCCGGCTGCCCAAGCTTTGCGCTCATCTCTCTCCATCGTCTGTGGGTGATGTGCCTCTTCTTGTGAGAGTGTTCACCTTTGGACAAGGGCCCGCTCAGCTGTGTAGAAACTCAACTATGGCAGCAAAAGCTGTTCCCAAATAAAGTCACACTGAGGATGTGAATGGACATGCATTCTGGAGTGGCACTGTTCAAAACAGGCTGGCTGGGGTCATTTAAAGGAAAGCGGCTTTTCCCTCACTAACAGCCACAGCACCTAAGAGTCGCAGTCATTCAGGAGTCATTTGCTGATCATTAAAGTCAGATTACAAAGTATGGGGGCTGGGGAAGTGACTTGGTCAGTAAAGTGCTCACATGGAAGCATGAGGACCCGTGTTAAAAGCCTGGCATGGTGGTATACATTTGTAATCCCAGAACATGGAGAGCAGAGACCCCTGACAGCCACCCTAAGCTACCTGGGGAGTTCCAGGACAATGAGAGATTCAGTATCAGAAATAACAGAGTGGGGTTGGAGTTAACTCAACAATTAAGAACACTTGAAGCTCTTCCAGAGGACCTGAGTTTGACTGCCCAGCACCTATGTTGGGTTGCTTAAAACTACCTGTAACTCCAGAGAATCCAACACCTACTTCTAGCCTCTGAAGGCATCTGCACACATGTAGCATACATTTACAAAGACATACACACATACACACACACACACACACACACACACACACACACACACAAACAATTAAAATAATCTTTAAAAAATAATCCAAGTGGACAGTCTGAGAAACAATGGCTTCTATGTGAACGCATGCTCATGTACACCCTCACATATTTGGAGTGTATAAAAGGCAAAGACCACTTTACAGTCTTGCATATAAGTTATCTATTCTTAGGACTGATTTCAAGCTAAACCCTCCACAATTCTGTGTTGCAGAGGTATTTGGCGGAATTCCAGTAAGAATCAGCTACCCGGCACTAACAGAAACACCTTTATGGAGCGAAGTGATGAGCCTTCAAATATTTGTACATTTTTTGAGGCTAAGAGAGTAACTGGTGAATCAGCCAGGCTAATAATCAGTAAGGCCCTGCAAGTATGACTTTCTCTTCCTCCAATTTTTTCTAAACAAGATCTGTAGAGAAAGGCACTCAGCCACATCTCCACATGCTGCTGGGTCCCTGCTCACCTGGGAAGGGAGTAGCAACACTGCAAAACAGCTCAGAATAATAGAATCACCTTAAGACCCATGGAATGCCCAAGATGGGATTCTGCTCTCCTAGGAGGAACATTTCCGAAACCAGTTGAATAGAGAGAGCCTGCTCTAATCACCTGGGAAGACTGCGATGCATTAATAAGAGGTTCGACTTTTTCTGGGAAATAATGCCCTAAGAGTGCTCTAGACAAGACAAGATATGTCCTTTGTTCCCTCTGAGATGGTAAAGCCTTGTCAGGCAGAGAAGACAAAAGGCCCCAGGGTAGCAAGCAGGCTCCCACTCAAAGAATTCACCCAGGCTGCCCTCTTAAAACACAGTTCAAGCCTGGACGTGTAAGCATCCAGCCTGATTATCAGTGTTCTCTAGCAAAGCATGGGTTGAAAGGCCTGGTCAGCCAGGCTTGGGTCAGGAAGCTATTTCTCTAATTCAACTTGAGAGTCCATCAATCATGCCTGCTGGTGAACCTTTCATAATATTAAAGACAGACTCTGCACATACACTTCCAATAGAGTTCTAACTTCCAGATCTTTACAAAATGATGATGATAATAAAATAACAACAACAACAGTAATAATAATAAGAGTTATTCAGTGTTAGGAGCTTTCTCCTCACCACAGCAGCCTGAGGTGGGGGCGGGGGTACAATTCCCTGATTATCCAATTTATAGATGCGCATATTCAAGCAAGGAGAAAGTACTGGGGAGGGGTCCTCTGATGACAAGTGAGAGAAATCTGAGTCTAGATTACAGGAGAGAAAATAGAATGTATTCAGTCACGAAAGCAGGAAACATGATAGAATCTTCCAGAAGTTGGAAG
Source organism: Peromyscus californicus insignis (assembly GCF_007827085.1). NCBI lineage: Eukaryota > Metazoa > Chordata > Mammalia > Rodentia > Cricetidae > Peromyscus > Peromyscus californicus. Next base: position 104,866,854 of record NW_026294551.1, read on the forward strand.
AGCTGTTGAAGCAGGAATCCGAGATTAGTGCTGGACTCAGGCTTTCTCTCTCCTCCTCTTCCTTTCTCTCCTGCCCTGTCACTGTTATCACTTGCCCCTTCTTGGTCTCATCTTCTGTGGCTGCACAGGACCCTCCAAGCTTGACATTGCTCATTCTGTCTTGCATGTTTTCATCCACAACTCACCACACTCTTTCCAGCCATGAAGAAAACAAGTGATGAGACGTGTAACTTTGTAGACATGACCACAGTGCCTCCCTGTACCAGGCTTTTCCTTTTGGGCCACCAACCAGTCCCCAATCATGACTCAGAGACTTATTATTAGTTTTAAATGCATGTCCTTAGCTTAGGCACATTTCTGGCTAGCTCTTTTAACTTAAACTGTTTCTCCTTATCTACCTTTTGCCTCGGGATTTTTTCTTTTCTTTCCTTCTGTATATCTTACTTTCACTGGTTCTCGTACCTGGCTGGCTGGCTAGTGACTCCCTGGCTTCTCGTTCTTCATTCTTCTCCTATTTATTCTCTCTGCCTGCCAACCCCACCTAGCTTTTCTCTGCCTGGCTATTGGCCGTTCAGCTCTTTATTAGACCAATCAGGTGCTTTAGGCAGGCAAAATGAAACAAATGAAACACATTTTTACATAATTAAACAAATACAGCACAGGCCGTGGCCGTCTGCGCTGTGTCGGTGGCGGAAACAATAATGCAGATCGTGGCCCGTGGACGGCGGCCCCCAGAGCTGGACGGGGCACTATGAACGCAGAGGAGCAGTTTGTCAACATTGACTTGAATGATGACAACATCTGCAGTGTTTGTAAACTGGGAACAGACCAAGAGACGCTCTCCTTCTGCCACATCTGCTTTGAGCTGAATCTCAAGGGAGTGCGAAAATCTAATCTTTTACATACCAAATCACTGAGAGGCCATAAAGACTGCTTTGAAAAATATCATTTAATTGCAAACCAGGATTGTTCTCGATCCAAGCTTTCCAAAAGTACTTATGAAGGAGTTAAAACCATTCTGAGTAAGAAGATAAACTGGATTGTACAGTATGCACAAAATAAGGATATGGACTTGGATCCCGAGTGTTCCAAAAATACCCAACATCACCTGTTTAATCTCAGGCATAAGCCAGATAAGAAATTGCTCCCACAGTTTGACTCTCAGGTGCCAAAGTACTCTGCCCAAAGGATCGCTGGAAACACCGGTGCCATCTCGAGTTACACACAAAGGATTTTGGAGCAGGGGGAAAATACAGACTTTGGGCTTGTTATATTGCAAGGCTCAGATGCACTATGTGTAAGGATTTGGTCCTTATTTACGTCCTTTAATTACGTCATCAGCCTTCGCCGGCTTCCCAGCCTAAAAAGCGGGTGGGCCCTCTGTGGGCTCTCTGTCCCCTCTCCTTCCCCCATCAGTCCCCCTCTCTCCCTCTCCCCCCTTGTCTCTCTCTCTCTCTCTCTCTCTCTCTCTCTCTCTCTCTCTCCCCCCTAATAAAGCTCTAAAAAGGTAACCATGATTCTTTTAATCAGCACTCTCCTCCGAGGGCATGGCCGCCGCGGGCGGCGACCAGTCATGAGGGGCAGCTCGGTGGCATAACCAACATTGGTGCCGTTCAGACTCAGATACACCACCGAACACCGAGGACCTGCTGACTGCTGCTGCTTGCCGCCTCTTCCCCTATCCAGCGAGACCGCGAGCGCAAGCACGTCCCTCGCCGCCTCCGCTGGACCCCCACACCGCCACCGCCATAATTCTTCACCACAGTAAGTCCGCTGTTCTCATGCGGTTGTAGTCTGAGCTACGGACACCCCGGGGGTTGTCCTCGAGCTGCACCAGCAATGACACATTTTCGTTTCTGACGAGAAAGTAAATGATGTCTTGGTCTACCGGGTGGACCAACTATGGTGCAGCTGCAGCCCTTCACATCCCTTGACGAAGAGGATGGTGAACTTGAGCTGATTCATGGATCTCTCTCCACTCTTTGGGGACGCCTAAGATTGTAGTCTGATCCCGGTTTGTTATTTTAATTTTTTTATTTTTTCTCTCAGCTACAGCCATGCGACAAAAGGGCGGATATATTGGTGGATAGGGGCAGGCACCAGTAAACCTGGTCTCATAACAGTGTAAATCTGGCCGCATAACAGAGTCGCGGGAACTTCTGCCAGAGAACGGGCAAATAAGAGTTACTTTATCTCCAAGCTTTCTGCTAAAGTTCTGAAACCCTTCTCCTTCCCCACTTCTGCGTCTCCACGTGCAACCTTTTCTGTCTGACTTCCGCCGGCGGTGGGCGGGCTCAAATGGGCGGGCTTGGGTGGCTTCTATGACTCTAGCCCTAACTCACCTTAACTCCACCCACTCATTCTCAAACTGCCTTGAGAAGCACAGACGGGTCTAAAAGCGGCTAAGATCCATACAAATAAGTTTACAGTAGTCAGGATGGCTCTTAAGCCAAAAAAATCAGCTTATAGCCTCAGACAAGTCTTCTGGAAAGTATCGGTTTATAGTCTGCCTACTGGCAGATCTTCCAAAAACTGTCCTTAAGCCATCAATCAGCAGGAAAAAAAAAATTTCAGGACATAGAGTAAAATTCGTCTCTTGTTCCCCAGACCTCCCCGACTAAAACTTAAGCATCTGGAGAGCAAGGCTTCTGGCCCCACAGGCAAAAGAGTCATCTGTGGCATTTTAAGGTGTGCCAGGGAAAAGATAAAAGTCTGAAAACAAAATTGCCAAGTGCTGGCACTCGCTGACTCCCAAAAGCTGTTGGGTCCCTGTTTTAAGTGAGGAAAAGGCCATGGGCCAGCGAATGCCCTGCCAGGCCATCGACAGCCTTGTTAAAAGTGCAGCCTAGAAAGACAATGAGTCAGCTGACTGCCCCAGGCACCAAGATGCATGGGTACATCAAGCTAAGACCTCCAGCAGACCTAGGCTTGGCTACACACATGGCAGGGAACCCAGAACTCAGCAGGGAAGCGATCCATTTCTTTCCTTCTGGACACCAGAGCCACTGACTCAGTCCTGGGAGTTTTGGGATGCCACCTCTCTTTTATTGTCGGGTACAGAGGACAGCCTTACCACCTCACCAGATTTAATTGTACTTTCAGAGTTACTTAATGAAAAAAGATTTCCACCTAAAATAAGAGCTCATTGCTTCACTCCAGATCCACTGCCTGTGTTTCTCATGTGCATACAGACAGGGCCCTGATCTTTGCCTTGTCCCTAATTCCAAAAAAAAAGATTTCTCATGTACCACAAGCTTTTCTCTTCCCAGTTTCCTGTTCTAACTCACTGTTCAGCTAATGGTACAGGACCACCACAGAACCGGAGTCCAGAGATCATCAAATAAGAAACTGTAACAGGCCGGGCGGTGGTGGCGCACGCCTTTAATCCCAGCACTCGGGAGGCAGAGGCCGGCGGATCTCTGTGAGTTCGAGGCCAGCCTGGGCTACCAAGTGAGTCCCAGGAAAGGCACAAAGCTACACAGAGAAACCCTGTCTCGAAAAACCAAAAAAAAAAAAAAAAAAAAAAAGAAACTGTAACAGCTAAAAGGTATTTACACCCCCAGACCCAAAAGCATCTGGGCGCTACAAAAAGACTTTAATGTAAACATCTATTACTATGAGATGCTTTTAACAATTGATCACCTGTCTTCCCAGATGCTGAACCAGTAAAGGAAACAGGTACTTTAAAATAATCTGTCTCTGATAAAGCTTAATATGCTTCAAAATCCATAGGGACAGGCCAGATCTACCTCAGATAAATGTCAACATAAAATAATAATGATTCTTTTATCTCTCTAAGTTTTTTCTGTGTCACCAGCATCTTGTCAAACAGAAAGTTCCCAGCCACAGCCAAGAGGGATACATGTCTCCAGAGCAAACGGATGACAGACAGCATCCCACAACGCCTGTCTACCTCGGAAGACTCCCCTTCTCCATCACCCAAGAGCCAACCAACGTCCAAAAGTCAGCTGGAAGCAGTTTTTGAGAGGAACGACGCCCCTAGTCCCATCTACCTGCTTTTTTTATAATAAGGGAAAGTCTGGGATGTAAGGTTTTGGTCCTTATTTACGGCCTTTAATTACGTCATCAGCCTTCCCAGCCTAAAAAGCGGGTGGGCCCTCTGTGGGCTCTCTGTCCCCTCTCCTTTGCGCTCCTTCCCCCGTCGGTCCCCCTCTCTCCCTCTCCCCACCTTCTCTCTCTCTCTTTCTCTCTCTCTCTCTCTGTGTCTTTCTCTGTCTCTCCCCCACCCCCAATAAAGCTCTAAAAAGGTAATCAATGGCTATGATTCTTTTAATCAGCACGCTCCTCCGAGGGCATGGCCGCCGCGGGTGGCTACCAGCCATGAGAGGCAGCTCGGCGGCATAACCAACACTATGGCCTCACAAACACAACCAGGGGCAGAAGAAAGAAGAGATGAGCTCTGGTCCAGAGGCAACTGTCCCGACCCAGAATCTGCATTACAGCAGAGAACAGCTGAATTCAATGACTCTTGAGGAAGTAGAAGAACTGAACACAAGGCTCCAACAGCAAATCCAGGGAGAGTTAACTCACCAAGTGCAAGAAAAAGACTCTCTGGCGTCAGAGTTCCGTGTCCATCACGTTGCCATTGAGCAGCTTCTCAAGAACTACTCCAGGTTACCATGCCTGCAAGTTGGCCAGGCAGAAATGAGGTCACACCTGCCCATAAACAACTGAACTGAACGTAGTTCCTGTGCTTCACCCTGCTGGTCTGTCAAGCATGTGTACCTAGAAAATGTTTGAAGAAAGTTATGGTCCATTTTTATGGTTGTTGTACTTGCAAAACATAAGATAATATTATCTTTACCTAATAAAGTGGATCACTCTAGTCTAGGGTTAATCATTTGGCTTCATTTGGGGACTTTTTCTTATGATTACTCAATGCCCCTCCCTAACTTTTACCATGTGTGACTACTTAAATATACTGATACAGTGTGTTTTTATTGGACATTTTCTATTGTAACTCAGCTGTCAAAACAATAGAAGTCTAATAAGGTCTTACGTTAGTCTAAACTACTAGAGATAATTTTTAAGAGGGAAGTAGAATTCATAATATCACCTTATTTATGAGCAATATTTTAATATAAAATTTTATATATAAAATTGCAAAAAAATAACAAATGCAGCACAAACAAATGTAACACATCTTTGCCTAGTTAAAGTAATATTCCACAACACATCCCTGAGTGATAAGTGATGGGATGTATGTGATTACACAGACATGACCTCGGTGCACCCCTGAGTTATATGAAACTACAAGATTCATCCTGCATGAGAATTTGCTCCCCTCTGCTGGCTTGATGAAATAAAAGACCACATTAGCAATAGAGGATGATGCTTCTAGTCTACAGCCAGGACAGAAAAACAAGCAAACAAACAAAAAAACCAAAACAATAAACCTTGATATTGTCAAGTGTGAGCCAGTGATTTCTCTAAAACTCTAGGTGGGTTTGAATGCAGATTTTCCACAGTTGAACATCAGATGAGAATACAACCCTAGCCCACACCACAACCACAGCTGAGAGACTCCCAAGCAGCAGGCCCACCTAAGCCCTGCCATGCTCCTGACCTACTATGAGGTGATAAATACGTTTCTTGTGGATCCTTCTGTTGTGCTCATCTACTACACAGCAATAACATCTCTAGTGAAGCAAATCCTTTCCCCAAGGTCCTACATCTGCAGCACAAATCTTTATTTTACCAGAAAATAAATTGTTAGTATGGATTCTCTTTGTGACAATGACTAAGCCATTGATGCTATTGCTGCTGTTAGCAGTGAGAAAATGTGACTCAAAGACAGCATTTTTAATCCAAAGTTGACCTTCATTTCCTTCTAGTTGTTCAGTGAGAGCACTTGGCCATGGATGTGTTAGCGGCTGTCACACACAGGTCCATATTCTAAGCCATGAAAACATCCCAGCGCCATAAGCTGTGCTGTAATAAAGTCACTGTAGAAGCCAGAGAATACTGTAAAATGAATAGCATACCCACAAAGTTGTCACAAACACCAAACATGGGAACCTTTTCCCTTAAAACTATAAATAGTAAAGACTACAAGTTTCAACAACACAGATTTAGATGAGGTGACTTTAATTGCTGCATAAGCTAGAAACAATGTGTGTGCTAAAATCCAATACTGTCCGCATAGGTGGAAACAGCTGTGTATTCTCTCTCTCTCTCTCTCTCTCTCTCTCTCTCTCTCTCTCCCTCTCTCTCTCTCTCTCTTTCTCTCTCTCTGTCTCTCTCTCTCTGTCTCTCTCTCTCCTTATCGTATAGTATTATAGGACCAGCCTTCATACTATACTGTCCCAGGGGCCCAGAGGGATGCTACCAGCGGTGCAGGAATGAATCTGGATGCCCGGAGCTCTTTCGTCCCACTCATTTATTCGTCCACCACCATCATTCGGCCACCATTATTCTGCCCACTTCTATCCAGGACTGGTCTGTATCTATCCCAAGCCAGCAACTCCTTCATGTTTACAATACAATATAAGAATTTGCAAGGTCCCCACCAGAAGCTTCCTGGCAACCTCATATTCAACCCAAAAAGGGGAAGAGAATAAAGGTGGAGTTAGGTAGGAGCTGGAATAAATCAGAGAAGGAATTTATGTGCTAGGAATCTATCCTTACTGTGGCTAGGTGAAAACATTACGAGTCTATCATAATGTGCTCCAACTACAAACTTACAGGTGATAGGGTAAAGAAATCTGTAAGTCACTAAAATAAAACTGCCTCTGTTTTTCTCTGCACCAGTTTCCTGACAGGGCGGGGGAGGAGTACTGACAGCTAGTCAATCTGCATCTCAGCTTGAAGCACCTGGTGAGAGGGAACCCCTTTGATCTAAGAAGTTGCTCAGGGGCAGTGGAAAAAGGGGAGAAGATCTGAACTTGATTTGCACAAGAAACAAAGCTATGCACCTAGGGGGCCAGGCACTTGGCCTGGGAGCCAGCTTCTTTTACCTAGTTCAGGGGCTTCATGTGGTCTGGCAGCTGTTGTGTTCCTCTCTTGTCTTTTAATGCTTTGTTTGGGGCTGGCCCTATCTTTGGATGTGACTAAAAGGAAATATTTGCAGAAGGCAGATACCCGATTCAAATGCTAAAAGGGGAGTTGGGAGCTCAGGGCCAGAAAGTTCTGCCTAAGGAACTTTATCCACGTACTTTGATAATGCCCGAGACAGAGGTTCACACACATACACGTTCTAGGAGAATTATGAGCACAAGGAATTCATAGCAAGATGCAGCTAAACAGCTGTGTAACACCCAATATTCTATGATAAATGGCTTCCCATTTGACAGACCCTTGACTGGTCAAAGAATAGCTTATTATATACAGCTGGACTTGCTATTTTATATTCTTGTGGCTCGTGACATCTCCTCTCTCGCCCCCTTTCTCCTCTCTCTCTCTCTCCTCTCTCTCCTCTCTCTCTCTCTCTCTCTCTCTCTCTGTCTCTCTCTCCCTCTCCCCTCTCTCTCTCCTGTCTCTCTCCCCCTCTCTCTTCCCTCTCTCCCCCCCCTCTCTCTCTCCCTCTCCCCTCTCTCTCCCCTCTCTCTCTCTCATTAATTAACAGTTGTGTATTTTCGCCATGACTTTACTGGGAATGTCACTCTGCATCTCTTGGACCTCCTGCATCTCAGTTAATCTTTGAATGTGACCTAACATATTTGTAGATGACAACATGGTGTCACAGTGTCAAAAGGTTGAAGAGCTCTGATTCTACATGGATGAGATCATTAACTATAAAAAAGGTATATTCACACTGTCTTCCTAGGACTTGGGGAAAAGGGAGGGAAATCAATATTTACAAGTGTGCAAAGATATTTATTTTATTGTCTTCTCACAGCAGAAATAAAAATTTGGGAAAACTTCAAGAAGCAATTTGGGAAAGAAAATCTTGTAAAATAAAACTTGCAAGTTAGGAGAGTGTGAGGAAAACCAGGGGTCTGAAACCAAGGCCAGTTGATAAAATGACAAGAATAAAAAGAATGGTTGGCTGGAGAGATGGCTCAGAAGTTAAGAGCACAGGCTGCTCTTGCAGAGGACCTGGGTTCAGTTTCCCGCACTCACATGGCAGCTCACAACCACCCATAATTCCAGTTCCAGTAGATCCAACACCCTCGCCTGTCATCCATAGGCACTGCATTCCTGCAGGCAAGACACACACATTAAAAAATGTAAAATAGGCCGGGCGGTGGTGGCGCACGCCTTTAATCCCAGCACTCGGGAGGCAGAGCCAGGCGGATCTCTGTGAGTTCGAGGCCAGCCTGGGCTACCAAGTGAGTTCTAGGAGAGGCGCAAAGCTACACAGAGAAACCCTGTCTCGAAAAACCAAAAAAAAAAAAAAAAAAAAAAAAAAAAAAGTAAAATAAATAAACCTAGTTTATTAAACAAAACTAAACTCCCTGCCAAGTTCACAATGGCTCCTATACTTTATAAAGTTAATTTTATGGACCTGCAGAGACACTCTGCTGTGTGATTAGTTCTACTCTGTAAAGCCGGAAGTATTTGAGCCTACAGCTGTGAATTTTGTCTTCAGTGGGCGAGCATTACATTTGGCTCACTGATATCTTCTGTTTCATTGTAGATTTCCTATTTGTTTTAATTCTCCACCACAAGCTCTTTCTTCTCCAACTGTCAGTGGCCCTGATGAATTGTGTTCCCAAGACAAAGAGTTCACTGATAGATGCAGGTAAAGGTTCAGATGGCTTTTCTCCGCATCTGCTCTAAAGCTGAAGTGCTGCCTCCACCAGCTTTGGGGAGGTCAGTCACAGCTGAAGCTCACCTGCACACAAAACCTGCAGAATTTGCACTGTCAGCAGACTGGCACTCAGAGCTGGGATTCTTTGTTGAAGAGCTGTCCCATCATTACCAAATGCTCTGCAGCACCTCTGACATTTCCTCACTATATATTCTATTAGTAACCCTTACAGCTTGCATATTATGACAACCAAAGTATCTCTAGAGAGTATCAAATGCAAAATGGACCAATTGAGAGCTACTCATGCAGGAATAGCTATGATAATGTCATAGAAACTGGTGACAAGTTAAAAGAGAATATCGCTGGTATGTTCTGTTTCATCTGAAGCCAAAATACTGTTTTCTTTGTTTAGGTTATTTCACACCTTTTGAGGACACCTGAATGGTTTACTGTCAAAAAAATAAAAATAAAACAAAACAGAGGAGGTCGCAAGCCTGGTTCAGTCGGTAAAGTGCCTGCCATGTAAGCGTGAGGACCGGGTGTGATCCCAGCACCCGTGTGAAAAGCCAGGCACATGGTTGATGCCTGTACTCCCAGTGCTGAGAAGGTGAACAGCAGGATCCCTAGGGTTTGCTGAGCAGTCAATCCAGCCAAATCAGCAACTCAAATCAGTGATAGACTGCCTCAAAAAACAAGGTGAAGAGTAATTGAAGAACATAATCTGTATTGACCTCTAGCCTCCCCACACACAAACACACACAGCCTCCCCACACATACATGCACACATGAACACACACACACACACCAGAAACATAAACTTGTATCTTCCAAAACTTTTTTTTTATTCTTATTGAAAATAGATTTTTTTTCCTCACATAATATATCCTGATCACAGTTTCCTCTCCCTCTACCCCTTCCAATTCCTCCCACTTCCCCTCCCATTCTGATCCACCTCCTTTCTGTCTCTCATTAGAAAGCAAACAGGATTCTATGGAATAATAATAAAATATAATAAGACACAACAAAAACTAACATAAAGGAATTGGACAAAACAAACAAAAGAAAAAAGGCCCAGGAGAAAGCACAAGAAACAGACTCACTCGTTTGTACACTCAGGAATCCTATAAAAACACTAAGCTGGAAGCCATAATATATACACAAAGACATGTGGTGTAAAAAGAGAGAAGAAAAACGTAGCCAGAAATTTCTCCAGTCCCACCCAGCCCTGCGGTCCCATAGCTGCTTATAAAATAATCACTCAGAGGCTTATATTAACTACAAACTGTATGGCCTAACGGCACAGGCTTCTCGCTAGCTAGCTCCTGCAACTTAACTCAGCCCATTTCTATTCATCTATGTTTTGCAACATGGCTTCATGGAGTTACCTGTTCTCTCACATCTTGCTTCTCCTGGCGACAGCTCACAGTCTCTCCTGACTCCACCCTTCTCCCTCTCTGCTTGGATTTACCACCTGACTGTAAGCTTTCTTGCCACAGGCCAAAACAGCTTTATTTATCATCCAATGGGAGCCACACATATTCACAGCATACAGAAAGACATCCCATAGCAGAAAATATATAGAAATAAAATTTAAAAGTAAGATAAAACTGGGGTGGGATTGACATGACATTATGAGGCAAGGAGCCTCCAAAGATGCCATTGAATTTGTTTTCTGTTGTCCATCACTGCTGGGCATGCAGCCTACCCTTAAGAGTAGTTTGTTTCCCCAATGAGACTCCCTTGGAAGAAACTAAATTTTCATTTGCATGTGGTTATCAATTGGAGATTGCTTCCAGGTTAGGGATGGCAGAATTAGTCCACTTCTCCTAGGAACCCAACTGGTGCAGACCTGTGCAGGCCCTGTGCATGCTGCCTCAGTCTCTGTGAGTTCATCATGCACCAATCATGCTGATTAAGGGTGCCTTGTTTTCTTAGTGTCCTCCACCACCTCTGGCTCTTACACTTCTTGACTCCTCTTCTGTGAGGTTCCCCAAGCCTGAGGACAGTGATTTGATAGAGACATATTATTTAGGGCTGAGGGTTCCAAGGTCTCTCACTTTCTGCATATTGTCTAGCCGTGGACTCTGTATTTGTTTTCCATCTATTGCAGGAGGAAGCTTCTCTGATGACAGCTGAGCAAGGCACTGATCTATGAGTACAGCAGAATGTCATTAAGAGTCATTCTATTGCTACATTTTTGTTGATATTATTATTATTTGCTGTGGGATGGTCTGTATGTCAAATGTGTTGCTGATTGGTCAATAAATAAAACACTGATTGGCCATTGGCTAGGCAGGAAGTGTAGGTGGGACAAGGAGGAGAATAAAGCTGGGAAGTGGAAGGCTGAGTCAGAGAGACACTGCCAGCCACCACGATGACAAACAGCATGTAAAGATGCCGGTAAGCCACAAGCCATGTGGCAAGGTATAGATTAATGGAAATGGATTAATTTAAGCTGTAAGAACAGTTAGCAAGAAGCCTGCCACAGCCATACAGTTTGTAAGCAATATAAGTCTCTGTGTTTACTTGATCGGGTCTGAGAGGCTGTGGGACTGGCAGGTGAGAGAGATTTGTCCTGACTGTGGGCCAGGCAGGAAAACTCTAGCTACAATTATTAGTTGTTATTATTATTACTATTAAACAATAGTATTTGGTTTTACCCTAAGTCCCTGGGCTATCCAGTCTCTAGTTATCAAGCTTGCCAGATATGGGTTCCATCTTGTGGAGTGGGCCATCTGTATTAGTCAGGGTTTTCTAGAATAATGGAATTTATAGAATGAATATATATATATATATATATATACATATACATGCACATATATATGTGTATATATGATTTATTAAAATAATTTACAGGCTGTGGTCTAGCTAATCCAATAATGGCTGACTATAAACAGAAAATCCAAGAATGTGGTAGTTGCTCAGTTCATGAGGCAGGATGTCTCAGCTGATCTTCAATATATGCTGGAATCGTGAAGAAGTAGGCTCTAATGCCAGTGGAGGAATGGACTTGCTAGCAAAGCAAGAGTGCATGAGCAAGCAGGCAAAGAACAGAAGCTTCCTTCATACCCTTCTATAAGCTTCCAGCAGGTGTGGACCAGTTTACATTTAGTTTAAAGGTGTGTCTTCCCATCTCAAAAATCTAGATTAGAAATAGATCTTCTCACTTCAAATTAAGCAGAAATCCTTCAAGGTTTCAGTTAATTCTAGACGTAATCCAGTTGATAACCCAGAATAGTCATCACAAGTAGTATTTGGGTTTACCCTAGATCCCTGGGCTATCTAGTCTCTTTGATCATACAATCATTGTCAGGTATGGATTCCATCTTCTGAAGTCAAAGCAGATATTGCTCAGTTACCCCCAGAAACTTAGTGCCACCATTGCACTAGCATCTCTTGCAGTCAGAAAACCATTATAGATCAAAGGGTTGGCTGGGTTGGTGTTTATATTTCTCCTTTGGTAGCATGCTGAGTACCTTTCTGTGCCAAAGACACCCTCATGTAGGTATGAAGGCTCTATGTGGGTACCAGCTCAACTTCTCCATGATCTATTAATTGTGTAGGTGTTGACATCAGCATTGGGGCCTTTGTTGTCAGTTTATAGAGTATCTTAGTAATAGCCTGGGTTGTTCGGGAGTTCCCAGGGGATGCCTTTGGCCAACAACTCCATTGCAACTCAATCCTGGTACTAAAAGCTTCATTTGGTGACAAGAGATGGCCAACTGGGGCTCTGTCTCTGACATTATTTGGCAATTTCATTTGGATCTCCTGCTTATATGTATATATTTTAGGAAGATTCTACTGTATTGGGTTTCCATACTGCCCCTCAAATGGCCCTTAATTTTAGCGGTCTCTCTCCCTTGTCCCCCTTTTCCCCATTCCACTTTGTCCTCCCACTCCAGTCTTCCCCATATATCCGTAACTATCTATTCAATTTCACTTACCTAGGAAGGTCTGTCTGACACACCCACACTCTGGTCCCTTACACAGTACCTAACCTCTATGGGTCTATGGATTGTAGCTTGGTTATCATTTACTTAATGGCTAACACTTAAAGTGAATACATACCATATTTGTCTTTCTGCATTTGGGATACCTCACTCACAATGATTTTTTTTTCTTAGTTCTATCCATTTACCTATGAATTTCATGATTTCATTTTTTAAATTGCTGGATAATAATCTATTGTGTAAATGTACCACACTTTATCCATTCTTCAGTTGAGGAACATGGCATTCATTTCCAATTTCTGGCTATTATGAATAGAGCAGCAGTGAACATAGCTGAGCAAGGGTCTCTGTGGTAGGTTGAAGTGACTTAGAGTACACACCAAGAGCGGTACAGCTGGATCTTGAGGTAAATCGATTCCCATTTCCTGAGGAACCACCACACTGATTTCTATAGTGGCTGTACAAGTGTGCACTCCCACAAGCAAATGGAGGAGTGTTCCACTTGCTTCACATCCTCTCCAGCATGAGCTGTCCCTTGTGTTATTGGTCTTAGCCATTCTGACAGGTGTAAGATTGAATCTCAGAGTAGTTCTGATTTGCATTTCCCTAATGGCTAAGGATGTTGAACATTTCTTTAAGTGTTTCTCACCCTTTTGAGTTTCCTCTATTGAGAATTCTCTGTTCAGATCTGTACCCCATTATTAATTTGGATTATTTTTTTCTTGATATCTAGTTTCTTGAGTTCTTTATATATTTTGGATATTAGTCCTCTATTGGATGTGGAGTTGGTAAAAATCCTTCCCCATTCTATAGGCTGCTGCTTTGTCCAAATGATGGTGTCCTTTGTCAAGAAGAAGCTTCTCATTTTCATGAGGTCCCATTTATTAATTGTTGATCTTAGTGTCTGTGTTAATAGTGTTCTGTACAGAAAGTTGTCTCCTGTGCCAATGAGTTTCCCACTTTCCCTTCTATCAGGTTCAATACACCTGGCCTTATATTAAAATCTCAGATCTATTTGGAGTTGAATTTTATGCAGGGTGATAAGTAGATACATTTGGATTTTTCTACATGCAGCCATCTAGTTTGACCAGCACCATTTATTGAAGAGGCTTTCTTTTTTCAATTGTATATTTCTGTCTTCTTTATCAAAAATCAGGTATTCAACTTGATTTCATTGATCAACACGTCTGGTTTTGTGCCAATATCATGATTTTTTTATTATTATAGCTCTGTAGTACAACTTGAAATAGGGGACTGTGATATCTCTAACAGTTCTTTTATTATTCAGGATTATTTTAGTTTCCTGGGTTTTGTTTGTTTGTTTGGTTTCTGTTTTGTTTTGTTTTTGTTTTTGTTTTGGTGTGTGTGTGTGTGTGTGTGTGTGTGTGTGTGTGTGTGTGTGTGCATGTGTGTTTTCATATGAAGCTGAGAATTGCCTTTTCAAGATCTGTGAAGAATTGTGTTTGAATTTTAGTGGAGATTGCTTTGAGTCTGCAGATTGTTTTTGGTAGAACGGCCGTTTTTACTATGTTGATCCTACCAATCCATGAGCATGGGAGATCTTTCCATTTTCTGATAGCTCCAGTTTCTTTCTTCAGTGTCTTAAGTTCTTATCATATAAGTCTTTCTCTTGCTTGGTTAGAGTTACTCCAAAATATTTTGTATTATTAGAGGCTATTGTGAAAGGTGTTGTTTCCCTGATTTCTTTCTCAGTCCATTTGTCATTTGTACATGGGAGGACTATGGATTCTTGTCAGTTAATTTTGTTTTCAGCTACTTTGCTAAAGGTGTTTACCAGCCATAGGAGTTTCCCAGCGGAGTTCTTAGGGTCCCTTATGTATACTATCATATCATCTGCAAATAAAGATACTACTATGACTTCTTCCTTTCCAATTTGTATCCCCTTGATCTTCTTTAGTTGTCTTATTGTTCTGGCTAAGACTTCAAGTTTTATATTGAATAGGTATAGAGAGGGTAGACAACCTTGTCTTGTTCCTTATTTTGGTGGAATTGTTTTCACTTGTTCTCCATTTAAGTTGATGTTGACTATAAAAATTGCCTTTATTTTGTTGAGGTATGTCCCCTATATCTGTAATCTAATCACTCCAGTACTTTTATCATGAAGGGGTGTTAGATTTTGTCAAAGGCTTTTTCTGCATCTAAAAAATGATGAAATGATCATGTGGTGTTTTTCTTTCAGTTTGTTCATATGGTAGATTACATTTATTGATTTACATATGTTGATCCATACATGCATCTCTGGGATGAAGCCTACTTGATCACGGTGGATGATATTTTTTATGTGTTCCTCGATTCAGTTTGCAAGTATTTTATTGAGAATTTTTGTATCAATGTTCATAAGGGAAATTGGTCTGTAATTTTTCTCTTTCTTTGTTGAGTCTTTATGTGGTTTGGGTATCAGGGTAACTGTGGTCTCATAGAATGAATTGGGCAATGTTGCTTCTGTTTCTATTTTGTGGAATAATTTGAGGAGTATTGGTATTAGCTCTTCTTTGAAAGCCTGATAAAATTCTGTGCTAAATCCACCTGGCCCTGGGCTTTTTCAGTTAGGAGACTTTTAATGACTGTTTCTATTTCACTAGGGTTTATAGGTCTGTTTAAATTGCTTATCTGATATTGATTTAACTCTGGTAAGTGGTATGTATAGGAAAATTATCCATTCTTTTAATTTTTCCAATTTGGTGGAGTGCAGGTTTCTAAAGTATGCCCTTTTGATTCTCTAGATTCCCTTGATGTCTGTTTTCCTTTCCCCCCTTTTCATTTCTAACTTTGTTAATTTGGATATCCTTTCTCTGCCTTTTAATTAATTTAGAAAAGGATTTGTCAACCTTATGGATTTTCTCAAAAAAACAACTTTTGTTTCATTGGTTCTTTGTATTGTTGTTGTTGTTTCTATTTTATTGATTTCAGCCCTGGTTTGATTATGTCTTACTGTCTGCTCCTTTTGGATGTGATTTCTTCTTTTTTGTTCTAGAGCTTTCAGGTGTACTGTTAAGTTGGCAGTATGAGGTCTCTCCAACTTTTTTATGTAGGCACTTAGTGCTATGAACTTGCCTCTTAGAACTGCCTTCGTGTTGCTCCCTGTGTTTGGGTATGTTGTTCATTTTCATTCAATTCTAGAAAGTCTTTAATTTCTTTAACTTCTGTCTTGATCCATTTTTTTCATTCAGTAGTGAGTTGTTCTGTTTCCATGAGTTCATAAGCTTTCTGTTATATCTGTTGCCGATATCCAATTTTAATTCACAGTGGTCAGATAAGATACAGGGAGTTATTTCAATTTCCATGTATCTGTTGAGACTTGCTTTGTGTCTGAGTATGTGGCCAGTTTTGGAGAAAGTTCCATGAGGTACTGAGAAGAAGGTATCTTTTTATCTGTTCAGGTGAAATGTTCTGTAAATATCTGTTAGGTCCATTTGGTTTATAATATCAGTAGGCCCCAGAATTTCTCTATTTAGTTTTTGTCCAGATAACCTGTCTACTGGTGAGGATAGGGTATTGAAGTCTCCCACTTTCCATTTTGAGAGTCAATATGTGGTTTAAGCCTTGGTAGGTTTTTGTTTTTTGTTTTTGTTTGTTTCATTTTGTTTTGTTTTTTATGAACACGGGTGTCCTTGTGCATAGATGTTAAGAATTGCAATGTCCTCCTGGTGGATTTTTCCTTTGATGAGTTTGTAGTGTCCTTCCCTATCTATCTATTCTGATTCATTTTGGTTTGAAGTCTATTTTGTCAGATATTAAAATAGCTACACCAGCCTGTTTCTTAGGTCCATTGCTTGGAATATGTTTTTCCATCCTTTTACTCTCTATCCTTGATGCTGTGTTTCTTAGATGCAACAACAGGGTGGATCTTGTTTTACAATTAATTCTGTTAGTTTTTGTCTGTTTGGGGGGAATTAAGACCCTCAATGCTGAGAGATATCAATGAGCACAGTTTTTTGATTCTTCTTATTTTGTTGTTGTTGTTGGTGGTGGTGGTGGTGTGTGTTCCCCCTCTTGACTTGTTTGTCTGAGATTATTTACTTCTTGTGTTTTCTTGGATGAGCTTAACCTCTTTAGGTTGGAGCTCTCCTTCTAGCTCCTTCTGTAGCCCTGGATTTGTAGATAGATATTGCTTAAACTTGGCTTTATCATGGAATGTCTTCTTTACTCCATGTATGGTAATTGAAAGTTTTGTTGGGTAGAGTAGTCTGGTCTGGCACTTGTGGTCTCTTAGGATCTACAGCACATCATTCCAGACCCTTCTATCTTTTAGTATCCATTGAGAAGTCAGGTGCATGTGTAATTCTACTAGGTCTGCCTTTCTTTCTTTCTTTCTTTCTTTCTTTCTTTCTTTCTTTCTTTCTTTCTTTCTTTTTTCCCCTTACAGCTTTCAGTATTCTTTCTTTGTTCTGTATGTTTAGTGTTTTGATTCTTAGGTGCCAAGGGGAATTTCTCTTCTGGTCCAGTCTATTTGGTGTCCTGCCTGCTTCTTGCACATTGATAGGCACTTCCTTCTTTAGGTTAGGGAAATTTTCTTCTACGTTTTTTTTTTTAAATATTTTCTGTTCCTTTGGCCCGGTTTCTTCTCCTTCCTCTATTCCTATTATTCCTAGATTTGATCTTTTTATTGTGTCCCAGATTTCCTGGATTTGTTTAGATTTAGCATTTTCTTTGACCAAGATATCTGTTTCTTCTAGTCTTCAGTGCCTGAGATTCTCTCTTCCATCTCTTAGATTCTGTTGGTGAGGCTTGCCTCTAAGGTTCCTGTTGCAGTTCCTAAATTTTTCATTTCCATATTTCCCTCAATTTGGGTGTTCTTTGTTGATTCTGTTTCCACCTTCATGTCTTGAACTGTTTTATTCATTTCCTTCCACCATTTGTTTGTATTTTCATAGGTTTCTTTAGGGGATTTATTCATTTGCTCTTTATGGACCTCTAGCTTATTCACAAATGCTTTTAAAGATCTTGTCTTCTCTTTCAGCTATGTTGTAACACTCAAGACCTACTTTGGTAGGACTGCTAGGTTCAAGTGGAGACATATTGTCTTGGCTGTTTTGATTGTGTTTTTACTCTTGTTTGTAGCCATCTACATGGACAATTTGGGTTTAGGAAGATTGTAGTTCTGGGTGCTGATATCTGATCTTGTCTTTGTTGAATATTTTGTTCCTTGGTTTCTCCTGCTCTCTCTGGTTCTTAGAAAAGTATGTGGCTGGGTGTTGCCTAGTAGGAAATCCTTCTGGGATCTTAATAGGTGGGACCCCTGGGGGATCTGGGTAAAATGTGTTCCTATGTATTGGGAGCTGGCACTTAGGAATGGGGATGGGCTAGGAGGGAGGGCCTAAGGGAATCCTCAGGAGGAGGAAAGCAGGGCATTCCTCCAAGATTTGCTTAGTTCCCAGAGAACGAGGAGACACAACAGGTAGTCTGCTACAGAACTGGGAGTGAGACTGGGGGTTGGATATGTAGGAGAGGAGGGAGAATGAAGACCTGAAGCTCACCTGTCTGTGATTTGCTTCTCTGTCAGGTTTGGCTGCTGGGTTCCCAGAGAAAGCCTGTTGGAATTGTGGGCTAGGATAAAGCAATGGGGGCATTAGAGGGAAACATCTGTGTGATCTACTGGAGATAGAGACAGAGGGGAAGGGAGGCTGCCACAGGTGGTCTTCTACAGGGCTGAAGATAAGACTGGGGTGTTGGATTTGGAGAAATGGAAGCAGAAGTGAAGATCTGCAGTTAGCCTACCTGTTTCCCTGGCTGGAGTGGCCTTGTGCATCTTCTAGAAGAACTTCTTAAAGATCGTGAAAAAACAACAGAAAATTCCTGGTTTCTGTGCTATTTTTCCTCCACCCTGTGCCCATGCAGACATCACTAGTTGATCATAGCTCAGCTGCAGAACTTTTACCACAAAACACTAGCTTTGACAATGGACTTCTGTTGAAACCTACTTTATGTCCCTTGACCTAGTTAGTTAGCTTTTTTGTTGTTTGTTGTCAACTTGACACAAGCTAGAGTCATCTGGGAAGAGAGAATGTCAATTAAGAAAATGCCTACATCAGATTGCCTGGGAGCATGGTGTGACATTTTGTTATCAATGATTGATATGGGAGGGTCCAACCCATTGTGGATGGACCACTAATGGGCAGGTGGTCCTGCATTGTATAAAAAAGCACAATCCAGAGTCTTCTGAAAAGAGGTGGCATCAATTAAGAAAATGCCTATATCAGACTGGCCTGTAGGCAAGTCTGAGGAGCATTTTCTTGATTAATGATTAATATGAGAGGGCCCAGCCAACTGAAAGTAGGTCTTGAGTATCACAACACAGCTGAAAGACAAGACAAAAACTTTAAAAGCATTTGTGAGTAAAACAGAGGTCCTTAAAGAGTAAATGAATAAATCCCTGAAAGTAATCTACAAAAACACAAGCAAACAGTGAAGGGAAATGAATAAAATAGTTTTAGACATGAAGGTAGAAACAGAATCAATAAAGAACATCCAAATTGAGGGAAGTTTGGAAATGAAAAATTTAGGAACTCCAACAGGAACCTCAGATGCAAACTTCACCAACAGAATCCAAGCGATGGAAGAGAGCATCTCAGACACTGAAGACACAGGTCCACCCTGCGCAGATGGACCTGAGCAGTATAAGAAGGAAGGCTGAGCAAATCATAGAGAGCAAGCCAGTAAGTAGCACTCCTCCACAGCCTCTGAATCAGCTCCTCCCTCCAGGTTCCTGCCTTCAGTTCCTACCCTAATTTCCTTCAGTGATGGACTGTGATGGGGATGAGAAAACCAAACAAACCTTTTCCTTCCCAATGCTTCTGGTCATGGCATTTATCACCAGAACAGAAACCTACGACTCATCCTCTCATTTTATAAATCAGAAAGTGTAGCCTTTTAAGGTTAAATATATGACCCAAAGTTACAGGAACCAGAAAAAAAAAAAACCTATAACCCTGCACTTCTCTATTAGTCATCTCTACACCATGTCATCCTAAACTTTAATAAAACATGACTTAAAGGTTAATGTAGGATTTAAAATAAGGCTTATCCTTTTGTTCTAAATCAAAGTCAAATGAAACTGTGTGGAGTGAAATATGGGTCAAGCTGACACAGAAAATTTAATTTCCCTTGCACTTCACCAGAGACAGTTCCTTAAATGTCTTTCTTGTTTAGTTCTAGCAGATATAGTGCTTGAACCCAAGTCTTGCAAGAAGGAAAATAATGAGCTGACTTTGGGCCCCTAGTAAGATGTTTTCAGGAACTGGCAAATCATCCATTATCAACTCAGGCAGCAGCTTCTGCAAGTCTCCCTGAGAAAGGGCCCTCGCACCCCCTCCTTGAAGAAATTACACTAGAACTTTACACAAGACACAGCAGTAGGTCTCTAATGAAAATCAATGCCTGAGCCTGTATCATTGAGTTACTACTGAGTGCTAAAAAATACAATTAATATTTACTAGTATCACTGTCCGTGATGACTTATCTAATTGGCCCCAGAATCTAAAAAAAAAAAAAAAAAAAAAAGCTCATATCTCATTAAAGTATTTGTAAGAAGAGAGAGAATGGTAGGGACCAAGAGACAGAAGAGATGCTAAATTTTACTTAAAACCAAAGGATTCTCTTTATGATGCTAGAGCTAAGAGATTCTCTAGGAGACAATGGAAGAATTCTGATGGCCAATTAAAGAAGGAAGAGGCTGGGACACAAGTTAAAGGAAATGATAAAGCCCGGACTAGTTATTCACCAGCAGGGGGAAGAGCTGTGAGGGGTGAGAGACGAATACAGAGCCATTGCAGAAGCCACTTTAATGGGATACGGCAGGAATAGAGGAGACTGAGTAGTTCAATAAGGCTGCAGGGGACAGGAGTTCTGTTGTGAGGAGCTGTGAAATAGTTCAGGTATGACTGCCCCTGGTACATCAGTGCACCCTACAAGCCACAGTCTGGTTTCTCAGAACTTTATCTTCATTACTGTTCCCCAGGAAGGACTAGAAATAAATGTTTGAGTCACCTCTAGTCTCACTGAAGGGTGTCACTGGGTCTGTCTCCATCTTGACAAAGGGTATGCACACTGACTGGGGAACAGGTAACTTGCTCCTATAAATAGCCCCCAACCAAGCTCATGCAAACAACATAAATTGAACTAAATGGGCCCCACAAAAAAGAGACATAAAAATAGGAGAATGTAATGGGAAGAAAAGGGGGTTCAGCAGGAATGTGGGAAGGATGGGGGACAATGGGAGATGAAAATGACCCAAAACATTATGTACACATATGAAATTGTTTAAAAAAAAAAAAGAGGTAAATACTCTAGCAGTCATTGCTCACTGGAGAGTTTCTGTCATAATTGCAAGAGTGCAGTTCCACATGCAAAGAGCTTAGGAAAGACTGGAGACATAGCTCAGTGCTTGCCAATAAGGGGTGGGGAAAGGAACCATTTTGAAACACAGCACAGTACTTTGCTCTTTTTTAAATGATCTGCCCTCAGAAGAACCCTTTTAATCAGAAACTAACCTTGCTAGGTTTAATAGGAGTCTAACTGGCCTGTAGGAAATGGACATCTCAACTCCAGTCAGCTCAACCCATCCTGTCTCACCAAGGAGGAAAGGGGAAACTGGGAAGCAAAATTCAGAAGCACAGTCTCACTCAAGGCTAGACCTAGTTAAGGACATCAGAATGCCCCTAAACCCCTGCTCCAAACCTCACCACCATATGGTGATATTTTAATTGTACTGAAATGTGATTTTATTTGTATGTTAATAAATAAAGTTGCCTGGGGGTCAGAGTTAATAGCAAGCCATAGCAGAAACTGGGCGGTGGTGGTGCATGCCTTTAATCCCAGCTCTTGGGAGGCAGAGCTAGGCGGATCTCTGTGTGTTCAAGGATACAGCCAGCATGGAGACACACGCCTTTAATCTCAATACCAACCATAGAAGACCTGGAGGTCTGTACAGACAGGCAGTGACGAGGAGGTCATGTGGTTGGGTTTACAACCAATGAGAAGGCAGGACAGAAAGTCTTTATAAAGACAGACACACGGGAAGTAGGTCTCTGGCTGAGGAAGATAGCAGCGGCAGTGAAGGGTAAGGTTTTTAGCTCTTAGCTATCGCTCTGACCTCTTGGGCTTTCATCTTTGCATTGGCTCTGTGTTTCTTATTTAATAAGACACCACCACATCTCTGAAAACCCTGTTACAGCAGTTCATTTTATCATTCATGTCAGAGATGCATTACAAGGCCTACTAAAAGGCAAAAACTAATCAGTGCTGAAAGTATCACATTCTTTCTAGTGGAGCTCTGGGGGCGAAGCTGCAACAGAGTCTGTAGATGGGAAAGAACCCAATTGGGAAATTACTATGAAGACAGCAGGAAGGTTAGAAAACATCTGTGAGCCTCAGACCTCACATCTGAAAATGGAACTAACAGTGAACTATCTGGTTCACACTTATGAATTCACACTTGCACACAGAGCCCTCTGCATCTGCCTAGGAGTCCTCCAGAACCCAGAGTGGTCCTGTGGTCGCGAATATTGCTCTTCTCTACATTATTCATGACAAATGGCTCAAGCCCTCATTCCGTGTGTTTGTCTTAGGGATCATCCTTTAGCTGTTCCAAGGATTCTCAGGTGTAGGGCCCAAGTTTTCCTGACCACTTCTCATATGATTTTACTGCCTCTGAGGATTTGGTCAGTTCAGCTCTGAAAATCTCATCCAGGGATGTACACAGTCTTTCTTCTTGTCTTCAAATCACAACAAACTGTTTTCTCCATTCTTTCATTGTTCTTCCAAAGTACCCCAAACACGGCAACAGGAAGTGTGCTGTACAATTTCACCAAAGGTCTAGGGTTATGCGACAGAAGTACAATCCAGCACAAAGTGGTCAAGTGACAACACTCCATACCAATGGCACATGGGTGTTTGTGGCCCACATTTCCTTCTCTCTGCATCCACATCCTCCTGGGGCCCTTGCTTATCATCTATCACCTTAGGTATCTTATTCCGTAAAGCTTCTTTACAGCTGCCTCCTTTTCTTTGAACCCTTTCCCTCTTCCCCGTGGCCTGTGGAATGAAGATCCTATTGCATTTTCATGTGCTGTACAGAGAAACCAACCTTTTTCTATTTTATCGTCACTCAACCAGACACTGCAAGAGGACAGAGGGCTGGCTCCATACTATCGTCAAAGAGCCCATAAATGTATTTTTTAAACAATAAAACCTTTAAATCCCTGAACATAATCACGCCATTCTAGAAAGGAGAAAAGTCTACAGCCAGCTTTTTAAAAATAGCATAGAATAAAACAACATTTCTTCCTACTTTACAGTGCCCATGTGAAAGCATTTAGTAAATTCTTGTATTTGTGATCTCCCCTACCACAGGCAATCACAAGGCACCAAACTCCAAAATGTCAGAACAGGGGAACACAACACCCAAGAGGATCTCCAAGATGTCCCTTTCTTTGTCTGTGGGGAAGCTAGTGCTCAGAAGGAAAAGCTGTTAGCTGCTAGCTCAGAATCAGAGTGACAGAGCAAGGAGAAGAGGACAGACCTGTGATAGCCAGCTCAGGGAGTCTGTTCTCACCTGTGGTTTGCTCGTTTGAGTGTACAGCAGAATAGCCTGGGTCAGATTCATCCCCAGAGGCTATAGGTGAGTGGATATGTATTGCTTAGGATGCTTGGACTTCAAAGCATGAACAACCAAACCATGAACACATTTACCAGCTTGCAGCATGGGGAATCCTGCTGTGGAAGGCAGAACTTGGTACAGGTGGATTAGCCACCCCATGATGGCATTAGAGCCCCTGTTCCTCCAGTCTCTCCTCTCTGTGTTCCTTTGTGTTGAATTGATCTTCAAGTAGGTCATGAATGCCATCAGCAACCATTCTGGGTGCGAGATTCTGACTCCACAGGAATAAGACTGTCTTCTCCTATGCTGTTTTATTATAGGAAGACTTGTTAGAGTTTTGGCTTCTCTTTACCTCTTTCCTGAACACAACTGAGTCAGACATCCATTCTTTAAGCAGTCACTATCAGAAAGAAAATACATAAGTAAATAAATAAATAATAAATAAATACCAACTCCTCGAGGAAAATTAGGCTGTGCTTAAGATGAGACTTGCTGAAGTTTTATATCAAAATGTCAGATGTACACCTGTCACCACAAAGGCATAATTCTTTCAATAAAGAGGAAGGGGGGAGGGCATCATGATGGGTGCTAGACAAACACACAAGCGTGCCCACCTCCAGGGTTCTAGGGTGAGACTTAAGCATGTGCAGGATAGAAACTTCTAGATGACCCTAAAGACACAGTTTATGCACGGCACACTGAAAATTGCAGCACATGCCACTCCACATATGGAAGCCAGCATTCACACACAGTAATTTCAGAAACTACCATACACCAGATCTAGAGGTTTGACCTTCCAGAACTTTTAGATACAGAGTTCATGTCAACTCATTTCCTGAGTACGTTTCAATGTCTTTAGATGATCTCGTCTCCCAGTTTCCTCTTCTATAATTTCATCTCTATAAACAATTGCAAAACATTTCCTGCTTCTTCCCTAAGTCCAGGAATAATTGCAAAGTGACCCCAGCGTCTTCAGTTCCTGTCTCAACTGCTGGGAGACCTGCAGCAATACTGATTTTCCAGCTCTTGAGAGTGTCCCTCAGCCCGTGGGCTTCTCCACTCAGTCCTCCTCGGTTTTGTTCCACTGTTGGCTAATTTCAAATGTTCTCTCTTCTGTTGAAGCTCTCTATCCACCTTTTCAGTTCCCTCATTATCTTCTCAGCTTCAGAATTTCCGTGCAGTTCCATTTTATGGCA
Source organism: Peromyscus californicus insignis (assembly GCF_007827085.1). Lineage (NCBI taxonomy): Eukaryota > Metazoa > Chordata > Mammalia > Rodentia > Cricetidae > Peromyscus > Peromyscus californicus. Next base: position 104,891,331 of record NW_026294551.1, read on the forward strand.
ATTTGTTTATTTATGTGTGAAGGGGTGGTACAGGGGGTGGGTAGGTTTGTGTGTGTTGAGGGAGAGGGGAGTAATGCATGTTTCATTAATATATTGAAAGGCCAGATGTGGTGATATATTGTGTACCCTAATAAAATTTGCCTGAAGATCAGAGAACAGAACAAGCCACTAGATTAAACCCAGAGGCCAGGCAGTGGTGACACATACCTTTAATCCTAACACTCGAGAGGCAGAGATCCATTTGGATCTCTGTGAGTTCAAAGCCACCCTGGACTACATGAGATTGACTCTGTCTAGGAGAGAAAACAGAGCTGGTCAGTGGTGGCACACACCCTTAATCCCAGCACTAGGAAGCACACACACAGCCTTTAATCCCAGGAAGTGATGGCTGGGCAAAGAAAGGTATGTAAGACATGAGGAGACAGGAACTAAAGGCTTTTCAGCTAAGAAAGCTCGTTCAGCTAGAGGCTTTTCAGGCTGAGTAGTCCTAGAGGTAAGAGGTGGCTTCTTCCTTTGTCTCTCTGATCTTTCAGCATTTACACCAATATCAGGCTCCTGGATTTTTTATTAAAAGACCTTTAGAAATTAGAGCAACATCCAGAAGTCAACATTGACTATCTTCCACAGACATTCTCCACCTTGTGTGAGGCAGGGCTACTTACTGGCTAGGCTGGGAGGCCAGTGAGCTCCAGAGATTCTCAGCACTGGGGCCACTAACCTGTGCCAACATGAGCTGCTTTTTAAATTTTTTTATCTGAATTCTTAGAATCAAACTCAGATGCCTCATCCTTGCTCAACAAACACTTTACCAACTGAACTATTTCCCTAAACCTACTTCTTTCTTAATGGGTGCTTTCTGTTCAAGCATTGTTTTCCTACTTTGGTTTCCTTGTCTACATGAGAGTGTTTGTATACATCTCACTGAGTTCTTTTTCATGAAGTTCTTAGATCAGTTCTTTATTGGAGTAGAAACTATTGGTAGTAACCATGTGCTATTAATTTGGTTGTGTTGATCATTAAACAAGCCATGCATATATCAAGTTATCATGATTTGTGAGTGTGTGTGTGTGTGTGTGTGTGTGTGTGTGTGTGTGTGTGTGTAAATAACGCATGATTAATGTGTAGATACTCGGTCCTTGAGGCTAGTGACTCAACAGTCAGAGTGCCCATAGTGACTCTCTGAGTATGCAACAACTGGCAGTTACTCAGCACAAGGCAGGGTGCCTCGGTGGTCCCAATCTAGCATTGGAAACCTGGAAGGTTCCTGGAGAGCTGCTGGTCCCTTGTCCATAACAAACGCTTGCAAATGCTGGTTCTGATATCAGCAAAGGAAGCAGCAGCAGCAACAGGGAATAACAACCTGGGTGACAAGAAGAGGCCAAGAAAGAAAGAGCCTCATAATCTGCCCTCTGCCCTCTCTCTTTATCTGGGCTGCTACCAGAATGTGCAGTCCACAGTCAGGGCAAGTCTTCCCACGTCAGTCAAGGCCATCGGGATGCATGTTTGGGTCAAGCTCCCTACTCACATGGTTCTAATTCATGGCAAGTTGACTTCAATGACAACCATAAAAATTTATAACCCATTTATAGTTTCATTTGTCAAGTCTTTAATTTTATAAAAAGACAGTGATTGGACACTGAGGTAAATACCCACCTATTGTCTCCGACTTACAGGAAAATGTCCTTTTGTGCTTCAAGGTAAGACACTAGAAACAGTCCCCAGGAAAATACAGTTTTAATCAAGTCTTCTCCAATCTCAAGCACTCCCCTGGCTGGGGAACAGTCCCCATGGTCAGAACATTTAGCAAAGTATTTTAAAGTTATATGTGAGGCTTTGTGATAGTGAGAACCATACAGTTCTCTCCCCTTGGCCAACATATCAATTTCCTCATCCCATGATGCTCTTCTCTAGCTGTCTGTTTCTGGCATCAGGCCATTTCAGAAAGCTTTACAGCCCTCACTTGGGCCTGAATTCCTCCCGAACCCCTCAGATCAATAGGCTGCTTTAGTGCCTCTGATGCATTCTGCACTGGTATCTGTCACATACCTCACAAGAGTATAATTTTCTGAGGCCCTGTGCTCCTCTGAGACATTTGAATCCAGCTTAAACTGAATTGCACCAACCAACCAAGATTTCCATGAGTAGCATAGCTTTCTCTTGTTTCTCTCTGCTTATATATCCTCATTCTAGCTTGGTGACTCTGTTGAGGACCTAAGGACTCATTGAGGACCCTTGTGCAATAGTTCATAAAGAGCCCAGAACTTCTAGCATAATCCTCATCCTCAGAAATCTTGCAGGCCCTGACTTCACCCTTGTTTCTGGTTCCATTTTCATACTGAGAGGTCTCTAGGGGACTCAGGGTCTCAGGAAACACCACAATATTTTTCTCACCTCAATTCCACATACACCTCCAAATAAGACCATTATATTTAATACTTTTAAAGCAAGACACATATTTTTTTACAGGGTGTGCTTAAATGAACAGTGAATTATGCATGTGGGTCTAAATGTAAGCACAGGGTTTTCACAGCAACACTGTGACAAACATCAGAATCAACCTAAATGTCCACCAATAGAGGCCTGGTTAAACAGTATACATTTTAACCACACAGTGGAATTTTAAGCAGCCATTAAAATTGATGAGATATTTCTAAATTTGTTGACCCAGAAAGAAGACCATGGAAAAATGTTGAGTGAAAAAGCAGGTTAGCCAGCAGTGGATGTGATCTCATTTACATAACAGCATGTGTGGGTGTGAGTGTGCACGTGAGAGTGTGTAGGAATGTGTGAGAAACCTGTAAGTGTGGGTGCATGGGAGTATGTGTAGCAGTGTGTGTGTGTGTGTGTGTGTGTGTGTGTGTGTGTGTGTGTGTGTGTGTGTGATAGAGAAAGAGAGGGCGGGGGAGAGGGAGAGAGAGAAAGAGGGAAGGAGGAAAGATATGCAGGTGTACTTGGAAATACCTAGAAGAATGTCAGAATGTTGTCAATGGCATTGTTGGTTCTGGGTAGTGGGAGTTTCAAAGCCTTTTCGTGTATATACCCGACTGTGAAGCGCATCTTAGTGAGCATCTGACTTGGGTGGAGGAGGGCTCCTTTTCAGTTTTGTAACTTTCAAGAAAAGTCTGAAGCAGACAGTGAGACTTCTCCCTTCTCTCCCCTGTGCTAGGAAAGAGAAGGGTCAGGGACTGAGAGAAAACTAACTGTGAATGGCTTGGCTTCATCTGTGCCTGCAGCCAACAGTCAGTCTTTAAAAGGACTTAAAAGAATCTGCAGCAACAGACTCTCCTGGTCTCCAGCTGGACAGACACACACACCCCACCCCCACCCCACCCCCACCCCACCCCCACCCCACCCCCGGCCCCCAGCTGGGGCATCTGCCTTTGTTTTCCACTCCCTGGATGCCTCTTTGCCTGTACAAAGTAAAGATTTTTGAAAAGTGTTTGGAAACTTCTAGAAGGATCTGTGGTCAGTTAAGAATTTGGCCCATGAATCATCTACCAGAAGGAATGGTTCTGTCCCCAGCACCCACACTGTGCCAACACTCATCTCTCCAGACCCTTTGTAGGGACCCCAGATATCACCTCTCATTTACCCATATACAAATTCTGATTAAAAGTCATCTTCTCAGGGCTGAGGAAATGGCTCCTTGGGTGACATTGTTTGCTGTACACTCATGAGGATTTGAGTTCAAATCCCCAATATCAAAGCCAGACCCATAAGCCCAGTGAGACAGGGGGATCACCAATGCTTGCTGCCAGTCCAACCAAATCAGTGCCAGGTTCAGTGAGAGACCCTGTCTCAAAAACAAAAGTGGAACATAATTGAGGAAGCTACTCAACATTAAGCTCTCTCTCTCTCTCTCTCTCTCTCTCTCTCTCTCTCTCTCTCTCTCTCTCACACACACACACACACACACACACACACACACACACACACACACACACAAATTAAATAAATGATGCTATCTTTTCTCTGTCTTCCACAATCAGGGCTTCCAGAAGATTACCCATCCTATCCCAACCCTTTACTCATGACAGGAAGGTAATGGGCCATAGAGAAGGACACTAAAAACATCAGTTAAACGTACTTTGGGGTGGAAAGAACCTGAAAGTCCTTTGTGCTTCTGAAGTTCTGTAGACAGTGTGGAGGCCCACAAAGGTTCCTAGTGAGATCTGAGCCTGCTTTACCCAGCAGAGCTGCATTAGAGGATTGTTTGACCGCATGTGTGGTTACTAGGTGATTGGAAGGGTCTGCACTTGGCTGTGCTAGGGGAAGGTCTTTGTTTCACCCTTTGGCATTCCTATAAAAAGTCCTTTAGAAGAGATAGTAAGGGCCAGTGGACAAGGATCCAGGCCCTCCCAAGGCTATCCTGTGCCTTTTCCCTCTATATTTCTATCTAAATCACTTATGCCTTTTGAAATGAATGATAAGTGGCTCTGGTGGTGGCGCTGGTTACCTTGTGGAAAGGTCACGGTCACAACAGAACCCAGTATTAGTTTTAGAGCTTTATTAGGAGGAAGAGGGGTAGGGGAGAAGAGCCAGGCCTGGGAAAGGAGCACGTGCGGTGAGAGGGAAAAATGGTGGGGGAGAGACAGCAGAACAGAGAGAGAGGGTGGGGTCTGCGTCCAGCTTTTTAAGGGCTCCAGGTGAAGCGGACTTATGGAGCTACACCACGATTGTGTGACCATGCTGTGCACACTGATGACGTAAGACGCAAGACCCTTTGCTTAACTCCTGAACTGCGCATGTGCAGTCATTAGCTGGAGTGAGGGCAGAATTCTAACACCTTTCTCCTCAAGAGTACCCTGAGGGAAAAGTGGGAGCTGGTCTCCCACAAGACAGTTCCATCAGGCTTGTCCTTAAAATATCACCAACTAAACATGACCAAGGCAATCTGCAAGAGCTTTAAGTCAATAGGGTCTGAAGAGGTAAGTACAGGTGAAATCACTTAGAAAGCTGCCCTGACTTTGGCAAACTGGCTCAGTTGCTTTGCCATAACAAAACCTCTTTGAAATATACTTCAAATATATATGTCCAGCGGGTTCAACAGAGAGGCAGGGCCAGTAGTAGGTAATTGGGTAGATGTGGCTTTGTTACACAGAATTGTATTCTGCATGTGTGGCAGAGCTTAATGTTGAGTCAGTTCTGAGACAGGGTCTCTCACTGAAACTGGCACTGATTTGGCTGGACTGGCCAAGCAAGTCCTGAATCTGAAAGAAAGGAGGAGGAGCCCTTGGGCACAGGCTGAAGCTGTGGTCTTTAGCAGACTCTGTTCTTCATGAAGGAGACCCCACTGTGCTCTTAAAGCCTTCAGCTGACTGAGTCAGGCCCACCTAAAGGACTGATGATACTCATCTGCATGTAAAGGCAATTGATTATGGATTTTAGTCATAGCTACAAAATACCTTCACAGTAACACCTAAATTAACATTTGATTAAATGAACAGGTAAGATGACACAGGACAAGATGTGCACACATCTAAGACCTGTACCAGTGGTTTTCTTGGGCTTCAAGCTTACATCAGATTATGAGATCTCCTTGACTCCAAAATCATATGATCCAAGTTTGTGTGTGTGTGTGTGTGTGTGTGTGTGTGTGTGTGTGTGTGTGTGTGTGTGATGTCTCTAGTTGTGTTCATCACCTTTCCTATCACTGTGACCAAATACTGACAAGAAGGAATTTAAGGGAGGAAAGATTTATTTCGGCTCAAAGTTTGAAGGGATACAGTCCATTATTGTGGGGAAAGTATGGTGTTAGGTAGCTCCATGGTAGTAGAAACATTGAAGTGACATGTTTTATCTCCTCACACCTCAGTGGAGCAGGAAGCATAAAGAAGATAGGAGGTGGGGTCAAGCTCACTATCAGGACAAGACGCAGTCACCACTTGCATTAGAATAAGAACTAAGTGAACTTCCCTAACACACACCTATGCTTCCTAGTTTGGATTGGATCATGACTCACCCTTTTACAAAAAGTAATTGCCTTGCTAGGTTAATTTCACTTTGTGGGTTTCTTTGTGTGACACCGAGAATATTCTTTCTCAATACCAACCATTCCATATTCTCCTGGACACCTCCCAGCTTCCTCTGCAGTGAGCCACAATGAATGTTCACTTCCGGGAACAAGGTATTACAAGCCCTGTCTTTCCTCTCTCTGCTCTCCTTTCTGGCTTCAGCCAGCTCAGTGGCCTCAAATCCCACCAATGAGACAGAGCAGGTGGCTCAACCTGAATTTTGGGAAATAAGTGGGGAAATAAACCTTACTTATTTAACTCTTCAAATTTCCTGGGGAAAAGTAGATGACTGAGAGATTGAACAGCCAATATGCCTCTGCAGAGGCCAGGCGGAAGCAGCAGACCATGCCCAGCCTTACAGAGAGAATTTGGGTTAAAGGTTTCTTTTGTTTTGTGAATTTACCTTGGAGACTTACATATTTGCTGCTGTCTATTTCTTCATATTTAGTAGCTAGAATTCCTAACTTTTAATTGAAGCTTCTCAGCTTATTGTTCCCTATCTCCTCCTTGGAGCAGCTAATGACCAGTAAACAAATCCACAAGGACCCAGCCTAACTGTGGTTTAAACAAACACTTTATTGAAATACTGGAAGAGCTGGCTCCTGGAAGACTACAGCTCCTGTGTCTGCCCTGCTGAGCTGCTGCCTCCCACTTCTGCTGCATAAGCATTTCCTTTGCTTTCAACTGAGCTGAAAACCGGCTACTTGGAACTCCTTAGTGAGAAAAGCTATTTCAACCTATCCACCCCACCCCCGAGCTCGCTCCAAGTAAGGCATCAAAGCTCTTGAGCAGCCTGCATCCAAAGTCCATTCATCCTCATCCACAAATAACTAGCTTACACAGTCGCTGTGGGAGCCTCAACCCAGGGACAGGGCTAATTAATTTCAGATTTAATAAAATTTAATTAATTTTAAATTTCAAACCCTTCCTGTTTGTCTTTGGGGGTCTGTTGCTGTTTAGGTGCTATTAGTTTTTGCTCGACGTCTTTCTCCAAAGCAATTCCAGAAGCGATCATTGGAAGCAAAGAGAAGAGCAGGTACACAGGCAGGAAGTCAAGTCCCAGATCAGAATCTCAAAAAAATACTTTCCGCCTCCATCACAGAGCAAGGGGACACATCCCATTATCTACCACACCAACGAAAGGGAAGCAGAGGCTCGGGCAGCAGGAAGGCCGGCTGGGACGCTCAAGGATCTGAATGAAGCTGCACATGGGGAAAATTCCTTTTCAGTCTGAGATCACGAAAAGTGCAAGGGTACTTAAGCTGGATCTGAACTCAAATCTCAGGTCTGTATCTTACCTCAGTTTCCTCTTCTGTGAAGTGGGGTGACAGCATCCCCCATGCATCGTGGAGGTTGACCTGCTTCAAGCACAGTCCTGTCACCCCGGCCCCTTTCCTTTGTTCTCTAGTGTTTTCAAGTGTCATGGCCCAAACCCCTATCTTGGGATCTCCTTCTGGGACAGCTCACACAGACATCTTCACTCTACTTCCCCTGTCCCCCGTATAACCTAAAAAGATGAGTAGATGAGCAAAATGTCATCTGTCCAGTTAGTGAGATGATTTTTCAGTCATTAAAAAGGAGAAGTATAGCCAGGCGGTGGTGGCGCACGCCTTTAATCCCAGCACTTGGGAGGCAGAGGCAGGCGGATCTCTGTGAGTTCGAGGCCAGCCTGGGCTACCAAGTGAGTTCCAGGAAAGGCGCAAAGCTACACAGAGAAACCCTGTCTCGAAAAACCAAAAAAAAAAAAAAGAAAAAGGAGAAGTAGGAGGACAGAGAAGAGGACGAAGTCAGGGAGGAGGAGGAGGAGGAGAGATGGCAGGAACATGGATACAGGCTACAATATGAACATCCCTTGGGAGAGTTCACACAGAGATCGCTTAGGCTATGATTTCATTTATAAGAACTATATCATCATGAAAGAAGTGAATGGCTGGGTGACTAGGGCTGACCAGGACTAATGTGCAGAATTGTGTGTGCTGGCCCGTTTTTTGTTTCTGTGACAGAACCCTTGAAACAGCAGCTTATGTGGAACAAAGGGTCTAAGGCCACAGCTTTAGAGCCTCTTGGGCTTGCTGCTCTGGTGGCAGTGTCTGTAGGCTGGGAAGCAAAGGGAGAGTGGGAAGAGGAGACTGGGGTCCAACATGCCTTCCCACACTCCCCATAGCCCAACTTCTAAGTCAGCTCTACTTCTTAAAGGCTCTACAACAATGGTTCTCAACCTGTGGACCACAACCCTCTTGGATCAAATGACCCTTTCACAGGGTTCACCTAAGACCATCAGAAAACACAGGTGTTTGCATTACGATTCATAACAGTAGCAAAATTACAGTTATGAAGTAGCAACGGAAATAACTGTATGGTTGGGGATCATCACGACCTGAGGAACTGTATTAAAGGGTCATATTAATTGTATTAAAGGGTTTTCAGCATTAGGAAGGCTGAGAACCAGTGCACTATAAGCTCCCATCAGCACCACACACTGACAACCAAACCTTCAAACACAGGTCTCTGGAGACACCCTAGATCCAACTTATGCCACTGTTGAATGGGCACAGGCTTTTGTTTTGGAGTGAAGCCATGTTTTGAAAAGAGAAGCCGTCATTGCACAGCTAAACGCTGCTGGACATAGTATGGGTTCAATGCATGAGTTAAATAGCCTATGTCTCAGTAATTTTTTTTATTGTGTACTCTCAACTCAACAATTCCACTTTTACATGTTCCTTAAAAACAAAAGGAAGGTGCTAAGGAGACTTCCCAGTCAGCAAAGAGCTTGGCACACAGGCATAAAAACCTAAATTCACAGTCTCAAGACTCAAATAAAAAGTTAGGCACAGCTCACACACCTGAAATCCCAGCATCAGGAGACCCCTGTGGCTCACTGGCCAGCCAGCCTAACTGAACTGATGAACACCAGGTTTACGGAGAGTCCTTATCTCAAAAAATAAGATGGAGAATAATAAAGAAAGACACCTACCATTGACCCCCAGTCTCCACACAAGCACGCACTGTGCTTACTTGCAACACATGTGCACAGGAACTAATACTTATAAATACATGACACACATACAGATAAAAAGGTGCAGGGATGTCCATGGAACCATCACTTAAAATAGCAAAAACAGTCTAAATGTTTATGATGAATGAGTGGCTGAACAAAATACAGACGTAGTAGCTTGCCAGCAGAACTGCACTCCCCCATCACCCCTCCCCCTGCTGCCCGCGCCACGGTGACCCCAGGCCCAAGCCATCCCAGCAAATCCCCAACCCTTCTGCTGAGCCCTGCTCCCAACCACAGAGGACTTCTGACACTGAGGTACAGAGCACATCAGCTAGAACGGGTGGGTGACCTGCCTGCCAACAGAACTCTACCATCCCTGGATTCTGTCCCTTGCAACCCTTCCCCAGGCCAATGCCATCCCAGCTCATCCCTGGCCCTGCTGACCAGCCCTGCCCCTAACCCCAGTGGACTTCTGCCACTGAGGCTCAGACCACACCAGTCATAACTGGTGAGTGACCCTCCTGTCACATGGCCCCTCCCCCATCTCAGCACCAGAACCTCTGCTGGGCCCTGCCTGCACTCCAGAGGAATCCCACGTCTCTGCTGCAGCCCTCAACAGTGGAGGAGTGGGTGAGTGACCTGCCTGCCAGATGGACTGCAGCCACTCCCTGGGTTCTGCTCCCCCAAGACCCACACTGCCACCCAACCCCTCCCACCTCATCATCCTTCCTGCAGCCAGTTCTTCCCCAGAACTCCAGCAGACTCCATAGGCCTAGACACAGTCCACACCAGTTGTAAGAACAGCCCCAGCTGCTCTACTGGAGGTCAGGCTGGTCCCAGGTATCCCAGAAGAAGACTTAGGTTTTACCAGAGACCAGACTGGATCAAGGGGCCCAAGGTCCCCAAAACCCCAGCAGAGACACCCTACTGGACCTGAAACTGACCGGTCACCAGAACCCTTGGCCACTTAAGCCAGAAGACCAGAGAGGGAACAGAAACCAAGGAACAGAACACCCATCCAACAAAGACAAACACAGGAATCAACACCTAGACCTGTAATCACCCCAAATCCAGATGCCTAAACCCCAGTGTAAGAACACAATCAAAATGGAAAGAGCAATCAATATTTCACCACCAGAACCCAGTTAACCTAGGACAACAAGACCTGAACATTCCATCACAGCTGAAACACAAGAAAACAACCTTAAAAATAACTTTATGAAGATGATAGAGGTCCTTAAAGAGGAAATGGAAAAAAAAAAAAAAAACCCTTAAAGAAATTGAGGAAAAGACAAACAAAAAATAGGGGGAATCAGTAAATCTCTTAAAGAATGTCAAGAAAAAAACAAACAGATGAAGTAAACAAATAAAACTGTTCAAGATCTGAAAATGGAAATAGAAGCAATAAAGAAAACACAAAATACAAACATAAAAAAAATTAATGCAATTGGAGTACACATAGCAGGTAACTAGGGAGATGGCTTAGCTGGTAAAATGTTGGCCTGGTAAGCCTGAGGACCTGAGTTTAGATGCCCAGAAGCCATGTTTTTAAAAAAATAGAATATGGCAGATAATACTTATAATTCTAGCACTGGGAGGCAGAGACAGGAGGGTCCCTGAGGTTAGGAAGTGTTTTAGTTAGAGTTTGTATTGCTGTGAAGAGACACCATAAACACAGCAACTCTTATACAAAAAACATTTCATTGGGGTGGCTCACTTAACAGTTTCAGAGATTCAGTTCATTATCATCATGGCGGGGAACATGGCCGCCTGCAGGCAGACATGGTGCTGGAGGAACAGTTGAGAGTCCTACAACTTGCAGGCAACAGGAAGTTGACTAACTATGACACTGAGCAAAGCTTAAGCCAAAACCTCAAAGCCCACCCCCAGAATGACACACTTTCTCCAACAAAGCCACACCTCCTAATAGCACCCCTCCCTGTGAAATTGTGGGGGCCAATTACATTCAATCTACCACAGGGAGTTAGCTAGTCCTGTCAAATCACTGAGCTTCAGGTTCAGTGAGAAATCCTGTCTCAATACAAGGTAGAGAGCAACTGAGAAAGACATTCAACATTGCCCTCTGACCTCCACATAGACGTGTGAATGAGTACTCACTCACATAGGTACACATGTACACAAACACATATACACACGGGGAAGGAGAGAGGGAGAGACAGAGGGGGAGGGAGGGAGGGAGAGAATTATACAAAATTGTTAAAAATTAAACTAGATCTCTATTTCACGTGGAACAACCTTGAAACATACTGTTTGAGTAAAACAACTTAACAAACACACACACACACACACACACACACACACACACGCACAATGTGACACCATTTATAAATTATCAACACATTGTTGTCTACTGTTGAGGAATTAATTGGAAATTTGAAAAACAGACCATCAGCAGTGAAACCAGCTTCATGGAAGTAATGCTCTCATGCAGGAAGAGAGGCCAGAGAGGGAGAGCCCTGGCTTAGGTTCTGCAAAAAACAAGAAGTCAAAGGTAGCTCATTTGCTGGGGTAGACGGGAATTTGTAGAACTGAGTCTGAAATGATCCCCACAGACTCTTGTGTTCCAACACTGATGCCCAGTGGTGGCAGTACTGGAGGAGGCCTGGAGTCTTTGGCTGTGAGGTCTTTAGGATGCAGGTCACTAGGGAACTCTGCTTCTTGTTCTGCCAAGATGTGAGGCAGTGGAGCCTCCAGCTCCTGTGGTGATGTGGTGCAGAACAGCCACAGCTGTCACAGGACCAGCCTGTCTGCTTGCCAAAGATCATTATAGCAGGCTTCTTGACTGCTGACATGGCCTCACAGGAGGATCATCGGACCCATACCTAAGTATCTAGCCATTCAGGAAACAGGGATAATCATCTTCCAACGGTTAAGATTTGGCCTCAAATCATTGCATCTCTGGTCTGTTTGGGGTTACATGGACAGAGCCAGCACTTCCCTTGCTGCTGCAGGGCTCTTCAAAAAAGCTGCATGTGACTGAAGAGGTGAGCAGTTGGCATGGTGATCGTCCACCAGAGAGAAGAGTGACCATCGGGATACAGCATGGGGTGCCAGTCTTGTTGCTTACTGGGGAGTAGCTACATCAGCCATGCTTTATTTGTGAATACTTTATTTGTGAAGTAAACATGATAAATATTTGTATTTGGTAATTATAACTATGGGTAGTTATATAATCTTTTGTTCCTGTCTGTACCTGCTACTCAACCTTTATCAGTTATATTTATAATGTGTATGACTATCAGCACTATTTCCACTTTTCTCTGCTGTAAAGAGGCCTAAGCGGTGGGTCTTCCTCCCGCTCCCTGAGCCTCTGGGAGTATCTAATCATTCTGTATCTACAGAATGGCTTTTTCTAGATACACATGTGACACATGTCCTTTCCTTGGCTCTCCAGTTCATCCATGCTGCCCCATGTACAAGAACTTCCCCCTGTTTATGGGTTTAACAAAGCCCCACTGAGTGCACAGTTCAGGTTTTCTTCATCCATGTACCTGTTGATGAAAACTCGGGGTTGTCCCATCCTTTGACCTCTGTCTTAGGTTCCTATTTCAGAAAAAGTGAAGATACTCCATGTCCACAGCAGCTCTTAAAAAAGGAAGCATTTAATTGGGGCTTAATACAGTTCAGAGGTTTAGTCCATTATGGTCATGGAGAAGGAGCCCAGAGTTCTACATCTGGATCAGCAGGCATCAGGAAGAAAGAGATACTGGGCCTGGCCTGAGTACTTGAAACCTCAAAACTCACCCCCAGTGACACACTTCCTCCAACAAAGCCACACCTTGCTGTGGGATGGTCTGTATGTCAAATGTGTTGCTGATTGGTCAATAAATAAATCACTGATTGGCCCGTGGCCAGGCAGGAAGTATAGGCGGGACAAGGAGGAGAATAGAGCTGGGAAGTGGAAGGCTGAGTCACAGACACTGCCCACCGCCGCCATGATGAGAAACAGCATGTAAAGATGCCGGTAAGCCACGAGCCATGTGGCAAGGTATAGATTAATGGAAATGGATTAATTTAAGCTGTAAGAACAGTTAGCAAGAAGCCTGCCACGGCCATACAGTTTGTAACCAATATAAGTCTCTGTATTTACTTGGTCGGGTCTGAGCAGTTGTGGGACTGGTGGGTGGCAGAGATTTATCCTGACTGTGGGCCAGGCAGGAAAACTCTACCTACAACACCTATTCCAACAAGTCCACACTTCCTAATAGTGCCACTCCCTAGGAGCTTATGGGGGCCATTTTTATTCAAACCACCCCAGCCACTTTAAATAATGCTGCAACAAACACTGGTATAAGTAACCATTTGCATGACTGTTTCCAGCTCCTTGGCATCTCTGTAAGTCTGCAACTGCCAAGTCATATGGTACCTCCATGTTTCATTTTTAAAGGAAATTCCACTCTGCTTTCCATAGCATCTGCCCCATTTGCATTCTTATCAGCAACACATGAGGGCTGCAGTGTCTCCCCACCTTTACCAACACATACCCCACCCCTACTTTTTACCTTTAGTTATAATCATTTCAATAGACATGAAGTGGTACATAGCTCACTGTGACTTTTATTTTCCTAAGAAAGATCCTGAATATCAGGTCACTTACGTATTGGCCACTTGCGTATCTTCTGTGAATAAATGCCTATTCAAGCTTTCTCTGCCTTTAAAACTTTTCAAAATCAAAATGTAAGGTCCCGTCTCTTGCAACGGAGCCTGTGTCTTGAATAGATTGTTGTCCTTGTCCGGAGATGTTACTCTCTTGACTTTCTGACAGTCAGGTTTTGCTCAACTTCATCTCTCAGCAAATTCCAGTTTCAGCCACATCACTCATTCCCTCAGTCAGCAAGTTTGTTGAGAGCTTTTGCAAAAATTTCTGGCAACATCGAAAGTGACAGGCAAATCCAGTGTTGGGCAAAGGTCCCAAATGTCACCCTCCAGGAGGCAGGAGCAAGGGGGAGATCAAGCTGTCATGTCAGCTTGTCCTTCATCCTGGGATAAGGCGAGTGGAAGCTCTTCTTCTGGCTTTCAATAGGAAATTAGCTCTTCCCAAACCCTAATCATGGAAGAAGGAATAGAAAAAGGTGTTTCAAAGGGAGGATATTTCCTCAAAAAAACCTACAACAATTTTAATTCATATCAAAATGCAAGTTCTGTGAAGTTTGTCAGTGTCTGTACCGTCTATAGCTGCTCCTCTCCACTAGTGTCTAAACCAAGCCATTTCCTCTCTGCTGGCATGTCTACTGCTCTCTATTCTGTGCCCCCATTCAGTGTCCCCAACACCTTACCACCCTGGTTGAAGGTCAATTCTATGCCTCCTCCTGCTCTGTCAAGGTCCCAGACACATTCCACAGTCTGTTTGCTGGGGAACATTTTGAGCTTGGCTTCAGGACTTAGAGTGTAGTCTGCAGAGTCAGCTATTATTGAGGACAGAATCTGAGCTTTGTCGTTTAATACCATGGCTCTTGCTGTTGTTATTAACTTCTCTTCAATGTCTTTAATGTTTTTTGAGAGGAAATATTGCCATAAATAACCACAACACCAACTTTATCTCACTCTATCAAAGCAACAGCATATTAGTTACTTGTCTTGTTGCAACAAAGCACCTGACAATGGCATCTTGAGGGAGAATGGCTTGTTTGGGCTCACAAGAAGATACAGTCAGTCCGTCATGGTGGGTAACTCATAGCGGCAGAAGTGAGAAACAGCATCCACAGTCAGAATGCAGAAAAAGATGCATGATCAGTTCCTATGACGGCTAGTGTTGATTGCCACATTGACAGGATCTGGAATGACCACGAGGCAAGCCTCTGGGCACACCTGTGAGGGAGATTCTAGACTACAGTGCACTCTGGGCATGCCTGGGAGAGATTTTCTTGATTGGATTAATTGAAGTGGGATGACATGTACCCTTAGTGCAGGCACCACCAGCCGTTGGCTTGGGTATTCCTGGATTGCAAATGAAGGAGAAAGTGAGCTGCCAGCAAACAGCCATCATGACCTGCTTCTTCACTCTGGAGGCAGCAGGAGCAGCTGCCTCAAGCATCTGCTGCTCTGACTTCTCCGTGGTAATGGACTACAACTCCCTTCTGTAAGCCAGAACCCTCCCTCTCTCTTAAGATCTTTCTGCTAGGGTATTTTATCACAGCGACAGAAGAGAAGAATCTTAAACCATCTTATAATAATAATTAAAAAAAAAAACCCAGAGCCAGATATTGGGGTGAAAGCTGAAAGATCAGAGAAGCAGAGCAGCCAGCCACTAGCTCTTATCTCTACAAAATCCTCAGTCTGAAGAGAGTGAGTTCCTGTTTCCTCATGCCTTGTATATCTTTCTGTGTCCTGCCATATTACTTCCTGGGATTAAAGGCGTGTGTCACCACTACCTGTTTTTATTTCTCTCATGTAGTCCAGGGTGGCTTTGAACTCACAGAGATCCAGACAGATCTCTGCCTCCCAAGTGATAGGATTAAAGGTGTGTGCCACCACTGACTGACCTCTATGTCTAATTTAGTGGCTGGCTCTGCCTCTGATCCCTAGGGAAACTTTATTGGGGTACAAAATATATCACCACAGGTAACTAAAATAGTACCCTTCCTCTTTTTTATTCAGTCAGGGAGTTAGGGTGAGTCTTTCCACCACAATTAATTCAATCTAGAAAATATCTCACAGGGATACCCAGAGAGTGTACATCTAGTCAGACTCACCGTCAATATGAACCCTCTCAGACACTTGGTGTATCATTAAGACAAGAAGTCCAGAGCTGAGGTGAGATTCTGAGCAGATTAATTCAGCCATTCAGTGACATCATTTAGAACCAAGACTCTTTCTATTTTATCACTCTACCAGACAAGTGTGAGTGTTGTCCTAAGGCCAGTTCCCATCAGGTTGTAAGAAAGCCCCCAGTTTCAGAGTTCTGATCCCCTAAAGAAAGAATCCTTCCCAATTTGGTGCTGAAAGGAGAGGTTCCCCCCTACATCCACTAGAAAGGATCAACAAAAGCCTCCTGAGCCCAAGTTATTATAACAGGACTGTGAAGTGTAAGGTTAACATACAGAAGTCACACTTTCCTATAAACCAACAGTGAACATGTAGAATTTAAATTGTAAAACACAGTAACAGGGCTGAGACTATAGCTCAGTGGTAGAGCACTTCCCTAGCATGCATGAGGCCCTAGGTATACCTCTCAGCATATACATTAATGAATACTATTTACATTAGTGGCCCTCAAAATAATCACTTAAATATAAACCTCTCTCTCTCTCTCTCTCTCTCTCTCTCTCTCTCTCTCTCTCTCTCTCTCTCTCCTCTCTCTCTCTCTCTCTCTCTCACTCACACACACACACACACACACACACACACACACACACACACACACACATACACACACACACACACACACACACACACACACAGAAAGACAGGCAGGCAGACAGACAGAAATTAAGAGGTATTCTATTTTCATGGATAAGAAGACTCGGTGTTGTGAAGATGTCAATTTTCTAACTTTAGCAGCAGAACCAATGCAATCTCAGTCAAAAACACACTAAAGAACCTCATGGATACTGACAACATGATTATCAGAGAAGCAGAAGGCCTAGAACAGCCAACACAATGTTGAAAAAGAAGAAATAGAAATTTGGCACTACCTGACATTAAGGTTTACTATACTTAAAGCAGAATCATGGGTACCAGGAGCAGGAAAGAGTAAGAGCAAGAAGCTGGATGGGTCAGCCAGTGGGCACTAAGTTACAGTTAGACAGAGAAATAAGTTCTACTGCTTTTTTATAGAGAGACTATACAGATTATGTGGTTCAAGAAAAGCAAAGGATCATTTTGTTTCTCAAGCTGAATATTGCAGCTTCACACATGCTAGGCAAGCACTCAGCCACTAAGACACACCCTCAGCTCTGGAAGAAAGGATGTTAATGTTTTCACCACAAAGAAGTGATCGGTGTTTGAGGAAATAGATATGTTCATCCCAATTTAAACATACAATATATACATCCATCAAAACATCATAGCCGGGCGGTGGTGGCGCACGCCTTTAATCCCAGCACTCGGGAGGCAGAGCCAGGTGGATCTCTGTGAGTTTGAGGCCAGCCTGGGCTACCAAGTGAGTCCCAGGAAAGGCGCAAAACTACACAGAGAAACCCTGTCTTGAAAAACCAAAACCAAAAAAAAAAAAAAAAAAAAAAAACCATCATACAACAGTAATCGTTAAGGATGTAGCTCAGCTGGCAGAGTACTTGCCTACCATGAATAAAACCCTGGGTTCCA
The DNA here is from genome assembly GCF_007827085.1 of Peromyscus californicus insignis. Lineage (NCBI taxonomy): Eukaryota > Metazoa > Chordata > Mammalia > Rodentia > Cricetidae > Peromyscus > Peromyscus californicus. Next base: position 104,908,629 of record NW_026294551.1, read on the forward strand.
TCCCCAGCACACTAAAATTGGGCATGCTGGTGGACTGTAATCCCAGCTGCCAACAGGTAGAGGCAGGAGAATCAGAAGTTCAAGGTCATCCACAGTTTCATAGCAAATTGGAGGCCTGCCTGGGTTGCATAAGAACCTGTCTTTAAAAAATAAATTACACACCCTTTAAATGTGTACAAATTCATGTGTCAATCAAATTTTAAGAAAATTATTGTAAAGTTATAATAATCAAAACTGTATATTACTGAGAAAAGAGTAGGCAAAAAATGTCAATGAAATAGATAAAGAACTCAGAACTAGGACCACATAAATAAAGCCAACTGATTGTCAGGCATGATGGCACACACTTGGAACCCTAGCACTCAGGAGCAGAAGTAAGAAGATTGCAATATTGCAAGTTCAAGGCCATCCTGAACTACATCGTAAGCTTCATAGCAAGACCCTGTCTGAAAAAAAATAAGTAAATAAAAAACAAACTACTCTCTGACAAAGTAGGAAAATCAGTGTGGTAAAGAAAGATAGACTTAACTTTCTGGTGAAGAGTACTGAGAGAATGCTGGGTATCCATGTGCCCAAAATGCTGAGCTATTACACAGATTTACAACCACCACAAAAGTAACTCAGAGTAGATCACAGACCTATTGTAAAAGGCAAAACTAGAAGAAAAAAAGAAAAACATAGAAAAATCTAGATGGCCTGAGGTTTTCCAGTGACTTGAAGGGTGTAACAAAACCCTGATCTGTGCCTCTCTCCTCCACCTTTGTCTAAGTCACCTCCATCCCCTGCACCAAGGTGATCCCATAACCAAGACTGGCCAATGCAACACCTCTCTGGTACTGAGATGGCCTCATCCATGGGTACGTACCCAAAGCTTCTGTAAGGAGGACCTCCCAATCCCTAACTCTCCATGGAAATTTCATCCCACTAGGACCACTGAGCAAGTAGACTAGGAGTCTAGGACATCTACAGTGACCACACATAGAATAAAGCCTAGCGTAGACAGTCTGTAGGGAGACAGAAAGAAAATAAGTGCTAATAATAGCACATGCACCCCCGAATCAACTGTTCCTGAAAGCAAATGCTGGGGTCTCGCAATATCTGGTGCCCAACGTGGTGTTTGCTTCGTTCATGACCTTGAGCTTTATGTCCCAAAGGAGACAGACAGTGCTTCTTTCCATTCTAAGTGACTTCTTAAAAGGAAAGGGAGAGGGGTCATGAGGCCCCTTCTCCCTGTTTCCTGTTTCCTGGTTTGACCAAACTTGGAGGTGGATTCACTCCCAGTCAGATCAGAGGACAATTTCAGCTGTCTACTTGGTTCTGTATTTGTGAGTGTATTTCCTCAATTTATCCTAATAAATTTTCCTAATACTCCTTAAGCAGACTCAGATGAGTTTCTTGCATTACTAGAGCCTTTATTTACCCTTGTACCCCAGGAAATAATAGTTGCACCATTTTTGTAATTATTTGTGTGTACAAGTGTATGTATGTAGTATGTGTATACGTAGTGTATATGGGATTTTGTAATTATTTGTGTGTACAAGTGTATGTATGTAGTATGTGTATACGTAGTGTATGTGGGATTTTTGGAATTATTTGTGTGTACAAGTGTATGTATGTAGTATGTGTATTCGTAGTGTATGTGGGATTTTTGGAATTATTTGTGTGTACAAGTGTATGTAGTATGTGTATACGTAGTGTATGTGGGATTTTTGGAATTATTTGTGTGTACAAGTGTATGTATGTAGTATGTGTGTACGTAGTGTATGTGGGATTTTTGGAATTATTTGTGTGTACAAGTGTATGTATGTAGTATGTGTATATGTAGTGTATGTGGGATTTTTGGAATTATTTGTGTGTACAAGTGTATGTATGTAGTATGTGTATACATAGTGTATGTAGGATTTTGTAATTATTTGTGTGTACAAGTGTATGTATGTAGTATGTGTATATGTCGTGTATGTGGGCTGAGGCATGAAGGGGCATATGTGCCTGTTGCAGTGAGAGGCCATTGCTCAGTATCTTCCTTGGCTACTCTCCACCATTTTGCTGTTTTGTTTTGTTTTGTTTTTCCAGAGTGGAAAATTTTTTATCAACTGGTTTCAACAAGAAAACAAGTGAATACTTAGAAACATGAACAGTGTTTCTCATAACAGTAGCCAGGGGAGGGAGATAAAAGGGAAGTCTGCGGGTTTACCCCTTTGTCAAAGCAGAAGCAGGACCCCAAAGAAAGGGCCATCCTCCCTCTATTCAGCTGGGAGACCAGAGACAACACTCAGGCAAGTTTACGACAGCAGCTAAGGGCAGGTTGGAGGCAGTCAAAGGCTAGGCCAGAGAGAAGGTGGACAGGAGTCCAGGATCCAAGCCTTCTAGTAGACATCACCACGGGGGCATCATGGGCTGAGGATTCTGTAGATAGGACATCACCACGGCAGAGATTGAGAGCATGAAGCTACTCATCTGCTTAGTGTCCGCCGAGCTCCGGGAATTGGCAAAGCTGATAAAGGAGCAGTAGATGGCAACCCAAGCACACCACTTCAGCTTAAGCATGAGGCCGCACATGCTGAAGATCATGCCGAGAAGATTCATGTAGTCCGGAGTCAGATCGTCCAAAGCTGGGTTGCACTCGCTCGGCGGAGGCTTATACCTCAGCACTTTGTTGGGTCTCCGTGGGTCGGACATATTGTTGGTGGACATAACGAACCAAAGACCATGCCGTACCTTTCACTGCTAGAACAGAAGCTTCCGGGGTGGGAATGAATCCATTTTGCTGTTTTTTATTCATTTGGTTTTAGGTGTTTGTTTGCTTGCTTGCTTGCTTGTTCTTTAAGACAGAGTCTCTCACTGACTTGCCGAGGAGCCTGCCCCTAAAATGCTTGGGTTAAAGATGCACGCCAAAATATCTGGCTTCTTATTGCAGGTGCTATGGTTCTAGATGCAGGTTCTCACCCTTGTGCCACAAGCACTTTGCCCACTGAACCATCTCCCCTGCCCACTAGGCACTATTTTTTAATTAAACCAATTTGAATTGAACTTTTGTCACTTTCAACCAGAGGAACTCTAATAAGGGGCAAATGAATAAGCGTTCAAGTCATAGAAGGTAAGAATGGCAGGCTGTAAGCTAAGAACCTACAAAAGTTAGAAATTGTTAGAGTATAGGATGGGAGTAAGGAAAACTAGGAAAAAAAAAATAGGAAAGCCAGATCCTGGGGCCTTCGTATGGCGAACACGGTTGAGACGGGGCTAAGTCCTCCCATCCAAAGTTACTAAGTCCAGCATAGTCAATGAGGCTCTGCTGAACTTGAGAAGCTCTAGCAGAGGACAGTGACTCACACCTGTGAGTTCCCACCCAGCAGCGACTTATGTAAACACAGTGTCCCAGCCTGACTGTCACCAACAATGCTGCCTTCCTTGTCTGTATTTGACTTTTATCCTGGCTGGTGGTTGTTTTCTTAAGAAATGCCTCATCCCAAAGACTTTCCCGGATCCTCAGAAAGCAATGAGTGAAACTGAAGGAAACTCCTGAAATTAAGTCCTCTGGGCACCCACCCTGGCGGCTCCAGAGCAGTCTTCCTGAAGCTGTTACACACACACACACACACACACACACACACACACACACGACAAGGGTGTTTCTGCAAGGAAGGTGAGACTCCAGACTCCCAGGCTATGCTGGAGGGTGTGGCTCTCATCTACTGAAACTATGAAGACTTGAGATCTCACCTCCCACAGGATCCTCAGTCCCACAAGTATCAGGTAAGAATCAGCCTGAAGGAAGGGTACAATCCATCAAGGAATCAGAGACGATGGGAGAAAACAAGTCGCGGCCTGAGCAATTGCTTCTCAGCCTCTGAAGGAATCCCTCAATCCCAGCTTCAGAACAGACAGAAAGGGAACACCCTCCCCACAGTCAGAGCCTAGGGTTCCATCAAAACCCGTGCATATTACAGTGTGATCAAGTCCATATGCAAATATCATACAGAAGACAGAATTGGTCCTGCTCTGCTCCTCCCTCCCCTGGGGGTCCTGAGCATGAGTCCTTGGCAACACAATGCTATTTGCACATTCGGAATAAAATTACAGCCCTTGTTAGCACAGACTGTAAGGCAACTGTGGCTGACGGAAGTGGTGGAGCCCGGTCACTAAACAGCCCAGTTTCCAACACAGATGTCGGAGTGCCATCTTGTGGTTACCTGTAAGGGTAAGGTGGCCCAGGAAGAGAAGCAAGCTCTTCTGTCTACAACTGAGGTGTGCCTTAGAAATTCCCACTGCACGAGCCCAGAGTCCCAGCGGCTAGCCTTGCTTGAGCTCAGCTGCCTGAAACTGAGGACAGCTCAGAAAACCCCCTTTCCGTGTGCTCAGAAAAGCTGGAGTCATGGTCTGTTGATTTTGACCCGGATTTATTTTAACGTTTTTTATTCTTTGAAAATTTCATACAATATATTTTGATATTATCTACTCCCTAACTACCACCGTCCAAACCCCCCTGGTACCTCACAATGTGTCCCCCCTCAATTCCATGTGTTGTTGTTAGCACCCTGAGAACAAATAGTGGTGACCATATATGTACATGGATGTATGACCATCCACTGAGACCCACACATTTTATTCCAAAATTGAAATTTATTGGTCAAGCCCTACCAATGCCTGGACTCCACCTTCTAACTATAGCCTCCCTAGGGTAACAGGAGGTGCTCAGTGATCAGGAATGTCCCTGGGGTATAGATGTTGGATAATCTTCCCCATCCTGTACATGTCCCTTTACGGCACTATGTACTCTTTTCTGCATTTCAGGACCAAGCCTTTGCAGAATGTCTCAAGACCAAAAACCATTCCCCTTTGAAATGCAGACCCAACTCTGCTCCAGGTTCATTCCTATTCTTCCTGGCTCGGCTAGAGTAAGCAGCAGAGGAAGACAGGCATTGACCTCTTGGTTGTTATCCTATAGGTTCTCCATAGGTGAGGTTCTCCAGATGCATTCCTGCCTGAGCTCTGCGTGGGCACTGCTACCACTTTGATCCCAGGGATCCCAATCCTTTCAGAGCCTGAATATACAACAAGCTGCACTTCAATGCTAGAGAGCCGCAGCAACTGCCACTAAGAATGGGCTGATGATGCTGGCATACAGTGGTACACCCCTTTAATCCCAACACTTGAGAGGCAGAAGCATGTGGATCTCTATTTGGAGATCAGCCTGGTCAACATTTTGAGTTCCAAGACAGCTAGGGCTATATATAAAGACCCTTTCTTTCCTCTCTCCCTCCCTCTCTTTCCACGAACGGGTGTTGTGTAGCAGTTTCTTCGGAGATAAAGCTCCACCTCGGAGGGAAACTCTTAAGACACAGGAGATGTCTAAAGGAGGTGAAGCATTCAACCTTCAGGGAAGTGTGTTCCTCAGAAAGTAAATGACTGAGAAGCTTCAGGAAGTCGCTGAAACTCACCAGATTTACCATGTCCCTCCTTTCTGTGCATGTGTGTATACATGCAATAGGACTGCAAAGAGACGCTTGCAGATGAACTGAGCTGTCTAGACGGGCTCAGACCACCTGAGCTGGCTGAAAGAACTGTGTCAGCTCTGGGGCAGGCTTTGGTGATCAGCCGTGCTTGAGTCATTTCTGCTCCTGTAAATAACCCCTCACCCATATTCCTATAACCCAAATAACACTCACTGGTTCAGAAAGCTGGACTTCAGTGCTAGCCTTACTTTGATCTGTTTTCAGTTCCTTATCTGGGTGAGCAAACGTTTATTTGTGTCAAATAATTTATTTGAGCAAAATTTTATTATTGTTATAGTATAAAACAACAACGCAAAAAAATAACTTACAACAGAAATCAGTGCCACAGTTTTCTCTGAAAGGAGGGGCTCTGGGGTATGAGAGATCTTTCTAGATGTTGAACATGCTCAGTGTCTTAACAGGAACTTGGGAGACATTCATTAGAACTATACCCTAACATGTGTGTTTTGCTCTACAAACACACACCAGTTGGAATTCATAAAAGTGCAAGATCTGAGTTTGGTTAAGAGAGCTATAGAGAGGAGCAAAGGGAAATTCTTTCCTGGGCAAACACAGTAGGTATTTTATGAAGGGCACTTCTGCACAGCGGGGCTCCCTCCCAGGCCTCAGATTAGGCACAAACCACCCACAACACCTGTTTTCACAGAAGGATTCTTTACTGGAAGGGAGGGGGAGTTAAAGTGGCTGCTTTCTGACTCAGGCAGAAAAACAGCAGCAAATGACCTTGCAGGTGTAATTTTTAAGAAGAGAAAAGAGGAAGTCTGTGTTAGAATGGACTAGGATGCCGTGGTAACAGAGATAGAGGACACGGGAGAAGGGGAAGGGGACCAGGGAAAGGGGGCAGAGGTATTGTCCCCAGGACTGCCTCTGGATAGAGGGGAGACAGAGATAGGGCACATAGGCAAATGCCAATTTATAAAGGTAAAGGGGAAACCCTGTGTTAGGATGAGATATTTAGTTTTAATTGTTTATGTTAATTAGGTGAGCCAAAGTGGGCTTCTGATTGCTGCACTTCAGTACCTTGACAGGGGCGGGGGGTGGGGGGGTGGGGTGGGGGGGGAGGGGGGGGGCTTGGTAGTCAGCCTCAGGAGAAGGAAGTGGCCAAATAAGGAGATAGACCTTGTGGGCTAGCTTTAGGAATGTAATCTAACAGTTTTTAGCAAGGAAGAGGGACCGGGAAGGGAAGGCCTGCCAGAGCCATGCTGGCCAGCGTCCCTTCATTTTACAAAGTGTCTTGTGTGGAGGCCACATCCCTGTGAATGCATAGCTAACAAAGCCCTCCCATTAGGGGCTGGGGAGATGGCTCAGTGGGCTGAGTGCTTGCTGAGCACACATGAGGACTTGAAGCTGCATCCCTAGCATTCAACATAAAAAATCAGGCACATCAGCTCATGCTTGTCATACTGGGAGGTGAGGACAGAGGTTTTTCCAGGGCTGGCTGGCCAGTCTACCCAATCAATGAGCTCCAACTTCAGTGAAAAAGTCTGTCTCAAAAAAATAAGCTGGAGAAGGATAGGTCCACCTAACATGGACACCTTACCTACACAGGTACCCATCTGCATACCCACATGCATACATCACACATGCTCACAACACACATGCACGCAATGTTATGCCCAGATCACAGGGACCCCCAAAAAGTCACCATGGAGACTAAATCCTGCATATAAAAGCAAAGAACCTTTATTTCAAGCTCCGAGGCTTGGTCTCTCTGTCTGTCCAATGCAGCAGTGAGCAGAGAGGCCCGAGCTCAGGTGGGGTGGGGTTTTTATCATAGCAGAGGTTGGGATGAGGGGATTTCCAGGGTTCAGGACCCTGATTGGCTGACAATTGTCTGGGGGTATCTTGGTAAGAAGGGGAAATAGGTGTGTACTAGTCTCAAGGACATCTGGCCACCCTATCTAATGGTTGGAATGTTTGGGATGTCAGGTACTTCCTCATCCCTGGGTGAGTCCCTGGGTGGTGTCAGCTTAAGACTTTTCCTGGATCTGGGTGTTGCCTGCCAGTAAGCCTGTCACAGAAGCTGTGACTAGGCCCCTAAGCCTGTCATGGCAGCTGTGTGGTCAAGCTATTTTGGGGCTCCTCCGCACACAACACACATGCACACAATACACATGCACACATCACACACCACAATGCACATACCACACATGCACACATCACACACCACACATGCACACACCATACATGCACATACCATACATGCACACACCACATATTCACATACAGAAATAATTCAAAAGAAGGAAATTGTCCTTCTTAGAAGTCTGAATTTTGAAAAGCGAGCGCAAAGCACTGTCTTAGGAGAGACAAGGAAGCCTGAGAGCCACGGGTGGAAAACAAGTGAGGTAGCAGCTGTGGGGTAGACAGCAACTCCAGGCAACCAGGGAAACTGCCCTGCTCCCCCTCAGACCGGCTGTCTGGGTTATCCCTCTGTGCTTTCTCTCATGATTATTGTAAATATTTGACTTGAACTAATTCCACCCCAGTCTTTATCAAGTCTCATCCCACTGGGTGCATTCAGTCATTCTTGGATAATCTTAACACCGTCTTCATTAAGTACCCAGTTCAACAGAACTAAAAGCTAGCAATTGCCAAGGCCTGGTGAGCACTCAAGGTGCATTAATCCGTCTCATCTTGCTTCACCCCCAGAGCAGTTATTAGCACTGAGTTCCGAATTACACAGGACAAACACTGAGTCGTGTTGGAGTTAAAAATTTACCCAAAGTTACTGAGCAGGAAATGAGGAGCAAAGGTGAAATCCAGACCCTGGGACCTGAGGGCTGACCACAGAGCTGCTACTCAACCAATAGAAAATCAAGACCTAAAACTGGGACCTCTGGGTGAAGCAGCTGTGACTGTGAGGAGGGAGAAAGGTGTACAGCTGATAGAAACCTCTTTGCTAGGGGCTGGGGAGGACCTGCGTGCTGCTCTTCAGCATCCACATAAAAAGCCAACCACTGTAGCACACACCAGCGATCCCAGTGCTGGGAGGTTCAGACATGAGGCTCGCTGGCCAGTGGTCTATCTAATCATAAGCTCAAAGATCACTGGGAGACCCTGTCTCAAAAAAGAAGATGAAGAACAGCAGAGGAAGACATGCGTCAACACCCAGATACATCCATTCTGTCCTATTTTGCAGTCATAGATAAAATAGGCTATGATGGCCTTCATCTTGCATCAATTTGACAATGTTTTCTGTTTTCATATCTTAAAGGATAACTTTCTGTGTTGTCTTTTTTTTTTTTACTTTCTGTGTGTGTGTGTGTGTGTGTGTGTGTGTGTGTGTGTGTGTGTGTACATGACTATGCAGACACACATATATGGGGATACATATGCACATGTCATAGGTCAACCTTGGCTGTTGTTTCTCAGAAGCCACTCACTTTGTTTTTAGAGACAGAGTCTCTCAGGGGCCCGGTGCTCACTAAGTAGGCAAGCCTGGGTGGCCAGTGAGTCCCAGGGATTCACCTTTCTACTTCTTTAGTGCTGAGCTCACAGGCATCCGCCACCATACCCATCAAACACCGGTGCTCAGGCTTGTACCATAAATGTTTTACTAACTGAGCGACCTCCTCAACCTGACTGCTGTGTACACTTCTTCTGGCTAATTTTAGAACTATAAAATTCCTGTATTAAACATATATTTTATGGGGAGAGCTCTACCATGAGTTAGATAGCCAAAAGCTATTCTGCCACATTTTACAACACTCTACTCAAAAATACAGAAAGCTGTAAGCTAAAAGCCACCATCCATTTCAAAAGTGGAGATGGATGGAGAGATGACTCCGCAGTTAGGAGTGCTTTCTGCTCTTCCAGTCACCCATGCCAGTCATCTCACAACTACCTGGAAGTCTGGCTCAAGAGGACCCAATGCCCTCCTCTGGCCCCCTGCACCTGCTCTCATGGACACAGTGTACCCCCCATAGACAACACACACATATTTTTATTCTAAAACCTCAAATGTAGTGTTTATGCAACATGTAACTTTAAAGTCTAAAAGTCAAATGTAGTGACTGTTCATATATTTAAAAAGAAATGTCTAGAGGGGTATCCTGGGGGGAATCTGGAGAAGGGCTGAGTTCTCAGACCTGCTCAGGAGGCTACCTCTGCTCCTACAGTTTCATCTGGCTTTATGATTACCTCATAATGTAGAAATTGACCATCCATCAATGTAGCCCAAGCAACAATCTTAGAATAATAAATCAAGACAAGATTCTGAGCAACAAAGCTCCAGAAGACTTCTGGGACATTAACATTGACTGATGGCTGAGACACTGCTCTCCTGGGCTACAGGGGAACAGGGGATGGATTACAGCAGGATGTAAAAGCCAATATTACAGGAGGAGCAGAACTGATTAGACCATCCAATAACGCAGAATAAATACCACAGAACAACAGCATCAGAGACCAAAGCAGAGAAAGCAGGGCTGAGTGGGCACATGCACGTACGTACACACACCCACACCGGGACTGTGTATAGAAGCCTGAGAAGAACCTGTGGGCTCTCTTCTCCCTTCCATTATGTAGGTCCCTGGGATTAAACTCAGTTCATCTGGCTCAGGAGCAAAGGCTTCACTCACTGAGTCATCTTATTGGCCTGATGCTATCTAACATAAGGGAACTGAGCACCCCAAATTCTGGTACCCATGTTAAGGGTGAAGGTGGAGGTCTGGAACCAGTGCTTGACAATACCAAAGGATGATTTCTGTTGTGGACTATTATTTTACTAGGCAAAGATGTGTTACTTTTGTTTATGCTGTATTTGTTTAATGATGTAAGGATGTGTGTTTAATTATGTAAAGATGTGTTGCTTTGTATCACCTTGCTTTCCTTAGGCACTTGATTGGTCTAATAAAGAGCTGAGTGGCCAATAGCTAGGCAGAAAGAGGGATAGGCAGAGCTGCCAGGCAGAGAGAATAAATAGGAGAAATCTAGGCTCAAAAGAGAAGAGAAAGAAGAACAAGAGAATGATGAGAATGAGGAACAACACCCAGGGCAAGAAGGCAGGCAGATGCCAGACAGACAGACATGAGAAGCAGCGAGAGTAAGATATACAGAAGTAAGAAATCTAAAAAGGCCCTTAGCGAAAGGTACATGAAGAGAAATAGATTAATTTAAGTTAAAAGAGCTAGGCAGAAAACAGTCTAAGCTGGGCCGAGCATTCATAACTAATAATAAGTCTCTGTGTCATGATTTGGGAGCTGGTTGGTGGCCTAAAAGAAAAAGCCTGGTACAGATTTCAGTTCACACAATAATAAATTCCTAAAGTTATCAACAAAGGTATATGAAATTATCATGTAAACCGGCACAAAAATCAAGGCATTTGGGTTCGAGATTTGCTTCCCTACCCATAATCCTGACTCAGTTAGGAAGCGTCAGAATACCACATACACAGCAGCTTGGCCTTGTCTCTATTCTTGACCAAAGTTTCTGCCCCTTCTTATCTTTGCCTAAGCAGAACTGCCAGGTGCTATTAGGAGCCGTAGCAGAAGGAAAAGGAAAATGAGGCAGTGAGAGCAGGGAAACTGCTGTACACATGTGCAGGAAGCACCTCCCATCACTCTTGGCAGCCAGGTAAGCCACTCCTCCATCTTTATCCCAGGGGAGCCGCTGAGCAATGGCCATAAGGAGCCAATATTTTCCCCCAGAATGTTTTCAATGGGTTCTAAAGCATTAGAACAGATTCCAGTTTTTACAAGTGACTGGCCAGCCCTCTTGACTTTTCTCAATTCCTTTCTGTAAGTATTTTATGTATGTGAATAGTTTTGCCTATATACATGTACATGCACCAGTTCTCCTGTAACCGTAGTCACAGATAGTTGTGGACTGTCATTTTGGTTTCTAGGAATCAAACCTGGGGTCCTCTTTAACAGAAGCAAGTACCCTTCACTGATGAGCTAGCCATCTCTCCAACCTACCACCCAGTTCATCTCTTAGTCTTGCTATCTCCAAGGACAGAGCCAAGTATTTGATTTCCAAGACTCTCTTGCAGCTAGGGGTAGTTGTTTGACATAATACAGATAGTAGAAGCATGTTGAGCAGATATTCTGATAAATGTCTTATTTCAGTGGTTAAAAAGCATATAAACAGATAGCCTCGAGACAGATAATATTGTAGCGGTAGATTCACCTTGTGATCACAGAGGCAAGAGAATTACCAACACACCAACTTTGATGTGGCTGAGGCACCAAACCATACCAGTGGCAATTAAAAATACATGAGTCTGATCCTCTTTTTCCTTCCTGTTCAAGTTTGCAACAAGTCAAAAAAGAAATATCAATTCTAAGAGGTAGGTTTTTCTTATCATTTTTAAGAAACAATGTATTATATTTTAAACCTTAAGTTCACCTGGTCCCTTTAGTGTTGTTTGTATAGACTTGTTTGAAACATGTGCAGACCACCAGTTCTCTGAACTGAAATGGCTCAAAATGCAAACTATTTCATGAAGATATTTTCAAAGGAAGGTGGGAGATGCTGTCTGTGTCCACAAACAATACCACATCCCATGCTGTGTGTTCAGCCTGCAACTTCCCTGGTATTTTCACTTAAATGGGCCCTAAATTGAGGTTTATTTAGCTTAAATTGGTTATCTTTGGTTTCTACCCTTCTCCACCAGTCTAACTTCAGGCACTAGTGTACCCAACTTATTCACCTCTTAAATCGGTCTGATTTCCTCTATGTTAGCTTCACCCTCAGGTCATAAGAACTTTTAAGTGTATGATGGGTTAAATGGGTACTTACAACTCCCTCTGCCCTCACTGCATTGGGTGTGTCTTTAGCACCTGCTGATGTGAAGGGTCTCCCACTAGAGAAGATAGGACATCATTTCCCAGCCTAGAAATTGTGCTGGACCCTATGACCTATCTTGGCCAGTAGAATTGAACCTATGTGACAGTGTGCAAGCTCCCAGGAGAGGCCCTGGTGAGCACAAGGTATTTTTTGTTCACCCTGTTATACATCTGTCATTCACAATGAGAAGATCATGACCCAGGTACCCACTGGTCCAAAACCATGATACACACAAAATAGACTGGAACTCAAACCTAAGTTTTGATTATGATTCTGTTCCAGCATTTCTATTATGAACTGTAAAGCAATGTAGACCATTCACAAATCATCACTGAGTGCCCAAGTCACAAGACATAACTCCTAAGAAGTCCCCTACCCAGGAAACATCAGCATCTGGAAACCTGATTATGCAATTATCATTTCATCACTCAGCAAAAGGGATATCTAGAATGGGAATGCAACTCAGTGTTGGAGAGCTTGCCTAGCATGGTGAGGTTCTAGGTATAATCCACAGAACCACACACACAATACAGTGGAGTGTGGTGTTCATTCATGCATTAATTCAACCGACATGCACTGACCACATTCTGCACATCAGGCACTTTACTAGGCACAAGGAACAGAGCAAGGCAGGCTAGTCTTTACTTCATGGAGCTGACAGTTTAGTGTGTGTGTTTATAAGTTCACTAACTATATGAACAAATGCAATAAATGTGAAAACATGTCTATGATCTGCAGAAAAACCAAACAGCAAAAGTTCATGAGAGGATAAGGAAGTACCACCAGGTTTGGCCATGGACCTTCCCTTCCAGTCACAGGACAGAGCCACGAGCCTGTCTGGGAGAAAAGCATTTAAGTAGAACAGTCAGTGCAAGACTTAAGAAAAATCAAGGTCTTTGGAGCCAGAGGCAAAAGAATAAAGGGAAAGTAGAGGATAGGGAGGGTGGAGCTGAAAGGGGGGGCAGTCAATATAAGCCTGCTGGAAACTAGTCAGAGCTTTTGGCGTTAAAAATGCTGGGTCTCAGACATTAGAAATGTATATGTGTTGCAGACCTGTTCCATGTCTGTATATTTCCCATCACACATATTGTGAGCTGACATGACTGTTAGTAAAGCACTTCCCTTGCAACCTTTGAGGACCTGAGACTGGATCCCTAAAACCCATGATGAGCTGGGGAGCAGAGAAAGGCAGATCTCTGGGAGCTTGAAGGCTAGTGTGAAGATCATAGAGTTCCAGGCCAATAAGAGACCATCTCAGACAAAAAGTTGGAAAGCACCTGAGGAGTGACACTGAGGTATCCTCTGACCTCTTCACATACCCCATGCACACACACACACTTGCAACCCAAACATGCAGGTACATATGACAAAAAAAAAATGAGTAAATAAATACAAGTTGCTTACTGAGTGTCAAGCAAAATCAGTGTTTGTAGAAACCAAGGCATTACATTGACAGCCATGTGGGAGGGGTGTGTATTTCAATCTCTGACCTTCCCTTCTTAGTTCAAAATGAAATAAATTCATGATTGCATGTGAAGCACATGGAGACTGTGCAAACAGCCATTAAACACAATCACTCTCACAGGGGCCTGTTGTTTATTCTACCTGGGAAGTAGAGAAATACAACTTTTAATTTCTAAAATGGTATCTCACACAATCATCGCAATTATCATCCTATTCAACTTCAGAGGTAATTTAAACCATGGGTCAATTCTCCAGCAAACAATCTATTTGTAATATGCAATTTGGGCTTGGATTGCAAAGATAAATATTATCCTTCAAACAAACTCAAGTTAAAAGTAATTCACAAATAATGGTGTGAAAAGAGCGTAAATGGCGTGCAGACAATATAGTTTAAAAAAGAAAATCCATTGAAGAAATGAGAATCAATAATAGTTCCAAAAGCTGGTGAATTGAATGGCAAGGGGGTTTAGTGGTTAGAGCACTTGCTGCTCTGACAGAGATTCTGGGTTTGGTCCCCAGAACTCCTATCACGTGGCTCCAGGGAGCTCTGATACTTCCTTCTGGCCACTAAGGACTCTGTATGCATGTGACACACAAACAAATAAAAAGATTTAAATCTGAACAAATGATGGTAAGACATAAGATAAATAGCCAGAAATCATATATGTGGCCTAGAACATATGTAGGCATGTACTTGTATGTTTCCAGGATGCATGTGGTGGGAGGGGAGTCTAGGAACAATGTCACCAAAACATTTGAGCTTTATATGAAAGAACTACAGACACTTTAACACAAAAATAACTGTCTATATTGATATGCAGCTCCCCAAAGCATCACCTTTATATATTAATGCTATGACATGCCAGATGCTAAGAGAAGTACTTCACAGAATTTGAACTCAAAGTATATAACATGGATTATGTTTCTGTATCTTACAAATATGGCTAGGTATAGAAGTACACACTTAATCCCAGCACTCAGAAGACAGTGATCTATGAGTTCAAGGCCAGCTTGGTCTACATAGCAATTTCCAGGCCAACCAGGGTAGCACAGTGAGACCCTATGCAAAATATGATATATGAGATATATCACAAACATACACATAGAAGCTGAAGTGTAGAAGGAGTGATTTTCCCATGATGAAGAAGTCAGAGTGAGGTTGTCACATCCTAAGATCTGATTGTGTCCATGCCCTGCTGACACCCTTTCCCTGGCCTCTGCTTTCAAATGGAATCAACTTTTTGCAAAGCTTTGCCTGAGATTCACAGTCTCCTGTGGGTTTTATTTCAAGCACCTCATTCACTCCTAGTACAGATGAAGCCCAGACTATAGGAGGCCCATCCTTGTCAGAAGAGGACATCTTGCCAAACTAGTGTATGGGGTGCGTTCCCAAGCTGATTTTCATCTTTAGGGCAGATGAAATGCTCTTCAAAAAGAGAGGAAATGCTTTGTGCATGTTTTCAAATCTGTATTCTTTTCTTTTAAAAATTGTGCTATTTATTGTGATTAGTGAGTTGGGCATGTGCATGCCATTGTGTACATGTGGAGGCCAGAGGACAGCTTTATGGGGCTGAGTCTCTTCTTTCACCTTTCCGTGAGTACAGGTTATCAAATTTAGACCATAAGACATTCACACCAAATACTTTTATCTGCTGAGCCATCTCACCTGCTGGCCCCTGTTTGTGTTTTCCTGAAATTGAGAAAGATAACATAGAATGGAAGAAAACAGATCATTCTTTCTCCCATACAAATATTCATGCAGAAACTCCTAAATAAAACACCAGCAGTGCAGAATCTGCCAGTAGCTACACACTGTGCCCGCTGGTGAGTTTCCCTCAATGATACCCAAAGCACACTGTTGATGCTGTGAAAATAGAATGTCCCCTACAGGCTCCCATCCTGGGGGCTTGGTTGACAGCTGGTGGGATCTGGGGGAAATGACTGATCCTAAGACTCTAACTTAATGGGTTGATCCCTTCATGAATTCATAATATGACAGCAGTACAGGGAGGTGGCGAGAAACATGACATGGAGCCAGAAGGGGAGGAAGTAGGTCGTGGGTGTGGGTAGGAGGATGCTTCTTAACTCTCACCTCTCTGTTTCCTGTGCACCATGAGACGAGCAGCTTGGCACCACCACATTCAGTAGCCGCAGTAGAACTACGACCGTGGGCTGAAACCAGGAGCCAGAATCAGCCTTCCCTCCTTTAAATGCCTTCTTTCAACTACGTCAGCAACCAAAGCTTAAGACGCTGTGCTACGACAGCTCACAACAGAGTGGTTTAAAGAGGAAAATATCACTGACACAGATAACAAAAAGACGTTCTACACTGTTTTTATTTTTAAAACAAAAATTCTTTGTAAAAGTAAATAACTCCTTACCATGATACGATATTTCATATTGTATACCAGAAAGGTATGGTGTTTAATTGGGAAACATCACAAAATTCCCTCAACATCCAGAGCAAATCAAGGCTGTCTGCTGTGATTCATCCTCTGAGATTCTGACCATGCCTCCTACAACAGCCACCATTCTCCTGCCTCCTTCTTGCTACCCCAGGTCTCCATCAGCAAGCACCACCCTGACTTCTGCTTAAATTTTTCCAAAACAAGACATTGGCCAGAGAGTCAAATGTCAAGGTCCAAAAACCTGGGTCAAAGCCACTGATGACTCAGCTGCCTCCCTATCTTTCTGTGGTCAGCGTAGTGACAGGTCCCTAAAGCACGGCTCTCAGGAGACACCCCTTGCAGGGATGGAGCTGTGAGAACTGGTGTTAAGGGAGGTCATGAGCTCTGCCCCTCCTGCAATGTTTGTACCCCTGATGGCTCCCCTGCCTCCAGGTGGGTCCCTTAGCCCTGCAACATTGTTGAAAACTGTCCCTCCACTAAACTGCTGTTTCCAAGTCTGACTGTCACCAAAGTGTATGCTGTTCCTTAATGTAGGCCAGCAAGAAGTGGTTGATGAAGTGAGACAAGAAAGAAGTTAACTGTGAGACCAAAATGAGCCATCTTAGAAATAAGACCAAAATGCTTTTACCCTAAAATTAAGGCCTAAGATTTCTCCTTTTGGGAATAGGCCAATAGTTACTGAAACAAATCAGTTCAGATTCCAGAAACCAGGAAGTGTAAAAGTACAGAGTCACAAGATAGTCAAGAGGTAATGACTGCCGGACTATGGAATGTCCTCTCCCTGGTTTCCAGGGTAACTGACCATAAAAATGCCCCCACCTGAGGGCAGCCAATGAGAAATGGTGGCAGGCAACCACTCCCTTAGAAGTAAGATTAAGCCATGATTTCTAGAAAGCCCCTAGAAGCAAGCCAATCAGAATTGTATCCGTACTAGCACCCCTAAACATGTAACCTTGTGACTTTTCCCTTTAAAAACTGAGCTTGCAGACAGGCGGGCACTTCCTCCAGCCTCCACTGTGTTGGATGTATTGGACGAAGTCCCTGCCTAGGCTTGTATTGCTTTTGGATATCCCGAATTAAACCTTGCTTTTGCATTCCGGCATGCTCGTCTTTGGTGGTCTCTCTGGGGGTCACGATCTGGGCACAACATCAACGAAGATTGTTTTGCTGTGTTAAAGGAAAATAGACCTGGATAAATGAAATATGCAGAGCAGACCAGATTATTGCAGTGAGGGTGACCACAGATGAGCAGTCACTCTTCCGCCGCTGTCACAGGACACTTTGACAAAGCACCTAAGGAAGAAAGGAACAGTTCAAGGTACAGCCCATCAAGGCAGCAAAGCCTTGCAGCAGCTGGTCACATTACATCCACAATCAGGAAGCAGTGGATGCATGGGGCTGCTCAGCTCCCTTTTCCATTTATGGAGTCAAGATCCCTTCCATGGGAAGGCACCCATATGAGCTTGCCTTCCTACCTTCCCCAGAGGCCCATCTCCCTGGGGAGTCAAGAGGACAATTAACCTTCACATGGAGGAAGGCACAGGACAAATGAGGAAGGCAGATAATGAGCAGGGAGTCAGGAGTGAGCCAGGTGGGAAGAATCTTTTCAGAATTTTTACCTCATTTGGCCTCAGCAGACTAGGATGACTGCCAGGGGCGAGACTAGACTTGGTTGAGCTGAGGGACACGAGGGGAATCCTCAGAAGCAGATGTGATTTGCATACCTGAAAATTCCAAGTTTTCAGAATAAACTAGAAAAAAAATACAAATATGAGAATGAAAAACAACTGTCTAGAAGTATAAATTTAATGTGCCCAAACTCAAAACTTCCTTCCCTATCAGAGCCCTCACTATCACCCAGAACCAGCCAAATCTGGACTGCTATTATGTAAATAAAGTTTTATTGAAGCACAGCTATGTCCATTTGTTTAATAATGGACTGTGACTGTTTTGCCTTGCAACAGCAGAGCTGTGTAATTACAACAGAAGCTGTATATCACTGTCACCCTGACTGTGGGGTGTGTGTGTGTGTGTGTGTGTGTGTGTGTGTGTGTGTGTGTGTGTGTGTTTATGTGTGGTGCACGTGGTGTGTGTGTTTGTGTGTTTGCTTTCTAGTTAGGAGTATTCTTCAGTGACATAGTAGTCCTGGTTACACATCCAGCACTGAAGAAAAACAGATGATGGATAGATGACTGATTTATTTGTTGATTGGTGGCTGATTTATTGACTGATTGGTGGCAGGTAAGCAGATAGACAGATGATAGATGATCAATAGATAGATGATAGATGGATAGAAAGAAAGAAAGGAAGGAAGGAAGGAAGGAAAGGAAGGAAGGAAGGAAAGGAAGGAAGGAAGGAAGGAAGGAAGGAAGGAAGGAAGGAAGGAAAGAAGGAAGGAAGGAAGGAAGGAAGGGAAGAAAGGAAGGAAGGAAGGAAGGAAGGAAGGAAGGAAGGAAGGAAGGAAGGAAGGAAGGAAGGGAAAGAAAGATGCATGGATGCATGAATGCATAGGTAGGTAATAGATTGATAAATAGTAGAGAAAAAAAGATGACAGAGATGCTGTGGGATGTCTTTCTGTATGCTGTGAATATGTGTGGCTCCCATTAGATAATAAGTAAAGCTATTTGGGCCTATGGCAAGAAAGCTTATGGCCAAGTGGGAAATCCAAGCAGAGATACAGAAAGAAGAAGGGCAGAGTCGAGAGAGACACCACCTACCACCAAAGGAGCAACAAGATGCCACCAGACCAATAATGCCACAGCCACGTGGCAACATATAGATTAATAGGAACGGGTTAATTTAAGATGAAAGAGCTAGCTAGCAAGAAGCTGAAGCCACAGGCCACACAGTTTGTAATTAATATAAGCCTCAGAGTGATTATTTTATAAATGGCTGCTGTACCGTGGGGCCTGGCAGGACTGAGAAACGTATGGTTACAAATGGCGTTCCAACATGGGGCAAGAATTTCCACCTAAAACCTAAGAAAGCTTTAAAAAAAGAGTTCCAAAAATGGAGCCAAGAACAGCTTCCTAGTTGTGTCTCTCATTCAAGCCGTGATACAGAGACGCCTCGGCATGTAGGCTTGATCTACAGCATGGCAGATTCCCACCACAGTACACAGAGGTGTCTCCAAGCCAAGCAGGACACTGCATGGCAGATTTAACTTTTACTAGTACAAAAAAAAAAGGTTTGTGGGCCACACACTGCTTGATGGAGGTATAGAACCACTGCTTCCCAGAGTTAGCGGTAAGCATAGCTCCCAGAGCTGGTGGTAATGTACCTCCACCATGTTGGGAAGCTGAGGGGGTGGAGTCAGCAACCAGAGCTGACTTAACAGTTTAAAATCTCTCCTGGCCAGAAAAGGATTATACATTCATTATATATATATTAAAGGTATCTTAACTTTAGAATTTGTGTCTAAGGATACATTGCTTTAGAAAAGAGGTTCTGCTTTTGTTTCCATAGAAGATGAGAACCTGTGGATTGCTTCCAGGCTCATATAGTTTGATCAACCAAGATCTCCTAAAAGATCTCTGACGACACCATGGCCCAGATGATCCAACATCCAAAACAGCTTCAAGGCAACTGGCTGAGGCAATACAGTCTCACAGACTACTACAGTCAAAATTTAACTATAATTCTTAATTTTCTCAAGATCCCCATAAGATTGCCAGTGCCTCCAATCAGCAGGAAGTAGTATGGGAAGCTATGGCCAAATTTCCAAAATATTGTTTATAAAAGTTTATTTTTATTTAAAGGAGGTTGATTATAAATGCAATCTCTTTCTAAAGAAGAAAAGGGGATACAGATATAATAGGATGAACATGTAGATTATTAATTTACTTTTAAAGAGCAACAAGTTGTTTGAAATGTTTTACATTGCTATGGATTTTAGTTTATTGATACAAATTTAAAGTTAATTTTGTTATACTGTATGTATATCTTTGTTCTTGTTTAAGGTATTATGTTAATGCAAGTCATTTCAAATTGTAATATATAATTAAAAAATACAGATTAATAATTAGTCATCTATGATAATCCAACTTATAGTCATGTTAGTTAAGTTTTCTAGGTATACAAAGGTATATTTCAATTAGGTAGGTAATCTTCAAACACTTCAAAGACCTACAGAATATGGCATTTAAAATGTTTTAAGAACTTAGACTTTTCTGGACAATGAGACACATCTGCTCCTGGCAGCACCAATTACTTCAAAGAGGATGATGGGCATTGAAGAAACTCATTATGGAGTTTGCTTTCTTTGTGGCAAAAGTTAGCCACTGGGTAAAAAATGTCCTTGCCTGTGGTGGTATTTTACTTGTACTGAAATGTGATTTTAATTGTATGTTAATAAATAAAGTTGCCTGGGGGTCAGAGCTATTAGAGCCATAGCAAGTGTGTGGCGGCGGTGGCGCACACCTTTAATCTCAATACCATAGAGGACCTGGAGAGCTGTACATACAGGCAGTGACGAGGCAGTCACGTGTTTGGGTTTACAACCAATGAGAAGGCAGAACAGCTAGACTATATAAAGACATACACACAGGAAGTAGGCCCCTTTTGGAGAGCTCTCTTGGCTGAAGCAGGAAGGGTAAGGCTCTTAGCTCTGACCTCTTGGCTTTCTTCTCTGAATCGGCTCTGTGTTTCTTATTTAATAAGATGGTTGGTTACATCTACACTTGCCTCAACTGCTTGACAGGATGCTTTATAAACTGAACATGCAGGACCCAAAGGAAGGTGACCACTGAACTTTGCAAGGTGAGATGGTCCTTCAGGTTCCTGCTTCACAGAAGAAACTGCCAGACATTCTACAAGACACAGAGAGAAACAACTGACAAACTTTGCCAGAATGGGTGGAACAGTCCTTAAAGTTTCCTGGTTCACTGAAAACTATTCTAGAGACTCTAGGCCTGTAGGCTGAAGATGGATGCTCCAATGATACAGAGGAACTTTGGGTGACTGTCAATGCAGCCAGATGTCTCTGTCATTTCTAGAATTTTAGAGGTTGTTTACAATCCACTTCCTGTTTATTTAGGTAATATTATATCCTTCTGGGGTCTTTGATGGAGTTAAAGACCAGATAGTTATAATTTTCCTTAGTCATGAAAAAAGATAAATTAGATATAAAACTTTAGACTCACAAAAATAGGATAGATGATAGAATGTTTTCTTTAATTTTGCCAAATACAAATAAACTAAATATTGTAACTGTAATTTTTGCTTGATAACTGTTTTGTTATATATAATTTTACTATGTTAAAGTTAAAACCTTCCTATGGTAATATTTTATTTGTACTGAAATGTGATTTTATTTGTATGTTAATAAATAAAGTTGCCTGGGGGTCAGAGCTAATAGCAAGCCATAGCAGAGCTGGGCGTTCATGGCGCTTGCCTTTAATCCCAGCACTTGGTAGGCAGAACTAGGTAGATCTCTGTATGGTCAAGGATACAGCCAGCATTGGAGACACACACCTTTAATCTCAATACTAACCATAGAAGATCTGGAGGTCTGTACAAACAGGCAGTGACGAGGCAGTCATGTGGTTGGGTTTACAACCAATGAGAAGGCAGAACAGAAAGTCTATATAAAGACAAACACTCAGGAAGTAGGTCTCTCTGGCTGAAGAGGCTAGCTGCAGCAGACTGGTAAGGCTCTTAGCTCTGATCTCTTGGTTTGCTTCTTTGCATTGGTTCTGTGTTTCTTATTTAATAAGACAGTTGGTTACATCTACACCTTCCTTTTTGATTAGACAAAAAAGGGGAAGTGCTGTGGGATGTCTTTCTATGTGCTGTGAATATGTGCAGCTCCCATTGGATAATAAATAGAGCTGTTTTGGCAAGAAAGCTTACAGCCAGGTGGGAAATCCAAGCAGAGATACATAGAGAAGGGCAGAGTCGAGAGAGACACTACCCACTGCCAAAGGCGCAACAAGATGCCCATAGACCAATAATGCCGCGGCCACATGGCAACATATAGATGAATAGGAACAGGTTAATTTAAGATGAAAGAGCTAGCTAGCAAGAAGCTGAAGCCACAGGCCACAGAGTTTGTAATTAATATAAGCCTCAGAGTGATTGTTTTATAAATGGCTGCGGGACTGCTGGGCCAGGAGGGACTGAGAAACTTATGGTTACACAGAGACATAACCTTCTGAACCTTTATAGAAAGTGTTACAAAGCACTACTGTTTATAAACAATGCTTAGTAGATAAAATAAAAATCACCTCTAAATTAGTATAGTATGACAGTAAGAACTTCACATAAGGTTACTAGGTAAAAATCAGAGAAAATATGTACAAAATCTGTATTTGAAGATCAGCAGTAGAGAGTGTAAGCTGTCTGAAAGCGCACAGGTATCCTGAGGAGGGCTTTGGACCTGAGGTGTTGTAAATCAAGGGATGAGCTTGGAATCTTAAGAAGTCAAGAGACCCTAGCTGATCCAGTGACATAAATACAAGGCCTGAATCAGGTTTCCAGTCAGAGCATGTGCCATGTGCACTGGCAACAATGACAACCATGTGCAGGGTTGTGGCAGAGATTTACAGGCAGACAAAGACAGCAAAGTCATGCCAAGTAGATCTCAAGACTGGGAAGATGGATATGATTGGAAGAAGACAAAAGGATACATGGTTTCTGGTACCCAAGGAAATGTGCTGAGCATCTGGCAGCCTGACTCAGAAGTGAGAAATGGAGCAGAATCCCCTGTGGCCAGAATTAGAGTGGACATCAAAATGTCCAGTATGCAGAGAGATGATAGGCAGGTAGGTAGACAGACAGACAGACAGATGATAGATAGATAGATAGATAGATAGATAGATAGATAGATAGATAGATAATAGACAGACAGACAGACAGATAGGCAGGTAGCATGAAAGTAGAAGTGGGATATTTAGGGAAGGGAGGGAGATTTGTAGGAGGCAAGAGGAGGAAGAGGTACTAGAGGGTGAATGAATAAAGTCCACATATACTTAAAGGAAAATATTTTATAACCATCACAACAGTGAACATACACTGTGGTAGTTTGAATGTAATTGGCCCCCACAATCTCATAGGGAATGGCACATAAGTGTGGCTTTGTTGGAGTGGGTATGGCCTTGTTGGAGGAAATGTGTCACTGTGGGGGCGGGCTTTGAGGTTTTCTATTCTATGAACACTGCCCAGTGTGTCAGTCGACTTCCTGTTGCCTGCAAGATGTAGGACACTCAGCTCCAGCAGCATGCCTGCCTGCAAGTCACCATGTTCCCTGTCATGATGATAACAGACTAAACTTCTGAAATTATAAGTGAGCCCCCTCAATTAGATGTTTTCTTTTATGAGAGTTGCTGTGGTCATGGTGTCTCCTCACTGCAATAAAACCCTAACTCCGCAGAAGTTGGTGCCATAGACTGGGGTATTATGATAGGACTGACCATGCTTTTGTTTGGAATAGTATAGACTTTGGTACTTTGGGTTTGAAATGCTTTAAGCTCTGTTTAATGGGCCACACTAGTAGGAGCATGGAAGACAGAGGTGCTAAGAGTTGTTTGAACTGTCCGGGGCTCACTCAAGAGGTTTCAGAGGAGAAGAATTTTAATATGTTGCCTGGAGATCATTCTTTCGATATTTTGGTGAAGAAAGTAGCTGACTTTTGCCCTTGTCTGAAGAGTCTGCCTGAGGCTAAAGTGAAGAGTTTTGGATTAAATCTGTTGGCAGAAGAAATCTCAAAACAGCCTAGTATAGACTTTGTTGTATGAATATTAGTGTCAACTCTGATAAAGATTTATAACGAAAAGGAGCAAGCTGAGCAGAGTAAATTACAAAAAGTAAATTTTGAGGAGAAAAAGTATCAGGAAGTAGAATGGAGCTAAATCTTGTGTTCAGAGAGATAAATGCATTAAGAAATGGAATAAAGGGAGTGGTGACCTCAGGGCAAGATCCCACCCTGCTAAGTTTTCAACTTGTGGAAAGAAACTAAAGAAAACCTTAGAGCTGGGTGTGGTGCTGTACCTCTTCAATCCTGGCACTGGGAAGGCAGAGGCTGGCAGATCTCTAAGTCTGAGGCCAGCTTGGTCTACAGAGCAAGTTTCAGAACAGCCAAGCTTAGGCAGTGAAAGACAGAAAGCTGGTAAGGATGTAACTGAATAAGGTGGCCATGTTCCAGCCCCAGCAAGCAGCAGAAATTGGCAATTTCAGCCTTGTGATTCTGGGTTTAGAGTTAAGGAGAGAAGAAAGGAGTTATGGAATAAAGCCACTGAGACCAGGCATGTATTAGGGTGTCCCTGAATGGAGGTCCAGAGAAGCCATTGTGTGAAGCTGTGAAGTTGAAGCCTGGATTGCCTTGGAGAACCCAAGATGTTAGAGATGCCAGAACCATGGGATACCTGCTGAGGAGAGCTGCTAACAGGGAGTGGAACCAGCCCAAGAGAAAGAAGTGTGCTACAGTCAACAACAAAGCCGAAAGGAGTTGGAGAGCTGAAGAGCATTTTGACATCAGACATGGAGATTCAGAGTTTGGAGTTTTCCCAGCTGGTTTTTGGTCTTACTTTGATCCAATATTTCCTCACTATGCTCTCTTCCCTATGTTTTGGAATGGTAATGTGCCCTGGCCAGCGGGGTCTTCAACAGGGACATTCTAAAGGGAGGGCCAGCGAATGAGAGGGACAAGAGACACAAAGAATGAGAGCAAGACAGGATGTCTGATCAAGCTCCAAAATTTTATTGTCCTCTTTAGGCATATATAGACGGGGGCAAAGGGGGTGCAAGCAGGGAGGGGACTTTAATCATGGGTTGTTCAGCCAGCAAGGAATGTTGCTCTGGGGGCTATCTATCTAGTCTTGTCTAACTGCCTAATTACATAACTGCAGCTCAGTCACCTGATTTCTGAGAAGAGGTTCTGGTATTTGTGAGAAGAGGTTCTGGTGCTATGGAGACTTAAGCAAGGCCTAGATCTAAGAAAAGAGAGAAGCCCAAATATGGAGGCATGTGTGTCAAGGGTCACTTAGGCTTATGGCTCCCGTCAGTAATGTATGTACTATACCATCATATGTTGGAAGTATTTTATCTGTGTTTTGATTTTGATTTTGTAGGGGATTATAGTTAAGAGATGAATGAATCTCAGAAGAGATTTTGAACTTTAAAACATTGTTGAGACTGTGATAGACTATGTGGACTTTTGAAGTTGGACTAAATGCATTCTGCATTATAATATTGTTACAAGCTTCTGGGTATCAGGGAGTGAAACGTGGTAGTCTGAATGTAATTGGCCCCCATAATCTCATAGAGAGTGGCACTATTAGGAAGTGTGGCTTTGTTGGAGTGGGTATGGCCTTGTTGGAGGAAGTGTGTCACTGCGGGGGCGGGCTTTAAGGTTTCCTATGCTCGGAATACCACCCAGTTTCTCAGTCGACTTCCTGTTGCCTCTGAGTCAAGATATAGGGCTCTCAACTCCAGCACCACATCTTCCTGCACGCTGCCATGCTCCCAGTTGCCATGCTCCTGCCATGATGATGATGAACCGAACCTCTGAAACTGTAAACAAGCCATCCCAATTAAATGTTTTTCTTTTTACAAGTTGCTGTGGTCATGGTGTCTCTTCACAGCAATAAAAAGCCTAAGACATCCACCATTCTTTTTAAAGAGCCAATAAATTACCCTTTCTCTTAAACATTGAGCTCTAATTTCTATTGCTTAGAACTGAAGTTCTTACCAGTATAGTGGGTATGATAACACAGGGGACAAAAACCTCCTAATCACCACCAGTTATTCATTTAACAGACATGTATGAGATACAAGAACAGAACAAAAAGCCTTGTATGCAAACAGGATCATTCTAGAAAAACACCACTCAGGTTTTCTGTGATGTGTTTTTATAACAAAAACAATGGACTGGGCCATATAGCTTAACTAAAAACAAAAGCGATTTTTGTTGTGGTTTGGTTTGGTTTGGTTTTTGAGAGTGTCTCTCTATGTAGTCCTGACTGTCCTGAAACTTGTTCTGTAGCCCTGGCTGGCCTCCATCTCAGATCCACCTGCCTCTGCCTCTGCCTCCCCAATGGTAGGATTAAAGGTGTGTGCCACTACACCAGGCAATAAATGATTTAATCAAAGCTGAATCCAGTCTATCACTAGTGGTCATCCGAGTAAATCTGCAAGCTCAGCAAACTTAGGAAATCCTAGCTTGATTGTCCCACACCACCCTGCCAGATATCTAGTCCAAGCCCTCTTCCTACGGTCTGAAGGCCTCTGACATGTCCCTGCCGTCCCCCAGGACAGCGGCAAGAACCTTATTCTGCATCTGCATTGCACCAGTGCACCAAGAAGGAGGCCACAGCAGCAGCCCTGTTCACTGGCACACACCCCTGAAGCCATTTGGCTCCACCCATCCTCTCCAGATGTTGCTTCCTGGGCCTCTCTTCAGTTAGAGAAGGCACAGCACTCATACTGTCTAGTAGATATTTTCCATGTGCTTTTTGGGGCTGGCCTACTAAAAGGAACTGCTTAGGCTGGGAGAAGCACCCTTTACCCTCCTGCTGTAGAGAATGCAAATGTAATGACTGGTGCTCTGGGAGCCATCTTGGACTGTGATCTTGAGAATAGAAACCAAGGAGTTGAAAGACCCTAGCCCTTCAGGCTTACACCCCCAAGCCCCAGGAGAACAAGGAACTAAAAAGAAAACTAGTTCCAAGGGCAACCTGACTCAGCCATTACTCAACCACCCCTGTCACAATGTAACAGTGTAAAGAGATCTCTGTTAAGAGATGTGCTCAACTGTGACTGGGATAATTGCAAGTGTTCCAGGAAGGACCACTGTGACCTTTGTGTAAATTCCACTCCCGCCCTGATACCCGCCTTGAGGTTTCAGGAAGAATGTACATGTGGACATGACTGTACCCACTCTGTGATCAGACCATGATCTTGTGAAATGAAATTGTATGGGAATTGTAATCTTATGGCTTTTGTGGGTTTTTCCTTTAAAAGGCCCCATGTGGCTGCAGTAAGACGCAGCTCTTGCTCTTAGGAGCAAAGTTTGCCCGTCTGTACAGTCGCTTCAATAAAAACCTCGTGCTGTTGCATCAACTGGACTGGAGTCTGGGTTCTTGGGGTGCCTCCTCGAGAAGGTAGTACCCTGGGTCTGGGGTCTATCAGAGTGAGCATGGAAATTCAAAGAGATGAAGTCCCAAACAATTTTGTGTTACTGACACACCAGCTCTGACTGCCTACCCCTGTTGTGTGCTTCTCTCTCTCTCTCTCTCTCTCTCTCTCTCTCTCTCTCTCTCTCTCTCTCTCTCTCGTGTGTGTGTGTGTGTGTGTGTGTGTGTGTGTGTGTGTGTGTGTGTGTCCCTCTGAGTGTGTCTGTGTGTACCACTCCAGGGACAGCTGAGCCACCATATGAGGAGAAAATGGATTCTGTTACTTGCAAAAAAAATACAATTTTAATTTCAAAATTTGCCAGTATCTCTTCTACCTCAGTGTTAGACCAGAGACTCAGGTGTCCCTACAAGAGCCCTCTCTGAGTCCTCATTGCTAGAGCCCTAGTCTCTTTTCTGAATTTATTATTTAAATTTTTGCATACACTATGTTATGATCATGTTCTTTCCTCTCCCTCAGTGTCTTAATGAATTAAAGGTTTTACAGGAGCAGTGAAGAGAAGCTATAGATCTTGCCTAAGGAAAAGGAAAAGGAGGAGGAAGAGGAGGGAGGAGGGGAGGGGAAGGAGAGTAAAACCCTTGAGTCAGCAAGGCATGGGGACACACACCTGAGATTCCAGTCTTTGGGAGGCTGAGGCAGGAAGATCAGGAGTTTGAAGCCAGCCTGAGTGGTGAACTCCCATCTCAAAAACAGCAAGAGTTGGGGAGGTGGCTCAGCAATAGAGCACTTGGCTAGCACACAGGAGGCCCTGGCTTCAAGCTCATGAAAACATGGGTGTTTCTTTCTCTCCCTTTCTCCCCATCAGCAATCTCTACAAGATAATCCTCCTATTTCCTTCTTTTAGCACACAGAAGCAATCCTGAAAGCCATGAAATCAGCCAGAGTGGGAGTGATACCCAAAGCCTTGTGAAGAATAGTAGTCAAGCTGCCCCTTGAAGGAAGGAAAATAACGAACAAGAGTGAGCATGGGCTAAGAAAACTAAAATGGATTATCCTCCTGAAATGGAATGATTAAATATGCTAACACACTCAGGATTCTGTTCTCTGGCCCCGGGCCTTTGTGCGTAATGATTTGTTCTTTGTTTGAGAAAATGTGTGATTGTTTGGCAGTGTTTTAAATGATTAAGAAGGGGAGACACAGGCCTACAGAGGGAAACGGGTAGTGTCATATTTTATCGAGAATCAGCCCTGACTTAGAAGTCAGACCAAGCTTCTAATCAAAACATGAAATAGGGAGTGAGCTTGGAAATAATATTAATCATTAATAGAGAGTACTTAAGGTTATGAATTCTTCAAAGGCTTTAGAGGAGCTTCAGGAAATTTTAAGGTCACAGTGAAAGACTGCATATCTTATTTACTTATGTGAGGGACAGTGTGTCTGTGGTCACACAAGTGCCACTGTGCACAGGGCGGGGATCAGAGGGCAACTTTTGGGAATCAATGCTCTCCTTCTACCCCATGTGTCCTGGGGATTGAACTCTGGTCATCAGGCTTGGCAGCAAGCACCTTTACCTGCCAAACCATTTTGCCAGCCCTGTGAAGTCATTTTAAATAAATATTTAAAATGGTTTCAGGGTCAAGATGTTGTAAAGAAATAAACATAAGTTTAATGGATTCCTCTGTGAACAGATTCACTTACTTTGCATAGGACAGTGACCTGTGGCTCCAGCCAATGCCAGGCCACTGGAGACTGTAGCATTGAGGCTCGTGTTTACTTTGCCGTTTAGTGTTTAAGTACGGCTAGAGGCTGTCTTCTCTAGTGAGGTGCCATGGCCCATGTCCCCAGTGCGGCTTAATTCTCAAACCAATAGTCCAAGTCTGGATTTGGCTGATAGTACATCTCAACAGTTTTTAAAAGCTGAACCCAGTTTAACCTGTGCTGGCTGGTTTTGTCAACTCGGCACAAGCTAGAGTCATCAGAGAGGAGGGAGCCTCACTTGAGAAGATGCCTCCCTAACTTTGGGTTGTAGGCAAGCCTGTGGAGCATTTTCTTAATTAGTGATTGATGGGGAGGGTTCAGCCTGTACGTGAGATTATCCCAGGAGCACAAATTTAGGTTATACCAAATTCTGTGTTGCAATAAGGTCGTGATTTTAAAAGGTTTTGTAGAAGCAGAACAAAGGAGATCATAAACCAACACACTTCTCAGATACATTGGTAGAAGCACTAGATAGGTAGGTCAAAGAAAAGTGGGAAAACCTCAGTGTGGCCGTTGGAGCTGTCTGATGTATCTGATGGTACCCTCACGCTTTCAGCTGGTGAGAGCTGTGTGAACATTCCAAGGGATTTACTTATTGTTATTGGCCACAAAATGTTAATTCACACACAGAGAAGGGTAATAAATGGCTGTTGAGAGGGCTAAAGATGGTCTGAGATAATTAGGCTCTGGAGTTGAAACATCCTAGATGCTCCACATCACTGGGGTTCTGATCTGTCTGTTCATCAACCTTTAGGAGGCTCCAAGGACTGTCCACAGAAGCTTCATCATGGAGACCCCTTTACAATTAACCTTCCACATCTTATATACTCTAATATCCCCCCAAGTTCATGCACAGCTGGGGTACAGGAGGGGGTGACCCTCCCCTCCACCCTTCTATTGGGAAGTGACAACAGCTCCATCACCATGGGCATATTCCTGCATGTTGCCATACTGTTCATTCCAAATAGCTGCCATGGCTACTGGCTAAGGTAATCTGCTCCCAGATGTGGATGTGATGCTCACTTTGTGCCCAGTGGGGAAGCCCTACTCAACATATAGAGTCCACTCAAATGGGATAGAAAGGGATGCAGGCCAGCCTGAAAATGTCATCCCCTTTCCAAAGCCCAAGACATAAACACCCTTCCATCACACTTGATTGTGCCTAGCTCAGCAATGCTCAAGGCAGTGGGAAGAAAGAAGGAAAAGTCATTCCACATTCAAGTTCAAATCTACACTTGAAATATAACTCTATTCTTAGTGTTGGCTTCACACTGTGGCTCTCACAGGGCGGGTAAACACATCAGTAGCATTACCTGAAAAACTTGTTGGGGATACAAATCCCAGGCCTCACTCCAGATGTTTTGGGTATGCATCCCAGCAACCTGGGTCCCAACCCCTCCTGGAGGTCTCATGCCCCTCGAGTCCAAGAAACAGACTTGAACTTGCCTGGTTAGTAGCAGCCCTGCCTCCATAGACTGTGCATGTTATTAGCTCTCTTGCTGTGGAGACAGGATACTTGACATAAAATCTTAAGAGGAGGAAAGGTTTATTCAGCTCACAGCTCCATCATGGTGGGGAGGGTGTGGCAGACCAGAGAAGCTCACATCATGGTATGCAGGGAGCAGAAAGAACAGGCCACTCTATAGTAGATGGGTAACAATAAAGCCAGAGCAAGAGATAGTTCCCAAGGACACATCCCAGGAACTTTACTCTTTTACCATTCCAACTCTTTAACAGTCTATTCACTCCTGAGTCCATCAGTACATTAATTGTGGATGACGTCAAAGTCCTCCTGATCTCTCACAGACACACCCAGGGTCATGTTTAATGTCCCAGATGATTTGCAATCCAATCAAGTTGATACCCAACACTAACCATCAGACTACGTGCACGTGACAAATTCACTATACCTCCATAAGGCTGACTATCTAGATTGTCTAAAATACAGATGGGAGTCCTCTGCTAGGCTGGAAAGAACATGAAAATAAAAGAAACATTGAGAGACTGTCACGGGCCTGAGGAGACTAAGGGTTGGTGACAACTCCATACAGTGTGGCATCATGCACATGAACAGGAGTACAAACCATATTCACCGAAACACTGGGTAAATCCAAATACAATAAGGAATTTGGTTAACCACAGCTTAACAATGTCAATTGCTTCATTTGCACAGATGCACCCTGGGAATGGAAGATATTGCTGATAGGGAAAGTGGTGGGGCTTTCTGTGTGACATCTCCACCAACCTAAAACTACTGTAAGATGAGAAACTTGTTTAAAATAGCTGTTGAGGGCTGGGTCCATTGGTAAAGTACTTTCCAAGCAAATGTGAGCCTGAGTTCAAGCCCCCAAAATCCATGTTAAAAACAAAAAACAGGTACAGTGGTCCAGGCTTGTAGTCTCAGCCCTATGTAGGCAGAGACTATCCAAAATCTGGACTCTAGACTGTCAGGAATTCATCTAGACTGTAGATGAATTAACAAGCTTCAGATTCCCTGAGAAACCATGTTTCAAAAACTAAGGTGGAGAGGGACAGGGGAAGACATCCAACACATCCACATGTGTGCATCCACACACAAACATGTACACACACATACACAGAATAGGGATGTGCCCCTAATGCAGTATGAAGGTGTTAACATCTAATAGCCAACAAAGAGCAGCTGTGGTAGGGACGCGTTCACCTTGACCTGAAAATAATTTGTCTCTTCCCTCATCCTGCCTTTCAACATACAGATCAGGACAGTCAGGGCAGAGAAAACAGCTCATTCATTAGGGACAGGAACAGAGCAACAGAGGGAATATAGTAGGTGCCATAGCTCTGCACACACACACACACACACACACACACACACACACACACACACACACGCTGCTCTCTTCTCTCCAAAGCAGAGAACTGCAGCTGCTCTCCCAGACCGTCATGGCAACTTTTTCATGGCTTGAACCAAGATTTACTATCAACAGCCACATAAGTAGCAGCTGTTCGCTGTTCTTACCCTCTGCCGCTTCTCGAATGTCAAGGCTCTTCACTGGCTATGCTTGTTTTAAGTATTAGGGTTCTTTTTTCTTCTTGCACAGCATCACTGTGCATCTGCCTCTCCTCCCCTTCAGCCTTACTTTGCTGGGGGACAGACAGCAAAGCAATGCCAGAAGGATCTGCAGCATCCTGTAGCTGGACTCCAGGCACTTAGTTCACATTTGGTGGTCCATAGTGTCCGCTCTGGGGGCACCTTCCCTTGTTCCTTTCCTGCGGACCTGTGGCCTCGTTTTGTGGTGTATGTAGCTATCAGAGTTGAATGTGTCTGGTTTTGCTGTCTCTCAGAGCCTAGCTGGGGAAACCACCGGCATCAGTCCAAAGGCAGGTTTTCTCTTTGTGTGTGTTCCCTGCTTCTCACCTTTGTTCCTCATTTGTAGTCTTTCCTAGGTGGACTCGCTGAATGAATGCAGTGCCCACAGGGACGTATTTGTCATTGAAAGGTGACAACCAAAGCAGCACTGTAGGGAAAAGGTGGCAAGAGAGAAAGAAGAGCCTGGGCTTCCCTTCCCCGTCAGAGCAGGAGAAATAACAACGTTGGAGAAGTCACTCGGAGAATTTGTTACGGAGACAAGGTCACAACAGGCACCAGACATCTTTTCTTCTGCTGTTTTTGGATTCTGTTTTGTTTTGATACATCTGCTTTTCCTGTGCCACCTTAAAGCAAAAATTTATACTCAGAGTAGACACCAATGTATTTCTGGGTCATTAAGCATGATCTCTATGTGCCAGCAAGATGGCTCAGTAGGTAAAAGCACGTGCCTGAAAACCTGAGTTCAATCCCAGCACCCACACTGAAGAACAAGAGAACCACTTGCACCATGGCATTTACATGTACACACACACACACACACACACACACACACACACACACACATCCCTCCATGGATGGCCAGAAGCTGTGTGCATGTGTCTACCTACTCAGCAAGAGGTTTTGAGCAAATTCCATGAAGAGAAGCCTTTCTAAGCACATGGGTAGACTTGGGGTTCGGCCCTGGCATTTCCATCTTTTTTCAAACAGAATTTTTCTAAGCAAAGTATTCTTTTCTGACTTTAATGACACTTCCTGCCAGAAACTCAGCTCCATGCAGCTGAGGAGCACATCTCTTCTGTCTCCCCAGAAACTGGCACAAGTCAGGCCCTGAGGGCATTCCTACTGACAGCCTGTGTAGACTGGGGTTTCAGCAAGCTATTGCTCTAAATGATTAGTAACTCCGTAAGTCCACCTACTCTCTCTAAAAGGCTGGGACTAGGGTTGTTCCCACTGCAGATTGAAGCCACTGAAGCCCTGGGTGAGGAAACTGCATACTGCTGCTAAGGACAGATGGGGGACTCCAGGCCGCTCCCACACAGCCTTCCTCCGGATGCCTGTGCTGTGCTGCAGTGTCTGAGGAGCCTCCAGCTAAGGCTATAACCAAGATGAGATCAAGGAAGGTAAATTCCCCCCACAGGCTATAAAGAAAACGAATCAACCTCTGCACAAAACAAGCAAGTGTCCGACAGGGCCGCACAGTGCCGGTGCCAGTGCGGGCAGGAAGGCACTGTGCCGGTGCGGGCAGGGCAGCACGGTGCCGGTGCCGGTGCGGGCAGGGCAGCACGGTGCCAGTGCGGGCAGGGCGGTGTGGTGCTGGTACAAACAAGAACTTAAACATTTTTTTTTGATCGATTCATTTGATCAGTGTAAGAAGGTATGGGCATTGTTAACACACAGCTCTTGTTACAGCAGAACTGACCCCTTTGTTCTGCTGACCTCTGCACTTCTTGTCACCTGAAAGAAGTTGTGATGTTTAATCTACTATTTGCTACTCAGAGCATCTTTAACTGACATGAAAAACCTAGAATTAGAATTTCTGAGCTTTTTCAAGAGTAACTAAAAAGATGCTATTCAAAGTGTGTTTAGATACTGGATTGCACAGGCAGAGGCTTGGGCTGCTAGTGAATGTCTCCCATCCCACCACAGCTTCATGGCTGTAGCTGTAGTTCAGTTGGTAGAGTGTTTGCCCAGCATACCTGAAGTCCTGAGTTCCATCCACAGCACCATACAAACTGGGAATAGTGGCATACACCTGAATTCCAGCACTTGGGAGATGGAAGTAGGAGAATCAGAAATTCAAGGTAATTCTTGGATCTACTCTGCATTAAAAAACATAGATAGATAGTAGATAGATAGATAGATAGATAGATAGATAGATAGATAGATAGATAGATAGATAGAGTAAATAGATGATAGAGTGTCAGGAACTGAACATGAACCATGGAAAAGTACTAGCTAGGCCAGAGAACAAGCCACAGGCCCTAAACCAGATGCCCCCAAAGATAAAGAACAGGTCAGGCAGGTCAGGTAGCATAGCAACAGAACAATGGGCCCTGACCAGTGACCTTACCACCTAGCACAACATCCTGCAGCCTCATGACCTGCACATCCTCCTTCACCTGCACGTCTCCCCTCAACTGCATGTCCAGCACGTCCTGCACCCCTTCCCTCCTTCCTGCCCCCTCCTCCTCCCATGCTATATAAGCCTTGCTGAGGAGAATAAAATTTGCGGCTTGATCAGAACACCGTCTTGCTGTCTTCTTTCATGTCTCCCCCATCCCTTTCATTCTCTCCCGCAGGTGGGTCGCCCCCGTTGACACCCTGCTGGCTGGGGCAATAGAGTAGATATAGATGCTAGATAGATAGATAGATAGATAGATAGATAGATAGATAGATAGATAGACAGATAGATAGATCAGATATAGAATAGATAATAGATAGATAGATGATAGATAAATAAAATAGATAGAATAGATCATAGATAGATGGATGGATGGATAGATAGATAGATAGATAGATAGATAGATAGATAGAACAGATAGCTAGAATAGATGATAGATAAATAGAATAGACAGATGATAGATAGATGTATAGATAGATGATAGATAGAACAGATAGATGATAGATAGATAGATGGATAAATAGATAGATAGAAGATAGATAAGAGGGAGGGAGGGAGGGAAAGGAGAAGAAGGTGAATGGAGAAGGAGGAAGAAAAAGAAGAGGAGGAGAATGAAGGAGGAAGAGGAGGGAAAGGAAGAGGAGGAAGAGGAGAGAAAGGAATGGGAAGAAAGGGGAGGAAGAGGAGGGAAAGGAAGGGGAGGAAGGGGAGGAAGAAGAGGGAAAGGAAGGAGAGGAAGAAGAGGGAAAAGAAAGAAAATCTTGGCTCAAGGCCATCTGTGAGTGTCGTATGTTGGACACTGAGGTTCTCTCCTTTCAGAAGCAGTCAGGGGCCATCCCTAGTTGATTTGAGAAGCTTGACGTTTTCTACTCTGAGACCACTCAACCACCTTCATGATGTCCTGTCCCCATGACAGTGGGCGCTTGTGACCTAAGAACACTGTCAAGGGAGCTCCTCATACGTGTTTTCATTTGAAGTTCAGTCTCTCATCAATATATTAAAGGTGCTTCTTTTGATGGAGATTCAGGGGTGAGGGTTGACCCCTTTCTCACCCTATATGCATCCTTCCCATCTCCCAAGCCAGTGATGTTTCTCAGCAGTTTGGGGGCTTGTCTTTATTGCTCTTGTTGCTGTGGGTTATTGGTGATAGAATAAGACACACAGGCACTTGGGGTTTTACAAGAAAGATCCTGCCAGAGTTTGGTGCTTTAGATGTGTCCAGTCCACCTCTGGTCCAGGGTGTATAACAGTCCAGTTTCCATTATCTAGTCTCTGTGGTCTTTGTCTTGATTGAGAGGGTACTAGGTCAGTAAGAGGAGCTGTAACAAGTGACAACCAGATTAGTCTTCCAGCAGCCCCTTCCTCAAACGCTCATCACCACCTTCCCACTGGCCATTTAGACCAGGTGGGGCGGAAGCTGACCACAATAGGGTCACAGTCAGCTTTCCATTTGAAGAGGGTCAATCCTTCAGGGTGGAATGAATCTCTGGGGCCAGGAAAGCCTTCCTACAGCACAAACCATGGTTCAAAAGACACAAGAAGGGGCCAAAGGAAGGGACGTGCACTGAGCTGAAAGGCTGTTGGCCTCAATGGTCCTTAAGACAATGAACCCTGATTAGAGTGTCCCTGAGGGGAATGAGGGACAGCCAACAGCCTCCTTCCTGAAGTGGCTCCCAGTGAGGGTATTGTTGGAGATGGGGCGGGAGAGGAGGATACATGAAAGAGCAGTGACCATCTGCATTCACCCCTCTCTGCTTTCTGACTGTAGGTGTAATGTGACCAGTCATCTGACCCTTCGGTTGCTATGGTTACCATGCCTTCCCCACCACAATGGACAGTATCTCTTTTTAAACTGTAAGCCAAAATAAACCTTTCAGTTGCCTTTTTTCAGGCATTTTATCACGGCAAAGAGAAAGGTAAATAATACAGATACAAAAATAAATACTAGCATTGATATTTTTGTTAGCCTTGTTACTAATGCTAACAATATGAAAGATGAATTCTTAGAGCAGCCACATCCTTTCCTTCCTCTTACATATGGCTGTGACCTTCAACTTGCTTCAACCAGAAGAATGTGGCAAGACGACAGCATGCACATGACTGGATGGTTACATCACACAAGACTGTGGCAGTGGTTTTGCTGACATCTGTCTGCCCTTCATTTGCATCTGCTTTGAAGATGGAAAAGATGTACTAGAAATCCTTTGTCGGAAGGAGACGTGAGCGGGTAGAGTGTGAGTCTGGAGCTGGAAACACGGCTCAGCAGTTAAGAGGCCTTGCTACATGAACATGGGGACCAGAGTTCAAACCTCAGCACTCTGGAACAAGCCCAGAGTCCCACAAACAGCTGCAGGGATCTGACTCCCTCTTCTGGCCACTGCAGGCATGTGCACTCATGTGCACATTCTCACATACTTTTAATTAAAAATAAAAGACTTCTTTTTTTAAGGGAAGAACACAAAAAGGGGACTTGTCCTTACTTCTTTTTGTTTTTTAGACAGAGTCTCCCGGAACTCCACCTGCCCATGCTTCTCACGCCTTCCCCACTTTGTCCTTTATTTTTTATTAAGCATTAGAAATTAGTTGTCCAGCCAAAACCATAGAATAAGCCATTTCCCCATTTTTTTTTTTTTTTTTTTTTTTTTTTTTTGGTTTTTTCGAGACAGGGTTTCTCTGTGTAGCTTTGCGCCTTTTCCTGGAACTCACTTGGTAGCCCAGGCTGGCCTCGAACTCACAGAGATCCGCCTGGCTCTGCCTCCCAAGTGCTGGGATTAAAGGCGTGCGTCACCACTGCCCGGCCATTTCCCCATTCTTCAAGGGCGATTTGCCTTCTTGATGTTCCCACCACAAATGCTACTTCCGATTGCTAAGGAGGAGTTTTGTGCTAACTAGATCCCAACTAGCAAAGATGGATGATGAAGAGGCTGCAGAAGAAATCTTGCTCAGTGGATCCTAACATCAGTGGATCTGGTGCTGGATCATGAAACCAGCCCCAAAGCCTAATTTGCTGAGACCCAAGGGGGTGAGTCTCTGGAAAAATGAAGGAGAGGGAGCGCCCATCTGGCAGCTGCTGCAGAGCCGTGCACAGCCGTAACTGCAGAGATTAATAGCTTCTCACAGCCATAAATACATTTTTTCTCTTCAATGAGCCCTGGGGGATGAAGATCTGGTTATAATTGGATGTGTTGCAATATTGCTTTTCATTTACAATTACAGCACCAAGGGAATGAAAAGGAATGGTGTAAGGTTTGAGTGCAGTGGTGATTAGGGACAGTGCGTGTCAATAGGGCAGCTCCTTCCTTGCAGCCTCCCTCTTCTGCTTGGCACCTGCAATTCGGGAAATGGCTACCCAGGAAAGGGTGAGAGCACTGTGACATTGGTACTACGGTCCTTCCTCTGGCGGACTTTCAAAGTAGGGCAGTCATTCAGCTCCTGGCTGGGCTGTTACCCATCTCCAACAGTTTGTGACATAATTATCCACATTCTGGAATGGAGAGGGAAAAGGAAACTGAGGTGCTAGAGCACTTGCCCAGCATTCGCAAAGCCCTGAGTTTGGTCCCTAGTGCTGCATAAAACCAGGCATGGTGGTGCATACCTGTAATCGCACACTCAGGAAGTAGAGGAAGGGTACTCTGGAGTCATTCTCTACTACTTACAAGCTCTAGCCAGCCAGGCTGGTGGGAGCCTGTCTCAAAACAAAACTTTTACATAAACAAGTGTGGTAGGTAGCACAGGGGTGGTTGAGGCAGGAAACTGGTTTGTTCAATTCCAGCTTGAGCTACACAGCAAGAACTTGTCTCAGTATATGTACTGCACATAAAATTATGTACAGCACATAATGTTTAAAAGATACTGTAGCTTACTGTCCTGCTGGCTTCTGCGTGCTGGGTTCGTTTTATGAGGTTCTAATCCTGTGGGCTTATGGGTCACTCTGACTCCTCAGGGCTCAAACTCAAAGCTGACAAGCTAAGGACACTGGCCTGCTGTGTAAAAACCCCAATTAGCTCCTTGATATGAAAGCCACCGGGAAGAGAACCGTTTCCGTGTTCATGGTTCTGTCTTTCATGGTCACTGTTGGTCTCCATGCCATCCTTCCTTCCTCCTGTGACTTTACCCTGCTGTTACCAGGATACAACCTGCTGGAAGTCACAGCTACTGCAATTACAAATTTAATTTAGACTTTCCCTTCATGTTATAATTGTCTTTAGAAGGGAATTCAAAATCAATATATTACATTCTTGTGCTTTATTGGTTAGGACTGAAGTAAATGTATTCATCTGGCTCCTCACTGATTGTGTTTTCAAATGTAACATATTTAAATGATAGTTTTATTTTTGCACACAAAATATTTTAAGGCCATAAAGTGTTGTGACAGATAGTAGCTCCTGTAATGGGCCAATGCACCAGACATCCTATGCAAGAACCACTAGAAGCTGACATCAGCAATGTCAGGATGGTCAGGATGTGGCTTCAGCAACTGACAGAAAGATGCTTTGTCACACTGAGCCAGGTCTCTGGATGGTTGCACACACCTGGACACACACACTAAGAGTTCTGGTGAATGAGTGAACTTCCACTTGACGTTCTGCTCACATTAAGAAAAACAAAGAAACTAAACCAGGCCTGGAAGCACGTGTTTGCAAACCCCAGCTGCTCAGGGCTGAGGCAGGAGGATCTCAACTTAAGACCAGCCTGGGCAATCATCTCCAAGCAAAAGCTAAAGAGGGAGCTGTCTTGGGCTGGGGAGATGGCTTAACCAGTAAAGCCCTTGCTGTGCATACACGAGAACCAGAGTTCAGATTCCAAGCACCCGTGTTAAAATCTGGCACAGAATTTACCTGTAATACCAGCTTTGAAAGAGGCAGAAACAGTGAGGCCCCAGAGCTAGCTGGCCAGCCAGACTAGTTACAATGAGCTCTGGATTTAGCAAGGAACAGTGCCACAATATTTAATCATTCTCAACCTTGGGCCTCCACACCCTGGGGACAAATGCAAGGAGCCCTGTGCGCACACACACATGTGAATATGCATGCACACCCCCCACAACACACACACACACACACACACACACATACATATACAGATACACACACATACACACATATACAAACACATATGCACACACACATACACATACACACACATACACATACATACACAGATACACACACATACACATATACACACACATACAAACATACAGACACACATACACATACACACATACACATACATACACATACATACACACATACATACACACACACACACACACACACACACACACACACACACACACATCTCCATGCCATCCTTCCTTCCCTCTGTGACTCCA
Organism: Peromyscus californicus insignis; assembly: GCF_007827085.1. Taxonomy (NCBI): domain Eukaryota; kingdom Metazoa; phylum Chordata; class Mammalia; order Rodentia; family Cricetidae; genus Peromyscus; species Peromyscus californicus. The sequence goes on from NW_026294551.1 coordinate 104,948,438, forward strand.
CACTGCTGTCACCAGGACAGAACTTGCTCTATGTCCCATCTAGGTGGTGTGGCCTCTGAACACCTGCAGCTGCCACCAAGACCCTGGGCAGCTGAAAGTGTCATACCTTACCAGGGCGGTGACAGTGTGCAGCTCTCCTTACTGCACACAGCAAACGCCTGGCATTTATATCATGATCCTAATGCTGCTGTTTAATTGGCCCTTGATAAAAACCCCGCAGCTTTCCACATTAATTACAATAGCGATTAGCAACCATTTGCCTACAGTTTAAACGGTCAAAAACAAAGTTTCTACATTAATTAAGAATTGTACTCAGCAACAAATGACAAATCTCTGAAAGATAACACAGGCTTAAATGAACTGGCTGTGTTTCAAGTCTGTCAGCAAGATAGGCCAAGGCCAGTGGGTAAATCCCATCAGTCTGCAGTACTTTCTTAATATACAGCATCCATCTTCAGTCCCTCCTGATGACAGAATGGCTGCTGGAGACCCGGTGGCACATCCATGTGCCAGGCCGGGTAAAGGGATGTACTTCTCTCACAAATATAACTCACGTGACTTTAATGTTATTTGTGGGTGTTATGTTGACACCATGTTGTTATTTTGGTACAACAGCCAAAGCTATGTTGTGTGTTGTCAAAGTTATGTGTCTCACCATCCCATCACTAATCACACATATGTGGTCCGTGTGTCTGTCCACTCTGAAACACTCTCTTCCCCTCCTCAGTCCCCCACCACAAAGCAGGCAGGTACTGCACCATCTCAGTGTTTCTTGAACTGGGTTGGCTGCAGAACACTTGCTATGAGAGAGAAGAGTCTGCACATCCTTCTGGGAGGGATCTCCTTCTAACTGGGACAGGAAGTCATTAGAGACACCAACTCATTACAAGTAGCAAAATCTTTTATGGCCACCTTCCTCTCTCTCAGTTGGTGTCCTGGGTGATTATTGTCTACTTGAAACAAGCTAGAGTCATCTGGGATGAAGAACGTCAATTGAAAAAAATGCCTCCCTCAGATTACCTATAGGCGAATCTTGATGTGATAGATGTGGGATAGTCCTTCCCACTGTGGTGCCAGCCCTGGGCAGGTGAGGGGGTGTATATAAAACAAGATGAGCAAGCCATGACGAGCCAACCAGTAAGCAGGATCCTCCATGGCTGCTGTTTCAGTTCCTGCTGTGGGTTCCTGCCCTGACTTCCCTCAATGACAGAGTGTGACCTGGGAGTTGTAAGCCAAAGTAAACGCTTTCCTCCCCAACTTGCTTTGAGTCATGCTGTTTATCACAGCAACAGAAACTCTAATGAAGACTCACTCACACTTGCTCCAGTCTCAAATCTGTGTCTAGAATCTTGCCATCTCAGAAGGGGGACAGGTGACATATCTTCTTAAAAGGATTGATGGCCACTTCCTGAATGTGTCTCATCTGCCCCCAATAATAAAGCCCTTTGGCAGTCACTTGGCAATGACAACAAAGACTGCTGGGCACCCACTAATCTTTGCATCCTCTGTCCTCAGCTGAAAGAGCTCCCATCGGGAACTGTGGGGAATGTGCTTGCCATGCATGAGAGTCTGAGTTCGATTCCCAGCACCCATGTGAAACAGTTGGCAACTGTGGTGCATCCTTGTCATTCCAGCGCTATGGGAGGAGACAAGGGATCCCTAGGATCACTGGCCAGCCTGGCCTGTTCAATAACCTCTGGGCCAATGAGAGAGTCACTCTCAGAAGACAAGGCAAACAGTTGCTAAGGAGCAACACCTGAGATTGTCTCAGGCCTTCTCACAAATGTACACAAGCACCAATGGAACTGTGTGTGTGTATGTGTGTGCGCGCGCGCGCGCGCACACACACACCCTCAATTTTATTTCATGGCTGTGACTACTGTTCTTGGTTACAAATTAACTACATCTGAAATTAACTAAAACCTAAGTGGTGGGTAACCTGTAAGGGTTTTTCTTTTCTTAATTAAATCATTTGAAGTGGTAATACTCATTTTTAATCCACACCCTTTAAGGTGGGAAGACCCACCTCTAATCTGGACCACACCTTTTACTGGCAACGTATATAAGGACATGGAAGAGGAAAGCTCTCTCTCTTTTTCTGCCTGCTTTCTCCTACCCTTGCAAGTCCATTCCTTCACTGGTACTAGAACCTCCTTCTTCAGGATTTCAGCAGATATTGAAGATCAGCTGAGACATCTAGTCTCATGAACTGAACAACTATTAGATTCTTGGACCTTCCATTGGTAGACAGCCATTGTCTAGCTGGATCACAGGCTGTAACTGTTTCCAATAAATCCCCATTCTATCAGTTCTGTTCCTGTGGAGAACCTGACTAATGGGGTAACATGACCAGATGAAGGAGCAGTTCTTGGTCACAGTTAACACAGGAGCCAGTCAATGTAGGGGACTTCTGAAGGGAGCCTGACCCAGCTGAGACATGAAATATTTCCTCCTGTTCCTTAGCTTTCTAATTCCTCCCTGGGGAAGACAGTGTGATAGTGAGAGCTCCAGCAGCCACACTGAACCACGAGGCACTATGGCTCCAAAAGCCTACATTTTAGAAGGAATAAAAGTAAGAAGCCTGAGTCTTTGATGATCATGAAGTGCTTTACCGTTTCTAAACTCCTATCTTGCACTTCTGTGAGGTTAAAAAAAAAAAGATTAAAATCATTGTTATTTTAGTTTTCTCTTATACAGGACAGAACCTTATCCTAACCAACAGAATAATCCTTAGCTTAGAGATGCAGTTTTGTATACATACGGATTCACCGACTTGGTGGTTCTCAACCCTAGTAGGAAGACATCACCTGGTAGGCTCTCCACAGTGGATGCCTGAAGGACCTCAGGAGTCCTGACAATTCCTTTGCTTGAGGGAACCTCCCTGGGAATCATCTGCATAGCGTTCTTCTTCGGGTCTGAAGCCAAGGAGCCACCAGGAACTGAGTCATTTCCAGTTTTCTTTTTTATTATTCCAAAAATTCCACTCCCAAACACCTCTAATATACCTTTTGCCTGATTTTTCTTGTAATTTCTTGGCAGTGTGCCCCTCCACATCTGCCACCATAAGAGCCCTTGCTAAGTTACTAGTGTAGACTTTGCATCCTGGCAGCAGTCCACGCAGTGAACACAAACCTGCCATGGTGGGCTATTCATCTTGTCCATGTGCAGTTTCCCCTTGATCGTCATTGCCAGGGTTTTCTCAGACAAGAGCTCAAAATAGCACCGTGCAGGTTTGCAGGGGTTAAGACTGTGGTTTTTCATTTGAAGGGAGCTCACAGCTTCTCCCCTACACTGTATCATTTGATTCATTATCTCTACAGAAGATCAGTTCACACTACGGCCAAACATCAAGATTTTCCCTTCAATTCCAAGAAGCCCATGTATTTTCCTCTTCTAAAAGACACACAGCAATCTAATGTCACTTGGACAGCAGCTGTTCTTACAGTTGCATCTTTTATACTATGATGTTATTACAGTGAAACACCCTAAATCATACTTGAAAATGACCTCCCTCAGCTCAGCCCCTAGTTGTGCATTTCTCTTGTGCTGTTATCGAAAACCAGATTAAACCTAAGTGTGGGTGATGTGGGGAGCTTGAGTGTAGCTGTGTAGAAGTTTCCTCTAAGTTACACATTCCTTCCTGGAGGGAAGATCATTAAGAGGAAGTTCTAAGAAAGGCTTTTTGAGAAGTTTCAGGAAGTATGTTTACTCACAAGTCTCAGGAAGTCACTAAAAGTGATCACATGGACAAGCCTCCTTCCTCCACAAGGTTATACAAGCAGTCTGCTGAGAAGAGACTGCAGCTGTGGAACTGCCTGCAAGTCCTGCAGAGAGCTCTAGGATTGCAATTTTTGTGAGTCATCACTCATACTGGAGTGACCTTGAACGATGCAGTGATCTTTGAGGTGTCCCTGCTCCTACAAGAAGCCTGTCACCCATGCTCTTGTAAGTAACCATGATGAACTCATGGGTTCTCCAAACCAGACTCTCGTCTGTCACTGCTTTTCTACTTGGTGTTTATAACGTATCTCCCCAGAGAGTTTCATACAGCAAAGAAACAGTCCACGGTGGAGGGAGGCAGGATGTCAGTGGGCTCCAGGTATTAGGAATGACACTGGCAATTTCACTTTATGCCATGGTGGAACAGGAAGCAGAGAGTGGACAGAAAGTGGAGCCAGAAAAAAAAAGTGCTCAGGCTTATTCCTCAAGGGCCATGTCCTCTAGAGAGGTAGTGCCTTCCAGACAGCATAAACTGGAGACCAAGTGTTCAAACATATGAGACAACAGAAAACATCACATTCAAATGGTAACACAGCCCTGGTGGCACACATGACCCAGCCATGGCCAACTCAAGCCACATTAATCTCCTCTTTGTGGACTGAATGGTGTTTCTCCAAATTTTTAAGTGCTTGAAGTGCTAACCCAGAGGACTTCAGAAAGTGACCACAGAATAACTGATTGAAGATTAATTTGAATATAATGTCTTTAAATAATCAATAAATAGGAAGTCATTATCCAGGACCCTAGTCCAATAACTGGTGTCTTCATTAAAATAGACCAAATCTTGTCATTTTTTCTTGGTCATACCTGTAATCCCAGGACTTGGGGGGCTGGGGCAGGATGGCATAAATTTGAGGCCAGCATGGGCAATAGAATGAGATCAAACAGAAAAAAATGAAAAGAAAGAGGGTGGGCAAGCCACAAATACAAGGAATACATGAAGCCACAGGCAGAAGATAGCACCCTTCCGGTTAGAATTTAGATGTCCAGGTTTCCAGCCTTCATGACTAGGAAACATAAAAGTCTCTTTATTAAGTGTACTCAGTATGGGGCTTTTATGTCATGTTGGCCTCAGATGACTAATACAGACTTAAAGCCCATATGGGGCTAGGGATATATAACCCAGTGGGTAGAGTGCCTGCCTATCATGCACGAAGCCCTGGGTTCAATCCCCAGCACTGTATAAAGCAGGCACAGTAGCACATGCAGCACTTAAGAGGTGGAAGTACAAGTTTCAGAAGTTCAAGGCCACCCTTTGCCACACAGTGAGTTCAAGGCCAGCACAGGCTCCCCGACAGCCTGTCTCAAGAAGCAAGCCAAAAGAAAGTAGATAAATAAAAGGAGCCCATCTGGTCAGTAAGATCGTGGAAGGTTTAAGTGTTTACCCTCCAACTCATTTAGGGAATTTTCATGTAGCCCATTAATAAAATAATTCAACGTGGCTTCCTAGTCTGGATCAAATGGGAAGAAGTACAAGAGAATTTGAGTCTTTCAGTATTCAAAATCAAAAACTGGCAATTGTTTACTTCTCAAACAGAATATTATCCTTCTGTAGACAATATTAGCAATAGCAGCAGCAGACTTGTGTAGATGTAACCAACTGTCTTATTAAATAAGAAACACAGAGCCGATTCAGAGAAGAAAGCCAAGAGGTCAGACCTAAGAACCTTACCCTTCCTGCTTCAGCCAAGAGAGCTCTCCGAAAAAAGGGGCCTATTTCCTGTGTGTATGTCTTTATATAGTCTAGCTGTTCTGCCTTCTCATTGGTTGTAAACCCAAACACGTGACTGCCTCGTCACTGCCTGTATATACAGTCCTCCAGGTCCTCTATGGTATTGAGATTAAAGGCGTGTGCCACCGCTGCCACGCACTTGCTATGGCTCTAATAGCTCTGACCCCCAGGCAACTTTATTTATTAACATACAATTAAAATCACATTTCAGTACAAGTAAAATACCACCACAGACTTGCCTGCTAAAACTCCGGATGTCATTAGGTGCAGCATGGCCAGCTGAGCTGCCATAAGAATACCAAAATATCAGGGGCTTTGTGTAAATGTATGTCTTGTTCTTGCGAAGATTTCTGTGAGGAAGCAGCTTTCCAAGGATGCTGCCCTCAGGGCAGTGGCTTCTTCCAGCCTCTACTTTTAACAGACTCTTCTCTACAAGTTGGAAACTCAAAGAGAATCACTGAGCTCCTAAGTGCCTCCACCCAGGAGTAACCAGCGGCCCTTCTACTCTCAGCCCATCAGCGTGAACGCATAGTTTTGTCAACAGAAGATGCTGGGAGATAAGAGCCTTTCCGGAGTCCGGGGAGAGAGAAGAGTGACTGTTGTGGTGAGAATTCACATAAGAAGAAAGGCCACTGTGATTCTTGTGAGCCGAGGGGTGGAAGGGAGCAGGGAAGGGTGGCTTACCCCCCGGAGGAGGGGAGACTGCTCGGGTTAACTGACCTTTCCGATGTCTATGGGGACCTCCTCCTGCCATGTTGGCCATTATCCTGTGCTTGGAAGGTGGAACACCAGAACAACGAAAGGGTCATGGGAGCCAAATGAATGGCATGGCTCCTTGTTCTGAAATGACAAAAACAAGTGGCCATTGACAAGAATCAGTAGCCATCTAGCATTTGGGGTGTTATATAAAGTCAACTCTTTTATGAGATAATGACCATAATACATGGGTGTTGTCCCACTAAGAATTTGGCAGCCACTCATAATTTTATCAATTTTTAATTATTGTATTAAACCACTACAGCTAGTGATTTTGCCTGCACTTTGTTTCAGTTGTACAAGGGAACTGACTTTTGTGAGTGCCCCCTTTTCGGTGTTGAACATGCTTTCTCATTCCTTTCCCACAATATAAGAATGGATTTGTCTTAGTTTCTTTCCCTATTGTTGTGGTAAGATATACTGACAAAAGAAACTTGAGGAGCATGGGTCTGGCTGACAGTTCCGGGGGACAGTGGCAATCACAGTGGCAGGAGCATGAGGCCGTTGGTCACATTGCACCCACAGTCAGGAAGCAGAGAGCAATGAGTCTATTTTATACAATCCAGGATCCCCTACCTAGGGAATGGTCCCACCAATAATTAAGATGTATCTCCCACATCAATTAACAAAATCAAGGTAGTCTGTACCGGTGTCTCCAAAAGCCAGTCTCCCAGGTGGTTCTACACATTTAGTATTTACAATCATATAGTGTTGTGCCTTAGCTGCAGAGACCCAGAAGAAACTGTCCTGGTTCTAGTGTCTTTTGTCTCACTTCTCACTGCTTTCCTGGATGGAACTCACATCTAAAATGAACCTGTTAAATTTCCCACCCTGACTCCCCCTCACATCCAACCCCAGCTTAACCTCCCTTGACTCTGTTAAGGACCCTCCATCCCTACAGGTGTTTGACCTGGACCAGCAGGTCATTCTTTAGTAGCAGGCTCTGGAGGGGAAGGGGGTGGAACAGGGGATCAGAAATCATAAAGAGGACATGGAAGTTGGGATCAAGAGTCTGTGTGAGCTGGTGACTCATGCCAGCAAGTTTATTTAGAAGTACATCTTATATATTATTTGCAAGGGACAAATGGGAGAGAGTCAAAACAAGACTGCCACAAAACGAGGCAACATCAGCAGGAAGCTAATCAAGCAATGTTACACAAAGGGGACCAGGGAATCTCAGCTGTCACAAGCAAGCACACAGCAGCTTTGGGACTGATTGTTATGGCCCCTTCAAGTGAGAAGAGTTGGGTTCTCAGTCTCCTGAATCAAAGCTTCCCCAAGGCCTGGCCTTAGATAAAGATCCATGTTCCTTCTCCATACACTGGGGACTCAGGGAAAGTCTTGGATTGTCCTGGCTCCCAATGGGTGATCAACCCACAAATCTAAGAATTATTCTTAATTCTCTCTTTTCTTTCTGTCTGATTTCACATCCAAAGCTTTCAGTATACCTATGTTCTTCCTGGATAGTTATCAAATTCATTCCTTTCTCAGTACTTACTGGGTTGCCTTCTTCAAGTTCACCATCATTGTCCAGATGCATTATGCATAAGCTTCCCGTTTGGTCTTGGGGCTTCTATGTTTGCCCCTCTAATCCACTGTCTACCTGAAATCAGAATAACTCTTACAATCACAGCCACATGCCACATAACTGTGCCTCAGTTAACAATGGACTGCATATACCACAGTGGTCCCAGGAGGGGACACAGCTGAAAAATTCCTATCATGCAGTGTTGTGGCTTGTGATGTTCAGATGTGGGGTTTGGAAAGTGATTGGGCCATGAGGGCTCTGACATCATCGACTAATCCACCTATGAATGCATGATGGGCTACTGGGAGGTGGTGACAGCTGTGGAAGGTAGAGCCTGATTGGAGGAAGCCAGTCACTGAGAGAATGTCCACAGAAATCTCTGAAACCCTGAGCCAAAATCCTCTCTGCTTTGACTTTCTTGGGTGTGATTGTGAATGTAAATTGTCAGTTTGATGAGACCTAGAATCATCTGAGAGACAGAACTCTGGGCAGGCCTGTCAGGGACTACCTCAACTAAATTGGTGATGATGGGAAGATCTGCCCACTGTGGGTAGCACCATTCCTTGGGCTGGGATCCTGGACTGCAAAAAAAGGAGTAAGTGAGATCTGAGCATGATAAATCATCACTCTGTGTTTTGACAGTGGATGAGACGTGACCAGCTGCCTCAAGTCCCATGCTGCACTGACTTCCCTACCATGGTAGACCTCAAACTGTGAGCCCCTTCCTCCCTTAAATTGCATTTGTCAATGTATTTTATTTACAGCAAAAGACAAATAACTAAGACATCAGGTATTTTCATCATAGTGACAGAATGTGACTTACACAAGCAGCACCACAAAGTGTACTATATCTACTTAGCTACTCTAGAACTATTTTCCCAAAAATTCCCTTCCCTGTGTGGTTCTGAACTAGCTTTGACCAAAGGTGAATTTAGCATCAGCTATGGAAGACCAAAGCAAAAAACAGCTATGTTGCATGGAGGTGGTCAGAGCAAGGCCAAGCAATACTACAACTCACCTATGTGTGGGGAGCAGATGAAGTCCTGAGTGAATGTATATTGTAGACATGAGCATGACTATGTAGAGGACCACAGTGCTTCAGACCTATGTTAATGACAAGACCTTCCTCCAGTCAGGCTCAGAGTAATGCCAAGGACTTCCCCTGGTCTAGTTATGCATTTTGACAGTATGTGCAGAAAATATCGACCACAGCTTCCAGGATGACTTCTCCCTTACAGAGACTCCTTCTGAGATTATCTCACCTTCCTCCTCCTATACGCAGCCATATTTAATACATGGCTGAGTGTAATGCGAATCTTAAAACAAAACAAAACAAAAGAACCCAGAGTTAGATATTGAGCTGAAAGATCAGAGAAGCAGAACAGCTTACCTCTACAAAATCCTCAGCCTCAAGAGAGAGAGTTCCTGTTTCCTCATGCCTTATATACCTTTCTGTGTCCTGTCATATTACTTCTTGGGATTAAAAGTGTGTGTCACCACTGCCTGGTTCTGTTTTTTTCATGTAGCCCAGTGTGACCTTGAACTCACAGAGATCCAGATAGATCTCCGCCTCCCGAGTGATAGGATTAAAAGTATGTGCCACCACTGCCTGACCTCTGTGTCTAATTTAGTGGCTGGCTCTGTCCTCTGATCCCCAGGTAAGCTTTATTGGGGTACACAATATATCACCATAGCTGAGTTTCCCAGATGCTGGTCAATGCTATCAGAGCTGACACAACCTAGAGACTCTCAATAAAGGATTGTCTACACTGAATTGGCCTTTGAGCATGTCTTTAGAAGATAGTCTTCATTAAATTAGTTGATATGGAAAGACCCAGACAACTATGCTTGACACCATTCACTAGGCAGGGGATCTTAAACTGTATAAGACTAGAGAGGTCAAGCTGAGCACAAGCAAGTGAGCATGTGTGCATCCATTTCTCTCTGTTGTTGACTATGGGTGGGACTACCTGCTTGAGTCCTTCCTACAATGATGGACTGTAATCTGGAAATTTTAAACTGAATAAGCCACTTTCTCCCTTCAGCTGCTTTCTGTCAGGGTGTTTTTCACAGTAACAGATATGAAACCAGGACAGAAACCAACAGATTCTAGCTCATCGTCACAGATCCCAGGAGGAAACCTTTCCTTTACAGCCAGGATGGCTGCCTGTCTACCTGCTCTGATGACTGTCAGCCCAGTACCGTACACGGAAGCAACAACCAGAGGCTAGCCATCATCTAGTTCTGGGTGACAACCCCTAAACAAATTCTTGTTCCTTGTAGTGCCTAGCATATCTGCTTCTCTGATGAACCCACATTTCAGCGTCTGTTTCTGGAGAATCCATCCAAAGGAAGTTACTTAATAAATGCTCTGTGATACTTTGTGATGGTTAACACTGATTGTCAACTCAACCAAATATGTAATCCTCAAAGAGATAAGACTTGAGCATGACAATCAGGAGTTATCTAGAATGGGTTCATTGTGATCAGAAGACACAGTCTAACCATGAGCATCATCATTCCTTGGGCTGGGGTGTCATACTGCAAAGGAAAAAAGAAAAAAAGAAAAAGTAGGGAACTACCTGAGCAGTGGCATTCACAGCTCTCTATTGACCAGCTGCCTCCTGTCATACGATTTCCCTACCATGGTGGACTGTATCCCCCGGAACTGTGAGCCACAATAAACTCTCCCTTCCTTAAGAGCTTCTGTCAGGTATTTTATTGCAGCAACAAAAAGAGTAGGTGATACAGCCACCATGGCAGTGCAGATACAATGACTCTTAACTCAGGCATGTGAGACTAAAGGTTGCCAGTCATCCAGAGCACACAGCACCTGTAGGAGGGAATTGACAGAACTCTCCTAAATATGCAAAGCTGGTGTACCTTGCTGGCACACGGGGACCAAGAGGGAGTCTCCACATAGAGAGCATCACAGCAGGCAGTCAGCGGGCAGAAACTGACTAATTCTCAGCACAGGTGTTCTCGCTGGTATTGATACTTGGTCTGAAGTCAAAATATAGTCTCTCTGGCTCCTCCTACACAAGCAGGTGTTTCTCACTCCAGAGCCTGCAATGTATGTGTCTTCTAAAACTATAAAAATAGGCATTGCTGGTGTTCCTCTATAGGAACACTTAGAAACAAACAGCATTTGGAAAGCTGCATACATCTTTTATAAACTTGTTCTACTTCCCTGGGAAGCTTGCTAGGTCTGGAGTGTGAGCATAGATCCATGTATAGTCATAAATTTCTCACGTTGATGTGCTTGAGATTTGGAGCTTCTGAGAAAGGCAGCAGGACAGGTCAAGCGAAGAAGCATTACCTTTTATTTTAAAAGTAAAATCGATTTCTGAATTGCTTCATGTTGCTAAAATCTTGGAATTATAGATTAGGATTAAAAATATCGAATTCTAAGTAGGATATTGGGAAATGCTCAAATAAATTTAATTTCCTAATTTAAAAAATAAAAAATAGTTACTACCACAATAAGACAATTTTTATACCAAATATTTTCTATCTACTTGTGTTTATAACTCCTTTTACACTAGACTTTGTTCCCAGTAGAAGAAAATAAATTCTATATATAATGAGTTATTTTAAAGCTATTTTTATTCTAAGACTTCAAAACAGACTGAATGTACTTTTCTAGTGCTTTATAACTTGGGATCAATAATTCATTGTGATAAAGAGCCACCGATCTTGCTATTCATAAAGAATATTCTGGTGGAATTGTTAATTAAATGATGCAAAGACTTTTCTTCTATGAAGTTATGATTCACATCTGAGGCTTATAAAAAGACACTAAACACAAGAAAAGAGAACATTACCCTCCAGACTCAGAGAAAAGCTTCAGTTAGAAGTGATTTTCTAAAGAAATGAACAGATTTCAAACAAGAATGTTGGCAAATACCAAGTAGGTATTTATATTTATATTCCTACCTATATCTGTTCCTATTATAAATGCAGACACAGCTACTTGGTAAATAGCAAATAAGTGTTTATCTAATATCTAGATATAATTAGATGCAGATATAATTGATACAGAAGTTGATAAAATCAAGAAGCCTCCACGAAATACAAGTATCAAACTAGGAGCTGAAGACAGCCTCTCCCTCTTAGTCCACCAGCCTTACCCACTGCACACTGCATCCACCCTCCAGGCCCAGCCCAGCTGCACACCGCATCCACCCTCCAGGCCCCAGTGCACTGCACACCGTATCCACCCTCCAGGCCCAGCCCAGCTGCACATCCTGTGCTTCAGTACAGTCTAGTAAGGCTGTCCTTTTAACTCTACCCCATGTGTATTCACTCCAATCCTCAAATGTTGTGGCTCCCACATGCAATGCTCCACCTGCACCCTCCCCAATCTCCAGGCTTGGCCCAGGAGGCATATCCTGTGTCAGCCAAGCCTGCTGTGTTCACATCAGACACACAGCCAACAAAAGGAGTCTACATGCCTAGGTCTCATCCCTAAAACACAAATAATATGAAAGATCAAAATAGAACCCCCACCCATCAACACATTCGGGAGAAAAAGTGAAAATCCACGTATTCTATCTAACATAGTGGAGAAAAACGACATCAACAGCAAACAAATCAGCAGCAAGAAAAAAAAAAAAAACCCATGGAGATCAAACAACTCATTACTCCCTGCATGATGAATGGGTTAAAGATAGAAGTCAGAAAGTTCCTGGACTAAACAGAAACTATAATACAATACAGCACACCCTCTGGGACATGGTGAAAGCTGTCCTATATGAGGGATGTGTAGCCAGCAGCTCCTGTGTTAAAAAGCCAAAAAGAGCACAAATAAAGGACTTAATGATGCAACTCAAGAAAACAGAAAAGCATGATCAAGCCAAGCCCCAATCCAGTAGACGGCAAGAAGTAATAAAAATTAGAGCCAAAATGAATGAAATGGAAATAAGGAATCAATGACTACAACAGAGGTTCTTTGAGAGAATAAACCTATACTCCATTAAGTTGGAAAATCTTTGAAAAATGGATGGATTTCTAGATTCATCCAGACTGCCAAAGTTAAAGCAAGATGATCAACAACCTAAACAGACTCATAACCAATAAGTAGATTAAAAGAGCAAAAAAGCTCCTAACAATAAAATAAAAAAGCCCAGGCCCAGAAAACTTTCAAAGCAGATCTACAACCAATACTTCTTAAATTATTTTTAAAAACAAGGAAACAGAAGGAGCTCCTCCAAGTATACTTTAATACCAAAACCAGGTAAAAACACGACAGAGCAATGTCCCTCATGAATATAAATGTAAAAGTTCTCAATAAAGTACTTGCAGACCAAATATAAGCACACATCAAAAAGACCATCCACCATAATCAAATCAGCTTCATCCCAGAGATACAGCAGCAGTTCAACATGTGTTAGGTCACTAAATGTAATAACTCATATAAAGGGATTAAAGATAAAAATCACATGATAGTTTCAATAGACTCAGGAAAGGCCTTTGACAAAATCTAGCATGCCTTCATGATAAAAGTTCCAGAGGGAGGAGAACTGAAGAGCGCATCCCTCAACATAATAAAGCTGTATATGACAAGCGACAGCAAACATTCTAAATGGAGAAAAACTCTCAAAACGCTAAAACAAGGAGTGGGACGGGGCTATTCCCTATCTCTCCTCCTTGTCAATACAGTGCTCAGAGTGCAGCTGGAGAAATAGGCAAAAGAAGGAACTCAAAGGGACATGAACAGGGAAGAGGGACGTCAAGTTGTCCCTACGTCAAGTTGTCCCTACTTGCAGATATGCAGATATATGATATTGCACCCTAAATATTCCACTTGAATTGAAGCAAAGTACCAGGACACAAGATCAACTTAGAAAAATCAGTGGATGCCTTTATATGCCAACAAGAAACATACTAAGGAAGAGATCATGGGCACATTCACATTTACAATAGCACCAAAGAAAATAAAATATCTTGGAATAAACCCAACCAATGAGGTAAAAGATTTTTCTACAATGAAAACTTCAAATCTCTGAAGAAAACACTAGGAAATGGAAAAACTTTCCATGTCATGGACTGATAGAATTAATATTGTGAGGGGAAAAAAATTCTACCAAAAGTAATTTCCAGATTCAATACAACCTCAATCAAAATCCCAACAATATTTTTTACAGAAATTTAAAAAAATACCACAATTCTTTTGGAACCAGAAAAGACTCTAAATAGCATATACAATCTTAAAGAAAAAAAGAACAATTCTGTAGTGATTATCTTTTCAGATTTAAAGGTACATTACAAAGCTATAGTAATAAAAACAGTATGGTACTGGTACAAAATAGACATGTAGACCAATGGCAAAAAATAGAAGGTGCCAACATGAGTACATGTAATGTCAGCTTTCTGATACTTGACAAAGCTGTCAAAAACATACACTAGAGAAAAGAGTACCTTCAACAAATGGTGCTGAGGAAACTAGAGATCCACATGTAGAAGAATGAAACTAGATTCATATCTATCACCACGTACAAAAAGTAACTCCAGGGCTGGAGAGATGGCTCAGAGGTTAAGAGCACTGACTGTTCTTCCAAAGGTCCTGAGTTCAATTCCCAGCAACCACATGGTGGCTCACAACCATCTGTAATGAGATCTGGTGCCCTCTTCTGGCCTGTAGCCATACATGCTGTATACATAATAAATAAATAAATCTTTAAAAAAAAAAAAAGAACCTACTAACTCACCTATTCTTAAAAAAAAAAAAAAAAAAGTAACTCCAAGTGTATCAAAGACCTCAATTTGAAACCTGAAACAATAAAACTAATAGAACAAAACATAGGTAGTACCTACAAGATATAGGTGTAGGAAAGGACTTTCAGAATAGGACTCCATTTGCCCAGGAATTAAGGCTAACAATTAACAAGTGACCTCATAAAACTAAGAAGCTTCTGTAGAGCTAAGGAAACAATTAATTGAGTAAAGAGGAAGCCCATCGAATAGGAGAGAATCTTTGCTAGCTATACATCTAACAGAGGATTAATGTATGAAATATATAAAGAACTCAAAAACAGCCAAGAAACTAACACAATTTAAAAAAATGGACTATGGTAGTAAACAGAGAGTTCTCATAAGAAATAAAAATGGCTAAGAAATAACTCAAAATGTTCAGGATCCCTAGCAATTCAGGACATGCAAATCAAAACAACTTTCAGAATGGCCAAGATCAACAAAACAACAAAAATGCTGGTAAGTACATGGGCGAAAAGAAACTCCAATTCACTGTAGTGGGATTGAAAACTGTTTTAGCCATTTTGGAAATCAGTGTGGAGAACTCTCAAAAAGCTAAAAATAAATCTATCATGTGGCCCACCTCTACCACTCCTTGCCATTTGCCCAAAGGACTCAGCATCCTATTCTATAGATCCTTGTTCAGCAGCATCCATTGCCCCTCTGTTCACAACAGTGAGGAAATGAAAGCATATAAATGTCCTTCAAATAATGGACTGATAACAAAAACATGGTACAGGTACATGATGAAATACTTCTCAACTGTAAAGAAAACAGAAATCATTAAATATGCAAGTAAATTAATGGAGCTAGAAAAAAGGTAACCCAGACCCAGAAAGACAAACCACATGGTCTCTCTATTCTGTGGTTCCTAGCTCCAAATCTTCAGCAGTGAGTACATAATCTGGAGTACTTACAGAAACCAGGAAACCTCAAAGGGACCTGGAGTGGCAGGAGGTCTGTAGAAAAGAGAATAGCAGGATGCAGGTGATATGAAGGGGGATGGGAAAACTTGAGAAAGCCTTAGTTGCAGAGGGGAGCAGAAGGGCAATACAAGAGAAGGAAGGAGGGATAAATGACATTAAGAGTTCTTGAAAAAGATACAGTGAGTGATTATTTTATATTTACCTAAAACTACATATCAGTGTATGTATATACATGTACATATACACACACACACATACAGTTTAAATTAAGTTATACTACTTGGGATGACAATACTCCCCGCCAGAGGCATAGACTATCTAACAAAAACTTCAGTGCTGGGCATGGGAAATGCCCATTCTAGCTGTTGGTGAGGGGAGTCCAAGATACTCCCAAAACAATACAGGCTATTTTTACTGCCCTTAGTTGCTTTCCAGTGGTTGAAGGTGAGTTCCTATTGTTGAAGATACCACACACCTTGGACATGGGACACAAAAGTTTGACCTAGAACTGGCCTGAAAGCCTCCTCCCTGAAAACTAGGTTTCATGGTACTAGAAAGTGCTAGGCAAGCTGCTGTGGAAGAAAGCAATCAATAGCCCTACTTCACTGTGATGCTTATGAACCACAACAATGTCCAGCATGGCAAGACATACCCAAATGTGCAATAGTGGTGCTTATATCTTGGCATTAGCTAAGCTGTCTAATCGGACTCAAAACCAGCTTGACAGGAGGAAAATCATGCATGGTAGTGGAAGCCTAGCCAACTACACATGGCTAATGAGGCCATGGATCTTAGACACCTTCTAGTGCTACTTTCCTAAACAATTATAATTACTAACTGCATTCTAAATACGTATCCCTATACCCTTTAGATAAGTGCAGCTCTCAACGCTCATCAAAGAAGTTTCTTTTTGCAGTAGATGGAGACCACTACAGAAAGTCCACAACTATTCAAAATGCAATAAACAACTGACCATGGGGTGCCCAGCCACATCTACATCTCTGACAGGATTCCTGCACCTACAGATCAAGGAACATTCCAGAAAAAGAAGTGGATAAATTGTAAGAGCCAGAGAAGCAGGGAGTCTTCTGTGAGATTGTGCCATCTATCTATGGCAGGAAAACTATACCCATGAAATTTCAAAAACATGACTGCCTAAACAAGACCTGAATAATTCCAACAACAGTTGCCATCCCAACTTGAATGAAGGAAATCTCATGAGGCCTTCCCTGTTAGAGTCCTGGAGAAGTCCCACAAAAGTTCACCATCCACATATGCAATCAGTAAGAGCATTTATTATATGCTGGGGCCGTCCATCCTATACAAAGGCAAAATGGCAACAACCCCGAGAGAAGCTTGCAGGGTCCTTTTCAGCACAGCTAAGAGGAGTTCCTAGGGCAGTTAGGTCATCTCAGATATGATTGGCTTAAGCAAATGGCAATCATATCAGTATGTTCTAATTGTCTAAGGCTAGCAAGGGCTGGTTAAGGTTGTAGTTTTTCCATTTGGGGGCAGGTCTGGACAAGTCTCAAACTTTGTCCTTATTTGGTTATCACCTTGAGCTCTTGTGGCTCAGGCCTGGTACATCCTTGCTCTTAGCGGTGTTGAAGATTGACTGTCCTTTGTTTGTGGCTTCCTCAGAAACTGCTTGCTCAGTCTCAGGAAACTGAAATTGAGGTCTGATTTCCGAGAGAAGACTGGGCAACTTGTTATGGTGTCTGCTCATCCTCTCACACCCTAGGTGAAGATCTACAAGCAATCAATAACCGAGAAAGAATTAATCTTCCACAATTGGAAGATTCACAAAATGAACCCCCTGATTGGTTACCCCCTGGCAGCACTTAACAGACTCAGCAGGTTGTATCTATTCATTTTTATGTATACGTAACAACCATGGTAAAGAAGAGAAGACCACAGCTTTGAAAGGGAGCAGAGCTACAGGAAAGAGGTAGGATGGAGAAGAGGAAAAGGGAAAATGATGTGATTATATTTTAATTAAAATTTTAAAAAAGAGATAAAATATAAATGCCAGATTAAATAATAAAATAAATCAATAAACGCAGACAGAACACCAAACATGTTTATTGTGACAAAAAGTATAAATGGATTAAATTTCCCAGTCAAACGGTTAGGAGTTTCAAACAATGTTTTAAAAACTAAAACCATATACTGATATATATATATATATATATATATACATATATATATATGTATATATATATATATACCAAAATGAAAGTTAAACTAATAGACCAAGTATGCCTGTAATCTTAGCACTCTGGAGGTTGAAACAGGAGAGCTGGGAACTCCAGGACAAAATGAGCCACATGGTAACTTCAGGGGTAGCCTGAATGTTGAGAGCCAGTGTTAGTTTTATGTGGGCTGTTTACCCTGCAAGGAAAAGTCACAATGCACAACAAAACCCACTATAAGAGTTTATTAGGAGAAAGGACGGACAGGAAAGGGTGTGCTAAGACCTATTTGAGAGACATGTAAGGAAGACAGGGGAGGGTATATGGGATCAGCCTTTTATGGACTTCCCCTCACATGTACATATGGACCTACTAGTTATGCCATGGATGCACATAGATTATGTGATCATGCTGCATGTAAATTATGTGACCATGCATTGAGTGGATTACGTAGGACTTAGGGCCCTGGAAATGACTAAGCAAAAATGACTGTCTCACCAGCGCATGCATGGTCATGGGGGAGTGGCTAGAATTCCTATCATCCAGGACTCTTTGATTTTGACCTACAAAGACTAGATTGTTGAATTCTCCAACATTACATCCATGTGCAGTGCCCTCTGAGCACAATCTGGACATTCCCATTCCTCCTGCGAGAGGTCCACAGCCACATCTCTGAATGTTAACAGACTCTGAGGAGCATTTCCCAGAGAAGCGTTCATTCTTTTTTGTTGCTCTTCTCTGAGTTTCTATCTCTGAACCAAAAACTGGAATTCTTAATGGATCCTTTGCTACTGTCTCCTCTCTCTTTACTATCCAGGGTTCTTTTTCTGCTTCACAGGTGAGCAGGACTGACTGAGCAATGTGAGCCCTGCACAGGAGAAAGCCATTCTTCAGAAGTCACCTAAAATTGGGAGGTTCCAGGGCCGCTGGGCTGTGGTTTCCACCACTGGCGCTGACTTTCCCAGGCTGCCCTGCGCGGCTGGCAACTGCAGGTCCGGGGAGTTTTCAGGTCCCCAATACCCGGTCTGATCATCCTCACCCAGTTCCAGGACCACATGGCTTCCTGTGGGTTTTGTTGTGCCTCATGACTTTTCCTCGCAGGGTAAACAGCGCCGCATAAAACTATCAGCCAGACCTGTCCAAGGCTTTCTCAGAGGCTCTGATGAAAAGGCAAAAGGTATCGAGTTCTGTATCCTTGCCCAGGGGCAGGTTTGGCAAGGTCCAGTCTGGGGCCAGGGCCTCAAAGGAGTTAGGGTTTCAGTTCCTAGGAACCTGACTTTCTCCCTGAGGAGACTGAAGTTATCAGTCCCAAGGCTGCTGTGTGTTCAGTCTGCAATGTACTTGAGATACTATGTGTTCCCTTTATTCAACATTGCTTGGGTAGCTTCCTTCTGACTTTGTCCATTGTATGATAGTTACTGCTGACTTTATCCGTTTTTCTCCTGTAAATAGTACATAAGATGCTGCACTTCTGAATAAGCTTGCTTGGCATAAAACCTAGCTTGTGCAAGACCTTTTGATCCCATACTTTACTGTCTTCTTATCTTCCAACCTCCTAGTCATCCCCCACCCCATCCATCCCTGGGACCTGTGTCTGAAGAATGACCTGCTGGTTCAGGTCTCTTGAGTTACACAGTGATACCTCACTCTCTAAATGAATAAATACATGGAAAGCATAAGCAAAAAAAGATGAAATATGGCTACTTTATACACATGTATGGAAATGTCATAATAAAACTCTGTTTTATACAATTAATATATGCTGATTTTTAAAGACCATGGCACAAGGACAAGCATGTGAGTTTGGCATATACATGAGTGTTCAGGGTGTACTGTTCACAAGAACTGACTGTACACACCTCTTCCCAATTCCATGTTTGGTAAGGTCACCCTGGTAGCTGGAGACCAGCCACAGGAACACTAAAAAACATCAACGTAGCCTACAGAAATTATGAGAGATTTTTCTTCTGTTTGGGAAAGTGCTGTACTTTGAGTCCCCTCAAAGGTCTAAGTAGTAAAAGTTTGCTTACTACTATGATGCTACTTATGCTAAGTTGCTTACTACTATGATGCTAACGGAGGCAGGGCAACCTTTAAAAGGAGTAATGGCTAATTTGAAGTCTTAAGACAATTGAGTGAGTCCTTTATAGTGGGACTCAGCCCCTTCTTTCTCCTCTCTTCCGTCTTCTAGTAATGAGCTGGGTGTTTTATTCTGCTTCTTCATAGCAAAGGACTAAAACTCTGCACCAATATAAACTTGTTCTGTTTATAAGTGGATTGTCTCCAGTAAATTACAAATTACAGTAACAAAAGAGTACACAGCATGGGGGAGGGGTAGTTTGACTGGTTGCAGTAACAAAAGGGTGAGCAGCATGGGGGAAGAGTTGTTTGGCTGTAGGTTTGGGTTAGGGTGGGTTTGTTGGTGTGATGCTGGTTTACTGGTGCATTAACATAAACACCTTCCTTCATTCATCTGCTAGACATTTCTCAGTTTTGTTACTACAAACTGTTCTTTAGTTATGATTACTGAAGTGCCCATATTAATTGTCATGCCTCCTAGTTTGCATTCTGTTGCTATGATAAATAACATGACCAATAGCAGCTTGGGGAGGAGAGGGTTTATTTCAGCTTACAGCTTAGTCTGTCACTGAGGGAAGTCAGGGCAGGAACGTAAGGTGGGAACATGGAGGTAGGAACAGAAGCAGAGGTCATGGAGGAACTCTGCGTAATGGCTTGCTCAGCCTGCTTTCTTATACCACCCAGGACCACCTGCCAAGGGATGGCCCTAGTCCCAGTGGTCTGGGTCTTCCCACATCAACTGTTAATCAAGAAAATGCCCTCACACACTTGCCTACAGGTCAATCTGATGGAGGCATTTACTCAACTGAGGTTCCTTCTCCCTAGATGACTCTAGCTGTGTCAAGTTGACAAAAAACTGACCCCCACTGTACTCTTTGTAAGCGTAGGCACCACTAGAAGAAGGTACCAGAGTGCTGGGGCTAGAGTTGTGGGTATTTATGGTCTGCCTGATGTGAGCACTGGGAACTGGGTCCTCTGGAAGGGGTGCTCTTAACAGCTGAGCCATCTCTCCAGCTCCTTCAATCTTTTGAATGCTGAACTTACCAAGGGTAGCCTTGAACTCTCTCTGGAACTGTAGTAGTTTGAATGTAATTGGCCCCCATAATCTCATAGGGAGTGGCACTAATAGGGGCTGCGGCTTTGTTGGAGTGGGTGTGGCCTTGTTGGAAGAAGTGTGTCACTGTGGGGGTGGGCTTTGAGGTTTCCGACCACACAGTTTCTAAATCGACTTCCTGTTGCCTGCAAGATGTTAGACTCTCAGCTATTCCTCCAGCACCATGTCTGCCTGCATGCCACCATGCTCCCTGCCATGATGATAATGGACTGAACCTCTGAAACTGTAAGCAAGCCCCCTCAATTAAATGTTTTCTTTATAAGAGTTACCATGGCCGTGGTGTCTCTTCACAGCAATAGAAGCCCTAACTAAGACAGTAATCCAGGCAGACTTTGAACTTTTGATCCTCCTCCTTGGCTTCCCAAGTCCGTCCTGGGGTTGCAAGCAGCACTAGCCAGGCCAGCAGTCTTCCTCTCAACTTCACTACACCTTCTTGAGTCTAGAACCTCCCAGGCCGCGGAGTGAACTCAGACATCCAATCTGTAGTCGTGAGGTGACTTCCTAAATATCTTTTGATAAACAGTAAATAGATATGCATCTTTTGTCTCAGTTTCTCTGGAGAACATCAACTAATGCATTTCTATTACATGTTTTGCTTTTCTTTAATAGTTTTCTAAACAGTTTCATTAATTTGTAGTTATGCTAGTAATAATTTTTAATAAAAGCATTATTAATTTAATTACTTACAACTTTATTTTCAATCATGAATTCTACATTCATAATATCATTGATTCAATTCATCTCTTGGCTATCTGGAGCATGATGGGGTGTATGTGTTAGAGGGATGTATTGAGAATGTCTCTGCTGCATATCCACTTCAACAGCCAAGGAAGTGTGTACTAAAGTATCTTTTGCTCCAGAGTCCATACACCTTACTCCACTACCTGATTATCTGACGTTTCTGAGGTGGAAATGCCTAGCTCTTGTTTCCCTTCCCCTTGGAGCCTTCTTTCCAGGTGTGCATCATTTCTCTTTTGCTTTAAAATTCAGGTATTTCACCATGATATCCAATTCCATGGATTCAAAGATGAATTTTTCCCCTCGTTGTCCACTCTGAAATCATGTGGTACAGTGGTGTGCCACATCAAGGATGTCTCTGTCCTGTCTGATGACACTTCTGAATAACCACCCTAAGTCCTTCCTAGGCCCGGGGCTATGTGTGGTTTACATTATTTTAAATCTCTTTTCATTAGTTTATTTTTGCCCACACTGGTAAACCATAAATGTAGCACCTAAGCTCTTGTACATTTAAAAGTACTTAGCTTCTATTGTTCCTCTGAACCATTTCTCCGGAGGTACTGCTTCCTTCCTTGAAATTCTCACTCTTGTCCCTCTGTCCGTACTTCTTTTCTTAAGTTAGCATTTGTGTCTTGGGACTCTTTCTTCCCCTTGGGTTTGGGGAGAGGCTGTGTCATGTTTCCCACTCTGTTTGATTCCGTGTTCTACAGTGCACTCCTGTACATGAGCAGTGAGCATGTCCCCACCAGATTTCAGTTGTCTCATAACTCCTCCCCACCAGTCCTCTCCAGTCTTCACCTTCTTCCCACAAACACTACAAATACAATGCTGACAAGTGCAGTGCTCTACAAAGTGTCAAGATAGAGTCAGCAATATCTGTAAATGTGTTCTCTCCTTTCTTGTGGCGCTCTGGCTCATAGGGCAGGGCTGGTTTTGAGTGCTGAGTTTCATCCAAATCTTCCATCTTGATGTACTAGTTACTTTACATTGTTGTGCCCAAATTTCTGACAGGCAAAACTGAAGGGGGCAGCAGTTTATTCTGGTGCATAGTTCAGGGGATACAGACCGTCATAACAGGATGACATTACACCATGGCTTATTCCATGTTGGTGAAAGCTTGCGATTTGCTCACATCATAACCAACCAGGAAGCTGGAAGAGGTTCTTATCCTCAAGGCCAGCCATTAGGAGCCCCCTCCACCAACCATGCCTATTCCCCAAACGCTTTGCAGCTCCTAAAACATCCCACCATCTGGAGACCAAGCAACAAAGCACTTGAGCCTGTGGGTGAGATTTTACTCCCAAACCACAGAACCTGGTGTTCTTTCATATGTCAGTTGATTCTTCTTACACAAAGAAAGCAGCAACATCAAAGTAATTGCATCTGGAGGTAACTGTCTGTCACTAAGCATTTTCCACTCCTTCCCGACAGGAGAAACTAGCCCCAGATAATTAAAATGTGTGGTTTGACTCGTTAGAGAGCAGACTGTTCAGCACCTTTCCATTCTGCCCTGAACATTTGGTCCTTCCTCCTAGTCACAAGTGTTTCCTCTCTCATCTGAGCCCAGCTAGTATATCTGGCTTGAGTCATTTGATTCTTCTTGAAGAATTCAGCACATGGATGAACAGCCATTCCCTAGACCACCATCAGTCATTTTCCTACAGAGACAAAGTACACCCCAGAGACACACTCTTGCTTCCACTAAAATGATGTGAGATAATTAAGATGCTATTAACTCATTTGAATCATTTTGGAGTTTTTGAAGTTTTTTATCTAATAAGATTAAAAAACCACACTAAAATCATAGGAGAGTAATTTATTTCCTTCATCAAAATAAGTAAGCAATTTCTCATATCCCCATGAGATGGTGGGGTCTATATTTGGGAGCAAGACACACACAAAAAAGACAAGACAGTTTTTATGATTTACTGCTGATCACATCAAGGTCAGAATCTGCATTGATGCAAGTCAGTTAGGACAAAAATAACAAAGCACAGCAATTATTGTACACGTACAAAGCTAGGTTGAGCTTTTACAGCAATGTTCACACATACTCTGTGTGCTCCTCATTGGTAAAGCACAAATTACACTGTGCATATGTGTATGAACTAAAAATGCATCTATATTTAAAGCAAATTGAATCCCTATTTATGTTTCCTTCTGATTTACTGTCAACTCAAAATAAATCCTCTGAACATTTTAACATTCCCACTTCCAGAATTTCCTCCTCTTTTGTTTGTTACCTGGCTAGAGAAAGAAGTACAGGGAAGTTTCTCTCAATTCAATAACATATTTTAAATTTTTAAAGGATTTCTTTATTTTTATTTGCCTGTATTTTGTATGCATAAGAGGGCATCAGATCCCCTGAAACTGGAATGAGAGAGAGTTGTGAGCTGCTAGGTAGATGCTGGGAACCAAACCCAGTCCTCTGCAAGAACAGCCAGTGTTCTTACCCACTAAACTGTCTCTCCAACTCCTTAATTATATATTTTAATGTGAGCTGGCATAAAGAATAAATAAAAACTAGAGGAAGAAAATGTACTTTCCCAAAGTGTACATAATTTAATACGCAATATAGTTCTTGAAAGCAGCAACTCCACCAAAATTACCTATGTAGTGTTTTCTTAAAAACCTATGGTTACAAATTGCTCTGATCTTTCAGGAATCTACTTTATTAAATAACATCTTTGCACTAATACTCTCTGATCTCTGACTATGCCATAGAGAAACTCAGTTAATTATTGAGACATTCTCACAAGATGTCCTCCATTTCTGTATACCCATTTTACAGGGAAAAGATAGACACTAAAGATACCTGTGTACATGTTCATGGATACAATGAAAAAAGAAACCCAGCCACATAATCTCAGGTTCCAGCAGATCAGGCTGAAATGCCTTGGAATGGAGTTTCATCTTTGGTTACTATGGTTACATCTCACATGTACTTCTATAGGCTTCCAAAAGCACTGTTACCTAATTATCTAAAAGGCATGTGAAAATCAAGTATGGATTATATTAGGACATTCAAAACCCAGCCCATTCCTATGATAGATCAAAGAGAAGATTCACTTAACCATAGCAATAGATGTTTGAAAATACTTTATAAAATTCAATATCCATTCCCAGTTTATACGCCTTAGAAAGGAGAACTGTAGCATATGAAACTATCTCAGAGCAGAAGCATACAAAAGTGAAAGTGACCAGTCCTGGAGGCAGAGGGGAAACATGGCCGTCATTAAACTTGGATCTGCAGAAAATGGATGGCCAAGCTCCAGAGTCATGGAAACCATAGTAAGGCTTGTAGATGGCTAGTAGATTCATCTTCACAAGAACAAGAGGAAAATATTAGAGGTGGGAGGCCCAGAGATCCCTCAACGAAACCAAGAGGTCCAGAAGCTCTGTGTATGCACAGAGCTGCCAGGTAAACCTCAGGTACCTTACCCCATCCTTCTCTGTTAACAGTCACTGGTCTCCAGGTGTTAGCCAGTCTCCAACAGGCAAGATGGAAACAAAGAAAAGAAACTTCTAGAAAACAAAAAATGGCTGCTGCTTCTCTTTCCAGACCCTAAAAAAGTCCACTACAAGTTTCCCCCACTCCCTAGCTGCTGGTTTATTCACAGACACTTCCACACAGACTCTTGAATCTGAAGCAGGAGATACTAAGAGGCAGAGGAGAATGCATCCTCCACCCAAGGAGCCAAGCTCCTCCTGCTGTCTTGATCTCTATGTCCTTGGTTCCTGCTCTCTCTCTTTCTCTCCTCTGTCTCTCTGTCTCTCCCTCCATCCCTCCCTCCCCCACACTCTCTCTCTCTCTCTCTGTGTGTGTGTGTGTGTGTGTGTGTGTGTGTGTGTGTGTGTGTGGTGTTTGCAGGGTGAGGTACACAAGCGTCTTCACATTGTGTGGAGACCAGAGGGCCATTTTCAGTGTCATTGCTCAGGAGCTAGCTACCTATCCACCTTGTGTTTTGAGACAGGGTTGCTTGACAGCTTGGAGCTCACCAGTTAGACTAGGGTGACTGTCTGGTGTCCCAGGGATCCCCAGTGCTGGGATTACAAATGCACACCACTGTACCCAGCTTTCTGGCACAGGTTCTGGGGATCAAACTCAGATACTCGTACTTGTGTGGCAAGCGCTTGACTGAATAAGCCATCTTCCCAGCCTGGTTCCTTTTAAGTAACCTGGTTCTTCATCTTCTTGGAAATTATGTGAATCACACAATAGCTTACCACAAAACCCTGGACTTTTTAATAAGCCAGAATCCATTTCAGTTGCTAGCCATTCAACATCTGACTCAACTAAATCCCAAATGTCACTAGACAAAATATAATATATTATTTATGGCATCATTTAAATAAAAATAAAAGCTGCCCACAAAGCAATGAGTATGGCTGACTTTATTCTCTTTCTCTTACTGTTCTGTACATTCTAATTATTGTGCAGTATGCATGTATATAATAATGATAAAATGTTTAATAATTGATAAATGTATTCACTCACCATCATAGTCTCCCAAAAGCTGATTCTGTGAAACAAGTTTGCATACAGGAAGTCCACTGGGGAATTCTCAACATCCATGAGGAAATAGAGACCAAGAACTGGTCCAGTGGAAGAGCTGAACTGAGATGCAGTCACAAGGACTCCAGGAGGGACTCTGAACTTGAGCTGACCTTTCTGTCACCCTGAATTGGGATGGGAACCACAGCTTAATCCTCACATAAACAAGGCATCATATATGGCCTACCCCAATCGTGAGCAAAGCAGCTTTTTAGCTGAAGGCAAATCTTTCAAAAGAGTTTGGCTAAGAGCTTGTAGCTGCCAAAACCCAAGCAGCTGAGGGAATTATTTGCACTGCCAGAGTGGAGCAATCTGCTCAGTACTGTGCAGTACCCACAACTGTCTGCTGCTTCTCCTGCTCGGTTGTGTGCTTAACATAATCACATCTGGAAATAGCTCGTCCAAGATTCCACAGGGCATCTTTTCTGGGATGAATTTGGAAGAGGACTATAACAATTCCATCCATCAATAAAGCCTCCTTCCTTCTTCTTTCCCTTCCTCTCCCTCTTCCCTTTCTCCCCCTCTTCCTTTCCCTCTTCCTTCTTCTCTTCCTTCCCTCTTTCCTTCTTTTCTTCCTTCTTGCCTTCATTCTCCCACTCTTCCTTCTTTCTTCTTCCTTCCTTCCTCCCTCCCTCCCTCCCTCCCTCCCTCCCTCCCTCCCTTCCTTCCTTCCTTCCTTCCTTCCTTCCTTTCTTCCTTCCTTCCTTCTTCCCTTATTCCTCCCTCCAGAGGCTATTCTTGATTCCCCACCATGAATATCACATCTGCTGAGAAGACAGAGACTCCCATCATCAAGAGGTCCAAACACTCTTAGAAGTAGCTGCTGTTCCTGTCCTTTTCCCAGAAAAATTGAGGGAACAACCATCAAAAGACATCCATGGAAATCATTACCTGTGTGTCAACTGCGTTCTCCTCTCCCTTGTATCACATAAGCATAGCACCAGTTATAACTATACTGGTCAAAATGGTGGCCCAGTCCTTGCTCACTCTTTACTCTTAGCACAAGAAGCCTCAAGAGCCCAAGAACATTGTAATGGTGTTTACTGTTCCCTCTAGTGTAAGTACTCCATCTTGAGAATCCAGACCACTAAACCAACAAAATCATTTCTGTGCGGACAGAATGCATAAATTCTTGTGAGTCACACCCCTTGTTTCCAAGACCTGTTCTTCCTATGTATGCGATACACCATAGACTGGTGATTCCCTTAGAGTTGGACTGTGTACTGGATGATGCTAGTCTACAGGCCACCCTCACCTACGTCTCATCTGTCCACAACACTGTCCACAGGCCATGTTCTCTATCTGTCAAGCCAGAAGTACCCTGTCCTTATTACTTGGGTCTGATACATGAATCTTCCTTCATCTGTCATAGAAATGGACTTCAAGGTGAGTAACCTGTGTAGTTACATTCAGAAAGGACCTTTGTTCAATTGATTTCTCTGATGTCACTATCTTAAAAATACCAATAATTTTGTGTGTGTGTGTGTGTGTGTGTGTGTGTGTGTGTGTGTGTATGTGTATGCATGTGTGAGTGCACACATGTGATAATGGCCAGAGAACAATCTGTGTTGTTTCACAGGAGCCATCCACCTTGTTTTTTGAGACAGGAGCTCTCATTGGCCTGGAGCACCCCAAGCAGACTTAGACTGGCTAACCGGTGGAGTCCCAAGGATTCTCTTGTCTCTACCTGCCCAGTGATATGCCCAGCACTTTTATTGTGGGTTCAAGGAACTGAACTCAGGTCCCCATGTTTAGAAGACAGGCACCTTACTGAATGAGCCATCTCCCCAGCCCCTAAATAATTATTTTTAACCGGATGCCCTGCACTTTTCATGTTGAACTGAGCTCCACATATTGTGTGGCCAGTTCTTCCCTCTGCCTCTTCTCAGAATAAATTCCAAGAAGGACAAAGCAGTAAGAGAAAACGATGTTCCCAAAAAAGGGCAAACACTTTACAAAGCTTACCTGCCTTTGCATTAGTTTCTGCACAGAAAAGCTTCCTCAAGGCATCCAGTGAATCTGTACAGGTTAACTCCTAATCTATAAGAACATTACCATGTTCTCAAGAGGGGCAGGTGACTGGTGTTTCTGTTCAGCTTTATTCCTGCTTTTCTCTCCCCTTTTCTGTTAATGATGAATAGTTTGTCAAAGAGTGTAAAAAAAAATGCTTAATTTAATTAGTCACCAGAAGTTCTTATTTCTGAGAAAAGATGTAATGATTAAATTCCCTCTGCCTCTTAGTGGTTAGATACCAAATACAGCATCTCCTATCAGTGGACACAGGTCATTGTGCAAGTGACTTTCTCTACAGAGAATTAACATGGGTCCTCCATTTTCAGAGAATTAATGTAAATGGTGCACACAGCAGGGGCTCCTGTGGCCCTCCAACCCTGGGCAGAGCTTCAGAGGCATTGCAACTTACAATGGTTCATTTTCTGTCAGCCTGATCAGGCTGGATGTTTAGTGGAATATTATTCTAGGTGTTTCTATGAGGGTGTTTCTTCCCATTTTATTTACTTTTACATGTGCATACTG
This sequence comes from Peromyscus californicus insignis, assembly GCF_007827085.1. NCBI lineage: Eukaryota > Metazoa > Chordata > Mammalia > Rodentia > Cricetidae > Peromyscus > Peromyscus californicus. Next base: position 104,977,126 of record NW_026294551.1, read on the forward strand.
TGCTTTAGTCAGACGATTACACTGCAATTGTCCCCTACTTCCTGGTCCCCTTCCCAAATAGTCCCCCTTCTACTTTCATTTGTTTTTTTTTCTTAACTTAGATTCTGCATATGACAGAAATGCAATGTTTATCTTTCTAGGTGTTTTCTTTTGCTTAACCTGATGATCTCCAACTCTATCCATTGTCCTATAAATGCCATAATTGCATTTTTCTTTGTAGCTGAATAAAACTCCATTGTGTATATTTACCACATGATCCTTTTACCCATTAATGGACATCTAGACTGATTCCATAACTTGGCTATTGTAACAGAACCAGAACAAATACAGAGACATACAACACACAACCATTTCTCTAGTTCATTTTAGTCCATTTCTCTGTTAACCATTGTCTGAAAACATAATATGTTAAAAGTATAATCTGTCTAAAGATGGCTACTGGATTACTTTAAACATTTGCAGATGTTGTCAGGTTAACAAGACACAATTTATTTGCAAATGTTGCTAACTCATATAAAAGTCCTATAACATCACAGTACTGCAGGCATCCCTCAACACTCACATGGCTATAACTCACGTTCAAGAGGATCAGATGCCCTTTTCTGATACCCTTGGGCATTACATATATGTGGTGCAGGCAAAATATACATGTAAATAAATCTTTTTTTAAGCCTTGTAAACACCAGTGGATATAAAAATCCAACTCTAGTTATGACATGTTGATCCAAACCCTTCTGACTTTGTGCTGAAGGGATGGAAACAATCTGAGTCTTGAGTTTAAATCTAAAATACAATTGATTTAAGTCAGACATCCAAGGCAGCAGCAAGTGGGAAAGGGTGGATAACAAGTATGGCAAGCATCCTGGGCTCTGGACTCCATGTTTACCCAGGGAGACTTAGGAAACCTATTTAATATCTTTGAGTCTTGTTCTCCTCTCTTGACAAGTGAAGAGAATAATACCCCCCACCTTTGCAGAGACATGGGAGAATGTGCTTAGTCTCCTGTCTGATACGTAGTAAGGCTCTCACAGAGCTTTGGTATTGTATTTGTCATCATTATTTCCTGCCCATTCCCAACAGAGGAGCCTGATAAACACTTGTCTACCAAGAATCAAGTAATGCCTTATCACCCAACATTCACCCTGTGCTAATCCCACTTCACACCCCAGCGGAGTCCCTAAACCACCACAGCAAGAACTACGAAGCCCCATGGTGACCTGGCCCTAGAATCAGGCAAGTCCAGCAATCCCTTGCCTCCTAGTTGGTCTCCTTTCTGTCTTAGAGAATTTCTGCTTCTGGTTTCTCTACCCAATACACATTTTTCTCTCCTTGTCCTCTTTAGCAAGGTCTCAAAGTTATGCTCATACACTACCTCCTTGGACAAGCCATCCTAGACAACCAGACCAGAAGAGCCTTTATGACGCACTCTTGAGACCTCTGAACTTTCTTTCATTGCACCCAGTTATTAATATTGACTTATTTTTGTTGTTTAACTTTGTCAACTTGACACAAACACTACCCTGTGACATTAACTGTTGCCCTCCATAAACATCCTAAATCTAGAATCACCTGAGAAGAGAGTATCAGAGAAGAATTATCTACACTGGGCTGGCCTGTGGGTATCTATGGGAGATTGGTCTTAATTAAGTTAATTGATGTGAACAGACCCAGCCCATTTTGGGTGATATCATTCCATAAGCAGGGTTCTGTGAGTAAAGAAATGGAGCTGAGTACAACAAGCAAGCAGGCAGGCAAGCAAATGAGCAGGCATTAATTATGCTGCTCCTGACTGTGTGATGTACCTGAGCTCCTGCCTTATCTTCCCCACAGAGGTGGGGTGTGACCTGGAATTGTGAGCTGTAAGAAATTCTTTCTCCCTAAGTTAGTTTTTTTTTTTTTTTTTTTTTTTTTGGTTAGCACCTTCTTTTTTGAGTGAGAAGTCCAGGAGTGACCATCCTGAAAGGGTACAGATTTAATGAGCTTTTGATGTCACACCGCCCTGTATCTCTAAACTGCACATCCATGCATCCAACCAATCACAGACATGAATGAGTGGCAACTGTACTGGACACGAACAGGCATTTTCTTGTCAGAACAATCTCCCAAGCAATGCACTATAGCGAATGTTTAGCAGCATGTGCATTGTGTTAGGTATTATAAGTCTCCAGTGATGGTCAAAACTGTGCAGCAGGACTGCGGAGGGTCTATGCAAAGACTACGCCATTCCAAATTAACATTGTTGCCTCGTGACAGAGAACAGAACCCAGGGCTTTGCACATGCTCAGTAAGCACATGGCCTATGTTTCCAGTCCACTGCACCACTTTATATAATGGATTTGAGCATCTGCATATTACAGCAGTGTGGGGGGAGGGAGAATGGAACCAATCCCCATGGATACCAAGGGATGACTACATATAGTTTGAAAGACTACATGCTGAGAGAGATGTCAGTGGCCTGGCTCTGGCTGCTGAGATGAGACTGGGATGTGCAGGAGAAAAATGATGCTTAATCTCATTGCCAGCCTTATGTCAAAGGCCAATAAGGACCTGCCTATATCCTCATGGGCAAAACAAGAAAGAGATGTGTCTATTCAGAATGAAGAGAGGGAGAGGCAAAAGAAAGGGATGGGGGGAGGAAGGGGAGAGGGGGAGGACAGGGGAAGGAAGAGAAGGAGAGAGAGAGTGAGGAGGGAGGAGGGAAAGCAGGCTAAGACATAAAGGCTTGGAGAATCATTGTGATAGTAACATGGGAGCAAAACCATTACTCTACTTATGAAGGACTAAAGGTGAACTGTAAATCTAACAGGTGAAATGTACAAAAATCCACCGCCTCAGATGCCAGCATGAGACGTCAGCTGCTGCCCACCATGCACATGTTAAATCTAGACTTCACAGGGTGAAATTTTTGGTGCTGATGAAGTGTTTACACAGTAGCTGGGAAGTTTCTCCTTTCATTTTTATTATAAATGCAATGTAAGTACAAGGGGAGGAAGGCAAACAGAACAGAGGGGAATAAACAGAAAATGTAAAGTTTCAAAGGCGATGCTGACCCCCAGCCTTGACTCCCAAAGGTAGCAGCTTGTGTTGAGAGATTTGGTTTCTTTCCAGCACTTTCCGTGCAGCCCTGTGAAAATATTACTGATATTTTTAGACAAGTGGGACTATGTTATCCATTTTTGCTTTACAATTTATTCTTTCTTCAGCATATATTAGATATTGGCCCCTTTCCACATTCAGATTTTAATAGCCCTCTAACAGTCTGGATGAAAATCTTTCAAGTACTCTCTTATGATTGGACAATTAAGAACCACAGTTCGGCTGTAGGAAAAGAGCCTGTCCTGATAGATCACAAAGAAGATGCCGAGGCGGCAATACTGGCCACTATGTGTGTATGCTACCCGGAGGACAGCCTAGCTCTTCAAAGAAAGATGTCGCGGAAGAGTAGAGCCAGCCTCCATAGCTACAGATTTTGTATCCAGAGATTTATCAACTATGTCATCAAGCTAGGTTTTGGAGTGTCACAGACCAAAGCCATCATGACGCTGGTCTCTGGGATTCCAATGGGCCCACCCCGGCTTCCTCTGCAGAAAGCCACCCAGGAGTTTACTGCTAACGCTGAGGCCAAGCTGAAGAGCCTGGACTTCCTTTCTTTCCCTGGTTTAAAGGGGGGAACTTAGGAGCCTTAGCTAGTGCCTGTTAAGTCGGAGTGTGTCTACTGAGACTCTCGCCCATCTTCAATCGTACCATCCTTTTCTCAGGGACTTTTTGAGCTAAGCTTTCTTTTAACAAGCGGAATCCCACACCAATAAAGAAATATTTAAAAAAAAAAAAAAAAAAAAAAAAGAACCACAGTTCACATAATGATATGATCAATAGGCTCCTTCATACACTAGTTCCCCAGAAGAATATAAGGCAGAGATTTTGCCTGCTTTGTTCCCTGATAAGACCCTACTGCTTGGTACAGGACCTGCCACATTGTATGCCCATTAACATTCTTTGGAAGAGTAAATACTAACACATTTATGCATCTATATGGCTATTGTGTGTATACATGTGTGGACTCACACATGTGTTCATGTATATGTATTGTGTGCACACGTGTGGAAGGAAACCAGAGGTTAACCTTGAGTATCAATCCTCAGTAACCATCCACCTTGGTTGTATTTTCTAATTACATGCTATAGCACACTTGTGGAGGTCCGAGAACAACTTTCAGGAGTCAGTTCTCCTTCCGGCAGTGAATCCCTGAGACCAAACTCAAGTAGTCAGGCTTAGTGACAGACGTCTTGACAACTACCTCGTGTTGGAGACAGGCTGTCTCAGTGGCCTGGATGACAAGCCCCAGGACCTGCCTGTCACTGTCTCCCAGCAATAGGATCCTCCAGTTCTTCACATTGATTTTAGGACCACACATAGGGACCCATTCTTCCACAGAAAGCACTTTTCCTACTAGCTATCCTCAGTCACTCTATAGATATGCTTGAACAATTGCTTCCTTATATATTCCTATCTATAGTTTAAAAAAAATTGTTATGTACAGTGTTCTGCCTGCATGTATCCCTGCACACCGGAAGAGGGCACCAGATTTCATTACAGATGGTTGTGAGCCACCATGTGGTTGCTGGGAATTGAACTCAGGACCTCTGGAAGAGCAGTAAGTGCTCTTAACCTCCAAGTCAACTCTCCAGCACCCTATCCATGCTGTTTGCTGGTTTATTTTGATAAACTAGGAACCTCATCTTTAAAGTTCAGTGTAGTCAAAATAAGAAACTCTTGTGTGTTCATTTCCCAGTATTGCTGTGATAGATTACAGAAGTTAAAGTAACATAAATGCAGTTTCTCCCAGCTCTAGGCACCTGATGTGCAAAATGGGTTGTGAGAGGTGGCTGTAATATTTCTTGAGGTTTCAGCGGAGAAACCATGTGTTCTCCAGCTTCTAAAGGCTGCGTTCCTTGTCCTTCACACCTCATTCTGACCTCAGTTTCCCCTTTATATCTCCTTTGAAGCTAATTCTCCTGCCTCCCCTTTGCCCTTAAACACCTTGATGGCTATATTGGGCACAGCTGGATAATTTGACATCATTTCTCCATCTCAAGAGTTTAGCTTAATCATATCTACAAAGTCCCCTTTGCCGTGAAAAATAACATAAAAGGTTCCAGGAATTCAACGCAGGCATCTTTTGGGTTGCATTATTCTGCCTGCCACAGTATGGGAGAAATTGGGTGTAAATATCGGCATTATCACCCACGCACCCATCTACCTCTGAATGTGTGTTGAATCCCTACTTACTATATTCTGAACAAAAGCTAAGAAATACATCACCTGGCTCTGTGGCCTTGCCTGGTTATATAACCTACTTGCAGAACTACAGGAATTACTGCATGGCTCACAGGAAATGCTGCATGTAAAGTGTCTGCAGGCACCCCTTCCACTTGAGAATTCGGGAATATGTGACTAAATGTAAGGAAAACACTGGAGGAAGAGAAACATCCTCTTAGAGGCTGCTGACGTGAAGGGACTGGTAGACATTTTGGAAGGCAATGTAATAAAGGTAATGAAAACTCAGATAAATGCTTCCTTTTATCCCATTAATCATCCACTTCCAGGAATGTACCTCGAGGGTCTGGTTGAACTTCTCTACAATGCAGCTAGTGAAACGCTATATATTTAATGCTTGTGGAGAGGAGTGGGAGCCCACCGAATGTTCTCAAATAATAATTAGATAAACAAACATATGCATCCACATTACAGAAAACTCCACCACATAAAGGGCTTTAAAAGATTATTACATCAGAGATTTGTGAAATATTAATTGTCACATTAATTAATGACAGATTCGGGGGTCTACCACTGAGCTATATCCCAGCACTCTATACTTTGTGTTGGAGGGTCCACATCTGTAACTCGGGCTGACTTTGAATTTGCTTCAGCATCTGGAATAGCGAGGATTACAGCCTCTGCCACCTGTATAATCCAAAACTCAGGTTTCAAATCCGGGTAATTTATTATTTCATATAGATAAAAATGTGTGTGTGTGTGTGTGTGTGTGTGTGCGTGCGCGCTTGCGCTTCATGATGTTAACCGAGGTCATTCCTGGGTAATGGAACAGTCGTATTTTGGCCTCACTTGTATTTCTTATGGACTAACAATAAAGGGGGGTGGGGGATTTTGAGAGACATCCTCCTAGATTTGCTTACCTAGCAGTTCTAGGCAGTTACAAACACGACCCAAGATGTCCCTCTAGTGGAAGGCGGAACGCGGCTGCAGCTGGCACCTGATTGTGACTTTGAGAAACAGCATATTCAAGATTTTTGCAAACAAGAAGCAGAAATGCGCACCCAGAATCAGCACCTCTTTCCCAGCGTGCGGTTTAGTCTCTACTTTTGTAATTATCTCCTTCAAAAATTTTGAATAAGCACAGTACTTTATGCATTTCTGCTTCTTGTTTGCTAACATTCTGAGCTGTCGATATTGGAGGGTTATGATAAATAGACTTCTCTGTTGGCATTTTGTTAGTTTATGTTCTGGGTCTAGAGAACCAAAACTCGAAGCCACCCGGTTACCGCCTGAACGGGACACCTTCCTGCGCACTAAGGCCTTCAAGGCTTTCAGCGCCTGTCGGCTAAGTTCGGCTGCCTCCAGCCCTCTGGCTCGGCTTCATTCGGGACACATTTGTCCCCGCCTCGATTCTTCGTCGGCTACAATTGGTTGGCTCTTCTCTTGGACTCGGCTCCCTTCGGCTACGTCCGGCCTACTCTCGTCTCAAACTGTTGCAGCGTTCTTTGTCCGGCGATCCTCCGGCCTCGGCGTTCATCCGCGGCGTTCGGCCAGCGCTCGGCTCGGCTCGGCTCGGCTCGGCTCGGCTCGGCTCGGCTCGGCTCGGCTCGGCTCGGCTCGGCTCGGCTCGGCTCTTTCCGTCCTCATCTGGCCGCGGCCCCGGAAGAGCTCCTATGGAGCGGGGCTTCCTGGCCGTACACAAGGCAATGGCGCCGCTGTTGGAGTATGAGAGGCAGCTGGTGCTGGAACTGCTCGACAGCGACGGGCTGGTGGTGTGCGCCCGCGGGCTAGGCGCCGACCGGCTCCTCTACCATTTTCTGCGGCTGCACTGTCACCCGGCCTGCCTGGTGCTGGTGCTCAACACGCAGCCGGCCGAGGAGGTGCGACTGCGAGATGGGTGGACCCGAGGGCGAGGGGACATCTGGGCCGCTACCCGCGCGGCGTGGGCGCGAAGCTGTGCGTTTGCAGGGGCCCCGAGCCAGCGCAGGTCTCAAACGGCACACGAAAGGGAATGAATGGAGGTCCCGGAGGGAGATTCAGGGCACCCACATAGTTCTAGGGCGCTGCGAAGGAGGGAAGGGAACCCCAGAAAGTCCAAGTGGCTGCCACGACTTGGGAGGGCATTGAGAGCCGGTCCTTGAAGGAGACCCAGGGCTCTGACACTGCGAGAGGACCCTGCAAAGGAGGGAACGCGTCCCCGGGAAGTCTTGGCTTTCTCGCTTGACAGGGAGGGCACTGAATAGAGCTCTTTGGGAGAGATACAGGGCCCACAGCTTGAGGACACTAAGAATGCGGCTCCCACACACTCTCTGACAGTGAAAAAGAGAGGAGACTAGGGTACACGTTGAGGTAGGGGAGTGGAATGGATTGCGCTGCAAAGGCGGGAAGCTGTCAGAATAATGCAGAATAAAGCTGTAGGAATAATGTGTGAGCTTGGAAGTAAAGTATTAAGGGTATCTCCGGGGACAGAAGAGTGGGGTCCCTAAAAGGACAATGGAAAGTAGACCTTAATGCTGCACAAAAGAAGGACTAGGGAAATAACGTTAGGAAGAGAAGAGACTGGAAGCTAAGGGTATTGGGAGACGTTAATCCAGGTTAGGGAGAATAGGTAGGTGATCCTGAGGACAGTGGAATGCGGCACACCTTGCTGGGAAATGTTAAGAGATGGGAACTTAGCCTAGCATGATAAATCTGGTGATCCTCTAGATAGAGTGGCCAAGAAGAAAGTGTCAGCTGAGAAGAGGCGCTGTTGGACTCCCTGGGTATCGCCAGTGCTTGGCATGGGACTTCATGCAATGCAAGATGCCCAGGAAAGTGGCATTGAACTGAGAGCCTATCAACCATGGGACCTGTGGAAATTCTGAAATCTCTCTAGGATGTGTCAATACTGCTGTAACTAATAATGCAGCACTAACAGTCTCAAGCATTGTCTGCAGAGAGGAATCCCCTACCTCACAGAGTATGTTGGCTGAAAAACCTGGCTTTAGTGGCAAGTAGTTTCTAGGTAGTAGAACACCTTTAACCCAAGTTTTTAAAAGGTTCTGTTTGGGGTTTGGTGTTGAATGCAAATAATGACTGAAACACAATTATTTTGTAGTGTGAACTCCAAAGCACAACTAAACTAATCTTAGTTAAAGTAACCCAATAGGCGGATGGGTATAAAGGAATAACTTAGTTTGTATATTCACTGTGATGGTCCCGAATCTGAGAATGGAGACGTCATTTGAAATCTCTGCAGCCTATTTTAAAAGTGTCCTGCCCTGTATTAAACAGCTCACTAATGAGTTTAATCTTATTTAGGAATACTTTATCAATCAGTTGAAGATAGAAGGAGTTGAACACCTCCCTCGACGCGTGACAAATGAAATCACAAGTAACAGTCGTTATGAAGTGTACACACAAGGTGGTATTATATTCGCAACAAGTCGAATACTTGTGGTTGATTTCTTGACTGACAGAATACCTTCAGATTTAATAACTGGTAAGAATTTGAAATCTTCCTTATATACAAAGTGAGCATTTCTATTTGTGTCTATCTCCTCTGCTAAATGCTAAACTGGTTCTTATTATTCAGCATTGTAGTTAAACTGTTGGCATAATACCTGACACATTGTAGATATTCAGTCAATATTTATGACATAAATAAGTATGGCTACATGTCACTTAATGGTCACAGGTTCTCAGGCTGTATGATTTAGTTATTGTATGAAGACCTTAGAGCTTACATACAAGAACCTGCATGGATGATGGCCTAGAGAGGTGGGTCAGAGGTTAAGGTTGCACACTGCTCTTGCAGAAGACAGTAGCTCAGTTCCCAGCACCCTTATCAGTGGCTCACAACTGACCCATAACTCCAGCTCCAGGGGATCTGAGAGTACTGCACTCAACATGCACACTCCCCCCTCTCCCATCATACATGCACAAACATTCATGCATAATTTTTAAATAAAAATAAATTTTTAAAATTCCTAAATGTTACAACTCAGTTAGATGTTGACCTCTCGATGCAATCAAGAGACATAGTAAACATGAGCTTTTGGGCCTGATGCTGCCATTGACACAGCACAGTGTTTTATGGCTGATTTGTTTATATAACTAGAAGGGGACCTCCAAAATAAGGAAGAAAAGCACAGTATAGTAAACTAACCAGACGATCACTTGCTATATTACTGAGTTTTATGTATACTGCACATAACTGCGCATGCTATATGCTTATGTGACTAGTGGCACAGTGGTGTGTTTGTTATAGATGTTCTTACTTATTATGTTTAGGGATGTTTTGCCTGTACCACATGCATGTCTGGTACCTGCAGAGGTCAGAAGAGATTATTAGATTCCTGGAACTGGAGTTACAGATGGTTGTGAGCCACCATGTGGGTTCTGGGAATGAAACCTGGATCCTCTGGAAGAATAAGTGCTCTTAACCACTGAGCCCTCTCCAGCCACAGTCTTTGTATCGGCATACAAACCCATAAAGAGTCATGATCTGACAGAGGTGTACCTACTGAAACGTGGGTATTTGTCAGCTCTGTTTTAACTTTTAGTTGAAGCATCACTATTCATTGTGTGACTTTGTGTAAGATGTGGCCCCTTGTTTCCGAATCTTACTTTCACTAATATTGTAGTTGACAAGCATTTGCCTTTTGGGAATAGCCAGACTTGGTGTGTTTATCAATACTCTTCATAGATCTCTAAATGAATTTGCTCTCCTTCCTTTTCTGATGATTTAAATTAAACTACATAGTTATTAATGCTTTTGAGGGGAAGGGTAGGAGATCATTTTGGCTAGGAGTGGTATAGAAGCAATAAATTTCATTATTTTGAAATTGTCTCTTCAGAAACTGCTGCTTCCCTAAAGCTAATCTCAGAGCCCCGCCACTCTGCCATTAATCTACCCCGTGCCTCTCTACCCAGAGCACTCAGACACTACATTGCACTTGCCTGTTTATGTCTGGCTCACCTGTAAGATAAACTTTACCCCAGGAAGCATTTGTTCACCTGGCTGAATAGCCAGTTCAGGTTGCTAACACACGCTGGCTGGCTGATGTTGCCTTGTGTATGCACCGTGCTCAACAATGTCGGGAGGGCAGAAAACTGAGATTCACAAGCACACTTCCTACTGTATCCACCCGATCTTCCTGAATTTAGAAGCACCCCGAGGAACTTGGGGATGAGTGAGTAAAGGGCTGGTGAGGTTCCCGGAGCTACGGAAGGAGGTTTTGTCATTCTTTTCTAGCGTTTTCACTGTCTTAGACAGTGGCTTGAGCCTTGCAGCCAGACACACCTGACTTTGAGTGCCAATACCCACTCACAAACAAGGCCCTTAATTTTCCTGAACTTCATTTTTCTCATTTCTATTTTTTTTCAGATTTTTTTTATTGAAAATAGATTCTTCTCTCATACAATACATCCCAAATCCCAACCACAGTTTCCCCTCCCTCTACTCCTTCCAGCTCCCCCCACCTCCCCTCTCCCCCCAGACCCACTCCCCCTCCATTTCCTCTTCAGAAAAGAGCAGGCCTCTAAGAGATGACAGCCAAACATGACAAAACAAGGTATGTTGTGGTAGCGCCTGCACTACCGCCACCCATTCACCATGTCCAAGTGAGGGGCTATGGATTAAAAAATGCCGAATGCCGTTTATTGAAGGAGGGAGGAAACCTTAAATACAGGCTTACAGCACAATGGAGGATCCCCCGAGGGCAGAAGTTCGCTACCCAATGTTCTACATTCTTGCATCTAAGCTGTTTACACCAAATGCAGGATACACAAACAAAAAACCTCCAGTGAGCGTTCAGGAAGAAGGAAACCAGGAAACTGGCAGGGAATCAGCATAGGGAGGACATCTGGTCAAGGTCGGCAAGCAGGCAACAGTTTATTCAATAAAGGCCAGGGCCATACAGGTCCTCCCTTTTTACTAAAACATGAGCTTCTGACTTAGGTTGCATGGGACGTCAGCAGGTCACCTTACCCATCATGGAGACACCTGCCCAGGCCACACAAGTGCTCTGTCTTAGGTTGATGACCGCCCCCCAGGCATTACCCATCTCTGAATACTTATTATCATACAGACTCAACCACGTGAGCTGTAGAGTTAACTGCTGTCAAAGATCTCAAAGTGGCGCTGGGCTTGCAATCTGTGCAACACTGAAAAGACCAACCAACAGAAGTCCTAACCCACCCATAGCCAGGAGGCTAAAGGCAACTGAGCCATTCCCTTACTTAACGAGCCTTACTGCAAATTGGAGTCCTCGTAAGATGGTATCCCAAAGGCAAGTGGAACTTGAGTTTTTAAATTTATAACTATCAAAGCCAATCGAAATGTATATAACTATTGAATTAAATTTATCATGCCCAATAGAATGAAAGATTAACTAACTGTGGTAGCTACTTTTGCTGCCAGGGTCTCCATTGTGCTAGCTGTAGTAACTAATTATGGAAATAGCAATCCCAGAAACAGTAGCAGCGGTGGCCACCACCGCTATAACGGCAACAGCGATGTCAGATCCTCTTCTGGAGTGTGTGAGCATCATCTGTGTCTAACTGCCACGGTCCACTGGCATGGACACAGCTCCAGGAACACGAACCACCAAGGCCCATTTTTCTTGATCCCAGCACGACTTAGGCTGGCAGCTCTGCAAAAGAACAACTAAGAACCATAAAGAAAAACAGACAGCAAATAAGGAGCAGAACTAATGGTCTCATAATGGCTACATTCAGGCTCACAAATTTTAAGGTATCTTCAAAGGAGGCTAGATGAATTTCAGGAGGCCAATAAAAGTTGCACAGAGCCACTCCTGAAAAGGTAGGTACTACATCAGCTTGAAGAGGATTGTGAAAATCAAAAGGCTTAGCTGGCATGCTATTGTTAACAAATGAAGGTCAGTGACCTTCAGAGTTATCCTTAATCTCCAAGGTGTCTGGGTGACACATTCTCAAACATACTTGAAAGAGCAGTTACCATACATTACCTTCTGAAGAATCCAACCGCATGGCTACAGTTCCTAGGCTTACGTTAATGCTTGCCAAGGCTGGCCGTATTGGGCTCTCAATCCCCATTGGCATCAGAAGGGGAGAGTTTTTCATGAAGAACCAATAGGTCTCTGCCATGTTGAGCTTCAGCAGTAGCCACAGGGCACACAGCACTTAGGAACCCAAAGAGGAACCTCATTGTCCTGCGAAAAGACACAAACAGATCCCTGGGCCCACACCAACACCGGATCAGGTCCCCTCCAAGTGCCAGTAGAAAGATCCTTCCATCGCACCAGAGGACGATTTGCAACAGGAGCCCTCCAGTGCTTATTTGCATCGGATACTCCAGCAGAATAAGACAATAAGACAAGGCAATAGCCCTCACATCAAGGCTGGACAAGGCAACCCAAGAGTACAAAAAGAGTCCCAAGAGCAGGCAAAAGAGTCAGAGATGCACCCACTCCCACTGTTAGGAGTTGCACAAAAACACCAAGCTATCAGCCATAACATACACACAGAGGACCTGGTGCAGACCCACGCAGGCCCGTGTTTGCAGCTTCAGTGTCTGTGAGCCCATGTGAGCCCTGCTCAGTTGATTCAGTGAGCCATGTTCTCCTGTGTCCTCCGTCCCCTCTGGCTCCTATGGTCTTTCCTCCCTCTTCTCTGTGGGATTCCCCAGTCTCTAGGAGGGGGACCCTATGGAGACCTCCAATTTAGATTCTCCCCATAATGCTGTGGTCTGCATCTGCTCCCACCTGCTGCCAGAGGAAGCCTCTCTGATGGCAACTGGACAAGGCGATCTATGAGTTTAGTAGAATATCATTAGGAATCATTTCACTGATTTTATTTATTTATTTTTTTAAAACCATTGGTGTTTGGTTCTACTGCAAGTCTCTGGACTATCCAGTCTCCAGTTTCCAGCCATCTAAGCAGGATAGGTCTCAAGTTAAACCAGACATTGATGGCCACTCCCACAAGTTCTGCACCACCATTGCCTCAGCACATCTTGCATGCAGGACAGATTTAGGTCAAGGTTTTTGGTCCTGGATTGGTGTCCAGGTTTCTCCTTCCATAGCCTGCAAAGTACCTTCTCAGGTCAAAGAGACTAGAATATAGGAGTGAAGGATCCATGCAGACACCAGCTTGACCTCTCTACGTTCAGTGGGCTGAGTGGAAGTTGTCCTCAGCAATGAGACCCTGCTGTCAGTTTTCAGAGGGTTTTCTTCTGTCCTAGCAGCCATCTGAGTAATTCTTTTGTTGTCATTTTTTTTTTTTTTGAGACAGGACTTCTCTATGTAACAGCTCTGAATGCCCTAGAACTTGCTCTGTGGACCACACTGGCCTCAAACTCACAAAGATCCACCTCCCTCCATCTTCCTGGCATTAAAGACGTGTGCCGCCACCACTTGGCTCAGTCTGGGTTGTTTAGGGATCTCCACAGGACATCTTCAGCCAATATCTCAACTGAATGTAATCCAGTCCCACCACTGGAAGCCTTGCCTGTCTACAAAAGATGGCCAGTTCAGACTCCGTATCCTCCATTCCTAGGAGTCCTCACTAGGGTCACCCTTAGACATTCCAGGAAGTTTCCATTGCACTAGGTTTCCATTTCCACCCCAAAAGCCCCCTACTCCAGCTGTGGAGCCCCCTTCACCCCACCTGTGCCTCCTCCTGACCCCTCTGCTCCCGTCCTCACCCACCCTCAGTCCACCCACAGAATCTATCTATTTCCCTTTCCCAGGGAGATCCATGCCCCACCCCCAGCCCTCCTCTTTACCTAACCTCTCTGGGTCTATGGATTGTAGCTTCATTATTTGCTTAACAGATAATATTCACTTATAAGTGAATACATACCATATTTGTCTTTCTGGGTCTGGGTTACCTAACCCAGGATAATTCTTTTTAGTTGGATCCTTGCCTGAAATTTTCATGATGTTATTTTGTTTTTTTAACTGATGAGTAATACTCCATTGTGTAAATGGAAAAAACCATTTTCTTTCCATTCTTCAGTTGAGGGACATCTCAGTTTCCAGTTTCTGGCTATTATGAATAAATCCACAATGAACATTGTTGAGTATGTGTCCTTGTGGTAGGATGGAGCATCCTTTGGGTGTATACCCAAAAGTGGTATAGCTGGGTCCTGAGATAGATCGAGTTCCAACTTTCTGAGGAACCGGCATATTGATTTCCATAGTGGCTGTGCTCCCATAGTTTGCACTCCCACCAGCATTGGAGGAGCGTCCCCCTCTCCAGATGAGCTGTCACTTGTTTTTGGATCTTAGCCATTCTAACAGGTGTAAGATGGAATCTTAAAGTAGTTTTGATTTGCATTTCCTTGATGGCTAAAAATGTTGAACATTTCTTTAAGTGTTTCTCAGTCATTTGAGATTCCTCTGTTAAGAATTCTCTGTTTAGATCTGTACCCCATTTTTAATTGGATTGGTTTTTTTTTTAAATATCTAGTTTCCTGAGTTCTTTATATATTTTGGATATTAGCCATATATCAGATGTGGAGTTGGTAAAAGTCTTTTTCCATTCTGTAGGCCATTTCTTTGATTGGCAATGTCCTTTGCCTTGCAGAAGCTTTTCAGTTTCATGAGGTCCCATTTATTAATTGTTGATCTTAGTGCTTGTGCTATTGGTGTTCTATTCTGGAAGTTGTCTCCAGTACCAGTGTGTTCAAGGCTATTCCTCACTTTCTCTTCTGTCATGTTCAGTGTAACTGGTTTTATGTTGAGGTCTATTAAAGACTTGGACTTGAGTTTTGTGCAGAGTGATAAATGTAGATCTATTGGCATTCTTCTGCATACAGCCATCCAGTTTGACGAGTACCATTTGTTGAGGGTGCTGTCTTTTTTTCTAGTGTATATTTCTGGCATCTTTATCATACAAGCAGACAAGACACCCATACACTGTGTGTGTGTGTGTGTGTGTGTGTGTGTGTGTGTGTGTGTGTATTTAATTAAAAAACAGTGCCTCTTAGAATTAAACCCTAATAAACTGCACCAATAGTCGTCCTTTGTAGCTGGAGATATCCGTACATCCAAAGCTTACTTTATGTGTGTAAATATGGATTTTAAGTTGCTAACATGAAAACATTGTCTAGAAACTACCACTAGATGTCAGTATTACACCAATGTCAGTGGCCCTCACTAGGCCTGCACAGTCTGAATCCCACCCTCTCCCAGCTCACCCTACAGGTGAGTTCTTGACTGAAACTTCCAAAGTCAAGGCCATTCTGGTCCATGCTGTCCTGTCTCCTGAGAGGCTCCCATAGCACTCTACACACACACTGTGCACTGATGATGCTGGTTTACAAGGACCCCCAGTGGCTTCACTCAGCAGGAAGCGCATGGTAGAGCCTGTCAACCCTCCTTCTGGATGACCCCTGCCCTTTTTTTAATCTTAAAATAATCCCTACATTAAATGAAAACACACAGAACCCCCTGAACACAACTGCAGGAGCAAGCCTTGATTGCACGATGAGCCTTTGGGGATACTTCATGTCCAAATCATAGCATCAGTGGCCCAGGGTGGCCCAGCCTCAGAAAGCTTACCTAAATCCTGTTCTCAAAGCCTGTGCCTGGAGTTAGGGTTAGCTTTCTCCTTTCTTCTGACTTCCAAAACAATGACAACCTCTTAGGGCACACTGTCATAATTTAAGGCTCACTTATAGTTCAGAAGACCAGTTTTATTATTTTCAATTTTATGTGCTATTTCTATTGCATGTGGTATGCACATGTATATGTGTGTAGTTGTGTCACCTGTGTACTTACATGGACCAGAGAAGGATATTGAGCATCCTGCTCTATCTGTACCTTACGCCCTTGGGGCAGGGTCTCTCACTGAACTTGGAGGCAGGTTGGCAGCAAGCAAGCCCCAGTGATCCTCCTGTCTGTCTCCTATGGCTCTGGAGCTACCGGTGTGCACAGGGTGGCCATGCCAGCTCCCTGTGTAATGTTTCAACACAGGCTAACTACATGTGGCCCGTGGAATCCTTGAGAAAACCATCTACTTAGTTTAGAATATTTTCTGAGCAGTAAATGAGTATGCCATGTGCACCAGTATGATTGGAAGTTCTTTGTCCATAACCTCGTAAATGAATTTTCACTCACTTGCGTGTTGATTAGGGAGAGTAAATTTTACTGCCAGCCACCTTATCCAGAATTTCAAAATAAAGTAATAGGATCTGCAGTGAGTTATTGAGTGACAAGAAGGGCACATGGATCACTGTATCATTTTCAGGACCCAGTGAGTGAGGAGAGCAGGCCCCCAACAAGTGCATGTATGTACATGGACGTATTAATGTATATCAAGAAAGTGCATGTGTGTACATAGACGTATTAATGTATATCAAAACAAGTGTATGTGTGTACATGGACGTATTAATGTATATCAGCTTGATTTAGGTCTAAACGACTGTGAATCATCATAGAATGGTGAGTGTGACCCAGAAATGATGCCTGGCCTCTGTTAGATCTCCTACTTCTCTCTAATGTGTCACTAAACATACAACATCAAAATGGTACCAACAGGACCAGCAAGATGGCTCAGTGGGTAAAGGTACTTTGCCTCCAAGCCTGACCTGAGTTCCTCACCAGAATCCCCGTAGTGGAAGGAGAGAACCAATCCCAGAATTTGTCCTCTGACCTCCACCTATGCCATAACACACACGCACACGCGCACACACACACACACACACACACACACACACACACACACACTAAAGAAATAAATGTAATAAGAATGGTAGTGCATTAAAGGTCTCCTGTTTTAGTATCTTATATTTAAATTAAGAAACTTTATAATTATCTTTTATCTTACATGTATGTGTGTGCGCTCACAAGTGTGTAGGTGTGCATGTGTGTGGAGGCCCAAAGTTGACATTAGGTGTCTTCCTCAATCTCTCTCTTCTTTATTTGTTAAGGCAGGGTCACTTGCTGAAGCTGGAGCTTTCCAATCCTTGCTAATTTAGCTAGCAACTTGCTCAGGGGATCCCATGCCTCTGCCTCCCTGGTGCTGGGTACAGGTGGCCCCATACTTGCCTAGCTGTTATGTGGGTTCTAGGGGCACATGGCAAATCCTTTCTTCACCGAGCCATCTCTTCAGCCCTTGTTCTCGTTTTTTAAGATTCAGGGTCGTCGTACCACACAGACCACAAAAGTCATGTATTTCCAGGCATGGTGGTGCATACCTGTAATCTCAGTACTCAGGAGGCTGAAGCAAAAGGATCATGAATTTAATTAAGGCCAGGCTAAATTTAATTAAGGCCAGGCTAAGTTAAATATCAAGTTCCTGCCTCTACAAACAAAACAAAATGTTGTATTGAGTTTGGTTGGTCAAGGTTTTTGTTTTAAATAGTGTAATTTACCTCATTGTTGACTGTATCCTCAAAACTGACTTTATCTAATGGGATGCAGATGCTATCCAGACTTGTAAAATGGAGCTGTTTTATGTGGTCCGTCTGTTCACACTGTGTCCCACTCAAGACCTCTGCTCTTTTTCTCTCACTCAGCCTGATCTCTTTGTGGTCCAGACACTCACAGTCCAACGGCTCAGGAGACTCACTCCCTCACCTCCGCTTTCCGCTTGCACACTCATCACTGAATTTAAAACATAGATCACCACCTGTGCTGGCTCGTTGTATGTCCGTGTGACACAAGCTGGAGTCATTGGAAAGGAGGGAGCCTCAACTGAGAAAATGCCTCAGTAAGATTGGGCTGTAGGCAAGCCTGTAGGGCATTTTCTTAGTGGTCCATAGAGGAGGAGCATGGGTGGTGCCCATTGTGGGTGGTGCAACTCCTGGGCTGGGGGTCCTGGGTTCTATAAGAAAACAGGCTGAGCAAGCTAGGAGGAACAAGCCAGTAAGCAGCATCCCTCCATGGCCTCTACATCAGCTCCTGCCTCCAGGTTCCTGCCCTGGCTTCAATGATGAACAGCGATGTGGAAGTGTAAGCCGAATAACCGCTTCCCTCCCCAAGTTGCTTTTTATCATGGTGTTTCATTGCAGCAGCAGAAACCCTAATTAGAACACCACCCTTGTGTACACTTCCCCCTCTGATTTGTTTTCTCCTTAGCACTTGTAACATTAAACATTTTACCCACGTTATTTCAAGTTCTGCAAAAGAAAAAGGATTTACATCTGCACCCAACCTAGAGCAGGGCCTGCCTGTTTTCAAGTAGGTGTTCCAGAAAAGGGGAATGAGCCAGAGTGAGCGTGGGAGTCACCTGTGTCCACAACCCCTGTCTTCTTTAGGGTTACTGTTGCACTCTGATAAATCCCCTTTCTGTACATAGAGGTTCATCTTCTATGTTCTGTTACTCTAGAGAAGCCTGACTAATACAACCCCCACAGGCATCCTCGTGTACAGAGCACACAGGATCATCGAGTCCTGCCAAGAAGCCTTCATCCTGCGTCTCTTCCGCCAGAAGAACAAGCGTGGCTTCATCAAAGCTTTCACAGACAACGCTGTTGCTTTCGACACTGGTTTTTGTCATGTGGAAAGAGTGATGAGGAACCTTTTTGTGAGGAAGCTCTACCTGTGGCCGAGGTAATGACATTATGGGACAGCTTTGTGAGCAGAAGAGCCTTAACTTAGCTGCACTTTAGTGCAGTTGATAGAATACACGTGAAACTTGCCATCCTGTCCATAAGGACCTTTTTTAAAAAATACATTTGTGCGTGTGTGTGTCAATTTTGTGGAGAATACTAGTTGTACAATTATTTTTTTATTTAATTGTTCCTTATTTCAGAAGTAAAACCTGTCAATAAATGACCAGATAGTGAGTATTTTGGTAGTGGAGGCACAGTTAGCTCAGCCTTGCTGTTAGAAGCACAAAAGCAGAGCCAACAAGATGGCTCAGGGGTACAGGAGCTTGCCGCCAAACTCCGAGGACCTGAGTTCAATCCTGAGAACTCACCTGGAAGGAGAGAACTGACTATGGGCTGTCCTCTGAGCTCTGAGTGCTCAGACACACCACAAGTAAATAAAAACATGTAACTTTTAAAAGAATTAGAGTACGGGTGGCAAGATGGCTCAGTGTAAGTGCTAGCTACTAACCTTGATGACTCAAGTCCAATCGCAGGACCCACATGGTTGTCCTATGGTCACCACACATGCACTGTGGCACATACACACAAAATATGTGTGATCACGTTTTTTTTTTGGTTGTTTTGTTTTGTTTTATAAGAACACAAAGCAGCCATAGATAGCAGGAACCCAGTGGCTGGGGCTGTGCCCCTCACACTGTAGGAAAGCAGGTCCTGAGTTGGGCCAACACTGGTTTTCTGAGCCTGCCTTGCTTGAGTGATGCTCTTACTCAGAAAGGCCCGGTGTGTTCTTAAGCATTGCCATTTTGTTTCCATTTGGTTTGTAGCTGTTAATTTGGAAACTCTGTCTCCTTAGGTTCCATGTAGCAGTCAACTCGTTCTTAGAACAACACAAGCCTGAAGTCGTAGAGATTCACGTGTCCATGACTCCTGCCATGCTTTCCATTCAAACAGCCATACTAGACATCTTAAATGCGTGTCTGAAGGAACTGAAATGCCACAACCCATCACTAGAAGTGGAAGATTTGTCGTTAGAAAACGCTCTTGGGAAGCCATTTGACAAGGTCTGCTTCCTTTTTTTCTTCCTTCTGCAGCACAGCTGGTTAGGTTGTCATTTTAAAGAATGCAAGGCATTTTACTAGGCACCATGTCCTTTGTAGGGATTAAGCTGTCGGTGATTTAAAGTGGGGCTGCTTTACCTACGAGGAACTAGTAATTTGCGTGGTATCTGTGTTTGCCAAAGCTGACTCTTTGAGCTACATGGTGAGTAAATGTCTTGTTGTGAGAGTAATCGATGTTGTCTTGGTTCCAAAACGATGTCAGTGTCTTGGTGTCTGTAGACACAGAGTCTATACATGAATGCTTCGTAATTATACATCCCTAAACTTACCATCTTTTTTAAATAGAAAGTTGGATTTTTGGTGGAGGGTAATTTTGTTTTTGTTTTGAGATAGGGTTTCTCTGTGTAGCCCTGGCTGGCCTAGAACTCACTGTGTAGACCAGGCTGGCCTAGAACTCACTGTATAGACCAGGCTGGCCTAGAACTCACAGAGATCTGCCTGCCTCTGCCTCCCGAGTGCCGGGATTAAAGCAGTTCATTACTGAGACCTCTGTTCTGTCTCAAAATTACATTCTGAACTGAGAAAATGCTAAGTCTTCAATTCAAGGAATTTTTCTTGTTTTTTCACCATAGCTTAATATTAGATATGCAAGTATTCAGTCCTATAGTGAATTGTAGAACTCCAAAATACTACCTTTAAAAAATTCCAGGTCACATTTTTATAGAACATGCCACTGTCTTTTAAACTCTGAATCAGTCTTGGTGTTACTAGGAACAGTGTGGTGACCATGCAGAAGGAGAGGCCCACTGCTGTGAGATAATCATAGGCAGGATGGATCCTGTGTGTTGTGTCCTGTCCTGTCTTCCTTTGTCTTAGAGTGTGTTGAGCTTAGAGCGTGGGGATGACAAATCTTCATATTGTTCTAATAGAGTAGATATGTCCTAGAAAAGCAGAATGCATTATTCAACATTGACTTCTGTCTGATGTCGCTGACTGGTAAGAGTCAAGGGCTGTTTTGGGCACTCTTGCATTAATCACATCTACGTATAGACAGAGCTTGCGTCATAAAAACTTGAGGTTCCATGTGTCTTTTAACAAAAGGGGTCTGCTATTGTAGAATGTTTCCTTGTCACACGCATCCTAGTCTGGAGCATGAATTATAAGGTCACCCAGGTGCTACCCAGTGCTCAGTGTGCACTTGTCAGGTGAGAGACCCAGGAGGCTACTATTTCTGTTCATAAGAACAAGTTGGTGGCTTTCTGATACACAGCAGGCCTTTTCTGTCTATAGTGTAGAGTTGCATGCATGTTTGTGCATGTCTGCACACATGTGCATGCACAATTGTGTGGTGTGTGTGTGTGTGTGTGTGTGTTGTGTGCATGTGTGTGTGGATGTTGTACATGCTCCTGAATGTGTAGAGGCCAGAGGAGGACATGGAGTGACCTCTCTATCACTTCTTTGCCTCGTTTCCTTGAGAAAAGGGTCTTTCACTGAACCTAGAGCTAAGCTGACAGCTAGAATGCCCCAGAGATCTTTCTGTCTTTGCCCCTCATAGCTCTGGGGTTATAGGCACATGCCTGTGTTTTTATGTAGGTGCTAGGGATTTGAACTCAGGTCCTCCTGCTTGCACAGTGGACACTCTTACCCACCGAGCCATCTGACAGTCAGTTAATAAAAATCAAGGGAGATTAACTCCATCCCGTCATAAAAATTGTAGTAATAAGATATTACGCTTTTCAAACATTATTAGGATTTGGTGACCTGAAACTTTTTAGCCACTTTCTTGGAAAGAAATATTTAGGGAATCTTATTGTAGTAAAATATAAATAACAAAGCATTTAGCATTTTAAATATGTTTTTACATATCCAGTGAATAACCCTTATTGAAAGTATGGCTGTGTTAAGAAAAGCTATAATGAACATTTTTTAGCAGTAGTAAATTGTGTTCTCTTTCAGACAATCCGCCATTACTTGGACCCTTTATGGCACCAGCTTGGAGCCAAGACTAAATCCTTGGTGCAGGATCTGAAGATGCTGAGAACCTTGCTACAGTATCTCTCTCAGTATGACTGTGTCACATTCCTGAATCTTCTGGACTCTCTGAGAGCAACAGAGAAGGTGTTTGGTCAGAATTCAGGTGTGAGATAAAAATACTAATATTATTCTAGGAGCTGGTTGGAATCAAGTGTCAATGGGAGGAGTGCTCTATTCAACTGCGTGTTATAAATTGCATCTCATGTTCACTGCACAAGGATGTAAAGCTTTATTGAAAGCTAATGTTCCCGCCTACTTAACTTCTGTTCTGTGTAATAAATATTCATATCCATTCCTGGCAGTTTTATTTCCAGAAAAGACTTTGTAGTACAGACAGTCTCCAACTTGGAAATAGGTTATGTTCTGGAAGTTTAGTTGTTAGGAACTTAAAATTAATTTTACTCAAAGCGACCCCAAGGGATGGGTTCACCTGCTAGTGTCAGAGACTTGAGAGGTTTGTTTGGAGGTGTGTGCGTGGACAGCGACTGTCGTGCTAACCACTCAAGACCCTTGAGTCCTGGAGTCAAGTTATATGCAATTAATCATTTTTACTGCTTCTTTGGGACATTCTTAAATAACAAAATACAGAAGTGGGGATAGAGCTCCATGCTAGAGCACATATCTAGCACATGTACTATTCCCCAGCATTGTATACATACAAAAGTAATGAACTACAAAGGTACATGAGAAAAGGATTCATTCGTTGGTGGCACTTGGTACCACTGCCTTGGGTTATTCAGAGTTACCAGTAGAGTTTCTCACTACCATCCTTGGAAATGTCAGCACAATTGTCTTAGAGTTATTATAAGGAAAGTTTTGATATCTCATACCCCATGAAAACCTCTTGGGGAGTCCTAAAGGAGTTCCTGGGCCACACTTTGAAAACCACTGGTCTAGTCAAGTAGAGGCCACAGCAGTAAGAGAAACTGAGGCACAGTTGCTGTGAAAGCAAGATGGCAGCCAGTGGTCTATGTGGTCTTTGTGCCCATTAGAGTGTTTAAAATTACCACTAATTGAAGCCCTTTTTTTTAACCATTGTATTAGGTTGGCTTTTCCTGGATGCTAGCACCTCCATGTTTGTGAATGCTCGTGCACGAGTTTATCGAGTTCCAGATGCCAGACTGAACAAAAAGGCCAAAATGTCTGAAAAGGTGTCGAGTGCAGAAGGGCAAGGTGGGGTCTTAAAACACTTCTCTGTTTACACTGGTATGGAAGCAGGTGTCAGCTTAAAGCAAATTTAAAATCTTCTGTTCTGCATATAAATGCATGTAGTGTGTGGGAGGAGTATACAGTGAAACCAGGATGTGATCCATCGCCAGAGAACACCAATGTCAAAGGCCAGACATCAGTCAAGAGTGTTCTTATTGCTACATAAGAAACATTTCAACCATTACTATTTGGGGCATGTAAAGTCTTAATGAAACATTTTAGCATTCTTTGCAACTTTTAAAGATTATAAATACACTAGAGAGAAGTAACTGTAGGTTTTATTCTAGTTTCTACCTAGGAAGAGTCTGAGGCTTGGAATGGGATAGTTAATGCTTGTTTGTGCCTCGTCTAAAGATCTATTCAAAACAGTGTTTTCATAATCTGTTTGAATACTTGAAGAAAAAGTTACCTGTTTTTAGCCATGTTCGGGATTGTAGAAAGCACGGGCATATTAGAAATAATAAATACTGATGGCACCTATTCCTTGCTTTGCGTAGCTGCTTATGTACAGTGTCCCAAGTGGCAACAGAGCACCGGTTCTGTCGGCCATGCACACAGCCCATCCATGCATCCCATCACCTCTGCACACCCCAGCAGACCTGTCAGCAGGCTTTTCCAGGGCGGCAGCTCCTGTGTAGCATGGTAGAGGCCCAAGGACATGTCCTTTCCTAGCGGTGCTAGTTTTTTGTTGTGGGAAAGCCTTTGGCATGGTTTTGACTAAACATCACACAGGATGCGGTTATATTTTATTTCTATACAGAAACAAAAAAGGAACTGGTCCTAGAAAGCAACCCAAAGTGGGAGGCATTAAGTGAAGTCCTAAAAGAAATCGAAGCAGAGAATAAGGAGAGTGAAGCCCTTGGTGGCCCAGGTAAGAGCAAAGGGGAGATGGTGACATTGGCTGAATCTCTGTTTTTGTTTCTGAGACAAGATCTTATTGACCCAGAGTGGCTTTGAGCTTGCTGTCCCTCTGAGGCTGGCCTTGACATTCTGATTTTCCAGGCAGGTGCCACCAGACCCCACACAGCACCCCGACATTAGATATCCATCAGCTGGCTCCCAAGGCTACTCACCAAGCACAGCCTTCACTGCTTGGCTTCTCGGGACCTCTCTTTAGGATTCAGCTAATTCCCATGTGTATACTCGCCAGGTTTTAAATCTAGAATCTCCAAGGAATCGGCTGGTGGCTTTTCTGTTTTATATCCCCAGCCAAGTATCTTTCCAAAGAAGCTTAAATGCCTCTATTAACTGAGCCCTAGAAAACCAAAAAAAAAAAAAAAAAAAAATTCCAAGTTCTAAGCCTTCTACCTTCAAACAGGAACATGCTAACAGATGAGCACAGTAGACTAAGCCAGAACTGTCAATTCAAAATAAAACTAGAGAAAGAGTAGATCTACATGTTTGAAAACTAACTGAATCTTTGAACTGCCAAGTAATAAAGGCAAGCGGGGTGACATGGAGCGCACGGGAAAGGAGGACAAAGTGTCATGACACTATGGAGTGCCACAGTGAAACCGGCTAGTTTGTGCACTAACCTAAGTGCTTAGTGTGTCTAAAGTTGCTGAAGAGGCTGGAGAGATGGCTCAGCAGTTACAAGCACTCACTGCTCTTGGAGAGGCTGAAGGTTCAGTCCCAGCATCCACGTCAGGCAGCTCACGGCCACTTGTAACTCCAGCTCCAGGGATCTAGTGCCTTCTGGCCTCCAAAGTGTCTGTATGTTCACACTCGAATTTGGGCACATGCACAAATAAAAAAGTAAATCTTTTTGAAAAGGCATTCCTTATATTAGTAAATCCTGGTGATAATTACCCAGAACCTACAGCACTGTGGTCTGAGACCCAGGGTCACGTGCTCTCTGATAAAGTGAAGACTGATGCAGTGAGGGTGGGGCAAGATTCCCAACCCCAGATGATGCAATGCTGACGTCAGTATGTTTCCTTCCGGTTTCTTTCACATTTTCTATTTTACATTGTTAAAGTCATTTGGATGTGCCCAGCCCTTGGCCTGCAGCCAAGGCCAGCTAGGCATATGGCCCCCCAAAGCTTACACTCAAAGCGTTAGGAGGGGGCCTTTGCTGCTAAACTGGACAACCTAAGTTCGTTCCCTGGAAACTACATGATGGAGGGAGAGAACAGGGTTTCTGACCTAGACACACACACTAAATAAATAAAATGAATGTAATCAAAGCTTTAAAAAAACCTGAGGGGTGTTTGTGATTACACAGCTCTCAAGAGGCTAACTGGAAACCTGTCTTGTAATTGAACTTGGAACGGTCCTTCTGCTGCTACCTCCTAAGTGCAGGGATTATAGGCTTGTTACGCACTGGTTTTTTTTTGTTTTTTTTTTTTTTTTTTTTTTTTTAAAGATTTATTTATTATGTACACAGCATGTATGACTGCAGGCCAGAAGAGGGCACCAGTTCTCATTACAGATGGTTGTGAGCCACCATGTGGTTGCTGGGAATTGAACTCAGGACCTCTGGAAGAGCAGTCAGTGCTCTTAACCTCTGAGCCATCTCTCCAGCCCACGCACTGGTTTTTATATAGTCCATTTTCATTATACTTAGCTAACTAACTGGAAATTCTCCATATTTTTGTATGTCTGTATACATGCTTTACACATACACCGCAACTTTATTAATTTGAGAAGACATCATAAATTTTGTTCTGAATAAGCCCCTGCTCTCAGCTGTCTCTAAACTACAGCAGTTTCTCTGCTCCTTCTTAGTTAGGATAGTGATATTGATCCGCTGATTGTGTCTCCAGACTTTCTAATGCTGTTTTTGTTGCTCTAAAAATCAACCTTTAGATGCAATCTTCTCTGAGAACTATTTTTCTACTTTTAAGACTAGAAAATCACCTCCATCTTGGGGGTGAAGACAGGCCATCCTTTCTTATGATTTAAGATTTGACATTTGAATATATAATCCACTTGGAATGTATTTTGGCATCTAGGAGCCTCTAGAAAATTAGTCCTTAGAAGCTTCGTCAAAGCCTCCATTGTACCTTGGCTCTGCTTCTGTTAGACTAAACAATTCTGGCTTCGGCGGCGTCATTCCATGAATCAGTCCAGAGGTGACAGTGTGGGATTAGGGCCCAAGCCCCCTTTTGAACAATTTGTAAATTGGGTTCTTTAACAAGAGCAAGATGCCTTCCCATAGAAGGGGACAGGGGACCCAGGGCGACCCAAATGAGCCGAGAACGGGAGTAAACAAGCAAGCATGCGTTCTCTGATTGCAGGCCAGGTGCTGATCTGTGCGAGCGATGAGCGCACATGCTGCCAGCTGAGGGACTGCCTGACCATGGGACCAGAGGCCTTCCTGCTGCGGCTGTACAGGAAAACCTTTGAGAAGGACAGCAAAGCCGAAGAAGTGTGGGTGAATTTTAGGAAGGGGGACGGCCCAAAGAGAACTATGAAATCTGACAAGAGACCCAAAGACACTCAAAACAAAGAACGCGCCTCCACCAAAAAAGGGCCCCCCAAAAGGAAGAAGCGAGAGCTGACTCTGACGCAAGTGATGGGGACTGCTGAGGAGCCACCAGAGGACGGGGCTGCGGAGGAAGGCCCGTACAGACACGCCGCCAGTAGCCCAGGAGGCTGCGGGCAAGAGATTGAGCATGAAGCTTTTGATTTAAATTTGTCATCTGATGCAGCCTATGGCGTCCTGAAAGAGCCCCTGACCATCATCCATCCGCTTCTGGGGTGCAGCGACCCCTATGCCCTGACGCGGGTACTGCACGAGGTGGAGCCCAGATACGTGGTTCTGTACGACGCGGAGCTCACCTTTGTCAGGCAGCTGGAGATCTACAGGGCCAGCAGGCCAGGGAAACCGCTGAGGCAAGTCCTGCTCGGCGGTTCTGCGGGCTTTAGGACAAGAGGTGTTTGGCCTGCGTGGTGGTTTCTTACCGTCAGGCCCCTGGAGGTTGGTTTGACGCTGCTTTGTGATGAATGGGAGGAAGCGCTCCCTCCGTGAGGAAGTCCGGC
The DNA here is from genome assembly GCF_007827085.1 of Peromyscus californicus insignis. Classification (NCBI taxonomy): domain Eukaryota; kingdom Metazoa; phylum Chordata; class Mammalia; order Rodentia; family Cricetidae; genus Peromyscus; species Peromyscus californicus. Next base: position 105,004,213 of record NW_026294551.1, read on the forward strand.
CACCCCTGCTAAATTGCAAGATTCCAGAACCCCTGGCGTTTTTCCTGCCCTGCTCATATTCTTTCTTTATGTCTGAGTGTGTTGCTTACAGGGTACGATATCTGTAAAGTCTGGGAAATTTATAACGTCCTGTGTAATATCAAAGGTAATATGCTAATGACTTAGCCAAATGTTATTAATCTTCTAAAACACTGTAAAGTTTTAAACTTTCTTCATTATGTGTGTGGCTGTGTGCACACCATGACAACTTGCAGGAGTTAGTTAATGCCTTCCCTCCTTTTGTGGGCGCCAGGGATCGCACCCAGACAGGAAGCCCCTGCCTGCTGAGCCACCTCGCCATCTCACAGCTTACAGATGTTAGGAAGTGACTCTAGATTTCATTCTTATAAAACGAAAGTCAGGAATTCCTGTACCAAGTTTTCTTGGGTTTCTAGAAATATCTCTTAAAAATCTACCAATCTTTCAGATGAGAAAGTGATGCCTCCCAAAGAACACAGTGTTCTCACTCTCCAGCTAGCTACGGGGAAATAAACGTCAAAATTCATATCCTGAACTCAGTCTGAACCAGAAACAGAGCCAAGAGAAACCTTTGTAGCAGGGTAACTAAGGCAGCTTTGCAGAGCAGAGGCATGCCTCAGACGGAGCCCGGGGATGAAGGCATTGCTGCTTGGTCCTGCTCAGCCTGCTAGCCATCAGCTCCCGGGTAGTGTTCGTGCACCAAACTTCTTGCCCAAGAACAGAACACTGTCCTGTTTGAAATCAAATGTCATGAGCAGAAGAGACCTGGGAATTCAGCTGTTTGCTCTGTCAGTGAGAAACTGAGGCCCAGAAATGGAAGTTGATTTGGCTTCATCCACATGACACATTCAATGGGGCAGCTGAAATCTCCTAACTCACGGCCCCCCCTCCCCTGTGACCTTTCCCCTCTGTATGCTTCGAAGTCAGGTAGTCTGGGAAGGTTTGTGCTAAAAGTAAAGCAGGCTTAAAGGGAATATCTGTAATGGAGTAAAGTAGAGGTAGCATGAAGTGCTTAACTCAGCCTTAGCCACAAATGAGAAAAAGCAAGCTCTCTGGTTTTTTTAAACACTATTTTAAATGATGTATGTGTATGTATGCACCAGTCACCAAAGATAGAGGGTTGGGGGTGGGGAAGGCTGGAGTTACAGGCAGCTATAAACTACCCAGTGTGGGTGCTGAGAACTGAACTCTGGTCCTCTGCAAGAGCAGGAAGCACTCTTAACCAACAAGCCATCTCTCTAGCCCCAGAGCAAAGCCCTTTAGAGACAAAATACATCCAAAAAAAAAAGAGATTCCTGATACTACCCATGTATTTATATAAAACATTTCTGACTCCACTCTGTTGTGACATGAGAAAAGGGAACTGAGGAAGTACTGTGAGGGGAAAGGTCTTAAATGTTTGATGTGTTTACTTGTTGCTAGCATTGAATTTCCCTAAGCTGGTTCTAATGATGATTGTCCAACTTTTAAGGTATGGTTTGGCAGAAGTACAAAGAAAAAAGCTGAAAAAAGAAGCCTCGAAGAGATTTGTGGGTCTCTTTTCTGTATGTTTATAGTTAGGAGGAAAGAGTGCTTCTGTCCTCTAGTTAGATTTCAGTGTTTACCTGAACGGTGCTCCTCCACGTGATGAAAAGGAAAAGCAGCTCACTGGGTAGCAGCCCTACAACCCTTAGCAGGTGGGTTTCGTGTAGCTCCATCTGAGCCTTGTGTGCTGAGCGGGGCCTCACTCTCCCTTGGGTTGCTGTTACTTGAGCGTCCAGGGCTACTGTTCTCAGACAAGTCACTGTGCAGTCCTTCCAAGGATTAAGAATTACAGTTTTGCAACCTAAAAAAGCTCTGTCTTCACCCACAGGGTTTACTTTCTTATATATGGAGGCTCCACGGAAGAACAGCGCTACCTGACGGCTCTGCGCAAAGAAAAGGAGGCATTTGAAAAGCTCATTAGGTGAGGTGGGTGGCCCACCGGAGCCTTGCTTAGCTTAGCCCTTCCCAGGGCCAGTGGAGGGCCAGTGGAGGGCCAGTGGCTTCTCCGGCGGAAATATGGGACATCCCCCCAGGAAGAGAGGGCAGGAAAAAGGGGAGGGGAGAAGACTGGTGAGCTGGGGATGGCTGATACCTGGGGTCTGCCTCACACACACTGTCCTCCCTCTCCCTTACCCCTGCAGTTGCTTAATGCGAGTTTAGTGAGTAGACTCTAAGTTGTATCCCTTACCTGAAATCCTTGGAACTAGAAGGATTTCAAATTCTGTAATATTTCCATGTATGTGATAAGATGTGTTAGTGAGGGGATCCAGTCCTGAACAGGTGGTAGGTAGAAGGCGACAAGTTGGGCGTGTGTGTAGGTTCCTTCAGCACGGGCTGGACATGAGCTTCCCCTGTGCTATTGCGTTGACCAGCCAAACACTCTGCACTTCATAATGTTTTCAATTTCAGATTTTTCATACCAGAAATGTGTGAGGGAAACTGCTTTTTACTCATAATGTGCAGCACCAGACGCATCATAGAACACTGGTCTAGAAGGGAAGCTCTCCAACCCTGTACCCTCTGCTCAAGAGGCCTTCTTTTTGAATTACAGGTTTTCCCTCCTTATAAAATCTTGCTTGTCTGCAGGTGGGTAGTTGGGAAGTATTTTATGTCTCACCCCCACCCCCACCCCCAGTTCTGACCACTATAACTAAAATCACTCTAAGGTGGTATTTTTTTTAAGGGTGTGCTGTTTTTCTCAATGTGTGTATGGTTTTGAGAGTGGGTGTCATATTGCCAATCCTGGTAGAAAATGCTTTTCAGTTTAACAGGAGCTGGTTATGGAACAGTCACAAACTGGCTGTCGACCTCTCACCCCTAAGTACCTGGGGAGATCAGGTGACCTACCAGGAGTCATATCAATAGACTGCAGTGAACTGATGACCCAAGGGACTAAGAAGCCAGTTAGACTGGGCATCATAGTACTGAGCCAGAGAAAGCCTAGGCCAGACAAAGAAAGATGGCCTACATCTTTGCGTGCCTTGGACATTGGCAGTGTACAGTGTCAGTAAGCCTGACACTGAGCTAGACAGAATCTCAGAGTGGACAGTGTCCTCCAAGGCTGGCTGTGGGTGCTCAGCATCTGTGTACCCAGGGTAGCCCGGCACAGGCATGTCTAGAAATGGGTTTTTATAGGCTGGTGCCTCTGGTCCCACTGAAGGGCTTTAGCATGGTGTGTAGATAACACCCTTCCCTTTGTTATCTTCTCGAATAGTGGCGTTTCCTTGAAGCTGCTAGCCATACAGTTTTGTTACTCCATCCTCTTAGCCTATGGAAATGCACTATGGGATTGTTTCTGTTATGTATTGTGAGGTGTGTGTATGTGTATGTGTTGAAAAGCTATTTCAGATGTAGTATTACAACAACAGTTATTATACAGACAACCTCTTCTTAGTCACAGTTCACAGAGCCTCCTTTCTGTTCTCTAGACCTTCAGCTACTGAGTCTCCAACAGTGAAGTTACGTATTGAGCATCTCGTCCACGCAAATGCAGTGAGAAAGGGATCACGTTGAGCAGGTGTGTGGGAGAGCCCAGAGGTTCAAAAGGCCTGGAGCCTTAGGACTCTGTGGCAGTACTACACATTCTAGGTAGTATGAGGCTCATGCATTTGTAGAGATGTCTACGAAAAACAACTGGGGAATGCAGTTGTCTGCTGGGAGAAGGTGGCAGCAAAGATAGGTTAATGAAGAGGAGGGCCAAATGTGAGAGATGTTTAGGAGACGGGTCAGAGATGTGGCACCATCAGGTCTGGGCCAGCACCTCCCTAGGGTTCTTTTATTGTTATAAAAATATCCTTTATCTTATTTTTCTCTGATCAAAATAATTGTCACCAAACCACAAATGAACACCTAGAACTGAAGTATCCTTATTAGATCATTGGTTTTCCTGTGTCAAGGTCCCCAAGGTCACTCTCCAGTCAGTGATCTGCTTAGAAGGACTCACAATTAAGTTTGTCACAGAGAAAGGACACAGGTGAGACTCAGCAGGGAAAAGTGAAGTTAAGGAAACATGCAGGAAGGTGTCGCCTGGAATCGTGGAGGTGCACTCATCTCTACCACCGTGTGTCTCAGCACATGCAGACATGGCAGCAGGGACACTCATCCAGCCTTGACATCCACAGTTTTCGTTGCAGCTCAGTCCCATAGACACAGCACCCATGTGACTGACATTCATCTCTCCAACTGCAGCCTGCCAGAGCAGCATCAGGCATTCACCACCAGTCACAGTTAGCACTTGTACCTGTGACCCAAGGCCTTGGGCACAGCAACTCTCGCCAAGTACTGTTCCACAGGCTCAGTGCTCATCTCCAGGACCTAGCCACGGCCCAGCTTTGAGCATGCAGACCTTTCTTGGAACTTTGCCAAGCTTTAGCAACTGTACCCTGCTCAGTTAATGCTTCTCCCACACCTTGTTGTCTCCAAGGAGCTGATAGGCTATGAGACTAGAGTCCCCTAGGGGATGGGCTTTGTGCTCCAGACTTGGATCTTGCAGCTGCTGCCTCTTGCCTGGTTCATCAAGGAGCCTAATTGATAAAAGGGTTCTTGGAGTCAATAGTAGCAATGTGTTGTGCACCGCCATGCCTTTCCTGGCTTGTACAAATGATTCTGTTCATCAGGGATGGGGGCATCATCAGGGTAGAGGATCTGTGTAGCATGTTTGTGTCCTGAGTTAATTCCCAGCCCACAAGAAAATACACATCCATCTTAATGGCATTTCACCTAAAACTTAGCATCACTTTTTTCTAAACTCAGTATAAATCGTCTTCTACTTTGCACAGCAGTTAAGTGGTTACACTCTTCAGCATCTTAGGACTCTTACTTTCCAAGAAGATTGAGGAATTTGAGTGGTGTTTGTTTTTTAAAAATGCAAAGCAGCATTTGGGGTACATTGCCAGCAGGGCATTTGCACTTTGCCTGAATCAGGAGAAAATTTACTGTGACAGGAGGAGAACAGACTCTTGCCAAGACCTCCATGGGGGATGTAAGAAAAAAAGCTGGGCTGCTGTTTAAAATGACCAGGGAGGAATGAATCAGGCGGACTGGCAGCGAACAAGGACTGCTTAGCTGGCGGAGAGTTAAGTAGATTCAATTGCTGGAGAGTAAGGGCAAGATGTTGGACGGGTCAGCGGTTCACAGTGAAGGGTCAAGATCACTTGACTTTGCCGAAGAGGGCTTGCCTAGACACCGTCCAGAGACTCCTCGACTCTTCCTTTCCACATTACATCTTTATTAGAGCTATTCACATATCACTGAAAATCCCAGCACTCCGGGCCAACCTAGGCTACATAGTAAGAAAAATGTCGTTGAAAATATTAAAGCAACAATAGAAGACGTCAGTACCTGAGGGAAAAGTGGAAAGAGGTCTAGGATTTTAACTCTCTGTCACAGGGCTGCTAGAGTAGTTGTGTTGAGTGATGCCGGTAAGAGACAGGTGCTTGTGATTGTAGTAAATGTCTGTTAAACGAATTTGCACCTGCTCAGCAAGACTTGCTTTCTTTATGGTTACCAGTTCCTTTCTGGGGTGTAAATTTTCTCAGAAGTGGAAACAGTGCCAACTTCCTTTGAAAGCAGACCTTTAGCTTCTTAGTGTGACCCTGGATAACCGGGAACTACTCCTACTACATTCCATGCATCCTGTAGTCAGCCTTTTCAAGTAGACTATTGGCATTATTTCCATTTTACAGATTAAAAAAAAAAAGATTGAGGCAAGGAGCCACTGAGTTATTCCAGGTCACACTGCCAATAGATCTCTGTCTACCTACATATAGCAGATTCATCAGGAAGCTGGGGTGCGCCCACTCCCCCACCGTATGACCTCCATGTGAAAGTGGTAGAAATAAAAAGGATCTGCTGGTGTTCTTGGCCGTCCTCTCAGGTCCATTGGGTGTGGCCAGGAGATGCTGCTGGGCAAAGGTTTATGTCACAGAGCCCTTGACCTGGCCTACAGGACAGTGAGGAGACCAGCCAAGGCCTTGTCCGTCCCCACATGCTGGACTAGCAACAGCTCTGTACTCGTGGGTTGTTCCACACCATGTAGGGTTCCAAATTATACTTTGTGGCACACATGTGCCCGCATAGATCACACACACTCTGTTCTTCGCAGTGTTTAAGTGGAGTCCTGCTCTATTTCATCTCTGGGAAGTGAGTGTTGTTCTGACCCTGGTGCAGACACATTCATCTTAGCAGCTCCATCTGTCTTCTCCAGCCCCAGTCTCTGCTGAAGTTGTCAGTTCTGTGGGTTTGTTCATGGTTGCTTTACTTCCTCAGCTCTGCTGCAAGCCTCGAGAGAAAAGGTCCAGGTATGCATGTTCTGTCACATCAGGCATATATCAGACAGTGAGTACATACAGTCTCATGAGTTGACTGTCACACATGTCCAGTGGTTTCAAAGATAGAGGAGCTCTAACTCAGTATGGTGAGTTGGGGACTTACTTGACATAATGATGTCTGGTCAAGTCTTGGCAGGTGACACAGGTCTCCTTACCCATGTGTGTGTGAGATACTGGGTTAATCTGAAGACTGGAAGGGTTATATGGTCATCTTTAATTACATTTGTTTATTTGTTTTCATGCATGCCTGTGCCTCTATTCATACATGTGTGCATGTGCACTATGTGGAGGTCAGAGGACAACTTGCAGGAGTCAGTTCTCTTCCACCAAAGTGGGTTCTGGAGCTTGAACTTGGATAGTCAGGCCTAGTGGCCAGCACCTTTACCCACTGAGCCATCTTGACAGCCCTGTGATCATTTTTATATCCTGAGCTCCTAACACAGAACAGGGAGCACTCCATAATGCTTCCAAGCAAACCCACGAGACGTGGCTGCTGTTCCCGTCTCTTTCCCCAGATGTTGGTTATCTGCTCTGGTCCCTGACAGAAATTTTATTCTTATATTGACATTGATTCTCCTTTGAAACTGATGGTGTTGATGGGGCCTCCCACCTGGAGGTTTCCAGTCAGAGTCCTATCGTGTCTGTTTTCATTTTCTTAATCATTGACTGAACCCTCCCTACTTATGACCCTGAAAAATATCTGACCTTAAATGATTTGTTTCTCAATATTGATAATGCCTTAGCCTTGCAGCAGGCTCAGGCAAAACTCAGTCACAAGATAGAAACCAAAAGAGCTTCTTACTTGAATTCCGGAGGGTGAGGAAGGGAAGCCCAGCTAAGTGACTTCCTGCTCAATTCTTCCCATTTGCTTATTCATTTCTAATGTATTTCTTGCATTCACTTTTATGATTACAGTCAGTGCCATAGACAATCCTCCTACCTCGGCCTTCTGAGTGCTAGGATTACAGGTGTGCACCCCTGGTCTGCGTGTAGATCACCTTAGAGATTAGACTTTTCAAAAGATTCATCTATAGCTGAAGTTTTCCTGTGTCCTGCCCGGTCCTGTAGCCCCTTAGACCCAAGTAAACATACAGAGGCTTATATCAATTATGAATTGCATGGCCATGGCCTATGGCTCAATTTTCTTGCTAGGTATCTCTTATAACTAAACTCAGCCCATTTCTATTAATCTATATGTCGCCACGTGTTCCATGGCTTTACCTGTGTGCCATTACATGCTGTTCCTTGAACGACAGGATGGCGTCTCCTCTGGCTCTCCTTTCTTCTTCCTGTCTCTCTCCTGGATTTCTTGCCTGGCTATATCCTGACTTGCCATAGATCAGAGCAGCTCCTTTATTAACCAATCATAGCAGCACATATTCATAGCATACAGAAAGACATCCCACAGCATTCATTGAGAATGTTGAGATTAGTCAAGTGATGCTTATGATATTTGTTCCCCCAGGGAAAAGGCTAGCATGGTTGTCCCTGAAGAACGAGAAGGCAGAGATGAAACCAACCTGGACTTAGCAAGAGGCACAGTGTCCACAGATGCTCCCACTGACACTCGAAAAGCTGGTAAGTCCTGCCCTGGCCTAGCGCCACTTTTGCCCTTAGAGGAAGCTGTGAAGCCCCAGAGCTGCATAGCTGAGTTTTTCTAGATAAACTCTTAAAAACACAGGCTAGGGAGATTGCTTACCTGTGAGGAGTGCTTGACTGTTCTTGCGGAGAACTTGAGTTCAGTTCCCAGCACCCATATCAGGCAGCTCACAACTGCCTGTAACTTCAGCTCCATCCTGTGGCCTCTCTGTGGTGTATAGAAACTCATGCAGGCACACTCAAATAATAAATATAAAGAAAAGGAAATGATTGAGGAAGATTCCAGATGAATTCTACCAGTCAAGCCTTGGGAGAGATGGGTAAGTTCTATAACGCAGGGAAGCCAGAAGACTCACACAGAAGCTGAAGGGAGCTTTCCCTAACTTCCTCTGCCTGTCCTCTCAGGGCCACACATTGCTAGGACTTCTTGGGGCACACATGTGCCCTCCCTGCTCTGAAGTATTTTCTGCTTCTTACTATCTCTCTGGTCCCAGATGTTTGACATGCTACCAAGGCCTGCTGGATTCCAAGTGTACCTTTATTCACAAGAACTTCCATTTCCCATAGCAGCTGCTGTCAGCCAAGCGACATGAGAGGGTTAAAGCTGATCTAGCCTCTGAGGCGGTCAGATGCATTCAGAGTCCAGTGGACTTCAGGTGAATAGCTTTCATGCCTGAGCCTTCCCTGTGACACTCTGCCTGCCACAGGCTCAGAAACAATGGAGCCAGCTGCCTGTGGACAGAAACCCTGAGCCAAAGTAAATTCTTCCTCCCTTACATTGCTCTGTCAGGTGTTTGTCAGGGGCCGGGAGAGAGGGCTCAGAGGTAAGTTAGACGTTCTTGCATAATGACCTGACCTGTCCCACTAGGTAACAGGAAAGAAGAAGCCCCTATTGAGAATTGTCCTCTGATCTCCACACATGTGCTGTGCACTTGTGGCCTGCTGACTTCAAACATAAAAACTCTGCTTCTGTGGGTGGGAGCGTCTGATGGAGAAGGACCTTGGACTGCACACCCCGGGAAGTACTGCTTCAGAACATCTGTGCCTTTTTTTTTTTTTTTTGGCAGATTCTTAACTCTGCCTACCTTGGTGACCTTTTGGGAAGAACTGCATCCCATAAGACAGGGTGAAGGAGGGAGGTCAAGCCATAGGTACCTACCACACATAAAGCGCTTCCTAGAGGTCTGCCATTTGGAAGCCTCCATCTGAGTTTCCTATTGCTACTGTAAAACATTACACAAATATGGTGTCTTGAAACACACATTGCCCTCCTTACAGGTCTGCAGGCTAGACAGAATTCCAGCTGGATGTCATTGAGCTAGCATCAGGGTGTTCACAGGGCTGTTTTCTTCCTAGCGGTCCACAGAAGAGCCCTTTCCTTGTGTGTCCCAGTGCCTTAGAGATGACCTGCATTCTTGGCTCATGGCCCCTCCCTTGTTCTCATGGCCTTCAAAACCACACTGCTGTCTTCTCTGACCCTAGCGCCTCCCCTTCCTCTCCTGTGTGCCTCTGGGTCTACCCAGGTTCTTGATGAAGCAGCTTAAGGGGAGGATTGACTGGGCTCCTGCTCTCCAGAGGTGTCCGTCCACACTCAGCCATCTTCGTTGTTCCCAGGCCTGTGGTGAGGCAGGCCACCATGGTGGAAGGGTGTGTGACTGGAAGCTTTTCATCTGTGGCAGCAAACACAGAAAAACCAGAGGGTACGTGCAAGACACCCCTCAGTGGCATGCCCCGGTGGTCTGCTTCCTCTGATTAGGCCCTCTTTCCTAGCAGTCCATTCGACTGTGACTTCGTCTGTGCACTAGTCCTCGATGAAGTCAGAGCCCTCTGAGCAAGACTGCAGGAGCAAGCCTTGATTACACACTGAGCCTCTAGGGACACTTCTAATCCAAATCATAACATCAAGTGGCCCAGGGTGATCCAGCCTCAGAAAACTAACCTGAATCCCATTCACAAAGCCCTCTAACCATGCTAGGTAGCCCTGTGAGCAGTGACTAGGGTGCAGGCACTTGGGGGGCATAATTCTGCCTATAAAAGCCTTTAACACTTAGAAGTGCCCTTAAAGTGGAGGAGATGCTTCAGTGGGTAGGAATGCTTGCTGTTCAAGTATAAAGACCTGAGTTCAAATTCCCAGCACTGATGTTAAAAGCTAAGTATGGCCAGATGGACTGCACGCCGCTGCTGTGTTATGCAAGGGCAGGAAGATCCCTGGGGGCTTGCTGACTACTGGCCTAGCTCCAGGTTCAGTGACAGACCCTGCCTGCAGAGAATACGATGGAAGAAAAGGACAGATTGGACGCTCATCACCTTCCTCTGACCTCCACAAAGGGATTCAACATAGCTACACACACGCACATATACCACACATACCCACATAAAGTTGTCCGTAAAGCAACAGCGTTATCACCTCTGGAGGCTGTTGGAAATGAAGTTTTGGAGTCTTTAATCTCCCACCTGTTGAATTCAGAATCTAGCCACGGCCCCAGGTACGCACCTCAGTGTGTAAGAAACTCTTCCAAGCCTCTTGCCTTTGCCCGTCTCTAGACCCAAAGGTGATGACCGCAGCTCAGAAGGCCACTTAGCCCTTACTGTGCATAAGACCTGGAGACAGAAGACCAGTACAAATGTGGTCAGTGTTCCCGTGAGGGACCAGAGAGGAACCAGAACAGAGGTGTTTGTGTGCCACTGTAAATCATGAACTGCCAGCCCAGTCTAGCTTTCCTATTGGTTGCATTTAATTTGGGGAAAACTACCTCTGTTTTCTCTATAAATGCTATTTTTTGGAATATTAGAAAGTGTTACAGCCATCCATGCGAGTTTAACAACAGAAACGGATTTAAATCTATCAGAGTTCATCTCTGGGCACTCTTCCCTGTGACATGACCTAAATAACCCTTTTCATAGGTGGCCAGGAGCGTAATGGCACACAGCCCAGTATTGTGGTGGACATGCGTGAGTTTCGGAGTGAGCTGCCGTCCCTGATCCATCGGAGGGGCATCGACATCGAGCCAGTGACGCTGGAGGTGGGTGATTACATCCTGACACCCGAGCTGTGCGTGGAACGCAAAAGCGTGAGCGACCTCATTGGCTCGCTGCACAGCGGCCGCCTGTACAGCCAGTGCCTAGCCATGTCACGCTACTACCGGCGGCCAGTGCTGCTCATCGAGTTTGATGCGGGCAAGCCCTTCTCCCTGGTGCCGCGCGGTGCCTTCTTCCAGGATATGAGCAGCAGCGATGTGAGCTCTAAGCTCACACTCCTCACCCTGCACTTTCCGCGCCTGCGGCTGCTCTGGTGCCCCTCGCCTCATGCCACGGCCGAGCTGTTCGAGGAGCTGAAGCAGAACAAGCCTCAGCCCGATGCGGCCATGGCCATGGCCATCACTGCAGACTCGGAAACGCTGCCCGAGTCAGACAAGTATAACCCCGGGCCCCAAGACTTCGTGCTAAAGATGCCTGGGATCAACGCCAAGAACTGTCGCTCCCTGATGAATCAAGTGAAGAACATCGCAGAGTTGGTCTCCCTGTCCCAGGAGCGGCTCACAAGCATCCTGGGGCATGCCGGAAACGCCAAGCAGCTGCACGACTTCCTCCACACTGCCTATGCAGACGTGGTGTCTGGAGGCAGAGTGAGAAAGTGACCGCGTTCAGATTGCTGTTCATTAATCACTGCATAGCAGTTCATTCTTCCCCAGGGCTTTTGGGATGGGCACTCTATCCCCCACGATTTCCCCCAGAGCTCTGGGCTGAGATGTGTCCTTACCTCCCCCTGCTGGTTCTCGCCCCTCTGTGCCCTGCCTATGCTAGGCTTGCAGTGTTCCATTTTAAATAAAGTGTGGCGGGATTACGCCACGTGAAGCAAGCGGAGCCGATGTTTGCTGCTCAAGCCAGTAAAAAATACTCCATCGTGTTCCTAGCACTGTCTACACACGGTATGGTAGAACTGAGACAGGGCTGCTGTTCCTAACATTCTCTCCAGCCATATTCAGCTTCTTCACCTCCCACTCACAGGGACAAGCCAGCTCACTGGTCTCCTGGTCATCACATATATGTACATGTACTGTGACTTGGTTGTTTAAACCAGTGCTTTGGCAAAAATTGTTTGTTGACAAGATTTAATGAGGTCATGAAGAACTCCCCAGAATTCTTGATTTTCTCAATGTTTGACCTTCAAATTCCTACTCTAAGCCCAAATCACATCAGAGAGTCTTCAGACCTCCTCCTACCCCACATGTCACTGACGTCGTCCACACGTCAGTGACGCCAGCGTCATACCAGAAGCGCACCATCTCTGCCATGCCCACACTCCTGCCTGAATGAGGACCAGACGAGCTCAGAGGAGGTCCAGGTGCTTTCTAGATGTGGGTTTCCCCGTCACATTAAACGATTGTAGATCAATGGAAGATCAGTGCAGAGAATCCTAAGAATTCAAAAGAAATGCATAGATGCTTAAGACCCACAAACCAGTCTCAATGGTTGATTTAGACTGGCCTTTCTGTCACCACATCTTCATGCCGTCTGCAGACCGTGATACTCGAGTACTAGCTGTTTGGGTGTTCAGTGACAAGCAGTAAGTTTTCTACCTCAAGAGCTGATGCCAACATGAATTCTAGCCTTGCCACGTGACTTTCCTCAGTGTCAGCCGTCAAACTGATTAAAAAGTGGACCTTGTAGCAAAAATACTGTCTTCTCTGACTTTAACAAAAGCACTTTGAACTGAGCTTTCTTGTTGACATCGTGATTTATTGGTACTTAAGAGTACAGTTGCCTGTCCCTCAGTGTCCATGGGCGATTGCTTTCAGGGTCCTCTGATGGTGCAAAGTCTGGGTGCTGCTGTCCTTCTTATAACCTCTGCCTCCTGTGAACTTCAGACCACCTCTAGGTGGCTTACAGCAACTGATGCAGGACAGGTGGTGTGTAAGGGGCTCTCCCCCTCTGCTGTCCTAGGGGTAACCATAGAGTCTGCATGTTTGGTAGAGATGCATTGGTTTCCTGTATTTCTGATCCTTGGTTGGTTAAATTGGAGGATGTAGAGGACAGCTCAGGAGGATCTGTCGTCCTGTCCAGGGCCCTGAATGAACTGAGCGCTTCAAGACCCAGTCGATTATTGGAGGCTTCTGTTAGGTGGTATGGAAAATAGGGAGGAGAGTAGAAAGTAAGCTTAAGGTCGAAAAGGAATCTGAGCTGCTTGCTTCGTCCCAGGGATAACATGTATTTGCCTTCTGGACGAGGACAGAACTGCCTGGTGATGCACTCACCCGAGCGTTCACTGTGACTCCCACCTCCTTGACATGGGTGGGTCACTTCTACTTCCGGTGCACAGTCTCTTCTCTGTGTAATTCCACCCCCTTTTCTGTTGTTCCATAAAACAAAAATCATAACATAGCACATGCTGTGATGGGTGTTTCATTCAGAATTAAATTTTCAAAGCCACCATTTTAAACCTAGTGAAACAGTCTTTAACACACTGACTTCCAGTTCCCTCAGCTCCCCATGTCAGCTATTCACTGTGGCTCATGTGGGAATAAGCAGCCACACAGCCTGCAGCGGGCTTGAACGTGGCTGAGGGTTTCTACTGTCCTGGGTGAAGACTCACCACCTTTCCTGATTGTCTCACCTGTCTCCAGGTGTGGAACCCTTCCGGTCCATCCATCGGTTGTTTGGTTTTCTCGGGTTTTTTGGTTTTTTTGTTTGTTTGTTTGTTTGTTTTTACACATTTTTTAGAATCTTTGCTAAAGGAACAGGAAGCTGCAAAGAGAAAGTTCGTTGTTTCCCAGCAGCTTTTTGCTGCCTTTGACTTTCTTGTTGTTCAAAATCGTAGATACCCAGTTTACTGATGAGCTCCTGGGTAGCTCTTAAAAGACCTTCAAAAGCTAGGTCAGCATCATAGTTACAAGCTGTTTATATAAAGCCTTGCACCTAAAAATTACAAGGAATTACCCTTGGGTTTACTTGCTTAAATCCTAGCACCTTTCTTGGTGTTTTCTTAAAATAATATGAGCAGATATCCTACTTAATAGTAGCCATCAAGCAAATCGTGGTGGCACACAGCCCTAATCCCAGCTCTGGGGAAGCAGAGGCAGGTGGATCTCAAAAAACAAAAAGTGGCAACCATCAATACTGTCCTCAAGTAGTGACTGTCCCTTTGGTGGACGATCACCAGACCGTAGGCCTGCAGATGTCTGAGTGCTTTATGGTGCAATCCTAGTTCACAAGGAACTGGAAACGATCTCATCCAGCCCCATCAGGTCTGAGAAGTGTTGAGATGCAGGGACCAGGAGGAAGGAGGCTCAACTCTGGCCTTTCCTTTTGTTTTTCCAGCAGAATTTGATTTCATGTTGCCTTGGAGAACATCTCAAGAGAGGTGTGTGTGTGTGTGTGTGTGTGTGTGTGTGTGTGTGTGTGTGTGTGTGTGTGTTTATTCAGCATCTTCCTCAGCTTTGTGGGCAAAAAAAGCTTTTCATTATATAGAATCGATGGTTAAAGTGGGTTTGCTCTGAATTGCTGCTTCTGTCTGGCGCCCAGTAATCCACATTCTAAGTCATCAACACACTATCCTCGGTTGTTCCGTCTTTACATGCTGCGACATCTTATGAAAGGAGGTGGAGAAGAAAAGCTCTTGTCCTTTGGAAATACCAATTTGTTGAAAACAACAAGTGTGTGGCATCTGGGGCATCCAAACAAAGAGTCATCTCCTGTATTTTTATTCCTTTTAACTCAAAAGTTGGAAGTGGGATTTATGATTTCTTAAACAAGTTTAATTATAGATTGAATTGGGTCACCAGTGTGGTGTCCCGGTCGCTGCCTCTGCTTTGACTGTCCGTGCACAGCCCTTTCTAATGTATGAAGACTGGCTCTCTTTTGATGCTTTACCCTTTGAATAAAGACGGCAAACTGCTGAACCTTTTCTTCCCAAGACTGTGGATGGCCCCTGTGGATCGGCCATTCCTGCCTTACCCCATTTAACCCCAGCACAAAGCCGTGAAGTGCCAGTGTGTAAGCCTCCCTTGTGGTGAGGAAGCTGAGACCAGGGAGCTTGAGCAGTCTGCCCAGTGTCCTCCAGTAGGTATTCATAAAGCCATGATTTGAAGCCCAGACGGTCTGGCTTCAGAGCTATAACAGAGCATGGGCATGGGAAGGCACCTGGGAAAGGGGCTGTTTGGGGGGATGAGTGTGTGTGTCCAATTTCATGTCTGTAGCTCCACATACACTAAAGGAAAAGCAAACAGGCTTCATTCCTAGTCAAGATCAAGCACAGTTCTGGGTAGAGGGCCAAAGAATGCTCAGAGCCCTTGTGCACAGCTGCCTGTCGACTCTGACTCTGTAGGCCTGGGCACCTTCTGCTGGCTGATTAGGAAGGCTATTTGCAGCTCTGTTTAAAAAAAAAAATAGAGATTGTTGGGCTGGAAAGATGGGTTAGTAGTAGTTAAGAGCAGTGGCTGCTCTTCCAAAGGACCTAGGTTCAATTCCCAGCACCCACATGGCAGCTCACAACTGTCTGTAACTCTAGTTCCAGAGGATCCAATATCCTCTTATAGACATTAACAGACACCAATATAGACATAATACCAATGCACATAAAATAAAAATAAATAATTTTTTTAAACTAGAAATTTTTGTAGATGTGGTGATGCTTGCCTGTAATTCCAACACCAGCACCCTGGGGACTGAGGCAGGAGGATGGTGGAATTCAAGGCCAGCCTAGGTTGCATGGCCCATGATGTCTGGGTGTGGGTCTCTGCATCTGTTCCCACCTGCTGCTTCTCTAATGATGACTGTGCAAGGCAATGATCTAGGAGTATAGCAGAATATCATTAGGAATCATTTCATTGATTTTATTTATGTATTTATTCACCAGTCATGTTTGGTTCTACCCTAGGTCTCTGGGCTATCCAGGTCTGGAAAGATAGCTTCAGTGAGTGAGAGCATTTGCTGCCCCAGTAAGAGGACCTGAGTTCAAATCCCCAGCTCTCAATTAGCAGCTGGGCATAGCTCCATGTGCCTGTAACCTCAGTGCTGGTGGGTGAAAACAGCCTATCTGAAACCGAGTTTCAGGTCCAGTGAGACCTTGTCTCAAAAATAATGTAGAGCACAGCAGGGTAGGACACCCATTGTGTCCTCCCCCAGCTTCTACATGCATGGACACGGACATGTGTACATACATTCAAAACTATTTCATGAAAAAGGTCTTTACCTTATTTGTTTTTTCTTCTATGGATTGTGGTTTTAATTTTTGAAGACTACTTTTTGATAGTATTACAGCATTAGCTCCCATGACTCCCAGGGATAAAGCCTGTTTCCGGCATCATACATCCAGCAGTTACACCTCATTAAAAAAAGAGAGGATGTGGGCTGGAGAGATGGCTCAGCAGTTCTTCCAGAGGACCTGCTGCTCTTTCAGAGGACCTGGGTTCAGTTCCCAGCACTAACATGTTGGCTCACAGCCATCTGTAACTCCTGTTCCAGAGGATCTGGCGCCCTATTCCACACCAGGCACACATGTAGTGCACAGACGTACATGCAGGCAAATCACCCAGACACATAAAATTTAACAAAAAAAAAAATGCACTTTTTAAAAAGAGGATGCATGTACATATGCTGAGTACATATATATACAAACTGAATTTTTAATAAATATATAATTACATTTTATATTTATGTAGATGTTTACATAATACATAATGTAAATAAAATTTTACATACATAAGTTTACTTATATATAATATGTAAAATGCATGTATAATAATATAAATAAAATAAGTATATAAATATTTATATAATAAAATATATACAAAATATACATAGTTTTAGAACAAATATACAAAATAAAAAACATTGTAATGTTTTAGTTAGCATACAGAATGTCATTACAGCACTGCTATACATATATATCATGGTACTTTGTTCATATTTGTACCACACCTGTCTTTCCTCCCTCCGGGTCTTCTTCCCTCCCCCAGATAACCCCCTTCTGTTTTCAGGGTGTGACCATCAGTATTCTAGAAGTATAATTTGGTACTAAGATGTTAATATATTTAAAACTACAAGTTAATGCTTATTTTTAAAGATTTATTTGTGTGTGTATGTGTGTGTGTGTGTGTGTGTGTGTGTGTACACATGAGTGTAGTGCACAAGGTCAGAAAATGGCCTCAGATCCCCCAGAACACTTGTCAGATCCCCCAGGACACAAGTTCTGGACACTTGTCAGCTGCCTGATGTGGAACTGGAAACCAGACTCAGGTTGGAAAAACAATGCCTGCTGTCAATCGCTGTCCCTCTCTGCAGCCCCAGTGATGCCAGTTTTAAGAACTGTAGTTTGTTTTAAAATGCCAGTGCAGTAAGCAGGGGGTGGGGGGAGTCTCTGTCTCACTCTGTTTGCAAGAACTCAGCTTTGACAGCGGTCCTTTTCTGTGAAGCCATGTTAAAGAGACAGACTCATGGGTGACAAGGATCTAGTTCTACTGGAGAACACAGCTCACTGAGGACTGGAGGCTAAAAAAGCCCATTCTTGCTCTTAGACAAAAGATGTTTCCTGGGATTCCAGACAATGGCAATAAGAGCCAGCAGGCAGAGGTGTTTGCCACCAAGCCTGATGACCGGAGTCCTCAGGACTCACATGGCAGGAGAGAACCAATGCCTGGAAGCTGTCTTCTGACCTCCATACACAAAATAAATAAATATAATTCTTCAGAATATTTCAAAATAGTTAACAACGAGGGCTAATGAAATGTTGGCCCAGCTTGTCTGATGTGAACTTGGGATCCTTCTCCTATCATTTTGAGGTCCAGAATCTATCAGCAAGAGAGCACCTCTTGTCTAGTCAGGGATTTGTCTCCCTGTGCAGCTTTATTTCTGGGCAGAGCTACACCCAGTAGCAGCTGAGGAGAGAGCTGTGGGAAGCATGACTGGCCAAGTCTTCCTTCTACATCAGGCACTTATCACAGAGGGCACAGAGCCCCCTCTGTTTCTGCTGTCACTGTCCAGGTCATCAAGGTTCACTCAGCCCTGCAGCAGAGACAATTCAAAGTAAGAAAAGGCCACAGGAGGGATGAAAGGGCTCCACGGATCAGTGGCCAGCCATGGCATCAAAGCAGACGTAGAACTTAAGCTGAGTGGGCAAATGGCTAGGGTTTGGCAGACAGATTTGGAGGGTGCACTTGGCCCATTCAACCAGATTATCAGAGGAGTGGATGGTAATTGAGCTGTGCTGTTTGAAGAGTTATAGTCAGCAAAGTAGGAGCAGCATGGCTGGGTTGCCAGAAGGGCTAGCAGGAGGAGCTGCTTCTTACTCAGTAGAAGAGTGTGCCATTGAGAGCTGTTTGCCAGGTTTGGTGGTTCCCACTGGTGGTTCATTCAGAAGGCTGGAGGCACACAGGAGACTGAAGTAGACACAACACAGGTTCCAGGCCAGTCTGCCTAATGGTAAGCAAGTTTGAAGCCAGCCTGAGCTTCATAGGGAGATCCTGACTTAAAGAGTAGGAGCAGGGGCTGGGAAAATGTTTCAGTAGTTAAGAGCACTGGCTGTTCTCCCAGAGGACCTGAGTTCACTTCCCAGCATGGTGATTCACAATCTGTTGTGGAATAAAATAATTGTTTAACTATGTAAAGATGTGGTGTATTTGTTTATGCTGCATTTGTTTAACTATGTAAAGATGTGTTGCTGTTTCAACTTGCCTGCCTAAGGCACCTAATTGGTCTAATAAAAAGCTGAACGGTCAATAGCTAGGCAGAGGAGGGCTGAGCGGGGCTGGTGGACAGAGAGAAAAGGGAAACCAGCCAGCCAGTCGGAAGCTAGATAGCCAGACACAGAGGAAGCAGGAAAGCAAGATGGACAATATGTAGATGAGGTAAGTGAGCCTTGGGGCAGCACATAGATTAATAGAAATGGGGTAATTTAAGTTAAAAAAAAAAGTTAACTGGTAACAAGCCTAAGCTAAGGACAAGCATTCATAATTAATAATGCCTCCTTGTCATGATTTAGGGGCTGGCAGTCCAAGGAAGCCTGCTACAATCATTTGTAGTTCCAGGGGGTCCATCACCCTCTTCTGGCCTCTCTGGCACCAGGCATGCATGTGGTGTACATATATACATGAGGACAAAACACCCCTACACTTTTTTTTTAATTGAAGTTGGGCATGGTGGCTCACACTGTAATCCTAGTACCTGGGAGGTAGAAGCAGGAAGATCAGGAGTTCAAGATCATCCTCAGGTACTAGTGAGTTCTAAACCACCCTGGGCACTGTCTCAAAACAAAATCAAATGAAGCTGAGTTTGAAATGGAAAGGAACCAACATTAAATACTTGGTGTGCTGGGTATCTGATTGTGGTAGTTTAAATGGAAATGGCCCCATAGGGAGTGGCACTATTAGGAGGTGTGGCCTTGCTGGAGGTGTGTCACTGTGGGGGTGGGCTTTGAGGTCTCAGAAGCTCAAGCCTGGCCAGTGTGACACTGTCACTTCCTGCTGCTTGTAGATCCTAATGTAGAACTCTCAGCTACCTCTCTGGCCTCATGTCTGCCTGCATGCCATCATACTTCCCACCATGAAGATAATAGACTAAGCAGCTGAACTGTAAGCCAGCCCCAACTGAATGTTTTCCTTTATAAGAATTGCCATGGTCATGGTGTCTCTCCACAGCAATAAAATCCTAACTAAGACATTGATAGTCATCTTAAATCTCTAAGAGATTTTTTTTTAATCAATGTGGGCCATGGACGCCCACATAAAAAACCCACTGCAAAGCTCGTCTCTCTTCCATCCTTTTCCAGCTGCACTAGGGGAGGTGGGCGGTGAGACTACTTCCAGAGTCACCATACAGTCTCAACAACAGGAAATGAGGGTAATATATGTGGCCTCAGAAATGGAGAGGAAGATATAAACTGAAGAAGCATTATGGGCTGGGGAGGAGACTCAGTGAGTAAGAGCCCTTGCTGTACAAGCAACATGGACTCCTAAGAGTTCAAATCCCTAGTACCCATGTAAGAAGCTAAGCGTGGCTGCATGCCTGAAACACAGCACAGGGGTGGAGCTCAGCCTTCTGTTTCAGGAGAGACCTTGCTTCAAGGCAGTAAAGCTAAGAACAGTAGACACTTGACATTCTGCTGTGGCCTCCACACGTGCATTACACACACACACACACACACACACACACACACACACACACACACACACACACACACTCACACGCCAGTCTGTGCAGCAAACTGTCTAAGGAAACCTAAATGGTGTCCAGTGTTAAGGCTGGACTCGAGAGATGATAAGGATACCTAACAAAAATAAAGCAAGTCTGGAGAGGGTCTGGTTTTGTTGAGGGAAGCACAGTTCCATATTGATTATTTAATTGTAAGTCGGAGACGAGACAGTGTCGTATGGAGATGTAGCAGATGCTAGCATTGAAACAGGGCTGTAGACCTCTGATAAATATAAAGAAGCAGAAGAGAACCAACTTTAGAAAGTCGCTACATCGGGGGCGGGGGAAGGGGGGAAAGCGGGGGAAACTGAATCAGCAAGCACCTACAATGCCAGAGGGTCTCTCGGGGAGTGCCGGGCAACCAGAAACAGGCAGGGGTGAGTGACCGTGTGGGTGACAGGGGGAGAACCTGGGGCACCACTGCTTGGGAGACTGAGAACCCTGGGAAGGGAGAGGGCCAGAAGAAGGGATGCAGTAGACGTCAGTACAAAGGCGGTCTTGCTGGCTGGTGGCCAAGATGAAGGAGCAGAGCTGACTAAAAGAAAGAAGATGCTGGACCACCAAGATGGCTCATCAGGTAAGGGTGGCTGAGAACAAGTCTGGCGACCTGAGTTCACTCACCACACAGTAGAAGCAAAGAACCAGCTCCTGCAAGTTGTCTCCAAACTCCACATGCGCACCATGGCTTGAATACAGTGGTGCAACTCTCTGTCTGTCTGTCTGTCTGTCTGTCTGTCTCTCTCTCTCTCTCTCTCTCTCTCTCTGTGTGTGTGTGTGTGTGTGTGTGTGTGTGTGTGAGTCAATGTGTTGAGAATGGGCTGGGGTAGAGAAAAAATAAAAATGGGTTTTGTTTTCTAACGTGTCACAGCTACAGAAAACGTATTTGAGTTGCCTCTTCTAAAGAGCAGCATTTGTATTCCTATGTGTGCCCCCACCTGCGATGGAACTGACCAGCCCGGAGCTCCTTTCTTATGTCTGCTGTTTGCACAGCATTGCTGTTTGGCTGTTGAGTCTGTGGGTGTTTGAAGGTGACTGAGGAACAGCCCTAGAACCCCTTCACATACATAACCCAGCATTATGGGTTTATTATTATTACTTAAAACCTCCTTCTGCAAACTTATAAAATTCAAATATGTGCTGGCTAATGTCACCTGGAAACTGAAAATCGATGTTCAGCAGCTTGGTGAGGATTTTTATTTTGGTGGTGCTGGAAGTAACTGGGGCAGCTGGGTTGCTATGGTGACTGGTTCTCCAAACAGAGCCCTCTGCTTCCACACATCACACAGCAGATAAATCCCAGGTTGATATGGTCGTGACATCCTACTTGAAGCATCCCTCAGGCTCCCATCAGGACTTCTGGAAGGGGAATTGGGGATCAGAGCCAAAAAAGCATTAGCTAAAAAATTGCAACTTGAGTGTTTTTGACCTGGCCCTTCTCAGTCCTCACACCCCTGAAAACCACTGGCTCACAGCCTGGAGCTCCTCTTTGGGGGTGGCTTGTAGCTTGGGGAAGGTTCATCCCCAAAACAACTGTGTGATTAATTGCTCCAGTGTGTACATAGGCCTCACTCCCATCACTAACAGATGGAGTGGGGGGGGGGGGGGGTGAGTGTAGGACTATACTGAGGACCAGGCTGCTGCTGCTGGGGCCTCTTGCAAATCTATGACTTACTAAGCCCTGTCTGGAGCAGCACCCGGTAGGTCCCTGCACAAACACGTTCACTGCACTTTTGGCAAGACCCATCTTCTGCCATCAGCCCATCAGTGCATCAGGAGAATGTGATGTTTATTCTACCACCAAGAAGAGTCCTGTCAGCTCAGGGAGATGGGTGGAACTAGAGAGAATTGTGTTTAAAAAAAAAAAAAAAAAAAAAGCTGGATTGAGAAAAGTATCACTTTTCTATCATGTGAGGAATCAAGACTTAAGCCAAAAAAAAAATTAATTAGAATATAAATATATGTGACACGACAGTAGACAAGGAAGGAAACCTCCCAAGAAAAGGAGGGACAAGAGAAGGCAGCCTAGCATTTTCGCTGACTACAACAAAACTAACAGAAATTAGGCCAGGGCGCTCGCAGAGAGGGTAGCCTTTGAAGCTGTCCAAGCAGACCTCCGCGCCCACGCAGTCCTCCCGGGTCTCACCGGTAGGGGTCCCCATTGAGTCACGCGTGGTACACTGCTCTGGGTTACTGGCCCCTAAGGATTGGCGGCACTTTGAAGAGGGCGTATCTGCCTCTGCTTTTTGCCTAAGCATGACATGGGAAAGGGAAAAGAAGAAAAAAAAAAAAAAAAAAGATTCCTGACTTGCAGAATGACTCATTATGAACAAACGGAGGGCAGACTCGCTGCCTCTTATCAGAGCTCCAGTGCGCCCCGGGGCAAGTCTGAGTCAGACCAGAAGTCCTGAGTCTCCCTAGCCAGAAGGCTTGTTCCCGTTAAGGGAGAAATGTATTTAGGCGAAGTGCTACGGATTTCTTAATATTGTCTGCGACCCCATGTTAAACCCTGGGCTTCTAGGTGAAGTCACATCCCTCAGAAACAAGACTTGCAGATTGAAGATAAAAATTGGCCACCTCCGCAAAGAAACCAAGAATAGGCAGAAAGGTTTGTGATCTTAGTACAATGCTTCTATGACACACATACCCCAAACCATAAGCCTCTCCTGACTGTGTGCACCTTACTGCATTTAAATTGGACCAGTGATTTTTGTTTTGTTTGTATTTATTTTATTTTTGAGACAAAGTCTCAAAATGTAGCCCAAACTAGCCTCAAATGCAAAATCCTCCTACACCAGCCTCCTGAGTGCTAAGATTATAGACATGGACCACCACACTAAACTTCAATGGTTTTTTGTCAGTCTGTCTGTCTTAAAAGAAGAAATACAGTTAGCCAGGCATGGTAGCACAGACCTGTAATCCCAGCTACTAAGGAAAAATAAAAAGTAACTGAGATGTAGACTGAGTTTAAGGCCAACCTGGGCAACCTGGTGAAACCCTGTCTCAAAATGAAAAGTAAAAAGAGGGCTGTGGATATATAACTTAGCAGTGGAGTGTTTTCCTGGCATGCACATCCCCTGGCATGTTCAATCCCCAGGGCTTCAGATAAATAGACAGATCAATAGATAGATAATTGAGTGGAGGAAAAAACAGCTGCCCAACATACTATATTCATTGTGAACTCCCAAAGTCTCCTTGCTTGCCCATCTATAGGGATTTGTTGCTTATATTTAGTGCAGATACATAAAATGACCAGTGTAAAGGGACCACGGCTCCAAAGCATCAAGGGCCAATCCTAGCCCTCCAGAGTGTGTGTTGGTGGGTGTCCTACTCATTTTTTTTCAGCTCCCTGTTCACTGGCCTGGAGGGAATGGAAGTCCTGGGAATCAATGGAGGGAAGGTTGGCAACAGCTCTGGAGTCAGCATGGGTAGAAATGTTAGGTAGCAATGGAAAACAGAGGTTCCTTCAGTGACCCCGCCCCCATCCACCCCAGGCAGCCACGGGACAGACAGGACAGACACTTGAGAGTCGCTGCCACCTGTGCTTGCAAAACACACACGTGAAATTACTAAATACTTGGAGGGCTATACACCAGCAAGACAATTAAATTAGAGGGAAATGAACACACGCACTTAAAACGGCCAAAAAAAAAAAAATCTTGGCGGGTGAAGGCAATCGAAGAGCACGTAGCCTCGGGGGCGGGCTGGTCTGGATTTTTTTAAGTATCTCCAATTGGAAAAATATGAGTATGTGTCTACACATGGGCTTGCTTATGAGACTCTAAAAAATATGTAGGTTTTTTTCTACTTTTTGGTAAAACACCCTCAATGGATAGGTACAGAGATATTTTCTTTTTTTTCTAAATAGGTATTTTCTTGGGGACACCTGCTTCTGACGGCTAACCTTACAAGAAAGAACATTACTGCTCTCAGTTTGATGGCTAAACTTACCCCAAAGACTTAATTATTTCTTTCATTTTCCCCCTCACAGTTTCTGATGTGGCCTTTGTTCCTGGGCTATCTTTTAACACATTCAGCATATATGTGCACATGTTTTAAAGATTTACTTTATTTTTAATTATCTGTATGTGTGTCTATGTCAGGATAAATGCATATGAATATAGATGCCTAAGGAGGCCAGAGAGGGCATCAGACCCTTGAAACTGGAGTTATAGGAGGTTGTGAACCCCTGGAAGTGGGTGCTGGGATCCCAAATTTGAGTCCTTTGAAAGAACAGTGTACACTCCTAACCACAAAACCATCTCCAGCCCCAAGGAGGTTGTTTGTGTAAGTGGGTTGTCTTTGTCTTCAAATCTCTGTCACTTTTGCTCCGTATGTGTGTGTGTGTGTGCGTGCGCGTGCGTGTGTGGAGGGCATAGGTTGACGTCAAGTGTCATTTCTTAGATATTGCTCACTGATTAGGCCTGGATTTCTGGCCAGCAAGCCCCAGGGATCTGCCTGTCCCCTCAGAGTCCCCCACCCCGTGGTGAGCTAACAAGTGGTACCACTATGCCAGTTTGTTTTGTTTTTTTCTAATGGGTTCTGGGATCAAACTCAGGTCCTTATTTACAAAGCACACATTTTACCCACTGAGTCATCTCCCCAGTACTCAACAAGTGTTTTCTCTTTAAACCCAGGATCTTCACAACTATTATTTGGAAAACTGTGCCAATTATTCAATAAACCCTGATGTGCCTACCATGTGCCTGAATGGTAGAATACAACATGCTGGGGATAACTTGTAATCGTTATTTTCCAGGCCTTGAAGAGGTCAAGCTGTAAGGACAGGCTCACACTAGCATGTCCCTGACACCTTTAACAGACAAACCCTGGTTGCCTGCAGAGTGTTCTGATGTGCTGCACAGCGTTCTGGGATGCTGGGAGAACAGGCTACAGAAGTTGTAAACAGATCCGTCTCTGTGGCAAACCGCCAGGCAAGGCCTCGTTTCACATGTAATACTATGTGAATAGTATTACGTGTAATACTATGTGAAATGGTACTACGTGTAATACTATGTGAAATAGTACTATGTGTAATACTATGTGAAATAGTACTATGTGTAATACTATGTGAAATAGTACTATGTGTAATACTATGTGAATAGTATTACATGTGAAATAGTAATACTGTGTGGTAGGATAAAATACTACAAGCCGTATCTTCTGGCCAGTGGGAGAGTGACGCAGCTCTCTGGGGTATCAGTGCTAGTCGCTGGCTGCCTGATAGAAGAGAATTTTCATAAAAGAAAAGAAGATTCCCAGGTAGGCCTGTGGCATTTGTTCCTCAGAGCTGCTCTGGAGATCACTTTTATAATTTTGTTGGTAGTGGGCTCCAGACCTGTCTCTTTGAACTGAATGTTCAGCATCTGGTCTACAGGCAAGCTTTGTGAGGCTCCCCTAGTTGTTAACTACATTCCATATGCTATCTAACTTTATTTTTTAACTTGGCCACCAGTGCATAGAATTACAGTAATCGCGCCGGGCGGTGGTGGCGCACGCCTTTAATCCCAGCACTCGGGAGGCAGAGCCAGGCGGATCTCTGTGAGTTCGAGGCCAGCCTGGGCTACCAAGTGAGTTCCAGGAAAGGCGCAAAGCTACACAGAGAAACCCTGTCTCGAAAAACCAAAAAAAAAAAAAGAATTACAGTAATCGCATTCTTGGATTCAGTGAAGCACATCATTAATCCAAGCATGACCTACTTTAATTTAGTTAGTTGCTTTTTAATAACACAGAAAATACCTATGACACTACCTCTCCCCTGTTGACAAGATTATAACCTACATCCAGTCCTGTATGCATATCCATAGTCCATCCTTTCTCCCTCCTCCGGCCAAACCGTCGCTAATCTGCATCCTGACGAAACAGTTAAGTTCTGTTCTCTCTCTTTCCCATGTGATCTTACTCTTTTTTCTTTTTATGTTTATTTATTATCTTGTGCATATGCACATGGGTACACACATACCTGCCATGGCATACATGTAGAGGCCAAAAGACAGCTAGTGAAAGTCAGTTCTCTCCACTATGTGAGTCCCAGGGACTGAGCTCAGGTCATCAAGCTGGGTGGCACAGCCTTTCACCGACTAAGCCCTCCCACTGGCCCGCCTCTCTTCTCTACTCGCCCAACTCTGTGCCTTTTTAAATCCTCCCTCAAGGCTAGTTTGTGCTGCCCTCATAGTCTTGGGCGGGGGGCCTTCCGCTGGAGCGTGGAAGACTTAGCACAGAGCGCACTCTTAGAGACAGCCGACTCTCCTCTCCATCATCTAGTAGCTGTCACCAGCTCCTTGGCGAGGGATGGGATTCTGTACCCAATTCCTCTCTACCTGCTGAATTTGGTCTGTCCTGAGCGTTCACAGCTCTTATACTTATTGTCATGTCTGCACCGAGTCCACGTGCCGCGGCCCTGCTGTGCCCAGAAGACTCCATTTTCCTTGTAGTCACTCTGGCTCTAATGCTCTTTCTGCCCCTTCAGGAATGAGCTGTGAACCTTGGGAGGAGGAGGTGTGACATAGGTGTTCTGTTTATGAGCAAGCATTTGGCGTTCTCTTATTCTCTGCACCTTGGCCAGTTGTGGGTCTGTATGTGAATCACTATCTTCTGCAAATAGAAGCGTCTCTGATGGGACTGAGAATTGCATTGATCTATGGGGGTCACCAATGGCTCTAGAGGCAGTGGGACCTGGAAAATTGGAGCCAATAAATGAGGTTGGCTAAAGTCTCATGCAATAGCTAACTTTATTCAGAGCATCAGACAATTTATATTCTGAGTGTTAAGAGAAGTCACATGAGTAAAGTGTACAATTACAAGGACAAGCCACACATAGTAGCAAGCTACACATGATAGAAACATGTTTTCCATGGAGGCGTATAAGCAAATAACAATAGCCAGTTATATGAATAATCTGAAGTAAACTCACTACACCTGGGACAGGCAGGAAAGCAAACTCTAAGAACAATGCTGTGTTTTGAAGAAACTGAGGTCACAAGACTCTTGTTTTATTGGTGTTTTCTCACAAGCACTCAGAAACCTCCTCACACGACTTTATTCTTGGACCATGTCCCAACATCTCCTCCTTTTTTATTTTTTAATAGCAGGATATCCAGAGTGGTTTTGATTTTAAAAATTCCACATTAATATAATTGTAATTTGAGGCTTGAGTATCCTATAAGCAAGCAAATTAGAAACATAATGAATAATAGAGAACATTGTGTGTAATACTGTGCCATCAAGAACAGGGATCCAAACTATGTCTAGTGCTACTGTTTACATGATTATATTGATCAGAAAAATCTAGAGAATAGCTTGAAAAGAGATTCATATGATTAGTAGTTCTGGTCTCTTGTATAACATAATCCCATATTTGGCTTTAATAGGAATACAGATGTTATGATGTCCTATACAAATAGGAAGTGATTTAAATCCCAAGGAAAAATTAAATACAGTCCCTTCTCCTGATGGATGAATGTGTCTTTATGGTCCCAAGGTCTATTCATAAACACAGAGCCACTAGTAGAATATCTTCTCCCTTGGTGCACAGGGCCTGAACTTGGCCCCAGGTAGACAGGTTTGACTTCTGGTGATATGACCTGGGTCCAGAGGAGCCCAAGAGGAATCCACAGTGTCTCAGTGGATCCATCTGCAATGACTTCTGGAGAATTAAAATGGGACAGGTAAATGCATCAGCTTGCTTATTTCCTTCTGCAATAAAACAAGGTTAGAGTGTGTGGGGGTATAAGTAATAAACAAGAATGTGTGTGTGCAGATTGTCATCTGATGTTGTAGTTATGGAAACATAACAGAATGTGAAGACAAAATTAAAAATCCTTCAACATAAGCAGAATCTGAAATGATATTTAAGGGTTTATGAATAGACTGTAATAGAGGAATCAAAACAGTCAGTTCCACCTGTTGGGGCTGAGGAAAAAGAATATTAATAGATTGATGACTATCTGGACCATGAATCCCTCCTGTGCCATTAGATGAGCTGTCAATAAAATAAGTACCTGCCTGTGGGATGGGAGAAGGTTGGGCAATTTTTGTGATCACAAATTCAGTTCGTATGAGAAACTCCCATAGCTTACCAGCTAGCCAGTTGTAATGAATAATCTGAAGTAAACTCACTCCTATCACTACACCTGGGAGGGGGCAGGAAAACATAATCCAGTAACAGTGCTCTGCTTTGAAGAAATTGAGGTCACAAGACCCTTGTCTTGTTTTCTTGGTGTTTTCTCACAAACACTCAGAATTCTCCTCATATGACTCCATTCTTGGACTATGTTCCAACATATGGGTATAATTTAAATCATTAGGAGTTGGTTTGATATTGTGTCCATTTAGCAAAATAATAGTAGTAGGTTCTCCTCTGTGGCCTATGACCAGCCTGGCCATAGGTTCTTGGCCTAGTAATGGTGCTGGGTATGGGTTTCACCTTCTGGGGTGAGTAGGCTTTAAATCCAACCCAATCAGAAAGTCTTTGGTTGCTCCCATGCTGTTTGTGCCACTACTGCATGGGCATGTGGGCATGTCTTGCCAAGCCAGATAATACTGTAGCATGTGGGGTTCACAGCTTAGGTAGATGGGTAGTCACTTTTCTCCTCTAGTAGCATGCAGAGCACCTCCAGCACTATGAAAGCAGGCCAGTGGGGCTGAAACTTCCAGATTGGTTTTTAATTTTTATTTATTATTAGTGTTTGTATATGTATAGTAAGCGTGTAAATATGGACATATGCATGCCATGGTGCTTACGTCTAAGTTAGAGAACAACACTTAGAAGTTGATTCTCTCCTTCCACTTTTACATGGGTTCCAGGATCAAGGTCGGGTCATTAGGCTTGAGTGGCAAGTGTTTTATCCACATAACCATCTCACCTGCCCTCAAACTGGCTTTTGAAGTGGCTGTCCCAGTTATCAACAGTAAATCAAAATATTATGAGAGTCAGGGTCTGTAAGAATCTTCTGCAACACAGCACTTGGTATTGTCAGGCTTAGTTTATGCTGAGCCATTGTGAGTTAATGAGTATCACATGATTAGTGCTAGAATTTTCACAGTGATTCCAAACATCTTTTGTAGGTGATTTTGAGGTGAAGGGGTAATGGTGTAAACAGATGTTTCCTGTCCTGACTGCCCACTCCCTGTCCCGGTAGCTGCTTACAAATTATCACACAGAGGCTTAATATTATTTGTAAATGCTTGGTCAATAGCTCAGGCTTGTTACTAGCTAACTCATACTTTTTTTTTTTTTTGGTTTTATGAGAAGGTTTCTCTGTGTAACTTTGCGCCTTTCCTGGAACTCACTTGGTAGCCCAGGCTGGCCTAGAACTCACAGAGATCCACCTAGCTCTGCCTCCCGAGTGCTGGGATTAAAGGCGTGCGCCACCACCGCCCAGCTAACTCATACATTTAAATTAACCCATATTTCTATTTATGTTTTGCCTCGTGGTGGTACCTTTATTAGCATGACACATTCATCTCCCGCTCCCTTTGTATCTGGCTAGCAATCTCTGACTCTGCCCTTCTCCTTCCCATCATCCTTAGTTTGGTCACCCTGCCTATACTTCCTGCCTGGCTACTGGCCAATCAGCATTTTATTAAACCAATTTGAGTGACAAATCTTTACAGTGTGCAAGAGGATTATTCTACAACATAATGGCCTTGTCCCCCAGGGACTCCCAGGACCTTAGCAAGGCAGATACCCACAGTAGTGGGTTGATAGTTTTCAAAGTACTACCAATGCAGAGATTGAGAACTCAGGGACACAGAGGATTGGTATGTAGTCTGCAGGTCAGGGGAGACCTCATAGAGGAAGAGACACCTGATCTCATGCAGATAGCTTGATGGAAGCATCATCCAAAACTCAGTTAGTGGGGAGCTGGAGTTCTAGTTCTAGGGTCAAGTTCACAGTTTGAGCACTAGGCTCACACAGCCCCACCTACAGAAGCACCCATTGCTTTCATTTATAAAAGGGTAGTAATAATACAGAAAGCATAAGTTTATTAGAAAAATTAAATGATACACTGGATATATAGCTCTTAGTCAATTCATTTTATGACCAACTCACAGAAAATCAATTTAAGAAACCCAATTTGCCAAATGACCAATATACTGAAATCTGTGAGGTACCAAGTGATTTTAATTAGAATATTCAAGTTTGGTCTGTAATTGAGAGATGTGGTTTCTGGCTATTGGTTCCGTTTAGGCTGACAGTCAAGAGGGAATGCAGCAAGTACATGAGTAGCATCTACTTTGTTATTTTTAATTTTTGTTGTTGTTAATTGTTTGAGATTGGGTCTCTCTGTGTAGCCCTGACCAGCCTGGAACTTACTATGTGGCCAAGACTAGCCTCATACCTCTGGGATCCTCTTGTCGTATGCTCTTCAGCTCAGTCATTAGAGGCACAAGCGCTCTGCCTGACTACATTTTACTTGTCTGTGTTCTCCCAATCCTAAAGGTGCTAAAGGTGGAACCCAGGGCTTTACACACACCAGGCAACTGTTCTGCCACTGTATGCCCAGGTGTTGCAAGATCCTAATTAGTCTTAATCAATAAAAACCCGGAGTAAGGTATTAGGGTGGAAAGCCGAAAGATCAGGGAAGCAGAGCAGCAGCCACTAAAAACTTTTTATCTCTACAAATCCTGAGACCAAATGGGGGGGGGGCTCAAGATTAAATGAAGGGATAACCAATTTAACTGGGACTGACATAATGTTAATTATCATTTTGATAACACTTATTATTGGTTTGATAATTCTTGGTTTAACCCTAAAAAAGTTGGTTGAGAGACATCAAAAGATAGTTTTGGGTTAGTAATGCAAATTAGGATAGAAAGCGAATTAGGTACAACACTTTGGACTTGCCAAGATAGGATAGATAATGGAATTTTTTTTAAAGATTTAATTTTTTTATTTTGTATACAGCATATGACATCAGGCCCGAAGAGGGCACCAGATCTCATTACAGATGGTTGTGAGCCACCATGTGGTTGCTGGGAATTGAACTCAGGACCTCTGGAAGAGCAGTCAGTGCTCTTAACCTCTGAGCCATCTCCTCCAGCCCGTTAATGGAATATTTTCTCTGAATTTATCAAATCAAATGGACTAGACATTGTTAATGCAATTCTTGCCTGTATATATTTGTATACAGTTATTGTACTTATTGTATATAATTGTTCTATGTTAGTCAAAAGCTTCGATTTTTGTTTGGACAAAAAGGGGGAAATGCTGTGTGATATTTTGTTTGCGTTCTGACAAATAAAGCTCTCCTAGAGATCAGAGGGCAGAGATAGCCACTAGTTAGCCATAGAGGCCAGGCTGTGATAGCACACACCTTTAATCCCGGCACTTGGGAGGAGGAAGCAGGAAGATCAGGGGTTCAAGGCCACCCTGGGCTACATGAGATTGAACCAGTCTAAAAGAGAAACAGAGCCAGGCAGTGGTGGTGCGTGCCTTTAATCCCAGCACTAGGGAGGTGGAGACAGGAATATAAGTTGGGTGGAGACAGGATCTCGGTCCCTCATTCAGTCTGAGGATTCGTAGAGGTAAAAAGTGTCTAATGGCTGCTGCTCTGCTACTCTGATCTTTCAGCTTTCACCCTAATATCTGACTCCAGGTTTTTATTAATTAGACTAATTAGGATTGTGCTTCACCTGGCCCTTTAAACACTGCTCCAAATGTGAGGCCAATGGGGTGGTAAAAGTGCTTTCCACATCTGGTAACCTGAACTGGATCACAGGAACCCACAAAAATGTGGAAGAAGAGAACAAACTCCACTAAGTTGTCCTCTGACTTCTACACGAGTGTTGTGGTACACATACATCATGGGCACAAACACAATTAATAAATAATAAACTAATTAATAAAATTTTAAAGGACGTTTCTTAAAAAAGTAGCTTGTGTGGAGCCCTCAGTTAAATCTTAGACACAGGAAAAATGGCGAAGTGACAATAAGTAATTTTTACAATGAAGTGCTGTTTATCTACTAAATTTTGAATTTTTATTTTTAATTTTTTATTATATGTCTATTTTATTTCTAAGTGTGAGTTTATGTGTGTACACAATCCACTGTGCATGTGTGGAGGTCAGAGGACCACTTAGTGGAGTTTGGACTAAACTCAGTGGACAACTTGTGGGAGTCAGTTCTCACCTTCCACCATGTGGGCCCTGGAATTGAACTCAGGTCACCAGGCTTGGTAGCAAGCACCTTTACCCACTGAGCCATCTTGCTGGACCCTACATACTAAAATTAAAGCATCACATGTCATTAACTTCCATTTCTTCTATGATACTTTTGAGTGTCTTCTATTTTTCAAAGTGTAAGCATTTACAATGCTCTCTTCTCTGTTCCTTTCATGATATATCAGACTTAAATGAATTAAACTTAAAATTGAATTTATTTCAAATTAAATTTCAAATATATTAAGTTTCTATACACATCATAGCAAGGAAATCTGAGATCTTAAGGAAACATGAAAACACACAAAAGAAGACTTGGCTCACTGGGACTGTGCTTTCCTGGAAATTGTTGAAATTTTGGTTTTCTCAGAGATCCTTTGGGATAAATGAGTGAGCAGCAGTTCACATTCAAGACTGACATGAAACATATTAAGAAATTTAAAGGAGGGAAAGTTAATTTCCCCACAATGAACTGTTACAATGGATCATATTATCAAGACATCAAGATATCGATACGTAGGAAATTGTAAAGGATTCATCTACAAAATCAACCCAGTTAACAGCCCTGGGCTGGGAAGATGGCTCACTCTCACGCATGAGGACGTGAGTCTGGATGCCCAGCACCCATGTAAAAAGTCTGGCAATGAGACACCTGCCTGTAACCCCAGCACTGGGGTGGGAAGGAGATGGGGATCCCAGGAGCTTGCTCACCAGCATCTCCAGGTTCAGCATAGAGACCTGGGAGAGGCAGGCCTCCAAGACTGCTTTGACCTTAATGGTGAATAATGGAATTGAACAAAGGTTATACTGAGACATTGACCCCAGGCTGCGATGCAGCTCAGTGGTACAGTACTTGCTGTTTATGAGCAAGGCCCTGGACTCCATCTCTAGCACTGAAAAAAATTATTTTAAAAATATCATCATAGATCCAGCAAGATAGCTTTATGAGTAAATGTACTCGATGCCAAACCTAACAGCTTTGAGCTCAATCCCTAGGCCCCACATGATGGAAGGAGAGAACCAAGAGTCCTTTGATCACCACACAATGACGTGGCCTGCCAGCTCCGGCCCCCTCCATAAAATAATATATCACTGTTAAACCACTTCACAATCAGATAAGTGAAGTATAGTTATTTAGTGTGATCAGTGTGCCTGCTGGACATACATGTATTTGGGGAGGGGTGCTGGACATCACACTTAGGACCACACACATACTAGATAGATAGGCATTTATGACTGAGCGACATCCAGCTGGGAAGAGTCTTATCACATGTTTAAGAAATCTGAATATGAACAATTCAGGTAAAGCAAAATATCCTACAAGAAGCACCAGAAGAGGCTGGAGCAATGGCTCAGCAGCTAAGAGGACTGGCTACTTCTCCAGAGGTCCCAGGTTTGATTCCCAGCACCCACGTGGCAGCTCACAACTCCCTGTAAGTCCAGTCCCAAGGAATCTGATGCCCTTTTGTGGCCTCTGTGGACACTACACACACACACACACACACACACACACATGGTACACAGACATACATGCAGGTGAACATTCATGCATGTAAAATAAAAATAAACAAGATCTTAATAAACTAAAAACCACTGAAGGTCCATCCATGTCAAGACCCCAAACTCAGCATTCCCTCTACAGCTACTGAAACAAGGCAGATTGCATATTTCCCAAAACAGAAAGTTTCAGTAGCTGTTTGATATGTAAAATACATTCAGATTTTTCTGGAATTCTTACTCATGTACACATGTATGTATGTATGTCTGTGAGTATTCCATTAAAAACATATCAGTGTGTCCTGTGAGGCATAGACCTTTTTCAGGACGGTGAGCTAGCTCCATTTGTTCTAAGCATTTCCTTTACTAACTGAACTGTTTTGTGGTGCTGGGATTGAACCCAGGGCTTTTTGAATGCTCAACAAGTGCCAGACCACTGAGCTACAGCCCCAGGCCAGCCTGCTGATCTCACCTTTGTCATACTTCACTGACATCTGCAGCTGGGTGTCTCTGGCTTCCATTCTGTCCCTCTGTTTCGCACCCTGCGTTTAATGAGCTTCCTTTGTTCTGGTTTCTTTTCTGTCACTGTGACAGAAACAAAACAGGTGAGAAAGAGTTTATTTCAGACGACAGTTCTCAGAGTCCATCACTGCAAGGAAGCACTTGCAGGAGCTTGAAGCAGTTGTCAACACATCCTCAGCCAAGAATGGAGGAGCATGATGTCCACATGCTCGCTTGCTTGTGCTCAGCTACATTCCTTCACTTTTTAAAAATTCTGTTTTGAACTTTATGTGTATTTTGTCTGCATGTGTGTCTATGCACCACTTGTGTGCCTGGGACCCAAGGGCTGTCAGATCTCCTGGAACTAGAGTTACAGATGGCTGTTAGCAGCCATGTGGGTGCTGGGAATCAAACCTGGGTCCTCTGGAAGAGCAGCCAGTGCTCTTAACCATTGAGCCATCTCTCCAGCCCCAGTTTCTTCACTCATACACAGTTCAGGATGCCCCTACCTGGGGAATGGTGCCACCTGCTGCAGGCTGGGCTAAGACATGCTCACAGGCCGATGTAGACAATCCCTCCCTGAGACTGTCTTCCCAGAAGACTCTAGTTCATGCCAAGTTGGCAAAGCTAAGCATCTGCAATACATGTGAATCATTGGCTGAATAGAGGCCACTCTATCATAATAGCCTTGAAGTTTTTATTAGTTAACTGGCCCTCCTTAAGCATTTATTCTTTGAGATGCTGAACATTTAATGTTACTTTTTTAAAAATTTTTTTATTGTTTTTTAGACAGGGTCTCACTATGTATTCCTGGTTGACTTGAAACTCACCCTGTAGACCTGGCTGCCTCCAACCTCATAGAGATCCACCTGCTCTGCCTCCTGAGTGCTGTTTTTGATAATTTCCCTTTGTTGTTGTTGCTGTTGCTTGAGACAGAGTCTCATCTACAACCCAGGATGGCCTAGAATTCACTGTGTAACCCAGCCACTGTGTAACCCCTCAAACTCACAGCAACTCTGCCTCAGCTTCCTGAGTGTTGGAACGAATGACAGGTGTGAACTACTATGTCTGGAAAGATTTTGTTATTGCATTTATGTATTTATTTATATACCACTTGATTCTTTTAAAGATGTGCTAAACATCAGCATTTTTTAAGGCATAAAGGTATTTTCAATGTTGAAAATAAACAGAACCGTTTTAAACACCAAGCAAGATTCAAGCCACGTTCACAGCATCCCCTCCTTTGGCTGGAACCTCTAAAATCTAAGAATGTATTGAGTCAGAATACCAGGCTTTTAGGCCGGCAGCATGGCTCAG
Source organism: Peromyscus californicus insignis (assembly GCF_007827085.1). Classification (NCBI taxonomy): domain Eukaryota; kingdom Metazoa; phylum Chordata; class Mammalia; order Rodentia; family Cricetidae; genus Peromyscus; species Peromyscus californicus. The sequence continues at coordinate 105,039,844 of NW_026294551.1, forward strand.
TGGGTAAAGTTGCCACCAAGCCTCACAACTCAAGGTTGATCTCTGAGGCCTACATGGTGGAAGGAGAGAATCAACACCCACAAGTTGTTCTCTGATTTGCACACACACACACACACACACACACACACACACACACACACACACACATCACATCACATCACATCACATGAACACAAATAACTAATCAAATAAAATGCAATTTAAAAAATAATACCAGGCTTTCTTGCCTGGCCTGCCCTTCCCTCATCAGGTGAAGGAGCTCACCTATGAACTAGAAAACTCCTTGCCATCTTGCATCTCCAGGATGCAAACACGATACCCATTAGGTTGCTTGATGACAGCAGAAATCATGCTGTCACTGTTCCAGACACAAAAGCGTGAGGCTGAGGAGGAGGCTCGATGGGGGACCCTGCCTTGCCCCCGGACATGGTTCTGGTGTCTCCTCGCCATCTGTGGATTCCCTGATAGCTGCCTCACTCCGGCCTCTGCTGCCATTCCACGTGCTCTCTCTTCATATGAGGTCACCAGATGTTGGGCACTTAGTCCTGTGGGATCCCTCCTCATAGTTACATTTGCAAAGACCCTATTTCCAAATGCAGGCACAGCCTGAGGGTCTGGTGGACCTGGACTTTGTGGGGACACTCCTCAACCAACTACTTTAGCCTTGAGTAAGTGCAACTTGTGTTCATGTTTTCCTTCCTCTGTTCCATGGTGTTTGGTTATCAGGGTAGAGTTCCTTTTATAAAGTTAATTGGGATACTTTTATTTTCTTTATACTCTGGAACCAATTAAACCCTTGAGAAAATGCTTACTCCCTTGATGTGAGGGGTTTGCCCACCCACTCCCCTCTCTGAGTTTTTGTATTTTGAGTCAGGGTCTCAAATATAGTCCAAGCTGAACTTGAACTACTACCTCCATTGCCAGGGTTATAGTATGCCCTATCATACCAGCTGTGTTGTGTGTGTGCACGTGTGTGCACGTATGGGTGTGTGTGTGTGTGTGTGTGTGTGTGTGTGTGTGTGTGTGTGTGTGTACGTGAAGGCCAGTGGTCAATTTCTAGTGTCTTCCTTCATGTCTCCACTTTATTTTTTAAGGCAAGGTCTCACTGAGCCTGGAGCTCGCCAGCTCAGCTCCCGATGCCCTCCTGTCTCTGATCCCATCACTGGGGGTACGGACTTGTGCGGTTTTGCCTGACTTTTTACATGATGGCGCCTCATGCTTGCATAGCAGCACCTGGCCGAACAAGTGAGCACACCCCAGCCCCGTGTTCTTTCTCTCTTTTTAAGATCAGTTCCTCTATAAGGGTCTCTCTCCTCAGACCTCGCCTTCCGACGCAGGTTTGACTGCTTTATTTTAGTCACCATTTCGGTGAAATAAATTTAAAGAAGTATGCTTTCAATTTGCACCTCACACATCTGTTTGGAAGCCCTTTTGAACTCTAGCGTTATTTATTCCTTTTTTCACATGTGACCTTGCTAAAGGGTTGTCTCTTTTATTGGTCTTTAGAAGCACTTGCTACTCTTTGATTTACCTTATCAATTCAGTGACTTTCTGGTTTCTAGCTTACTCAGCTCTCTTTATCTTTCACTTTTTTATTTCTACCATCTGCTAGTGTCTGTCTCCATTTTCTAAACATAGTTTTTATTATTTATTCTTTGGGGATTTCACATCATGCCCCCAATCCCACTCATTTTCCAGCCCCCTCCCATATCTGCCCTTCACCATTGCAGTGCCCCCCAAAAGAAAATTTAAAAAAATAAAAATATTAATAAAAAAGAAAAAAACCCCTCACTCCGCTCTCCATCTTTTCCACCTCTCCATCACCTCTTCATTCATCTTCGTGGCATTGGGAGCTGCAGTGTGTCGCACAGTCCACCCTTTTGTCCAAATAGCTTTACTTGCAAATATTCATTGTAATGAGTTGATCTGGTTCAAGGCTTCTGGCTTCTGGTACACTATCAATACTGGACCCTCACCAAAACTCCACTCAGATATCCTGCTGTTGCCTGAGTCGTGGAGATCCTTTGGCTATAGTTCCACAGAATCAGCCCCTTCACATGCTCTAGCAGGTCATAGATAGGGAAGATGTTGGGGTGGGTCAACTCAAAGCACTGACTGTGGGCCTCGCTGGTAACTAAGTTGGTCAGTCCCAGCCTCCACTTCAGGCGAGGAGTGGAGCCAGGTCTCCTGCTCCCACACCCTGGAGGTCAGCTCTCCCACGCCTGTGGTGAGAGGTGGGGCCAGCTCTCCCATGAGAGGCACCAGATCTCCCAAGGGCCAGCAAAGTGGATGCCAGTTTTTTTAATTGTACAGGATTGTTTAGCTATCCTGGGTTTTTTGTTTTTCTATATGAAGTTGAGTATTGTTCTTTCAAGGTCTTTAAAAATTGTGTTGAATTTTGATTGGAATTTTATTCATTCTGTGGATTGCTTTTGGTAAGATGGCCATTTTTACTATGTTAATCCTTCTAATCCATGAGCATGGGGGATCTTTCCACCTTCTGTTATCTTCTCCAATTTCTTTCTCAAAGACTTGAAGTTCTTGCCATAAAGGTCTTTCACTTGCTTGGTTAGTGTTACCCCAAGATGTTTTATAATATTTGTGGCTATTGTGAAGGATGTTGTTTCCCTCATTTCTTTCTCAGCCCATTTATCGTTTGTATATAGGAGGGCTACTGATTTTCTCTTCTTTTTAGTTTAGTCTGTATCCAGCCACTTTGCTGAAGGTGATTATCAGCTGTAGGAGTTTACTGGTAGAATTTTTGGGGTCCCTTATGTATAATATAATATAATCTGCAAATAAAGATACTTTGATTTCTTCCTTTCTAATTTATGTCCCCTTGATCTCCTTCAGTTTTCTTATTGCTCCAGCTAAAACTTCAAGTACTAATTGAACAGATATGGGGAGAGTGGACAGCCTTGTCTTGTTCCTGATTTTAGTGGAATTGCTTTAAGTTTCTCTCAATTTAATTTGATGTTGGCTATTGGCTTGTTATATATTGCCTTTATTATGTTTATGTGTGCTCCTTGCATAAATGATCTCTCCAAGACCTTTATCATGAAAAGGTATTGGATTTTTGTCAAAGGCTTTTTCAGCATCTAATGAGATGATCATGTGGTGTTTTTCTTTCAGTTTGTTTATATAGTGAATTGCATTAAGTTTTTTCATACGTTGAACCTGCATCTCTGGGATAAAGCCTACTTGGTCATGGTGGATGATCTTTTTGATGAAATCTTGGATTCTATTTGCCAGTATTTTATTGAGTATTTTTGCATCTATGTTCATGAGTGAAATTGGTCTATAATTCTCCTTCTTAGTTGAGTCTTTATGTGGTTTGGGTATTAGGGTGACTGTGACCTCATAGAAATAATCTGGCCATGTTCCTTCAGTTTCTATTTTATGGAATAATTTAAAGAGTATTGGTATTAGCTCTTATTTGAAAGTCTGGTAGAATTCTGCACTAAAGCCATTTGACCCTGAGCTTTTATTTTTTGGTTGAGAGAATTTAATGACTGCTTTTATTTCCTTAGGAGTTATTGATCTATTTAAATTATGGATTTGATTTTGATTTAACTTAGGGAAGTGGTATCTATCAAGAAATTTGTCAATTTCTGCTGTGGAATAATGTTTTTGTACACTGGTTTAATAAAACACTGATTGGCCAGTAGTCAGGCAGGAAGTATAGGTGGGATAAGCAGACAAGGAGAATTCTGGAAAGAGGAAGGCTGAGTCAGGAGACACCAGCCCGCTGTCCAGGGAGCAGCACTTAATGGCACACAGGTAAAGCCATGGAACATGTGGTAACATACACATTAACAGAAATGGGCTGAGTTTAAGTGTAAGAGGTAGTCAGTGGTAGGCCTGAGCTAATGGCGGAGCAGTTTTAATTAATATAAGCCTCTGTGTGTTTAATCGGGTCTGAGTGGCTGTGGACCAGGAAGGACACAGGAAAACTCCAGCTACAAATTTCTTTTAGATTTTCCAATTTTGTGGGGTACAGTTTTTTTAAGTATGACCTAATGATTCTTCAGATTACCTCAGTGTCATTGTTATATCCCCCCTTTCCTTTCTGATTTTGATAATTTTGATATTCTCTGCCTTTTAGCTAGTTTGGATGAGGGTTTGTCTATCTTGATGATTTTCTTAAAGAACCAACTCTTTATTTCATTGATTTTTGTATTGTTTGCTTTGTTTCTATTTTATTGATTCCAACCCTCATTTGATTATTTCCTGCCATCTACTCCTCTTGGGTGTGTTTGCTTCTTTTTGTTCTAAAGCTTTCAGGTGTGCTGTTAGGTCACTAGTGTGAGATCTTTCCAGTTTCTTTGTGTAGCCACTTAGTGTTATGAACTTTCCTCTTAGCACAGCTTTCATTGTGTCTCATAAGTCTGGGTTTGTTGTGCATTCATTTCCATTGAATTCTAGTACAGCGTGGCCTCTAGTACAACAGATGTTTTCTGCTGAGGTTGTGGGCTGGGATTTGGAGCTCAGGGAAGGGGATGCAGTGAGGGGCTGTTGGGACAGCTTTAGGGAGTGTTAGTTGGCAGTGGACAGAGTCTTACCTCGGGTCCCTAGAACCAGCCTGGCCGTGGGTAAAGTGAGTAAAGCAGAGGTCATCTGCTGAAGTTGTGAACAGGAATATGGAGCCCAGGGGAGGGGTTCAGTCTGTCATTGTTGGGTAGGCTTTCGGGAGATGCCTTATCTGGGGTCCTTAGGACAAGCCTGGCCTCCAGAGCTGTGGGTAGGATAGGCCATGCTATACTGTGGTAACAAACAGCCTCCAAACCTCAAGGCTTCGAACACAAAGTTTATTTCCCATTCTTACTGCACATGTAGTGACAGTGAGAACTGGGCAGGAACTCATCAAAGACTCAAGGAGGGACCATCTGTTGGGAGGGGTGTCAGTGTGTGTATGTGTGTAGGTCAGAGGACAACCTCAGGCACAAAATGGCAGGCTGCTATGGTTTGAATGTCCCTCCAAAATCTCATGGTGACATTTATCAGTGTAGGAGGTACAACACTTAAGAGATGTTAGGAAGTCGTTACCTGGCGATGACTCCAGGCTTTGTCATGTGACTGGGTTTGTATTTTCTAAAGTGGCTCCTGACAAGAGGATGACCTCAGCTGGATGTTTCTGTACTCCGTGGGAAGTGACTCTTCCAGCACGTGACACAGTACAAAGACCCTCACTGGATACTGACATTCTGCCTCCAGCCTGGGGTCTTCTGTCATAGCGTCTACTAGTAACAAGAAATGTCTTTCATTTTTATTCCATGGGGGAGATCATACAGTCAAGGTTAACTTCTAAGTGGGTGAAATACAGAATAGTCATTTTTCAGATACCAAGTGAGGAAGGCAAATTAGAGTATTTGTGAATAGTGATGGCTTGCAAATGCTAAGAGGGAGGAGGGTGGGGTGACATCAGTGTGTGGGTGAGTGTGTGTGTGAGAGAGTGTGAGTGAGTGTGTGTAAGCCAGAGGTAAGCCTTAGGTGTTATTCACCTTTAAATCCTTTTCTTTTTTTTCCCAACATAATATTTTTATCAATTATTTGGGAATTTTACACAATGCACCCTGTCACACTCACTTCCCATTTCTCCCAAGTCCACCCTCTCACCCTGTGCCCTCTCCCCAAAAGAAAAAAAAATACAACAAGTCCAATTTTGTTGCCCATACACTCACTGGAGCATGGTCAAACTCCCCATGGCCAGCCCTTAAAGAACACTGAGTCCTTCCCCATCCCCACCAGAAGCCATCAACTGTGAAGAGCTACACTTCAGGAGCCCTATCACAGTTTTTAAGAATTCTCTTTGATGGCTTCCTGTCTAGACTGTTTCTTTTTCTTTTCTTTTCTTTCTTTCTTTCTTTTTTTTTTTTTTTTTTGATGGGGCAGAAAGGAGAGGTTGTCACAGATGCCTTCTATGTCTCTCATTCTCAACTGGGAGTCTGCGGGCATCAATACCACCGCAAAAGAAACTGCCTTGCCCTTGACAGTCTATGGCAGCATGGATCATGGACTTCCACATGGATTCCAGTGGCAGCATGCACCACAGACATCCACACTGCCTCTGGCCCTCAACATGGTCTGTGGTGGCAGCATGGACTACGGACCTCAACATGGGTCCTGGCCACAGCACAGACCTGGATACCAACATGGCCCTTGGCAGCAGCACAGGCCACCCACATCAACATGGCCTCAAGTGGTTACATGGACCATGGACACCAACATGTCCTCTGGCTGTAAAACAGACCACAAACATCAGCACGGTCAACCATGGACACCAACATGGCCTCTAATGGCAACACGGACACACAGACATCAACATGGTCCCTGGCAGCAGCATGAACCATGGACATCAACATGGCCTCTGGCATCAGCACAGATACCAACACAGCCTCTGTTGGCAGCACCGATCAGATTGCCAGCACGGCTCCTGGTTGTAGCACCCACCATGAACATCAAGATGGCCTCTGGTGGCAGCACGGACCCTGGAGGTCTTTCAAGGAGGCCCAATCCAGAAAATGAACCACTGTCCATCTCAGTCCTGCTGATGCTCAGAGCCAGGGCGACCGTGCCCCCAGGCAGCACATTAGAAGGCAGAGCCTTCAGGAGCTTCAGGCTGCTACACACAACCCTGTCAGTTCCTGACATGTTCTGTGCTCCCACGTCCACCGCAGTGGTGCTCCCACACCTGTCGCTATGCCCGTCGTCTGCTGCACACATTCTCTTTGCCACCATGTCTCTAGTTTTGCCACTCTCTGCTGAGGCTCTGTGACGCCATCTTTCCTTCCAAGTTCATGAGACCACTTTTTAAAATCAAATTCCCATAAGACCTGCCTTTTCTTTAGTTGTTCCAGAGATACTGTGGGCTCAGCCACCGTGTCTCCCCTGCAGAGCCTCCATGGGTCTCTCAGGCCCCTCAGAGCTGCTGGTGCCAGCCGGTGCCAGCAGCTACCACCATCTTGAATCCCTCCTAAAAATATTTTTGAGAGAGGAATCTCTTACTGGGCTGGAACTCGCCAAATAGAACAGTCTGACTGGCCAAGGAGCTTCAGGGATCTGCTTCTTTCAGCCTCTACAATGCTGGGATTACAACTCCTGTCTTTGGGGTGTTAATATTTAAGACATGCTTTCACTTTGTAGCCCAGGCTGTCCTTGAACCCAGGATCTTACTGCCTCAGCTAAATTTATAGGCATGTGCCACCATGCCCAGCTCACTATCATCTTTGTACAGATTAAGAAACTGAATTTCAGGCCAGGCGGTGGTGGCACACGCCTTTGATCCCAGCACTTGAAAGGCAGAGGCAGACAGATCTCTGTGAAGTCAGCCTGGTCTACAGAGTGAGTTCCAGGACAGCCAGGGCTACACAGAGAAACTCTGTCTGGGAACCCACGCCCCAAGAAGAGGGAGGAGGCGGAGGAGGAGGCAGAGGAGGAGGAGGAGGAGGAAGAGGAAATAGAAGAGGAGGAAGAGAGGAGAAAGGGAGGGAGGAAGGGAGGGAGAAGAAAAGAAGGAGAAACAAAGAAACTGAGTTTCGAACCCTAACCTGCAATATTTACTAATATGCTGAACCCAGGCCTTCTGATTCATTTCTCACTAGTGTAAAGTTTCCATCAAGACAGAGTTTTGAGACATCCTCACTGCGGGGGGGGGGGGGGGGGCATGGAAACTGGCACAGGCTCTCCTTGTACCGACCTTGGGATAGTCTCACATCTAGAGAAGTCTATGTCTTGGCTTCTAAGACCCAGTGAGACAGGCTCTGATTTAGACTTCACAACCTTGTGTAAGGGACTCCTCCCAGCCTCAGTGTCCTCCTTTGTAAAGGACAATCACAGGAGGGCCCACCAGAAGGGACGCTGTGACCGAACCAGAAAATACCTTACAGCATTTGGCCCTTGGCGAGTAGTCAGTCGGTGCTTGTGTTGATAATGTGAACAGCACTGTAGTCAGGTAGCTAGAAATGAGCAAGTCTTCAGACCTGGTGCTTGAGGATTTGTCCTTGAACCATAGTCTCTGTTTGTTTCCCAGGTAGCCTAGGCTGGCATTGAACCCGCAATCCTCCTACTTCACCCTCCTGAGTCCTGAGACTACAGGATTGTACCACCATGCCAAACCTTGATTGAGTTGTTCTTGGATAACAGTCTTTACCTCAGAAGGCCTGCTTCAGTCAGTGGCAGGCCAGAGCCTTTTGTGACACACTGAGGAAAAAGGAAGAAAATTCAAGATGGCTTCTCAAAAACAGGATCCGACTCTTCTGGCCAGAATGATCCACAGTCATTTCCTTAGGGATTGATTCAGAGTTGCACTGTTGTTAAGAATCCAGCTCTGCCCCTCTTACCATCTCTCAGCCCTGAGTAGGTCACTTTACCTGTCTGTACTTCTGTCCAGGAGAACACAAGGGTAAAATCATCAAAGTAACTGATTTTGTCCTTGTTTCCTTGTTCTTCCAGTGGGACAAGGAAGGCATCCTCCTAGCACTGGATAAAAACTTCAGGCCAGCACCAGAACATGCCTTTTCACTCGTGTAGTGTGTGTAGGTGTGTGTGCATATATGTATCCTGTGCACACACGAGGTTAGACAAGGTCATTGTATGTCCTGCTTTACCATTCTACAACATACTCCCTTTCAACGAGGTCTCTCACTGTCTTAGGGTTTCTATTGCTTTGAAGACATACCATGACCATGGGAACCCTTACCAAGGAAAAGGTTTGTTTGTTTGTTTGTTTTTGTTTTTTTCAAGACAAGGTTTCTCCATGTAGCCCTATCTGTCCTGGAACTCACCTTGTAGACCAGACTGGTCTCAAACTCAGAGATTTGCCTGCCTTTGCCTCCCGTGTGCTGGGATTAAAGGCATTGGCCACCACTGCCTGGCCTAAAGGAAAATATTTAACTGGGGATGGCTTACAGTTCAGAGATTTAGTCCATTTTCATCATGACCGGAAAGAAAGAAGTGAATATCATCTTCCCCCACATACATACTCAAGGGGATGGGAGGGGGAAAGGAAACATAAGTGAACAGAAAGGGCTTACCTGACTGACTGAGCCCAAAGACAGTTAGCACCCTCTCCCTGGGGGTGTGCTCATGCACTCTGTGAGGTAGAGTGGCCACTTGCAGAGACTCCACAATTGAAGCTGGTGAGGCTCAGGGCAGCTTCAGGACCCTCCCCATACCCAGCACTCCAGAGACCCTTCAGTCTATGTCTGCTGAGGGCTCAGGGCTCTTCCAAACTACCCCTGTGAGCTAAGTCGATGCCTTGCTCAGGATAAGGAGAAGTACTTGTCCTCTGTCAGAAGAGGCTTGGCATGCTGAGCCCTGTGGGCTCCTTTGTTAGTCAGCTCTCTTTGCTATAACAACGCCTGGAGTAATCAACTTCCTACGAGGAAGAGCTCACCCTCGGCTCACTTTGTTTAAAAACTCTTTCACTGGAGCCGGGCGGTGGTGGCGCACGCCTTTAATCCCAGCACTCGGGAGGCAGAGCCAGGCGGATCTCTGTGAGTTCGAGGCCAGCCTGGGCTACCAAGTGAGTTCCAGGAGAGGCGTAAAGCTACACAGAGAAACCCTGTCTCGAAAAACCAAAAAAAAAAAAAAAAACCACAAAACTCTTTCACTGGCCTATTGCTTTGAGACTCCTGGTAAGAAAAAACATCATGGAAGGAGCTCATGTTGGAAGAATCCCATTAACCTCAGAGACTTGAATGAAAGAGAGAAGCAGAAAACGGTGGGTCTCATAATCTCCTTTGAGGATAGATACTCAATGATCTATTATTCTATAAGTAATATTGGTTGTCAACTTGACAGAATTTAGAGTCACTTAGGATATAAACCCTCTGGACATGCAAGTGAGAGGGTTTCTACATTGGGTTAATTGAGGTGGGAAGACTCATCCTAAATGTGGGCGGCATGATTCCATGGGTCGGGGTCCTGAACTCATAACAAGGAGACAGCCAGACAAGCACTATCTCTCTTCCTCCTGGCTGTGGATGTGCAGCGTAACCAAATCAACGCTGCATGTCTGTACTAAGCTTATCCAGGACCCAACCCCAGGGGATGGTACCACCCAGGGTGGGTTGGGTGTTTGCACATTCATTAACACAATCAAAACAATCCACCACAGACATGCCCACAGGCCAACTGATCTAGACAGGCCCTCATTGACACTCTCTCCTAGGTGTTTCTAGATGGTGTCATGTTGACAATTAAAACTAACTGTCACAAAACCTAAGACCTATCAACAGGCTCTACCTTTCAAAGGTTCCATTATCTCCCAATAGCAATATAATGAGGGCCAAACATTAAGCACATGAACATTTATTGAACATTGCAGACATAAATCATAGCAGTTTCCTTACAACTATCTCTCACCCTCTGAATGCTCAAAGGTAAATCACACATATCCCTGCACCTTCAGGGAATTCAGATCAAACTCTCTGTAGCCTCTTGAAGAAGTTGCTGCCCCCAAACAGGAGGGGCAGGAAGAAATAAAAAAAAACACACCAATGGTTGATAAGAAACAAAGGACAGCTTAGTATTTGGAAAAAAAACAAAACAAAACAACAACAACAAAAAACCCTCCTGTCAAGATTCTCTAATACTAATTGATTCTTTCATATCCTGTTTGTGGACTAGGGATCTACAAGGCCAGAAGGATTCAAATGACAAGACAAATTCTCCAGTACTGGCTGTGAAAACCGACACCCTAGGTCTTAGCTGCTTTTCTACTACTGTGGTAGAATACCCCAACAAAAGCAACTCAAGGAAGAAAGAGTTTATGTTATTTCACAATTCAAGAATGCACTCCATCATGGCAGTGAAGACAGGCAGCAGGAGCTTGAAGCAGCTGGTCTCCTGCATCCACGACCAGGAAACAGGAGAGAAATGCATGCTGCCACTCAGCTCCCTTTCTGCAGTCCAGGTTACAGCCAGGGAATGGTGCCACCCACAGTGGGTGGTTCTTCCCACCACAGTGCAGTCAAGATAGTATCCCACAGGCATTTCCAAAGGCCTAGGTTCTGTCAAACTGACAGTTAACTCACATCACAACTGGAAAGTCCCTTTGCAATTTTTATGGCTTTTAAATCTCCTAATTTATTCTCTCTGCTGTGTAAAGCGGGGATATTGTTTATGTTTACTCCGTGGGGTTTTTTAAGTGATGAAGTCATACAACTGATGAACACAAAACACTAAGTAGAGCAGCTGACAGAGCAAAATCTCAGATACAGTGGACATTAGTCATCTAGGTCCTCTGTACCCAGCAGAGGATGCGACACATAGGAAGCGCTGGATAAATGCTTTCAAATGATTGTGGATAATGCATCTCCAGGCAGAATAAAGTGTGCATTGTGTACAAGTCCTGTATCATGTCAACCAAAAGAAGCCATTATATTGACAGGTGTCTAGGTCAGAAGGTGGTGGCTGCAATTTGTATGTGAAGTGTCTGCTACAGACTCATGTTGGGTCCCCAGCTGGTGGCAGTGTTTGGGAAGGTTATAGACCCTTTTAGGAAGTGAGCCTTGCTGGAGAAAGTGGGTCACACGAACAGGGCTTCAGGCGTTATAGCCTGTCTGCACTTCCTGCTGGCTCTCTGCTCTCTGCCTGCTAATACAATGTGATCACCTGGCTTCCTGCTTCATGCCATCGCCACCATATGGACTGTATCTCCTTGAACTATAAGCCACAAGTCCCTCTTCCCTTAAACTGCTTTTGGTTAGACATTTTGTTAGAGTAACAAGAAAAGTAAACAATACTATAGTTTCTGTGTAGGCAGGAGATCAGTGTGTGGTTCTGGAAGAGCCTAGCTGTTCTGGGAGGGAATGAGATTGAGCCTCCTGGACAGGCAGAGAAGGGTTGTTTGTTGGGCCATGCCATCTTTAATGATGGGCCAAGACCACGTAGGTATATAATATTCTACTGTGGGTTAGTAAAGCCATCACCCTGAGCAGCCCTAAATGGTAAAGGCAAGTGTAGCATTGAAGCAGAGCAGCTTCAGCACATGAGGCCACCAGGATCAGTTGCCTTCCTCATTACCCTGATTTCATTCTCAGTCAGGCAGGTTCAAACCTGGGGTAGCAGGGTAAATGAGATATTTCCTTCCAGTTCAGATCCAGAGGTACACTCAGTCTTTCCAGATAACACCCCAAAATCCATCATGATCATTCGGCCTTGTGTTGTACAGGGCTATCCTCCAAGCCAAACTGCCACCATCTTTGTGAGTTAAATTCTGCCCTCTTGCAAAAGATCTTCACAATTGGGCTTGTTGAATATTGATGTTCTCTCTAAAGGAGGGGTAGGGAGGGTCATAGGACCATCACTCAAGTATCCAGCCATTCCTTCCAACCAGTTGTTTAGATGGACATTTCTGTCCCACTAACCTGCTCCCAAATAACCATATAGAGACTTATTATCAATTATAAATGCTGGGCCCATAGCTTAGGCTTGTTACTAACTAGCGCTTTCAACTTAAATTAACCCATATTTCTTATTTACACCCTACCACATAGCAGTACCTTTTTCAGTGTGGCATATTTATCTCCTGCTTCGTCTGCATCTGGCTGGTGACTCCTCCCTCCTTCTTCCCAGAGTCCTCCCAGTCTGGCTCTCCTGCCTAATCTCTTCCCACCTACCTATTGGCCAGCCAGTTCTTTATTAACAATGAGAGCAACACATCTTCACAGTGTACAAAAGGATTATTCCACAGCACAGTTGTATGCAATTCTGCCCCAATTGTAGGAAACCTCATGGGGGTGCTAGAGTACATAGCCTGGGAAGGGCTAGGGCTCCATCTGTGGCTACTAGGGAATCATCATCCCTGCTGGGTGTAGACCCTCCAGTGTGGCTGCCCTAAGCACACCCACACTCCTGCCCCATAATCTCTTCCCTGGTGCTCTGTAGGGATGCCTAACAAACTCATCGGTTCCTCGGAGTGAACTCTGGTGGAATTGTGCCTCAGTTTGTCATTGAAACCTTTGAAGGAAGGTAGATGTTGTTTATATCTCCCCACAGAAGAATTTTAACAACTTTGGAATTTAGCAATTTTAGAATTTTAGGCCCTAGCTCATAAGGGTTAGGGGGAAAAATCAAAATTGATTTTTACACAGCTCTTAATAGTGTATGATTTCCTTGTCCTTAGGCTGAGTCAGAGATAGCTTTTGTTATTTAAACACTTAGTGTTGTCACCCCATGACCTAATGACTGCCCAGTCAGTCCAAGTGACACCAGCCCCTACTTGGGTCATGACTGCCTCTCAATCAGGTAGGCCTCAGTGTGGTTAGATCCAAAGTCAGATGAGAATGAGAAGGTGGGGTCCATATTGTTTCTTTTCATATACACCAGTCTTGAGAGGGTCCTTTCACTTCATAGCCCAGGGTCTGCCATGGGAATCCAAGCCTTCTTTGGGCTTGGCAGCGTGAAGGAAACCAGGAGGAAATGCTCCCATTAGAAGCAGGCCAAAACACTCCCTCAAATAGTCTGAACCATGATCCACTCCCAGAGGGAATTGCCGGAGCTGCCCTGCTGGGGTGTTGATGGAGAAGTGACAATTCTCTCTGGTGCCTTCTCACTGCCAGTATGAATGTGGGGAAGGGAGAGTGCAGACAACAGAGCCAGGTTAAATCCCAGTGTTCAGCTCACCTGTTCTTTTTCCCCTTCTGAACCCCACTTGAAAAGAAAAAATGCAATCCTTCCCCACTTAGTATCTGTCTAAGATAGCCTGAGAATGTCCTTTTAGTGAGTCTGTTCATGAAAAAGACCTTTTGGTGACACCAAGTGGATCCCCACTCTATTTATAGGTGCCGTTTGTTTAATTTGAGTCCGGTCTCTAAGAATAAGTAATGAGCTCATCCTGGGAACCAGCCAGAGCCTAGGACTTTACAAACCCCTCCCCCTTTCCTCTGGTTTGGGAAGGGATTCTATAAGTCAGAGGTCAGCGCTTTCTTTTGGCTGGAGAGGCTTGAGACTCAGACATGTTTGCACACCCAGATTTATGGTCAGCCCTCAGCATGTTTCAGTACTGGGGCTATGTAGTTTCCAACTGGTGCTTAAAGAGTGGGTGTGATCTCCTCGTCACCCACAAGGATTGACAAAAAACCAAGGATCTTGGTGAAATTTAAGATGGAGAGAAACTCCCCCAGGACACCTAGGAAGAAGGATGTGACAATGGGGAAGAAAAATCCAAATCTCAGCATCCTCCCAAACTGGCAGCCAAGACTGCAGCCAAGTTATCTCATAATGCGATTAACACAGGAGCCATGGCCCACTTAAACTTTAGGTATCTGACCCAGAACTTGCTGCACCAAAGTTCAAAGACGCATTGTCCCTTGAAAACTAGTTCAGCATGTGCTGGAAGCTTCCCCCATCTCCTGGCATGTGGTTTAGTGACCCTAGGACCAGACCTGCTCAGTCTGAATGGAACCTTTGGACTGGGTTCATTCACACATTGCGGCTTCCCGTTATTCTCCTTCTCCGTGAACTTAACCGCCTTCTCTCTGGGAAGGAACAGTGCTAGCTCATTTGTTTATCCCCTTATCTGCTGGCCCTCCCCTCTATGCCAGAGGCTGCTCTAGGACCAGGAGGTGATGATGTGTCAGGCTCTGATTTTAAAGTGAAAAAATTTCAGCCTCCTTTATCTCTTGCAGATGAGTTAGGCTGGCTGTCTCTGGGCTCCATTCACATCATTCTTTCATTCAAAAAGTGTTCATAATGGAGGCAGGAGACATGGCTGATTGGTAAGGTGCTTGCCACATAAGCATGAGGACCTGAGTTCAGGTCCCCAGTACCCATGTAAAATGCTGGGTGTGGTGGCATGTGTCTGCGGTCTCAGTACTGGGAAGGTGGAAACAGGAGGATCACTGGAGGCCAGGATAGCCTGCATCTAGCCTCCATAAGCACCCACAACTACCCATGCATACACAAAATACTTAGGAGGCATAGTCTGCTAGGTACAAGGCTGGGTGTGGCGGTTTGAATAGGAATGATCCCCATAGGCTCATATACTTGAATGCTTGGTCATCAGGAAGTGGCACTACTTGAGAAGGATTGGTAGGTGTGACCTCATGGGTGTAGGTATGGCCTTGTTGGAGGAAGTGTGTCACTGGGGGTGGGTTTTTAGGTTTCAAAAGCCCAAGCCAGGCCCAATAGCTCTCTTTTTCTGCTGCCTGCCAATCTAGATGAAGAACTCTCAGTTACTTTTCAAGTACCATGTCTGCCTGTATGCTGCCAAGCTCTCACCTATGATAATAATGGATTAAAACTTCTGAAACTGTAAGCAAGCACCAATTAAATGCTTTCTTTTATACGCATTGTCATGGTCTTGGTATCTCTTCACAGCATCAGAACACTGTCTAAGACACCGGGTGATTCAGTATACCGTGAGGTTAAAAGATCAGTCCTTACTTTTGACAAGTCTGGAGTCCAGTGGGGAAGGTGGATATTAATCCAATAATCACATAAAAATAAAAATATTACAAATGATGGGGAATTTATATGGGAGAGCTTGAGTGAGGGATGAGGATTGGTTAGGCAACTAAAGAATGGACAACAACTATGTCCCCTAGAGTTGTCCCAGGAGATGAGCCACCTATAGAGGACAGAGACCAGTGATGACTGTTGCATCTGGTGTCTTTACTCTTACCCAGTTGCCCTGAGGACAGCCACAGGCTAGTACATGTCTGGGTAAGTTTGTGGTCACAGAGACAACAGGGCCTCCAGCTGGGTTTCCAGCACGTTGAGATTTTGACCATCACTTAAGGGTCTGCAATGTGTCAGCTGAACTGCTCTTCCTCTTGTCTTCTTGTTTTATTAAATTGTGTTCTCTTTCTCCCCACTTTATTTTTTTAAAGATTTATTTACTTAGCATGTATAGTGTTCTGTCTGCATGCATGCCTGCAGGCCAGAAGAGGGCGCCAGATCTCATTACAGATGGTTGTGAGCCACCATGTGGTTGCTGGGAACTGAACTCAGGACCTCTGGAAGAGCAGCCAGTGCTCTTAACCTCTGAGCCATCTCTTCCTGTTGTCTTTCTGGATATTTTCTCATTCTGACTCAGTGTGACTGTCACTTTTGGACTTTTTTAAAGTCTGAAAATATTAACTTTAAACATTTATGTGTATATAGCTGTGCATCATGATTGTGTGGGTACCCTCAGAGGCCAGAAGAGGGTGTCACATCCCTTGGAACTGGAGATACAGGTGGATGTGACTTGTGAGTTGCCTGATAAGTACTGGGAACTGAACTCTAGTTAGTTCTCTGGAAGAGCAAGCCACAAGCACTCAACAACCGAACCATCATTCTAGTTTCTGTACCATGATTTTAGTAAGCACTAATTAAAAAAATGTAAGAAACAGGAGAAATTATCCTACCCTGAACACTCTCATGAGACCATTTAGACGAGATAAACACTGGATACAACGTGCCAGACACAGAACCAGCATGCAGAAGCTGTGTTGCCTAGATCAAGTTTAATCTTGCTTCCTGAAGTTGATGATCCAAAAGAGATGCTCAACCCATCATAGAACATGATGATACCACACATGCTAGTCTGCTTGAGACCACTTAGAAGTCAATGCTTTTGACAGAGTCTTGACTCTGGAGTCAGCTGTGCAGAGACCTGAGGGGAGCAGCAGCAGGTGGAACAATCTGAGGCATGAAGGGCAGGGGTGATTGCCTCGTTTGAAGAATATGGAGACACTTATGTGACTAAACCTGTGTGAGGGGCCATGGGCCTGGCAGGCTAGGGGTGTGGCTTCATCTCCAATAAGAATGTGACATTTTAATCTCTCTCAACAGGGGAGATTTGGCAGACTGGATGAGATTTTGAGAAGACAGATTTGGGGACCTCATTTTTTTTTAATGTGTATGTGGTATCTCTGTGTGTTCATGTGCAAGCACATGCACATGCCTGTGTGTGTGTGTGTGTGTGTGTGTGTGTGTGTGTGTGTGTGTGTGTTTAGAAGCCAGAGCTCAACATTGGGTATCTTTCCTGATCTCTCTCCATCTTAACTGTTTGATACAAGGTCTTCTCTCACTGAGCGTAGTGTTCATTAACTGGTTGGCCAATGAGCTCCAGGATCTTCTCTGCTGTGGGATAAGAAAAAGGGAGGTGCTGTGGGATGGTCTGTATGTCAAATGTGTTGCTGATTGGTCAATGAATAAATCACTGATTGGCAGTGGCCAGGCAGGAAGTATAGGCGGGACTAACAGAGAGGAAAATTGAGAGAACAGGAAGCTGGGAGGGGAGACACTGCCAGCCGCCATGATGACAAGCCGCATGTGAAGATGCCGGTAAGCCACAAGCCACGTGGCAAGGTATAGATTAATAGAAATGGATTAATTTAAGCTGTAAGAACAGTTAACAAGAAGCCTGCCACGGCCATACAGTTTGAAACCAATATAAGTCTCTGTGTTTACTTGATCGGGTTTGAGCGGCTTGGGACTGGCGGGTGAGAGAGATTTGTCCTGACTGTGGGCCAGGCAGAAAAACTCTAGCTACAAATGGTGTCCAACGTGGTGGCAAGAGTTTCCACCTAAAAACTGAAAAAAGATTCTAAAACGGAGCTAAAAACAGTTCCTAATTGTCTCTCTCAAATGAGCGGCAGCTGCCGGTTTGAGCTACTGGCGGGTTCCTAGCGTGTGCGCTCGACCTGCCACCATATGGCGGGAATGAGGCCTCTGCAAGTGGCACATTAAGCTACATGGTGGATTTAGCCTTTGCTAGTACAAAACAAAAAAAGAGGTTTCTGGGCTACATGCTGTGCTTGGATAAAAGCATAGACCCACGATGGCTCCCAGAGCTGGCGGTAAGCATACCGCCGCCATGTTGGGAAGCTGAGGTGGGCGGAGCCAGCAGCCACAGCTGCTGCAGCTTAAAGCAATAGATTCACAATAAGACAGATTCAGATGTAATAGTTTAAAATGTGTGTAAAATATACATAGGCTTGAAAGAGACAAAAAAGGTGATATATACAGTTATAGAAACAAATACATAGTTTTAAAAAATAAAGTCTTTAAAGAGACAGTAAAATTAATATAAAAAATAAGCCACATGAAGATGAATATTACACAGAGAATCTGGATTGTGTTGTCTTTGGGATTTTTAACTGCAAAAAAAATCTGATTATAAAAGCTGTTGAGTTATGCCAAAATGTATATTTTAAAGGTATCTTGACTTCAAAATTTGGATATAAGGATATGTTGCTTTGGAAAGGAGATTCTGCTTTTGTTTCCACAGAAAGCCAGAGGCTATGGATTTGTTCCAGATTAAGACACATCAGTTTTGACCAGCCAAGACCACCTGAAAGGTCTCCGATGACACCATGGCCCAGATGATCCAACATCCAGAACCGTTTCAAGGCAACTGGCTCAGACGATACAGCCTCACGGACTACTCCATGATCCTAAAATTTTCTTTGTTTCCCCAGAAGAAACAGCGCCCCCCTCCAGCAGGAAGTAGTAAGAGAAGCTACGCCCAAATTCCCAAATATACCAAGCTGACTTTGGAGATGTGTAAAGGTTAAAACTTTCCTTTTTAAGAAAAGAAAAGGGGAGGTGCTGTGGGATGGTCTGTATGTCAAATGTGTTGCTGATTGGTCAGTAAATAAATCACTGATTGGTCCGTGGCCAGGCAGGAAGTATAGGCGGGACAAGGAGGAGAATAGAGCTGGGAAGTGGAAGGCTGAGTGAGGGAGACACTGCCAGCCGCCATGATGACAAGCCGCATGTGAAGTACCGGTAAGCCACAAGCCACGTGGCAAGGTATAGATTAATAGAAATGGATTAATTTAAGCTGTAAGAACAGTTAGCAAGAAGCCTGCCACGGCCATACAGTTTGTAACCAATATAAGTCTCTGTGTTTACTTGGTCGGGTCTGAGTGGCTGTGGGACTGGCAGGTGAGAGAGATTTGTCCTGACTGTGGGCCAGGCAGGAAAACTCTAGCTACACTTCTCTGCCCCTTCATGTCCCCTGCCCCACCCCCACCAGCCCTAAGATTACAGATGTGCGGTGACATGCCTAACTTTTTAAACATAACTCTGGGGATCAAAACTCAGGTCCTCATGCTTGCGTGGCAGGCCCTTACCAAGTTCACCACCTCTCCAGCCACGGGCCTGGGAGGCTTGGAGCAGAGATTCCCAGGTGAACTTACATCCAGAAACATAAGAAATGAACACTAGTATCTTTCTGAATAAGGATAATCCTCCTAACTTCTAAGGCCTCCTGGGGAGGAACGGATGAAACTAGAACATGAATCAACCACAAGACAGGCTCATGCTTGCAGCCTGGCATCCGTCCCCACGTTCAGGAATGGGCTAATGTGACTCAGAAGCATCTCCCACTTGCTGCCTTCACAGCTGAGTGATTGACTGAGGGATGGGCACATAACCCACTCGGAGGCCAAGGCAACCCAAGAGGCCCGGCTTCCTCCCTTTTCCTTGGGAACGAAGACATGACACTTAGAACCTTCACAGCTATTTGTGACCATAGGGGAAGGTTCTAGAATTGTGTAGGGCCTTGGGGGAGCACAGAGTGGCTTGTGAACATAAGCCAACCACACAGAAGGCAAAGCTAAGAGGTAAACACCGAGTCCTGGAACAGCATCGAGTGCCAGCATGCAGCCTCACCTGGAGCCTGACCTACTACAAGGCATTTTAGTGGGCTCAGCCACTTAAAGTGTTCTTTATTATATAAGCTGGTTTCAGTTGGGCTTGTACGCTTTGTAACATAGAACTCACAAACCTTGCGGTGGGTTGCCAAGAGCCTCCGCTCTGCACTCCCTGTTCCTATGAGGAAGCGAGCCTGTTTTGAAACCCAAATAAAAGGTCCTGCCTCCCCTTCTCTCTTCCAATGTTTCCATGCATCCCATCACCACAGCACTGGGGAACTCACAGAAAGGCAGAGGAAGCAGAGGAGGAGAGGAGGCCCGTCTCCAGGCTGGGTTGCCACACTGGGGGGAACATGAGGCGGCTCCAAGCCTGACATTTCAGGATCGAGATAACAGGGTAAAAATAAACTCTCAAGCGCCTGTAGCAGTGCTTGCTTCTCTGCTTCACAATTCTTATCTCTCTCCCATTGGGGACAGAAAGGTTCCTTTCAGGTCACCTTTCAGTCTGCTTCTTCCCAGCCTTGAGTGGGGAGGAAGCAGAGGGGTGGTTTGTATCTGCCCACACATGCCTGTTCACCTCTGGGAGCCAAGCGATCCCTGTCTCTTCCCATAGTCTCTTCTTTTCACGCTGTAAATCAGCTTTCCCTTTTGATTCTGCCGTAGCCCAGGGGATGAAGGAAGCTGGGGTCTCCATTTTGCTGGAGGGCAGACGAAAGAACACTTTTCACGTCATACTGCTAATGAAAGGGAGCCCCGCTCTCACCCTGGGGTGTCTTCGGCAGCCCTACATTTGAAACTGTCAGAAAGAGCCTGGCTCTTTCAGGGATGCTGACAGTCGTATAGGCTGAGTACTGTACAGTTGCTGAAGGTGACAGACCTGTGAGGATGTGAGCATCCCTGTGTGGTACCTGACGGTCACACCTTCCCAAACATGCCTTGTCAGAGTTTTGCATCTGCCAGTGAGCAGTCTACCTTTTCACCACAAAAGCTTGTCTAGACAATGGTGTACATCTCTATGATCCCACCACTGGGGAGGCTGAGGCATAAGGACCATGAGTTTGAGGCCAGCCTGAACCACATTATGAGTCCTGTCTAAAATCAAACAAACAAAAGAAAAAAAGGAAATAAAGAAAGACAGATGTGATGGCTGATGGTTGGGGCCAGTTAGTGTCAGTGACCCGGAAGCATCCTGGGGCCACTAGGTTCACAGAGGTCCCTGGGCCTCAGTCCCCTCACCTATAAAATGCTGATGAAGATGAGCCTCGGTGACAAGATTGTTGCAGATTAAAGTGCAGCCTGCACCTGATGGATGAGGCACTGTCATCTGGAGCTTCTTGTGACTGTGGTGGCTTTTCACGTGTCAGTATCTATGTGTGGGCATTGCTGCTTCCCTGGGTCGGTAGAACAGGCCCCTAGAGCTGTTTCTGGATTCTGTTTTGTTTTGGCTTTTTGACCCAAGCTAGACCTCATTTGGACAAGTAGCTGAGGGTGTCCTTGAACCCCTGGGTCCTCCCTCCTCCATTCTCCGAGACCTAGGCCTCTGGCTCTTTCTGTCACCAGGGCCAAGGATTTTCACTGAGCTGTTTCATCAGTTAAGCCTCTGTGGTTCCGAGTGACTGGAATACCAACCCTAACAGGATTACATGAAAGGAGAATCACTGGCTTCGCAGTAGCTCTAAAGCAGTGAGTATAGCGTTAGCTTCAGGCACAGCTGGATCCAGGGGTGGAAATGATACCATCAGGATTGGGTTTCTCTGTCCCTCTCCCCTTCCCCTCCCCTCTTCCATCCCCTCCCGTGTTAAGAGAAACGCCATGGGAGACAAATGTCTCAGTCTCTTAGTTCAAAGCAGCTGCCAAGTTCCAACCCCAGCATTACCGGCAGAAGGTTCTGTGCCTCTCTCATTGCCCAGACTCTGTGAATGGACCAGAGTGTTCAGGGAGAGAAAAGCCCAGATGGTGACAGGCCCCATAGCCGGGGATGGGTCCCTTCCACTAGATGCCCAGATCTGAGTGATCACTAGCCACTCTGAGGAGTCAGCTATGGCTACCATTAAGGCAGTTTTCACAGCCACGGCCTCCCTGCCTTGTGCCCCAAAGTATACACTGGAGATCAACTTTTGAAATTCCAAACACCATCACCCAAGACTCAGGGTGTGTTTTCTCGGTGATAAGCGTTATCAAGCATTCTGGAAGCCCTGGGTTCCATTCCCAGCTCTGCAAAATAGCCACCCGTCACCTGAGGGCCACCCTCCCACCCCCGCCACCCAGTGTCAACTGCTGGCTGATTGGACCAGCAGGAACCTTTCCTGGGCATACTGGGTGAAAAGCCAGTTTCTAGCCATCTGGGCTCTTCTCCAGGCTTCTCTGTTCATTCTTTATCTTCTGTCTATTGAGAAGCAGGATCTAATGACAAACCTCTTTCATATATTACAAAATATACATGCAACAGGGCTGGGGAAACGGCTCAGGAGGTAACAAGCTTGCCGCACAAGCCTGGGGACCTGAGTGGCATTCCCAGAACATACAGTGTGGCTGTGAAGGCTTGAAGACTCAGTGCTGAGCGAGCGAGCGAGTGAGCGAGCGAGAGACAGACAGAGAGAGAGAGAGAGAGAGAGAGAGAGAGAGAGAGAGAGAGAGACAGAGACAGAGACAGAGACAGAGACAGAGACAGAGAGAGACGGAGGGGGAGGCGCCCTTCTATTAATGTGTATCTGGGTTTTTCTGTGTTTTGTTTTTTGCTTGCTCTAAGCCTGGAGACTATTGCTGCTGTCACTGAAAGTGAAGCTAGCTGTTTGAAGGGAGGTGTCAAAGTCATATCTAGCACTGACTTCAGACATACTGAAATTAAAATGATCAGAAACAAATTATAAAGGGAGCAATTTTCCCTTTAGATGGTTCCATTGTTTGCATGCTAGTAGTCAGTGTTGTCCATGCCCTCCACAGCTCTCTGATGTACCTTGAGGGAGCACGTGTGTGTTCCACTTTGGCTATAAGAACACAGTGTATGCTGGTCCAGCTGCAGCCTCAGATCCACTTCCCAAACTTCCTCTGTCCTCTCTCCCTCAAGCCTAGAGATGGAGAAGTGGGCGAGCAAACCAGGAGAGATGGCTTTTAAAATAATTATGGTAATTATGTATGCCTCTCCAGTGGGAGACTCTGGGAATCACTCCTCAAAGACTGGAAAGAATTTCCTCTTTTGATCTTGATTCTGAGCCAGAGAAAATCAAATTAAGAAAGAAAAGCAAGAGAGGAATCTCACTGGGGAGGAAGGGACCAGAGCTGGGGCATTGAGTGGGGTCTGGGAGAAAAGATGATAACGGGAAAGTCCCAAGGAACCTCCCAGGCTTCTTAAGTGTCGATTCCTCAGGGAAACTGCTTTTGACATCAGAGGAAAGATGGCTAAAGCCGAGTGCTATCTTCACATCTAGCCTGCAAGGCTTCAGTCCCTCCCCTAGAGGGGCCTGGAGAATGTTCCCTTCCAAGCTGACACATTTCCTGTGCCTGAAGAGTGGCTGGCCAGGCCCCTCGACAATGACCAGGACAGCCCTCCTCCAATCACTGAAGTGAGGTCAGAGAGTGTAGGTGTGTGAGGATTTTTTTCAAACTCCTGTTGAGGCACTAGGCAAAATGGTCCTGTCACTTCTCTAAATTTTCTCCTGTGGTTGCTAAGCAGCACGCCTCTGCCCCACTTCCACTTCCCTCTGCTCCTGCTGTCTTTGTCTCTCTCACCACCTTCCACCCACACAGGCACAGTGCTCTTTCCTGCCTAAGTGTGGAGAGCAGGGAAGCTTCCTGCTCCAAGGGCTATAGCTGCTGCCATGGTGGGTGCTTTCATGAAGATGCTCCCACAGAGGTACTTGTCCCAATTCTTCCCTGCTCAGGACATGTGTAGAAGCATTGCTGGAGACCTTTTGAATCTCTCAACAGGCCTGAGATCTGAGGCTGACTCCAGATATTCTCCCATTCATACTCATCCACTCCTCTGATCACCTTCCGGTTCGGTCCATCTATCCATCCACCCACACATCCACGAACCTATCCATTTACATACTCACCCACCCATCCACTTATCTCTTCTTCTTTCCTTGGGAGCTGGAGGGAGAACCTCAAAGCATGCAGGCTGCAGGCAAGTGACGTAATGAGGGAAGGAGGCCAGGGCTAAGATAGACCAGCTGTGCCAGCTGTTGTTAGAAGGACATAGCCAGTGTTGTTCAAAGCTGGAAAGAGAAGCTGGTCTGTGAGTGCTTGCTGGGCAAACATGAAGACCTAAGTTGGGGTCTCTAATAGAAATATAAAAATCCAGGTGTGATGGTACACAGCTGTAACCCCAGCCCTGGGATGCGGGTGAGGAGGGTAGGGGTGGGTGGATTCCTGGGGCTTGTTGGCAGAATTTAGCAGAATCACTGAGCTCCCGGTTCAATGAATGAGAGTCTCTGCCTTAAAATAAAAACAAAGATGGAGACGTGATTAAGGAAGACACCTGGTGCTGCTGTCTGGCCTCCACATGCATGGGCACTTGTGTGCGCACATAAAAAAAACAAACCAGCCAAGCAGAAACCTATCTGTAGCTAGATCAAGGAGGCTGTATAAAGCCAGCTCACAGTGACCCCATGGCTTTGGTCACAGAATAGAAGATGAATGGGAGGAAGCTCTGAGCTGCAAACTATTACTCCTGAAAGTTCCTTAAAGAAGGAAAAAGGATTGAGGCACCCCTGAGCCCTAATTTCTACTGGACCCTCATTTGGACAGGTAAGAGAGCAGCCCAGCTGAATAGGGTTATTCCCCACAGCCACAAGCACCCATCACTCAGCCCTGCCTGAGGCCAGAAAGGCTACAAGTTAATGAGGGGCAGTCACTGGACAGATGTGGCCACAAGGGATCTCCAAGGACCAGGGGAGTAGCTAAAAGAATGTCCCGGTGAGGTGAGGCAACTACAGTGCAGAAAGGAATGCCGTAAACAAGAGAACTCTGATCTAGATCAGAGGCTTTGGGGCCTTATAGCCTGGGCTCTCCCCCACTGGCCGACAGCTCCCAGGGGCCCCATAGGACCTTCTGGCTCTCTTTCCTCATCAGCCACAAAGATGCTCAGAGACTCCAGTCCTCCTGGAATGGAACGAGCCATCCAAGTGCTCAGAGTTCTGTGTGGGTTCTGGCTTGTGAATCAGAGGCCAGAGCTTGGAGGAGGCACTTAGCACTTACCCGCATGCTCTGCTATGCAGAGGGCACCGCGGCCCAGCAGCCTGCCACCCCATCCCCACACCAAAGCATCTACCCCCCCTGCTTGACTACAGGATGGACCTTGATCCCTCTGCCCCAGTCTCTCAGGCCTGGTTCTCCCCGAGATACAGGGTTACCTCTGGCTGGAATTACAGATGTGTATCTGGATCTTATCGCACAATCCTAGGCTGCACAGCGCCCAATCTTTAGTTTCTACAAAGGCCTGAAGGAGCCATATGGCTGAGTGAAGGAAGGGACCATATAGGCACAGCCCCCATGCTCCCCACATCCCAGGCTTGGGGGCTGGCCCTGCCCCAGGAGCCTACCAGCAGCTAATGAGTAACAGCTGGGAATACAAAAGCAAGCTGTTGGTGAAGACTGGTGCTGTTAGCTTATTTAGGTGGTTTGTTTTGTTGTAGGAGCGGTACAGGGTGCTCTCTTTGAAGGCCCTTTACCCCTTTGCTTTCAAAGGGGTTAAGGGAGCAGGGAAGGTGGTAGAAAATAAGAGGGAAACCGGGCTGTAGAAGTCAGTTCTAGGGCTGGCAAGATGGCTAAGCTGGTAAGGAGCTTGCATTGCACAGCCTGGATCTTCCAGCAAGCAGGGAGGCAGATGAGTGGCAAGAGACTCACCACCAGGGAATGGTGGAGGATGACAGAGGCACCTTACAAGGGTTTGGCATTTGGTTATCTCCAATCTGAGGGCTCGGTGTTATCATCCCCATTTAATAGATAGGAAAGTAAAGGTCAGAGAACTCAAGCAGTTTATAAGAGATGGGTGCAAAGTGGGGACCCTAGGCCCCTCCTAGCTCAAGCTCCTGCTGCAGAGTGTGCCCACTGGGGAAAGGATGCCCAGAGATGATTCCGGGCCACTGACTTCTCTTAAACATTACATTTATTTATTTAATGTGTATGTGTGTCTATTTGCATGCGCGTATGCATTCACGTGTTCTCACCTGTGTGCTGAGGACAACTTCCATGCATGCCCCTCTCTGTCCCTCTTGCTCTGCTTCCTAGCTGACATGATATTCTACCTCTCCTTCCATCAAAATCTCTGAAACTAAGCCAGAATAAACCATTTTCCTTTAAAGACGTTTATCTATTTCTTGAAAATTTCATGTATGTTTATAACGTATCTCAATTATGCCCACCCCCACCGCTTCTGTCCAACTCCCCTTGGGCCAATTAACAGACCTCCCTCCCAAGTCATGTCTTCTCTTTCATACCCCAGAGTTAAGTTAGTATTCCTCGTAGACACTGGGAAATGGGCCGTCCCACAAAGAAAAGTGACTCCTCACCTCAGCAACCATCAACTACCAACAGCTCCCCAGCTAAGGGGTAGAGCCTTGGAAGCCCCTCCTCCCTCCATGCTGGATTTCTAACTGGATTGATCTTTACATGTCTTATGAGTGGGTGTGCAGTGTCCTGTCCCATTCAGAAGACTGTTTCACAATTTTCCCTGGGTGTCTGTCACAGTGAACACCAGAAATGAGAGGATTTCTTTATGACCTCTTGATACCTGTGAGGTAGCCACCCACCCTCACCCCTGCTGCCCACCACCCTCACCCCTGCTGCCCACCACCCTCACCCCTGCTGCCCACCTACCCTCACCCCTGCTGCCCACCCTCACCCCTGCTGCCCACCACCCTCACCCCTGCTGCCCACCCACCCTCACCCCTGCTGCCCACCCTCACCCCTGCTGCCCACCACCCTCACCCCTGCTGCCCACCCTCACCCATGCTGCCCACCACCCTCACCCCTGCTGCCCACCACCCTCATCCCTGCTGCCCACCCTCACCCCTGCTCTTTTGGATTTGCAGCAAGCTTTGAAATCAGGAGCTATGAGTCCTCCAACTCCATTCTTTTATAAAATTTTTACTTATTATTAATGTGTGTAATGTATGTGTGTATATGAGTAGTGTGTGGATACAGGTATGCACATGCTATAATGTGGGTGTGAAAATCAAAGGGCAATTTTATATATATTATATAGATAGATAGATAGATAGATAGATTTTTTTTTTTTACTTTTGGAAATTGCAGGGTGGGGCATACACATCACCACACAAAGGTGGAAGTCAGAGGACAACTTTTGGGAGTTGGGTCTCTCCTTCCATCACATAAGTTCTAGGGATTGGACTTTGTTGGTATTTTCATTGAAATGACATTGAGTCCATGTCACTGAAGGATGTATCTTATCCTCTACCTTTCTCTCATCCTCTTCTTCCTGTCTCTCATCTGTTTGCTTACCAGAGATTTTCAGTAAAACAGAAACCCCATCTTTTGTCTGGCCAGAGTCAAGTAGCAGAATGTGGGAGTTCTTGGATAATCTTTCCCTTACTTAGTGAGAAGGCATGGCTGCAACTGTCCCCGAAGAAGACCACACTCAAACCCAGGTCAGAACGGGCTTCCCCGGCACTTGTGCACAGTGTCTCAGGTTGGTCCCTGCCAGCCTGAAGTCAGACTTCTCCAGGGCCAATGGTTGGACTTGGTAGTTAGAAAAGTCATCTACTCAGGGCTGGGAAGATGCAGCTGATGAAGGACAAACATCCGGACTGGACCTAAGTCCTCAGAACTGACATGAAAAGTCAGGCATGCACTTGTAATCCCAGAGCTGGGAAGGTGGAGAAAGGAGGACCCCTGGGGCTCTCTGGCTGGCCAGCCTGGCCTACTTGGTGAGTTCTAGGCCAGTGAGAGATTGTCTTAGTTAGGGTTTCTATTACTGTGCAGAGACACCATGTGCACAGCAACTTTTCTAAAGGAAAACATTTAATTGGGGTGGCTTACATTTATAGAGGTCTAGTCCATTATCATCATGATGGTGGGACATGGCAGCATGCAGGCAGACACGGTGCTAGAGAAGTAGCTGAGAGTCCTACATCTTGGAGGCAACAGGAAGTGGTCTGAGACACTTTGTGTGGCTTGAGCATATATGAGAGCTCAAAGCCCACCTCCACAATGACACACTTCCTCCAACAAGGCCACACATACTTCAACAAAGCCACACCTCCTAAGAGTGCCACTGCCTTTGGGGGCCATTTTCTTTCAAACCACCATAACAACTCTGTCTAAAAACAAACAAACAAAACAAAACCAAGTGGATAGGTCTAGAGAAGTTACACCACAAACTGACCTCTGACCTCCACGTCATTTGCATACCTGTACATGCACATGTGAACATGCACACAGAAGCAAAATAAACAGGAGTTGGAGAGGTGGCTCAGCAGTCAAGAACACTCACTGCTCTTGCAGAAGACCTGGGTTCAGTTTCTCGCACCCACATGGCTGCTAACAACAATCTGTAACTCCTGTTCTAGGGATCCAATTCTTCTCTTTTGACCTCTGCATGAATTGCATGCATGGTGCACTTAGGTACATATAGGCAAAATGCTCATACATATAAAAGTCAATAAATTAATATTTAAGAGTTATCCACTCATACAACATATACTTATTGGGATTATTGACTCAGAATGACTTCTGACCTTTGGAATTTCCCTGTCTAATACAGTAGCTATGACCCACATGTAGCTATAGAAATGTAAACTCACAGGAGTAGTGGTGCACACCTGTAAGCCTAGCACTTGGAAGGTAGAGGTAGAGAACCAAGAGTTCAAGGCCAGCTTTGGCTACATAGTGAGTTCAAGGCCAACCTAGGTTACATGAGATTCTATCTCAAAAAGGGAAATGTTGAAATTAAGTAGCATTAGAGTCCTGTTCCTGCTTTTCACTAGACACATTTCAAGTGATCACCAGCCACATGGAGTGTAGAGTTGCCATATTAATCAACACAGTTCCAAGCCATTCCCATCATAACAGAAGATTGTTGGATAGCATTGCTCTAGTCCTGGAGAGACAGAAAGTATAATTAAGAATGATGGGGTTAGAGAGATGGCTCAGTGGTCATGAGCACTGGCTGCTCTTCCTGGGTTCAGTTCCAAGCACCCACATGGCAGCTCACAACTGTCTGTAACTCCTGTTCCAGGTGATCTGATGCTTTCTTCTGACTTCTGTGGATACCAGGCACACACACAGTACAGATAAACACATGCAAGCAAAACACTAATGTACATAAAAATCAAATATGAAAGAATACTGTCTGGGAGGCTTGAGCCAGACAGGTGAGGCCTGTCCCAGAGATGAGGAGGTGAGGAGCTGGCTCTGGCCCTGCCACTCCTAATTCTGTAACTTTTGGGTAAATCACTCCCTTCTCTGGTTTTTCCCACTGCCAACAAGATGGAGTTGTTAGGCAACATACTGCTGAGAGCCCTTGCCGTGACCCATAGTTTAAGGTGGGTTAGCCAGAAAAGGTCAGGGGAACCACTTCCTGACACAGAAAGGAGCTGGTATCCCGGTCGCGGGTACAGACTGCTGCTTGATATTACCCAGCTGAGCCATCATGGACAAGTTATTTAACCTCTCTGAACCCCATTTCCACATTCGTGAAAGTAAAGGAGAGTGTTTAGAAAACAGATTGAGAAAATCCATCGAAAAATACATTGAAAAACAAAACAAAGGACCTCAAGATGTCACCATGCCAAATAAATGGGAAAGACAATCTCTCACTGGCCTATAACTCACCATCTACGGGCATCTTCAATGACATGGAACACCCTGAGATCCAAGTGGTCTCTTTACGTCAGCTTGGATTTACAGCTGTTGATCCAGTGCAGCCCTGAAATATCTCTGACCTGGAGAAGAATTTGAAAGACTAGGATCAGAGGACACTATATGAATGGGCTGGAGTGCAGGCAGTTGTGAGCAGAAACTAGAGAAGAGAAGGAATCATGAAACTCTGGGAAGAGTACAGTGTGGAGATCCCCTAGCATCTCCACAGACATTGGCCTCCCTCCCACAGGACTGCTCTGTGATATACCCATTGCACAGATAGGAAACCAAAGCCCTACAACATCTAAACATCCAGTGAGTGGCAGATTGCAATCTGGCTCGTGCCTGGGTGGCTGTGCACGCCCTAGCCCCTTTCTTTTAACAAACATACAAGATTCTGTCCCTTGAGGTTTAACCCTGCAGTCAGTGAGGAGGAAGACACTCAGGTTTGCTGACCCAATAGTACCATCCTGACTGCTTCTTCACACTGAGTCAGCTCTGCATGCATGTGTGTTTCTACACGTGCATTTTCTTTATTGTTAACACTGGGCGTGGGACCCTGGGGCATGCTCGTCAAATGCTCTAACTGAACTCAGGCTGGCCCCAAACTAGTAATCCCCCCCCCCCCCCCCCCCCCCCCCCCCCCGTCTCTGTCTTCCAGTGCTATAGCTGCAGGGATGTCCCATCCACACCAATCAATCTGATTGGTGCGTGCATGCGCAAGCATTGGACTATGCTCATGGTACCCACGTGGAGGTCAAGAGACAACTTGTGGGATTGGTTCTCTCCTTCTACTACGTGTGTCCCTGGGGATCAGGCTTAGGGGCAAACATCTCTAACCAGTGAGCTATCTTGCTGGCATGTGCCCAGCTTTTTACGTAGGTGATGAGATTCAAATTATTTTGCTTGTGAAGTGAGCTCTTTTAGACGGATGGGCTTAGTCAGCTCTCCTCCAGTCTCTACAGCTTCTCATCAAAGATGACTCAGGAAGCCCCAAAGCAGAGCTGAAATCAGCTCCCATCCTGACACCTCCCACCCTTGCCCCCTGGGAATCACCAGTGTTGAGCAGGCCGGTATGAAGCCTGAGATAGCAGGAAGTGTATTTGAGAAGACTCTACCCATGTCTTGGATCTTCTAAGTGAAGCCAGAGATACTGGCTGGTTTGGTAGAGTATAGAGGCCCTGGCTCTCAGGCGTGGATTAGGGGAGCATGGTGTGGACCAGTGGATTTTTATATGTGGTATGTCTTGTTGGGTTAATTCAGTCTCCATCCAGGAGATTGGAAACTAATCAATTGCAATTAAAAAGCATTGATACTGGGGCCAGGCAGATGATTCAGTCAGCAAAGTGCCTAATCCTCAGCACCCACGTTCTCTCCATCCACTGCTGTGGGTTCCGTGGACTGAATGCCGCTCATCAGGTGGCAGGGCTTCTGGCAGTTGAGCCAGTTTGTTTTCTAAAAGCTCCCTCCTTTAAGGTGATACAGTAAACCAGTTTATGCCCTGCCCCTAGCACTCATTGTGTGTGTGTGTTTTTGTTTGTTTGTTTGTTTGAGACAGGGTTTCTCTGTGTAGCCCTGGCTGTCCTGGAACTTGCTTTGTAGTCCAGGCTGGCTCTGCCTCCTGAGTGCTGGGATTAAAAGCATGTACCACCACGCCCAGATGCATCTTGATATTTTGAAACAGGCTGGGGCCTTGTAGAAAAAAGGGAAAGCATTGTGAATGCTGGAATCCTCTAATAGATCTAGCTGAACGTAACAGGGGTCCTCGTTTACAGTTAACTGGGCAAACTCTGCCAAGATCACACATAGAATCCCTTTTGCTCTAACAGCAATCAGTTGTGGGGCATGTGTTGTAACCCTGTCTTTAAATACAACCACGTGTATGACATCATTTGTTTGCTCTTGGCCACTGGACTGGGAAACTACTAAGACAACATCTGCTTTGCTTTGTGGTTGAGTTGGGGGCAAAGGGCAGGTCTCCACAGTCCTTCAGATAGAGACTGCTCTCAAGTTACAGTCACTGACCACTTTCCCACTCCTGGGAATCTGGCCGTGGGAACCGGCCCCTCTCCAGGGCCTTCTGACCTCACCTCCAGCAGGTGCAGAGTGGCAGTTGTTGTGTTTTGCCTTGTTTGTAATACTACTCATCACCATTGACATGATTTTATTTTCCAGTTACTTATCTACACCAGGATGACACCGTGAAAGGGATCACTTCCCTTATCCCTTAGGGAAGCATTTCTCAACCTGTGGGTTGTGACCCCTTTGGGTGACGAATGACCCTTTCACAGGGGTCGCATATCAGGTATCCTGGCATCTCAGATATTTACAGTTTGTTAACAGTAGCAAAATTACAGTTATGAAGTAACAATGAGGTAATTTTGGTTGGGGGTCACCACAACATGAGGAACTGTATTAAAGGGTCGCAGCACTAGGAAAGTTGAGAACCACTGACCTAGGGCCAAGAACAAGTAGTAAGCAACTTCATAGATACTTGTTAAATAAGTCATGGGGTTTCCCAGCTAGGGGAATCGACGGGGAGGGGCATGCAGATCTTTCCATGAGGTCAAGGTTGGTCATAGGAGTTAATGCTTCCGACAGCTCGCTCCCTGGCACACTCCTTCCCCAGCCCACACCCCTGCATGTGTGCATGTACACATGTGTGCACATGTGTACATGTTCCTGTGTGAAGGGTCTGAAACTCTCTTGCAGGGAGAAGCATGGCCTGGATTCCTGCCATGCACAGTCTATCAGTAATAACTAACATGCAGGTTGAATGGCCCCTAAGGAGGCAGATTCCTTTGTTCCCATCATCACGTGGGACTTCCCAGGAGTTGCTGTGCTCACCTGTATCAGTGCAACGATGAACCTCTAGAGACTTGCACACAGAGTCAAGGCTGTCAGGATCACATCTGTCTTAATAATCCTCCTTTTCACATGCCTGGACTTCTCCTAACCCTCCATGCTATCTCTGCAAACCCAGGATCCAGGCCAGTGAACCCATTCCTCTGTGTAAAAGCTGGGGATCTGGAAACTCTGCCTGGCTGTGTGACTTTAAACAAGTTACTTAACTTCTCTGACTCATGGGAGTATTAAATTTAGATCAAAGGAAGGAACAGAGGTGGGAGAGCTGTGCCAAGTTGGAAGGTTGTAGCCTGTGAAAGGTCTACCCAGATGGTCTCCAATGAGCAGGAACTCCTGAAGGCGCCTAGAGTGAGGCTCCTCCCAGGACAGAAAATAAGGTGGAGCTTGCTGTTTCTGCAACAGCTCCCCGCTTCTGTTCCCACATTTTCATTTATTTGCTTATTTTGTGGGTGGGGGAGCTTGCACGTGGGAGTTAGGAGACAGCTCATGCGGCGGTCAGAGGACAACCTGTGGGGTTTGGTTCTCTCCCCACGTGTGGGCTCCAGGGATTGGATCAGGTCATCAGGCTTGCTGGCAAGCACCTTTACCCACCGAGCCCTCTTGTTGGCTTTAAAGAATGATGTCCCCCCGTCTGGTGAGTCCTACTTTGTTTCTTCAAGGGGTCATAGATGTCATGTGTTAGTAACCACTAACGGGTGTTTGACCTTGCTTTGACCACACTACTCCCAACCCAAGTGGTTAAGTCATCGATTGGCTCCAGATGTGGACACGGGACTCAGAACTGGCCACTTAGGCCATCACTTTCCCTCAGTCAGAAATGAGGTGCCATTTAGGTTGAGCCAAGAGGCTCTTCACAAGGATTTCTGAGGCACAGCTATGCCCTTCACATGCTCAGAACCAAGTCTGACAAAGAGCTGGAGCTGCTGCACCCGGCACAGCAGGAGGAGGAGGATGGAGAATGGCCAGCAGCAAAGACAAGCTCTTCAAGCCTGTGTTGCCGGCTCTGTGGGACTAAGTTCCATGTGTGTTGCCTTGGAAGCTGACGTATGAGATTTGAGTCACTTGCAACTCTAAGAATCCTGACTCCTATGTTATGTTTACTTTTTTTTTTTTTTATCAATTGCTGTTTCTTTTTCTTTCTTTTTTTTAAATGTTTGCTTATAAACTATAGCTGTAGGCTCCATTTGAACCCACTGATCCATTAATTTATTTGACTTCGGTATTGGTGGTGTGAGAGAGACATAGAGAGAGAGAGAATTTGTGTATGTAGTCTATGTGCACATGTGTGTAAGAGTACACATACTAGTGTATGTGCATGTGTGAAGAGCAGAGGAAAATACAGGGTGACCTCCTCTGTCATTCTCTACCTATTCCCTTGAGACAGTGGCTCTCACTGAACCTGGAGATAAACTAGCAGCCAGCTCCTGTCTCTAACACCCACAGTGTTAGAGGTTACAGGCACATGTACAGCTTTTCACGTGGGTTCTGGGGATTTGAACTCAGATCCTCATGTTTGAGTAGCAAGCATTCTTACCCACTGAGCCATCTCTTCAGTCCCCATTGACATTAATCTTATTTGAAAGTACTCTTATTTTTCCTTTGGTGGGTGGTAGTCATTTTTGTCTCATCAATTTTGGAACTACAGAGATGATGGAAGCAACCCCGTTTGCTCAGTACTTGACGGTTTCCGAAAGCTTTTTACGGGTACTGTATCAGACAGAACCATGTGTTACCCACACTAAATAGATGAAAAAACCCAGAGTCAGAGAAGCAAAAGGACTCCACACATAAGGGCACACCGTTAACAGCCCAGGATGACTGAGGAGATGCAGAAAACAGGCCTTGTCACAGTCTCGGTGTGTGTTGCCACAACCCGACCTTCTGTATGAAGCAGCACTTCAAGCTCTCACAGGAGTCCTCACATAAAGTCCTATTATTGTACCTCAGCCATGGCCCCCAAAATCCCCTAGGGTGGGTTAATTCATACCCATGCTGAAGAGATTTCCTTTTCAGACTTTGGAGAACACACCCAACTCCCATCCTGCCTTTTAAAAATTGATTTCCTTAATTGTCCTTCCTACATTTGTCTAAACTCTTGGTTGCCGACAGTAATCCATTTGAGCTCCGTTGAGAAGAAAGGGAAATGTTAGGTTGGTTGAGTCTCAAAATCTCCAACAGAACCAGATCACTGGACTGCCGGCCACCTATCCAGGAACAGCCAGCATCCTAGCTGCAAAGGGAGTCCAGTAAAGTAAGTTGATGTTTTCCACTTTTACCAGGAGAGTTAAACAAACAAACAAACAAAAGCCCCCAAAATGAAAAAAACAAAATCCAAGTCTTTCTGTGTAGACCGACTGTCCTGGAACTCACTATGTAAACCAGGCTAGCCTCAAACGCAGTACAATTTTTCTTCCCTCTGCCTCCCAAGTACTGTCATTATGGGTATGCTCCACCATACCTGGCCTAGGAGACTCTTGGTGTGGAGGAGAGGGGTGCATTCACCTATGTGCTGGAGCACGTGTGTGCATGTACATGCAGAGAGCAGAAGTCACCCACAGGTGTCATTCCTCAGGAGCCTTCTGCCTTGTTTTTTGAGACAGGATCTCTCACTGAGATCTGAGGCTCACTAATTAGAGTAGGCTGGCTGGCCAATGAGTCACAAGGTTCTTTCTGTATCCATTTCCCCAGTGCTGGGATTCCAAGCACATACCAAATGCCTAGTCTTTACATGTGTACTGGGGATCAAACTCAAGTCCTCATGCTTTCACAGCATATGCTTTACTCTCCTTATCCCCAAAAGAATCTTAAGTTGGACAGTTCCCCAGATTTGTTGACAGTCAACAGGTGCAATCCAAGTACAAGAAGTTATGTGGTCATCTTCCTAATTATGCTATGATGCAAACACTCCCACTACTCAACCTGAGAGTCCCACTCACAGTTTGGCACCACTTTATTCCCACAGGAGTGATGTCTACAGCACTGTTATCTCCGTCTCCTTGTCGGGAATCTTCCCCCATATCCAGGGCCATTCCTTCTATATTCCTAAGACTGTGCAGTTCACTCCACCTCAGCTGCCCTTCGTCACTGAACTTCCACTCTAATATCTTTTCAGTTGAGTCATTTGATTTATTGTTCAAGTCTTACCTTAGGAACTCCATCCTGAAGAATGTCATCAATGTGCTCTTTAGAAAAGAAGCCAGCACAGAAGCTATTGCCTATATTGTCCATCAAGTCCACTGGGTACATTCAAAGAGTTCATCAAATGTGTGAAATGTTTGTAGAAACATGGGCTGTTTAAAGTTCATTATCTCTGGGGTGGTCTGAATGAGAAATGTCTCTCATGGTCTAGGCCCCCAGCTGGTGGAGCCCTTTGGACGGTCCAGGGGGTGTGGCCTTTCTGGAGGAAGTGTGTCACGGAAGGGCGCCATTCCTGCTCTCTACTCCCTGCTGTGGTTTGAGAAATGAATCCTCAGCTGTTGGTGCTGCCATGTTTGCTGCCCATTCCCTGATGCGATGGACTCTCCTGCTCTGGAACCCTAAGCACAAGTAAACTTCTGGAAGTGGTGTTGCTCATGAGTTTTACCACAGCAAGAGAAATGTAACTAACATCTCTTGTCTTTATTTGGCTTTTCTGTGAAGGATCGAGCTATGTCACTCCAAAATATGCTGCAGTTAAGTGTTAGGCTTATGTTGAACTAAAGACAATGGAGGCTCATAGGTGCAGGAAAGTTCCCCACCCTGTTCGACTGCCTAGGAGAAAAGCGTGGGAAGCCCTGTAAGGAAGCTACCCCACCTATGTATGCTAGGGAACAAAAGGCTACAGTTCTCATTGAAGACAAGACCGGTACCAGGATGTGGCTACAACAACAGACCTTAATGAAACAGTCCTTATCCTCAAAAACTTCACTCACTGTGTTAGTTACTTTCTATGGCTGGGAGGAGACACCTTAAATTAGGGCTCCATGACTATCGTGGCTGGCAGCAGGCAGCAGGCAGGCAGCAGGCAGCAGACAGGCAGCAGGCAACGGACAGGCAGCAGGCAACAGACAGGCAGCAGGCAACAGGCAGGCAGCAGGCAGCAGGCAGGCAGCAGACAGCAGGTAGCAGGCAGGCAGGCAGGCAGCAGGCAGCAGGCATGGTGCTTGAGTAGTAGCTAAGAGT
The DNA here is from genome assembly GCF_007827085.1 of Peromyscus californicus insignis. Lineage (NCBI taxonomy): Eukaryota > Metazoa > Chordata > Mammalia > Rodentia > Cricetidae > Peromyscus > Peromyscus californicus. Next base: position 105,076,284 of record NW_026294551.1, read on the forward strand.
TTACATCTGATCCAAAAGCATGAGGCAGAGAGAGGGAGAGAGAAATCTTCATTCAAACCACCATGAATGCATTCTTAAGTTTTCTTGCAAGATTGACACCCAGGTGACTCCTTTATGCTGGCTGGGTAAATGGGGCTCCATCTCTAGTTGTCTGTTATTAGCTTCCTAGTCTTTTTTGTGAAAACTGTTAGTTATTTAGCACCTAACTCAGGTAACTCCATTCTGCTTGTCTCAGTCCAGACAAAGCCTCTCACAAACTGATTATGAAACCAAATTCATATTTCCTTACAGAATAAAAGTCCCTGACTCTAATTCTGACCAAATGATTTTCAGTGAGCCTTAGTGCTTACAAATATTAACAAAAGTTCCTCCTGTCTCCACCTTCCCCATGCTGGAACCACAAGCATGCACTGCCACACCTGGCTTCTGCATCTTAATGTCATCTAGTTATCACAGCTTATGTGTTCCTGCAGGACTTTGAGTGCTGTGAAGGAAGGAAGCTCATCTCTCCTATTATCCGTGCTTGTCCTAGTCCCAGACTCAGGGTAGCACTTCCTCCATAAATAACTACTAGATAACACAGAGTCAAGCCTAGCTGTCCTGGATGGATGTCAGGGAAGCACTTCCAATTTCTGTCTCAGCAAGCAATGGTCACACCATTCTTGGCTATTGGAAATGTCCCCCGAATATGGCTGGGATATAGGGCATGAGGGAATAACCACCCTAGCATGAAGAAACCCACACCAGGAGCTTGAGGAGGAGTCTTGCTTAGAGAACACAAAGAGGCAGCTACCATTGTCTCCTGGATGGAGACAGAGGCTGACAGATGTGTGAGAGGTGTTACATGAGGTACGATTCTCTGAAGAGAGCCAAGATAATGCATGTCTATTTGAAGAGGACTTATTAGACCTCCTTACATGATACGTACAGGTAGTTTAAGCCTACCAATGGCTATCTCACACCCAAGAGGCAAAGAGCCTGCTGGTTACTCTACTTACAAGGCTGGAAGTCACAGCAGGACCAATCTGGTCCCCCAAAGCCTGAAGGATTCCTGGAGAGCTACTGGCCTTGAGTCTGTGTTAGAATCCTGAAGAAGCTGGTTCTAACATCAGTGAAGGAATGCCACAGCAACAGGATAGATAGACTTGCCAGCAAGAGTGAAGGCAAGCAGGCTAAAGGCCACATTTCCATATTCCACATTCTGTTTTTATCTGGGCTGCCACCAGAAGGCACCACCCACATCTAGGGTGGGGCTTCCTGCTCCAAATTATCTGATCGAGAAAGGACCTCACAGGAGTGTAACATGAATTGCTAAATGGTCTTATTAATAATAATAAAAAACCCCAGAGCCAGATAGTGGGGTAAACGCTGAAAGATCAGAGAGGCAGAGAGCAAGCCAGCCATGTTCTTACCTCTACAAAATCCTCAGCCTCAAGAGCGTGAGATCCTGTTTCCTCATGTTTTATATACCTTTCTCTGCCCAGACATCACTTCCTGGGATTAAAGGCATGTGTGCTTCCCAAGCAAAGTTGGTATTAAAGGTGTGTGCCACCACACCTGGCTCTTTTCCTAGTGTGGCCTTAAACTCACAGAGATCCAGACAATCTCTGTCTCCCGAGTGATAGGATTAAGGGTGTGTGCCATCACTATCTGGCCTCTATGTCTAATTTAGTAGCTGGCTCTGTCCTCTGATCCCCAGATAAGTTTTATTGGGGTGCACAATATATCACCACACAGGAGGTCACAGTAGCTTGCTCCTTAGTAGATTCCTGGTCCAGTCAGCTGACAACCAAGATTAGCCAGGATGCTCCACAGCTCAATGACCCTGTTCTGTGGCAGAAGTGGGCTGCTGGCAGGAGCATGACCCAAGTGGATGTGAGACAGGGGTGGACAGGCAGGAAAAGCTCTTCAGGAGAGCTGGAGAACCCAGGAGGGAAACTGCTCTCGATTTTTAAGTCTTGCTTTACTTTCTTGGCTCCTTCATGTTGGCTCTGAGGGAGAGTTACTTGCTTAATCTCAATCTGTCTCTCCCTCTCCTTCCCTCCAAGCCTCCTTTCCTGTCCTTTTTCTTCAACAGATCAACATGCCCAAGTCTCCCTTATCTTAAGACATCTCCCTTTGCCCAATCTTGCTCTCCCCCGCACCCCATTAATAATATTCTAGAAAGGACCCATACCCACCCCCATAGCCCCTGGTCATCATCCTCTATCCATTAGTCCATGGCATGGCTTCTCTGGCCCAAAGTTATTCATGATCCTAAATCAGTCATTCAGCGCCCCCCCCCCTTTGGGTTCTCTAATCCACTGAGAACTTAATAAAACTGATAGATTTTCTTTTCAAAGAAAGCATACTCTCATAGCCATATAAATAGCCACATATAATTTCAGGAATGCACTTCCTGAAATTTACCCTCAATCCTAGGTCAACAATCCTTCCCCCGAGTATGAAATCCAGCAATCTGGGGGCATAAGGGTGGGATATGAGCGTACATAAGGGTGCTGGAGCATGTGTGTGGAGACCAGAAACCAGTCTCAAGCACTGTGTTTTTCTTCAGTAGCCATTCATCTTGTTTGTGAGGCAGTAGACCTGGGGTTCAAGGACTCGACTGGGCCAGCTAGCCTAGTGATATGCCTGTCTGAGCTTCTCCAGCTCTGGGATTACAAACGCACCACCACATGGGCACTGAGGATGGAACTCAGGTCCTCAGGCCTGGACTGCAAGTTCTTTATCTAGTGAGCTACTTCCCTAGCCTACCCTGGATGCCTTTTCTTTATTTCTTATTTCAGTGTGTAAATAAAGTACATTTCATGAGTGTGAAATAGAGCCTGATGGCAGATTTTTGTCTCTGTGTTTGATTTTTTAATGCTTTGACAACGTGATCCATGTACATAGTGATTTTGGTTCTTTCATCCCACCTCTTGCCCCTCACCTCCCACCAAAGCTCTTCTTCCCAACAAGTATCCCTCAGACTTTCATGCCCTTTAGTTTTGTTTGTCTTCTGAATTTAATTAGTGTTGCTTGCACAAGACGTGGGGGCGTGTTTACTGGGACATGGACAAGTTGCCAAGGGCTACACCTCTGAAGGAAATGACCACCTCCCAGTAGCCATTAACTGTCTGTGACTCCAAAGGTTTCCTAACCAGCTTTGAAAAAGAACAGAAGCCGGGCGGTGGTGGCGCACGCCTTTAATCCCAGCACTCGGGAGGCAGAGCCAGGCGGATCTCTGTGAGTTCGAGGCCAGCCTGGGCTACCAAGTGAGTCCCAGGAAAGGCGCAAAGCTACACAGAGAAACCCTGTCTCGAAAAACCAAAAAAAAAAAAAAAAAAAGAAAAAGAAAAAGAAAAAGAACAGGAGCTGCAGACCAAATTGGTTACTGTAAATCCCAGCTCCATCCTTCCCAGTCACATGAGCTTAGACTGCGCTGTACCTCATTTTCCCCAAAGTATAAGAAGTGAATGACTGTAGAGGGCACGGGGTCCTTTTGCTCACAGATAAGCACTAGGGAAACAAGGAGTGTTAAACACACAGGCTAATAGTCTCTTCAACAGAAGGGATGTGTACCTGTTTTCCACCTAGAAAGCTGGGAGTGGGTGTTGGTATTAACCTGGTGATCTTTGCTGTCTGTAGGGCCAGGCCTGAATCCTCCAGACTATTATGTTTACCCCAAATTCTTCCTCCCTCGACCTTTACCTTCAGCATCGCTTCTCAGTCAACAGAACTCATCCCTAGAGGAGATGTCACATGTACTTTGAGCCCTTAAGCTATAGATAGAGCCCATTCTTATGGAAAAGGTCACACGTACTTCTCAAGATGCAGTCACTCCATGAGCTTTATTGTGGCAACTGTCTCCAGGAAACCTTTCCCCAAAGTTGTACTGTGCTTAAATATGTCCAAAATAACCTGCCTGGGGTCAGACTCTAGAACTTTGAACCGACACTGGCTACTGAGTTGTGTTGAAGTGAATTTCCTTCTTGCCTCATGTGGATCATTTCTCTGCTGGCCATGGTGTTTACAGGGACCCCCCCTCCAATAATGGCACCCAACACAGTGGGTGCTGTGGGATAGTCTGTATGTCAAGTGTGTTTCTGATTGGTCAATAAATAAATCACTGATTGGCCATTGGCTAGGCAGGAAGTATAGGCGGGACAAGGAGGAGAATAGAGCTGGGAAGTGGAAGACTGAGTCAGAGAGACACTGCCAGCCACCGCGATGACAAACAGCATGTGAAGATGCCGGTAAGCCACGAGCCATGTGGCAAGGTATAGACTAACAGAAATGAATTAATTTAAGCTATAAGAACAGTTAGCAAGAAGCCTGCCACGGCCATACAGTTTGTAAGCAATATAAGTCTCTGTGTTTACTTGGTTGGGTCTGAGCAGCTGTGGGACTGGTGGATGAGAGAGATTTGTCCTGACTGTGGGCCAGGCAGGAAAACTCTAGCTACAAGTGGGCTTATGCAAATTGGGGTGATGCGGGTCTGACACTGAGCAGCATGTGGTGAAAGTGTTAGACTCACAGGAGCTTCATCGTCTTCTTGGTTATTTTAGCTTTATTGTTTACTGTCACCAACCTCATTAATTCTAGATCTAATGTGGTTCCATGTTTGACTTACCAATGTACCTTGTGGGCTACACATTATACCTTTTAAAAACAAAACTTATTGATAATTTTGTTAACATTCTTCTTGCTGGGACATACCTGACATGAACAGGTGTCACAGTGTTGTGGGTTTCGGTGCACAGCTCTCTTGTTTCTGGCCCTGTGCTGAGGCAGCACACATAGCAGTCAGAGTGTGTGATGGTGGTGTTTACCGTGTGGAGTAAAGAAAGGAGAAAGGTATTTGAGAAAAAGGGGAGCTCCCTGAACAGGATACAAGCTCCTAGGTCCTGCGCTGGGGCCTGCAATGGGCTTCAGAGATAGAAGTAAATGTCAATAAAAGTGCTTGTCTGGCAAGCATTAGGACCTGAGTTCAATCCCCAAGAACTCATGTTCTACAAAGCCAGGCATTCACTGGAGATGCAGCTCAGCAGTAAAACACTTACCTGGCAAGCATAAAGACCCCTACAGTCCCCAGCCAAGAGGGGGGAAAGCCTGACATGGTGGTAAGCTGTTCTAATCCCAGTAAAGTGGGGAGGAGACAAGTGAGTCCCCATTCAGCAGCCACCAGTCCAGCCCACTTGGCAAACTCCAGGCCAGTGAGAGACCCTGTCTCAAGAAAAAGGAAAGGTGAAAGGTAGCTGAGGAAGGACACCAAAGTTACCCTCCAGCCTCCACAAGCACTCTCACTCCCACACACACATGTGCTCATGCACACATGAACATGCACTCAAGGATTCACATACACATAGAGAACACTGGTTAACATTCAAGTAAAGACCATGCCTAAAAAATGAACATCATAAATACTTGCTCATTCTCTCACTGGATTGCCTGGCCTTTGAGGACATTTACACTGTTCACCATTGACTCTACAGGATGTGCTGCTGCCCTAGTACTGCCCCAAAGCAAGTCTGTATTCTTCTCAGCCGTACTGTGGTGCAGCTCCAGATAAAATCGTAACAGAGGTCACATTTCTATCTTTCCTGTCACCGGTGGCCTTTGGTCCTTGCATTCTGTTCAGGGCTTTCCCACTTCCTTCTGGAGGAAGTCCTCAATCAGCATGGCTTGTCCTCTGTGCTGGGAAGCATCTCCATCCTGGCAGGATCAAGGTATTCTAAAGACAGACCCTCTGCCTATCAGACTACTGAAACAATGGACCCCAGGAAGTCAGAATCTCACGCTGGGAGAAAGAAAATGCTGGGGTCCCAGTGCCAGTCACAAGGGGAAGTTTCTTTCAGAAAGAGATTTCACATGGTTCTAACAACTTATCAGACTGCCTAGAGCCTGATCCGTCAGTAACAGGCAGGACCACACCTTGACCAGCACTGCTTAGCTATGCAGACATCTAGCCCTCTACTTACATGTAATCCTCATGTAAGGACCCCAAAGATGGACCCTCTTCTTTATGTAGCCACATTGGATAAGTCTTGTCCTCAGCTTCTCGCTGTCACTTGTCTGTTTTGTTGGCCTATTAAGGACAGTTGGCTGACCTTGGTTTGGGGTCTACAGGGCCCAGACTATGGGCCAGAAAACTCCAAAAATAACACTGTTAGTATGTTATTTTCTTTCACCTCAGATTATTTTTTAAATTTTTGTATTTCATCGTGTGACAGTTTAAATGAGAATGTCCCCCATAGGCTTACATATTTGAATGCTTGGTCCTCAGTTGGTGGATCTGTTTGGGAAGGATGTGTCACTGGGGGTGGGCTTAGAGGTTCAAAAGCCCAAGGCATTCCAAATTCTCCCCCCCTCTGTGTGTGTGTGTGTGTGTGTGTGTGTGTGTGTGTGTGTGTGTGTGTATGTGTGTGTGTGTGTACACTACTGTGCTGTGTACATGTGGAGGTCAGAGGACAACTTTCAGAAGCCATTTCTCTCCTTCCACCATGTAGGTTCCAGGGCCCAAGCTCAGATCTCCAGGCAATGCTCCCCCTTCACTGCACCATCTCCCGGGCCCTCGCCTCGGATTATGTCTGAGTTTAGCATCAAGACCTTTAAAGAAAATGCTTCACTTTCAAGATGTGTCTCTAATAGTGGAAATATCAGTGGGTTTGGCAGGCCAGGGAAGGAGATATTTTTAGATCAAGCCCTGCCAAGTGCCTGTGGCCTTCAGGTCTTGCCAGTCACCTGACATGTGCTAAACACCAACAAGGGATGTTTTTATTTCCTATTTGCTGCCATAGCACATTACCATACATTCAGCAGCTTAAACCCATTCATATCTGTGATGTCATATTTCTGGAGGTCAGAAGTTCAGGGACAATGGGGTCCCCTGCTTGGAATCTCACAGGTCTGCACTCCTTTGGGAAGCTCTGGAGATGTCCGCTTCTGAGGTCATTGGTTGCAGGCTGAATTCCATTTGAATGGTTGTAGGAATGAGGTCTAGTTAGTAGCTGAGGGCTGGTCTCCTCCACTCCTACAGGCTGCCCAGTTGCCTCTCGTGCTTTCCCAATGAGCTCTGCAACCAGAGCTCAATGAATGTCACTCACTCCAAACCCTTCTGACCTGTTCTGCTAAACCTCTCCGACACCAGTCACAGGAAGTTCTCTGCTTCTTGGGTTTTGTTTTCTTTTTGAGGGTTTCTGGGGTGGGTCTAAGTCTCACACATGCTAATAAACCCCTCTACCACTGACCTACACCACAGCCTGCGTTCTTTGCTTCGAGGAGCTCCTGCAATTCTACTGACCCAGTAGGACAATCTCCTTAAGATCTATAACCTTAACCATACTGCAAAATGTTTGCCATGTAATACAACTTCTAGGTTTCAGAAATTAAAATATGTACATATTTGAGGTACCCCCTGTCTACCACACCGAGCAGGAAGGCAAAATGATGGGATAGATATGCACTGCTAATCTGCCACTGTAACTGTGGGCAAAGCTGTTAACTGCTGCAGCTCCAGTTTCTGTCTCCATTGAAGAGCAATGGCAGCCAGGGCTTCACAGCCTGCTGCATCCAATCTTATGGCTTATATCAACTTAGATACACAAAGGAAGGCCATCAGTTCAACAGACACACGTGTCACTGCGGCTGCTCTGTGCCACGGGGTACTCGGAGCACTCTTGTGTTATGGGGGCTCCCTCTCTGCCACCTTGGAGAATTCTCTAGCAGAAGAAAACAGCTACAGCAGAGCTGGTTAACGACATGGGCTCTGGAACCAGTTACTTCTGCTTAATTCCTACTTTCTCTATTTATTTGTGGTCCTGGGAAAATTATTAAGCCGTGTTTTAGGTTCATGATCCATTTAAAAAAAAAAGAGTAATGTCAGGGGCTTGCAATGTAGCTCAGGTGGTACAGTACTTGTCCATTATGGGCCTAGTCCTGGGATCAATCCCCAGCACCACATAGAGTAAGTGTTGTGGCCCATACCTATAATTTCAGAACTTGGAGGTATGAGTAGGAGGATGAGAAGTTCAAGGACATCCTCTATCCTCAGCTGTTAGTGAGTTTGAGGAAAGCCTGTGGTCAGTGATTGAATGAGTGAGTGATTGGATAAATAAATCAATACATTAAAAAGGAAGAAGAGTAGCATCTACTCCATAGCTGTCTCAAAGACTAAGTGTACTTCCCATATGCAAAATGCTTAGAGTCTGTCTGGCAGCTCTGCAATTGCCTCCTGGTCAACAACCACATTCTGCCCCCCACTGGCCCTTCACTGACCTCCTTACCACTAGCAATCTTGTCTGTGTTATCCGGGTGTATTTTCCTCCCATGATAGATGCAAAGTCCATTAAGACTACTAGGTGGAAAAGAGTTGCTTACTCTTTGTTACTTAAGTCATGAAGAATTCATTTCATAAGTACGTGGACCCACTGAGGATGAAGGTGTCTCCTTAAGGAAGCCATGCACCCTGCCTGTTCCTTCCCGAGGGAAGTGGCCTGAGGTCTGACAGTATCTTGTTGCTGTGGATGTGGAGAGGTGGAAATGCCCAGACCTGTAAATGGATATGGCTTCCACGAAGTGCAGTGTGGGCAGGAGCTATTAAAGTCAAGAACCAGCACATCTCCTGACCCAGCAGTTTCACTTCTCAGAAGACACGTTAGACATGCCTGTCCAAGAAGTCAGGGAGAAGGAAGGATGGCCATGGCTGTGTTCTCCATGATCACAAAAATGTAGCAGCCTAAATCCCCATGGATTCAGGAAGATGCAGCACTACTCATGTGTGGTGCAAGAAGCAAATATGGAACTTGTGTCTGTTTTTAAATCCTCATGTTTTTCTTAATTTTATTTGTACTTCATAAGGTGTTAAAAATCTGTGTGTGTGAGCACACTCATGCACATGCATGTGTCTATGTGTGTCGTGTATGTATGCGTGTTTACTTGCACAGGCGGGAATGTACGGCAATCATAGGTCGACATCAGATCTCTTCCCTACCTTGGTTTTTAAGACAGGGTATCTCACTGAATCTGGAGCTCGCTGCCTGGCCTAGACTGGCTGGTCACTCAGGGAGCCCCAGGGAACCACTGGTCTCCATCCCCCAGCCCCAGGGAAGCATGACACTATGCTTGACTTTTTACACAGGTACAGGGGATCCAAACTCATGCTCTTTCCAACGCCTGAGCTTTACAATTTTTAATAAGAACAGCAGACTTGCTGTGTTTTGCAAGCCCTGTTTTGCATTTAACTCATCACAACAGCGTTCTGGTGTGGGTGCTGTTATTATCCTGTTTATTGAGGAGGAAAGTAGCACACAGAGAAGATAAGTAACTTTTCCAAAGTCACCAGTGACTTTGGAATTTGAACCCAGGCAGTCTGCATTATGTAAGTGGGGTTAATCATTATGCTATATAGCTGCTCCTTTTCTGGAATGTTCATGAGATAGCAATATAAGAGATCATGTCTTAACGTGTAAAGGTAATATTCAGAGAACTTGATCATAAAGTTTTAAGCCAGTTTAGAACAGTGTGCTGCTTCCTAGTTCCCGCATCTGTCAGCCTGTGATATAAAAGAGTCTCAATCAGGGGATCGCCTTCATCAGACTGGCCTGTGAGCACGGCCCTGGAACATTTTCCTGATTGCTGATTGGCCTGCGAGGGCCCCGCCCACTGTGGGCAGTGCCACCCCGGGGACAGGTAATCCTGGGCTGTATGGTAGGGAAGCTCTCTGAGCAAGCCCTCAGGAGCCAGTCAGTAAGCAGCGTTCCTCTGTGATTTCTTTGCTTGAGTCCCTGTCCTGAATCACCCCAACGATAAACCATGACCTGAAAGTCTAAGCCAAATAAACACTTTCTCCCCAGGTTGTTTTGGTTAGCGTTTTCTCACAGCAACAGAAAGCAAACTCCGACAGCAGCTGCAAAGATGAAGCTGCCCATGCCGCTCACTTCAGTGTCTGTCCCCTTGTGTTCCAGGTCCAGCCGGCACCTTACACGTGCCAAGACCACATTAGGAACCCAGGACGCCTTGACAGCCTTCATGTAATGCTTGCCCTGGTCTGACTGCAAGTAGGAAAAACCCTGGGGCATGTCTTTAGGCTCCTTGCTCTCCCTTATCAGACTCTGCGCCGCGGACACCGGCTGGGCAGGGGCAAGAAGCTCAAGTGTCCTAGAGTAGAGACACAGAGGTCTGTAAGGCTGAGTGACAGAGCTGGGGATTCCAGGAAGAGCAATGAGAAACCTTCAAAACAAGAAACAGCTCCTGGAACTGACACATGAACACAGCCACACCACAAGACACAGGATTAACATGCAAAAATCAACCCCCCTTAAGTAATCCCACTTTGCAACCAGTGAGAATTAGGTCCAAACGGAAAATGACAGTGTCATTTACAATTACTCAAAACCTTAAGGTATAAACCCAATAAAATAATACAGACAATAAAACAAAAATTATAAAATACTGGTGAGAATCGGGGAGAGCCACATGAAGATGTATACTATGTTCATGAAGCAGCCTGTTTCCACAGACAAAAATATAAAGCTCAAATGAAATCTAACATATTATATAAAACTTGATTCCTAATGAATCATCTATGTAAGTCTAAGATATAAAGCAATAAAAATTTTTAAGAAAATGTAAGAGAAAACTTCTTGGTCTCGTGAGAGCTGACGCTCCCTTGAACATAACTTCTAAGGCGCCATCCCTAGGAGAAAGCATGGAAGTTGGACTTCATCAAACTTTAAAACCTCATTTTCTGAAAGAACCAGTTAAGAAGCTGAAAATACAGTCGTGGCCTGTGAGAAAACAAAAAACAAGACCGTGTACAGTACTTTTAAAACTTAAGTGATCCCCCAAATTCCAGGGCCATGGAGATGGCTCTGTGGGTAAAGGCACTTGCTGCCATGGCTGCACACCTGAGTTTGACCCCAAGTCCCACATGGGTGGAAGGAGGGGATGTGACTCCAGCAACTGACCTCTGACCTTCACATGTATACTGTGACATATACATACTCATGAATGTGTGTGTGTGCCCCAAATATATATATATATATATATATATATATATATATATATATATATATATGTATATACATAAAATTAAAAACTCCATTAGAAAATGGGTCAAAGATACAAAGAGGCACACAAAACTACATAAACATATAAAAAGATGTGCAGTATCTCTGGCCATGAGAGAAATGCAAGATAAAGACACAATGAGCAGCTATTAATATGACTCAAAGTTTTTTCATAATTTCAGATTTTGAAATTTTCAAATTCATAGCCTAGTAAGTGTTGGCATGGTTGTGTGTTTCTTGTGAATTGCTGGTGGGACTCTAGAATGATACAGCAACTTGGAACACATTTGGCAGTTTCTTTTTTAGATTTATTTATTTTATTTTCTGTGTAAGAGTGTTTTGCCTGCATGGACATGCATGCCTGAGTGCCTCAGGAGGTCAGAAGAGGGCAATCTATCCCCTGGAAATGAAGTTACAGATGGTTGTGAGCTGCCATGTGGCTACCAGGTTTGGGTCCTCTCCAAGAGCAGAAAGTGATCTTAACCACTGGGCTATCCAGCCCCTGACAGTTCCTTAGACACACAGGGGCCACACAGATGGCTCAACAGGTAAACATGCTTGCTGTGCAAGCCCGGTGACCTGAGTTCTACCCCTGGAACTGAAGGTGAGAGGTGGAAGGAAAGAACCACAAAGTTGTGCCGGGACCTCCACATGCACACCATGTCATGTGCACATGCTCACACGTGGTAACAGTAATATAATTTTTAAAGTTAAAATGCACACATACCCTGAGACCCAGCCACTGCTTTCTTGTACATTCTAAATGTGAAAGTGCATGTTTGTGCTGGACCCTCATAGCAGCTTTATTTGTATAAATTTGTATAGCTCCACACTGGAAACAACCCAAATGACCTCCAACAGACGATGAACCAGCTCTTCCTCGGCCACAGAAAGGAATTAATATTGATATATTCAACCACTTGGTTCTCCAGAACATTATGCCAAAAGAAAAAATCCAATCCAGAAAGGTTAAATACTACATGATGTCATTTTATAAAATACCTCAAAATGACAAAATAGTAGAAATTGTCAACAGGTCAGTGATGTCAGGGTTTAGGGTTGGGGACAGTGTGGCCAGTGGGACAGTCAGGGGTCAAATGGGGAATCCTTGGTGGTGACAGAATGAGTCCTAATCCCGACCATGACGGTGATGGTGCTAATGTCTACATGGGATGGCGCTCCAGAGTATCCTCCGTTGAAATGGCGATTGTTGCAATCTGAATACAGTGCAGTGCAGTGACACTGTCCGTCTCCTCTGCCCCCTTCATAAGCTGCTTAAGTGCAGGCAGGCTGGGTGGCCGCACATGGGGCTCTCATTTCAGCAGCTTCCAGTAAGTCTAAATCTCAAGATACAAGAGCTTTCAAAACTCTAAGGCAGCTTATTTACAAAAGTTTGCGAACAGTGACGTAACACTATATGGCGATTAAAATGAGTAAAGTGTCTTTGTGGACCATTCCAATAGAATGGACCAAGGAACTCTTGGCTACACAGAAATCCTGTGTGGACAGGATACAAATAGGATAGATGAGTCCAGAACCAGGTCTTCATGATCAGGTGGCCCCTTCTCTAAGCCTTGTGACCTTGGCCCTTGGCTGGACAGGGCTGCTGTTTCTTGCCATAGGGAGACAAATGCCAGAGCTGGCAATTCCTGGAAGAGCTCTAAACAGGTGGTGGGGTATCAGGCACAGCTGGCCCAGGTTTGACAGAAGACAAGATCTTTCCAGGGTTCCGTTCTGACCTGGGCTGGTCATATGACTGTAGGAACGCTGGACCCCTTCTTTTGACATAAATTGGCTGCTCCAGCAAGCTGCCTGGCGCTCTGAATTTATTGCCCTCTCAAGAGACCCTTAAGTTTGAGTCTGCATTCCTTCCTGGTTGTGTGAACTTGGGATAAGTCACTTCACCACCCTGGAGCCTCTGTGCTTGTATCCATAAACTGGACGTCATATCCTCTGAGCCTGTCAGACTAATGCCACACAGGAGTGTGGATTAGTATTGTTCAAGTCAAGGACTCAGGGCTAGGCCTGTTTGTTTCAGGGCACAGGACACACTCGATTTCTTTCTGTAAGGTACACATTAGGTACCAATGAAATTGCTGGCTCTAGCATTCTGGACGAATTTGTTCTTCCTGCCTGTCCTCTGGGCTCCCTCTCCTTTGTATCCAGCTGAAATCAAGTCGTACCAGTGTCCAGGATGATGTCTGAGGGGTTCAGAAACCTTAAAAGAGCAGTCAGGGGCATGGCCAGAATGAGGCATGGCCCATTGGTAACAAGTCAGGCTACCAAGATTTACATTCCAACTCTGTTCTTTATGGAACTATATGGGTGTCTTACTTAAGGTCTTAGACAGGCCTACCATCCCCACTTCTTAGGAGGCTAAGGCAGAAGGATCCGGAGTTCACAGCTTGCTGGGCTACAGGTGAGTACACAGCCAGCCCAAGTACGTCATTTAGTAGAACCTCTCAAAATCTAACAACAAAAAGTCTGGGACATAGTTCTGTGGCAGAGCCCTTGCCCAAGCATGCATGAGGCTCTGAATTTGATCTCCAAAACAAACAAACAAACAAACAAACAAACAAAATTAAATAAAGTAAAATGAAGATAAAAGCCTAGGCTCATAAGATTATGTAAGTATTAAATATAAGTATAAATACTGTATGGAAAGTCCTAAGCATCATGTTGGAGGACACCATCATCATTTTGGTGTTCACACAGGTAAGGAAGGGCACAGAACAGAGCATTTGCAGGTGTTTTAAGCTTCCAGAACTGCTTCTGCCACCCCCTTATACCATCTCCGGGAATCACTTTTACGGCAGGGTGAGGCAGCTGTCCTTGCTTCAGGTCCTGTGGGAAGGATTCTCTAGGGAGAATACAAACTGTCTATCTGGGTTACCTGCAACCTCACCAGATGCATTCCCTGGAAACTAGGCCCCAGTGATCTAGACCCAGTGGCTTTGTCAGGCCAAGATAACATCCTCTCTGTCCTCAGATGCCCTGAGAGTCGGGTAGATGCCCAGGCATGGTGGGGAGGGAGGAGGGAGGATGCCTGTGATTGGTCAGCAGGCCAACCTCACCTGGCAAAGAAAGGAGAGGAACTCAGTGTCCCTGGTCTGAGAGCATAGTTTTCTGCTGCCTTCTGCTCTGCCCAGATTTCTGAGTCTCACTGAATAGCCAAGACTCAGAAGCCACCGGAAACCACACAAAGCAGCTGGTCCAAGCCCTTGTTTTTCAATCAGAACACTAAGGCCTATTGCAAATTGCCACAGTACAGCACAGCCTGTCAACTCCCTGGACAGTGCTCTGTCCCCCTAGACAGTGCTCTGCCTTCTGACCCCCATAGCAGTCAGAGTCAAGTTCTGGTTCTGCTTGTTTCTGGTTGTGGGAGCTATGTATTGCCACAAAGGCCACCTCTCTCTGCCTTCACTTCACCATCCGTAAAATGGGATAACTCAAACCTCCAAGACTTCTTGTAAGATGCATTAAAGCTATGCACAGATGGCTGAACATGGTGGGCAATGCGAATGAGCGGGGCCTCAGGGAATCCAGTCAAGCTATTTGCCTACTGCAGGCCATATGCCACCTACAGGCCCTGTACCTGTTAACTCATGTCACCTTCCCACCAGCCTCTGGAGGCCAGTGGTACCCCATCTTTACTTCCAGAAAGGAGACAGAGGCAAAGACTAGTTGAGAAACTCGCTCAAATCCAGCAGCCTGGATCCTGAGTTGGTGATCTTACCCTTCTCATGAGGAGACCTCAGAGCCACTGAGGATTCAAGTTGACCCCCTCAGAGCACTGACAGTATACAGCACATGTCAGTAAAATGTAAGAGTTAGAGAGCAGGGAGTCTGCACGTAGGACCTGCAGCAGGGGTCCTTTACCAGGACACCCTGGAAGCAGTCTGTCCTTGCCTCTACCTTGTTTGAGACAGGGTCTCTTGTTTCCCACTGCAGATGCCTCGATAGCTTGCCCATGAGCTTCTGGACATCCTCCCATCTCTATCTGTCACCTCCCTGTAAGGGCATTGGGGTACAGCTGTGCACTGCCCGGCCTGACTTTACTGTGGGTTCAAATTCACAGCAGACACTTGGCCCACTGAATCATCTGCTTGGGTATTTGAATATGAGGTCAGCAGTTTGTGCCATCCTGAGTCCAGAGACCCCCCCCCCCAACTGCTCATATACAATGGCAGGCATCTTGAAATTCTCAGAACAGACTCAAAGAATTATCCTGTCCCAAAAGCCAGCAGCCTCCTAACTGATGAACTTATTCATTAAGAAACCTCAAGGGAGGAGCTGGGCAGATGGCTCAGTTGATAAAGTGCTTGGACATGATTCTCAGAACCAATGAGAGAGGGCATCTGGGTGTGGAAGTATGCATTTATAATCCCAGTGCGGGGAGGCAGAGACAGGAAGATACCCTGGGCTTGCTCTCTAGGCAGCCTGGTCTGCTTGGTGAGCAGTGAGAGACCCCATGAGAGACCCGCCTCAAAAGAAAAAAGGTGGACTTCACCTTCAGAATGACACTCAAGGCTGTCACACACAGGGACTTGTGCAGGACATCACCTGTAAAATGACACTCAAGGCTGTCACACACATAGGGACTTGTACACACACACACACACACACACACACACACACACACATACACACACCTTATGAGGAAAGACCTGACACCTGTAGACTTCAGGTAAGGCTCATGTAGCCATACACCTCTCCTCAGTTGTCTAAAGGGTAAGGAATAAGAGAATAGAATTGCATTAGATCCATATTCTCCAAACTTTGGTGCATAGGAAAACATCATTTTAATGATAATGTAGCTTAATGTATACTAGAAAAATAGTACACCAGATTCGTGATTAAATGAAAAGTATTTCTCTATTTAAGATGAAATCGGGCTGGAGAGATGGCTCAGAGGTTAAGAACACTGACTGCTCTTCTAGAGGTTCTGAGTTCAATTCCCAGCACCCACATGGTGGCTCACATCCATCTATAATGAGATCTGGTGCCCTCTTCTGGCCTGCAGGGACACATGCAGGCAGAACACTGTATACATAATAAATAAATAAATCTTTAAAAAAAAAAAAGATGAAATCAAAGTTTCTGGTGTCTCTGAGGGGTACTGGTTCCAAGGACCCCCATAGATGCCAAGATGAATTGATGCTCAAGCCTCTGTTGTAAAGTGCTATAGTATTTGCATGGAGCCTACATACATCCTCCCATACACTCTGAACCGTCTGTGGAGTGCTGTACTCAACACAATACAAACACTCATAATCACCATAGTGTATTGTTTAGGGAACAATGACAAGAATAAAGGGGGTGTGTGTATAGCACAAATGTAATTAAAATATTTTCAATAGTTGAATCACAGGTGTAGAATGCAAAGACATAGAAGGCCAGCTGTGTTTGCTTGTTTTCTTTTAGTAAATAGACAGTGTTATCTAAAGGACCAATGATAAATTGGAGCATTATTGTGATGTAACACATAACATGTTTATCTACTTTTTAGTCAACCATCTATTCAAAATCAATTATCTATCATCTATCGAGCAATCATTCATCTATCAATCAGTTTTCCATATATCAATCAGCTGTCAATCAAATATCCATGTATCTATCTATTGTCAATCACCTATCATCCATCTACCCACCTATCATCTTCTATGTTATCCATCTACCAACTATCTAGCTGTCAATCATATATCAGTCATCCATTTATCTCTCATCTATCTACATCTATAATCTATCTATATGAAGTACCTCTCTCTCTCTCTCTCTCTCTCTCTCTCTCTCTCTCTCTCTCTCTCTCTCTCTGTCTCGGTCTTTGTCTCTTTGTCCTGCTTTGACCACAGCTCCTGAAACCCTTGTACTCTCCTAAGTGATAGTGAAAAAAGGCATCTTTTGTTACATTTTGTTTTTTAACCCCAGAGCCTAAAACAGAACCAGAGTGATAAAGGTGTTATTCATCACAATCCCTTTGCAACCACACCTGAGTCCAGCCTGGGAAAGTCTCCTTCCTCTGCCAGATATTGGTTGGTCCCCTGAGAACTCATACTATGCACTGGTTATTATTACTGCTACTTTTCACATGCCCCCAAATTTAATCTTCAGTGACACTGTGCTGATGGATGGGACCTTTAGAAGGTGTTGGATGGAAAGGACCAGTGGGGATACAGTTTTGATCATGGAGTGTTATGTACTGCTCATGTTTCCAGAGTTTGTTACCCAGCTGGGGCACTGTGTTGGGAGGCTGTGGAGTTTTTAGGAGATGGGAAAAGCTGGAGGAAATGGGTCACTAGGAATGGGCTAGTGAAGATTTTACCTGCTTTCTGGTTGCTGTCTGGCTCTCCATTCCGTGGTGCACCATGATGTAAAGAGCCCCAGCCACATACTCCCAACACAGGCTGTACTGTTCCACATTAGCTTCCTGCTATAGAACTGTGGGCCCAAATAAACACTTTCTTACATTGTCTCTGTCAGTAATTTTAGTCACAGTGATGCCCAAGTCACTGATACATTGGTCAAGGAAGCAGTCTCCTGATGAAAGGATGGGTCTTCTCTCTCTCCAGTACACATGCTCTCCTGTCCTTCCCTTCTTAAAGCAAGAAGGCCATCACAAGAAGCTGGCCTCTAGAACCATATGTTAAATAATGTCTGTGACTGATGAGTTATCTGGTCTCTAGCATTCTATTATAACAGTGGGAAACAGATCAGCATGCCACCCATCATCCGGCACTCTGGGCCAGACTCACACACCTAAAATACTATGTAGAGTTTAGTAGCAGCCACCCCCTCCATTTGTTCCCTCTACATCCAAAGAAGTTGATTATCTCATCAGGTTACTATTCACATCATCTAATTGTTTTTCCTGGAAAATCCAGAAATTGGGCTTTTTTGTGTGAAGTGTCCTAACATTTTAATGTTTGCAATAAATTAGGATTTTTTTGAGCAACAACAAAAAACTATTATAGCCAAATAAAGCCCATCTGTAGAACAGATGTGGCCAGAGGGCTTGTGTCTATGTCCCAGTTCTGACACTGAAGTCCATGATTATGTCATGGTAGGATATTGGGATGTCCCCATCTTCAGAAGGACAATGACAATCTCCACATTGTGCCACTGAGTTTGATGGAGTAATGGCAAGGTGCAGCACCAGGCATATAGTTGACATTCAGTAGGTCACATTATTATGACAACAGGGACATAAAGCAGCACCAGGACTCTGGTAGACAGAGATGGAGCAAGGCAGATGGATCATTTGGAGTTGGTCAGGTTTCATGTGTTTCGAAGACACTGGAGGAAGATATCAGAGGCTGATGGACATGGGGATGGGGACTGACAATGGTTCTCTGGATTGGAGATGGCTTCTACTGAGAATGTTTCAAAGAAGCAAGATGTTATTTATGTATGTGTGCATTCATATTTATGTGTGTGGAGCCCAGAGGACAACCTTGGGTGTTGTTTCTCAGGAGCCAGCCACCTTGTTTTTTGAGACAGGGTCTCTCACTGGCCTAGAGCTCACCAAGTAGGCCACACTTGCTGGCCAGAGAGTCCCGGGGTCCTCCCGTCTTTGCCTTCCTTGCACTTGGATTTTAAGTGCACACCACTATGTCTGGCTTCTCTTTGTACGTGAGTCCCAGGGATGGAAGTTAGGTCCTGGTGCTTACATGGAAAACATGTCACTAACTGAGCCATCTCCACAGCCCCAGAGGAGAGATTTAAAACAGCTTTGTGAAGATTTATTTTTACTTTTAATTGTGTGTGTGTGTGTGTGTGTGTGTGTGTGTGTGTGTGTGTGTATACACATGCACATGAGTACAGGTGTGCATAGAGGCCAAAAGTGGGCCTCAGAGCCCTTGGAGCTGGAGTTTCTGGCAGTTGTGAGCCATCTAACATATGTGCTGGGAACCAAACTCAAGACCTCTGCAAGATCAGCACACACTGTTCATCACTGAGCCATTCTCTAGCTCCCTTAGAACATCTTCTAATGTACTTTTGTAAGTTCTACATGCTCACAGGCTTTGGGCCATCACTGCCATGTTGGATGCTTGGCATTGTTTCTTGGAGGAGACACAGTTCCTTGAACTGACACTTTACTGTTGAGAAATAACAAGATAAAGTCAGACTAGTACTGGTTCTTGCTTATATAGACCATTTTAAAGACATTTATTTTTAAGTGTGCATGTGTGTGTGTAGTATATGTACACAGAAGTGTGTAAATGTGCATGTCTAAGCTCACTCTCAGAGGCCAGTGGAGGACATTGGGTGCCCTGCTCTATTACTTTATCTCCTATTCTCTTGAGACAGTGCTTCTTATTAACCTGGAGATAACCAGACAGCCAGCAAGCTTAGGTCTCCACCCCTACCCCCACCACACCACCCCTGGAACACAACAAGGTTATAGACTCCAATGCAGCCACAGCAGCCTTTTTGCACAGGTGTTGGAGATCTGAACTCAGATCCTCATGATCCCACAGCAAGTGCTTTTACACACTGAGGCATCCCTTTCTCTCTCTCTCTCTCTCTCTCTCTCTCTCTCTCTCTCTCTCTCTCTCTGTACATATGCATGAGTGTGGTATATGTGTGCATAGTGTATGTGGGTGTGTGTGCCTGTGCATATGCAGAGGACAGAGGAGGACATTCCATGGCCTGCTCTACATTTACCACCTCACTCTAGAGAACACTAACCCTGGTGCTAATCTGGCAACCAAGCAAGCTTCAATGATCCTCCTTTCTCTGCCTCCCACCACACTGGGGTTACCATTGCATGAACTGTATGTAGGTGCTGCAATCCAAAGTCAGGTCCTCATGTCTACTGAGCAAGGCTCTTACTCTATGGGCATCTCTTCAGCATCCAGACACTGTTTCTGCCATCATGAACATGGAATCAGGAGCTTGGTTGATGTCCACCAGCATTTTCTGAGTCTTCTCTTATCTGTGGGGTCTTGGTCTCACTTATCAGAAGAAATGTCCTCCGGTTAGGGGATATGGACTGCTCCTGCTGTTCTGTGTCCTCTCTGTGTCTTTGGCTGAGTCATGCCTACATTTGGACATGAGTTTATTATTTGTAAGGCAAGTGCTGGACTGTGATTCACTCTCTAGAGCTGCCATGACAAAGGACTGCAGGCTGGGTGTCTGAAATATCAGGAATGTATTTCTTCACAGTTCCAAAGACTGGAAGAGCAAGTCCACAGGGTCCACAGGGCTCCCCAAGGTCTCTCCTTGGCTCTCCTATGTGTATCCAATTGTTTGTGTCTAAGCACCTTTTTATAGGTATATCATTCATTTTGCATTAAGGCCACCCCATGACTCATCTCACCTTAGTTACCTCCTTAAAGATCCTGTTTCCAAGTACAGTCACACTCTGAGCTAAGAGGGAAAGAGGGTCACAACTCAGATCACAGTTCACAGAACAGAACAGACCAGCATCTTCCAGTGTTTGAGTGGGGGTGGCTTCCCATCAAATGCAGAAGCAGATCTTGAAGAACCATCAGGCATTCTGAGTACATGAAGAAAAGAGTTCAGTTTAGTGCTAATGTGACTTTCATTTTTGTTGTTTTGTTTTATTTTGATGAGGGTTTTGTTTGGTTTTGTTGAGACAGGATCTCATCATAGAGCCTATGCTGGCCTCTAAATGGCAAATCTCTTGCCCAAGCTTCCTGAGTACTGGAATTACAGTTGTGCACCAGCCTGATATGCCTTTAGCATACTTTTGACACATTTAAGTGAAAAGGGAAAATAGGCCCCTGGCAGAGGTTTAGTAAATAAGCACAGCTGTATAAGTCACCTACAACTGTGTAACAAATTACCCTCGAATTCAGTAGCATCAAAAGACTACTCATGCCCTGGACAAGTGTCCATAGGTCAGAAACTCAAGAGCATCTTACATGAATAGCTCTGGTTCATGGTCTCTTATGAGGTCACAGTAACCTCAAGGTTTAACTGAACTAGTAGATCCACCTCTAAGTTGGCCCAGGGTGGTGCTGGAAGTTGGTAGTACCTCTCTGCTCCTTATCACCTGGGTAACTCCCAGGCTGCTTGAGCACCCTTACAAGATGGTACCTGACTGGATCCAGAACCAGCAGTGGAGAGAGCCAGGGAGCAGATGGGAAGCAGCATTAGATGCCATCACTCTGTTCTGTCAAGATCTGTTCTGTCAAGGGGCCGTGAAATACATAGGACCCAGATCAGCCATGTTTACTGCAGAGGGAATGGATGCAGAGTCCTGAGTAGCAGGGAGTGAGGCTCGCTGGGGACCATCTCAGAGGCTAGAATACTAGAGACTCACAAGTCCTGCTTTTTATTAGCTACTTTATTGGTCACTTCCTTTAGAGCTGATACACAGAAAATATGTATTAATGTTGCTTGGTCTTTTAATTCTCCGGCAATTCTGTGTGACACATAATTGATTTTCACTTGACAGTATGCTTCTGAGACCTCTCTGGGTTGACATCAGTAGACTGGGTGCACTGCCTTAATTTAACAGTACATGACCCTTCATTTATCTATTGTCCCATTGGTGGCCATCTAGAAATTCCTGACCTTTGCTTTTATAACAATGAAGGTTGGAAATCCTTGTCCATATCCTAGGATAAGCAATGAAAAGAAAGTGCTGGGTTGTAGCATATATGTATTCTGTCTTTTTAGTAGGTAGGGCCAATTTTCCTTTAAAATAGTGATTTACATTCTCATTCTCCAATAAGATAGTCAATTCTCCACAACATCACTAACTCCTGTTACTAGAAATTTTAATTTTTGCATACTCTTTGTTTTTGTTGTTGTTGTTTGCTTTGGGATCTTTTGGGGTTTTGTATTTTTTATTGTTTGGAGAGGGTCTTGCTCTGTAACCCAGCTGGTTTCAAACTCATGGTCTTCCTACCTCAGCCTCCTGAATTGTAGAATTACAGATAAGCACCATGACAACTGCTTGTTTTGACAATTTGATAGATATACAAATGGTATTTCAATGTTTGGGTTTTTTGTCTGTTTGTTTTAAGTTTGGTTTGTTTATTGTTTTTAGATGAAGACTTACACTCAGTAGGTACTTGTATTATTGTATTCAATAGGTAGCTAGGAATGATCTTGAACTTCTGATTTTCCATCACCTGACTGCTAAGATTACAAGTAAATGTCACCACACCGAGTTCATGCAATGCTGGAGATGGAACATGGGACTTGGTGCACAAGCAAGTCATCCACTAAACCACATACCCAGCCCTTAATTACTTTTAAGTATGTTTGAAAAAAAATATCACAAACTTCCCTAAGCCCCCATAGCCACAATGCTTTCTGCTGTATGAGTTCAACTTTAGATCCCTCACGTAAATGTGATCACACAACCCATGTTTGCATCCTGCACCTGGTTGGCTTCTCTCAGTGCGGTGTCCTCAGACTCCATCCACATTGTAGTATGGACAGGATTTCCTTCTTGTGAGGCAACTGCCACACTTCCTTTATCCGTGTATCTGCGGATGGGCATTTGGGTTGTCTCCATGTGTTGCCTATTGTGAATAATTTCTCTGTGGACGCAGGTGCATAGATTTCTTTCAATTATTTTGTATATGTATCTTCAGAAGGGAATTGCTAGATTGTGCAGTAATTCTATTTTTAATTTCTTGACAACCCCCAATACTGTTTCCCACAGCACTCCTTTTTTTTTTTTCATTCTCATCAACAACGGGACAAGAGTTCTTGTTTCTGGGTTAGAGTGTAACTTGGTTGTTAGACTGCCTACCTAACATACATGGGGCCCTGGGTTCCATCCCCAGCACTTCATAAACTGAATGTGGTGGCACATACCTATAATTCCTGCACTTCTGAAGTTGAGGCAGGAGGATCAGAAGTTCAAAGTCCTAATCTACAAAGCTACTTCAGAGCCAGCCTGGGATACATGGAACCCTGTCTCAAAGAGTTGCAGATTTTTCATGTGCTTACCAATACTATTTTTCTGTAATTGTTGCTTTTTGACAATGGCCAACCAACATCTGTATTTTATACCTCACTGAGTTCCAGTGAAGTTGGGCATCTGTACCCTGTCCCACTTGAAGGATGGAAACTAGAAGCTCTGGAAAGATAAGGCCTTCATCCCAAAGAACAGGGCTGGACAGTGGTGGAGCCAGTGCAGAGGCAGGGGGTGTAGTCCGAAGAGCAGCACCTTCCCAACATGCCACCCTGCTTTTAGGCTTTCAGTGCCTCTTTATGACGAGTAAGGAAGGAGAAAAGGATGGCCCCTGCTTCTGAATTCCTGCCACACACTCCACAGACAAGCGGGGGATGTGCACAGCATTGTTGTTCTTGGACTTGAAGGCCAAGCGGCCTCTACCTTCACCCAGAAGGAAGCAGCACACAAGCTAATACCCCGGACGGGAAATGTGTGCCCAGAAGATTACAGCTCCATTGTGTGTGGCTGGACGCCTTCCACTGGCTTTGTTTATGGGACAGATTGTTTTTGCTAAGTTGTTTGCTCCGGTAAGCCTCCAAGTTCTTGAGGCCCCTGGCCATGGAGAGGGTCACATTTACGGGCAGCACAGAGCACAGGCAGGAAAGGGCTACAAAGGAGTTTGATCCTGTGAGAGACCTCCAGAGCTCCCTGGACAAAACCAAAGCTGCTTTTACTTTAATTCCTAAGTGGCTGTGCCACGGGTGTCATCTTTCCTTCCCTCTTGGCTTCGGGTGCTGACACCCTTGTGTCACTGTCCACATTCCATGACAACTCACCGCTACACACTTCCATATGTGCTGTTGGGATTCTGAGGCATTTTCTTTGGTTTTCCTAATTTTTCCTTCCAGAAGTACAATGCACTCAGTAGTTCAAGCTTTTCTGTACCATTTGTTCCAAATCATGGAGCAGATGGAGCCTGTGGAGTGTAAGGTGAACACGCCCCACTCAGGGCCATGAGGGGTGTATCTCCTCTGGTGGTCTTGGCGCTGTGTTCCTCTGACGGAGAACGTATTGTGTCTGGCTTTTGGAGCAGATGCCAGCTGCTAACATGCACTCCTTCATTGTTCTTTTTTCCCACCCACCTCGCCACCCAGCCCATCCCACCTCCCAGCATTTCCCACTCTCCCCAAACCTCAAGAATTTAGGCCAGCCAGTCTAGAAAAGACAGATGTGGAAATGAAGGAGGCTTGAGGGTCTTACCGTGGCTGAACACAGAGAAGGGCCACCCTGGTCACAGAGGTCACTGCAGCAACAGGGGTGTCAGTGGAAAAACACTCAGCATTGTGCTGGGAACAGCTCCCTAGGGCTGAGGGGGTAGCTTAGTGGAAAGCATGTCTCTAGCATGCACAAGGTCATGAGCTCAATCCCAGCACAAGAACAATGAAAGTCCCTCTAACTTCCTGCATGCTACCTTGGGCTGGACCTTCTGCTCAGACAGTCTTGCCAGTGTGAACCACAATGAACTGACTACAGTGTATTGATTTAAAACTAGACACCTAGACCCAACTGTATCAGAGAAGGCTTCCTGGAGGAGGTGACATCTAGATTGAGTCTGGAAAAAAAAGTTTCCTCCTGCTATGTAGGCAATCTCACCAAGAACAATCTTGAGCCTTGAGAGACACCATTTGCTATCCATGACTGCTGAAGTACCTGGCCAGGTCCTCATCCACTCATTTATTTATTCACTCATTCAATCAGTCTACAAAGTGCCAGTGAACATCTATAGTGACAAGATAAACCTAGGTCCCATGACAGCATCTGTGGGACGACAGCTGAGATGGAAAGGGAGCATGCTCCGGGGCCCTATGCCCAGCATGTGGCCTCCTCATTACTAACTGACCCTGGTGCTCACCTGTCTTCATAGTGCTAGGAATAGCTTTTGTTCCCATTTTAACGGAAGGACATTGAAGTTCAGGGACTGTGTTATCCGGAATTTGGGGCAATGTGACAAATGCCTGAGAGATTCATTTGACACACAGCTTCAGTCAGTGGTGTCTGGTTCTACAGAATGTCATGGAAGGAGGGAATAGGTAGGGGCATTGCTGACCTTGTGGCAGGAGATAGGAGGAGGAAGGGTGTGGCTTGGGCAAAACAGAGCCCCCAAAGACACCCTCTAATTTTTCTAGAACTTCTTAAACTAGGACCAGCATCTGGGAACTACATGCCAATGGGGTACATGTCAGCTGTAACAGGGATGACATGTAGTCTTCATGGCATCTTCCATTGTGCTTGTTTGCAAACCCAGGACAAGTAGGAACCCACCATAAGAGGGCGAGCACACACTCTCTGCAGCTGAAGTGTGTGAAGAAAAGTCTGCTCCTTGGTGCCCCAAACCCGCTCTGACCTCCCTCTCAGGCTATGCCCATCACTGACCCTTAGCCAAGAGGGATAGGAACTTCACCCAAAGACTCCATCATCCCAGAATTATATACCCACCTCCGCTGTCTCACAACACAATGGTAGAGATGGATAAGTATGGGAGAGAGTCCTTGTGTGTCATGATACTGCTCTATTGGGCCCCATGGAGGGGTTCCTTTGTCCATGGTCACTTTTCCAGAAGGCTGCAGTTGTTGAGCCTGTAACTCTAGGACTCCTGGACAGTAACCAGCAACTCTAACCATCCAAAGCAGCTCCAGCTAGGGAACAGTCTTTTTGTCCCTGGTCATCTCTGGCCAGTTCTTGGTCTCAGGGCAATCTCACCCCTCCTACAATGGCTCCCATTAGTCTACTTCCTACCACCACCATCAGCTCCTGTCTCCACCCCTCCAACAGGATACACGAAATCTTCCAGAAACTTCTAGATGCATGATCTAAGATCTCATTCTGCCTAAATATATTGTTTGTCGGTTTTGAGTATTATCTACTTCCAGAATCACACATGGAAAATTATATAAAATCTTCTCAGCTGTCAGATTTTCCATACTCACCTAACAATCCCTTCTCAGCAAGTTCAGCCCAAGTGGACATCTGAGGGCTGACGGCTTCCTGCCTCTCCCTCTCCTCTTCACACAGAATTCCATGGGCAGTGAGGGTCTGGCCTTGGAAGTGGAGAGAGAGGTAAGCTAAGGAAATGGCTTCATAAGTGAAGCACTTCCCTTGCATGTGTGAGGACCAGAGTTTGATCCCCAGAACCGAAGGTGGCAGTGCATGCTTACAATCTCAATGCCGGGGAGGCAGTGACAGGTGGATCCCTGAGGCTTTCTGCAGCCAGCCTGGCCTACTCAGTGAGTTCCAGGCCAGCGATGGACCTTTTCTTAAAAAACAAGGTGGTCAGCACCTAAGAAATGACCTTTGAGGTTGACCTCCGACTTCACATGCATGTGCACAGGCACACCCTGACATGCACACACAAAATGCAGAAAGTCACAAAAGGAAGTTGTGGTGGTATTTTACTTTTACTGAAATGTGATTTTAATTGTATGTTAATAAATAAAGTTGCCTGGGGGTCAGAGCTATTAGAGCCACAGCAAGAGCGTGGTGGTGGTGGTGGCGCACGCCTTTAATCCCAGCACTTGGTAGACAGAGCTAGGTAGATCTCTCTGTGTAAAAAGATACAGCCAGCATTGGAGACACACGCCTTTAATCTCAATCCCAACCATAGAAGACCTGGAAGTCTTTACAGACAGGCAGTGACGAAACATGGGTTTACAACCAATGAAAAGGCAGAACCGAAAGTCTTTATAAAGACAAACACACAGGAAGTAGCTCCCTTTCGGAGAGCTCTCTTGGCTGAAGCAGGAAGGGTAAGGCTCTTAGCTCTGACCTCTTGACTTTCTTCTCTGAATCGGCTCTGTGTTTCTTATTTAATAAGACGGTTGGTTACATCTACAGGAAGTAGCTCCAGGAAAGAAGACAGCTAATGAGAGAACATGTGGCTGTAGGGTCTGGCATCTGAAAACCTAGCCTGCTACCCTAGTATTCAGCAATGGAGAGAGAGTGAGAATGTGCAAACAGGAAAGGCCAGAGGAGTAGGGAGAAGAAGTTGTATGCCCTTTGGCAACTCATTAACTTACACTGATTCTCAGCTTACCCAGCTGTAAACTGGGGATGACATTAATCTCTGTGAGAAATGAATGAAAACATACCACTAGGTCTCTCACCTCTGTATCTGGAGGCTGACAACATGAGTTGTCATGGATTTATGTCCCAGCTTTATTCAGGGAGTCATGTTTCTTGGCACCTGACTAAATAAAAATGAGTTTTAAATTTTTTATTACATTTATTTTTTATTATGTATGTGTGTGTATACTTATATGCTAGGGTGTGTGTTTGGTAGTCAGAAGACAACTTTAAGATGTGGCTCTCTCCTTTCATCATGAAATCTGCAGATCAAATTTGGATCACCAGGTTTGGCAACAGATACCTTTGTCAGGGAGTGATCTCACTGGTCCAAAAGTGAATTTTTAAAGGAGGCAAATAGATAGAAATGGGTGCTACTGAGTAGCCGGTGACCTTAACCGTGGCTGGTGAAGTGACACAAGCATTGTGCCAACTTCAAGTACGTTCTGAAGAGTAGCAGTTATTAGCATGATGTAGGGCCTGAAACCTTGACTAGTGCTGACAAGGTTGCAGATTATGGAGGGAAGTCTGTGAAGTTCTCAGAATCATCAAATCATAATGCTTTCCTGTTTTGTTTGTTTTGAGACAAGTTCTCAAGTGTCTCAGGCTGACCTCAAACTTGCTATGTACCTGTCTTAGTTAGGGTTTCTATTGCTGTGAAGAGACACCATGACCATGGCAACTCTTATATAGGAAAACATTTAATGGGATAACTTACAGTTCAGTCCATTATCATCATGGTGGGAAGCATGGTGGCATGCAGGCAGACATGGTGCTGGAGAAGGAGCTGAGAGTTCCATGTCTGGATAGGCAGGCAGCAGGAAGAAGGAGACATTGGGCCTGGCTTGAGCATCTGGAACCTCAAAGCCCGCCCCCAATGACACACTTCCTCCAACAGGGCAACACCTCTTAACAGTGCCACTCTCTATGAGCCTATGGGGGCCATTTTCTTTCAAACTATCACAGTACCCAAGGTAATCCTCCTGTCTTCACTTCCCAAGTGCTGAGATGACAGGCATCTATCACCATGCTTGGTTTATGCGCCACTGGGTATCTAACTCAGAGCTTTGTGTGTGAAGTGAGCACTCTACCAGCTGAGCTACAACCCAGCCTGGGAGATTGTAATCATTTCTGTCCAGATATATTGCCTGCCAGACACATCTCTATAGAGGACATAGTAGGTGGTTAATAAACATTGAGTTAAAAGGGACAAGTCTCCTGGGCTCTGGTGAGTGGCAGCTTCCCTTAACTGTGCTAGTGGAACCTCTGAGCAGCTTTCAGGAACACCAGATACAATGAACGCCAAGCTCCATCCTTTGCATGGTACACAACAGCAGAGCCACATTTCCTGAGCAGCATTTCTTGGCCTGTACATGAAATTACCAGGCTTTGTGCAGTATCGTCTCCCTCCCTACACCCCAAACGTGCTGACCCAGCAGCTCTTAAAAAACAGTGTGAATCTCTCCTACCATCATCATTTTTCTTAATCTATAACCTAACTGAGTAAACAGAGGTTAGAGCTGAAGAGAAGAAGCCATAGTATACTGCTGTAAAGGCTCACAGACAGCAGATCCTTCCAGCCATAAGTGAACCTGACCATGATATCAACAGACAATAACAGTTCTCTGAGCAGTGATTACACACCAGGTGTGGCTCTAAGTGCCACACCTCCATCTGCTCCTTTCATCCTTGCACTCTTTCAAGGTTCAGAGATGATCCCTAGTTTATACAAGAGGAACTAAAGAGCACACAGGTCAGTGGTTATCAGACTTGATCAGGAGTCAGCCCCAAGCCTAGAGGACTGGATGTGGAGTCATGGAAAGATGATTGTTAGGGGCCCAAAGCTGCAGCTGAGTAGAGGAATCATTTCTTGGCAACATTCAGTTGTATATTTCAAAATAACTAGTGAAGAGGATTTTTAATGTTCCAAGACAAGATAAAGGTTGACAGTGATGGACAGACATGCTGATGACCCTGATCACATTGTATGCACCTGTTGGAATGACACACTGGACCACATAAACATGTGTAAGTGTTAAGTATCAACAAACACACACATATGAAAAGCAAATTTCACACTGACATTTCAAATAGAATTTGGGTTTGAGATGCTTTTGACTGATGACAGCAGCTCAAACTCTTTGGTTTACTTTTCCCTCAGGAGCAAAAGTAAGAGGATGCTGGCACTGGTTTTAAGGCTTAGGGCATGAAAGTCCCTTTGGTCTTAGGAGGCCTGGACACTACTCAGCACCACCCTGTAGTTCAGCAGGGAAAGAAGGAGGGGAGGGAAGAGAGGAAGGGAGGGAGGAAGGGAGGACAAAGAGGGCTCAGTGCCCTATCTGGAGTGCTGGCCGATCTCTGTACCTCATTGGCCAGGAACCACCTCTGCCCAGATTGTCACTCAAGAGAAGGTCAAGTCAGCTAGTCAAAAGTGCCACAAAAAAGTTCTACAGGGTGGGGGAATACAGGATGTCTGTCAGGACAGGACAGGTGGCTCTGAACAGAGGCCTGGTGACTGGGACCCAGGCTCACTGCAAAGATCTGGAACAGAGCTTTCTACACAGAGAACAATGTTATTTGGAAGCAAGTAGGGATGGTGCGGGGCTAGGATGTCTCTAAGCAGAGAGGGAAGTTTAGGGCCACTGAGACCTGAAAGCAACATAACAGGGCCACAGGGGGCACAGAGGCATTTAGACTGGGACCCAGGGTGGGGTAGACCTAGAGCTTTCTGTCAGGGGCTGGCAGGACCCACTCACAGTTAAAATGCACCACTGGTGTCCAAGGGTTCAGAGAGGTGAGAGGCTCAGAGAAGCAGTTGCAGCTAAGGGTGAATTCTCCCAGTGCCTGCCTTTGGGTTTATTCCTCCTGGAAATCCTCACCCACTCCACCCCCTCTTTTATGCTAGCACAGCTCCTAGAGTGCTGGCCTGTGTCCTGTTCTCCCCAGGACCTTGTGCAGGGCCAGAGGTGATGGAAACACTTGCTAAGAACCGCTTGAACTGAACTGGGCAGGAGCAAGTGTCTGCTCCAAGATCCCCCACCTGTTGCCACTGACTCCGCTCATGGTTCTGGCTAGAGCACTGGCTCTTTGCCTCCCAGGGGGGCATTTGGCAATGTCTGAAGACACATTCTGCTGCTGTCATAACTAGAGAGAAGTGACCATGCTGCCGCTGTTTCCCTACAGGGCACAGGGTGACCCCCACACAGAATGACCTGGCTCCAATGCCAGTATTTCTGAGGTTGAAAAAACCTGCATAGATCTAAATGTCTTCTCCACTGTTTCCCTAATATTTTCTGCTAAATTAATTCACTTTCTTATTAGCACATATTAATTGTGTCAAATAATGGGTTTCATTGTGACATTTTCATACAAGTGTGAACGTTCTTTGATTAGATTCCCCTCCCTTACTCCCCTCCCTTAATACATCTTCCCAAATGAGTTCGCTTTTTAAATGAAGGAAAAAAAAAGTGGGCAGGGTTGGGGAAGAAGGGCCGGGGGTGGGGGGTAGAGTGCTCACTGAGCATGAGCAAACCCAAGGGCTCCATTCCTAGTGCAAAAAAATACACAAAGAAAACAGAAACATGAAGTAAAATAAAAACAAGATCATGTTTGGCTCTTCTAACTAACACACCAGTGTGACTTCTGGTAAATAGAAGACTGTATGAAAATAAGTACTCATAAAAAAAAAAAAACGGATAGATACTCATAAAACAAGCAGACACAAAAACAATTACACCATAGCTGAATGTTTCGACCACTTCAAGGTCCTGAGCCTGAAGCTTGTTTCTCTCTCTCCAAAACAGTTTGATCAACATCTTTAGGACCTGATTAATTAGGTTAAAGGAAAGTGAAAAGAAAAGGCAGATAAATGTAGTATGATTCTGGGTTGATTTTGAATCAGAAAAAAAATATTAGAATGATTCAGATGGCCTTATTGTGACAACTGACAAGCTCTAGATGTGGACTGTGTGTTAGATGCAGAGAAGGGTCAACATCACATGACTTGTGTGTGGTTATATTCAGAAGTGCCCTTGTTCTTAGCAAACACATGAAACATATCAGAATGCAATAACCAATCACAATATTCTCCATGCAAGTTATTCTCCATGCATTTTAAAAGTTAGTTTATTGCACTGTATTATTACTATGTTTATGACTAGAGGTATTTGTATGTGCCATGGTGCACATGTGGAGGCCATGTTATGATTTTGGACAGTTGTTCTCTCTCTTTCCACTGTGGGGTCCAGGAATCAAACACGGGTCATTAGGCTTTGGGGCAAGCACTTTTATCCATTTCACCATCCTGCTGGCCCTAAAATGCTTTTTTTTTTTAAAAAAAAAAAAGTGAGATATAGATGCATACATGTGTAATACACACATGTAAATAAACATGGAAAGAGAGGAATACAAAAAGATAAATATAGCAAAAATATAAAGCTAAATCTAGTACATAAGAGAAATTGTATTACTCTTGTAACTTTGCTTTTTTTTTCTTGAGACCCAGCCTTGAACACATTAGAACTGAAGATAACTTCATACTTATAATCCATCTGCCCCCATCTCTCAAGTGCTCAGATTCCAGGCATGTACTACCATCCCCGGTTTATGCTGTGTTGGGGATGGAACTCAGGGTTTATGCATGTGAAGCAAGTACTTCCCCCACCCCACCCCAACCCTGTGCCTCACATTTATCCAAGATAAAAAGCTAAAAGCAGGGTTGCCACAGGTTGGGGAAATAGTTCAGTGGGAAAAATGTTTCCCTTGCAAGCACAAAGACCTGAGAGAGACCCCCAGACCCCACATTTAACAACAACAACAACAAAAGCCAGGCACTTAAAACCTTGGTGCTGGGAAAACAGAAACAGACAGTTCCTTGCAGCTTGCTGGCGGCCTCGCCTACCTGACACACTCCACACCAGTGAGAAGATTTGTCTCATTAAAAAAAAGAAAGAGAGAGAGAGAGAGAGAGAGAAAAGAAAGAAAGAAAGAAAGAAAGAAAGAAAGAAAGAAAGAAAGAAAGAAAGAAAGAAAGAAAGAAAGAAAGGATGAATATTACCTAAGGAAAGACACCAAAGGTTATCCTCTGGCCTCCATAAGCATGCACACATGTCCATCTGCCCACCCACATGAATGTATTGTGTATGTGCTTGTAAGCAAGAACACTCGCGT
Source organism: Peromyscus californicus insignis (assembly GCF_007827085.1). NCBI lineage: Eukaryota > Metazoa > Chordata > Mammalia > Rodentia > Cricetidae > Peromyscus > Peromyscus californicus. Next base: position 105,108,501 of record NW_026294551.1, read on the forward strand.
GTGTGCACACACATGTAATCAAGGAAGTAAAAACTGACTTTGCCTCTCACATGACAAATGTCTGTGTTTTAGGAGCTCAGGAGGGCTTGGGATATTAATGGTTTCTGATGAATTGAATACTTCTACTTTTCCCAAAAATTGATAGCAAAGTCTAAATGATGCTTTCCATGCCGTCATACCATCATACATATGCGATAAGACAGGCAGATCACCTCCAGGGGCAGGGGTGATGCTAGTGTCACGAGTCCTGTGTGCAGGGCTCGTGGGATGCATCTCCGTGGGAAAACCGCTTCAGTTGTGCCACGGTGGCTGCGGTGCTCGCTGGAGACACTGCTGCTGCTGGTGAGAGAGTGAAAGACTACCCCACCGGAGAGAGGCGAGAGGCGACACTCTCGCTGCCACTGGGTGCGCTCTGGCCAGGCAGATGTCTCTGCTGGCTCAACAGCTGGCAGCTTCTCTTCAATTTATGAAAACATTACCTGTGAGGCTCAGTTTCCACAGCTGTGAAGCGGTGAGAAATAGTGTAAACTGGGTGTCAACAGCCCTCTGAGGTCTCTAGAAAGCACTGACTCGACTCACCACCCACACGCTTGTTCCCAGTCTTGGGGAAATTCCAATACCAATGCAAAGAGGTCACTGGATTCCCGGAGCCTTAAGTTCCCTCCATCAAGGCTGACTTCTTGCCCTCCTTCTGGCATGTGCAGCAACTTAGTTGTCTTCTCTCCCAGAAACTCCCTTGCAATGATGTCCAACACACACACAAAGACAGGGGAGCACAAACATATCCAGACACTTAGGAGACAAAGACACACACATACAAACATCCAGACACAGTAACACACCTAGGTCCAGAGCAGGAAATGCACACAGGTACACAGACAGACACACAGACAGAACTGAGGAAGTTGCTCAGCAGTAACTCACAATGTGTAAGGCTCTAGGTTTACTCCCCAGTACTAATAAATACATTCCTTCTTGCTGGGAATGGTGGCTTATGCCTGTAATCCCAAGATCTTGAGAGGCTGAGGCAGGTGGATCACTAAGGGTTTTAAGCCCTCAAGTAAAATAAGAAAATTTTATCTCCAGCCACACCACTCTGAACATTCCTGACATTGTCTGATCACAGTAAGCTTGGATGGGAGAGATACAGTGTATTTAGACACACATATACACATGTATGTGGGTGCATAGATCATACACACAAATGCATAGACATACCCCCATGTGGAAATACGTATAGAAATGCAGACACACTCTCAAATAAGCAGAAACACATGGACGGACACACACACACACACACACACACACACACACACACACACACACACACACACACGAGGCCTGAATGTGTGGCCAACTTTACAAGGTCTGGGAACACATTGGGCACACATACTGCTGTAATCCCATCACTCAGGAGGCAGAAGGGAGGTAGTTACAAGTTCAAGATCAGTCTGTGCTGCATAGTGAGACCCTGTCAAAAAAAAAAAAAAAAGAAAAGAAAAGAATTGTCAAGGCAAAGTTGAATATTAAGAACCTTCCTTTCAAAGCCCCCTGAACATCCTTCCTCTCTTGACTTCTACAATGCTTCCCAAAATATCCCTCTCCATTTTTAAAATCAGAACTAGTAATTTATTTGTGACTCTCCTTACTTTCAAATCCTGCTTTGGATTACCTCTGTATGCCTTGTAGGGGGCCTGCCCCCCACCTTTCCCCTCAGGGTACTCTTGAGCAGAGAAAAATGAGGAATATGTAGATAGAAATATAGAGGAGAGAGACAGATAGAAACATAGAATAGCCTCAGGAGGTCCTGGGTCAAAACCCACCAGCCCCTTCTGTCTCTACTAAAGGGCTTTTAAAGGAATGCCAAAGGGTGGAGCAAAAGACCCCCCCCCCAGCAAAGCCAAGTGCAAACCATCCCAAATACCTCGTGACCATGCACATGGTCAAGCAATCCCCTAATTCAGCCCTGCTGTGTAAAGCAAGCTTAGATATCACTAGGAAACTTTTGTGGGCTCCCACAATGCCTCTACCCTCATACCCAAGCACTGCTACAAAATGCCTCCCTTCTTGCTCCCAATCTGCTCCCACCTGGCTTTGCAAGAGGAGAGCAGCAGGGAGATTATTTCTCATAGGTGTGGCATGTCACTCACTCTTAGACTTAAAGTGATGCTGTAGTCACACTGTGTCTTGTTACATTTGCTGAAGGGTTTGCATTAGTTACTTCCTCCTCCTCTACCTGGCAGGCTTGTTGGAAGGATGATGTGAAATGTGGTGGTGCCAGCAAATTCACGGCTTTAGGATCCCAATATAAGTCAACTTAAAGCCAACTAGTCAAAGTTCAGGGTGATGGGCACCACATCCCCTTATACACATTCTTGGTGATGGGCACCACATCCCCTTAAACACATTCATGGCAACAGGCACCACATCCCCTTAAACACACTGCCATGGTTTGGGTGGGATCTGAATTTGTCTCCCAAAACTTCACACACCAGAAAGGAAGGCACTGTTGAGAGGGAGGAGCCTGTAAGAAGTAGGGCTCAGGGGGAGGTGGCTTGGTCACTGGCTCTTGGAAAGAATAGTGCAGTCCTGACAGGAGCCCAGAGAGAGTGAGTTGTTATATAAAAACAAAAGAGCAAGGCAGGGGGTGAGGGTGGGGCTGCGGAGACTGCTCAGTCAGTAAAGTGTCTGCCATATAAGCATGGGGACCTGAGTCTGGATCCCCAGCACCCAGGTAAATGCCAGGAGTGGCAGCAGGTACCTGTAATCGCAGTACTGAGGAGACAGGAGCCACAGAGCTTGCTGGCCAGTCAGTCTAGCTTCAGGTACAGTGAGAGACTATGTCTCAAAACTGAAGAAGACCTGATGTTGACCTCAGGCTTCCACACACATGTGCACACACACGAGTATACACACACAGACCAAGGCTGGCCCCTGTGTCTCCAAAGCCTCCTGTCACAACTCCTGATGCCCTCCATCACATATGGTACAGCCAGACATGCTCTTAGAAGAAGCAGAACAAATAAGGCTGCCTAATCCCAAACTTTCACTCTTCAAAACCATGAAGTTAAATGAAACATTTTTCTTTATAAACCTCCCAGACTCTAGTATTTACTTATAGCAATAGAAAATGAATTAAGATACACACCTAAATCTTTCCTGACTCAGGGCTCCATACACGCTGCTCCTGTCTCCCTCGGAAGATTCAGCTTTCTTGTCCATTAGCTCTACCCTTTTTACCATCAGTTCAGGAATGCTCCCCAGGCCATCCTGCTGGCTTCCTGCCTCTGCCTTAGCTCACAGTGATTCTGGATTTCTCTACTTAGTTAATTTTTTTAAGATTTTTTTTTTTTTTTTTGGTTTTTCGAGACAGGGTTTCTCTGTGTAGCTTTGCGCCTTTTCTGGGACTCACTTGGTAGCCCAGGCTGGCCTCGAACTCACAGAGATCCGCCTGGCTCTGCCTCCCGAGTGCTGGGATTAAAGGCGTGCACCACCACCGCCCGGCTTAAGATTTATTTTTACGTGTATGGGTGTTGTATACATGTGCACTACATGCATGCAGAGGCCCGAAGATTGCATCAGACTCCTTGGAACTGAGGTTACAGACTGTTATGAGCCTCCATGTGGGTGCTGGAAATTGAAACCAGGTCCTCTAGAAGAGCAGCCAGTGCTCTTAATCACTGAGCCATCTCTCCAGCCCCTTACTTTATTTAAAAAAAGATTTCATTTTTATTTCTGTGTATATGCATGGCTGTATGTGCATATATGTGTGCAGGTGCCTTGCAGAGGCCAAGGCACCATATTTCCCTGGAGATGAGGTCACAAGCAATTGTGAGCCACCCAGCACAGGTGCTGGGAACCAAATTCTGGTCCTCTCAGAGAGAAGCAATTGCTCTTAACAACTGAGTCAGCTGGAGTTCTTACTTTTAGCATATTTTCTTTAGTGAGTTCTTACTAAGTATGCCTATGTGTCCACTTCATACCCCCAGAATCCAGCACACTGCTAAGTACATGATGTTGAATGACAATCCCCTTTGAAAGCCTCACCACAAGGGATAGATTGTTCTAATTGGCTTTACTTTTGTTTTGCTGTGGTTTTAATTTTCATTTTTTGAGACAGTTGTACTGTGTAGCCCAGGCTGGCCTCAAACTTGCAACCTTCCTGCCTCAGTCTCAAGAGTCCTGGGACTGCAGGTATGTCTACCACCTAGGGTCTCCAGTCTATTACCAGCTTTAGAATATACAATTCTCAGGTTCATATTGCTTCTAGAAAACTGGAGAAATGTCCTTATCAGTCACGTGGGTGGTCAGCAAGTGCTGTGCTCTGCACTAAGTATGCCGCCCTGGTATGGCTTATTAATGTGATTTTTAACCTGGGTCACTTGGTCAACATGGTGCTTGTGTGATTCATAGACTCTTAAAAGTTAATGCTGTGGTCCAGCGGGAATTGCTTTGGTTCCTTTATTTCCTCCTCATGTATTAATTATGTCTCCTTAAAGAAAAGAATTCCCCCTCCTCTCCATAGGTGTCCATGGTTCTGTTGCATTCTATGACATACAATCCAACACTGTCATTGTTCTGTTGCCGAAACTATCCCAGCTTTGACGGCTGGTGTTCTTTCCAGTGTCCTTTCAATCCGCCTTCCCTCCTCAGAGTCCTGGTTCCTTTTCCTGGACGGCATTTAGGAACCAAGATTTAGATGAAAAATATGCTCAGCGTTACAGCCTGGGGCCCTTTGACACTAGGCCTTAATGCTTTCCTTCTTTATTTGTAATTGTGAGGTAATTTTTCCCTCCAATTGAAGGGCTAATACTTAAATCTGGACAAGCTGTGAAAAATGTTCCCTCTCATGCCTCCCCCTTTTTCTCTACCTCTCACATGACTGGACACCAGAGTGCAACTCTGAATGCTAGATGATGTCAGAAGCTGACCCTAAGGCTCTTCCTTCTGTAAGAAGCACTGAGCAGGGGTGCAGGAGGGTCAGCCGGGCTCTGGAATGTGAGCTCATTATTCCAGGCAAATGAGTCAGAAGAGATGGGAACGAAAATGCACTTGAGCAGTTCTGTGTTAACACGGTCCTGGGGAAAAAGCAGGGCAGCTTTGGTCCTCTGCGGAGAACCCGCAACAGTAGCGTTTCTCTTTGGCCATTGGCTTCTCTCCTGCAGGCACCACCACCACCCGCTCAGTGATGTCCTCCCATCGTCCCAGCAGAGCTGCTGCCTCCCTTCCATCTGACCGTCCCTCCTCAGTGTCCCAGCGGAAACCTTTCACAGCTGGGTCCTCAGGTTTTCCATAAAAAGAAATCAAGCTTACATTCGAATTTATTTTGTTGTCTAAGGACTTTTTCCCTCCTCTAAGGCTCCTTGGTTTATAACACACTGGGTGTTGAGGGAGATATTCTGCATTTCCGTCCTTTCAGAACAGCACACAGCATGAAACCTCAAAGAATGCTTCCATCAGAAATCCAAATGGTGCCCACTGCTCTCTGGATGTGGGAAAACGAGGGGAGGCAGCCAGGGTATGCTCTCTGATAGTACCCAGCAGTGCTTGTCAACCTTCTTAAGGCTATGACTCTTTACTACAGTTCCTCATGTTGTGGTGATCACCACAACCATAAAATTATTTTTGCTGCTATTTCATAACTGTAATTTTGCTACTGTTATGAACTACAATGTAAATATCTGACATTCTCAACCCACAGGTTGAGAACCACTGGCCTACAAGCTTTAGGATTGGAGACCAAGAGTCCCACTTCTTTAAGCCTCTCCTAGGGAAAAAAAAAAAAAAAAAAACTGTTCCATGTACTGTTCTATCATGTCATCAATGATGCCGGAATCCTGCACCTCCCACTAGCAAGGTGGCTGCCACTCCTACCAGGAATAGACAACAAATTCCTGCCACTCCACAGCCTGGAAATGTCAAGGCCACACAAGAGAAAACCTAGGGTGAGCCCAGTTTTTCTTAGCTGTTTCTAGGAAGTCTGGATAGAGCATTACCAGGCATAAACTTCCCAAGGAGCCACTGGGTAGCTTCCTGGGGGGACTGGGTGTCTAAATCATTGCCTGGATACTGAACCTTCACAACACAATATAGAACTCCCTTGGAGAGTTCCAAGAACACTCTCCATCTTTGAGAGGAATGTTTAGCAAAGCTACTTGGGGTTGGCAGGAAGGGACAGAGGATGTGGTGAGTAATATCAAGGGTGATGACGTGAGGGGCATGTGAGCAGTGTTACAGCAGGAGTTGAGACAAGGAAGCGGTGATGATGGGATGATGCTGAAGGTGGTTGGGATTTAACGGCTTTCTTTATAAGCCTGACAATGAATGCTCTTGAGTTTGTATCTTCCTGAGTTTTCACTGTGTGAGGTAAGGGCTCTCATAAATCCCACTTTACATCTGAGAAACTGTGGTCCAAAGAACTGAAGTGCAGTGGCTGCAAGGTGGGAAGGATTGGAAGATAACTCTGGAATATTGGCCTTTGGTCAATATTCACTGTGTGGTCTTGTTAGAAAGATCCATCACGTGGGTAGTTAGGCTTTGATTTAAGTGTGTTAGTGTGTCCCATGTATGTATTAATGTGGGTGTATGCACGTGTGTGTGGGCCAGATGTGGGCATCATGTCTTCCTCAATGGCTCTCCCCCTTTTTTTCTGAGACAGGGTCTTTCACTAAACCTGGGCTCACTGGTAAATGAGCAGGTACTGGAACTGCTCCTGCCTGCCTCCTAGATTCTGGGATTATAGAAGCATGCTTCAGTGCCCATCTTTTCACATGGGTGCTGAGGATCCAAACTCAGGTCCTTGTGCTTATACAAGCACTTCAGTGACTGAGCCCCAGGGCTTTGGTTTTACTGAACCAAATACTGAAGTAGCTAAGGCTGATGCTTTTTAGCATGTGCTCTTGATGCTAGCCCATGACTGGGAGGAAGTCAGTCAAGGCTCTACCCTCTCTATATGTGCAATCTAATGAGAGAAGCACTGGGCTGACAAGTTAGGGTCACTCAGCATCACCCATCCTTCAAGGATCTGCCCAGGGATTCTGGAGACAAGGTAGTGAGATTGGAGGGAAGATATGCCAGGCAGATCCCAGAGTGGGAGCCAAAGTGTGGACATGGGAGATAGTGACATGGAAAGCATAAGGAAGGGTTTGAGGTGAAGGGAAGATGCAGCTAAAGCTGAGGAGAGAAGTGAGGGCTAGTGCAGAGCAGCTATATATCTGGAAAGCAGATACAAGTGATACTCGATGTTAGGTTGGCAAGCTCATCCTGTTGGTGACTGATTTTGTCAATGACTTCCCACCACCTGGAAGGCTTTGTTACTTGTAAAGTGCTTATATGTCCCACTTCATGCTGTCTCTTTCAGATGCTTACCCTGTTCCTATGGTAACTTCTTTTTAACTCTGCATCTCTGTTTACTCAGTCCATGTGGCCTTCAAGAGTGGGGACTGAGTTCTAGACCAAGTTGTACAGGGAGGGACCAGAGTCATAGGGGAATAAGCTTGGAATGGTGGGAGGCTGGTCCTCAATGTCTACAGCTGGAATCTTCAGGGCTGCAGCAGCCTGAGCTCTCCTGTAGTCCAGCTAAGTACAACACTTTGAATTGAGTGAAGGATCACATTGCGTGTACAGTCATTCTTCAGTATCCAGGGCCCTAGGGATTCCCAAATCATGGATGCTCAAATCATTTATATAAAAGGCATAATAGGGCTTGGGAAATGGCCAGGTGGTTATTCTATCAGCCAGCAGTAAGAACCAGAGTTTGTACCCCAAGAACCCACATAAAAGGTGGAACAGGGGCTCCTAGAGTAAGCTGGTCAGCAAGACTATACACATCAGCCAACTCTAGGTTTGACTGAGACACTGCCTCATTGAATAAAGTGGAAGAGCAGTTAAGGGTGATTCCTGACATCAGCTTCAGACCTCCGCATGCACATCCACACACATGCAAACACATTTGCAAATACATATGCATGCAACATACATACAAATGGAATATTAAAAAATAAAGTAACATAGTATTTGCACATAATATTTGTAACCATCAGTAGAGTAAACCACCTCCAGATTGCTTTAATATACTACAGTGTAAATGTGATATGAAGAGCTGGCATGCTGCATTGTTTAGAGGGTTATCTGCTCAGTAACACATGCAGATTAAAACATTATTTCCTCAGTTGAATTAAAAAATGCAAGATTAATAGCTATGGATGGAAAACAGTCAAGATAGACTAGTGCACATGGGGACAGCCATCAAGGCCCACTTCTAAATGGTTTAGAACCAGAAAGTTCATCCTCAGCTCACACTGTGTGCCCATGATGGGCTGGGAGACTCTGCTCAGTAGACCCACCACTGTCCTGGGCACTGCCATGCTGGATAGACAGAACCCTGTTTCAGTCTAGCTTTTAATGCTTTGTCCCAGAAATGGCACATTCTCTCTCTACCCATGCTCTTTGACTAGATTGTGACCCAACCCAAGGGAACCAGGAAGTACCAACACGTACACACCCAGACAGTGGGGATCTAGATATCTTTGTTGAGCAGCACAGATGATAAGCAGCCTCCAAGAAGGTAATCTTGCCATTTCACAGGGGGCCTGAAGACATGTGTTCACAGCTAGGCATGATGGTGTTCGCCTGTAACATACCTATAATCACAGTACTTAGAAGGCAGAGACAAGGGGCATCAGGAGTTCTCTGTGGTCAGCCTTGGCTGTGTGAGTTAAAAGCCAGCATGGGCTACATGAGACCCTGTCTCAAATAAACAAAACAAAACAGAAAGTGTGTTCAGGAGCAAAGGGTAAGAGACAGAGCTGGGTTTGTGCTCTGCAGCAAAGTGAGGAAGTGAAAATGGAGGCGGAGCTTTTTGTCCCATCCACTAATCCCAACTACCTGTCAGCCGCTTTCCAAATTACCACAAAGAGGCTTATATTAATTACAAATGCTTGGTCGATGGCTCAGGTTTATATTAATTAGCTCTTACATTTAAATTAACCTATTTCTATTAATCTGTGTATTGCCATGTGGTCCGTGGCTTACTGGTCCCCTGGCATCTTGCTTCTGCAGCAGCTCCTTGCGTCTCCCTTGACTCCACCTCTCTTCCTCTGAGTCCTCAGTTTGATTGCTCTGCCTAACCTTATCCTGCCTTGCCATAGGCCAAAACAGCTTTATCCTCAACCAACGAGAGCAATACATATTCACAGTGTACAGAGGGATCATCCCACAGCAAGGAAGCTGCTTCAAGGCTATAGTTTTTATTTTCTAATGTAATGAGGTTGGACAGTACATGCCATTAGATGTAGTAGTTAAAAGCCTGGAATCTGGGTATCCTATAGACCTTCTTCTTTGCTGCTTACCAGTTTATGAGCTGAGGGAAGAGACCACTCATCAAACAGATGGGAAGAGCAGGGAGGATGTGTTTTCTAGAATGGAAGAAGTGGATCCGTACAGGTCTTACCTGAACAAGACTGATGGGGAGGAAGGATGTATGCAAAGCCTGCCCACAGTTGGAGCAGCCTGGGCACAGAGAGGGCATGCATGCTTACTCCTCAGAAACTGCTGCCTTCCTCTTGTGCCAGTGTGAATGTTTAGGCTGCAGGGGACAGAAACCACATGCAGTTGGTTATTAGCTCAGTGAAGGGACTATCCAGGGCCCTGTGGGTCTGGAGTCCTCCCAGAGCAGTATGCTGATGTCACCAACGAGCCAAGATCTTTTGGCTTCTTGGTTCTCTGTCTTGGCGGCTCCCACCTCTTATGGGCGAAGCACCAGTGACCACAGAGTGTGCTGGTTTCCAAGAGATGCTTAGTTAGAGCAGAGAAAGCTGCCTTTGCCCCTGCAGTCAATTAAACTCGCCTCCCAGTCTCTCGGGCTCCAGCCTGCTTTGGCTTCTGTGGGGTCAGAGTTCTTGAATTGAAATCCTAGCTGCTTTAAGCAGAAAGGTAGAGGATATTAGGGTGCCCACAGAGGCACTGGGGGAGGGGAGCGCTTTCCATTAAGGACCTAAGTGCCCCAAACCACATGGTAGGCTGACCCCATGAACTCACCACCACTGAAAGGTGGGTGAGCCTCTGCCACCTCAAAGTGCTGCGTGTCAGGGCTGGCCCTGGCTGCTCTCACTGTTGCCAGCACCAGGGCCACTGCTTTGCCAGCATTCACATCAACAGAGTGGAGGCTCACATTGGGGTCTAGTCTCCTGTGAGACCACAGATTGACAGGGGACATCATGTCCTCTGACCGAGTAGCAAAGGAGGCTGCCTCTGGGATGCCAGGACATTTCCTTGCCTACAGATATGATAGCTGTCAGTTACAGCCTTTCTATCTTTGCTGGTTAGTTTTAACTGTCAACTTAGAATTACCTTTAAAAAAAAAGTGTTCATGAGGGATTGTCTTCATCAGGTTGGCCTGTGGGCATGTCTGTGGGGGATTGTCTTGCCTGTAAGTGAGGTAGAAAGACTGGACCTGGACTACCTGGGAGTGGAGAAACTAGCTGAACATACATAAGCAGGGAGGTGGCCTGGGCACACTAGCTTCCCTCTGCTGCTGATTGTGGAGGTTATGTGACCCTAACTGCCCCTGTACTGACGTACTCTAGCCTGGAACTCTAACCAAAGGAACCCCTCCTCCCTCTGTTGCTTTTTGTCAGGGTATTTCATCCCAGCAGCAGAAGTGGAATTAGGACACCACCCTTGATTAAGCCCCTGAGCAGAGATGGAGGACTCAACAATGATGAGACTGGGTTGGCCAACAAGATCTGCATCTGGAGACCTTCCTGATTCAGTTCAGTCACCTCCTTTCCAGTGTCTTAGTTAGGATTTCTATTGCTGTGAAGAGACACCATGATCATGGCCAACTATTATAAAGGAAAAACATTTAATGGGGTGCCTTACAGTTTCATAGGCTTAGTCCATTATCATCATAATGTGACATGGTGTCGTGCAAGCAGACATAGTGCTGGAGAAGGAGCTGAGGGTCCTACATCTTGATGCACAGGCAACAGGAAGTGAACTGACAGTGGGTGTAGTTTGAGCATAGGAGGCCTCAAAGCCCGCCCCCACAGTGACACACTTCCTCCAACAAGGCATACCTACTCCCAAAGCCACATCTCCTAATAGTGCCACTCTTTATGAATTTATGGGACCAATTACATTTAAACTACTACAGCATGTACAGGTCTTTGTGGTTGTTGTTTTGAAGCAGGGTCTGGCCTGGCTGTGTAGTTCAGATTGGCTTGGTGCTCAAAACGCTTCCTGTTTCAGACTCTCCAGCTATGGACTTGCAGGTGTGTCGCCACGCCTGGCTGCATAGTGACTGGTGACGCTTCCAGAGGCTCCAGGGTGCCCTGTGTTCCTACTGACTTACACTATTTCTTGCTGATCCATGTTGCCCCTGTCTCTACAATGCTGTCTTCTTTCTACCCTGCCTACTATAGGGGTTTGAATGAGATTGGCCTCCACAGGCTCAGATATTTTCAAGCTTAGACCCCAGTTGGGGAACTGCTTGGAAGAATTGGAAGTGTGTCCTTATTGGAGGAGGTGTGTCACTGAGAGTGTGCTTTGAGGTTTCAAAGCCCGTGCCAGGCCTAGTATTGCTCTCTCTGTCTCCTACCCTATTATCAGGATGTAAAGCTCTCAGCTACTTCTCCAGTGCCATACCTATGGGCGTGCTACCATGCTTCCTGCCATGATGATAATGGACCATCCCTCTAAACTGTAAGCCAACCCTAATTAAATGTTTTCTTTTATAAGTGTTGCCTTGGTTATGGTGTCTCTTCATAGCAATAGAACACTAACTAAGACACCTACCATCTCTGGTGTATACTTAAAAACTAATTTCAATCACTTTTTTCCCATACCCTTCCAGCTATTAAAAGAAAACTTTGTGTATGGTGTGTGTGTGTGTGTGTGTGTGTGTGTGTGTGTGTGTGTGTGTGAGAGAGAGAGAGAGAGAGAGAGAGAGAGAGAGAGAGAGAGAGAGAGGAGAGAGAGGTACACATAGTACGTGTATGTAGTCCAGAGGACAACCTCGGGTGTTCATTTGTGACAGGGTCTCTGTTGTTTGTCTGAGTGTGCCAGGATAGCTGGTCTGTAATTGGACATTTCTCTCCTGTTTCCAAATACCTGGCAGCACTTCCCAAATAACTGACTTGGAGGCTTAATATAAATTATAAATGCTCAGCCAATAGCTCAGGCTTATTACTAACTAGCCCTTACATTTTAAGTTAACCCATATTCCTTATTTATATTCTGCAATGTGACAGCACCTTTATTAGCATGGCACATCCATCTCCTGCTCTCGAAGTCAGGCTGTCGTTTCCTCTGACTCTGCCCTCCTTCCTCCCATCATGCTTAGTTTGGTTGCCCTGCCTACATTTCCTGCCCAGCTATTGGCCAATCAGCATTTTATTAAACCAATTCAAGTGACAAGTCTTTATAGTATACAAGAGGATTATTCCACAGCATTTCCCCATTTTTGTCTAATTAAAAAAAGGTTTTATCTTTAACATAGTAAGATTATATACAACAACAAGAGCTATTAAGTAAGAATTACAGTAACACTATCTACTCTATTTGTATTTGGCAAAATTAGAAAAAATAATTATCTATCTCATCTTGGTGAGTCTAAAGTTTTGTATCTAATTTACTTTCTATTATGACTAAGGAAAACTATAACTATTTAGTCTTCAACTCCATTAAAGACCCCAGAAGGGTGAAATGTTACCTAATGACAAGCTGCCTGGACAGTCACCCAAAGTTTCTCTGCAACATTGGGGCATCCAACTCTGGCCTACAGGCCAAGCATATCTGATAGACTTTCCTGTGAAGCAGGGAATTTTGAAGGACTGTCCTACCTTGTCTTGGCAAAGTTTGGCAGGCACCCCTCTTGTGTCCTGTTGGTCCAGTTTAGACAGTATATTGTCAGCAAATGAGGCAAGGGCATCTTTGCCCACATGGCTAGCTTTTGCCATGAAGAAAACAAACTCCATATGGAGTTTCTTCGATGACTGTCATCCTCTTTGAAGTAATTGGTGCTGCCAGGAGCAGATGTGTCTCACTGTCGAGAAAAGTCTAAGTTCTTAAAACATTTTAAATGCCATATTCTGTAGGTCTGTGAAGTGTTTGAATGTTGCCTATCTATCTGAAATATATCTCTGTATGACCTTAAAAACATACCTAACATGACTATAAGTTTGCTATTACAGATGACTATTAATCTGTATTTCTTAATTATATATTACATTTTTAAATGAGCTGCATAAACATAATACCCTAAACAAGAGTAGAAATACACATTCAGTATAACAAAATTAACTTTAAATTTGTATCAATAAACCAAAATCCATACCAATGTAAAATATGTAAGACTCATAGTTGATTTTGGATTAAAGTAGATTCAATAATCTACCCTTTTATCCTATCATTTCTATACCCCCCTTTTTCTTTTCAGAACAAGATCCCTGAATCCAATCTCCTTTGTTTAGCTTTTTTCCTGACCATTATCCATAACAATTTGTAACCAAACCCCCTAAACAATGACAAATATTCATAATGTATTTTTGGGAATGTGGATGTAGTTCTCTAGACTACTTCTTGTTGATTGGAGGCACGGTAGTCACTGGGGGACCCTGAGAAAATTTAGGATTATGGTCAAGTCCTGACTGGAGTATTCTGTGAGGCTGGATCATCTCAGCCAGCAGCCTTGAAGCTGTTCTGGATGTAGTATTCAGAGGAAACTTCAGCAGAGGCACTCTGAAGTGTTGGATCATCTGGGCCATCTGTTCCCATCAGAGATTTTTCAGGGGTCTTCCTCGATCAAACCTGATTTTTCTTAACCCAGAATGAATCCAGAGCCTCTCGTTTCCTGTGGAAACAAAAGCTTAACCTCTTTCCCAAGTAATGTATCTTTTGACTTAAATTTTGAAGTCAAGGCATTTTCAAAATATATAGGTTGGTTTAATCTAGTAGTTTTCATAATCAAATGTCTCTCAGCAGTTACCATTTGTTCATTAGTAGTCAAAAAGATTTAAAGACAACACAATAACATACAGTATCCAGACTCTCTGTGTATTAGCCATTTTTATGTGGCTTATTGTATTTTTTATTACTGTATTTCTTTTTAAAGGACTTTCTATACCCTTTTTCTTTTCTCTCCTAAGCCTATGTATATTTTTAACACACTGTAAATTGTTAAGAGGTTTTTTTTTTTTTGTCTGAATCTGTCTTTACTGCACATCTCTATTTTTCTCTGACCACATGAGTCTTTAAACTTCTAAGAAGCATCACTAGGACTAAAACAGCAGCTCTGGTGGCTGGCTCTGCCCCATTTTTTGGTTCCCAGAGAGGCTAGTCTTATGGCAGAGGTATGTTGACCACTAGCTCTGGGAGCCATGTTTAGCCAAGGGAAGTTTCTGAGACCCTGCTGCCACTAAGTAATGTGCCACCAGCTGCTCATAAAACTCCATTTAAGTATTTGTTAGCAGGACCTCTCAAAAGAGTTGCTCGGTTTTTGCCACTAACTGTTGTTGGTTGTTTTTGCTCTTTTGGTCTTTTTGGGGGTCCCCAACCTCAGCTTAGCTTAGTTTCCAGCCAGGTTCCTTATCTTAAATTAACCTGTCTATCTTTTGCCTCTGGGTTTTTCCCGTTCTCTTACTTCTGTAAATCTTACTCTTACTCTGTGGCTTGCTGTGTAGCTGGTGGCTGGACCCTGGAATCCTCCTCCTTCTCTGGCTACTTCTTCCTTCTCACCTCCCTTTCATTTCTTCTTCTCCCTCCCAGATTTTTCCTTCTATATATTCTCTCTGTCTGCCAGCCCAGCCTATCTCTCTCTCCTGCCTTCCTATTGACCATTCAGTTCTTTAGTAGACTAGTTAGGTGTTTTAGACAGGCACAGTAACACAGCTTCACAGAGTTAAATAAATAGTAACATAAACAAAAGTAACACACCTTAAAATAATATTCTACTACAACTAGTGCTGAGTCAGGAAGCCATCTCTTAAAGGAACAGCGCCTCTGCTCGCCACCAACAAACAGTGCCCACTAGAGAAAAAGCAGTTACTGAGAAGCCAAGTTTGACTCCAATTTTGTGTGTTTAGAATCCTTTTTTAAGTTTTGTTGGGTCTTATGTGGAAATTCCAGCCCCAGGTTGGGTGCCATATGTAATTGGACATTTCTCTCCAGCCCTCCTGCTCCCAAATACCTGGCAGCCGCTTCCCAAATAATTGACTCAGAGGCTTAATATAAAAATTATAAATGCTTGGCCAATAGTTCTGGCTTATTATTAACTAGTTCTTACTGGCTAACTCTTACACTGGTCCGTGAGTTTCCAGACATTCATTTGTCTCTCCTTCCTATCTGGCTATACCAGCACTGTGATTACAAATGTGGGCTACCATGCGAGACTTTATGTGGGTCCTGAAGATCTCAATGCTGGCCCTCACATGGCACAGGCAAGAGCTTTAACCATTGAACCATCTCCCCAAGCCCTTTTTAGAGAATCCATTTGTTCTTATTGATTCCTACCACTCTCTCTCTAGCAGAAGAACAAGAAATGATGGTCGTGCTCATAGCTATTAACACAATACTTGCCAGTTAGTGCTTAAACTGTTTCACTGGAGTATTAACCAAACCCTATTACTGGCATTTATAAAGTCTCTCATGTATCAAAAGACATTTTGGTACCTTACATCCTCAATTATACCACATACTATATAGTATACCTTGACCCTTTAAGAATGGACATATTTAGCCAGGTGGTGGTGCACACCTTTAATCCCAGCACTAGGGAGGCGCAGGCAAGTGGATCTCTGTGAGTTCAAGGCCAGGCTGGCTACAGAGTAAGTTTCAGGAGAGCCAGGACTACACAGAGAAATCCTGTCTCGAGAAACCAAAACCAAAACAAAGAATGGACACATTTAGACACCTCTCCCATTTTAGTAGTTGAATAATAATACCCTTGTGGATGTTGTTAGGGTTGTTACACCTACCCCTTCTGAGGGTCACTCCCCTAACAAGCTGTTGCCATTGGCAGGAACATGTGACATGTTCAGCTGCTATAAACCCTTCTCTCTGTTCACAATGTCACAGACGTTAGCCCCAAATCCCCCTAGAATTTTGTTAACAAGTTTCAGCTTTATTCATCTTTTTTTTTTTTTTTTTTTTTTTGGTTTTTCGAGACAGGGTTTCTCGGTGTAGCTTTGCGCCTTTCCTGGGACTCACTTGGTAGCCCAGGTTGGCCTTGAACTCACAGAGATCCGCCTGCCTCTGCCTCCCGAGTGCTGGGATTAAAGGCGTGCGCAACCACCGCCTGGCCTATTCATCTTTCTTTTTTGTTGTTTATGGCTGCTTTTTCCCC
Organism: Peromyscus californicus insignis; assembly: GCF_007827085.1. NCBI lineage: Eukaryota > Metazoa > Chordata > Mammalia > Rodentia > Cricetidae > Peromyscus > Peromyscus californicus. The sequence goes on from NW_026294551.1 coordinate 105,124,843, forward strand.
CAGTGGAGTGACTTCCAGAGTCAGATATTAAAAAACACCTGGGTAGATTTTCTGTATAAGTGGGGAGAGCCTTTTAAAAAAATGCTGCTCCTCTTATAGGAAGTTGGGAAGAGAGATTTGGATATGGCACAGTCTCCTTTCATACTATAGTGGATTCAAGGACAACCTGGGCTACATAATACCAATTTTTCCCCATTGTGCTAGAAAGTACTTGTAGTCCCACACCCAAGCCCATCTTCCAGCATGATTTGGAGTTTATATTGGGAGAAGAGGAACAAGACAGTTATTACAGGGAACTTTCCCATGGTAAGAGTGACTCTGTGTAAGATACTTTAACATATGCATCATGTATTTAGTTCATCTCCCAAAACTTGTACCCTTATTTTATATGAGACAGAGAAAAACATCGGATACTTTAGGTTGTCTTGATCTCGAACAATTTGTACAGTAGGAGTTCAGAGGACAACTTGAGGGTTGGTTCTCTCCTTCCACTGTGTGGATCCCAGGGATGGATCTCAGGTGGATCTCAGGTGGTTCGTATTGGCAGCATGTATTGGGATAGGAAAGAATCTGTTTCCTATTTCTTAGGAAATTATTTCCTTAAGAAAGAACCAAAGCCAAGTTTTGTAAGTTTGGAGTCAGTGACCTGGAGTAGGATTTCTAACTGCCACTTACCCATTGTATGTCCTTAGGCAAGTCCACTCATTTCCTAGACTCTTGGTTTCTTCATCTGTGAAACAACACATACTTCTACATAGGTGTGTAACAGTTAACATGAGACATCCACCTGACTGGGTTAAGGAATTCTCAGTCCATTATATCTGTGTTCACTGGTCATGCCTGGAAAAGACTGCAACGTGAATCAGTGGGCTGAGTAAACCTTAATCAGCTAACTGCAAACTTTGGCAGTCCTCTAGAGCCATGGACATCTGTCCTCTGTCCTTCAACATAAGAACTCAGAGGCTTACACAAGTTCCCACCCAAGCCCTTGCATTTTCTTGCACCTTCAGCCTAAAAGCGAGAGCTATGTCATCAGCTCTTCTGGTTCTTAGGTCTTTGGACTTGGACTGAGCTGTCACAGACTTCCATGGTTGCTAGTCTTGCTGGAAACATATTGTGGGGCTTAGCCTTGATGATAAATCCCCTTATGCATCTATGCCCTCTTGGTTCTTTCCTGGAGAACACTGCCTGATAGGGGTCTCTGGGAGGACTGACCAAGCTCACAAATGAACAGGGCTTGAACTGGTAGCTACCAGTTGGATGGGATCTCCTCTCTTCACCCACATCCCCATTTTGTTGAGCTGTGTTGCCACATTCCATATGCTCTGGTCTCTCTAAGAGGAATGCTTTCTAGGGAAGCTAGGATGGGAAGGTTGGTGTGGGCCCACATTTGCTGACATATGACTGTCAGGATGGGTCAGCTCAGACAACCTCAGTGCAGCTTGCAGGAATGAGCTAGAACCTTCCAGGCTCTTGAGTCTACAGAAGCTGCCACAGAGGGGCCAGCTCATAGGAATGTGCAGAACATACTGTGGTGGTTTGAATAAAATGACCCCCATAGGATCATAGAGAGTGGTACTATTAGGAAGTGTGGCCTTGTTGAAGGAATTGTGTCACTGGGGGGTGAGCTTTGAGGTTTCAGAAGCTCAAGCCAGGCTTAGTGGCTCACTCTTCCTTCCTGCTCTCTGCCAATCTGGATGTGGAACTCTAAGCCTCTCTCCAGCACCATGTCTACATTTATACCACCATGCTTCCCACCATGGCAATAATGGACTAAACCTCTGAAGTATAAGCCAGCTCCAATTAAATATTTTCCTTTATAAGAGCTGCCATGGTCATAGTGTCTCTTCACAGCAACAGAAACCATAACTAAGACAAAGACCTTCCCACAAGGCAGTGCAGGCCCTGGACTCAATGCAGATCCAAATACTGCCTTACTGTGAACATATGGACTATTTTCTTCATTGTAAACTTGGGATATTATGGGTACCCACTTCGATGCACCTCAATACACCAGCCTCTCTTCTCCTGGGAAGAAGTCACATGGTTCTCCTTAATGCAGTGGTTGTCAACCTTCCTAATGCTGCGACCCTTTAACACAGTTCCTCATGTTGTGGTGACCCCCAACCATAAAATTACTTCGTTGCTATTTCTTAGCTACAGTTTTGCTACTGTTATGAATCATAATGTAAATATCTGATATGCAGGATATCTGATATGTGACCCCTGTGGTCGAGTACTGCTGCCCTAACGCCTTTTATGCTCTGGTTCTATGTCCATGATCCATTCTATCCTACTTTCTCCACTATACTCTAAGGAAAGCATATATTGCTTTTAGGGCTCTAGGGAGTTGGTGCAAAAAGTGAGAGGCATTTGATACCTAGCAGCACAAAGGCGGGTTGCAACAGACCACCTGCCAGGGTCACCTCTTTTACTCTGGAGAACTCTTGTAGGGTAGGAAGTGAAGCTAGGTTCAAGAGAAGGGGGCTCTAGGGTGCGGGTCGGGCATCGGAAAAGCCCTGACTTCACAATCAGGTCGGCTCGTCCTGGCTGCCCCCCACTCTGGAATGGGGAGGCGGTAAGAATGCACTCACTGAGGCACTGTGAGCGTGCTGGGGTAGCAGGCGCTAACTGGCTGACCATCTGACTTTGGGCGCAGCCAGTGTTAGGCTGCAACCTCGGAGCTCTCTGCTCCGCAGCCGGGCCTGCGCATGCGCCCCGGGCCAGCCAGGTGAGAGCGCCGTGTAGCCCTCGCACCTGGGCTTTAACCCTTCCGGGTCACCGGCGCGGGTGGACGCCGGGTGGGAGAAGAGAAGCAGGTCGTGAACGCCCCCGGGGTCCGCACGGCGCTTCCTGGAGCTTCCAAACCGGGGTCCGTGCCCTCCTCGTTCGGGTGGGAGGGGGGTGAGCGCGGGGCGGAGCGAAGTCTCGCGAGATCTGGCGGTAGCTGCAGCGGCGGCGGCGGCGGCGGCGGCGGAGGTGGTGGCCCGGGAGGTGAGCGGCGGACGGGCAGGAGGCGGCCGTTGGGGCTGAGGAAGGGGCGAGCTCCGGAGGGCGAGGCCGGGCTCGGGGACAGGGGCGGGTGGCAGGCCCGCGTCCTCGCTGGCCCCTCGAGGCTGCCGCGGCGCCGCCCGGTGCGTGCTGTCCCGGGACTGGCGCGGGGCGGGGCGCGGCGGGGCGGTCTCGGGGCCCCCGGAGCCAGGCGTCCCTCTCCGGGGTCCCCGCGCGCCGCCGCGACCCGATCTCCTCCGGCAGCCTCGGCTTGCTTGGTGCCGGCGCTCTCCTTGCGCGCTCCCACGCTGGCACTGCAGGGAGCCGCAGCGCCCTGGCCGAAGCCGCGCTGCGGGGACGTGGTGGGATGGGGACGGCCCACGCCCCGGGCTCACCTTCCGTCCTCCTCCCCAGCCCTGCGCGCCTCTCCTCCTGCGCCCCCGAGGGGTGCAGAGGGTGCGTCTGGAAGCCCTCCCGAAATTGCACGCAGCGTCCCACGTTTCTAGGGAGAAAGTTTGTCCCCTCCCAGAAGGTTCCCTAGCCCCGAGTGTTCAGAACCGACCTTTGGCCCTGTGTGAGAGCTGGTGCCCACAGTGACGAGGGATGCGCTGGGCGTCCCAGGCCAGGCTCAAGGCTGGCCTCAGGCAAAGCAAACTTTGAAAAGTTTGATTCTTGTCTGAAGCCCGAGGTCGCACTCTTGGGATGAGTGATTGTGATGCTGGTGATCAAGGCCTCTTCCTTCTGAGGCAAACGTTGGTAAAGCCCACCTTGCCACCCTGACACGAAGTTCGTAAATAAAATACCTTTGTAGACATGACCCAAGGTCCGTAGAGTGCTCCCTCCCCTTTAGGTGTAAGGAAGAAATAAAGGAAAGAGGTGCTGTGGCGTTTGTATAGCCCAGACGCCCTGCTAGGACGCAATGACCCTGCGGCCAGTGAGTGTGTTTGGAGACAGACGTACGTATGTATGTATATATGTACACATGCATTTTTCCCAAAGTCAGGAGCAAAGATTGGGTCCTGAGAAAACCATCTTACTGTGGATAATTGATGCTAATGAAAAACAGTGTAGCTTGAATGACAGCATACAAGATAAATCACAGCCTGTCTCAGTCAACACTCAAATAATACAGCCCTCCAGGAATGCAGTACTCCATGCTACATTGTAACCTACCCTTTGCATTACAAACTCTTGAGTTATCGCCATTTAAGGGATCACACCAAATCCCTAGTGTTTATCGTTGATAATAAGGAAATAGAACATTGGAATTGTTGGGTTTGGTGTAGTGGCTCCGTTTGTACCTAGCGCTGGGGTGCAGGTGAAATGTGCTGTGTGGAAGTTCATACAGTTCCCTATTCCCTCACCATTTTGTCCTTCATATTTGGGGCAGGACGGTGGGTGTTTCCCAGAGTATCTTGCCAAATGGTTCAGTATTGAATCCTAAAGTAATGTTAATCTATAGTGAGCTCATGGGTAAGGGTAGCCTGGATTACCACCTCTACCACCCAGATGTTGTATGGGTCTAGATCCTGCATCCCAAATCCATATGCTTTCTGCTTCCGTCTAGGAGTCTCTTCAGTAATTAACAATTTGCCTTGGGGACAGTTCTGCACTCATGAGAACTACTATATAAACCACACGCTCCATTATCTAGCTAATTATAACAGAATTTAATACACACTTTTCATTGGGAATTAAAAACAAAATTCTCTCTGATGTGTCTGATATATAAAAAAGACTGGTTGGTTGGTTAATGACGTTTGATTGGTTATCTTCAAGTCTCAGGAGGCGTGTTAGTACCTGTTCATCTCAACTGTTTCTCTTCGGAGGAAGTCCTTGTTGGGAATGTTGGTCACACTTGAACTGCCTAGCAGCTTGAGGTGAGAATGGAGTTGGAAGCTTCAGCAGCCTCATGGATGGTGGTAACTGAGTGGCATTGAGTACCAATCAGTGCAGCCCCTACTTAAGTGGCCTTTTCTATTTTGATATTCTTATTAGTCAATTTGGAAAATACAGATGTGCTCAAAAGTGAAAACTGAAATTACCCATGAAAGTAGTTCTGGGGATGGCTCACAAAAAAACTGTCTTCACTGGAAAGTTCTTGCTGAAAGTTGAGCTCAGTCCATTTTGTAGCTACAGTGTAGCAAGTTTTTTCAACTTGCTTACATTTGAAAAAGAAGTTTATTTTTTAGGTATGAGTTGCTTCTTGCCATAGAATATTTATTCTGGTCACTTGTTACTTTAGAAAGGTGCTGGAAATCAATATCTAAAGACTTGTGAGAATAGGATCCATTTAAAGTTGTCTCGTCATAGATAAAGTGAATTCTTTGAGTTGAAAAGTCATCTAAATCAAAAGTAATTTTTATTGCTCCAAGCAAGCAAGCACTATCCACTTCCAGGATTTAAAAAAAAAAAAAAAAAAAAAAGCCAGTACTTTTGGTAGTTTTGTTTTTATTAATCACTACTTTAAAAAACACTCCTGTTTTAGTTAGGATTTCTATTGCTGTGGTAAACACTATGACCAAAAGCAACTTGGGAAGGAAAGGGTTTGTTTTGCTTACACTTCCACATCACAGTCCATTGTTGAAGAAAGCCAATGTGGGCACTCAGGCAGGAATCTGGAAGAGGAGCTGATGCAGAGGCCATGGAGGAGCACTGCTCACTGGCTTGCTCAACCTGCTTTCTCATAACACTCAGGACCACCTGCCCAGGGGTGGTGGCACTGTCCACAGTGGGCTGGGCCCTCCCCCCAGTCATCAGTTAAGTAGATGCAGCCCAGGCTTGCCCACAAGCCAGACTTGTTGAGGTTCCCTCTTCTCATATTACTTTTGTGTCAAGTTGACATAAGTCTGGCCAGCACAGCATACCTGTTCTTAAATGAATTAAGTATGAATTATGAATTAAGAGCGTGTCTGGATGATGAAGCTATCTCAGAGAAATAGGGACTGCACAAACATGTTCATGCATTGGTTGGTTTCTGACAACAAAAGCTGGACCCAAGGGGTGACTTGCAAACAAAGCTGCTCACTGGATCCTTCATCTAACCGGAATTCTTTACTCTGAAGATTTAAAAATCACGGTCAACTCTCAGAACCATTTTTTAAAAAAGTGTTTAGAAGAAAGCCTCTGCACGCATGAGGTTAACATGAGTTATTTTGATCTGCTGTTTTATTTGTTCTTCCGTTCTGTAAAGCTTGTTCCTCTGATAACTTTTTCTCGGATGGGTCATCCTTAGATTAATTTCAGCGATTCACAATTGCTACTGCTTGGGAAGAAATGTGTTTGAAAACACTGACTGTAGGAAGCAGGCAGTGTATGTGCAGAGCTGTCCCCTGGTGTCTCAGCCATTGGACACTGAGAGTGGCTCACAGGAAACCCAACTGCACAGCAGTGCTTGTGCAGCTTGCCCCTTCTCAGGTCTGGTGGTCCCCCACTAGCAGCTCGTCATAAGACCCTAGGGCTTGATTGTCAAGCAGACAAGTGCTGAGCTAAGCGGAGGCCCAGGGAAATGTTGGGTGGGTGTGGCAGCCCACCTGTCATATATAGGTATGCAGAGATGGCATACCTATATCAGTGAGCTCTGGGTTTGATTGAGAGAACCTGCTTCTATGAATAAGGTGAAAGAGCAACCAAGGATGATCCCTGACATCTATCTATCTCAGGCCTTCACATGCATTTACACACACACACAGACATGTGGGTATACACAGTGTACATTACATACACATGAAAACGCAGAAGCAGCAGCAGAGTGGAGCACATACCCCAGGACTGCTGACCACCACCGGAGTCTGGGCAGGGAACGGGGGGGGGGGGGGGGGGGGGGGGGGGGCACTTTGCATTTTACCAAGTCAGCCATGGCTACTGCTCTAGAAACCACACTTTAGCATCATCACATGCTTTGCTTGCCTTTCAATATCGAATTTAAGAGAATATTCCCCCCTAATCATTAAATTTGAACTCTGGCTTTCAGGCAGTTCTCTTTGTGTGAGTATTTTTTCAACATTTAAGAGTTCTGTTTATATAGACAAAATATTCATATGACTCAAACACTTAAATAATGTCGGCATGTCTGGAAAGCCAAGTTTTCAATTCTCTTGGGTCCCCCCCATATAGCTTTTATCTGTTTCCTATAAATATGTTCATCATTTCTCTTTGTAGATACAAGCAAATGCCAGTGGGCTGTAATATTTCTTTATATAAAGTACAGTGCACTATGTAGCCTGTCTTGCCCTGGCTCTCCATTAGTTACTTAGTTTATATGCTCTTGAGAGTGTTTGATGTTAGCACTTAGTAAGTGTGTAGTGTTCATTTACAAAAAACACTTTATTTTAAAGATTGTATTCATTTTTATTTTATGTGTATGTTTGCTTGTATGTATGTCTGTGTACCACATGCATGCAATGGCCTTAGAGGGCAGAAAGGGTGTTGGATTCCCCGAGATAGGAGTTACAGTTGGTTGTGAGCCACCATGTGGGTGCTGGGAATCAAACCTGGGTCCTCTGCAGGAGCAGCCAGTGCTCTAACTTCAGAGCCACTGGTGTCATCAGCCCCAGAAAACATCTTTAAATAGCTCTAGGCATCTGTTCTGTCCTGGGTCTGCTTAGCTAGCTCCACTTGGAAACATTCATTTTGTCTTCAGTGTTACAGACCTTCCTTGCCATGGTAATGTCCTCCCAGAAGTGGGGTTGCTGGGTTAGTGGGCTGTGTGTTTTAATTTTCATAAATACTTTGTTCATAAGTTGCACCATTTTGAACTTACACAGGTGTGCTTGTCCTAAGGTTTTGTGGAGGGTTGATTCCAAGACTCCTGTGTAGATGATGAAATCCAGGTTTGCTTGTGCCTTAATTTGAGATAGTGTTTACATGTAACACATAAACATACTCCACAGGCTGTGAAATAATCTGTGGATTACATGCTATGCTGGATAGTTTTATATCAACTTGACACAAACTAAAGTCATCTGAGAGGTGGGAACTGCAAATGAGAGAATGCCTTCACAAGATCTGGTTACAGGCAAGCCTACAGGGCATTATCTTGATTAGGGATTGATTTGAGAAGGCCCCATTGTGGGTGGGGCCACCCTTGGGCTGGTGGTCCTGGGTTCTATAAGAAAGCAGGCTAAACAAGCCATAGGGAGCAAGCCAGTAAGCAGCACCTCTCCATGGCCTCCACATCAGCTCCTGCCTCCATGTTCCTGTCCTGACTTCCTTCAGTGATGGACAGTGATGTGGCAGTGTGAGCCCAATAAACCCTCTCCTCCCCAGCTTGCTTTGGTTATGGTGTTTGATCACAGCAATAGCAACCCTAAAACACATACACAGCCCGATTCAGTGTGTGCCATGTCACTCTTTTTTTGGGACTGTGCACGTAGAAGTCAGAGGACAACCTTGGGTATCAGTCTTCACCTTCTACCTTGACTCTCCAGCCCCATTAAAGAAAAAAAAGGATATTCTTAAAAAACAATCTATTTATGTCTGTAGGTGTTTTGCCTGAATGTGTATCTGCGCTCAGGGTCAGGCAGTGTCTATGGAGGCCGGAAGATGTTGTGTCCCCTGGGACTGGAGTGATAGATAATTGTGAGCCACCATGCAGGTGCTGGGAATTGAAGCCAGATCTTCTGGAAGAGCAGCCAGTGCTCTAGCTCCACATGTTTTCTTTAAGGTTCTCATGGTTTCTGTCAGTCTTCCATAGAGCCTGAATTTGGATGTACTAAGAAGTGTCCTCATTTCTGTTTCTGTTAAGTCTGTGGGTTTACTTCTACACTTCAGTCTTTGGTCCAAGATTTAGTGTGGTGTTCTAGGGGCCCGCAGACTCAGTTCCATCTCTGCAAGTATCCACTGTACTCTGGTGCCTTTGCCCCAGAGCCTGCTGGGAGCTTAGTGCTGGCTGCTGTGTGTATGTGTTAGGCACATCTTTGCACTTTGTGTCCTACTTTTCTAGGGGAAATAAAAGAAGTAAAATTGCATTAAAGAAATAACTCAAAAGTCTGTTTAGCTTTTTCCAAGCCTGGATTGCCTCATCTGTAAAAGGAGGAAGGGGCAAACTTACGTTTAAGTATGCACAACCTCTGCCTTCTCTCATTGTTTCCTACTCTCATTGACATTTTTAAAAGAGAAAAGCCACAGGAATGTTAGAGTTCAAGTTAGAATTAAGATCTTAGTCTATGCAGGGTCATCACCGTTTTTGGTTTTTGGTTTTTTTGTTGTTGTTGTTGTTATTGTTTTTCCAATTATTTTACTGCTGTGGTGATATAGCCCAGGGTCTTTTTTGCTAGGAAAGCACTCTACCACAGTAAAAACGTCATATCCAGCAGCTTGTTCGGCTGGTGATTTATACCTCAGTAGGTTGGAAACTGAAGAGAGACCATGTTCCTCCTATGAAGAACACCTAGAACCCATGCAAATACCTGGTAGAGGCAAACCAGACAATGGTAGACAAATGAAGGAAGAATCGACTCTGGTCTTCCTTTTTGTCTTGCAAGTCAGGTAGCTCATCCCACCTGTTATACTCTTAGCACTTTGGAGACAGTCATAGGAACCAAACAGACATTAGAGAGATGTAATGAGAGGATGATTTCTCTTTACAAGGAGCTATAATAACAAAAGCATGAGTGTTTGTTCAACGTGTATGTTCAAGAGCCGCCGAGGAGTCGATGGCTGGGTCATCCAATGTGACCCTCGTGTCTATAGTTGGATGCTGTTGGTAGACACACAGAAAATGGGCCCAGAGGTGTGATGGCTGACTGAAGATACCCTGATTGGTGCAGGTGGTCTGAACACCATGCCCAGCTCTTAGCCAGAGGCAGAGTACCCGTTATCTGTGGGTCCCTGAAGGGTTTAGATGTTTTCCCTTCACGGTCAGGGTCCCCTTTTTGGTGACCTCAGTGCTCTGGCTTGTCTGTAATCACCTGCTGGCATGTGGTAGGTGGTCAAGAAAAAGTAATTTCTACTTCTTTTTTCAGGTTCATAATAAAGGTGCTAAGGAAGATAATGTAAGACAGGAAAATAAATATTTTTATTGAGGTAAGTCTTTTATGATTTTAAAACAATTTCCTTTTAAGACATAAATTCTTTTTTTTTTTTTTTTTTTTTTTTTTTTTTTTTTTTTTTTTTTTTTTTTTTTTTGGTTTTTTGAGACAGGGTTTCTCTGTGTAGCTTTGCGCCTTTCCTGGAACTCACTTGGTAGTCCAGGCTGGCCTCGAACTTACAGAGATCCGCCTGGCTCTGCCTCCCGAGTGCTGGGATTAAAGGCATGCGCCACCACCGCCCGGCTTAAGACATAAATTCTTAACAACTACCTTTCCTCTAATGTAATGGGTAGTTGTCTTACGAGTGTTTGAGGTTATGGAATCTAGAGGTGGTGAGGTGTGCAGAGGCTACATTTTACATTTGTGCCATCTTGGGGGGAGAGAGAGAAACACACACACACACACACACACACACACACACACACGCGCGCGCGCGCGCGCACGCATGCACGGAGGGAGAGTGCATGTGTAGAGGTCAGAGGACAACTTTGGGGAGTTGATTCTTTCCTTCCATTATGGGATCTGGATCAAACTTAGGTGCTTAGGCTTTTGGGGCAAGTTCTTCCCCAGCTGAGCCGTCTTGTCAACCCTAACAACTCCTTATAATAAATAGTGCACAGGTAGGCTGAGGTGGACTTGATAGGCAGTAGTAGGTCCTGAATGAAGGAGACTCTCCTGTACCTCCTCCTGTGTCTTACTGGGAATAATAGTATAATCCCCCTACATTTCCTTAAGATTCTGCAGTTCTTGGTTCTGGAATTCCTTTTCTGTGGTAGTATAGTTGTTTATATAGCCCTTTTGTTTTACTGGTGAGAATGCCTTGAAACCCCAGTTCTAAGTTACTTGTGGGAAGTGAGTAGTGAATGGAAATCTTTTTTTTTTTTTTTCGTTTTTCGAGACAGGGTTTCTCTGTGTAGCTTTCCGCCTTTCCTGGGACTCGCTTGGTAGCCCAGGCTGGCCTCGAACTCACAGAGATCCACCTGGCTCTGCCTCCCGAGTGCTGGGATTAAAGGCGTGCGCCACCACCGCCTGGCGTGAATGGAAATCTTAATTCAAACTCAGTTGCATTGGTGAAATGCACTGTAAGCTGATCTCAAGACTTTCTCACACGGTGATTGGTCCAAATTCGGTGTCTCTAGCAGCTTCCTCCCATTGCAGGCAGTTTTGAGTTTAAACTGGCAGACTCGGTGGTCACTGGATAAAGTTGGGCAGAGGGGGAGGTTGAGTCTGAGCATTCAGGGTGTGTGACTGTCAACTTTCTAGAAGAAACTGTCTTGCAGTGATGGAGGTAAGATGTAGTTGGAAGATTTCCTGTGTCCCGGCCTGCTGGTGATCAGGACAAATCTCTCCCACTTGCGTCCCCCAAGTAAACACACAGAGACTTATTAATTATAACTACATGGCCATGGCTCAAGCCTTTTGCTAGCTAGCTCTTATATCTTAAATTAGCCCATAGCTATTAATCTATGTGTCACCACGTGTTCCGTGGCTTTATCTGTGTCTCATTACCTGTTGCTCCTTGGGCAGCTTGCTAGCATCTCTCCCTGCCTTCTTCCTGTCTCTCTCTTTGAATTTCCTGCCTGCCTCTAAGCTGCCTTGCCATAGGCCAGATAGCTTTATTTATTAACCAATCAGAGCAACACATATTTGCAGTGTACAGAAAGACATTCCCCCATCAGTAAGACTGAGCTTGTAGGAAGGAGTCAAACTGAGCTGTGTAGTGGAAACAGGAGGTTCCCGGAATCAGTCTGATTTATTCTCTCCTTGTACTTTTAGGCTAAAGGTCGAACTTTGGATGTGGTCGGGGGCGAGGAAAGCAGTAGCCACAAGCTATTTACTAAGCTCCACATCCCTCAGCTCTGTGTCCCATACTCCCTGAAAAATTTGCTTCCTTGTCAGCCCTGAAAGCTGTGCCTTGTGTGTGGTGTGATGGAAATCTCTCTGGAGCTAGGCAGAAGAAAGCTGCCACTATTTAGCCTGGTTGCTGATTTGACATCTGAGTATACAGTGCGAACCAGCCTTCCCCTTTAGCATAGACACAGCTCCACACAAGCTCTTTTTCCTCCTGTGTCTTCAGAGAAGGGAAGGTGAAAGTTAAGTGTGTATGTTAAACCCAGTAAATTTCATCTTGATTGCCTTTCAATCGATTCTAATGTGACAGAATTTTTCAGTCTGAGCTTGTTCTAGCAGCCTTCAGTCAAATGAGAATTGCTGTCAGGGGAAAGGGTACCCTCCCACACCTCTCCCTGAGTGCTTGAAGCCATCCCACTTCCTCTTTCTTTTACCTTCAGAACTGACTGCTGACACTTGGGAATTATAATCAGATTGCATCAGTCTTATGGAAAGGTTACCAATTACTGTTCTGCACAATATGCACTTCAAATGTCTTGGTTCAGTGCTTTTAAATTCCTGCTAGGTGAATGAAGGCTTTGTGTCACACCCTGATTTAATACATTTGATGAGAGACTTTATTGATGGCTTCTTGTCTTCAGTTCTATGGCGGGGGCTGGATGGAGGAGGGAGATTACTTAGTATGAAGTCTTCGAGGGGTCTTTTGGCGGTTGTTCCATGAAGCTGGATTCTGGAAGAAGCGTGGCTGGTTCAGTGATTGGGACTGAGGATAAGCCCTGTCTGGGGTGTCACATGGAGCTGTGAGCAGGAAGAAGTTTTCTTGTGGTGCATTCTTGAGTACTGTGCCCTGCTTTCCTGACCTCATTTTGTTCATTGAGTATCTGATAGAAGGGCACAGTAAGATTGTGGAATATGTCCTTGTAGGTTTTAAAATGCATGTCTCAGATCCTTTCTTTGGTCCCAGATCCATCTGTCTGTGTGTCTGTGCATGTCCACAGAGGATGTGGGTATTGTGTTAGGGATGGTGTTGTAGACTGCAGTTTTGAACAGAGTGACAGTCAAGCTGTGTCGCCCTCCCAGTGCTGTTTTCTCTTGATTTCCTGCATCTTTAGCCATTGCCTGACAAGTCTCTTGGCTGGCCAGGGTGTCTGGCTATGTTCAATACATCATAGTCTTGTTTAATTTAGCAGCGCTCTGAGGTGAAAGGCTCCTGACAGCCAAGTACAAACAGACCTTCTGCGGATGTTGATGAAGTCAGAGGAGAGAATGCTCATTTCCCTCATTCTGTGCCAGTCAAGAGGCTGGCAGATTTTCTCCTCGTGTGGCAGAGGGCTTGGACTTGTTGAGGTTGCTGTGAGCAGCAGGAGTGAGCTGTGTGTTGGAGAACCCTTTTCCTTGTGCAGTCTTACGTTGGTTCCCTCCTATACCTGCTGGCTGATTGCGTTGTATGCTCTTTTGTTCTTGGCTCCGTTTACTTTGGATTTCATTTTGTGGTTGGTCACAATGGGGATTTATTGGTAGAAAATCAATCCTTTCTTCATTTGAACAGACTCTATGTTCTTAAGACAGATTATCCTGTTGCAGGCAGATTCAAGCAGGCCCCTGAGTGGGGGCACTATTCTATGCCTCTGTGCCATTATTTCTTAAAGTAATAGTTTTACTCATACTTAGCTCATATACTGCGAGGTTCATGAAGGGGTCTTTAGTGTGTTCACAGAGTTCTACCCTAGTCACTACTGTCTAAGTCCAGCATACTGTGAGCACTACATGAAGAAATGCCAGCCCTCAGTCACTTCCCACTCACCATCCCGTTCTTGGTGGCACTAATTGTTGTTGTCATAGATTTGGCTGTTCTGGATGTGTCATGGAAGTGTAGTCATTCAGTATGTAGCCCTTTTAGTTAGGGTGTCAGTTACTGTGATAAAACACCATGCCCGTAAACAACTCGGCAAGGAAAGGATTCATTTTAGTTTTAAACTCTTAGGTCACACACCTTGACTCAGGGAAGTCAAGGCAGGTACTCAGGACAGGAACCTGGAGCTGATGGAAAGGGGTGCTGCTTATTGGCTTGCTCTTCATGGCTTACTCAGCCTGCTTTCTTATAAAACCCAGGACCACCAGCCCAATAGGTGACCCTGCCCACAGTGAACTGAGCCCTCCTCCATCAATCATTAACCAAGAAAATATATAGTAGGCTTGCCCACAGGCCAGTCTAGTGGGACATTTTCTCACTTGAAGTTCCTTCTTTTCAGATGACTCTGGCTTATGTGAAGTTGACATAAAACTGTCCAGCACAGCATGTTACTGAGGTTCATTTACATTGTAGCAGATATCAGAGCCTCATTTTTACTTCAGTGTATTCAGTTGTATGGATATATATTATTTTATTTATCAGTTGGTAGACATTTGGGTGCTTTCCTCTTCTTGGCTTTTACAAATAGTGCTTTTGTGAACTTCTTTTTTTGTTTTGTTTTGTTTTGGTAGTGGCTTTTAATTTGTGTGTTGGGGCGGGGAGTGGAGGTGCACAGAATGGGCTCAGACTCTAAGCTAGGTGGGGACAAGAATGTCATTATCTCCAGTGATTGTTTCTTCTGGTCCTTGCTGATGGGTGTGCTGTGCACAGTGAACCTGCCATCCATGGCATGTTTAAGCCATGTGCATAGGGCACCCCACTAACACTCTACTCTTTGACCAGTTGTAAGGTTCTGCATTAGCCACCATCCACTGCACAAAGAAACTTCTTTGATGAATCCTGAGAGCTGCACTAATGTGTGGGCAAGAGACGTGAATTCAGAGAGAGGTTTGCTGCTGTGTCCATTTAGCAGAATAAGAGTAGTAGGTTTAGTGAAGTGCCCAGCCACGAATGGAGCATCTGTATCATCTCCTCCTCACAGGGGCAAGGAGCATCACAGAAGAGAGGGCAGAAAAATTGTAAGAGCCAGAGGTTAGGGAGGCCCAGAGCAAAGCTGTCTTCCGGGTGTGACAGGACTCACAAGCTCACAGCACCTGGGGTTGCCTACACAAGAACAAGCCAGTCAGCATTTTAGCATTGAGTGGGGTTCACGATCCTGCCCTCCCAACTGAAGGGCTGTGGACAGTTGATGGTTTCTGGAGAGGAGAGAGTCAGGTTTTTTTAAGGGTGTGTCTCCTGGTAGTGCAGTCACTTGTAACCCCACACTAGGAGGATATGGACAACCCAGATTGGACTCTGGCTCATAAAAACAGAAAAAGAGGACAAGAGGTTGTAGGAAGTAGGAGGTGAGGGTGAGGCTAAGGGGAGGAGTTGAGTGAATGTGGTCAAAATACACTGTATCTAGTCACCAAATAAAAAATAAAATACTATACTAGAAGGCTTTTCAGTGTAGTCGTAGTCAAGTGTAGATTTAGATGCGATGCTTTGATGCCCAGGAATAAGCCCAAAGCAAGCCACTTGGCTTCAGTTTCCTCATGCTTATAGGAATGAAAGCACCCTCCTTGTAATGGGTTCAGCATGTGAGGTGGTGGTCTGAGCTCAGGCCCCTGCTCCAAGGCGCTCAGGGCACAGCGCTCTCTGTAGAGTGCCACTTTGGGTGGCTGGGGAAGAATGTTGGTTGTGGGAGTTGGATGTGTCCTGTTCTGGAGTTCACATTTTGTCCTTAGCAGTAGGTAGGGGCGTCCGAGGTATCTACAGAGGACAAAGAATGACACTGTTATTGTAGTTCCAGTATGCTAGGGCCCAGGTGTGAGGATAACAATTGGGCTTTGTGTTGCTGTACCTGAGAGCTGGTGAGGACCCGAGCTGGGTGCTGGGGGTGCAGTGGAGAGACAGAGGTGGAAAGCACGGGAGGAGTTAGTCAGGATGCCGGGCTGCACGCAAACAGGAAGCTCACACATACTGTTGCAAGTAAGAGAATTCTTCAGAAAATCCCTGGAGAAGGGCGCACAAGTAACAGTACTGCAGAGACCAGTGGGACTGCAGGCACCCTGCAGATAAGCATTGGCCTGGTCCCTGGGCAGGCAGCCGGAGAGTGAAGGAGCCTCCTCCCAGCCGTCCCTCTAGGAGTCACAGTGACACTCCAGCCTTGAGTTTTGTGCTATCTCTGCTGGAGCCCTCTGCTGTCCTCACTGAGTTCTCACAGAAAGTTCACCTGTGCGCATCAGTCTGGGAATGTGAGCTGGCCCAGGATCTGAAATGAAGGGAGAGGTCAAGGGCACCTCACAAGTTTGTGGCTTTGGGAACCATTCTGCCCAAGAGTAAGGAGGTTCAGGTTGGGCAGAGCAGAAGGTAGGAAGTCAGCTGAACAGTTTTAGAATGGTAGTCTGGTATAACACTGCTGGGGATAACATTTTAAGTATCGGATTGATTTGGCTTCCTTCACTGCTAAAAGCTAGGGATTGTTCTCTTCACTGTGCCTCTAGAGCCTGTATAACTTGCCTTATAACTGGTGTTCGGAGCAGGTGTTTGGGTGGATGCTCTCTTGGATGGGGAGTTACTACATCAGGCCAGGTAATTGAAAAGCTTTGGATCTTATTGACTAAGGGACATTTCTAGTTCAGATACTCTGTAGTCGGTGATTTCCATGTTCAAGTAATATTATTGTGCCTATTTCTTCCTTTCTGTTTTTCATTCTTTCTTATTCCACCTGACAGTTAATGATGTTTAATTACATGTTGATAGCCCTGTCAATAAATTAAAAAACATTTTTTTTCTAAAATTAGACTTAGGTAATAAAATGATACAGACGGAGAGACTTAAGAATAATTGAGCCTTATCTGACTTCAGATCTCTCCAGTAAATGCAAGATGTTTATGAAACACTTGGAGTGATATAGATTGTACTCAGAACACGTGCTCTAATCAGCCATGGAGCTATGAAGCAGGAGCTTAGCAACACAAGTGTTACTGGGAGCGAGAGACTGGAAGTTCACCTTCAGAGTAAGAGTTTGTTCATGGCAAGACTTGAGGATTTTTGTATTCCAAAAGCAGATATTAGCTTAGTTTCACCTTTTATGTAACAATAAAATGAATCACAGGTTTCAAATCTTGGTACCTTGAAATCAGACTCCTTATTTCTATCTCTTAATAACCACCAGACACTAGTCTACAAGTACAATTTGGCTTTTTTTTTTAAACCCTTTAATTTTGATGTGACTCTGCTTCCAACTCCATCTTCTCTCCATATCCAGGAAAACCAAACTATTGGTATCTTGGGTGTGCTGCAATTTTTATTATTTAAGTTTTAGAAAAGCATACTTCTATTTATATATATTAGCAATATTATGTTCTTACTTGGGCAAAGCAGGTTTTTTGTTTTGTGTTATTGTTTTAGTTTTTCCAGACAGGGTTTCTCTGTGTAGCCCTGGCTGTCCTGGAACTCTCTCTGTAGACCAGGGTGGCCTCAAACTCACAGAGATCCATCAGCCTCTGCTTCCCAAGTGCTGAGATTAATGGCATGTGCTACAACCACCCAGTGGGCAAAGTGTTTTTATGGAAAAATACAATTGTGTTGCTTTTTAGGCTAAACACTCTTGTCTCACCACCCTACCAATGGCATGTTATTATTGGTATCTGCATGTTCAGCCATCAGTATCTATGACTCTTGTTTCCAAACATTCTGTGGGTAACAGAATCCAAGGATATGCAAGGCCCTTTGTGGTAGTTTGAATAGGTATGGCCCTCTAGACTGATGTGTTTGAATGCTTGGTCTATAAGGAGTAGCACTATTGGGAAGTGTGGCCCTGTTGGAGTAGTTGTAGCCTTGCTGGAGGAAGTGTGTCATTGTGAGGGCAGGTTTTGAAGTCTCCAAAAGGAACTCTCAGCTCCTTTTCCAGCATCATGTTTGCTGCATGCCTCCATGCTTCCCGCCATGATGACAGTGGACTGAACCTTTGAACTGTAAGCCAGTCTCAATTAAATGTTTTCCTTTAAGAGTTGCCTTGGTCATGTGTGGGGGCCCAAATTACTCAAGGTCAGAGAATCTGAGCTTGCTTTACCTAGCAGGGCTGCATAATGGGATGATTTGGCCACGGGAATATTTATCAAGTGTTTCGAAGGGTCTACATTTGACTGTACATTGTGCTTTGATCTTGCGGGGTGGGGGTGGGGGTCTTTTGCCTTTCCCCTGGGTAGTGGATAAAAGGCCCTTTGGAATAAACCTTGAGGCGACTGAGTATTGACCCAGGGCCCTCCTGAAGCTGTCCTGTGTTTTTCTTATCATCTCTTTTCTATCTTTCTATCATTTCCTCATTCCTCTCTCCTCCCCTCAAGAACCCTTGAAAAGGTGGGAACTGGATTCCCACAGTCATGGTGTCTCTTCACAGCAATAGAAACCCTAAGACACTCTTATATAAAGTGATGTAATGTTTACATATAACCTATACACATTCTTCTGTCTACTTTAAAGATCTATTTTTAATTATGTGTATAGCAGGATATATGCATAAGAGTGCATGCTTGTGGAGGCCTGGAGTTGCTGGCAATTGTAAGCTGCCCAGTGTGTGTGCTGGGAACTGAACTTAGGTCCTCTGCAACAGCAGCACACACACTTTCAAGTGCTGACCTATCTCTCCAGCTCCTTCTGTCTACTTTAATCATCTCTAGCTCACTTATTGTGTCCAGTATAGAAAATGTTGTACTGGACAGTTAGGGAAAGGAGGACATGTGCAGGGTAAAGCAGTGTTTTAAAGATGCCTCCTGTGTGCACTTTGTTGAACCCATAGCTGCAGCACTGACGGATAAAGAAGGCAGGTTGCATTTTCAGTGTTGTTGCCTATTGCCTAGAGTCTTTTCTTTCTGCCATACAGTAGAGATGTGAGCTATTTTTATTTAGTTTTTTTGTTTGTTTAATTGAATCTTTACTATTTTTTTAAATTTATTTTTTATTTTCAATACACCTCAACCCCTAGATCAACTCCACCTCCATTTCCCTTCAGAAAAGAGCTGGCCTCCCAAGGATAGGGTTTTTTTTTCCCCCTTGGTTTTTTGTTTGTTTTTTTTTTAAAGAGTATTGATTAAATTTGGCTGCATATGCAGGTTCTTATCACATTATAATTTAATAGACATTTCTCTGCAAGAAGTCAAGTCACAGCCTTTTAAATTACTGTGAGGTATGTTGCTATAATTATTTAAGAATAACTCATCTTTTTCATTTGAACTGTAGACAAATGCTTGTTCTGTCTGCGTCTGCTTCAGATGGATTAAGGCCTTGCATAGTCTGCATTTTCACAAAGCTACTCAAAGGCTTTGATAAAACAGTCTATCCTAGAATAACCCAGGCCAGGTGTGGTGACTCAGTACTCACACCTCTAATCCCAGCACTCAGAGGTAGGGTTACTGTGAGTTCTAGGCTATCCTAGGTTACTAAGTGAGTTCCAGGCCAGCAGAGCTATAGAGTGAGACTGTGAGCTGGGGATGCCCACTGTCTAAAGCAGTTGCTGCATAAACACAAGCGCATAAGTGTGGATCCCCAGAAGCCACAAAAGCTGGGCAGACTTGGTGGCCTCTTGTAATCGGAGCACTCTGGAGACTCAGACAGGCACACTGGTGAGTGAGACGGGCTGATCAGGGAGCGCTGGGTTTCAGCTGAGAGAATAAATTGCCTTAAGAAATAAAATAGAAAGTGATTGAGCACCAGATGTTAATTGGGTCTACACACATGTGCACATCTGATACACTTGAATGCATGCATACACATGTAAACATGCATTCATGCATGCACTACACATACAGGTAAAAATTTTAAATTTTTTTAAAAGCATAAATAAAGGTGTGGAGTTTGCTTCATGGTTAAGTAATCACGTAGGAAGTTCCTGTTCCAGGGTCTCAGACCTTTACATAGAACATCACACTTTAAATCAGTTATCAAACAGTAGTGGAAGACTGTTGATTTGAGGAGATATGCTTACCAGCTCCTGCAAAAAGTAACCGAAGTGTACCTGCTACACTACAGCTTATTCTGTTTTCCAAAGTGATATTATTCCTTAGGAAGTAGTTAGTGTTGATCTTTACTGATTAACTTTTCAAAAGTGGTGCTATTTAAACAGAATCCACAGCCCCACTGTTGTGATGAGTAAGCAGCTGTTATCAAGACATGCTAAGCACAGGCTTTGCTGAAAAGAGCCTCAGCTTGTCAGGGCTGCTCCTCTGTTGGATACACTGTTTACAGTAGGACCACTTTTCACACACTCTTGACATTCATTACGATTTGAATTTGCTTTATTTTACTTTACTTGTATATTATTATGTAGGTGATATCAAGAGCAGTTTTGTGTGTGTATGTTTGTATACATGTGCATGCATTCATGTGCCATGGTGGATGTGTAGAGGTTGGAGAACTACTTCATGGAGTCAGTTCTCCCCTTCCACCTTTGCATGAGTTCTGGGGATTCAACTCAGGTCATGTATATTAGTCAGGGTTCTCCAGAGGGAAACAGTGGGATGAATAATTACGTTATTATTATATTTATTATATATAAAAGAATTTAAGTCAGCTTCTGTTACAAATTGTAGCATTTGTCTCACAGCTGAGAAACTGAGAACCTGGTAATTTCTTGGTCCTTGAGGTGGGGGTACTTCAGCAGTTAGAGTCATACCACAATAGTAGTAGTCTCTCACTGGAGAGGCCAACAACCCAGTAGCTAGCTGGTCAGGTCAGAGGGCTGGGTGCTTCAGTCTGGCCCCCAAGGCTGGAAGATTCCTGATTGTCCCTCATCCTCAGCCCACAATGGAAATCTGGGAACTCCAGACTGTTGAAGGAAGCAGCAGCAGCAGCATTAGCAACAAATCACCTGGGTGGCTAGAGCAGGCCACATGAGAAGAGGGCTGCTGATTTCCCCTCTGCCGTAACCTTTTTACCTTGGCTACCACAATGTGCCAGCCACAGTTGGGGTGGGTCTCCCATACCAACTAAAGTAATTAGGACACTTCTTCAGGTGAGGCTCCCTACTCAGGTACTTCTAATTTGTGACAAGTTGACATCAAAACCAACCACAATCTCATGCCATTTTGCCAGCCCTGTTTTTTTTTTGGTTTTGTTTTGTTTTTTGTTTTGCTGTTGGACAGAGCATAAATAATGGAAGGGTGGCAGATCCAAATGATGTGTCCCTGTGGAGATGAGTCAGAAAGACTTGAGGGAGAAATCATTGAGTGCACTCTGCTAAAGTGCACATAGAAGTTGAGCTGAGTGGCCGCACTTGGGAGGTAGAGGAAGGGGAGTCAGGACTTCAGTGCCTGTGTTTACAGAAGATCATGCTCCAAAAATACAAAAGGGGAAAGACAGGACAGGCTGTGTGCTGGCTAATCTTAGGTCAATTTGACACACAAACTAAAGTTATCTGAAAGGAAGGATCCTCAGTTGAGAAAAATGCCTCACTAAGATCCAGCTGTAAGGCATTTTCTTAATTAATGATTGATAAGGGAGGGCCCAGCCCATTGTGGGTGGTGACACCATCCCTGGGCTAGTAGTCCTAGGTTCTGTAAGAAAGCAGATTGACAAAGCCATGAGGAGCAAGCCAGTGAGCAGCACTCCTCCATGGCCTGGCTCCAGGTTCCTGCCCTCCCTGCATGAGTTCTTGCCCTGACTTCCTTTGATGATGAATGGCAGTGTGGAAGTGTAAGCCAAATAAACCCTTTCCTCCCCAAGTTACTTTAGTCATGATGTTTCATCCATCGCAGCAATAGAAATCCTAACAGGCTACAACACCCATAAGAGGGAGTTGAGGAGAAGGAGGGAAGGAGGGTACACACACCATTTATAAACACACATTTCTCAAGCATCCATGACAGGTGTGTTCATGCTGTCTGATTTCCTCATGGACAAAGGGACTGTTGAGGTCATTCTTGTTTCTGTCTAGTGAGGTCTGAATTTCAGTTTTTGTCTTACTCAAAGATAGCAGAAGTCCTAAGAGAGTGGGGATTTTTGTGGCCTGCTAGCTCTTTTTCTGGGTGTATTATCCATGGAAAGCTCAGCCTGTAGCAGGTTAAGCAGGTGATAGATAAATGGCACTGGTGGAGGTGCTGGTTACCGCATGGAAAGGTAACGATCACGTCAGAACCCAGTGGTAGGTTTTAGAGCTTTATTAGAAGGGAAAGGGGGGGCGCCAGGCCTGGGGGGAGGGAGAGATGGCAGGAGTAGAGCAGAGAGCAGGGAGTAGAGAGAGAGGGTGGGGGTCCCCATCCGGCTTTTTAAGGTGCAGATTGCGTGTAGTCGCCGGCGCCCCTGATGATGTAAGATGCAAGACCCCGAGCTGTACATGTACAGGATCCTAACATTCTAGACTTTTTGCTTATTATAAAAAAGTGAGTGAATAGGAATAGGGGCGTCATTTCTCCCGGAAAATTGCTTCCAGCTGACTTGGTGGGCATCGGTTGACTCTTAGAGGGGTAGGGAAGGGGGTCTTCCAAGGTAGACAGGCATCCTGGGATGATGGGCTGTCCTGCTGCCCTGGAGCCGTCCAACCCTCTTAGCTTGGCACCCTGGCCGCTTTTGTGTCTGACAGGACGCTGGTGAGACAGAAAAAGCCTGAAGTAGATCCACCTGTCCAGATGGATTTAAGCTGGTTTCTGGAGCTTGGGAAAAAGTTTGAACATGTTAAGAAGCAGCCATGAGAAAATTGGTGACCATTGTAGTGTTTAGTACTCTGCTCATATTGGGTAGTGTTAATGAGAGAGACAGAGAGATTGGAACATGTTTTTAAGCTTTATCAGAGACAGATTATTTTAAGGCACCTGTTTCCTTTACTAGTTTAGCATCCAGGAGACACAGGTGATCAATTGTTAAGAGCATTTAACAGTAATAGATGGTTATATTAAAGTCTGTTTTTGTAGAGCCCAGATACTTTTGGGTCTGGGGGTGTAAATACCTTTTAGCTGTTACAGTTTCTTACTTGATGATCCCTGGACTCCAGTTCTGTGGTGGCCCTGTACCATAAGCTGAGCCGTTAATTAGAAGAGGGAACTGGGAAGAGAAAAGCTTGTGGGGTGAGAACTCATTTCTTTGGAATTAGGGACAAGGCAGAGATCAGTGCCCTGTCTGTGTGCACGAGGAGGAGAAGCACTTCTGACAGGTCTGGAGTGAGGCACATGGAGGGAGCAATGAAATGAAAGCCCCTATCTTAGCTGGAGAATCTTTTCTCATTAAGTAAAATTACAGTTAAGTCTGGGGAGGGGGGTAAGGCTGTCCTCCCTTCCCCGACAATAGGGAAACGAGGAGAGGTGAGACCCCCAAAACTCCCAGGAATGGGTTCGTGGCTCTGTTTTCCAGAAGGAAGGAAATGAATCGCTTCCATGCTGTGTTCTGGGTTCCCTGCAAGCCTGTGGCCAAGCCTAGAGGTCTGTTGGAGGTCTTAGCTTGATGCCCCCATGTCCCTTGGTGCCTGGGTGCAGTCAGCTGACCAGTTGTCTTTCTAGGCAGCACTTTGAACAAGGCTCAATTGATGGCCTGGCAGGGCACGTACTAGCCTGCGTGGCCTCCCCCCCCCCCCCCACTTTGGCAATTCTGTTCTCGGTCTTTTTCCATCTCTCCCTGGTATACCTTAAATACCACAGCTGAAACTTCCACCTGTGGGGTCAGGAGCCTTGCTCTCCAGATGCTTAAGTTTTAGCCCTATGTCAGGGAGGTCTGGAAGACAAGAGACAGATTTTATTATGTGTCTTGAATTTTTTTTCCTTGATGTTTGCTGGCTTGAGGACAGCTTTTGGAAGATCTGCGAGGAGGCAGAGTGTAAACTGATCATAAACTTATTTGCCTGCATCCTAGCCTGCTTTCAGACCCATCTGTGCTTCTCAGGGCAGCTTGAGAACAAGTGGGAGGAGTTAAGGTGAGTTAAAGCCCGCCCAATGCTGGAGAGCGGAAAGCAGAAGTCAGGTAGACAGAAGTGGTTGCACATGTCAGGGAAAACATCAGAAATGGGAGAGGGAGAAGGAAGGGTTCAGAGCTTCGGTAGAAAGCTTGGGGATAAGGTAACTCCTTTCCTTTGCCCATTCGCTGGCAGAAGTTAGATAATTCCCGTGAAGTCATTATGCAGCCAAATTTACTGGTATCCGCCCCTATGTCCCATGGCTGCAGCCAAGAGAGAAAAAATAAAAAATTAAAATAGCAAACTGGGATCACGCTCCAATCTCATGCATCCCTGAGGTAGGAGAAGGATCTATGAATCAGCACAAGTTACTCCCACCTTCATCAAGAGAGGAGTAAGGGCTGGAAGTGTACGCAGCACATGGACCCCCCTGGGGGTCCAACAGCATTGATCTCCTCGTCAAGAGAGAGAAGGAATTGGTACCAGTGCAGCCTAAGGAAGCCCCCAGGGGGTGGGGGGCGGTCCAGCTCGAGTAATATAACTCAGGCTGCAGCGGTGGGAAACGGCGGGGGACTCACCAATTGCATGTGTGGTGGAGGGAGATGCAGCGGTGGTCGCAAGCATACTCCTGACGCAGTACCATGGTGACACAGGTCCTCCATTAGGTTTCCAACAATGTTCAGCCCCGGATGCTGAGTGTGCAGAATTTCCTATTCAAGTCACGGCAACCAAATGATAGATAAATGGCGCTGGTGGCGATGCTGGTTACCGTGTGGAAAGGTCACGGTTACAAGAGAACCCAGTGGTAGTTTTTAGAGCTTTATTAGAAGGGAAGTGGAGAGGAGAGAGAGGGGCGCCAGACCTGCGGGGGAGGGAGAGATGTCGGGAGCAGAGAGCAGGGAGCAGAGAGAGAGGGTGGGGGTCCACGTCCGGCTTTTTAAGGTGCAGATTGCGTGACCACATAGTTGCCAGTGCCCCCTGATGACATAAGACGCGTATGTACGGGATCCTAACAGCAGGGGTTTCACTCCAGAACCTGGCTGCTGACCCTGAAGCACCACTCAAAGCCACTGTGCTGTGTCATGTAGAGAGTGGAAGAATGACTGAGAGGTATTCTGTAACATGAATTGCTAAACAGACTTATTAATAAAAAACAAAAAAGCCGGAGCCCGATGTTGGGGTGAAAGCTGAGCGATCAGAGGAGTAAAACAAGCCCCAGACACAACTTACTGCTAGGAAATCCTCAGCCCAAGAGAGAACTACTTCCTGTATACTCATGCCTATATACCTTTCTGTGCCCTGCCATCTTCCTCTCTGCTCAGCTATATCACTTCCTGTCTGTCTATACAGACCTCCAGACCTCTATGGTTAACTAGTGCTGGGATTAACGGTGTGTGCCATCATGCCTGGCTCTGGTCCCAGTGTGGCCTTGAACTCACAGAGATCCGGATGAAATTCTGCCTCCTGAATGCTAGATTTAAAGGCATGTGCTACCACTGCCTGACCTCTATGTTTAATATAGTGGTTGGCTTTTCCTCTGATCCCCAGGCAAACTTTATTTGTTAGAGCACAAATAAAATATCACCACATTTCCCCTTTTTTTGTCTAAAATAAATAAAAAGTTATAACTAATATAAGAAAAACTATATATAGTAAGTACAATAACTATATACATTATATATAAACAATAAATACATCAACATATCTAGTCCATTTGCATTTGACAAATTCAGCGAAAATATTACATTATCTATCCTATTTTGGTGAGTCCAAAATGTACCTAATTCACTTTCCATCCTAACTTGTATTACCAACCAAAAACTATCCTTTGATGTCTTTCAAACTTACACACTTTACACCTCTTTAATGAGTCTCTTTTCTGAATTTGTTAACAAAGAAAACTATATAACTATCTAATCTTCAACACCCTCAGAGACCCGAGAAGAAAATAATATTAATATCTGGCTCTGGATTTTTATTAATAAGACTGTTTAGCAATTTGTGTTACATTATTCAATATGTATCTTGTTACAGCCTTCCATGAATTGTATACTTATAAGCACTGATGACATTTAACATCAGAATTGTCATAATTTAAAGCTACTTTAAGCATGATAAGAAGTAACATTACTGCTAAGAAAGGCATTCCATTGATGTAGAATAAGTATGTTGGGGTGGAGGCCAGAGGGTGACATCAGATATCATCCACCTTACGTTTTGAGACAGGGTCCTTCACTGAACCTAGGTCTTGCTGATGTGGCTAGATTGGCTGGCTATAGAGTGTGTTTCTATGTCCCACTCTTAAAAAATTATTTTGTGTGTATCTGGTATGCCTGAGTGTATGTTTGTACACCATGTGAGTGTAGGAACCTGTGGAAGCCAGAAGAGGGCATCAGATCCTCTGGAACTGGAGCTACAGTTGCTTGTGACCCGATCACTGCAAGAGCAGTGAGCGCTCTTAACCACTGAGCCATCCCTCCAGCTCCATGCCCAGCTGATTGGGGGTACAGGGAGATAGTGGAAGTACTGGAGAATCAAAGTCAGGGCCTCATGCTTCTACAACAAACACTTTATCCATTGAGCCATTTACCAGAAAGACCTGGCTCACTGCATAAATATAGTAGCACAGGCTGTATACTTTGAGCTACTCAGAATATAAAGTGGTGTATGCAGCCAGCTCTGTCATTGTATTTCTTCTCTTCTGCACTAAGACAGACCTTTCGATTAAGGCAAATTAAAGAATATTGACCCCATTGAGAATTATTAAATGGTAGGAACATGGTGAGATGTGCTTACACCTGGCCTGGGAGACTCCCTATTGCATAGTATTGGAGCTGATCTGTTAGCTGTCCTCTGAGCTGTTAGTAAAGCGAAGTAGCTCTGTGGCTGTGACACAGTCCCTATTATCTGACTGTTCCCTAGCGTAGTGAGGATGATGAGGACTACTGTGTATGAAGTGCCGAATGATTAGTAGCTGGCGGCAGATGTTGGGCCATGGCATGGAACAGTGTTCCCTTTCAAAGTAAAATGAAATACCAGGACTGTATTTGACAGTGGAGACATCATGTGGAAGCACAGGTGACTCTGGAACTTAAGTGGCTCAAACCACAATAGGTGACTTCCCACCACAGTGATGGAAGACAGGACAATATAAGTGAAAGTCTAAATCTGTCAGATGTATGCTTCTGCTTTCTGGATAATTTATTTTCTTACTGTTTTACCTAATACAGAATTATTTTCATTTTTGAAATTCAGAAAAACAAAAACCAGAAAGTGAATTTCTGGGCACTGTGGTGTGCTCGTCAGCTTTTGTTTGATGGGTGCCACTGCTCTCCAGGAACGAGATTGTTTACAGGCTGTCACAGAGCCTCAATGTGCTCCAGAGTGCCATAGCTACTGGACACTCGGAGGTCAGCAGGGTGGGATGGGTCTGGCTTAGGCTGTGATGCTGTAGAACGTGCTGCAGGGAATGGTTCTGTCAGGCAGAATCCACTAAAAGCTTGCTGTTTGTAAAATCGTCCCTCTGAGAAGATAGAAGGTGATGTTTTAGAGGCAGCTGAGAACCTTTCCCGGGGCCTGAAGCTCGTGCCAGTGGCACCCGCCTATCTCCAGGAAGAGATTCTTGGTGAGTCTGAGTCTCTTGAATGAGTTCATTGGATTCTTTTAGAGAAAAAGTTAGAAACAGTATCACTACAAGGAATAGAGAAAGTCATTTTCAAATGGATGGTCAGTTGAAAGATGTGTGTCTCTTGGGTTTTACTGATGAATAAATAAAGCACACATATCTTCTGTATTATGCAGTTTCCATACTTGGTCCACAGCATAGAATTATCTAAAATCAGGAATAAAGAATGTTCTTAAGCCCAGTGTGGTGGCACACATCTATAATCCCAGCACTCAGGAGGCTAAAAAGGTCAACCTAGGCTTCATTATGAGTACCTGCCCAGCCAGGGCTGCACAGCAAGAGCCTGTCTCAAACCAGAAAATACACAAACACATCTCCCCAAAACAGAAAGGAAAAGCTATTATATGGAATATTATCTTTGCTATAATCTCTAAGAATTTACTTAAATTTCAGTTGTTATTAATAGTTATTTATTTTTTATTATTTGTATTATTTATTATATATTATTATTATTTATTAATAGACCTAATAAACCTTTAGGTGTAGTCCTTACTAGCTTTCCATGCTGCTTCCTATTCCAAGCTGGAAGGACCTCTTGGAGCCAGCCACCTCCATTAGAAGAGTGGTCATACTGGGCTTGCTGGGTGCCTTTTCCCCACCTCCTTCCTCCGCTTGTGTGCTTGGTACTATCTAAGTCCATCCACGAGAAGACACAAAGCAGCTTTGTAATGTGATCCTGGCCATGCTGCATGAAGTCCAGCACTTCAACGATGCCAGACACAGAGGGCATGTACGGTGACTGTTTACCTGAATTAATGAACTGCCTTAGGGCAGGGTGCAGTAGTAATGATTTCAGTGTCTAGTGACAGAGCAATCCGTGCTCATGGTTGAGCTAAACATTCAGGCTCCCTTCAAAGCCAGTCAGCAGAATCCAGGGAGACCAGTTCGTTCACTTTTCCACCCAGTAGTCATTTACTTTTACAGTTGTGTTTATGTAGAGTAAAGGTCAGAGGGAAAGGTGTGTTGAAGGTGATCACATCAGTCACTTGGTTACAACGGGAGTTTCCTGTGCTGTTGAAAGAGCTGCAGAATTCAGGCAGCCCCTTCCTCCCTCCCTCCCTCCCTCCCTCCCTCCCTCCCTCCTTCCTTCCCTCTTCCCTCCACTCCTCTCCCCTCCTCTCCCCTTCCCTTCCCTTCCCTCCCCTCCCCTCCCCTCCCCTCCCCTCCCCTCCTCTCCTCTCCTTCCCCTCCTCTCCTCTCCCCTCCCCTCCCCTTCTTCCCTTCCCTTCTTTTGTTTTGTTTTTTTGGACAGGGTTTATGTGTAGCTGTGGCTAGTCTAGAACTTGCTGTGTAGACCAGGCTGGCCTCTGGGATTAAAGATGTGCCTCTCTTTATTTTTAATGGCAGTTGGTATCTGACAGGGCCTTGTGTGTGCTAGGTAGGCACTCTCCACTGAGCTTTAGCCCCAGCTGCTCTACTTACTTTCTGTTTTTACTAGTCTGTGATAAAACACTGACCAAACCCAACTTGGAGGAGGAAAGGGTT
This sequence comes from Peromyscus californicus insignis, assembly GCF_007827085.1. Lineage (NCBI taxonomy): Eukaryota > Metazoa > Chordata > Mammalia > Rodentia > Cricetidae > Peromyscus > Peromyscus californicus. Next base: position 105,153,660 of record NW_026294551.1, read on the forward strand.
CATTTAGCTTGTTTTCCCTGAGGGAAACCAGGGCAGGGGCTTAAGAGAGGAATGGAAGCAGAGCCACAGAGGAACACTGCTTATAGGCTTGCTTTCCAAGGCTTGCTTAGCCTGCTTTCTTATACAGCCCAGGACCACCTGAACAGGAGTGGCCACGCCCACCGTGGGCGGGGCCCTTCAACATCAATTACTAGTCAGGAAATGTCCCACAGGCTTGCCCACTGTGCAGCCAGGTTACTTTAGTCTGTGTCGTGTTGACAACACTACCAAGCACACCAATCCATAATCTTTTAAAATTTACTTTTTTTTTATTTTTAAAAGTAGTGATGGAGAGCCAGGCCGTGGTGGCGCACGCCTTTAATCCTAGCACTCGGGAGGCAGAGCCAGGTGGATCTCTGTGAGTTCGAGGCCAGCCTGGTCTACAGAGCGAGATCCAGGACAGGCACCAAAACTACACAGAGAAACCCTGTCTTGAAAAAACAAACATCAAAAAAGTAGTGATGGAGATTAAACCCAGGGCTTCACATGTACTGGGCGAGCACTCCACCACTGAGCCTCTGGCAGATTCTTGAAGTGTAATTGACATCTGCAATGAATTGACCATTTCAAATGTGCAGTTTAATCAGTTCCAACACACTCGTATGCCCATGCACCATCAACAGATAAGGAGAACAAACGTATCCATCATCCCCCAAGGCTTTTTGTACTGCTCTATAATCCACCCTCATGGTCCTCTGTCCGTCTCCAGGCAACCACTGATGTCATTACTGTGACTTTAGGTGAGTTACTCGTCTCTGGATTCTATAACAGAATCCTGTTTGCTGCTTTCACGCAGTGTATATCCTGAGATGTTTTGATGATGTTGATGCAGCAGTGTTTTTCCCGTCAGTGTTGTTGTGGTGTGTACATGTATAAGCTTTGTGGATCTGCTCACTGTTCCCGGCTGTTTGGATGTGTCTATGTTTGACTCTTACCGAGTAGTGATCATCTGAACACTTGCACACTATCATACACACTCATGACACCTGGGAGGGAAGTGTCGGGCCCTATGCTAGCCGTGGAAATGGCCAGACTGTTTCTGCAGTTGCTTGCTTTTACATTCTGACCACAGTGCACGGGAACTCAGACGCTTCGGTCCTGCCTGCTGGGGCAGGTCGTCTTTCTCTTTCAGTCGTTCTAATACAGTAATCTCCCATTGTGGCTTTAACTCGTATCTTCCCAATGGCCGAAGACTGAGCATATTCTTATGCTTGTTTGTCATTCTTTGATAAAGTGTCATATATTTTACATGTTTAATTATTGAGTTGTTTTCGTAGTTTTGAGAGCTTTAGATACAGATTTTTTTTTCTCCCCAGGACAGGGTTTCTCTGTGTAGCCCTGGCTGTCCTGGAATTTGCTCTGTAGACCAGAGTGGCTTTGGCTTTGAACTCACAGAGATTTACTTGCCTCTGCCTCCTGAGTGCTGAGATTGAAGGTGTATGCCACCACCACCTGACTAGATATAGATTTTTAATCAGATTTATGATTTGAAATATTCTGTTTCAGTGTGTGACTTGTCTTTTATATTCTCCTTGCAGTGTCTTGGAAAGAAGAACTGTTCTGATTTCAGTGAAGTTCAGCAGTTTGATCCATTAAGCTTTGTGCTTTTGGTGTCTCGGCTAGAAGTGATTACCAAATCCAAGGGTACAGAGGTTCCGTCCTCCAGTTCCATGGAGAAGTCTATAGTTTGAGGTGTTCCGTGCAGTTATAGGTAGTTTGGTTGGTTGAATGGTCTGTGGTGGTAGATTACTTCATCTATATTAAGCAGATGCTCAACCACTGACTATAGCCCCAGCCCATAGTTAATATTTGTACATAGGGCAAGATGTGAATCAAAGTTCACATTTTTTTGCATATAGATATTTAGCCGTTCCAGCACCTTTAAATGACCTATTAAAATGACCAGTTTCAGCCAGGCATGGTGGTGCATGCCTTTAATCTCAGCACTCCAGAGGCAGAGGCAGGAGGATCTCTGTGAGTTCAAGGTCAGCCTGATCTACAAAAGCAAGTTACAAGACAACCAGGGCTGTTAAACGGGGAAGCTCTGCCCCCCCCCCCCCCCAAAAAAAAAAACCTCTAACCCAGACTGGCCCCATATTTTTGGTAATCTTCCTGCCTCAGTCTTCAGAGTGTTCTGATTACAGGTCTGAGCCACCATATTCAACTTGATCTCCTTAGGTCAGGCTTAGTACCACATTGCCTTCCTTGTTGTGACTTCATAATCTCAGTCTTGCATGCTTCTTTAGGTTCTTCTGGGTCTTTTGCATATGCATCTAAGGTTTAGGTCAACTTCTATATTTATATAAAATGCCTTCTGGGATTGTAATTGAAATAATGAATCTGAAGATCACTTTGAAGAGAGCTCACTTAACATTGAATATTCTCTGAACTTACTACTCTCCATTTGTCTAGATTTTCTTTTGTTTCACTCAGCAATCTCATAAAGTGTAAATATTAGACTTTTTTCAGATATTGTACTATATGTTTCACTTTCAGTGTAATTATAAATGATATTTTTTAGAATCTCAGTATATGGCTGCAAATTGCTAGCATAGAGATTTGATTCCATTCTCTATCCAGTTCT